>NC_135722.1:74519586-75814588 GCF_964656455.1 Halichoerus grypus
GGCTGCCTCTCAATGGCTTTCAGATCCATTTCCTCTTCTCCAGTCCCAAAGCCATGGCCCTCATGGAGTGCCCCATCATTTTTCGCCTGGACCGTTTACAGCCTCCTAGCAGCTTCCCCTGTCCTCCAGTCTTGTCCCACTTGCAATTCAGCCTTCACACTGCTGATGGTATTTTCTTAACTAAAAATCAGATTATTGTCACCTTCCTGCTTCACACCATCCTGGCCCTGGGGACAGAGCCAGATGCCTCCAGAGTATCCAGGCCCATTCACAAGCTGGCCCCAGTCTTCCTTTCTGGCCCACTCTGCTTGTCTCCAGCTACCCACCCCCCACCACAGCACACCCCCCACTGTGCTTTCTACCTCACTGTTCCAGCTCCATTGAGCCATTCAACATCCCCCCAGACACACCATGAGCCTTGATGCCCTTTGCCTTTGATCTCCCCTTTCCTCTATCTGCATGGAAGCTTCACCTCAACCTGGGAAACTCCTGCCCTTCCAGGCCCCTTTGAAATGTCACGTTCTTTGTACAGTCTCCTTTGACCCTCTCCTGGGACTCTGGCAGGACAGAATAAATGATTCTCTCCTCCAGGCTCCATCACACTCTGTGTATGCCTCTGCCATGGGGATTCCAAGTACTGTTTGCATTTCTCTCAACGACTAGAGCTGTCATGTGTAAAGTGGACAGGAAAGGAAACCCGGGAGGAAAAACATTGTCACCAACTAGCTGGAAGACAGGGTGCCTTACCTTAGAAGACCCTCCCCCCAACCCTTTCATCCTCCCTGCTTGCCAGCACCTTGTAAGCTCTGACAAGAGTTTAGATTGGGGCAGTTACACTGGTCAGGTTCAAGGCCAAGCTGCGCTGGATTATCTCGAAGGCATTCTGCGTTCTCAGGACCCTGCCACTTCCTCTCTTGCAAGAGATCATCCAAGGCAGGACATGTCAGGTCTCAGTTAGTCTAGCCTGGGGTCCATGGCTTCTCTCCTCCACCCCCTTGTGTCTGCTGAAGATTTAATTTTGCATCCTGCTCTGGGCAGAGCAGCCCAGGGGCCATGCCCTGGGGCCAGTTCTCATCCTGGATGGCCCAGCCCAACAACCCCCTCCTCCACCCACATTGCAGACTATCAGGATAGAAGCCAAGGGGGTGGGGGGGGAGCCAAGGGGAACCAGAGATACTCTCTCTTGTGCTTCAAGGTAACAGGGGGTAGGGGATGGGGATGTCCTTGGCTAGTAACGAGAGGATTCTGAGTAGCCAGGACTGGGTTAGATATAAGCGGGCCGGCGAGCAGGAAAAGTCCATGGTTTGGAGTAGTGGAAGCTTAACATGGCCCAAGAAGCCCTCCTCACCTGCCACCCCCAGGTTCGGTGGCTTAGTGGACAGACCTCTGGATTTGAGTCAGAAAAGTAATTCTTACCCTGTCTCTGCCAATTACTAGCTAAATGACCTTGGACAAGGGATTGAACCTCTGTGCCTTAGTTTCCTCATCTGCAAAATGCAATGTTCTCATAAATGAGGACAAAAGAGAGAATGTAGTTTTAAAATGTGAGGTTTGGAAGGATGTTCACACAAATGGATGGACTTGTGGGAGTTCACCTTCTTCTTTTGGCTTCTCTATTATTTCTGGTTGAGTGTGTGTGTGTGAGAGAGAGACAGAGAAGTACGAACAGATACTGCTTTGGTAATAACTCAAATAACAATAAGGTTATTCCATAAAGTGAAAAAAACGTTAACTCATGCTTCAGAAACCTCAGTCCTAGCCCTCACAGTCCCAAACCACTGAGGAGCACCTCACTCCCAAGTCACGGAGGGACAGAAATGACACCACTGATGCTAAGCAGCCAGGGCTTGTTGGGGGGGGGGGGCATCTGCCACCCATGTGCAAATGCCCCTAGCCTGGTCCTGGGACCAAAGCCCACCTCATCTTCATCTTTTCCCCAACACTTCTTACCACAGCCTCATTGTCAAACCACAGAAGAGAGACACAATTTAAATAAGTGGTCTAGCAAAATGCACTTAAGTTTCTGTTAACAGTTAGCAGTTGTTTGATGTTGCAGCTGCAGCACAAAGCAGCATCCTAGGGTGGCGGTGGAGGCGGGGGGCACGGAATGCGCTGGAACTTCGGGGATGGGGGTGACTTAGCAATCTCTGCCAACATTTCCAGGAGCTTCGATTTACTGCTTGATATCAAATAGGCCCAGCGCCCAGTGATATTAAATAGGAAGTGGTCATTCGCTCCGGGATGACTGCAGACACTCCAGTCATTGACCCCAGTGCCCCCAGCTGCAGAAGCTCCGGCTCAGAAGGTGATGAGACAGAAGAGAAAGAGACAGAGAGAGGACAGAAAAACAAAACCACAGAGAAGGACAGCAGGAGAGGGAAAGGGGGGGATAGAGACAGGGCGGAGGAACAGAGAGACAGAAGGACAGTCACAGGGAGGGAAAAAGATGAAGACACAAAGAGAGAGCGAGACAGAGCAGAGGGACAGAACGTCTGCGAGACAGAACAGAGGAGAGAGTTGCGACTTGAGCGAGGAGGGCAGAGGGGAAGGAGCTGGGGAGGCGAGGCCAGCCAGCCGGACCCGGGGAAACCGGAGGAGGAGAACTCCGCGGACGGAGGAGAGGGGCCCGGGGGAGCGGGCCGGGCGGGGGCGTGGAGGGCCGAGGGACGCAGACCGCGCCCGCTGAGGCAGGCGGGGGGCCGGGGCCTCACCAAGGTGAAGGGCGTGTTGAGCAGTGTGATCATGATGTCGGCGACCGCCAGGTTGACGATGAAGAGGCTGGTGGCCGAGTGCATTCGCTGGTTCTTGAAGATGACATGACAGACCAGGACGTTGCCGAAGAGCGAGAAGACGATGATGAAGGAGTAAGCCACGATGAGCAGGGCTTTCACCGTGGGGTTCTGGGACTCGGCCCCGTAGCGCCTCCGGCCCACAAAGTTCTGCCAGTCGGAGAAGGTGTAGTTGCTCCAGAAAAAGTGCGAGGCGTTGGGCACGGCCAGGGCCGCCTCCAGGCCCGGCTCGTCGGTCCGGCCCTCGGGGCGCCCGGCAGCTCGCACCAAGGGGAGCAGGCAGAGCAGCACCCCGCGCGGGCCCATCCTGCACGAGCCCCGGCGCCCGAGCCCGCGCCGCGCCGACGTCCGCCGGGAGGGGAGGGCGCGCGGCTGCGCTCGGGGCTGCTGGCCGCACTTGCCGGGCTCTGCGCAGCACTGCGGCTCGCCCCGGCTCCCGCTCCCGCCCCGGCTCCGGCTTCGGCGGTGACGCGCGCCCGCTCCGCCAGCTCGGCGGTCGCTCCCGCCCGGCCGGCTGCCCCTGAGGGAATGCAACTCCGCGGGGCTTGCGGGGCTCTGTCCCCGTGCGCGCTCGCCCGCTCGCCCGCAGGCTTTCTGGCGCTCGGCACCCGCCCGCTCCCACGCCGGGAATGCAACTCCGCGGGGCTTGCGGGGCTCTGTCCCCGTGCGCGCTCGCCCGCTCGCCCGCTCGCCCGCTTTCTGGCGCTCGGCACCCGTCCGCTCCCACGCCGGGAGTAAAACTCCGCCCGGCTTCCAGGGCTCTTTCCCGAAGTCACACTCGCCCCTCCATCCCGCCTCAGCCTCGTTACTGTCTAGGGAGCAGGCAGGCGGGTGGGAGCCGCCCACGCGGGGGCCTCGCGGTTGTGGCGGGCGTGCTGTCAAGCGGGGTGTGCCCGCTCCAGGCGGCTCCCTGCGCGGACACCGGGATGCACTCCACCTGTTCCGGTCTGAGCGCCAGCCCCGGCGCGGTTTCGATACTGCGGTGGATCCCCAGTCCGTTAGGAACAAGGCGAGCAATGCAAGAGATGTCAGGGCTTTTCCAAGCCCCTTCACGGACCAGACTTCAGATTTGCTGGGGGGCTTCCTAGGTTTTGTTTCCTCACATGTATTAAGACAATGGCGGGGGGGGGGGCGGTTTCCAAGGAAACTTCAAAGCGGGACAATCTGCTGACAGGATCCAAGAATCAAAGGAGATAAATAGCTATGTGCCACTTCTTGCCATAGAAGCTTTTGAAGCTGTAGTAAGGGGTATATTACCCACGTTTTTGTTCTCTGCCTACTTTACAGGAAATCTTGATATCTTGCTCACCTGTTTTCATTCCCAGAGAGACTGAGTCTCTCCCAGTCACCCCAGCCCGGCCACCCACGGATCCCATCCTGTGGAGTCAGAATCAAATCACAGCTTTGTCACTTCCTAGCTGTGAAATCCTGGGCAAGTTATTTAACTTGTCTGCCCGTGGTGAAAACCTTTCCTGGGCACCTGGGTGGCTCAGTCCATTAAGCGTCTGCCTTCAGCTCAGGTCATGATCCCAGGGTCCTGGGATCAAGCCAGGAATCATCTGCTTCTCCCTCTGCCCACCCCACCCCACTTGTGCGCTCTCTCTCTCTCTCAAAAGTAGTAAATAAATAAATAAATAAATACCTTTAAAAGGAAAAAAAGCTTTCATTTTCCTGCATGTGGGGTTTTCAGAGACACCTGTATGGATGTCCCCACCACCTTGCTCTCTGGTGCTGGATATGCAGTATCTAGTACACAAGTTGACTACTTGTAACTGCGGGCCTCACCCCCATTCAAATGGTAAAGGTCAGGTAGACTGTCTATTGTGTCATCTCACCATGCTGGGACTCCCGCAAATGACTTAAGCCCAGGTTCCTTCTGAGAATTCCACTTGGCCCAGGGGAAAGCCTGCTCCTTTGTCCCATGGGAACCCTGGAGAATGGGCCCCTCCCACCAAAGTCTTCTTTTCTTACAAGGGCATGAGGAGAGGTCCCAGCCACCTCTCACTTTGGAACTTTTCTGGGAAAGTTAGATATCAGTTTCTATACCTCTTCAAACTTCAGATATACAGTTCGAGCTCTCCTACTAACAAGCAGCTAGGAAATGGTTTAAGTGTCATCATCATAAAATAACAGGTGCACTTATCCAGGTGGGAAGGAGTCTGGGAAGTCGTCCCAGAAAAGTGATACTTTGGCTCAGTCCTAACGGACCAGCAAGAGACAGGTCACAGAGGAGGAGGCAGAGGGAAGAAGATGGAGTATTCCATAAGGAAGGAACCATGATACATGCAAAGACATGGAGGTGAGTATGCTTGTGGCACATTCAGCAATGGCAGGAGGGATGTGAACGCTTTCCTGAGGGCATTGGGAATTCATAGAAGGGCTGTAAGTACAAAACTGACAAGATCAGGCCTGCATTTTAGAAAGAACACTCTAGTGACTTCCTGGGAAATAGAGGGGCTGCAGCCAGAAGCAGGAGGTTTGGAGGCTGTTCAAGTGATCCAGGAGCAGAGGTGGGACCTGAATCAAGGTGCTGGCAAGGAGGGAGGAGCAAGGGTGACAGAGACAGAAGGGAGGGAGCATGGCTGACTGCCAAGTTTTCAGCTTGAAGTCAAACACAAAACATACCCAAGATCTTCCTCTGACCTCACCCCCTCCCGGAGCTTTGAGCCTACCTTTCTCCATTATTTTATCAGCAAGTTCAAAGGAGTCCACTCTTGTCTCCAGTTTTCACTTCACATTCACTCTTTCAGCAACTCTGTGTAGGGGAGAAGGTGGAGAGCAGCTGTCCTTCGATTCTGCTGATGGACCTGGCGGTGTGTGACTGGTATGTGACTGGTCCTCCGAGAAGGGACAGGAGTGCCAGGCAGATGAAGTAATAAGTATTTAGCTCTAGAAAAGAAACCAAGGGACTGCCTGTAAGCATGTAATTCAAGAGCTTGGGTAGACTTGATGTTCTACTAAGATGACTTGGCACCATTTCAGGGAGGCAAGGCTGGAATGTGCTGGTAATTCAGAGAATAGAATCCTACTTAGTCAAATTGTTTCCACTGTTGAGAAAGAATGAATGGGCAGACTAAGGCTGGTCAGCATTGAGCACAGAGAAAAGAATCAAAGGTAGGCAGTGGCCTTCCAGGCACTGTCTTCCAAGTATCCTGCTTGGTGCTCTGTGACAGGTGCACTAATCTGGAGAACCTACTAATGCCTTCACTTTGATTCCTTGCTCCCCATGCCCACCTTGTAGATGTGAGGGCATTTATGCCAGGTGCCTGAAACCTTCTCCCCGAAAGACAAGGTGACATATTTTAGCTCTTAGCTTTCCACAGAAGCAAATCCTGAGACAAAGATTCTAGAGCAAGGGTTTATATTTGGGAAGTGAAGGCAAAAACCAGTAAGGGAGTGGAAAATCGAGACAAGGATGGGAAGCTGGCCAATGGTCTATTGTCAGGCCAGCTACCGCTATGTGACTGCATCTTCATCCTGTTGGGAAAGCCGTTGTAAAGCAGACATGTCGGCTATCCAAACCAGTGGGCAGGAGCTGGATATCTACCCACTAACTCCCGTCAGTCACTGGTTGAAGGCTTCTCCCTGGGGTGTGAGAATTCTCTTGCACTTCCAGCCGTCAGGTAGGCAAGTAAGTATTGGTGCTGGTTGGAAGTTGGACTGATGTGCTCCAAAGGGGTGGAGGGTGCTCACAATATCCAAGGTTAGGCACAAAGTCTAGAATCAGTTCTTCTTCCTCTTCCCCGGGCATTCGGCTTTCCGCTCAGCCTCCCAAGTTCCCAACGCCCAGCTCTCCTGGCTCCAGTTTACCCTCAACTATAGCAACAGCCCAGTGCTTAATGAGAGAAGAACATCCCCCCACCCACCCCACATCAAGACTAAGGTTTAAAAAGAAGTTCCTTCCTCAGAGACTTTAATGGTTCTGTAACATTATCACTTGCTATTATGAAGATGATTTGGGAAGACACAGAGCTGCTCTTACAGAATGAGACAGTTCCTTCCTTTGTGCATTCTGAATAAAACTGAGGACACTGTGTATAGTCAGGATGGGCCAAATAGTAATTATATTTCTGTCTCTAATAATAGTCACATGTATTAAACATACCGAAGAGCAGAGAGTTTAACTCTTTCAAATGGACTTGAAACAGAAGAAAAATAGTAAATCACCTCACCAGCATTCACAAGACAAAGAATAATAATAATATCACACGGAGGCCTCAGAAAGAAGTGTTTGAGAGCCTCACTACCTTGACAGTCCCGATACTGTGAGCAATTTCTCCCCTAAAGCCAATGGTATTTCCTGAAAAGGTCCTAGTTGAGTTAAAAACTCACCACACCCACAATTCTTCTCTGGTGCCAATCACAGTGGCAGAAGGGAAAAAAGAACAATCAGCATCATGTCAGGCACATGACAGTCCCTCAAGTTGATCTGTTTTAATGGCAAAGGTGGGATGTCATCATACTTTAGTTACAAATGAATCACGTAGACCTGAAATATAAAGTATGGCTTAAGATATATTCCCAATGTAATAAAAACACAGTGTGTGGGCATGTTACCCTTGGAATCGGTTTCCAAGTACACCGGAAATATTCCAGTACACTGGAGCCATAGGCTAAAATGATATGTTTAGGGGACGCCTGGGTGGCTCAGTCGGTTAAACGTCTGCCTTCAGCTCAGGTCATGATCCCAGGGGCCCGGGATCAAGTCCAGCATTGGGCTCCTTGCTCAGGAGGGAGCCTGCTTCTTCTCCCTCTCCCTCTGCCTGCCACTCCCCATGCTTGTGCTCTCTCTGACAAATAAATAAAATCTTTTAAAAAATGATATATTTAGGATAAGTAAAAGGAAGTACACCCAAATTCCAACATACAGTTTGTGGCTCCAAATACTTCTGTAAGTGGTTTGAACTTACTCTGCACTTTTACATAGAAAGTTTTATAAATGGTGGAGTGGGTATTGGGCCAACTCATAATAGCCCATTTAATCCATACAGTCAACAAATGGTAGCATTAGCTGTGCCACCACAGACCTCCCAGCTACTGTTCGTGCTCCAGAGTGCCATCCTCCATTATCTGGTCCTCTTGAATTAAATGTCCCCCTGGGTGATCTCAACCATCTCCATTGGTTGAACCATCACTCACAAGTGGCTCCAAGATCTGTATCTCTACTTACCAATCCTCTTGAAAGCTCCAGGTTGATATTACACATTCGACTGTTGCCTGGACATTCCCACTTGGAATACCCCCACACACTTAAAATTCAACATGCTCCAAACTAAACTCATTATATCCTCTTCTTCCCTCACTTTCTTACACTTGCTCCTTTTCTTGTTGATTTGTTCACCCATGGTTAGACTCTTGGGGTCATTTCACAGCCCACCCCCAGTTCATGATGCTATTGCATTCGAAGATGCGATTTGTCTAGAATTATCCTCTCTCTGATCCTAGGGCCAGAAAAACTCCTCTTCACTGAAGACCTAGCTGAAGTGTTCTCTCTCCTGTGAAGACTCACTGACCCCCTTGATTTCCACAATCCAAGAACAAGCCGTGTTGCCATATCTACTCAGTTAAAGTGCTCCTGTAACATGAGATCCATTCTCTGATGTGCACTTCCCTTGTGATACTCTATTTGTGACTAATCTGTCAGCTCTTCCAGGTCAGGATGATGTTATTCCTAATGTCATGTCTTAGAGCCTCACACAGTGCCCAGACAGGGGAAATGGTCGTATATATTGTGGTAGACACTGGACTTGGAGTCAGATAACCCAGGAAGCAAGTCTTAATTTTTCTGGGTACTCCTTTTGCTATCTAGTAGGATCCTGGGGCATATCTAAGTTTTCATCATAGAAAATTATACAAACCTTCATCTTCTAAACTCAATGTAAAACCTACCTTCTGTGAAAATATCTGATTTTGTTGCTAGTTAGCAACTTAAAATGAGGATTTCTTCATTAGATCTCTGAGGGGGCAAAGAGAAGATAGGATTCCTCTACCAGGTGGAACCATGGAGTTCATGTTTCAAGGAGATTCTCTGTATTCCTACAGGTTGAGTCATATTTCCTAGCACAAGCTCTAATTCTATGTTCTTAATTGCTATTGAGCTATTTTTCCTTTTTTTTTTTAATTTATTTGAGAGAGACAGAAATAGTGAGAGAGAGCTCGAGCAGGAAGGAGGGGGAGAAGCAGACATCCCGCGGAGCAGGGAGCCCGATGCGGGGCTTGATCCCAGGACCCTGGGATCATGACCTGAGCCGAAGGCAGAGGCTTAACCATCTGAGCCACCCAGGTGCCCCTCTACTTCTCTTTTATTTCTGCTGTGTGCTTTGTTTCAAATCAGATCCTTAGAAAGTGAAAGAAAATTAAGCATGGTATCTAAACCATTTGATTAATACTGCATCTTATAGAGGGAGGACGGATGTTTCCTGGGTTTTGTTTTTTTTTAGTAATATGAAGTAAAAATTATATTTCTAGAAGGCATCACTGGATCTGCAACTCATTTTCACAGGATGTAAGCAACAGCTATTGTTGATCCTACACTCCTGAAAAGTGCTTTAAGAAGTTTTTTTTTTTTAATTGTCACTTGAGGTCATTAGTTTTGAGCACCAGAAAAAAAGTTGTATTTTCTCATATTAATTTTGTGCTGATTTCTATTTTAGTTAATATAACAATAAAGATAAATTCTAGCAATTACGGTTGAAAATTCAGCTTGCAGGCAATGGAATCAAGGAAGTCTGTGGTGTTTGAAATACGATGATCACATTTCTCTGAGGAAGAGTTATACACAGTCAAGTAAACAAGTCAGATCTAAATGTAAAAGTCAGATCCCTACCAACCTGGAATTAAGGGCTTACCAGTAATAAAATCTACTTTAAATTGTGTGGGGAAGATGACCACACTACTCATACTACACCTAGAAATTCAACTGCTAAATAAAGGATCTTAGCAGCAAGTGACTTCAAACTATAAGCATACAAAAAGAGAGTAGGAGTAAACTCCTCTATAACCTGGGTATAGAGGCAGACTTTCTAACTATTTAAGTCCAGATGGCAAAAGAAAAAAAAAAAAAATTAGGACTAATTAAAAATAAACTAGTGCATTGCAAAAAATACTATAAGTAAAATCAAAATACAAGTAACAAATTGGAAAAAAAATGGCATTATTAGACAAAGAGCTAATATCCTTAATATAAAATTTGTTTAATCCAAAGAGAAAAAGGAACTAAAAACCTTAGAAAAATGGACAAAACACATGAAGTTGGTGGCAATTCACCAAAAATGGATACAAAAATGACCCTTAAACATGTTTTTACAAGTTTTTCATTCAAAATAACAAAAATGCAAACTAAAACTACAGTGAGAATGGTACCACCTCTATGGTAGAGAATTTGGCAATGTTTAATAGAACTACATATACACTTACTCTTTGACCCAGTAACTCCAACTTCTAGGAATTTACTCTTTGAGATATACTTCCAAAAATGTCAAAATACTAACATGTGAGGTGAGTATTACTGCATTATTTGTGTAATTGTAAATGTTGGAACTACTTAAATACCCAAATATGAGAGAATGATAGTGTAAACTGGTATTTAAACTCAATGGAATACTATGTAGCTATGAAAAAGAGGATCTTTGTAAAATGACAGAGTGATTTCCAGCATAGATTATTGGGGGTGGGGGGGAAGAGCACACAGACACTTTTTGTGTAAGAAGGGAAAAGTAAAAAATACACAAAACTGCTTATTATAGCAAAAAGAAATGCAGAAAGGGTAAACAAGAATGGAATTATTTACCTACAGTTGGTAGAGCAGAAAGGAGTGAAAGGGATAGGGAAGGGAGAAAGATTTGAGTGCACATTTTGAATGGTTAGACTTCTGAAGTATGTAAATGTTCTACACATTAAAAAAATAAAATTAAATCCTGGACTAGAGGGAAAATCATGCTATGTAAGGAAATTATTGGGACAACTGACAAAATTGGAATATGGACTATAAAGTATTAAAAAATAAAAATTTTTAAAATTAAAAAAATAAAGTATTAAATCATTGTTAAATTTTCTAAAAGTCTAACTGTACTGATGTCATGTAAGACAATATCCTTATTCCTAGGGAACATACATTAAGTATTAGGGATAAAGGAGCATTACTCCTTGAAACCTACTCTCAAAAGACTGAAAAAAATTTTTATATGTGTGTGCATATTCACGTCTGAATATGAATATGTATGTAATATACACACATATATGATTTTTTAAATGACAAAATGTTAAAAATTAGTAAACTGAGTAAAAGGTAAAAAAGTTTTCTATTATTTTTGCAAATCTTCCACAAAATTCAGTATTATTTCAAAATAAAAATTAAAAAAACATTATCTGGGGGTGCCTGGGTGGCTGAGTCAGTTAAGGGTCTGCCTTCAGCCGAGGTCATGATCAAGCCCCAAACAGGCTCCCTGCTCAGTGGGGAATCTGCTTCTCCCTCCCCCTCTCCCACTGGTGCTCTCTTTCAAATAAATACGTAAAATTTTTTTAAAAATTAAAAAAAAAACAACATGATCTAGCTTTAAACCATTACTAAAACTCTCTGTATCGAGATTGGGATGACAAACCATTGGGAGCTTTTGTCTATGATGGATGGATAGATGGATTGACTGATTTCAATATTTATAGTAAGACATTTTAATAAATGTAAAACGGATACCTTCATTTTATGTGTCCTATTTCCAGATTGTCACAGGACCAACAGAAATGTAGTTATGCCTCTCACCCTATTAAGCAATGGCTTTTTGCCTTTGTCAATTTGCTCCAAGTCCAGATACACCCTGTAATCAATTCAAATGCACTAATAGGTAGACTGGATTTACATTTATATGCTTACAGTTGAGCAAATACTGATTTTTAAATACAATAAACATGAAACCTTTGAAACTAAACAGGAGATGTGATCAAGGGTACTTAATAGTACAGTAGTGTTGGTATCTCCACGTAAACCGTCGGGACCGCAGAGTGGCTCTAAGAAGCATTAGAGTGTGGCCTCGGTCAACCAGCCTGATATGCACTGCGCTTCCTTCAGTTAATCAACCATCATGTGCCATCACTGGCCAAGAGCCCTTTGAAAATCACTTTACTATTTCTGATGGCAAGGCACACAGATTGAACATTCTTGCATTTGACCCAAATGGAGTGGTAATATTTCAATTATGCATTGAAAAGCAGTACAGTTATCCTTCAGAACAGACAATGGTGGTTTAACTAGAAGAGGTTGACAAATCGGATGTGGAAACATCAGGATGTCATGTACCAAGCTGAAAATACACCTTGATATAAGGACTAAAATATTTGACTACATAATTGGGGGTTCTAATTCAACAATTTTTGTCAGTAATCATGCTAAAGCAATTGCAGAAATATGCAGCTAATTGTTCGGAGTTAAGTCTGGGGAGAGGATTACAGGGAAATATACACATTTTTAATACATATTCCAACGTCTGAATTTTAAAGAATAAATATACATTGCCTTTATAATTTAAAAACTGTATTTAAACTATAATTTAAATCTAGTGAAGTGTCACGGTCGAGATATACAAATGTGCTGCCAATAGCAAGCTGTGTGGACTGGCTTCACAGAACCAAACTAAAATTCTAGTATCTTCAGACTTGGCTAATAAACAATGACTTTAAAAGTATTAAAAGGGATAAGCAAATGACAAAACGCAGACATTTTTCATTCAAGAATATGGAAACTCTTTGGACTTAAAACACAAACCTTTATTCTATAAAACCTTTACAATAATCTTAATGGTAATTAGCTTTAAAAAGCTACAGAACACCATGAATTAAATGCATGATAGATTAAAAAAATCAGATTACACTGGGGGAAAGTTATTTTTAAATATAGCACATTTCAAAAGACAAATTTCACAATGGGAAACTTTTTAATTTTTCTAATAAAGGGTTTTTCTCTTTGAAACAGTTTCTTCTTGAACCATTATTTGTAAAATTTATCAAACTGGCAATTTCCTTAGTAACAGGCAGAGCCAGGTGAAATATGTAAAGCAATTTACATCTAAGATTAGAAGGCTAATTTGGTATTACTGCATAGGCTTAGTATTATTGCATAGGTTCCAAATTTACTGCAAAACTATACTAACTTCCTCCTTTCAGATTTGCTGTTGTATCATCCTATTTGCCATCTAACAGTGGAAGCACCACCTTGTGGCAAAAATAAGAGCTTCTCAAAGACAGAAGTCAAGACTGGTTAGCCAGAGGAGAGGGGAGAACACTCAGCGGGCTTCCAGGGCGCTAGAGATAGTCTAGTTCTTGAGCTGCATAGAGGTGCCATGAGTACTCACTTTATAATTCTTTATTAAACCACATGACTTTTCTGTTTTTGTACTCTGTAAATTTTAAAAGTTTAGGGGAAACAAAAATGGTTTCTATGGACCTGATTTAAGTCATATGCCTAAATGCTTGAACTTTCTAAGCACCAGTCATACTTCCTAGAATTTCCTAGAATTACAATGCATTCTTAACCTTGTAAATGCACTGCTATATTTTTATGATAGGAACAAAACACCAGAAAGGGGTACATTCTTTGGTAAATGATGGAAGGATTTTTTCCCTCAGAATGTTTTCATCACTGCTCTCTCGGCCTCCAAGAGCAACTGCAGGTGTTCTGCGATCATCTGGAATCACCTATACACACCTATACTAACATGTCTGAAAACCCAAAAAACCCTAGATTTTATGGCATCGATACAGAACAGCAAGGCTATATGGTATATTTAACTACATTAACAATATTCCATCAGAAAGGATTTTCTTTCACGTTTTATTTACCATATTGAAGCGACACAAACTGTTAACAAAATGACTTGCATTCGCTGAGAATTTCACTTCTCTAATTGCCATGGAATCACCTTTCCTAGGAGCCATAGGCATGACATTTAGTACCTTTGTCATACCGTGGAGCAATTTTTAGAGAGAAAGTCTTTTTTTCGCAAGAACTTTGTCAGCATGCTTTCGTGACTGTCTCCTACATTTCCCAGACGCCGCCACCCAAGCCAGCTTCCATTGTACATGGAAAGCAACTCTCACTCCTGGCTTCACTGCTGCTGGGGACAGTAAAGATGTCGGGACAGGTACCTGAGAATATTTCACAGGCCAATGCCTTTGCTGAGTTAATGCTGTCTGCTCACCTAATCTCTTTGCTCAAGTTGGGTACAGAAAATATTTTTTAAAAAAATATTTAAAACACATGTTTCACCCCAATTTATCCCACAGAATGTTATATCCCAGTTCTTGACCGAGGCCATTTCCAAGGGCTATAATATGGAGAGAGCCACTATGCAAATGTTCTGTCTTTTATAATTTGACATAGTCCAGGTGTGACCATGCCAGTAATCATGAATATTGCTCAGTCAAGTGTTTAATTCTGCAAGTGAAGAAACGTCAGGCTGTTGTACCACCAAGACCTGTGGCTTCCCTAAGGAGTCTTTCAATATAGCTACCTCAGAGATGAAAAGAAGAAATACTCAGGGGGTGTTCTAACAGTCTTAAGATGGAGATGGAATTATTGAACTTAGATCTGAAGAGGTCAAATTATGTCCCCTGCCCCCCAAGGAAAGAAATACAAGCTTGCCCACGGCTGTACCCCCTGAACGTGCCTGATCGCAGAAGCTAAGCAAGGTCAGGCCTGGCCAGTACTTGGATGGGAGAAAATATGGACTTGACAAAGCTGCTTCACTAAGATTTCTGGAACTGGGCATGTCCGATGTTAAGATAAAACATTATTAATATGAAATTTTGGCATTGAGAGTCCATAGAAATTATATTTCAATAACTTAATCTAATATAATGCTCAACTGATCACTCTACCTAAAAAAGTTCTTCAATATTTTCTAAGAAAAATACAGTTAAGAATAGGTTTTTTTTTTTTTTAATACTTTTCCTTGTAGAAATAGATGAGAGAGCTCTAGAGTAAGAGAAGAGAGAACCATAAACAATGAAGAAAATGACTAATGGGAACCCAATGGGAACACAATCTTTTAAAAATCTGCTACAACTAAAATCAAAAGCTTAATAATTCCGAGATTTTTCTATTTTTTAATACAAATATGTCTAATTATTCAAAGCATAAGGTACTTCTAACATTCAAAGTCTCAGTGGCTGAACTACCACAAGCTTTAGAAAAAGAACAATACAGAGTAATGAACAGCGAGCGAGCTTAGGCACAGTTTCACAAAGATTATTTTACCTTCAGGAAATCCAGAATCTCTAGAAATTAGTAAAATTATAAAGGGGTGAAATTTTATAAGCTCTTTTCCTCAACTTCGGCTAAACGTAACTACATTAAAATAGTCATAGTCTTTGATCATGAAGCAGAAACATATAGTGATAGATTTCTTTTAATCCTTACTCTCAAGAATGGTATTTAAGCAAAGCCCTCATTCAGTACGACATACACTAATGTATATGAAGAAAATAACATTCTGATTTTATAGAGCAGCCCCAGGTAATGTTAACAACTAGATTAAAAAAATAAGGAGAGCCAATGTTATTCTGTATGTTCTTGAGCTGGGAAGCTTCTCAAAGGAGTCATGTTCAGGAAATGATACTCAAAAACATAAATTCTTATACATTAAATTTCCCTGTTAAGTCTCTTTCAAATTCTTTAGTTAACAGCAATACTTTAAAAAACTGTAAACTCTTAAGCTTGCAATATTTTGATTTTTCCTGAATCTTGAAAACTTCAAAGTTATATTAAATATATTATCTTCTGTTTCTTCTTAAAGAACTCATGTTCATAAAAGGATCGTCATCATCATCCTGAAATGACATACAAATGTTACGTGAGTGACCGTTCCATGCTTCACTCAGACAAGATAGACATGCTCATGGGAAAACAACAATACCAGTAAAAGCCGTTTCCTCCTTTCACAAGACATGGACTTTCATTTTTCTATTTCCTTTATGAATATGAATAGTCTGTTCATTTATCTTTTCCTCCCTTCCCTAGTAGCTATTTCACCGTGGAAGTAAGTCAATTAAATTCTTAGGAAGCACTGAAAATAACTGATCCTGATATATATATATGTGTGTGTGTGTGTATCCCTACAATATATACCATATACACTTCTCTCAATTATTAACCTTAATAAAGGCAAATAAGGTATGGGTAAGCCAGGAAAATTAATACTCTTCAAGTCATTTCTGTTTGCTTTTTGAATAGGTTTTTTTCCAATTACATTTTATTACTCGTGTTACCTAATGTTCTGGAAACTCACTCCCCAAAATAATGAAGGCACATGACCTAACTCAGAAATAGCTATAATTCTTATTTCCTGGTACCCATTTCATGCCAGCAGCAGACAGCTACTCTCAGACTGCTGCAAAAAGCACCAAGCAAATCAAAATCTTTCAAATCTCTTTCTGGAAAAAGAAGCCGTATGAAAGAGTTCTCATGCTGGAATGAGGCTGAAGATTATATGCATATAAGAGCAGACAGGAATATCAGATATTAGAATTAGCAATTTGCTTAAAGAGTAGGAAAATTAACAAATCTCAGATAAGCCCAAATTATAAAATTTAGATGAGGATAACTTAAAATTGATTCTTACGTATTCTCTAGTTAAATATTCAGGGAAAGCAAATTTGCCTGTAAATTTTTTCTTTTTCTTTTTTAATTAATTTATTTGAGAGGGAGAGAGAGCAAGAGAGCACAAGTAGGGGGAGTGGCAGAGGGAGAGGGAGAAGCAGGCTCCCCACTGAGCAGGGAGCCCGATGCAGAACCCTGGGATCATGACCTGAGCAGACACTTAACCGACTGAGCCACTCAGGCACCCCTGATTTATGTTTAAGACATTGATAAAAAGGGATAATTATTTGGTGTTAAGCTTTGTTGGTGATATCACCATCAACACATTCAAATGTTAGCTAAATTAACTATCTCTAGTGAGAAATGAATGCCTTGAAAAATACAAACTCACATTTGTTGATTCATTTTCTGCTATTAACAAAGGCAGAACTTATTAAAAACCAGAGATAAATCCAATTTGAGGCATAATAATTTGCTCATTGTTTTCCTTTGCAGTTAACATGAACTATATACAAATCTTTAACTGTAACATTTAACATGTCTATGTAGATGTTTGGAATGAACAAATGAGTCCACAACTGCTTGCTTCCCTCCTGGAGGCAACACTTGAGTATTTCACAGGGAGACTGAGCTCATGCTGCCATTCTTCTCTGCAGCCTGAACTGCTGGTGAGTCCTCTCCTCAAGCTGGTTCAAAACCACAGCTGGGATACAGGAACATGACAGTAACAGCCGAAGCTCAAAAATGAAAGGTGTGAGTCACATGCTATAGCAGGGATGAACCTGCAGGACATTATACTGAGTGACATAACACAGTCACTAAAAAGATAAACACTGTGATTCCACTCACAGCACTGTATCTAAAGCAGTCCGATTCAGAGAGACAAAAATTAGAATGGTGGTTACCAGGGGCTGGGAGGAAAGGGAAATGAGGAGTTAGTTGTTCCATGTGTGGATATTTTTAATTCTGGAAGATGAAAAAATTCTGGAGATCTACTGCACAACGAAGTGAATATACTTCACACTAGAGCACTGCACACTGAAAAATGTTTAAGATGGCAAGTTTTTTTTTTTTAAGGATTTTATTTATTTATCTGAGAGAGACTAGGAGAGTGAGAAAGAGAGCACGAGCAGGGGCAGAGGGAGAGGGAGAAGGGAGAAGCAGATTCCTTGCTGAGCAGGGAGTCCAATGTGGGGCTTGATCCCAAGACCCTGGGATCATGACCTGAGCCAAAGGCAGACGCTTCATGGACTGAGCCACCCAGGTGCCCCTAAGATGGCAAATTTTACACCATATGTTTGTACCACAATTAAAAAACTTTTTAAATAAAAATAAAGAAATGGGGCACCTGGGTGGCTCAAGTTGGTTAAGCATTTGCCTTTGGCTTAGGTCATGATCTCAGGGTCCTGGGTACAGTTCCCTGCTCAGCAGGGAGCCTGTTTCTTCCTCTCCCTGTGCCCCTCCCCCCTGCTTGTGCTCGTTCGCTCCCTCAAATAAATAAAATCTTTTAAAAAGTTAAAAAAAGGGGCGCCTGAGTGGCTTAGTCGTTAAGTGTCTGCCTTCGGCTCAGGTCATGGTCCCAGGGTCCTGGGATCGAGCCTTGCATCAGGCTCCCTGCTTTGCAGGGAGTCTGCTTCTCCCTCTCCCACTCCCTCTGCTTGTGTTCCCTCTTTCACTGTGTCTCTCTCTGTCAAATAAATAAATAAAATCTTTAAAAAAATAAATAAATAAAATAAAAATTAAAAATTAAAAAACAAAATAAATAAAAATAAAGAAATGAAAGGGGTTATAAAGCTAAGAAAAACATGTTAAAGCAATTCAACAAAAACTAGAAAAGGCCCTTCAACTGGCTGCCATGGAGGAACAGGAAAGGCCAGGCTTTAACGCAGCTGAACCAAAGGATGAGTAAAGCCAAGAGGCTAGTCTTGAGTCTGCCTCTTCCTATTCCTTCTCATTCAGGTTAGAAGAGATTCGATAGTTTTCTGGTCCAGACAGAAACTGGAGTTTCTTTCACATGTCCTGCCATGTGGCACCTTCAGTCAATATCTGAACCCCTCTGTAAATGAAAATCACCACCATATACCCTTTTGTATATGAAATGTGTAAAGCATATAGTAAGTACTTAATAAATATTTTATTAAAGTAACATTAAAAACTTCTAGAATATCATCACCACTTCTTCAAATACAAATGACAGAAGCTGAGAAAAACTATTCTGATCCACGATTAACAGGGCAAATTAAGTTAAGAATTGAGTGAATATCATATTTTAAAAATTGGCAGGCTTTTTATATCTGAGTATTTACATTTACTCAACAAATGCTACTTGTTGACTCTTAACATTAAGTACAGTTCAAAGGAAGGTTATCAATGTAAGTATTTAAAAAAAATAATTTCCAGCAACTAGCTTAGCAGTCCTTATTTAAATTTTATAAACAGCTAAAAATTGATGAAGATTTAACAATATTACTTTATTACCTCATCTGATTCAAAATCGACCCCTTTAGTTATTTGGCTCTGGGACATGCGCTTGCTTGATGATGATGTGGTTGACCACCTGAGGCAGAAACATGGAAAAAACAAAGCGAACCAGAGAATTCATAAGCCGTTTTAAGCTCAATTTTTCATTCTAGTAGCAGCCATGAATAAAAATAGCTAATACCTTCCCTTCAAACTACGTTAGAGACAGTAAAAACTTAATGGTGAGGAAAAGGACTCTAGGGCCAGGGTCTGAATTCCAGTTTTGTCTTTGCTAGCTATGTGGCTTCAGGCAAGTTACTTAGCCTCTCTGCCTCAATTTCCTCATCCATAAAATGAGGATAATAATAATGTTTTAGAGATCTACTGTGTTAATATACTAGATCAGTGCCTGACATATATTCAATACTACAATGATCCTTGCTTATTATTACAGTGCTTAGCATATATTAACATGCATCTACTATCATCCCCCACTCCTGAAAACTGTAACATTGAAATATTTGTATTTAAATACCAGTTATGTTTCCGTAACAAGATAAAGAGATTTCAGGGGAGGCTCACCGCTTTCTAGGGTTACCTCACTGTTCGTATTATTCGTGTTCAATCCAAATCAAATAGCAAATATATACTGAGTGCTTGCTCTTTTCCAGGTACTCTGATAGGCCCTGGGAAATATCAGCGAACAAGATCATGATTCCCATCCTTATGAAGCTTAACTTGTGGTAATGGAACTCGTATTTGTATGTCTTTTAATCAGCAGGAATTCTAAATCCTTAGATCAGGCCACTGCAGCCTATCCAGCCTGCCTGATTTTTTACTGCCACTAAGAATGGTTTTCCCACTTTGAAATGGGGTACATTTAAATGGTTATACAAATACCTACATGATATCCTCAATTTTGCCTCTTGGTCTGCAAAGCCTAAAATATTGATTATCTGGCCCTTTCAGAAAGTTTGCTGACTCCTGTCTTAAATGAAAGCAGCATTTGTAAATTCTTAGCTAATAATTTATTACCATGGTTTGGGATGTTATAGCAAGAGAAGTATGTCTGAAGGTCTTGTCTGGACAAGTAGGTTGAGAATCAAGAGGTCATGTGTCAGAAGGAAAGAAAAAAACCACACGTTCATCTACATAAAAGTAAAGGACAGGAGGATCTATCAAGCAAACCTGATGGGCAACAAGGCTTTAGAAGTAGAGATCAAGGAAATTTATCAAGTGATCCATCTGGGGTGTGCCCATCTCTCTATACTTGACCTAAGCAGGAACTGGTCAGTTGTTGACTTGTTTCTATCTGTGACAGGAAGAAGCAGATCATTAAGAGCATAAAGCCACAGTGCCAAGGTGGCAAAGTTAAGTGAATGTGTTCTTCTTGGGGTTGGGCAAAGGGGGTGGTTTACGGAAGGAAACACCCACTGAGACCTGACTCTGCTTCTGATGACTCCCCAAATAACCAATAGGACCCAGAAACAAGCCAGTCATCTCTGAGGGACAGTGGCTCATCTGATCATAGCAAGAGTCCTAAGTTCTGCATCGGGAAACCCCACAGACCTACAGATCTCATCTGCAAAGGATCCCTTATCCTTAGAAATCAACAGTGGGGAGGGAAAGAAATGGTTTTATCGTTTTGATTGCTGGGTCGAATAAATGGGCCTTGTCCTGGATATGAGAAAGGGTTTAATTTGATTAGCTTCATGTGGATGGCTAAAATAAATAGGGTGTGTCAAACTGAGCGCCAAGGGCTGTAAATTTTCTACCTTTCTGTTCAGATATCATTTGGGGTCATAAATTAGAGGTCCCGTCTAGAGATGTTCAGCCAAGAAGTCCGCTGTAGCAGTATTCTAAGCACAAGGTAACATGTTAAATTGGCTTTATATTGTATATGGCACATAACAGGTGCCGCAAAAATGTGAGTTCCCCCCCACTCCAAGGTGCAAGGACAAAGTCTGGACAACTTTTCCAGGGAAAAGTAGGCTTTCTGTTACCTGTCTGGCAGAAGGGAGTTTTACAACTGGAAGTTACTTCCTTTTTCACGTTAACTGCCGGGCATATTAATGCTTTTATTGCTTACCATTCCTCCTATTATTCTTGCTCTATTTTCCCTAGCCTGTTACTTAATTTATTTAATAAACACAGAGCTGTTACTGTGTGTCAGGCACTGTACTTAGCACTTTATAAATATTAACCCACTTAAATCTCATAACCCTATGGGGTAAATATTATTATATTCCTTTTACAAAATGAGGATACTGAGGCAGAGAGAAGTAAAAAAACTTGTACAAGGACCATACCTAGTAAGCTGCAGAGCTTAAGTACCGTAAATAATCAAAATAACCATACAAACCATGCCATTAGTAAATAATTCTTCAAAACCCACCTAAATTGTGTCATTCAGTTGCTGTCATCAGAAACTACAAATCTACGGTGGGGCTGATTTCAGATCTGCTGCTAAAATGTTAATTTCTAAATTGCCTTTCATCATTTAAATGGTTCTTATTGCCTGCACAATGGTTTGAGAGGTGAATCTATTATGCTACGAAGCAAAAGCAGAGACAGATCTGGAGCAGAATGCCTGGAAGTGTGACTAGCTGGGTCACCGTAGGTAAGTCACTTCACCTACTTTCTTCCAAGTGCCTCACTTTCTTCCAAGGGAAAAATGAGGATACGTAGTTATAGTTTCATCCTCCTCCTGGGGTGCATGTGAGCATGTAAAGGCTCAGAAGAATAAACAACTCCACTATTCTTATTACCTCACGAGTAAATAAGAAAGCAACAGACATTTATTCTACTGAAAAGCAGACAACCCCAAATGGTAACAAAATCAAGACATTTTTCTTTAGTACCCTTAAAATATATGTCAAACATACTAAAATAGTATTTTCATTAGTTCCAATAATGAAAAATAAGGACCTCATGCAAGCTAAAGTTCTACATTCCTCTCAACTACTGATGCACTACTGGGGGAAAAAACCTCAGAAAGCTACACCTGTTCTTGTTTGTGTGTGTTTTCACTCACAAAGACAAAAATGACCCAACAAGTACAAAAGGGACTCTCTCTTCCTTCAATGGACATATTCTGATATTCTTTCAATAAATCTCCTTTTCCCTAAGCAAATGTGAGTTAGGTTTCTACTGGACCAAAAAACCAAAGGAGGCCTGATTAATATAGGACTCAAGTTTAAGACAGTAACTCAAGACTGAGAAATTCTATCCCAATTATCCTCAACTATGGACCACAAAAACACAATCTGACTCGCATCTGAGCCTGTCTTGGTATTCTGCGCTCCTAGTTTTACCAAGGCTGGCACTGGCTTTGGTAACTCTATACTCTTCTGGGTATTTCTCACTGCTTCTACTTCTAAATTCTAAAGGTTAAAACCCAGGTACTGGAACACAAGCCCTCTTTTCTCTCTACCTTCTCTTTTAAGGTGATCAGTCCATTCCAATGGCTTCAAGTTAAGTATCTGTGTATCAGTTATATGCTGTTGAGAAGTAAATTTAGGTATCATTCAAACCTCTTATCTGAACTCTGGACTCATATATCCAATTGCCTACAACCACCCCCCCCTTCATATAAATTTCACAGGCATCTCAAACTTTCCACGTCTAAAGCAGAACTTTTGATTATCTGCCTATCATCCTTTATAAAAATCTGTTTCTCTTCTTTTATGTCTTTCTCAGTGTATGGCACCAAGTGTTCAAGTAGGAAACCTGGAAATCAACCATGATACCTCATCCTCCCTCACTCCAAACATTCAATACATCCCCGACTTCTGTCATGTCTACCTCCCAATGTATCCCGAAACCGTCTATTCTCTCCCTTTCCCCTGCTACTGCTCTGGTGCAAGCCTCTGCCCTCTTCTGGGGACTACCCACAGCACACTCCTTTCAGGTTAGCCTGCTTCTACCCTGCCTCCTGTACCACAGGGATCCTTTATAAACGTAATCAGATGGTGCCACTACTCTCTCAAAATCCTTCCATGATGTCCCTGCATTTATAATGAAGTCCAAATACCTTACCCTGCTCAACTCTTCCTCCTTCATGAGGTACTCCTGCCTTTCCTATTCGTATCTCAAATCCCTTCTTTTCCATGTTTTAGTCACTGGCTCCTAAACTACAGTAAACTTGTTTCTTTTTCAAGAGGCAAAGGATCTGTACTCAGAAAACTACAGAACACTCATGAAAGAAACTGAGGAAGACCCAAAGAAATGGAAAAACATCCCATGCTCATGGATTGGAAGAACAAATATTGTTAAAATATCTATGTGACCCAGAGCAATCTATACATTTAATACGATCCCTACCAAAATACCATCAATTTTTTTCACAGAACTGGAAACAAATAATCCTAAAATTTGTATGGAACCAGAAAAGACCCCAAATAGCCAGGGGGATGTTGAAAAAGAAAACCCAAACTGGTGGTATCGTAATTCTGGGCTTCAAGCTCTACTACAAAGCTGTAATCATCAAGACAGTATGGTGCTGGCACAAAAACAGACACATAGTTCAATGGAACAGAACAGAGAGCCCAAAAATGGACCCTCAACTCTATGGTCAACTAATCTTTGATAAAGCAGGAAAGAATATCCAATGGAAAAAAGACAAATGGTGTTGGGAAAATTGGACAGTCACATGCAGAATGAAACTGGACCACTTTCTTACACCATACAGAAAAATAAACTCAAAATGGATGAAAGACCTAAATGTGAGGCAGGAATCCATCAAAATACTAGAGGAGAACACAGGCAGTAACCTCTGTGACCTCGGCCGCAGCAACTTCTTGCTAGACTTCTTGTCTCCAGAGGCAAGGGAAACCAAAGCAAAAATGAACTATTGGGACTTCATCAGGATAAAAAGCTTTTGCACAGCAAAGGAAACAGTCAACAAAACCAAAAGACAACCGACAGAATGGGAGAAGATATTTGTAAATGACTTATCAGATAAAGGGCTAGCATCCAAAACCTATAAAGAACTTATCACTCAACACCCAAAAAACAAAAAATCCAGTCCAGAAATGGGCAGAAGACGTGAAAAGACATTTCTCCAAAGAAGACATACAAATGGCCAACAGACACATGAAAAAATGCTCAACATCACTCAGCATCAGGGAAATACAAGTCAAAACCACAATGAGATACCACCTCACACGGGTCAGAATTGCTAAAATTAACACGTCAGGAAATGACAGATGTTGGCGGGGATGCGGAGAAAGGGGAACCCTCCTACACTGTTGGTGGGAATGCAAGCTGGTGCAGCCACTCTGGAAAACAGTATGGAGTTTCCTCAAGAAATTAAAAACAGAGCTACCCTATAACCCAGCAATTGCACTACTAAGTATTTACAAATATATATATATTTGCAAAGATACAAATATAGTGATCTGAAAGGGCACCTGCACCCCAATGTTTATGGCAGCAACGTTCATAATAGCCAAACTATGGAAAGAGCCCAGATGTCCATCGACAGATGAGTGGATAAAGAAGAGGTGGTATATATGTATACCACCTATATATAGAGTAGTATATGGAATACTATCGGCCATCAAAAAAAAAAATGAAATCTTGCCATTTGCAACGACGTGGATGGAAGTAGAGGATATTATGCTAAGTGAAATAAGTCAATCAGAGAAAGACGATTATCATATGATCTCACCCATGTGGAATTTAAGAAACAAAACAAAGGATCACAGGGGAAGAGAGGAAAAAATAAAATAAGATGACATCAGAGACGGAGACAAACCATAAGAGACTCTTAATCATAGGAAACAAACTGAGGGTTGCTGGAGGGGAGGGAGGTGGGGGAATGGGGTAACTGGGGATGGACACTGGGGAGGGCATGTGATGTAATGAACACTGGGTGTTATATTAAGACTGATGAATCACAGACCTGTACCTCTGAAATCAATAATACATTATATGTTAATTAACGGAATTTAAATTAAAAAGAAAAAATAAACTAAAAAAAAAAAAAGAGAGAGAGACTCCATATGTGCTTTTCCCTCTTTTTGCAAGGTCAAGTCTCTCAGTAAGATTTCAGCTTAAACGTGACCTCCGCAGACGCCTTCCCTGATCTCCCTTTCAAAGCAGATGTCTGTGGCCTGTGACATTACTCTTTATTGCTGCACCCTGATAATTTTGTAGGGCCCAATGGCAGGCCACCCCAACATGGGTTACTTTGGCATGAAGATTATTTTGAGTTAAAAAGCAATCAAAACTCAGCAGATTCAGGAAAAGCTCTTTACCTTCCCCTCAAATGCCTAAAAAGGATTTAGATAGATATTGGACCTGTTCCAGGAAAAGAGCTATCACCATAGATAGGTAACTACATTACGGTATGAACTAGGTATGGTAGATAGGGAGGAACCTAGCAAGGCCTGTTTGATCAAAGTCCTCTCTGTCCTACTGATTCTGAGTGGCCCGGCAAACATTTGTTTACCAAGCATTTACTCTCTTTTATCTTCTTGTGAATTGCTTTCTTTCCAGTCGATGTCCAAGACCCCTACGCCTTCTCCTTAGTTCAGAATGACATACATACCTCATTTTGTCTGTCTTTGGAATTTCCGTGTTTGCGTGGATTCCCCCTATGTATGAAATTAAATTTGATTTCCTCCTATTAATCTGTCTCATGTCAATTTGGTTCTTAGCCTAGCTAGAAAGACCTTGAAGGGCAGAAGAAATTCTTCCTCCCTGACCAATTATTTTAAACATTCTTACACACCTGTTGATCATCAGCCCAAACGTTAGCTACCTTCTTTGTGAAGCCTTCAGTGACCTATTCTAGAAGACAGTGAGTGTCACTTCCCTTAGATTTCATTACTTGAGTAAAACATTTATCTTACTGGATTATTAGTGCCTTGTAATTAGCATACGGTTAAAGTGGAAATTCCTCGAAGGAAGGAGACATTTCTTCCGTTATTTCTACCCCCAGCTCCTAGCATAACATGTAACTGAACAAATACGTGGTTGTGTAACTACACATACCCATTTTCCTAACAGAGACCCTTAATTCACAAAAAGCATATATTATCAGTGGGGTCAATATCACACACGAGGAACAAAAACTGGTTCTAGGAGATGGAGTAGGTGAAAAATCTGAGATACTACAATGGTTTTGGCCTTTCCCAAGCTCAATCCTACCCAGCAAAATTTCATTTTTTAGCATTTAATTTCTCTTGTTATTTTAATTAATTTAAATCAAATTTAATTTTTATCTTTAGGTAATGAAAACAAGGTTGAGATCATGAAAACAAGGGTGGGAAACACTGAGGTAGGGTTTTTTCTCATTCTCCCCCTTATTGCTAACAGCTCCTGCTTAGGCCATTCCTCTTGGCTGTCCTTCTCCACCCCTCTGCTCCAGATGATTCCTATCTCAAAACCTCAGCTAAATGTTACTCCCTATAGAACGCTTTTTCTTCTTCCATAGCCCATAATTCTTGCTCCGTTTTCTAAGCGCCTATGAGCGCTCACACCAAGTCTGTATCATAAAATTTCACACTTAATTATGTACTGACTCATCATCCTTTAATGGACTGAAATGTGTTCATCTCTCTTTTTCCACTATAACTTATGTTGCCTAAAGGCAGTAACCATGTTAAAAAATTTATTCTGTCCCCCATCAGACCTTATATAATGCTCACACAGAAAATCAGAGTTAAAACAAGCTCTCGATTATTTTCTTAAGCAGAAATTTTCATTAACTGAGCTTCAGTTAAGCAGTGTCCATCTAAAATACTAACACAGAAATGCTAACAGTGCATCAAGCCAAGCTTTACAGTAATAGCAAAAGTGGCAAAAACCAAAAGGGACAAGAAAAAGCATACAAGTGCTCCAAAGGCAGGAAGAGCCAATGTGATCCTCTCTTTAGTGTTCAGCACAGCACCCTGTGTAACTCAGTATGTAAAAATGTGATAATGAAGAAGAGAAGCTGAAATCAAATATTAAAAAAATACAAAACTATTTTGTTAATTAGAGAGAACACAGAACTCCATCAGGAAAATTCCTGAGTAATAAAGGCAAAAGGAAATAAATTACAGGTTAAGTTTCATTGAAAAACACCTGCAGTAATGCTGCATCACCTCTATGAACTAGCCTTTGTTCTGTTTTTCACTTCTCTATTTACTTGACCAGTTGAAAATAAATCTATTAAACTTCTATGGCACAGAAAAACATATAGGTAGAATTCTGGATAATTTTAAATTTTTTCAGATGTTTCTTCTTGCAGAAAATCACTGCACCTACCTCTGTTCTGTTTTTGAAGTGGTAGGAAAAATGTCTTCTTCCATATCTGACTCATCCACCTCAATCACCTAAGGGAAAAACAAAACAGGGAACAGTTTCTATGGAAATGGAATTTATCTGAATAAAAATAAATAGTTGAATCTCAAAAAAAAAATTTTCAAATATACAAAAAAAAAAAGTCAGAAAAAAGGGGGCAGAAACCAATTGTTAAAACTGAAGCTTTGGGCCCCTGGGTGGTTCAGTGGGTTAAGCGTCTGCCTTTGACTCAGGTCATGATCTCAGGATCTCAGGATCCTGGGATCGAGTCCCACCGCATCAGGCTCCCTGCTCAGCAAGGAGTCTGCTTCTCCTTCTCCCTCTGCCCCTCCCTCCCTTCTGCTCATGCATACTCTCTGTCTCAAATAAATATGTATAATCTTAAAAAACAAACAAACAAAAAGCAAAACCTGAAGCTTAGCCTGACTTCCCTCCAATGTCACTCTTCAATTCTATACATGTCTGAGCTCACTTTTCTCCTGAACACCATGGCAGCCAGGGTACCTAGAGGAACATGCAGTTAGACTGGTGAATGACTCACACAACATCATGTGCAGACAGTGCCTGTGGACTTCTTGGGTTCTAGTGAGGAGTCAGACCATTAGTGTTCCATTTCCAGTTTAAAATTAGGTATAAAACCATGTGGGAAGTACTGGATATCTATCTTTCTATTACATTTAGCCCCGTTAAACATCATTTGTTAGTTTTAGGTCCCAGTAGAGATATTTGTGATTCCTTTTTCTTTTTTTTTAAGATTTTATTTATTTATTTGCCAGAGAGAGAGAGCACAAGCAGGGGGAGTAGCAGGCAGAGGGAGAAGCACACTCCCGTTGGGCAGAGAGTCTGGGATCATGACCTGAGCCGAAGGCAGATGCTTAACCAAATAAACCACCCAGGAGCCCTGAGATATTTGTTATTCTTGGTTCTATCATCCAAAATACTACTTATCTCTCTATGTTTTGTGTTATCTTGACACTTAATACACACATTTGCTATGTCTTCAACTAGCGAATGAAGCCAAGGGCAAAACCGTGAAAAAACAGCACCTGAGATCTCCCCCTCCAGGCTGACATTGAACTACTAATAAAAAGTTATTAAATGTAGTTGTCCAAGAAGCTATGAATCCGGCCAATATTTCTGCATTTTGTCATAAAACTATCAGAAGATTGTCTTATGTACCTTGAAAGAATCAAATGTATTCAACACTCCTCCAATCTACCACTGTGTAACCACAATCAAAGAATGAAAAAAAAAAAAAAAGCTAGTTTAGCACAACTTGTTCCTTTTGAACTCATGTTCCTGCCTTACAAGAGAAAAATCTAGAAAAGACACTACCTTGTGGATGTGCTAATTTTGCTTTTAGATGATCTGCAAGTGACAGCAGGCAACAGTTGAATGCAAATAATAAAATGGAGCTCAGGATAAAAGTTATTAGCACTGGCACCCACATATCAGCAACAACAGGTAGGGGGGGAGATGAAGTTAAGGGAGATAAAAGGACAAAATGAGAATCAGAGCAGAGAAGTTTCCTGGAAAAGGGTCAATTGTGTCACATATTCAAGAGACAAAGTATGAAATTTGAAAAAACGCTGCTGGGGTAGGTCTGATATAGAACATGGATTCTCAGCTGTAAGTGATAGTAACTATTATTCTGGAAACTTATGGACATGTCTGGAGACATTTTTGATTGTCATAATTAGGGGGGTTGCTACTGGCATTTAGAGGGTAGGGGATAAGATGTTGCTAAAAACCCTACAATGCAGACAATAGTCCCTCCCAGTAAGACTTACCTGGTCCAAGACTTACCTGGTCAACAGTGCTGCTACTGAGAACCAAGACTTACCTGGTCAACAGTGCTGCTACTGAGAAATCCTGACACAGAATCAAGAGCACTGCCTTAGGCGTAAAGACACGTGGGTCTTGAAAGTAAGGTAATAGGAGCATCAAGCCCATATAAAATCTTGGAATCCAAAGGAAGTGCAGAGGGCCTATGTTAAATCTAGAGCTTAAGACAGAGGTCCTTACATTCTGGCTGCTTAGTTTGTCTTGAGTCTAGCTCCAGCCATCAGCGAACAAGCCACAGTATTATGAGAGGATAAATAACAAAAGGAAACCAGATTTAAGTAAGACTTCTATACGCACTGAACTCCAATCTTCAATATTAATATTCCATGCACGGACCTTTTTGGCTCAACACTGTTATCCTTGAAAATATTACTGTAAACATACATTTATGGATTTCTAATCATGAGATACAGTATTTAAAGAAAACAAAAATCCTAGAAGCCCTCAGTCTGGATAATCCATAAAATTCTCTCCAGCTTTAATGCTTCCCACTTTTTCCTTCTTTTATTTACTTTGTAGATTAAAGAATTGACAATTCATAATGCAGGGAGTATAAATTATTAACACACAACTATAAAACTTTTTATCTTACCTCTGAATAATTCTTAGCAGCAACATTTCGGGACGGCTGCTGTCTTGCAGATTTAAAGGCTATAACGTGAAAGAATAAACATCTATTATGTTATTCTTAAAATAACTGAAAAAAATTTGTACATATTGTTAGCTGAAGATCTTGTAAGCTCTATCTGCAAAAATCATGATGGCCAATTATAAAACATTTATATTTTTTAAAATCTAAAGGGAGGTGGAAATATATGTTCAAATAAATCAATGCCTAGCTGCCAGTCTCCTGATTTCCTGGCTTATTCAAATATAGTAACAGGTAACACTCATAAATATACTTACACTAAAAATATTTTATAGAAACTACATGAAGGATAAAATCTGACCATCTAGTGGATTAAACCCCAAATATATTCTTCTTTCTCTTACAGTTGGAAGTACCATTCCCTGTGGCTATATTAGGAACCCTATGGTTCCAGGAAGAGCTTTCTTATTCTCCTCTACTTTGTTAGCCATATCAAAGGAAGAGTCCAGAGGAAATCCTAGAAAACAGCGTATCTTTTATGTTATGATAACACTTCCTTTAAATCCTTACATTTTAGCTTGAAAAACTTAGAAACATGAAGTTTAGCTAACCCTTTATTTTCCCCCAAGTCAAAACAATGACACTATGATCTTATAATAAGAAATATGTGTTTGGTCTTGGTCCCCATTTCTGGCAGAGCTCCTAAAACCCTAGGAAATTCCTAAGTACTAAGAGCCAGGAAAGTGACTTTTGTTATGTTAATGAAGTGACTTTTGGACCAAACCTAAAACTGGGGCTGGTTGCCAGGGCAACCAACCAGGAAATCGGAAATGAAGGTTGGAACTCAGTCCCACCCCATGATTTCCACAGAGACAGGAGGTTGAATCAATCACCAATAGCCAATGATTCAATCAATTAATGGTAATGAAGCTGCCACAGAAACCCAAAGGAAGGGTTCGGCAAGCTTAGAGGTGGTGAACCAGAATGCTTCCATATGCCAGGGTGCTGGCCCCCAAACTCTCTGAAGATACAATTTCTTTGTCTGCGACCTTAGCTTTTGTATCTCTTTACCTGGCTGCTGATTTGTATCCTTTGTAATAAACCAATAAATTTAGTGAATAAACTAGTTTCCTGAGTTCTGTGAGCCGCCCCAGGAAATTAATTAAACCCAAAGAGGGAATTAGGGGAAACTGATTGATAGCCAGTCAGTCAGAAGCACAGCTAGTTTGTGATTAGCCTCTGAAGTGGAAGGAGGCAATCTTGTGGAACTCAGCCCTTAACCCTGTGGAATCTAATGCTACCTCTGGATAGACAGTGTCAGAATTGAGTCGAATTGTAGGAAACCCAGCTGATGTCCAAGAATTGCTTAGTGGGGTGAAGTAACCTCCCCACTCCCCCCCATACTGAATTGGGTGTAGAATATTTAAAACCTAGAATAAATTTCAAACTGCCAATTAGAGTTTTATTTTCTCTTAAGCCTTACCAGTTTATTAATATAAAACAATGTTTTCCCCTAAGACAACCCCCAAACTGAACAGCGCAAGAGGAGAAAAAAAAGACAGAGGCCTTGAAAAAGTCAAAAGCTCAAAGAAATCCACAAAGTCCAAAATTCTCATAGTCTGGAAACTAAGGAATTGTTCTATCCAGCCTAAATTTATGATTTGTTCATTTTTCCTATTCCAGGTCTATCCCCAGTCTTGTGATGTCTATCTGAGAGGAGAGATTAAGGGCAGAAGCAAAGTTCTTATCCACTCTACTCAATTACTAGGGCCTCACATCCTAACTCTACTCAAAAGGCTAAACAGGGCAACTGAATAAAAAAATCAGCCATCATGACTCTTAAAGAATATTTCTGCTCAATAATTATTCACTAATTGACTCCTCAAACTCTCAGATCCTGATGAGCCCTCCTAAAACAAACAAAAACAAACCAAACCCTCCTTTCTTTTTATCCCCAACAAATGTCAGTGAGAGAAATTAACTTTATCAGAAAAACAAGCACTGAGGTCTGTTAGGAAGGCAATACAGTATGGTGGTTGTAGAGTTAAACTCATTTTGACTGACTAGCTGGGTGACCAGAGCCAAGCTCCTTGGCTTTGTTAAGTCTCAATTTCCCCACCTATAAAATGATGTGGGAAACAAAGGCGAAAGAAAAATTACTAAGTTTCCTTACTCCCTACAGCCCATTGACAAGTCCTTGAAACAGGGAGAGTGACATTCCTCTAGGGACTCAGCTGCCTTGAAGTTGATACTTTGCTAAGGGCAAAGGGCAATCTTAGCTCAACCCCAGGATCCTGGAAGTCCACTTTAACATATAAAAAAAATTCCTTTGAAAACTTCCTTTATCTCTAACCCCCAAAATACATGTTGGCAATCATCCCCTAAGTATATGACCCACCGATATACATCTGAAGGGTCTCATGATGGACTTTTTACTAAACAGTAATAAATGACCTTTCCTAACAATAGCTAGCTAGCCCCCTCAGGATCCTGGAAACCTTGTTTCCAAAATACCTGGGAGGCTTACACTATCCTCAACCCCCTCCCAACTTGAAAGTATATAATGGGCCGCTCCTCATGACCTCTGTGCAGCTCCTTCTGCCCACGGGTCCTGTCCCTGTGCTTTAATAAAACCATCTTTTTGCATCAAAGACGTCTCAAGAATTCTTTCTTGGCCGTCGGCTTCAAACCCTAACGTCTTTCCTACATCATAAAATAGTGTTAATAATTCATGCAGAAAATTGCTGAAAAGATAAAAAGAGGTGGTTAATGGAAATAATTCTGCCACGTGCCTAGAAGTAGCAGGTATTCAAATAATGTAGCTAGCAGCAGTAGCCGTAGATGCGGCAGTGGCCGCCATGACGGTAAACCACGCGCAATCACAGAGCCTTCAGAGGGACTATTCACTTACTCACCACTCTCTGCAGACAGACTTCAAGGGAAAAATTTGGGCTGTCAACTATTATTTACAATTGCTGCTGACTGGAAATGTAATATCTATTGTTTCCAATAAAATTCCAGTACAATAATAAATCTCTACACTCCACAGGGCTTGATAATGGTAGAATTGTACCGTTATAGCTTTCTTCATACTTCCATTTACAATAGGGGTTTGGAAGTTTCAGTTTTAAAGGTGCTTTTGTCCCAATGTTACAGTAGCTATAGTTAGTACCCCATGGTTATTTTGTCAGAGACTTAACACCAAATCCAACCTAATAAAAATGTTTTACATGTATGTGTTAAAAAGTCTATTTCACTTTTCAAAAAAGTCCCAATGTTAGAGATAGTTCAACTGTAAACCATTTGACCAAATGAATTTAGATAAAAGACAAATTTAGACAAATATTTATAAAACATCCATTTTCATAAGTTTATCTTAAACACTGCCACTAATACTAATAGCAGCAATCATTTTTTGGATTCTTACTAAACCTGTGCTAAGTAATGTATACCCATAAGTTCAACTGACACTTGTAACTACTCTGTGGAGTCAGTACGACACTGCCAATTTTATAGCTAAGGATCTGAAGCTTATAGAATAGAAAGAAACAGTTTACACTTACTGGGGGCTTAATATGTGTATATACTATGCCAAATAGTCCACATGTATCTTCTCATCAATCCTCAAAATAACCCAATGAGATAAATGCAATTGTCAGCCCACTTATAGATGAGGACACTGAAGATGGAAAGCCCGAAAGGACACAGAACTAGTAAATCAAGGAGTCAGAATTCAAACCAATGGCTGACTTTAGAACCATGCTTTTAACCTTTATGCTATCCAATCTCTAAGTAACTTTTATTCAGCCATTCTCAAGTATTTAATAAGCATCTACTATAGCCAGGCACTACGGACACCATGATGAAATGATGAAAAAGAATGACTCCACCCCTGTTCTGCTGGTGCTTGCGGTGTAAGGGCGTGGAACCAGCCAGTGAAGAGCTGGCCGACCATACCAGGTCTGACTCCAAAGCCCAGGTTCTTAACCACACCATCTGCTGCAAAGGCACCACAATTAGATTTTTTCCTACACAAAATTCAGGAAATCCTAAGTTTCATATTAATTTGGCTTACTTTTTACAAATGAGTATTATTACTTGTAAAAAAAAAAGGGTTATTTGTGAACATTTTAAAGCGCTGAACTGGTCTCTTGTCTTCTCTATACAAACAGAAGCTTTATTGCACATTATCAATGGGTAACAGAAGAGGACTCATGAAAGAATGTCTGTGAAAGGTCTCACAGGCATAGCAGTTCTGAAAGGAGCTGAGGGCAGAAAGTGGAAAAAAAATGCTCACAAAAAACCCTATGAGATATAAAGTTCTAGATGCAAAGGAGGCAGCCACATGTGAGTTTTAAAGAAAGAAAGATAAAAAGCTCTGTATTTGTTTACTGTGGTCCAGGTTTTCAGGTAAACACTGCTGCTCAAAGCTACCCAAATTGCTTCATCAAACATATAAAAAAAAATTCTAGTGGCGCTGAGTTGATCACATAAAGAATTAACAGGCCAAAACAGAAGAAAAGCTCAAACTTAGAGAGGCAAGCAGAATCCTTTTCCCTGGGGACCTGCTGATCTGGACAAATGTTCATACTGTTTTGACAGTTCTGCAGAGACAGGGAAAGAGCTATCACAGGTCAAGGCCTGCTCAAAGTAAGGGACCTGATGCATTTCCTCCCTACCTTAAGCTGGGACCCCAGTGGTTAAGGAGAGAAGCAGATGTAAACAGGATTTTGCAAGTACATTATCAGCTGGTCAAACCTCAAGTCACAAGTTTAAATGTAGTTTTATGTGGCCTAAGATGTGTGGTGCCCCTAGAAGCCTGGAGAAACAAATATGAATCAACTCTGGGGCAACTTAACTTCATCCCTAATCTCAAATTATTCCTGCTGATCATTTCTTATGGACAACAGATAATGAAACATGCAAGGAAACAAGTCACCGTAAATGAGAACCAACAGAAACAGAAATCAGAAATGGACAATAAAAAGAGGCCAAAGACATTTAGATACTGGGTTATTAGACAAAGACTAATAGAACAAATATCCTTACTAGGCACACACAAAATTACAGAGAGGCTTAAAAACATCTGCAGGGAATTTTTAAAATCACACAGTGTATTTCAAAAGAACTAAGTGGAATTTCTACCCCCACCAAAAACAATGAAAATAAAAAATTCAAAGGACAGTTTTAAGAATAGATGGGCATGGGGGCCTGCTTGGCTCAGTCCGTAGAAAAAGCGACATCTGATCTTGGGGTCATGGGTTTGAACCCCATGTTGGGGTTAGAGTTTACTTAAAAAAAAACAACAGATGGGTGAATTAGAAGATCAATATAACACAGGAAGATAAAACAAGGGAAAATACAAGAGATTAATAGTGCCGGGAGGACAGAGTGATTCTTACATTTATTTAACTGAAGACTCTGAAGGGAGGAGAAAAAGAGCACAGAGGTATTATCTAAAGGGAAAGGATTTTCTAGGAGTGATGAAAGACACCAATTCACAGTTTCATGAAGCCCAATAAATCCTAAGCAGGATAAAAAAAGAATCTCATATCTAGATTCATCAGTGAAACTGCAGAACACCAAAGACAGCCAGCTGGAGGAAAAATAGACTACTTCCAAAAAAAAAAAAAAAGCAAGCTTAACTAATAGCTCATTTCTCAACAACAAAATGGAAGCCCAAAGACTCACTTTAAGTGATTAATTCTGCCCATTTGTGGCAAGGAAAGCTTCATATAAAATAGTTAAGCCAGGACGAAAAAAGGCAGTTTGGGTTAAGGTAAAGGCCTTTGTGTCAATGCTAACCAACTTCTGGTGACTTAACCTGGAAGTGTACATATTTTTTTTCACTTTGCTTTTCTATCTCCCTCTGTTTTTTCTTTTCTTTTTTTTTTTTATAACGAACATTTTGTAAAGGCCTACTACGTGCCAGAGTCTCTGCCTCTCATCTTCAGAACAACCCACTATGTACAGTCTATTATGGAAACAGACTTAGGAGTCTGAGTGACTTGTTAAAAGTCACCAGGCTTTTTTTCCATGTTGAACTCTGCCTAGATCCTTTCTATGGTGCCTATTTTTCCCCTTCTCTGCTTTTATCTTACTCCTGCCAAGAATGGAAGAGCACCTTTTTGGACATCATTTCCTAAAAGACAACATGCTTTTGAAGTCAAGATAAGAATCTTAGCTGGCTCTCCTCAAGTACTAAATAACCAGAGTAAAAATACAACAACAGAACTTTTCAAAAATTATTATTTTTTCAAGTAGGCTCCATGCCCAACATGGGGCTTGAACTCACAACCCCGAGATCAAGACTTGAGCTGGGATCAAGAGCCGGACGCTTAACCGGCTGAGCCACTCAGGTGCTCCCAGAACTCTTGATAAGAAGTTTCTTTAAGGGGCGCCTGGGTGGCTCAGTCGTTAAGCGTCTGCCTTCAGCTCGGGTCATGATCCCAGGGTCCTGGGATTGAGCCTCGCATTGGGCTCCCTGCTCAGCAGGAAGCCTGCTTCTCCCTCTGCCACTCCGCCTGCTTGTGATCCCTCTCTCGCTGTCTCTGTCAAATAAATAAAATATTTTTTAAAAATTATTAAAAATTTTTTTTTAAAAAGTTTCTTTAAGAGTCATTTATTGGATTTACGCAACTGATAAATTGTTGAACACTAAAACAACAACAACAAATAAGAGTCATTTATTGGATTTGATGTTTGTATCCTTCCTCCAATGTCAGTTGCCATCCAATAAATGTCCAAGACTTCCTCTGATGGTGTCACAATTCACTTCCTTCCGGGGTGGTTTCCTCTATCTTCACATTAATTCGATAGGTTATTCTGTATAATGCAAAGACCTCTCCACTGAGAACCAGTAGCTAGGTTTCTAATCTTATCTTGCTCTGGAAACTAGCAGTACAGTTGACCCTTGAATTCAGGGGTTAGGGGCACTGACCCCTGCAAAGTCCAAAAATTCCCATGTAACTTCTAACTCCCCCAAAACTTAACTACTAATAGCCTATTATTTATTGGAAGCCTTACTGACAACATAAACAGCTGATTAACACTTATTTTGTATGTTGTTTATATACTGTGTTCTTACAACAAAGTAAACTCAAGAAAAGAAAATGTTAAGAAAATCATATTTTTCATATGGAAGGGAAAATACATTTACAGTACTGTAATTTATTGGGGAAAAAACCCACTTATAAGTGGACCTGCACAGTTCAAACCCACTCTGTTCAAGGATCAACTACATAGTGGTTAACCACTGGTTCTGGAGTCTAGGGAATGTGGGATTAACCCAAGTTCTAAAAGTTACTAGCTGTGAGACCATGGGTAAACCGCCTATCTTTTCAAAGCCTCAGATCCCTTTTCTGTGAAACAGGGATAACATAAGTATCTAACCACAGAGCTTTGGGAAGCATGCACTTAACTCTTTCATAGACATTAGCTATTACGAGTATTATCTTAAATACAGATCAGACTTTCTTGTGTTAACCATAGAGCCGGAGAAAAGAAGCTTAAGAAAGTAAACACTATATTAAGAAGTGGTTCTTTCTTGATCATTGTTGACATATTGACCAACTGACTCATTTTTCTGCCTTCAGGGTCTCTCTATAAACAGGAAATAATCAAATCTGTCTAAAAGTAAGGGATTATAAAAAATACTTTTTAAGGTTCACCCTTTTCAGTAACTCTGATGAACGGCAAAGACCTTTTAAAGAATAATTTATCTTGTAATGCTAATAACCCTTTTGACCCCCCCAACAATGGCAACACAAACCAATGAGGTTTCCTAATGAGGATTTCCTAGGTCTTCCTATGTTGGGATTTATAAATAACTGCTAGAAAATCATTTGCAACCCATACTCACCATCTATAATAGACATGTTTCTAGGTGTTGACATAGTGGCCTTTGAACTTCTGCTTCGAGTGGAAGTCTCTAGACCAGGGCCTATGGTTAGAATAATGAGCAGTCACTATACAGTTGTATCAGCAGCCAAGGTTTTTTTTTAAGACAATGCCAAAATGAAATGTAAAAAAAGTTACATCAAAACATAGTTTGTGTATAAAAAGTCAAAGACATATATAACAAGAAATACATAGTCTAATCACTTTTCAAAAACTATACTTACACCACATTTGGTTCATACTCTTCCAATCAAAATTTAAGGAAACATTTTGTAAACATAAGGATAATGAAAATAAATTATCACTAGAAGATGAGGATCTCTTTCCCTGGAAATTTTTAACTTTTAAGTACTATTTTACCAGCTTAAAATTCCAATGGATAAATATTTAATAAAAACAATTTAAAAATATTCCTAGAAACGAAGTCATACAATGCATCAGGAAGTCACTGGATGGCCAATTTTCTATTATTTGGATTATTCAATGACAATAGTCCCACGTTAAATACAATGATGGCAATTAATGTTAATGACTGCTTTAAGAAATCAAATTGTTTTAGAGTAGTATTCTTTTTGAACAAATTTTATGAAGCCACTTTATAAAAATAAGGGCATTTGTATCTTATGACAGTAACAAAAATAAGGTTTATGACCTGGAGTTTCTTCCTGCTGCCAATGGTCATTAGACAGCCATTTTCCTTAGCAGCTCATATCTGCCCATTATTTTATAGGTGTGAGAGTAAATATGACATTAAATGTACCCAAAAGGTACTGTGTGAAGAGCGTAGTGAAGTTCTCAAAAAAATGTTAAGAGTCATTAAAACAGGGGCGCCTGGGTGGCTCAGTTGTTAAGCGTCTGCCTTCAGCTCAGGTCATGATTGGGATCGAGCGCTGCGTCAGGCTCCCTGCTCCACGGGAAGCCTGCTTCTTCCTCTCCCACTCCCCCTGCTTGCATTCCCTCTCTCACTGTCTCTCTCTCCCCCTGTCAAATAATAAATAAATAAATAACTTTAAAAAAAAAGTCATTAAAACATTATGTGCACATGGCCATTAAAATCTATTTAAGTAAACATACATGTCAGAACTATATTAAAGACTGGCTTTATGCGTTATAAACACAAAATTTTAGAAGATAGCAACACTTAATTCTGACGATAGGAATACGATCCTGTGTGTCCCGTTCAGCTGCCAAGTCTGAATGTGTGTGCAAACTGGTACCGAGTGCTAACCTCTTCCTCTCTGCGACCCCCCTCTCCAGGCTGAGTTCTGTCCTCTTCCTCCTCGGCGGCCTCTTCCTCGGCCTCCTCCTCTGCTGGCTGCTGCTGTGATGTCCTCATCAGAGTCCTCAGCCATCTGTTCTGCCAAATCTATACTCATAAGGTCCTCAGCACTAAAGCCAGAAGCAGAGTCCTCAGACTGAGATCTGAGGGCTCTGGCCCTTGTCATAGCCTGAGAGGGAAAGAGGAGAAAATACACATTAGTAGGTAATGCAGCATCCTAAGTCATTGATCTGGTCATTCAGATAACATGCACTATTGCCAAACTGTCTACACTATTATTTTTCACTAATCATGCTATAAAAATGCCAAGCAGGACAACTCCCCTCCCCTATCTGTCAAATTCAATTCCTACGATTTGTCAGATCAATCTGCCATAGTATCTGTAAAATGAGACCTTTTGAAAAGCTGTGCTGAGAACGATAAAATCCCACAGAATCAAAACTTTTAGAACTGGTAAGAATATGAGCAATCGCCCCTAATTCAACATCACCATTTGTAAGACTCATCATTTGAGCTACTCTGTACAATGGGCTCTTAGTAAGTGACAAGAAAAATGCTTACAAAAAATGTCTGTTATCTCTGGGTGATGAAATTTTAGGGTGCTCTTTTCTTCTTTATTCACAAATAGGATAAATTTTCTACAATATAGTTTTTCTAAAATATTACTCTGTAATCAGAAAATTATGAGCAATCATCTCTTAAAAAAATTAAGTAGAATTAAGAATAAAAAGATAAAAAGAGGGGCGCCTGGATGGTTCAGTTGGTTAAGGGTCCGACTCTTGATTTTGGCTCAGGTTGAGATCTCAGGGTCGTGAGATCAAGCCCTGCATCAGGCTCCACGCTTAGTCTGGAGTCTGCTTGTCCCTGTCTTTCTTTTTTTTTTTTTTTTTTTTAATTTTTTTATTGTTATGTTAATCCCCATACATTACATCATTAGTTTTAGATATAGTGTTCCATGATTCATTGTTTGTGCATAACACCCAGTGCTCCATGCAGAACGTGCCCTCCTCAATACCCATCACCAGGCTAACCCATCCTCCCAACCCCCTCCCCTCTAGAACCCTCAGTTTGTTTTTCAGAGTCCATCGTCTCTCATGGTTCTTCTCCCCCTCCGATTTCCCCCCCTTCATTCTTCCCCTCCTGCTACATGTCCCTGTCTTTCTGCTCCTCCCCCCACCTTGTGCTCTCAAATAAATAACTATACAAAATCTTTAAAAAAAAAAAAAAAAGATTAAAAGAATTAAGTAGAATATAACAATTGAAGGCCTGGGAAAGAATAAAAAGCTTAGGACCAAGAATATGCCACAAACTTTAATTTGATAAGAAACTGCCGAGAAAAGACAAGTTTGAGACTTAATGAAATATTTTAACTCTGAAATGAATACAGATTTTTTGATTAAAAATAAAATAAAAGCAATGTTGCCCTGAGCTCTTCCCTTAAACTAATCAAACTGTAGTAAGGAGAACAGAAATGAACATGATGAGAAAATAGCTCCAACTTCTAAACACAAAAGTTCTGAAGAGTTAATGGATATAATGAAGATCTGACCTAAGGAACAAGGTAGAAAAGAGTCTTAGGCAGTACAGAGCTCTCTAAAATTGATCTATATATCCAAAGGGACCATGACTATAGTCTCTCTTGCTTGGAATAAAAAATTCCAGGACTAAGAATAGGTGGGTAGAGCATTTCTGAGCTCTCTTGATACCATGAAGTAAAGAGAGGCAGGACTAAATGAGATGAGAAGAAAGCACGTAGGGTAGAAGTAGGAGTGAAGTGGGAGGTGGGAGATAATCCAGCTGTATGATGATGATTTCAGCTTAAAGGAAGTAACAGCAAAATCCCAGCATGAAGGGCTCAGCACGGCATTACCATGTAAAAAGAAAAAAACTTCAGGGAACATAACAAAAAAGAAAAAGAAAAAGGGACGCCTGGGTGGCTCAGTCGGTTAAGCATCTGCCTTCAGCTCAGGTCATGATCCCAGGGTCCTGGGATGGAGTCCCGCAACGGGCTCCTTGCCCAGCAGGGAGCCTGCTTCTCCCTCTGCCTGCCGCTCCCCCTGCGCGCGCGCACTCTCTCTCTGACAATAAAATCTTTAAAAAAAAAAAAATACAAAGAAAAAATCGCAGAAAGATTTCAACTCATTTTTCTTGTCCCAGATGAAGTATGGTCAATCCTCATTATTCCCAGATTCTATATCTGCAAATCACCTACTTGCCAAAATTTATCTGTAAACCCCAGAACAATATTCCTGATACTTTTGCAGTCATCTGTGGACCAGTGCAGTGGTAAAAATTCCGAGTCTCTTTTTTTTTTTTTTTCAGATTTTACTTATTTATTTATTTGACACACAGAGAGAGAGAGGGAGAGCACAAGCAGGGGGAGTGACAGAGGGAGAAGCAGGCTCCCCGCTAAGCAGGGAGTCTGATGCAGGACTTGATCCCAGGACCCTGGGATCGTGACCTGAGCCGAAGGCAGATGCTTAACCATCTGAGCCACCCAGGCACCCAAAAATTCCGAGTCTCCTGACACACACATTCCCAGATGAAGATGAAGAACGGAACACTCAGCCTTTCTGTTTCAGCTCTCACACTTTAAACAAGTGTCCTTTCTGTGGCATATTTAGTGCCATGTTTTTCACATTTTTGTGTGTTTAGTCAGTGATTCAGTGTAGCTGAAGTGCTGTCCAGTACTCCCAAGTGCAAGAAGGCTGTGATATGCCTTACAGATGAAATAGGTGTGTGAGATAAGCTTCATTCAGGCAAGATTATAGGGTTGCTAGCTCTAAGTTCAATGTTAATGACTCAACAATACATATTAAAGCAGAAATACACATGAAAAAGGTTATGTACTGCTCAGGGGATAAAAATGCTGTAACCAGTAGTTGGCAGGAACCCAACCCTGTTATTTCCCCTAGGAGCAATACGGTTCAGTATTCACTAGGTTAGTGTTTGCAGTGACATAGAACATAAAGAAATAACAAGAACCAGCTGTACTTTTTAAAAAGTACACTTAAAGGGAAAAAGGAGACTTAAATTACAAATTAATAAAACAGATCTAATTGATGTATGTTGAACTCTATACTCTGAAAATAAATATAGACTTTTCAAGACCTCATGAAATGTTTAACTAATACATCATGGGGTGCTAAGAAAAATATCAATTAAGTTCTAAATAATAAAGGGTATTATACAGTCTAATTGCCATGAATAAAATTAGTAATTAATGATAATTAAAAAAAACACCTGCCTCCAACCCACAAAACTAAAATTGCAGAAATCTAGAAAATAATAAAAATATTGTATACTGGAATATACAAAACAAAGCAGTGTTTATAAAGAGAGCCTACAGCCTGTTAAAAAAGAATGAATGAAAATAAGTAGATTTGATATTCCATAACAAGGGACAAGTAAAGTCCATCCAAAAGGAATTGTGAGAAATCAATAAAGATACAATCATAAACAAATTTTAAGCAAAAATCCATTCAAATTAGTAAATTTAAGAACTGATCCTCTGGGACGAAGTCACATTGATAAAAATCACTAACTTAATAAAAAGGAAGAAAAAACAAGTATACACCATTAAAAATCAGAATGGAGGGGAAAAAAGATTGAGGGGAAATTAAAAGAATCCTGACAAAATACTCTTCAATTCTAAGTAATTTGGAAAATAAATGACCTAAACGGATCCAACAAGAGACACATAGTCTCAACAGACTAATAATAATATCAAAGAATAATGGGAGAAATTTGTTAAAGGAACAACACCCCTGGAAAAGGAACCACAACCACAAAGTTTCACAGGTATTCTATCAAATCTTCAAAGAACAGATAATTCCACTGCTCTTTCCATAGTCCCAGAGCATAAAGAAAGCAAGCTTCCAATTTCTTTGTACAAAGCCAGCATAACATGGTACTGAAAAACTGACAAAGGACCGCATGCACAAAAAGATTACAGGATCTCACTTATGAATATTAAAGCAAACAAAGAGAATCCAGGAACATATGGAAAAACCAGGATACCCATTACCAGAAGGTTCACAAAGTAGTAACAAGGATGGGGCAATAACAGAATATGTTTTAATATAATTCAATTTATTGCCGAATTAATAGAATGGAGGAAAAATCCCACACGTTTATCTCCACAGATGTCAAAAAGGCACTTAGTTCATCACCCATTCTGGATTTGAACAAACCCCAAAACCCTTCTTTTACACGACAAATACCCTAAAATATGCTACCCCCCACACGCACATAGTGTGTGTGCACATTCTCCTGTGAGTGCTCTTACAGAGAGACCAATGTCCTAGGCACAAAAACCAAATCAAACAAAAATTTCTGGGCAAAGAACATGACCAGGTGTTTCACGTAAATACAAATGGTTTATAAACATAAAAATCGCTGAGTCACGAGCAACAAAAGTAATACGGGTTAAAAACAATAGTAAGAAACAATCTCCTCAGCCCTCGGATTTGTAGAGATCAAAAGATGTCATAATACATCAGGATGACAAGGATGTGGAGAAATAAGCACCCCCAAATACTGGTTAGAATGCAAACTGGTGTCACATCTCTGGAATGATATGGCAGTTATCTAGCAAAAATTTAAGATGCATGTGCCCTTTTATGATTCTTTCTTGGAATGAATTACCCACCAACATTTCCAAATTTTATACCTTCCCTTTGTCTAAATACCATACCTTCATTTTATCATTTAACATTACACTCAAATATTTTAACTCCACTTTTCTGTGCAACAGGCTCTGGAGTGTACAGATATATAGGAAGTATGTTACTTCTAAGAATTAGCAGTGGGATTCTAATTGGCCTCAGGAGTGTAGGTCCACAGCCATCCTAAGTGCAGGGTCAGGGCCACTGGTAGGACAATGTTTCCATATGCTTTTTTGTGAGATTCGAAAACCTATCCTGGTAGTACACCTTTTTTTAAAAAATTGTGACAAAATATATATACCATTAAATAGAGCATCTTACAATTGTGTACAATTCAGTGGCATTAAAAACACATTCACACTGTTGTACAACATCACCATCATCCACCTCCAGACCTTTCTCGTCATTTCAAACTGACACTCCATACCTGTTAAAAAACAACTCCCCATTCCCTAACCACCCCCTTCCCCTCATTACCACTATTCTACTTTCTGTCCGTATGAATTTGACTACTCTAGGGATCTCATTTAAGTGGAATCATGTAATACTCATCCTTTCACCTGTCTTACTTCGCTTAGTATAATGTTTTCAAGGTTCATCCATATTATAGCATTACTGGAACTTCATTCCTTTTAAGGCTAAGCAAAAGTCCATCATCACACATACGCACCACATTTTGTTTATCTGTACATCTTTTGATGGCCATTTGAATTGCTACCACCTTTTGGCTACTGTGAATGCTATAAGCATGGGTGTACAAATATCTGAGTCCTTGCTCTCAATTCCTTGGGGTAAATACCTAGAAGTGCAGTTGCTAGGTCACACAATTCTATTTTTAATTCTTTGAGAAATCATACTATTTTCCACAGAAGCTTTTATATTCCCACCAGCAATGCATGAGGCTTGCAATTTCTCCTTATTCGTGGCAACACTATTTTCTTTTTTGTAATAGTCATCTTAATAAATGTGAAGTGGCTTTGTGGTTTAGATTTTCATTTCACTAGTGATGTTGAGCATCTTCTCATGTGCTTATTAGTCACCTGTTTATCTTCTTTGTAGAAATGTCTATTCAAGTCCTTCAACCACTTTTTGCTGTGACTTGAGTTTTACAAATTCTTTGTATGTTCTGAATATTAATCACTTACCAAATACATGATTTGCAAATATCTTCTCCCATCCTACGGGATGCCTTTTCGCTTTGTTGATAGTGCTTGGTATTACAGTTTGAAAGAGGGTATCAATGCTGCCTCAAATCCAGGCAGAACACAGGAAACCAGAGGCTGGGTAAACTACAGACTATGGGTCAGACCAAGAATAGATTTTTCATTTTTAAAGGATTTAAAAAAAAAAAGCAAACAAAAAAAAACCCAACCACATACACAGAGAAGAAAACGTGACAAAGACCACATATGGCCTGCAAAGCCCAAAACATTTCCTGTTTGGCCTTTTATTTAAATGTGAACTTATAGTTAAAGAAAATACTTAGAGCTTTTCAATGTGAACAAGAGGTTTTAAAGCCTCTTGGAATGACTAATGCTTTTGTCTGTTTAAATAATTTAAACATGGTACTAGGATTCATGTTCTGAGCTAAATGATTCTACACGGTTGGGAGTTACAGCTCAGGAAAGTCTCAAATTCCATTACAAGTCCTAAATAGTATGCTAAGACCATTTATAACATCCTATGGCAAGCTGACAAATTACCTAGGAAACCCCAATTACCTGCTAAAGTCTTAAAATATAGCTGAAAAATCTAAACCCAAAAGTGCTTTCTTCTGTAAAACTCCCAAATGCAATTTGTCAGGTCCTCTATTACCTTCCTTTTATAAAATATTCACTCTAATTCTTTAAAAGACTAATGAAAAACAGTTTAGGGGCTCCAAACACAAAGAGCATGCAAAGAAATGTTTCTGTAATCTGTTAAATTGAAATGGTTAGTTAAGTTTAAATGATCCAAGAACCAGGAGTCATTTCTTTCTTCTAGTATTCATTCTTGCTATTTGGCAAACTCTTTTGTACTTTAAGGGTGCTCTGTAAGATGAATACAAATATAAATGTGGTAAGGGATCCCTAATCTCTAGCTTCCTCCTCTTAGCTCCCCCAAACCATCTTTAAGTAGTACGGCAGAGCTCCATCTATGCTTCTGAGGGACAGTGATTTTTGATGTTCTGCACATCAAAAACTTTCAGAAATTTCACATTTTTAGCCATTCATTGGCCATGCATTATGTTAAAGTTATAATACAAAGTTCTGGACATGGTATGGTAGAAAAGTCTAGACTTGAAGGTAGAAATAGGTTCAAATTCCACCCCACCGTGTAACCTTTACTATGCTCTCAGTGTCATTTGTAAAATGGAAACTGAAATTGTGTACATGACACATCTAGAAAAAAATCAGTAAATGAAAATTTAATGAATACCATTTGCCCTTTCCCCTTTAAAACAGTAATGAATAAAACCAAATAGGTAACGCGTTCTGCTTTTTCCACTACATTGATGTAGGGGAATGACTCTGACATCGGGAATGCTGACTGTGAAATTCAGTGATGGTGAGAGCTTTTAGTTCTATGATCAAGTACTGAAGGCTATTCACGAAAGGGAGGAAGGAGGTAGGGAAAAAACTGTAGCCGGTACTGGCACTACCGCTGGTAATGTTAGTTAATGTTGCAAAGTTCCCCATATTACATGATGGAGACAGTGTAAGTTGTACAAAGGGAAGAAACCTGACACAAAACTAGACACTGAGAAGATTATCCTCGCATATCCTCTCTAAAGAAAGGTTATTAACTGAGTTACTATACTGCTATTCCTACATATTCTAATGAACTGGGACATAATTGGGGGGGGTGACTTCCCCACAGTAAGCACAGGGCATCAAACTTTTGTAATAAGACAGAGAAAAGAAAAAAATAACACCCAAAATGCTACGTTCCTATTCCTTAACATTCCAGGTAAGGCGCATTATTGGATCAGCCTAAAATCCTAAGTAGCCTGTACGGTTTGACAGACGATGAAGTAAATCAGATACAGACTTGGAAATTTTATTTAAAAAAGAGAAAAAAAGTCTATCTCATGGCCTTTAGAGATGGTACCAAAGAATTTTATTTTTATTTTTTAAAGACTTTATTATTTGACAGAGAAAGTGAGCACAAGCAGGGCGAGCAGCAGGCAGAGGGAGAGGGAAAAGCAGACTTCCCGCTGAGCAGGGAGCCGGACATGGGACTTGATCCCAGGACACTGAGATCATGACCTGAGCTGGAGGCAGACCGTTAACCATCGGAGCCACCCAGGTGTCCCAGTACCGAAGAATTATTTGATAACTGACTTTTCCTCTGTCAGGATCTAAAACTGCTTCACATTAAAGGCTGTGGTATTACCTAGTAGTCATCAGTAGATCAACCACTAAACAGGGATTCCTTTGGAAGAGAGTTCAGAGGAAAAAGGAGTAAATTGAGTGTCCCAGGTACTGACTTTTACCTAAGGAGTGTGCTTAAAACAAGGCAAAAAATATTTAAAGGGTGGGAGTGGGGGGGGGGGGGAGAAGGGTGTCTTATTCTTTTTTTCTTGCAGCAGAGAAAATAGTAGAAGATATAAAAGTTAATTTAAGAGATGTGTCGAGTGCTCCGGCTCTTTCCAATTCACCGCCTATCAGGAGCAGTTCTGAAATACTTAGGAAAATGACAATGGACTAGCAGGACTGTTTTATTAATTCAGCAAAGGTCATGCTAAGGTTTAAACATTTTCTTTCTACATATATCTGCCTCACCTACTAAACCAAGAGTCTCTGCTGGACACGAACCACACATTTTCCATATCTGTATTGCTAATGCAAAATAGAATGGCTAGGTTGTAACAGATACGAATGAAAGCAATCAAGATAATCTCAACAATAAGTTAGTTATCTGATAACCTTTACATACTAGATAGCAATAATGAAACACCAAGGACAATCAGAAAATAGAAAAATCTATCTTCAACCGTGAATTCACCAAGTACCAGATAGAGGCCCGAAGTTTCAGTAAATGGTCGCTAACCAGAAGTTCCTAAACTGCGAAGAGACCGAGAAAGACAGCATTGATGGTGATCAAGCCCATTTCAACATTTTAGAAAGCCCAGTGGACTCTGTATATTTATCTATGGTAATACTGCTAGCAAAACACAAGTTTCTTCCTTTTTGCCCAAAATAGTATCAGCTCAGTAGGGTAAGATTTCATCTTATGCTAATAAGATGCTCTGATAGCAATTATGTATTATTTTGATTACTAAGGGCTCTTGTTGTATATGCTCCTCCCCAGCCCCCCCACACAATTAAATAAGTTTCCAACAAGAGCAAAAGGATAAAAAAGGAATACTGGCAAGCCGAATATTGGCAGGCTGCACTGGTATAAATCTCCTCAGCCAATCCCTGCTCAGTCCTATCTGCCAAAGTAAGGTCCACTATTCTAAACAAACCTACTAGTCATTCTAGCTCAACAAACTGACACAGAAGCATAGTAATTTACACGAGAAATTACCTCTCGAACTTCATCATCTTCTTCATTAGTGTTTTTTTGTCTGCTTTCTCTGAAACGGCGTACCTGTGTTAAAACAGTAAATCAAAAATGTTGCTTAGTCCTATCACGGAAATATAAAACAATGGGCTATAACTGATTAAGAAATGCTTTCCATTACAACATAAAACTTGGGAATTTTTTGTTTCAAATTTTTATTTAAATTCTAGTTAGTTACATCGAAAACTAATGATGTAATGTATGGTGATTAACATAACAATAAAAAATTTAAAAAATAATGAAAAAAATTCTAGTTAGTTAACATATAGTGTAATATTGGTTTCAGGAGTAGAATTTAGTGATTCATCACTTACATATAATACCTAGTGCTCATCGTAACAAGTGCCCTCCTTAACACCCATCACCATCTAGCCCATCCCCCACCTACCTCCCCCATCAACCCTCAGTTTGTTCTCTATCGTTAAGAGTCTCTTATGGTTTCTCTCTCTCTCTGCCTCCCATATGTTCATGTGTTTTGTTTCTTAAATTCCACATGAGTGAAAGCCTATAGTATTTGTCTTCCTCTGACTTACTTCACTTAGTATAATACACTCTGGCTCTATCCATGTTGCTGCAAATGGCAAGATTTCACTCTCTTTGATGGCTGAGTAATATTCCATCATATATATATATAAAAGAAGATATGATATCTTCTTAATCCATTCATCAGTCGATGGACATTTGGGCTCTTTCCATAGTCTGGCTATTGTTAATAATGCTGCCATAAACATCAGGGTGCATGTGCCCCTTCAAATCCATATTTTTGTATCCTTCGGGTAAATACCTAGTCGTGCAAAACTGCTGGGTCGTAGGGTAGTTCTATTTTTAACTTTTTGAGGAACCTTCATACTGTTTTCAAGAGTACACCAAAAACTTGGAAATTTAAGTACAGTTTCGTTGATTGATTAAAGAAATCATACTTGCCTAGTGACTTACATTAAAATGTCAGAACTGTACTCTAAAAATATATATATATTGGCCCTAAGCAAAACTGTATTACCAGTTGCCAAAATGTTCCATGTCACTGAAAAATGGGTCTATTAGACTGCAAAAGAAAAAAACTCTGATACCTATGAGTGTCATACTTTAGTAAAATAGTTAAAAACAAAAATCTTTTCTTTCAGAGGCTTGAAATATTTATTACATGGCTCATATCATTCTTAGATGTTAGGCTATAAGACATCCAGGAGGCTCTCTAAAAATAGTATCTGGGGACACCTGGGTGGCTCTGTAGGTTAAGCACCCAACTCTTAATTTTAGCTCACGTCATGATCTCAGGGTCCTGAGATGGAGCCCACATAGGGCTCTGCACTCAGTGGGGAGTCTGCTGGAGATTCTCTCTGCCCCTCCCCCTGCTCATGTGTGCACTCTCTTTAAAATAAATAAATAAATCTTTAAAAAAATAGTATCTGAAGTGGGTGGGACTCTGAAAATCATTTTATCAAGTCAACTACTAAATGTTTACTGTTTGCTAATAATGGATGGTCCTGGAACCAAAAGGGAAACTAGAGATTGTTTTTTTTTAAATTCCTGCCCAACAGGCTCTTATAGTATAGTTATGTAATTAGGGAAAACCTCTATTTGTTTAGTAATTGATTTAGCACCTCTTTACTGAGCACCCATTATGTGCCAAGCACTATTGTAGGAACTGAGAATCCAACAATGAACAAAATAGTTACAAATTCTGCCCCCATGGAGTTTAGGATTGTGTGCCTGTGTATGTAGCCAATAAACAAAAACAAAATAAGAAGTTATATTGTGTTTTAGAAGTTGGGTCAGACTGAGTTAATTTACAGCTAGACTAAGAACGCTCTGTCATCTCTGGGGAGCCATTTATTTACTGATGTTTATTTACTGATGGTTTTCAACCTGCATAAGCAGTTGGAAGCATGGCTTGATTATGAGACCAGAGGGGCATAAAAGATTCCCTGGGAACTTCTGCACAAATATTGGTGTGTTCAATCCAGGGACCACTCTGTGCAAATGAGGACATGAGAGCTTATGTCTGGCTTCTCACAGTTCTCTAATGCCTGCCCATACTCTTTTCCTTGATGCACCATATCTTTTGCCTTTAAATAAAAACCTTAAATGAGTATGCTCAGTGGAGTCTTGAGTTGTTCAATGTTCAAATATCTGAACCCGTGAACGCTTTGCAAAAGACAGTAAGTATACAGAGAGAAATAAAGCAGGAAGAGGGTGAGGAATACTGACGAGAGGTCACATCTGAATGGAATGATCATGCAAGGCCGCAATGAGAAGGTAATTTATGAGCAAAGGGAATCAATCTTGGGTAACAAGGAGAGAACATTCTAATCAAAGGAAAAAGTGTACATAAAGGCACTGGGAGAGGGGTGCCTGAGTGGCTGAGCTGGTTAAGTGTCCGACTCTTGGTTTCAGCTCAGGGTGGTGAGATCGAGCCCCACGCTGGGCTCCATGCTCAGCTCAGAGTCTGCTTGAGATTCTTTTTCCTTCTCTTTTTCTCCTTTTGGCCCTCCCTTGCTATAAATAAATAAATAAATAAATAAATAAATAAAATCTTTTTAAAAAGGTACTGGGGCAGAATGCATGGTATGTTTAAGAAATAGCAAGGAGGTTGCTGTGGCTCAAGATGATATGAGGGTAAGAAAGTAACAAAAAGCTAGACTGAATAGGGCCTTGTAAAAAAAACTGTAAGGACTCTTTTTTTAAGGCAGGAGTGACTTGATCTGAAATATGTTAGTATCACTGACAGCTGAACTGAGGACAGAATGGGGGGGTGGAGGAGGGGTACAGGCAGAAAAAGAGAGATGCGTTTGGAGGCTATTAGAATACTCTAAGTGAGAAATGGCAATGCGATGGACCTCTGGTAGTGATGAAGACTAGAGAAGCAGTCAGATTCTATATATATTCTGAAGTAATGCCAAGGACTTCTAGACAGTTAGGATCCAGGTGACATAAAGAGAACCACCACACAGAGCAAAGGCTGAAAATCAGCAATTCAGACTGGGAATGTTAGTAGTTTGAGGTGTCCATTAAACATCCAAGTAGAAATGTCTAGCAGGCCGCTGACTGCAGAAATCTTGAGCTGAGAGAGCTCTGGACTAGACTTGAAAATCACCACAAAACAGACAGAATTTAAATCCAGGCAGCTGGATGAGATTACAAAGGGAATATGTAGCTGAAGAAGAGCTCCAAGGAGTGAGTTCTGGGGACTCCCAATTTAAGAGACAGGAGAGATGCAATAAACAAGAAAAACTGAGAATATGCACCATGAGCCAGGAAGAAAAGCAGAAGAGGGTGGGGTCCTAAAGCCAAAGAGAAAAAGATTTCAAGAAGAGTTCAAGGAAGATTTAAGATGAACTGACAGTGGATTTAGCAATGGTGGTCACTGGTGACTTCAATGTGAGCACCTTCACTGGAATGATGGATCAAAACCCCCAGATGATGGGTGTAAGGGAAAAGTGAGGGAGAAAAATCAGGGCAGCAAATATAGAAAACTCTGAAGCAATTCTGCTATAAAAGAGAAACAAAGAAGATGAGTAGTAGCTAAAGGGAAATGGAAGTGAAGAGGGCTTTTTTTGTTGTTGTTTAAGCTAAAAGAAATGACAGTATGTTTGTTATGATTTGGTAGAAGGGATAAAAATTATTTTTTAAAATGGCATAGTATGTAATAGTGCTCTAGGTGGTATATACCATTCCAAAAGTGCTAAGTCATTTGCAGAAATGAGTCAGAGTAAAAATACTGACTAGGTACCATGTGCTGCCGGTGTTCTGGGACTTCACATGTATTCTTTGGATCCTCACAACAATCTTGAAGGAGTTTCTATTATTATCCCCCATTTTACAGATGAGGAAACAGAGGTGGAGAGAGATTAAGAAACTCACTGGTAGTTACACAGGTAGTAAGGGTTTTGATTTTGAACACAGGTGGTTTGGTCCAGAGTCCAGGCTCTTAGCTACATCCCCCCATCCCTTATGCACCCTCTCAGGAGTCCCGACAACTCTCCAGGTGGGGATGCTGAAGTTATTTGCTTTTGTGTTTATCTGTGTTTTTTTTTTTTAATTTAAGAGTAGTTTTAGGTTCACAAAAAAACTGAGAAGGAGGTACTGAGATTTCATATGCCCCTCAGCCCCATACATACATAGACTCCCCTATTATCAACCTCCCTCCAGCAGAATTGGTACATTTGTTATAACTGATGAACCTACATTGCCACATCATAATCACCCAAAGTTCAAGTCTACTGTTGTTGTTTTTAAGATTTTATTTTTAAGTAATCTCTACACCTACCATGGGGTTCAAACTTACAACCCCGAGATCAAGAGTTGCATGCTCCAGTGATGGGGCCAGCCAGGTGCCCCCAAAGTCTAGTTTATATTTTGTTCACTCTTGGTGAGCTAGGAGTCTGGAAAAAGGTATAATGACATGTATCCACCTAAATTATAGTATCATACAGAGCAGTTTCACTGCCCTAAAAATCCTCTGTGCACCTATTCATCCCTTTCCTTGCTCCTCACTAAACCCCTACAACCTCTGATCTTCTTACTGTCTCTATAGTTTTGCTTTTTTCCAGAATGTTGTATAGTTGAAATCATACAGTCTTTTTCAGATTGGTTTTTTTCACTTAGTAATATGCATTTAAGTTTCCTCCATGACTCTTCACGGACTGACAGTTCCTTTCTTCTTGGCCTAAATAATATTCCCTTGTCTGGATGTTTCACAATTTACTTACCCATTCACCTACCGAAGGACATCTTGGTTGCTTTCAAGTTTTGGCAATTATGAATAAACCTGCTATATAAACCTGTGTGCAGGTTTTTATGTGAACATAAGCTTTTCAACATCTTTAGGTAGACAACCAAGGAGCACAACTGCTGAATCATATGGTAAGAGTATATTAAGTTGTTTGGGAAACTGCCAAACTGCCTTCCAAAGTGACTGTACCATTTTGCATTTCCACCAGCAATGCGTGAGCTTTCCTGTTGTCCACATCCTCACCAGCATTTGGTGTTGTGTCAGTATTCCAGATTTTGGCCGTTCTGATAGGTTCATAGTGGCATATTTCATTGTTAATCTGGATTCCCTGATGACATAATATAGAGCATGTTTTCATATGCTTACCTGCCATTTGTAAATCTTTGGTGAAATATCTATTAAGGTCTTTGGTCTGTTTTTACATCAGGTTGCCTGTTTTTTATTGCTGAATCTTGTTTTGTTTTGTTTTTTAAAGATTTTATTTATTTGAGAGAGAGATAGAGAGAGGAAGGAGGAGCAGAGGGAGAGGGACAAGCAGACTCTGTGCTGAGCACGGAGAGTGACGCAGGGTTCGAGCAGAAACCAAGAACCGGACGCTTAACCAAATGAGCCACCCAGGCGCCGCTTATTGCTAAGTTTTAAGAGTTCTTTCTCCTATGTTATCTCCTAGGAGTTTCATAGTTTTATATTTACATTTGAGTGGGATGATCACGTTTTATTTCTGGTACTTAATGGAGAAATGCATCCCTGCCAAAAATTTACGAACCCCATATACCCAGTGTACTTGGCATGGAATATTACTAGTTGCATACTGACATCATAAGGTTGTAAGAGAACCATGTTGACTAATTAAAAGCACTAAAATCAAAATCAAAGGGATTGAGTTTTAAAAATAATGTTTTGTTCTGCTCAGAGGGAATCTAGATACAGAAAATGATCCCCTATAATCCCATTACCTGAATACAATAATGTTTGGAATATTTTTTTTCATTCTTTGCACGTACACACACACTCACATATAAAATAAAAATCACTGGAATCATAGTGTATACAGTTTTAAATCTATGGCGTTCTTTCCCCACGTAACATTGAAAATATTTCTCCACGTTCTTCAAAAGTGTTATTTTTAATAGCTGCACAATATCTAGTGTATATGTGTCAACATTTACTTCATCAAAACATTTTCCAAATTTTCCCACTGCAGACAACACTTAGATAAATTACTCCATACACAAATTTCCACCTCACTGTTGTCTTGGGAAAGGGCTGAGTTAAAGGAGAAATCTTAAGCCTCTTGATAAACACTGACAATCTGCCTTTCAATGCAGCAGCTCAAACTTGATACTCCCAATAGCAGCATACTACTTTTCTCAAATTGCTGTCACTCTGACAAAAAATACATTTGAGTTCCTTTGAACACCATTTTCATATGCTTATTACCATTTGTTTTTCTTTTGTGAACCACTTATTCATGTCTTTGTTCATTATTTCTACTGAAATGTTTACTACTTTTCTTAACATTTACTAAGGTATTTTAATATTATGAGTATCAACCTTTCTTCTGCCCACATACAAGTATGTTCTCCATGTCAATACATTTTGGTTTTTGATAATCTGACATGCAAACATTTACAATTTCTACGCAGTCAAACCTAAAGAGCTTCTCTGATCCTTCCACTGCTTTTATGCTTAGAGATGAATTTGAATTTCTAGATGAAATTCAAAATTTCAAACAAAACTAACTAAAAAATTGAAAAGAACAGAAGTTTTCATCCTGTAAGGTTCATCTTAAAGCATTTTCAAGAGAAGATCCTATCTATGGAGAACAAAGCTAACATTTAATGGATTTCAATCATGTTTAAGATTCTGTTCCAGACCTCTTCTACTTTAATCCTCATTTTACGAACTCAATTTTATAGATGAGGAAACTAAACAAATCAAAGAAGTTAAACAGTGGTTTAATAGAAAGAAAAGTCAAAGCTACTCTTAAGGAGAGAGTGTCTAACTAGCTTCTCCACCCCAAACTGGTTACCTCTTCATCGATTTTATCTTCTAGGCCATCAATATGACGCTGTTTAAGAAATCGCTGTGTTTTTTCCAACTGGTATTTCACTAATTCCTCTATGGCGTCTTTTTCTTCCTTGTCCACAAATTCTTGTACTGCTTCACCCATTCCCCTTTCTGTTAGAAGTGAGAGCTGCACATTCTGTAAAAGAGGTACAAATCACTGGATGCAGAAATCAGTATCTATTCCTTACCAAATAATTCTATATAAGCAAGGAAAATTAGAGTATAATGTTACCAGGGGGAAAAGACAAAAAAGTTATCTAGTTGCTGAAGGGAAAACAAAACAAAACAAAACAATGGACAGTAAGTAAGCCTACTAATAAATTTTATGAGCCAGAAAAAGTCAAGTAAAAATAAGAAATGGGAGTAGTATTTAAGACAGGTGGGAATGCAGAGGACTGAGTAGTTGTGATGTAGAGTCCCGAAATGGTAGCTGATGATTAAGAGATTAGGTTAACCAGTGTAGTGGGCAGAGTAACAGCCCCCTAAAGATGTCCACATCCTAATCTCTGGGCTGTGAACATGTTACATGACAAAGGAAAACTACGGCTGGTTAGAGATGGAATTAAGGTTGCTAATCAGCTGGCTGTGCAATCAGGAGATTACCAGGGACTGTGCAGATGGGCCCAGTGTAATCATGAGCATCCTTAAAAGTGGAAGAGGGAGGCCAAAGGAGGGAGCTGGAGGGAGATCAGACTGGGTGAAAATGGCCAGAGAAATGTAATACTGCTGGCTTTGGAGGTGGAAGGAGGAGGCTATCAGCCAAGAAATGTGGACACCTCTAGAAACTGGAAAAGATAAGGAAATGGATTTTCCCCTAGAGTCTCCAGAAAGGAACACAACCCTGCTAACACCTCAATTTTAGGCCAGTGAGACTGGTGTCAGATTTCTGACCTACAGAACTGTAAGATAACAAATGTGCGTTATTTTCAATTATTAAGTTTTATGTGGAAATTTGTTTCAGCAGTAATAGGCAATTAATAGAACCAGATCTTAAAGTGGCACAAACTCATGACAATGAAAGTAGCCTCACCATCCTGTGTCTGTCTTAATAAAGTAGTTCTGAAATTACATCTAGATGCAAGAGAGGTAAATCCTGGATTCAGAAACATGCAGTAGAGGGCGTCTTGGTGGCTCAGTTGGTTAAGCGACTGCCTTCAGCTCAGGTCATGATCCTGGAGTCCCGGGATCGAGTCCCACATCAGGCTTCCTGCTCAGCGGGGAGTCTGCTTCTCCCTCTGACCCTCCCCCCTCTCATGTTCTCTCTCTGTCTCTCTCTCTCTCATTCTCTCTCTCTCAAATAAATAAAATCTTTAAAAAAAAACCATGCAGTAGAGATAAAAAGGAAGAGCAAAACAACAGTAACAATAATAGTCACAATAATAACACCATTAATTAAGCACTGATTTTTCTTGATGAAGAGTAATCAGAAGTGAATATAATTAATTGCTGTCCCACTTAGTTCATGGAAACATTGTGAGGATCCCTTTTGTTTGAAATATCAATTGTACATATCCCAAATTAAAGTCGGTTATCCTCAGAGAGCCATGCTTCAACATGTAGGCTGTAACTAAGAAATTACCTTCTCTGCAGTCTGAAAATACTGTTTTACAAGGTCTTCTACTCTTAGGGTTGTTCCTTCTGAAGGTTTTGTGATGAGCTTCCCAAAGTTGATCTCTTCTCCTGGAAAAAAGAAGTCCGTGGAAAAATAGTATTTTCTGTGACAGTGTAAAAGTGCCCCAACTCATGGCAGGTTTGGTTCAGTACAGGAGGTATGGCCAAACTTGATTAATGATCAGCTTGCTCAACGTGGCAAATTTTGAGGAAAAACATGGCATTATTGCTAACAGCCGCAGTCTTTTCCTCAAAATGTGTATTTCTTTTCCTATCTCCAAGTCTTGGCTCCTATAGCTACTCTCAAAGGGTGATCTTCAGACCTCTGTTCTCCAAGACCATTTCAGGGAATGCTCAGGGCCAAAACTTTCGTAACGACACCAAGATGCTATTTACCTGTTCCGCTACACTGCCATTTGCCCTGATGATACAAAAGCAATTGTCGGTACAATCGCTGGTTCCTTATTATAAGTCAAGGCAATGGCTTGGAACTGTACAACACTCACCACCACATCCGCACAGCTCAAAGCAAAACAAAGAAAGCCAGTTTCACTTAAGAATGTCCTTGATGAAACTGTAGAAATTATTCATTTAATTAAATCTCAGCCCTTTTTAATATTCTGTGAGACAAATGGGATGTATGCTTACAGCACTTTTGCTGCATTCCTAAGCAGGAGAACTGTCTCACACATAGCAGGTAAAGAATACAATGAGTACACGGTAGGAAGCCAAGAAGCCGAGGGTCCAGGACCTACTCTGCTGATAATCTTTGTCAGGAAAACAAATATTAACTGTCTAGTGGATGTTGGACCTGGCCATGAAAACACAATGGTGAAAAGACAGGATCCCTGCCTGTAAGAGCAAATGATTACAATAAAGGTGGGAAATGCTACGAGAGGTAAAAACAGAGAGTATGACACACATAGAAGAAATAACCTAATTCTTCTCAGGGAAGGTTGAAAATAATGTGCAGGTATCAAATGCAGCTATCATTTGAATCAAGACTTGCCGAATGAATAAGATTCACTAAGCAAAACAGGAAAAAGAAAAAACTACTTGAGGCAGAGGGAAAACTATGTGCCATGGCCTGGAGGGTTAAGAAGCACAACGTTCAGTGTGTTTCTTGCAAAGTGTTGAAGACAAGTGAACGGAAATCTTTTTCAAATCTCAAGACAGTAGAATTAATACAACTTCCTAAGTACGATCACTACATTTTACGATGCCAGATACTATGTTTAGACTATTTACACACATTGTATCATCTAATCCTCACCAGGACTCTATGAGGCAGGCTCAGTCATTATCCTGATTTCACAGGCAAGAAGATCAAATAGAGAGCTTACGTAAATTGTACAATGTCACACAGGTACTTGAGAAGTAGAGCTGACCAAAATAACAAAAAATGCTTTCAATAAAACACGCAAAAGGGTTATTGTTTCCACTTAGCAATTTATGTTTAAACCAAAAAGGAATCATTAGAACAAAACTGACTATGTATGAAACTCAAGTAATAACGTACCAGTTCTATATTCTGTATTATTATGAACACTACACCCATAAAATCTCAAGGGATTGATAAGGATGGACAATCAAAGTAAACCACTATCAATGAGTAATTAAAGTTCATAGCATAAGAAAATAATTATCTGATAAGGATTTTTTCCTAAAAGAGTATTTTATGAGTTCCATTTAAATATCTGAACGAATGTTTCAGGTTGAGTTAACAGCACACAGAATTTGGTCACAATTTGACACTGAAAATCGAAGCTTATTAATAAAAAAAACCTAAGTAGCTTTACCTATAAAACAAGGGCCGTATTTTTCTATAAAAATTCTCTGACTTAATAGCTTTAAGAAAAGGCTCTATATTTAATATGATCAACATTTCTTATAAAAAGCATTATTTCAGCTGGATGGCCTATTTTTATAAATGCACTTAAAATAAGGGCAATTAGTTTTTATGAAATTTAATTAGGAATTAATTATCTGATCATGAGAAACAACAAACTATGAGATACTTCTTATTCCAAAAGACTGCAGTCTTCCTAAACCCTCTATACTCGAAAGTTGAAATATTTGATGCAAAATTTGAGTATATTCTCTGAACACTAATAATGTATAGTCAATAATATATATTTTGAGCAATAAATCTTTAAAGTCCGTGTGCACTGTTACTCAGCAGCACTGTTTTTAAAAATTACATCTCCAGAGAAAGCCTTCCCTTTCTTTACTGTTATCCACAGGTTTAAAATGATTGCTAATTTTTAGAAGACATGCGATTTAATTATTCCAACTGCCAGCTTAAGATACTAGAAATCATCATATAAAAATATTTTCATCATTTTCTATTTCTTTTACTAAAGACTGATTTTTTTAAACCCTATAAAAAGCATTTTTTAATTTGTGAAAATAACTAGCTTACCCGTGTTTTTCTTTTGTTCTTTATGTCTGAAAAAATGGATAACATCTTTTGGATTAGCTACCCGATCCACAAATTTCTGGCTAAAGCGAAGAACACTGAAAGGCTCAAAACCTCCACTATAGTCCACCTGGAAATACAAAATAAGCTATTAAGGCCTAGAATAGTTTACCAATTTCATTATTTATGCTTATGCTCAATACTTTAAAGCTAATATATGTTCTACAATTCATGTTAAAGATCATGATGGTGTTAGACCTTTTATTCTGTTGAGAAAACAAAGCTTCAAAGGTTTATGAGTTTACACGAGACATTTTGCACGATGGACCCAAGATACATCAAGAATTCCCACAAGGTCTGAATGTTTACATCCCCCTATGATAACATTAAGATAAAAGCCTAGGCACTGGGAGTACCACCAGGAAAGGAGGTGAGATTTCTAAACATAAATACTTAAACTTTCAAAACAGAAAGAAAATTCTCTCCTAAAATAAAATGCCAGCCCTAGATGCATTAGTTAATTGGTCTATCATCTTAGGGGTATACTTTCACACTAACAAAGAAATGCTGGAAAAGCCATGCAGGAAAAGAAACCAATGTGTTAGCTTTGAGAAATGATTACCTTCAAAGCACAGTATCTATTTAGAAGTCACAGTCCCTCTCAAGGCAGGCTCTTTCTAAGTTAAGAAATTTATAGTCATACAGAGACCTTTCCAAAGAGAAATGCATACTACATTTTTTTTTTCCCAAGAGATAATAATCATTTCCCTAAACTAGCTGTTCTAAAAACAGACTCTGGGAACCAGCATCGTACCGCATCACTGGCCTATCCAAATTCCCCTAACCTCCACCCAGTTTACACTATTCATCACACTTAGCACTGGCTGGCATTTTGCTGCTACCTATTTTTTATGTCTCTCCTCACACCTCCACCTCCCATAAGCCCCATAAATTCAAAACCTCCTCTGTTTTATCATCACTGTGTCCCCCAGCATGCAGAACAAAATGTACTCAAAAAGTATTTGTTTACTGAATCATAAAATTAGTGAGAGCCCCCTACTTGATACAATGTACTTTTGGACTATTACTAATGAAAATACCTACTCTTTTGTTTCATGAATGATTTAATAATTCACTGTGTTTAGCAAAAGGAATGTCAATTTTCTATTTAACTGTACTTGGTTCTAATGGTATTAGGCGGACATGGATGAGAAACATGGGATCTTTTGCCCAGATAAAGAGAACTATGTGGTTCTCCCAAAGCAACTATGTATTACATCTCTACAGCAACCATGTTATAAAACAGAAAATGCTAAATGCTCAGGTTATTGGGTCTCCCCAAAACTCTTCTATACATTTTATCAATGATACTCCAGCTTAGGTTGATTTGTAAAATTTTCTGCTCCCAAGAGTCACAAAACTCGTTCACTAAGCAAACTTTACTGAGGAGTCCACAATGTGCTAGGCATTCTGCTAAGGGCCAGGGATACAGCCATAAAGAAGTATAATCTTGGCTGTCAAGAAATTCACAAGCTGACTGGGAGGACAAACATGTAAATAAATAAGTACAAGCAGAATGGGAATGGTACTTAACAAGTACATACAAAGCAGACCGAGGGCACAAAGGTAGAAGCACTGATTCTGAAGGGAGGTCAAGACAGGCTCTTGGAAAAGGGGAAAGCTTTAAGTGGATGTTGAAGAAGATGCTATGGAAGGAGAGAAGCACATTCCACACAGCAGGATCAGCATGGGCGAAGGTACAAAAGAGTGAAATAAACTCCACTGGACCCAGAAACAGTAACTTTTAGTCTAATATAGCTGGAACTTAGTAGGTTCTCGCAGAAAAAGGAGGTAGAAGCCAAAGAGGTCAGTTTTGACCAGGTCATGTAAACCCTTGAATGCCATGCAAGACTTGTTCCTATTAGCACTAGGGGATCATTAAGTCATTTTCAACAGGAAAGACATGCAAGATTGTGTTTTACAAAGTCTTTTTACAAAGATGACTTTGGCATTAGTGTGAAGAGGCTAGAGGTGGGGGGGGAGGGAGAAACTGAAGGCAGAGTCAGGAAGGAAGCTGCATTTATAGGCCAGATAAGAGAAAATCAGGGTTCAACTTCAGCAATGACAATGGGATAGACAGAAAGGACCAGATTACTTACTGTGCAACAGGTAATATTTAATTCATTTTGATCTTGTAAATCTACGAGGTACAAACCAAGGGACAAAAGATCCAACTGTTCAAGGTCATATAGTAACCCAGGCATTCTGGCTCTCAACTATACCCTTTATCTTCACAGTATATATCCCAGAGTTTCTCAAATTTTAATGTGCATACAAATCTCTTAGGGATCTTGTTAAAATGCAATTCAGTGGGTCTGATATAGGGCCTGAGATTTTGCATTTTAAAAAATTTCCCACATGAGGGGCGCCTGGGTGGCTCAGTCAGTTAAGCTTCTGACTTGTGATTCTGGCTCCAGTCACAATCTCAGGGTTGTGAGATCGAGTCCCTCATTGGGCTGACCGCTAGGCATGGAGTCTGCTTGGGATTCTCCCTTGCCCTCTGCTTCTCCCTCTCACTCTCTCTCCCCCTCCCTCTCTATAAGTAAATAAATAAATAAATAAAAGCAGTAATTGTTTCCCAGGTGATGTCAGTGCTGTTTTGATTATTCCTTGAGTACCAGGCTTTGGGGCGTGGGGGTGGGGGTGGCTCTTGGACCTCAACAAGGAGGTCTAAGCTGGAGGTAGAGATGTGGGCATCATCACTCTATAGGTGGTCCTTAAAGCCATATGCCTAGGCTGAAAAGAGGGCTAAGAGAGAGGACGGGTCAAACATAAGTCGAAGATAAGAAAGCCAAAGAGTGATTCAGCCAGATGAAAACAAGCTACTCACTTTGACAACTGAACATCTTTTCTACCTGAGCCTTGTTTATAGTGGACTGAGGAACAGAATGTTAAATGAGTAGGAAGGGCTATGTATTTCGAGGGGTTTGGAAGAAAATAAAAGACAGGTGCAGAACTAACTGAAGGAAAAGGCAGAGGGACAAAAAAAAAAAAAAAAGAGAGACCTGTTACTTTTTTTATATGATGATGGAAACAAATAAGTAGGTTTCCAGGCATAGGAAGCACTTCAATTTCTTTAAATTTTTTAATACTCTAAAATACTTAATTCTTTCCACATATTTCTCAAGCACTTGCTATTTGCCAGAACTGTTCTGAGATCTCTGGATACATTAGTTAACAAAATTCACAAAGTTCCATGCTCTCATGGAGCTTACAGTTTTGTAGTTGAGGACACACGATAACCAAAATAAATACATTGCATATAGTAGGTTAAGAGGATGTGTTGTGGAGAACAAAGAAAAGAACAAGCAGAAGAGGGTAAGTGAAATCAGGAGTGCTGGTGAGCAGATATGGGGGTGCCATCTCATTGGGGGGCCTCACTGAACAGATGAGGGGAGAGTGTGAGAGTAGAGAGCTGCAGGAGGTCACAGGGAGTGAGGGGAGAGAGAGAGTAAAAGATGGAGTCAGACTTGGCCAACCTATTAAATAGAAAACAGACTATTCAGAAAATGAAAAAAATAAAAAAAAATCAAATTTATCAGAATCAAACTATGATTAAATCAAATCCTGACAGCTTTATTATTTCTGGTGCCAGATGGTGATTGCTTTTATTACTGTATATACTCTTCTTACTAATTTTTTTTAAAAAATTATGTAAACTGTGTAGTACTACCCTCTGAAAATCAATAAAGTTTAATTTATCTACATAGGACTTACTCGCAGTCGTATAAGAGGCTTCTCTGGCTGTCGAGAATTTCCCAGACGTTCTCGTTCAGCATTTTCAAGCATTTCTTTAATCTCAAAATAAAAATATTGTCATGACTTGGGGGAAGGACACTACTCTAGTGGGTAGAGGTCAGAGAGGACATTGTTGAACTCCTACAATGCAACCTCCCACAACAAAGGATTACCCAGTCTAAAATGTCAGTTGTGTCAAGGCTGAGAGACCTGACATAGGCCTGACCAATCAATCCATTTTCCACCTCCCAGGGACACACACATGACCTCAGTCTAACAGAAAGCAGTGCTAGGAGTTGATCTGGAATGACTGGGAAAACAGGTTCTTTCTGCTCTAAGGACTTTGTGAGTCTGGGGGCCACCCGGTGGACATACTGTCCTCAGGGTGAAGCTTCAGACAACTACCTACAGAGTGGGTGTCATGGGGGCTAAACACAGAAACTGCAGTCTTAATATGAGTTTTTGGGTCTAGTCCTCTTGAAACCAGCATACTCTTCAACTTTTCAGCTATGTGAGTTACATGTTGCCAGGAAGGCCGTGACACTGGGTGAGTGATTTCATCTAAGGTTCGGTTATTCTTTCCATAAAATGCAGATGACAGGCTCTACCTACCTACAGCACTGTTGAGTGGATTAAATGCAAAATGCTATCAACAGTGCCCAGAATATATGAGCGATCGATGAATATCAGTGATAATTGTAAGAATTACAAGCAATTAATGGTATTAAGCTGTCAATTTACATATTATCAAGTGCATTTGCGCAACTTCAGCAGCAGCTCTAGAATTTCTCAGAAGTTCAGGGGTGGCAAATCCGCATGGAAGGTGAGGTATGGTGCTTATGCGGAAGCTACAAGGCGCATAGCAGACACATTTAAAGATTTCATATGGGGTACCTTTCAGGGTGAAAGGGATGCTTAACAGAGATTATTAGAGATGCTAAGGCTTTCCTCATTCTCCACAGTATCCTCCCATTCCCAGTCAAAGCCACCACCTGCTTTCATAAATAAAATGAACAAATTATCAAATCAGAATAAAAACAAAGAAAAGATTATGTGTAGGTTTTCGAGGAAGAGGAATGGAACTGGGAGGGGGCTTAATTAAACAAAGTTTCTTCTACCTTTAACATTCTTCCATCTCCAAGACTAAAAAAATGTCTTTGATACAATTAAACTCATTTATGGAACAGCAGTGCTTCCTTATGGGCTTCATGAGACTGTAACAAGTACAAAGACTTCTTCCACTCTACGGAAGTATTTAATTCAATGTAAATCAACTCTCAGCTAAAGCAGATCTCATTGACCTTTATCTAGAGGAATTACCTTCTCCAAACAGAAGCTCTGTATGGCCTGGGTTACTTTAGGATTATCTGGGTTAAAAATGTCTGGATGATCAGCCAGAACAATATCCTCCATGAAAAACTGCCGCACTGTGTGAAGAGGAATTTTCTGCATATTCATCTTCCTTCCTTTTATACGCAGCAAACCGACATGTCTGAAATGAGGAGGGAAATGAAAGCCTAGTCACTCTGTGAATTTTCTTGGGAAAATGTGCACACCAAAACTATCGTTATCTCTAAGTTCCTACAAAATATTTCTCTATAAAATCATACTCTTAAAAAAATTTTTTAACAACTTAATGTTTTATCACCGGAAAAAAATGTTAACATTCTTCCCCAGAATAAAATCCACTTATCCCTCCCTGCCTAAACAAATAAACACTTCAGTGAGGGAAGACAGACCGACAGTAGGCAGGACATAATGTTACCAGGACTATGACAGTAGTATCGATGGTACAGACTATCACACATATATAGATTATGCGTGAGTATATACGTACACACACATGCATAAAATGAATTAGCAGAACTCTGAAGAAAAAAAGCCAAACTTACATCCTACCATATTCTTTAAACCTATTATTATCATAACAATCAAAATCTGAGTGGATTCAAAAGGTGAAATCCATTATAAAAACTGGGCTTAATCACTGTTAACTACTTTATCATATAATTCCCCTAAAGAATTAAAAGAAATGAGATATGCTATAATGTTGCATTTATAACCAGAAAAATCTCAATTAAATGGCTTTAGGTGAATTTGTTTATAAATGGACTTTGTGAAATTAGTAATCATCATCCATAGCACTCTAACTTGAAATTTAATTGGTAAAAGTGTTAGCCCCGAATATGTCTAATGAGCAGCAAAATCATTAACACTACTGGGACGCTATCCTGTTGAAAATGGCTTTAAGATCTGGGAAAATAGTAAGACTACATCAAATAACTAATCTTCATAAAGAAATGTATCATATGAAAAACCATCAGTACTTTGAACCTGTAGGATGATTATAGCAAGAATTTCATTTTAATTGATTTGCAAAACAAAACAATTACTTACTTCTTTACAGCTTCTCCTGGGGAAAGAGAAGTAACCACTGAACTTCCAGGTTGTGATACATAAAAGAGCTGTTGTTCATTTTTGGTTGGAGCTATTTTACACTCATGTTCATGGCCCCAGATAACAAGATCAATGAAGTCATCCAAAAATTGTTCTGGAATGAAGTTAGTACTTCCGTGTTTACTCCTATACCAAGATTTTAAAAAATAAATATAAATGTCCAGAGATATAGAAACACTTCATAGCAAGCAAAGCTGTACAGATCTTTCTTTCTCCATTCATTAAAGCCTTATTACATCTCTTATTTGTGCCAGAAACTATTCAAGGGATTAGGGGTGCAAAGATAACACCTAATTCCTCCCCTCAAAAGGTTTACAAACTTGCAGGACACAGACAAGTAGGAGCTGCAAGAGAGAAACTGGTCAATTCTACACTGAGAGGCAGATTGCAAAAGGTTTTACAGAGGGAAAGTCAGAAAAGCATGCACTCCATCAACAGTGTGGCTGAGCAGAATGAATGCAGGGAAGAGCTGGGAGTGAAATCAGAAAAGCAGCAGTACGAGTTCTATCAATAGTGAAAATGTATAAATCGCTTTGATTATATGTAAGGTGGGGGGGGGGGGCGGCCAGAAAATGAAAGTGAGTTAAGTCTAAACTTTGTAGAATAAAAACAAATTTCTAAAGATGTCCAGCCATTTTTTAACATGTTTGTTTACTGATAAGAATGGGAGTTAAGAATTTCAGTCTTACATAAGAGATGAGTTTTCAATATTAAATAAAACATTGTATGAAGATTTGCAAACTCCGGTTTTATACCTAGATTAGTTGTCATTATTAAAAGATATGTGAAAACCCAAAGTGAGGAAAGACAAGAAGGAAGTTTTCCCTAACACTGACTTTATCACTGGGAATTTAAGTAAAAGTGATCAAATACTTCAACCTAGCATTCACTTAAGGCAAATCAATATTCATTCATTCAAGAACATTTCCTGCAGGTCTACTCTGTGCCAGGTGTCCCAGGCCTCTTCTAGATACTGGAGACACAGCAGGGAACAAAGTCCTTGCTAGTGGGGGAGTACGTACATGTGTGTGCATGTGTACTCATACATAATCTGTCAGGTGGTGGTAAGTGCTATAAAGAGAAATAAAGGGAGAAGTGACACAGAACGGGAATGTTACTATGCAGAGGGTGGTCAGGATAGGCCGCTCTGCCAGGCGACACATGAGCAGAGAACCACACAAGGGATCAAGCATGCAAGGGAAGAAAGTCCTCGGCAGAGGGCTGAGTCCTGGACAGAGTCCTACAGCAGATCGATGGCAGAGGTGTTGAAGTGGTAATGTATTCAGTGAGTTCAAGGACAGCAAGGAGAGGAGCATGGTAGAGCAGAAGGAATGCAAGGAAGAGCTGAAAGTGAAATCAGAGAAGCTGCAGGCTCGTGTATCTAGGGATATTTTTATGTAAAAAACGTCTATCTAGGGTATGACATAATCACAGTTACTGAAGAAACACAGAATAACTTGAATACTATATGACACAACTGTGCCTTCATAGAGCACCGACTCTTCATGGAAGAGGGAAGATTATGCTGGTGGGCTGACTCTGATTTGTGACTTAAAAGTTGACCAAAACATCCCTATGGAAATATTTTGTATGATAAGGTGCTCTTCTACTTCAGAGTCTACTTTCTTTTTCAGCCAGAGAAAGAAACCGGCCCATGTATAGACACAAATTGGAAATAAAGTAAAATATTAAAATATAAAAGGCTCCTGAAAAGTCACTCACTAGGACAAACCCTGTTTTTTAAAAGTCCATGAAAGCAATAAAAAAGTACGTAAGAATGGAGAAGGTGACAAATGAGCCTAACAGTATTACAAAAGAACTGCATAATCATGTTGAAGGGGCTGGGGGAAAAGGAGATGGCCTAAGTAAGTCCAGAAGTGGTGTTTTAACTAGATATAGTAAGGCTAAAGACTAAAATAACTTATGTAAACACTAGTTGGCAAATTTGTTTCTCATGGGTACAGGTCAGCAATTTTGAAATTACCTTATATGTCAACCAAAATTGAAAAAATTAAGTAAATATATTATAGATAATATGATCCAGGTTTCTGTTAGAGAAAGAACTCCCACATAAAAAAAGGGAGAAGAAAAAAAAATGAACCCTGTCGGGCTGGGTTAGAATAACTACAAACTCATGCTTGCCTGTGTGTTTTTAACAAACACAGATGTGTATTCACAGGTTAGGATATATACACATATTTCCTTAACTCTGATCACTGAGGGCTGAGAGAGTCCCAGCTGCAACAAGCACATCTATCGGCCATATCTGGGTTTCTAAATACTGTTCTCCAAAAAAGGCAATCAGGGCTCCACGGAAAAGTGGTTGATTCCAGGGCTAGGGTACAAAATACAAGATGAGCCTGGAGCATCTTGTGGTACCAGAAAATGAAGGACATGATCAAAAATAAATAAATAAAAAGGAAGAGGGCATGATGAAAGGACAAAGAGGCTAAAATACAAGAACTCTCAATGGTCAAAACTGGAACAATTAGAGCAACAACAACAACAAAAAACCTGACAGTACTGGATTATAACTCAAAGGATAAAATAAATATCCTTCAAGTCCGTAACAACATAAATAAATGAACAAATAAACGAGAGAGAAGGGACAAATCTTCCTTATAGAAGAATTTCAATTAATAAATGCAGAAAGAATGAGGGAAAATAAAAAACAACAATTGCAACACCACAGTATTCATTGCTGGAAATGAGATCCACCAAAGGATGCTAAAATTAGCGGGCAAAATTTTAAGGCCAAACAGGATATTCATATACCCTCCAAGTATTTTTCCCAAAATATTAATTACAAAATGGAAAATGGGACCTTGACCCTGGAGCAACCTGGCATACACCACCTTCATCAAATGATCAATGTTATCATCACCAGCAACTAACCATTATCAACATCATACTACCCATTCCCATTCCCGATGCTGCCATTCCACCTCTCATTCTGGTTGAAGTTCTTGGAGTCACTTATGATTTTTCCTTCTGACTTTTCCCTACTTTGGGATAGTAGAAAGGGTAGCAGAACTGGGAAGCCCTAAGCGAGTGGAAGAACAAACTCCCAGTGGTGCCAACTTATAGGGAGACCGCACTTACTAAAACCCTGGCCTGCTCCTCCTCCTTTGAAACCCACTGTTTGGGAGCGCACATAAGGCTGCCTCGTAAAGCCTTCTCTTTCACTGGGCACTTAGTGGGCTTTAGTACCAGAGTATTCTGCACTGAATAAATAATCTGTTCAGTAATAAATTATACAATCAGGCCCAAACCCCTTTGGATTCTTCCTTGTAACTTCTCAGGTTTGTCCCTTCCACATCAGTTTCACCGCCATCACTACCGTCATTCCACACTTTAACTGGAGTCACCACACAATACATCCTGCATCGAGTCTTCTGTCCTTTCAATCAGTCCTGCACCCTACCAATAGATCAAACTTCTTCAAAATGCTAACAAAAGGCAGCTGATCTAGCTATATTTAATATATTCTAGAAAAACACCTGATATATGCATCAGGAGATGCATGTAAGAGTATTCACAACAAAAAGGTTTAAAAAAGCAAGACTCTGGAAATAACACAAACATTCACCAACACAAGAAAAACTGTAACTGTACAGATCAGTGAAAATTAATTATGCTTTTAAGCATCAAAATGGATGAATCTTAGTAATATAATGTGGAAAATAATAAGCCAGCTACAAAATACACAGCAGGGTTCCAGTTTAACCAAAACTAAATAAAATACTCGTGAAAGATACAGATGTGATTAAATGATAAAGAAAAGCAACAGACTGATTAAATACAATTAAAAATAGTGTTTCCCTCTGGGTATGTAGAAAGAGATGGGGTCAAGGAAGTGCATGGGATAATGTACTGGTAATGTTCTATTTCTCTGCTGAATTTAAGAGTATTCAATTTTATGGTTATTCTTGTGCCTTATCCATATGTCATAAATATTCTTTACAGATACGATTTATTGGAAACAATTTCAAAATGCAGTCACACAAAGCACATGTAAGTTTTGCATGATCCTGCACTGACAAGTTTCAAAGAATAAGGAACATTTTATGGAAATATGGAAGCCTGGAAACAGAGATTTGAGGAACCTCAGTACTTGACTCAAAAATTTAGAAAAAAAATTTTTTTTCCCAAAGAATACTTTTACCTGTTCTGATGAATCACAAATAAGTTAAACCAAGAGTTCTCATCTTCTTTTGGTCTCAACATTGTTACTTTTTTATTGACGAACATTCGATAGAGCCTTTCATCTGGAATGGAACCTGAAACAGACATTATTTTAAAACTGGTTTCTTACTTGGTTTAAAAATCAATGTTTTCCTTCTAAATTATGTGCTTCTTTAAGTATTTCATTTTCTTATTAGAGATATATTTGAAATCTGGAATCATTATTTACAAATGATTGTGTTCCAGGTTCTTGCATGACAGCTGCTGAGAAGACACTTGTAATTTAAAAAATGTTTCCCATGCCAGGCATACATACCTTCAAAATCTGGAAAACATGGAATGAAAATTTGAAGTTTTCTATGCTTAAATTCTTATTAAAATTTCCAGTAATACTGTTTTTCACTATCCCTTTATTTATTATACATACTTTTGATCTAATATACACATTATAAACTAGAAATGTTAAAAAGGATGAGAATACTTAAATACATTTATTTTTTTATCTCATTCTTTTTAACATCTCTATTTTATAATGTGTGTATCAGATCACTATTCTTATATATATATTTTTAAATAAGGATATTATGCTTTTTATTAATATAATGACTTTTAAATAATTCTTCCTGTACCCCAAAGGATCACCTTAGTCTAGTGGAGAAGGCCAAAAAAACAACTAAATACATAAATTCCACTTTTAAATATCATAAAAGGGAAAAAGGATGCTAAGATGGCAAATATCAGTGGGGGGACAAGTTGCTACTTTATGCAGTCATTAGGGAAGGCCCTGGAAGAAAAGCCAATAATGCAGAAGCCAAGAACTGGAAAAAGTCTAGCTTCTTAAAGAGAATTTCTAGAGTGTGACCAATGGAACAGATGGTGGAATGCAGAACATATAAACTGGAAACAAAAAAGTCAAGACATACGAAGTCCAGGGCATTAGAAGGTTGATCTACTTAGGTGTTGAAGCCTTGAGAATGCTGACAAAATCTGAAAGTAGGTAGGTGAAAAATTTGAGGGGAAAGGGCAGGCAGTTTAGCCAATTAGCCTCAAGGGGGGCAGGGTGTTTATAGACAGGAAAGGAAGTGGCAAGCAGGGAGAAGGGGGATAAGTGATTCCTTCCCCCCACCCCCCTAGCCTGCTTCTGCCTTAAAGTCTGTAAGAAGCCAGAGAGAAGCGTGTGGGACACAGAACCTTAGGGATCAGTCAGTTTCCCTGTAGGTCGGGAGTAGAGAAGAAACGTGAGATGTGGGAATCTGTTAACTGTAGAGAGAGGGCTGGGGTGAGAATGTGGGGTGGGGGGTGGAATCCAGTTAAGGAGAAAAGAACAGGATGAAATGAGAGTTTGGGAGAAAATGGATGACCTGAGCAATGCTCCAGGCAGTGCCTGAGGCATATTGGGATCTGGCTTAGTCTGAAAGTAGGAGATTACCCATTTTCTGCAGATATGATCCCTAGCACGGCAGTGATTAAAATACCTGTTAGCATCTTTTGAAAAAGTATATTTCACTTCTTGCTCTACCACTTGTGAAATCAGACATAACACTCTGATCTCATTTTCCCTCTCTCTAAAATATAGATAACCATGATGCTTTTCTACTTTTTAGAAATCATGAGGGTGCCTGGGTGGCTCAGTCATTAAGCGTCTGCCTTTGGCTCAGGTCATGATCCCAGAGTCCTGGGGTCAAGTCCCACAACGGGCTCCCTGCTCAGCGGGGAGTCCGCTTCTCTCTCTGACCCTCACCCCACTTGTGCTCTCTCTCTCGCTCGCTCTCAAATAAATAAATAATCTTAAAAAAAAAAGAAAGAAAGAAATCATGAAAACTGGACAAAGACTGTAAACGTTCCCTAGGGTAAGTATTTACATAAACCACCCATCATAATTATTCTTTTAAAAAACATATACAAAGAGGGGCTCCTGGGTGGCTCAGTCAGTTAAGTGTCTGCCTTTGGCTCAGGTCATGACCTCAGGGTCCTGGGATGGAGTGCCCAGTCAGGTTCCCTGCTCAGCGGGGTGTCTGCTTCTCCCTCTCCTGCTCCCCCTGCTTGTGCTCTCTCTCAGTTGGGCAAATAAATAAATAAAATCTTAAAAATAAAATATACACACACATACACACAGAGACTTGAATGAAGTAAATAAAGTCTCCTAAGCTTCTATTATATTAAAATCACTCAAAAATATAAAAACTATGTTAAGGCTACAGTGTGAAATTTTTCCTAATTTCTCTCAGGGCCCATGATTTAACATGGAATATAATTTTTAAAATTATACACAATAAAAACAGCAAAGCTATAGCATTCATAAAACAAAGTATCAAGCTGAACTTAATCCAAGGAAGACTCAACAAACAGACTTTGAATGCACTCTAAATTAAATATTCTTTGATTTTTTTGTTCATATGGAATCAAGCTTAGCAAATAGGTTTTTACCTACTGGACACTAAATAAATTGAAGACAGCCATGTTGATAAAGCAAATATTCTGAGCATTACAGATGACAGCTCTGAGCTAGCAACGTCTAACAAAAATACAATGCGAGCCTCTAACGCAGGCCAAATATGTAATTTTAAATTTTCTAATAACCATATTAAACCAAGTAAAAAGAAACAGGTGAAATTAATTTATTTAAGCTAATATATTAATAAGGTATTTTACATTTTTTTCTTAGTCTTGGAAATCTCCTGTGATTTTATATTTACAGCGTATCTCAATTCAGACCAGCCGCATTTCAAGTGCTCAGTATCTACATAAAGCTGGTAGTTATTGTACTGGACAGTGAAGCTTCAGACATTTCAAAGACTTCCAAGATACGAAAATGCAGCTTTTCAAATTACTCTATAATTCTAACATTCAGGATTCTATATCTGAGTCTAAAAGAAAGAAAAAAATCAACAACAGAAACTAAAGGAATTTTTTTTTAACCAAAACTGCTATTAAAAGAAGTATCAAGGGGTAGTGGTCCTTATTAAACACAAAAAATTTCAACCAAAACCTTCTATCATTTTTTATAGTCACTCATCAGGAATAATTAGAATGGCCTCACTTTTTTCCATACATCAACAAATTTAATTCCAGAATTTGATTTCAGTTGTTGTTTAAGCAACTATTTATTGACATAAACAGTAAAATAAAATCATCTTACCTAAGCCATATAGAGCAATTTTTGTGCTTCCTTTTTGGAGCAAAACTGGACTAATGTCTATCTTCTCCACAGACATTGAACGTCCAAAGTGATTTACAAATCCAGCACAACTTAAAATATCTAGGGCGCAGAGTGCGTCTGCCTATGCAAAATATTTTCAAAGAATATTAATGTATATCTAAAAAGAAGTAATCTACATATCACATTATTACCTATTAAAGTATATTCCATATACTAACTAAAACAGATTAAGATAGTGACTTCTCAAAACAAAATTACAATAGCAAAAGTATTTGCTACCTTTCTTCAATTACAAATGACCTACTGCAACTGCAACCACGTGCTAAATACACAGTTAACATTTCATCAAAACTTATGATGTGGGGCGCCTAGGTGGCTCAGTCGGTTAAGCATCTGTCTTTGGCTCAGGTCATGATCCTGGGGTCCTGGGATCAAGCCCCGCGTCAGGCTCCCTGCTCAGTGGGAAGTCTGCTTCTCCCTCTGCCCCTCCTCCTGCTCATACTCAACTCGTGCTCCCTCTACCCCAAATAAATAAATAAAATCTTGAGAAAAAAAAAAACTTATGATGTCTTGGCCACCAAAAATAAAAACCAGGGGCACCTGGGTGCCTCAGTTGTTTAAATGTCCCACTCTTGATCTCAGCTCAGGTCTCGATCTCAGAGGCATGAGTTCAAGACCAGCACTGAAAAATAAATTAATTAATAAAAACCAGCCCTGAATTAAGTGCTTTGTAATATTAAGCAGACCTCTTAAGCCATGGGGAAAAAAAAACTAGGCAACTAATGATTTATGATATTAATGATCAGATAAAACAAAAAGATATTTTAAGTGCAGGACCTCTATTATTGCTTCCCCATCAAACAGGCAATAAGATGATCTAATTTAGATTTAAAACTTTTGATGAGAAATCATTTCCTACAGGTAAGATTTTGAGATAAGAGACACAAACACCAGGTAAACTATAAAGTTTTATACAAATGTTAGGTATTCATTCCTACTCCTGGTTACTTATTGTTAACCTCAGCACTAATGAAATAAAAGCATACCTCACACACCAATTATAATCCAGATTTTAGAAAATTATCTAAAAAGCAGTATAAAAGCTTATATGAATGATACAAAGTCAACTTGACTTTCTGACTCAATTTGACTAAAAATTTCTGGGAAGGACAAGAATGCTTTCCACAAACTAAAGTGACAACAAACTGTAAGAACCCAATAATTACCCCTGTGGGATCATCATGATTGCCATGAATACTAAACACTGGAATCGAAATGTTGAGATTGTCATCTTGGTAGTTCACCCACGGAAACCTTAAAAAAAAAAAAAATTAATGTTTCTATAAAAGACAAAAGCTGTTTTCCCCAATATCCTCCTCTAAAAAAATTAATGCAATTATGGGCAAACTGGATGATATAAGTTGGCAGAAAACCACTAGTTTGGAGCTTTAAAGAAATAAAATGACAGGCAACAATTCATTTCAATTCAAGTTTGAAGTATCTCAAAGTACTACACTTTAAAGAAAACACTGCAATATACGGTATTTGTTAACTGTATGAAAGAGAGTTATACCTAATGGAAAGTAAAGAGGTCTTAAGAATTTTGAAAGCCATATGATACTTTATGTGGAAAATCCCAAAGACTCCACCCCAAAACTGCTAGAACTCATACAGGAATTCAGTCAAGTGGCAGGATATAAAATCAATGCACAGAAGTCAGTGGCATTCCTATACACCAACAAGTCAGAAGAAAGAGAAATTAAGGAGTCGATCCCATTTACAATTGCACCCAAAACCATAAGATACCTAGGAATAAATCTAACCAAAGAGGCAAAGAATCTGTACTCAGAAAACTATAAAATACTCATGAAAGAAATTGAGGAAGACACAAAGAAATGGAAAAACGTTCCATGCTCATGGATTGGAAGAACAAATATTGTGAAGATGTCAATGCTACCTAGAGCAATCTACACATTCAATGCAATCCCCATCAAAATACCATCCACTTTTTTCAAAGAAATGGAACAAATAATCCTAAAATTTGTATGGAACCAGAAAAGACCCCACATAGCCAGAGGAATGTTGAAAAAGAAAAGCAAGGCTGGCGGCATCACAATTCCGGACTTCCAGCTCTACTACAAAGCTGTCATCATCAAGACAGTATGGTACTGGCACAAAAACAGGCACATAGATCAATGGAACAGAATAGAGAGCCCAGAAATGGACCCTCAACTCTATGGTCAACTAATCTTTGACAAAGCAGGAAAGAATGTCCAATGGAAAAAAGACAGTCTCTTCAACAAATGGTGTTGGGAAAATTGGACAGCCACATGCAGAAGAATGAAACTGGACCATTTCCTTACACCACACACAAAAATAGACTCCAAATGGTTGAAAGACCTCAATGTGAGACAGGAGTCCATCAAAATCCTAAAGGAGAACACAGGCAGCAACCTCTTCGACCTCAGCCGCAGCAACTTCTTCCTAGAAACATCGCCAAAGGCAAGGGAAGCAAGGGCAAAAATGAACTACTGGGACTTCATCAAGATAAAAAGCTTTTGCAAAGCAAAGGAAACAGTCAACAAAACCAAAAGACAACTGACAGAATGGGAGAAGATATTTGCAAATGACATATCAGATAAAGGGCTAGTATCCAAAATCTATAAAGAACTCATCAAACTCAACACCAAAAGAACAAAGAATCCAATCAAGAAATGGGCAGAAGACATGAACAGACATTTTTCCAAAGAAGACATCCAAACGGCCAACAGACACATGAAAAAGTGTTCAATATCGCTCGGCATCAGGGAAATCCAAATCAAAACCTCAATGAGATACCACCTCACACCAGTCAGAATGGCTAAAATTAACAAGTGAGGAAATGACAGATGTTGGCGGGGATGCGGAGAAAGGGGAACCCTCCTACACTGTTGGTGGGAATGCAAGCTGGTGCAGCCACTCTGGAAAACAGTATGGAGGTTCCTCAAAAAGTTGAAAATAGAGCTACCATATGATCCAGCAATTGCACTACTGGGTATTTACCCCAAAGATACAAAAGTAGGGATCCGAAAGTGTACGTGCATCCCGATGTTTATAGCAGCAATGTCCACAATAGCCAAACTGTGGAAGGAGCCAAGATGTCCATCAACAGATGAATGGATAAAGAAGATGTGGTATATATATACAATGGAATATTATGCAGCCATCAAAAGGAATGAGATCTTGCCATTCGCAACGACGTGGATGGAACTGGAGGGTATTATGCTGAGCGAAATAAGTCAAACAGAGAAAGACATGTATCATATGACCTCACTGATATGAGGAATTCTTAATCTCAGGAAACAAACTGAGGGTTGCTGGAGTGGGGGGTGGGGTGGGAGGGATGGGGTGACTGGGTGATGGACACTGGGGAGGGTATGTGCTCTGGTAAGCGCTGTGAACTGTGCAAGACTGTTGAATCTCAGATCTGTACCTCTGAAACAAATAATGCAATATATGTTAAGAAAGAAAAAAAGAAGAAGAAGAATGTAGCAGGAGGGGAAGAATGAAGGGGGGGAAATCGGAGGGGGAGAAGAACCATGAGAGACGATGGACTCTGAAAAACAAACTGAGGGTTCTAGAGGGGAGGGGGGTGGGAGGATGGGTTAGCCTGGTGATGGGTATTGAGGAGGGCACGTTCTGCATGGAGCACTGGGTGTTATGCACAAACAATGAATCATGGAACACTATATCTAAAACTAATGATGTAATGTACGGGGATTAACATAACAATAAATTTAAAAAAAAAAAGAATTTTGAAAGCCTTTGTATACAGTTATTTGTAGGAGGAGGAGGGATGGAAACACACCCTCTTTGGAATCCAAGATTCAAAATTCCAGCTCTATCACTTACTACTTGTGCAATTTACAAGTCTCCCATCCACTTCGGCCCCTAGTCATCCAGCTCCTCTTCTCAGAGGCAAATGCAATTAGCAACTTCTAGTGTATCTCTGCAATAATGTCCTATACCTTCATTAGCAACTAAATGCACCTCCTTCCTTCTTACACAAATGGTAGCACAATATAGATTTCTGTACCCTGCTTTTTCATTTCATGTTTTAGAAACCATTCTATATCAGTACATAAAGAGCTTCCTTGTGCTTTCTTTGGCAGGACAGTACTTCAACTGAATGGGCTATCATAATGTGTTTAAGTAGTTACCTAACCCATGGACATTTAGAATATTTCTAGTTTTTTTGCTTTACAAATAATGCTACAGTGGGTAATCTTGTACAAAGTTGCCCTTGTGCAAGTATAAGAAAATATCTAGAAGGGAATTAGGTCAAAGGATAAGCATGCATTTGTAAATTTGAAAATACTGCCAATTTCCCTCCATAGAAGTTGGACAGATTTACACATAATATAACAGCAATGCATGAGAGACAACTTTTTCCCTTTATTCTATCAACATAGTAAGCCACCAAGCTTTTAAATTTATGCCCGTGGTTCTAAACCCTAGTGGCATGTTAGAATCATCTAGGAATCTTTTAAGATGTAACAATGCCGATGACACACTCAGAGAGTATTTGACCTGGAGACTGTTATTAGTATCTTTTTTAATACTTCTAGGTAACTACAATGTGCACCCAGAATTGAAAATCACGGATCTATGCCAATCTGACAGGAGAAAAATATCTCAGTAGAGCTTAAGTTTGTATCTTTCTTATGAATGAATTCTATTTTGTATTTTTAATATTCTTATAATATATTTAAATGCCACTTTTTCTGCGAACTATATCCGTATTCTTTACCTACGTTTTTATTCACTCTTGGATTTTTAAAATTGATTTGAAACAGCTATTTATCTATTGGGGAAATTAGACTTTAATTTGCAATGAGTTGCAAATATTCTTCCTAGTTGAACTCTTGACTTTTCATTTTGTTTCAGGCAGTTTTTGCCATGTACAAATTTACTTTTATAAAGACAAACATCAATATTACTTTTATGGCTTCTCAGTTTGTATCATACATAGAAAAGCCTTTCCCACATCTAAATTTTTAAGAAATGTCTAATAGTTTTTTCTAATACATTTATTGAGGGCTCACTTCGGCAGCACCTATACTAATACATTTATTGAATAATCCATGTTTCTCTTGGAGATATGAAACACCACCTTCTCCAAACACTATATTCCTACATGTGTTGAGGCTATTTCTGGAAGCTCTATACTCTTTCACTTATCTGCCTATCAAGTCATGAGTCATATCACATTTTTAATTACTGTAGCATTGCATTTTTTCCAGCTTTATCATGAAATAATTGCCATATGACATTGTGTAACTTTAAGGTGTACAATGTTATTTAAAACACATATATTGCAAAATCACCACTACAGCTAACACTTGAATCATGTCACATAATTACCGTTTCTTTTTTGTGACAAGAATATTTGAAATCTACTCTTAGCAACTTTCAAGTATAAAATAAAATATTATCAACTACAATCACTATGTTGTACATTAGATTCTCGGGACTTACTCATCCTGTAACTGAAGGTTTATACTCTTTGATCAACATCTCCCCTCTTCCCTCAAGTCCTGGCCCCGTTAACCACCATTCTAGTCTGTTTCTGAGTTCAGATTTGTTAGATTCCATACGTTAAGTGATGCTACACGGTACTTTTCTTTGTCTGACTTATTTCACAGAGTAATGCCCTCAAGGTCCATCCATGTTACAAATGGCAAGATGTCCATCTTTCTCATACATGAATAGTATTTCATGTTCATATATACATGCCACATCATCTTAATCCATCTTTATCCTTCATCCATTGACAGGCCCTTAGGTTGTTTCCATATCTTGGCTACTGTGAATTAATGCCACAATGAACACAGAAATGCAGATTATCTCTTCAAGATCCTGTCTGCATTTCTTTTGGATACATATCCAGAAGAGTACTGTTTGATCATATAGTAGTTCTATTTTTAATTTTTTGAGGATCCACTATACTGCTTTCCATTGTGGCTTAGTCAATTTACATTCCCACCAACAGTGCACAAGGGTTCCCTTTTCTCCACATTCTCCTAAACATTGGTTCTCTCTTATCTTTTTGATTTTAGCCATTCTAACAGGTGTGAGGTGATATCTCATTGTGGTTTTGATTTGCATTTCCCAGACGACTAGTGATTTTGAATAACTTTTCATATACCTGTTGGTCATTTGTAGATCTTCTTTAGAAAAATGTCTATTCGGTTCCTTTGCTCATTTTTAATTGATTGGATTTTGCTTTTTTTTTTTTTTTTTTCCTATTGAGTTATATAACTTCTTTACATATTTTGGATGTTAACCCCTTATCAGATATATGACTTTATTATTTTCTTCCATTCCATAGGTTGCCTTTTCATTCTGTTGATGGTTACCTTTACTGTGCAGAAGCTTTTTAATTTGATATAGTCCCACTTGTTTGTTTTTCCTTTTGCTGTCAAATCCAAAAAATCACTGCCAAGAATGATGTCAAGGAGCTTACTCCCCATGCTTTCTCCTAGGAGTTTTATGGTTTCAGGTCTCACATTCAAGTCTTTAATCCATTTTGAGTTGATTTCTGTGTATGGTATAAGAGAGGGGGCAGCCTCATTCTTTTGTATGTGGCTGTCCAGTTTTCCCAATACCATTTATTGAGAGACTGTTCTTTCCTCATTATAGTCTTGGCTCCTTTGTCATAAATTAATTGACCAAATATGCATGGGTTCTGTGCTCTTTAATCTGTTGTAATGACTTACATGTCTGTTTTTATGCCAACACCACACTGTTTTGATTACTACAGCTTTGTAATATAGTTTGACATCAGCAAGGGTGATGGCTCCCCACCTTTATCTTAAGACTGTTTTGGATATTTGGGGCCTTTTGTGGTTCCCCACAAATTTTAGGATTGTTTGTTCTATTTCTATGAAAAATACCATTAGAATTTTGATAGAGATTGCACTGAATCTGTAGATCGCTTTGGGTAATAAGGACAGGTTAACAATATTAATTCTTCCGATCTACAAGCACAGAATATCTTTCCATTTTTTGTCTTTATTTCACCAATGTCATACCTTTCAGCATACAGACCTTTCACCTCCTTGATTAAATGTATTCCTAAATATTTTACTCTTTTTTTTCTTTTCTTATTCTATTTTTTTCTTAATTTCTCTTTCTGCTAATTCATTGTTAGTATATAGAAATACAATTGGTTTTTGTATACTGATTTTGTACCCTGTAGCTTTACTGAATTCATTTATTAGTTCTAACAGTTTTCTGATGAAGTCTTTCAGGTTTTCTATATATAATATTGTCATCTGCAAATAGAGATGATTTTACTTCTTCCTTTCCGATTTGGATGCCTTTTATTTCTTTTTCTTGCCTAACCACTCAGGCTACGACTTCTAATATGATGTTGAATGGGAGGGGTGAGAGTGGGAATCTTGTCTTGCTCCCCATCTTAGAAGAAAAGCTTTCAGCTTTTCACCACTGGGTATAATGTTAGTTGTGGGCTTGTCATATGTGGCTTTTGTATGTTCCCTCTATGCCCACTTTGTTGGGGGAGTTTTTATCATAAAAGGATGTTGAATTTTGTCAAATGCTTTTTCTGCATCTACTGAGATGACTGTATAATTTTTACCCTTCCTTTTCTCAATGTGGTATAATACACTTTCATATCTAATGGGGCTAGTCATTACTTATCAGTCTTTTCTTTCAGTTTCTCTACCTTTTCTTTTGTCTTTTTTTCTATATGAACTAGTAAACTAGAAGGGGGAATTATTCAGAATACAGCACAAAGAGATAAAGTAATAGACAATATAACAAAAAGATTAAGACATATAAATAATATTCAAAAAGAGAAAGAATAGGACACAATGTTTGAAAATGTAACAGATAACAATTTCCTAAAATTGCTGGAAAAAAAAAAAATCCTCAGATGAAATGCATGATAGCCAAGCAGAACAATTAGAACTAAATCCACAGCTAAATATGTCAGAGTAAGACTGCTAAATGCTAAGGACAATGAGAAAACTTAATAGTTACACCTGAGTGTTCTCTTTTTGCCACTTACTATTCTAAGCAATTTTCTTATTTCAACTGCTTCTCACAACAATTCTGTAAGATCACCACTATTGTTTTCCCATTTTATAATTATAAAAGTAAGGTAGAGCAAAGCCAGGACTCGAAATCAGATGGTCTTGTACCAGAATCCATGTTTTTAATCACTATGTTATACTGCTCTTCCAGCAACTAAAGTAATAGCAGACTTCCCAACAGCAACAAAAAATGAGAATTTGCTACTCACTGACATTCAATGAAAAACTACTGAAAACTGTACTTCAGAAAGAAGGAAACGGAATCCAGAGGAAAAAATGAAATACAAGCAACAACAGTGAGCAAAGAAATAGGTAAACAGGTTTGCAAAGGCAGATGGAGCAGTTTAAAAATAGCATGCAGTTTAAAAATAAGATGAAAGAGGGGCGCCTGGGTGGCTCAGTCGTTAAGCGTCTGCCTTCGGCTCAGGTCACGATCCCAGGGTCCTGGGATTGAGCCCCGCATTGGGCTCTCTGCTCTGCAGAGAGCCTGCTTCTCCCTCTCCCACTCCCCCTGCTTGTGTTCCCTCTCTCGCTGTGTCTCTCTCTGTCAAATAAATAAATAAAATCTTAAAAAATAAATAAATAAATAAAAATAAGATGAAAGAAGAAAACTAAAGTTCTAGATCTGAATAGAAGACCGGTAAAGATGTACCTCTGAAACAAATAATGCAATATATGTTAAGAAAGAAAAAAAGAAGAAGAAGAATGTAGCAGGAGGGGAAGAATGAAGGGGGGGAAATCGGAGGGGGAGAAGAACCATGAGAGACAATGGACTCTGAAAAACAAACTGAGGGTTCTAGAGGGGAGGGGGTTGGGAGGATGGGTTAGCCTGGTGATGGGTATTGAGGAGGGCACGTTCTGCATGGAGCACTGGGTGTTATGCACAAACAATGAATCATGGAACACTATATCTAAAACTAATGATGTAATGTATGGGGATTAACATAACAATAAAAAAATTAAAAAAAAAAAAAAAAAAGAGAAGACCGGTAAAGATACTGATCAGAATTCCTAAAAACAAGGCTATATGTTAAAAATTATAGGAATCTTTAAAAATCCAATTCTATACTCAGCCAAACTATCAATCCCAAGTAAAGGTAATATAGCCATTTTCTTACAAACAAAAATCCCTTAAAAATTTACCTCCCAACATGACCTTATTTTAAAAATATAGATAGATAAATAAATAAGAAATAAATAGATAGGCATGTTTTCATGAGTTAGTACATATACATGTATTTCTTAGCTCCGGGCACTGAGAGAGCCTAGAAGCAGTGACAAGATAATAGCAATGTGCAAGCCCAGCATCTAGATTTGGGCTTTCAAATACCATTCTCCAAAGGAACCAGGGCTCCTTGAAGAAATGGATGGGTCTGAAGCTACGAAAGGGAAAATATAAAATTAGCCTGGAGCATCTTCTAGTGCCAAAAAGTAAGGGGCGGGGGGAAAGATGAGGGTATGTCAAAAGCAGATAGGAATCAATCTGAAAAAGCACCCAATGGCTAAACCTAGAACAAATCATTTGAGCAACAAAATAGATTACAATAGTATTAAATTATAATCCAAAGGAAAAAAATGGGTTCATACTGATGTAAACAACTAAATAAGTTCCTACTGATAGACAACTGAGTAAATAAATTAACAAATGCAGGACAAGGGACAAATCTTCCTTACAGAAGAATTCTAATTAATAAATGTAGAAAAAATGTGGGAAACAGAAAATCACCATTAAAACACCACAGTTAATAACTGCTATAGGCAAGAACCACTGATGAATGTTAAAATTAGTGGACAAACTTTAAGGAAATACAGAATAGGTGCACAGCCTCAAAACAGCTCCCTCAAAATACTTACTAGTGACTATGGTAGTTTCAATATGCCCATATCCTGTGACACTCCTTCCTCTCTCTAGGAAGTGGAACTTAAATCCCTCTCTTTGAGTGTGGGCTGCACTTAGCAACTCACTTCTAATGAACAGCGTATGAAAAGGGAAAAATCCTAACTTGACAGCAGAGAACCCTGGCAGACACCACCTTAATCAAGAGATCAAGGTTATCCTCACCAGTAATAAGCCACGTTGACAGCATGTACTCCGGATATGCAATGAGAAGGGCACTTCACCTCTGTGGAATACTCTTTCCTGAAAACCCACAATCCTGGTCTAATCATGAGAAAAACCCAAATTGAGGGACAGTCTATAAAATAGCTGACCAGTATACTTCAAAATTATCAGGAAAATGAAAGGTAAGAAAAGACAGAAAAACTGGCATAGTCTAAGGAGACTGAGAGAACACTTCAACTACATGCAGTGTGGTATCCGGTACAATGTTTAAGAAAAAATATGGGACTATCTTTACGACATGGGGTTCTAGGTGGATGTCGTCAGTTCGTCCCCAAAGTACAAATCTTAGGGAGAAAAAAATGATATATCTGACTAAAATTAAGTATTTGTCAAGAAAAGTCTCCATAAAAAAGTCAAAAGACAATCCACTGACTGGAAAAAAAAAATAATGCTTAACAAACGTTTCGTCTCCGACACCTGGGTGGCTTAGTCATTAAACATCTGCCTTCGGCTCAGGTCATGATCCCAGGGTCCTGGGATCGAGCCCCACATCGGGCTCCCTGCTCCGCGGAAAGCCTGCCTCTCCCTCTCCCACTCCCCCTGCTCGTGTTCCTGCTCTCTCTGTGTCTCTCTCTCTGAAATAAATAAATAAAATCTTAAAAAAAAAAAAATTTAGTCTCTAGAACATATAAACAACCTCTGCAAATTCAAAGGAAAAGAAAAAAATACCAATTTTTAAAATGTGCAAAGGATATGAACAGGAGAAGATACCAAAATGTACAATAAAAATTTGGGGGGCGCCTGGGTGGCTCAGTTGGTTAAGCAACTGCCTTCGGCTCAGGTCATGATCCTGGAGTCCCTGGATCGAGTCCCACATCGGGCTCCCTGCTCGGCAGGGAGTCTGCTTCGCCCTCTGACCCTCCCCCCTCTTATGTGCTCTCTCCCTCTCATTCTCTCTCAAATAAATAAATAAAAAAATCTTTAAAAAAAAAAAAAAAAATTTGGGAAGATACTCAGTCCCACAATTAGGAAAATATAAACTAATACAATCAGTACAGAAAATTCAAAGAATTATGCTTACTATGAAAATAGCTTTTAGTGAAGGTGAAATGGCTGTTAAAAGGTGTTTGTCTTTTACAGAAAATATTATACACAAGGAAACATTCACTTAAGCATTTAAATATACTTACTTACTAAAACCAAAGTTGACTGACTGATCGCTGAGAATTTCAAACTGTACAGGACGATCACCCATGCAGTATTTTCTTAATAACTCAAGGCAGGTATGTAATGTTTTTCTTGAGGGCTTATTTTCATGAAAAAGATCACCACCTAACAAAATAAAATCCACCTAATCAACAGAAAATAGTGTGAAAATTAGTATGTTTTATGGGTAAGAACGTTAAAACTATAGATTAAAGGGGTAGAAAAACAAACTCATAAAAGATACTATTGTGCATGAAGATTTAAAGTTTTATATTTTATTTATTCAAGGGGCCTGCCAGTCTGTTGATTAATCTGACTCCAACTCAGGTTCTTAGGCCACCTTTCAAAAAAGCCACCTTCAAATTATTATACCAAACCTCTGACTCATGCTACTGGAAGTGACCATTATTTCTTTTTTTGTTGTTGTTATCTAAATCAAACACAAATTTAGCACTTTAACAGCACCTATGGACAAGAGAGACAATTCAATTCAGATTACTCAGTCAATTCATTCAATAATTACTTAGGGCTCCTATAGGCGCGGGCACCTAAGGAAATAGCAATCTACAAAACAGATGACGTCCATGCCCTCATTAAACACCAACAGAGTGCAATACCCTGTACTGGGCCCTGAGGATACAAATGATGGATAAAATACAACCTCTTTCCTAAATATGTTCAGAGTCTAAAGAAGAGACAAAGTGTTACACATCTGAACAGAACTCAAACTCAGACATGCACTAGAATGGGTATGTAAACAAACCAGGAGCAGCAATGACATCACAATCAATTCTAACTGAAGGGAAAAAACTCATTGAGGACAGGGAGTCCGGAAGGGATATGCCAACACGGTGGCATCTGAGTTGCACTATGAAGAATAAATGAGACTTTAAGGAAGAGCATTCTAGAAACAAGAGAAAAAAAATTATACAGAAAAAGAGTTCAACACTCATACTTTCAGGAAGTGTATAATCTACCTAAAGAAACTTGATTAAATTCTTAATTATACAAAAGAACCCAGCAATACAGATCACTTGGGCTACAGCAGTGAGGGGGAGCAGAATACAGCACCCCCAAAAGTGTCACTTTGGCACGTGGACTGTTTTGAGCTAAAGGCAGTTAAGACTGGGCAGACTCAGGAAAAGCTTTTTTTTGTTTGTTTTATTCCCCTTAACTGCCTGAAAGAATTTAGACAGGGGGCCTATACTAGGAAGAGAGCTATTACCAGAGAACTTTTTATCTCTACATGGCATGGCAAACATTTGCTCTTCCCATCTTCCTATGAATTATCTTCCTCCCCTTTGAAGTCCCAGACCTCTACCCCCTCTCTCCTTAGCTCAGGATGGCAATATAAGCCTCAGTTACCTGACTGTCAGGGAGTCTAATATTTTTATGAGGCTCCTGTACATACAAAATTTGTTTTGCTCCTGTTCGTGTGTCTTATGTCGATTTAATTATTAGACCAGCCCAAGAACCTAAAAGAAAAGAAGGGAAAAAAGTTTTCCATCTTACAGTAGTCAGAGAAGCTTCAATAAAAGTGTGGGACTAAAGCTAGGTCTTCAAAAATGAACAAAAATTAAGGAAGAAAATGATCACAACAGCATAGGAAAAAACCAACAACAAAGAAACAAAACAAAAAACATTTCGAGGGGGAGTAGTGATCTAAATAATATAGTTTCACTTTTGCAAGATGAAGAGTTCTGGAGGTTGGTTACACAGCAATGTGAATGTGCTTAATGCTGATAAAGTGTACACTTAAAAATGGTTAAGATGGTAAATTTTGTTACATGTATATTTTACCACAAATTAAAAAAAAAATTTTTTTTTCATTTTTAAAAGCTGGTTTGTGACTCCAGGGAACACTGAAAAGGGCACAACCTGCTTCTATGGTATTCCTGCCGAAAGTGAATCTAATCATGAGGAAATATCAGACAAATCCAACAGAAGATTCTCTAGCAGGAAACAGACCTCCTTCGGCTTCAAGTTTCTCTGCCCTCAGGGATACGAGGAAGCCATCTTAAAAGGAGATAGTACTAGATATTCCCTTATTCATTAACAAAATTTTAAGAGTTACCTACTGCTTGCTAGATCCTTCCTAGATTTTAAGATACAGCATGAACAAGCAGAAAAGATTTTTCACTCTCATGGGAATTGACCTTCTAGTGGAGAAGATCGATAGTAAACAAGTAGCCAATTCAATATATTATTTCAGATGGTGTTATGAAAAAATAGAGTAACTGAAGTGTTTGGAGACATCCAGGAAGACCTCTCCAAAAAGGTAAAACGTGCTCCCCAGATGTGCAGAGGTCCCAGAGGAGAACATGCTAGGGTGGATGGAGCACACTGAACGATGCAGAGAGTTGTAAAAGTCTCCTGGCAGGGGCCAGATCAAGTTGAGCCTTGTAGTTTGAATTTTATTTTAGTCAATGGAAGGCCACTTGAAGATTTTAAGCAGCAGAGTGATAGGATCTGTTTTATGTTCACTTGGCTGCTATGCTGAATAGATGTAGGGAAAAAGAATGCAAATAGAAAGACCAATGGGGAGTACTGCAGTCCAGCAAAATAGGATAAATGTTTTAGGCTAAACACATAGGCACAAAAACACTTTCCATATACATTCAGGAGGAAGAACCAAAGGACCTGCAGAAAAACTGAACAAAACTCTGAGGAAAAGTCAAGGTTGAAGATACTAATTTGTAAGTCACAAGCGTTTATGTTTACTCCCCAGCTCTCTCCTAAAATGTCCAGGACATTTCAAGGGCTTGCTGGAATGTTGACCTGAATGCCCTATTGGAATCTCCAACTCAAATGGTCTAAATCAGAATTCATCACCTTCCGACATAAAGAAGTACCTCTTCCTTATTTAGAAGGAATTTCTATTATTGGTACCACCATTCACCCAAACTTAACATACTCTAGACTTGGTCCTCTCCCTTTCCCTCCCAAACTTAACACACTCTAGACTTTGTCCTCTCCCTTTCCCTCAACTTTACCCCTAAAGTATGCAAATCTAATCTTTGAAATACCTCTTGCATTCACTTCCTCTTTTCCATCCCACACCACGGTCTCCAATTCACCCTATACCCTGTTGCCAAACGATTTCCATTGAATTGGGTACAAACTCCTCAATCTGGCATTTGAAGCCCTCCTAATGCAGCTCAAACAGCGTTTCTGGTCTTTCAGCATGCTTTCTAACATATGGCCTACTAATGAGCCAAACTGACCTGTTGTACACCTAACATACCTCATACTGTCTCACCTCTGTGCCCTTCTTCCTGTTTCCTGTGAAATGTACATTCTCTATGCTCTTCACCCATCAAAAGCCTACTCATTCTTCAAAGCCCAAGTTAAATGCCACCTCGTTCATTAAACTGATCTTGCTATCCTCTATATGTGATCTCTTCTACTTCTAAACTCCCAGAAAGGCTGATTGTAATTTTCTTATGGTTCTTACCACATAAGACCTTGCATCTGAGCATTATGGACATCTGTCTTATCTCACATACCAATATCCTGTATGTTCTTGGCAAACAGAAACGATGAGTCATCTTTCCATTTCAAAGAGAAACTGCCACAGGATCCTGCACTCAGTAAACACCCCATAAATATGTGTAAACTTTCACAAACTTCTAACAAAACCAACTCCTACTTTAATTAAGGTCACAAAGCACTTACAATCTGCTTTGGGTTTGTAGTATATTGATATTTAAGCAGGCAATGTGAGCATATGAGCCTATAAAACAAACCTCCAACTTTAAGAAAGGAAAAGAGTCTACCGACTAAGGGAGCATAGTAGAAACTGAAAAAATGTAAACCAAACTCACTTCCTTTTCCTGGGCAAGTCTTAAAATTTCATCCAGTGTTACAAATGTATCATTTCCTCTGACTGCATCTTTCTCCATAAATCCCAGATGAATATCTGTTGCAACTAAGATTTTAAATGTATTTTCATCATCACTATATAAAAAAAGAAGAAACATTTCAATATAATTCATTAAAAGATGCTCAAGAAGATTAAAACCTAAATTTATAAGATATATAATAGTTATACAGTAAAATCACTTTTCTAGCTTTTAAAATAGGTCTGAAAATTTGAAGCATTCAACAGATCTTCAATGTTACATAGTTTGCCTACACCTAATTCAAAATAGAACAAACACTCGTGAACTTTAAAAAGATTCTGTGACTCCTTTCAAAAAAGTATAACCTTATTACAACTCCAGTGTTACACACTCCTTTGGACCCTGGACCTAAAAGCTTCGTTGTTTTCCAATTCTGTTCCATCCCGAAATCCCAAGAGGATCTGACCCCGTATCTAAACTTGCTATTTATCTATTTTGCACTCTTCAAGGAAAATCAGAGTTGACTGTTAATTTAAAAAGCCTTCTTACTTTATAAGTAGATTTTGTCCCAATAAACTAGTAACTTACATTCAAGCCCCTGAAGACACCTGCTTGATTCTATTCCCTACATAAAGTTAGTGTTTCATTAACAAATCTGGCCAAGTAACAAAACAGATTTACAATTCCATTTGAATTTGGTAGTATCCAAAGGTACTCTCATGTGAAGCAGCAAAGTAGTAGTTATTAATACCTTCTTCAGTTTAATGTAACTTTTAACTTTCTTTAAAATACTTGGGGCACCTCAGTTGGTTAAGTGCCTGCCTTCGGCTCAGTTGGTTAAGTGCCTGCCTTCGGCTCAGGTCAGGAACGTATTTCGGGGATCCCTGCTCAGTGAGAAGCCTGCTTCTCCCTCTCCCTCTGCCCCTCCCTCCCACTCAAGCTCTCTTTCTCAAATAAGTAAATAAAATCTTAAAAAAAAATTTAAAAAACCTTTCTTTAAAATACTTATGTATCTATGAACTCTTCTCAACTTCTACATGTAAAGAAGTAGGTATTATTATCTTTGAAAAATGAGAAAACCAAACAGAGAAATTAAGTAATTTATCGCACAAATAAGTAGAAGAAATAGGATTTAACCACTCGGTCTATTTTCACTAAACCATAATGAACTTAAAACAACTTTCAGATATATCTCCAAAATTGAAATCTTTATATATGAGATTTTTCCAGGAAAGATTTCTCTTCAGAAACTTCAAAGATGAAATATATGCACACAGTTCTAACTGCTACACACACACCAGCTGATCAGAATACTTTCAAAATCACATTACCCTATGCTTCCATAGCAATTTATAAAATATTTTCAAATGAATTCTCTCATTTAAACATCTAAATTAATCTGAGAAAGGCAATTTTGTTCCAATTATATACATAAAGTGAAGAAATTGATGCAAGGTTCAAAGAGTTGCTAACTTGCCCAAGGTCACATAGTATTAACCAAGGAATTGAAATCGGGGTGAAACACTCCAAGTCTAAAGCTTTTTCCACGTAACTTCTGATTCTTTTATTGATTTTCATTTTACTCAAATTCATTTCCAATTTATTCAACACTAGAGCAATTTACTACTCTAAAAATCTGCTTAAACAGGCTTGCATTGACCACTGTGACTTCCCCAGAAAAGTTCAAGAATATTGAGAGCTTCAATATTTTAAGACAAAACCTAAGAATATAAACTTATATACTACAGTAATATACCAAATTACTGCAAGGCCTCAATCTATAGCTATATATTATCTTTTAGTTAGCAAACATATATTAATTTTTTTAACATTCTAAATACTCTTTTTGATGACTAACATTTCTGTTCATAGGCAAGCTATTTACTGCTAATTTTTTAAATAAGTTTTCGTTCATGGTGATCATAGTTGATGGGCTTTAGGAATCCAAAGCAACAAAAAAGATCCCAGAAGACAAGTTCTTACAGGGCATCCGCAGGACTCATTTTTATGGTCAGTCCAGCTCCTCTGGAACCAGTTTTCTCTCCAAGTACTCCTGGGTCGTGTGATCAAATACGTCAGAAAACTCACTCGATTCCAAATTCTAGCAAATTCTAAAAGCAAAATTACATTATTGTAAAACATACATTCTTTTTAAAAACTACCAATTTTAGGAATCTCATTTTCATCTACGCACCTACTATATTTTTATTTTTTAAGGGCTAACAATAGAAAATAGCCCATCTCCAGTACCATCTCAGTTTCACCATTATGATTAAACTATTGGAAACGAATGTTTATTAGATAAATGGACAGAAAGAGACACATACAGCAGTTCTGGTTTAGCACACAAAACAACTCTGGATGTGCAGAAATGTTTTAAACAGCATGCACAGGCTACCCTGGAGCGTCGAGAAAATCCCGTAATTGCTGCTCAACCACAGGATTGTTTAAAGCAATGGTTCAGTTTAGGAAAAGAGAAGGGCCCCACCTTTAAAACTAGTGTAAATAAACAGAAACACGTGCTCCGCAGAGAATCGGCCTGAGCCCGCAAGGCAAGTGGAAATGGCCAAGATATTCCGGGAACCCCTCCCACGTCCGGACTCCTGGTTCCTTCCAGATTCTAAGCCTCAACACACCACCCCCACCCCCAACTGGACTGTCTGAAGCCAGAATCAGAACCCTCCAGGGCTTAGCCGACCGGTCCCATTCTTTCCAGAGAGTCAATCCACTTAGGGCTTCCGCCTGGGATCCCACAAAATAGGAGGCGGTACGATTCCTAAATTACCCCACACCTACACTCTCCAAAGCCCCCGCACCGGACCCCCAGGCTGTCTTTTACCCGGGAAGAAGGAGCGGGATTCGTGAGAAAAAAAGCAAGAGCACCTCGTGAGCCTGCACGTAAGAAGAACCTGCTGGGCCATAAACCTGAATTAGGCGGGAGAGGAAAAAAAAAAAAAAAAAAAGCAACTCATTCTCTCGCGATACCTCATTGACGACGTAGCGCTTCAAGTCTTCTTCGGCTCTCATTGGCTGCCGAATGCCGTGAGCGAGCCGGGAAAGTAGCGGCGACGCCTCGCCCTCAAGCAGGAGCCAATCCTGAGAAGCCGAGGGACGACCCCGGAAGCGAGGTTCGCGATAGAGATGTTTCCCTTCTTTAAGGTGGGTAGCTCTTGCTTGTCCCGGACCGCGGTCCTTGGTCCTCTCGCGCCACCTAAAAACTACTGGGCCCTTGGGGGCGGGTCACTTGTCGACCCCGAATGAGCCCGGCAGTTCGGGCCGCGTCGTGGATCCGGGGTAGGGCTGGAGCGGCTTCCCCACTCTTGGCTGTTTGGAAGGCCGCAGGCGCGACTCCGGGCCTGGGAAGTGACCAGTCGGTGCCAGAGGGCCGGGACTGGGGGCCTTCTCCCTCACTCCCACTCCCCAGAGTTAGAGTATTCGGACCCTTTTATTCCCTGCTTCCCCTTATTTTCACCCCTGGATCCCGGGTTCAGCACATCTGTATTGCTTTGTGCTGATAGCAGTAAAATATAGTACAGTAAAAAAATAATGTGAAACTTTTGAATTAGAAAACTTGACCTTTTAGTTCCATTGAAGCGTCCCTAATCTAGGGCAGGTTGTTTTATTCCGAAGTTCGGCGCCTTCACCGGTAAAATGGGGTTTATGACCACATCTGTCACTGAGTTATTTGTAAGGCGTTGACATAGTTTAGATCTCTATCGAAATCTGTTCTTTTAAACATATCCTATTTCTTCTTGGTTGAGGACCATCGAGTAAGAATCTTAATCGATTTTTTAAAATCCTGAATCAGGGAGATGCACCTAGGTTTGACTCTTTAAATTAAATCATCTAAAATTAGAAAAGAAATTTTATATGTGAGTTATTGTATTTGGAGCACTAAGTTCAGAATTTATTTTAAAAAGTGGGGGGAGTTTTTATAGAAAGGAAAGGGGAGGATAAAATATGTGCCTTATTGTTTCTGTATTTGATATAATTAAATGAACTTTATGGTATCTGTTCAAAGTGTTTAATGAACTGATGTATGATCATTTTTGTGTTGCAAGGTTCAGGAAATAGATAGTAAAGAAAAAAATGAGAACCCCAATGGGAGTTCCTACATACACAACACAAATACAGAGAACAAACTGGTGGTTACCAGAGGGGAGAGGGGTGAGGAGATAGACAAAATAGGTGAAAGGTTTGAGGAGGTACAAACTTCCATTTATAAAATAAATAAGTCACAGAGATGAAAAGCACAGCATAGAGAATATAGTCAACAATACAGTAAGTATAGTCAGTAATACAGTATACTGTGGTGAGCTTTGAGTAATGTATAGAATTGTCAAATCACTGTGTTTGTACACCTGAAACTAACACTGTATATCAACAATTCTTCAATAATAAAAAGTGAAAATTCCAAAAGAACTAATAAAAGATAAAGTAATTCTGATGGGTCTCAGTAGACTCTGAAAAGCTGGGAAGAACTTGGAAATCCTTTAGTACAGTCATTACATTTTATAATGAAGTAACAGGCCCAGAGACGCTATTAGTCATAAGTGATAAATTTAAACCTAAGGTTAGTACTTTTGGCACTAGTAATAAAATCTAATGCCACATTAGGATTGATTACTGTTAAACTTGTGAAATTAGAAAGAAATTAGTATCTTAAGAGAAGACCAACTCTGGAACTTCTCAGTAGCCATTCCAAACAAAATCAAGTGATAGGGCTTTAATTAGATTTAATTCTACAAATATTAATGCCCTTTGTATAAGTAGGACATAAATATAAGTTAAATACAGTCTCTATCCTTAAGCTTATAATCTAAGGAAATAATTAGTGCTGAAATAAGACAATAGGTAGAACAAAAAAGGCTACCAGAGAGAAATCTAATTTGGAAGTTCCAAGAAAGACTCAATGGAAGAGAGAACATCTGAGAAGAGCCTTGAAAGACTGGTAGGATTTCAACAAATGTAATCAGGAGCCTGAGAAGTGGTATTTTTAAAAGATATTTATTAGTTATTTGCATTTTTAAAAATTGATTAAGATTTAATAAGCTGTGTAACTTTAATACTGGTTTATAAATTAATGTGGCAGCTTAGCTGAATTAATGTCACTTCCTTCAAGAAGCCTTCTCTAATCCTTTAGGACTGTGTTCATTATAACCCTCTTGTATACTCATTGTGTCTGGACAGAGTCCTGTCCTTGCACAGCCCATGCTGTTGTTGCCAGTCACCTTGACTAGACAATAACCTTCCTGAGGTTAAGACATGGACCTTGTTCATTATTGAATCCCAGTGCCCAAAGACTGGCACGGACCAGGCATTCTATTCATATTTGTTGAATGGTGAATGACAGCTGAAATTCAGTTCAAAACAAGAAGCCAACTAAGAATTATAGCTGTCTATCAATGAATGGGACTCCTTTTTAAAGCAGTGAATTTTCCCAAGCTGAAATTATTAAAGTAGAAATAGGATAATTATTACAGATGTTATAATAAAGATACTTGGATTGATGAGAGGTTTGTACACATTCCTTGGGGCTATTCCGTCTCTAAGAATTCTTTGAAGTAATTTATTAGAAACTAAAAGTTTTTGTTTCTGCTTTACATCATCTGTGTGTCTAGTTTATAAAAATCGTGAATGTGCCTGTTTTTTAAATTATGGTTTAAAAGCTTTAAGCATTTATCATTCTTAGTATAATACAATAGTATCGAAACCAATAGATTCAGAATAATATAACCATTGACTTAGTAGAATTAAAAAAAAATAAGGAGTTTTAACCATTAAAGGTATAGATAACAAATTTCAGCTCTGGTATTTAGAGAATGTAAAGACTACCAATAAAACCAAAAAGTTTAGACAGGGTTTATTGTGTATGTTTGCAAGACTTTGTAATTGATAAACAATTACTATTTTGCTAATAATTTTTGTGTTTGTGTTTCCAGATCTTGATGGATAAAATAAAGCAGATATAATTCACCTCTAGAAAGATTATTTATACCCTGGCATTTGAAATGTTTTGTATTTAGTGTCATAGTAAAAATGGAAAAAGGGAAAGTAAATGATGATGGAAAACCAGACCCAGAAAATTCTTTGGACTTTTCTGAACACTTTAACCAACTTGAATTGTTGGAAACACATGGACACCTTATTCCCACTGGTACCCAAAGTCTCTGGGTAGGGAATTCTGACGAAGACGAGGAGCAAGATGAAAAAACTGAAGAGTGGTATCAATTCCAAGAAAAAAAGATGGAAAAAGATCCAAGCAAATTGCTTCTTTGGGCTGCGGAAAAAAATCGGGTAAAAAACAAACAAACAAACAAAAACAGTTAAAGAGGAAACCATAATATAGTAGGAAAAGTACTGGATTCAGAGCCAGAAGACCTGTCCCTGAACCTCTATTTAGTTTGTAACTTTGGGTAAATCCTACCGTTCCTGAACCTCTATTTTCTTACCTATAAAAATGGCCATGATAATACCTGTATCTTTTATACAGGATTTGAGGATCGAATGAGGCAATGTCCATGAAAGGACATAGTAAGTCACAAAGCATCCTATTGGGTATTATTTGGAAATTTAAGGGATAATTAAAAATTAGCAAGAAATCACCTATATTTTTAAATCATTTATATTAAGTCATTAAGATCATCCTAGAGACAGCTATCATTTAGAAGAGGGAGGATGGGAATTAACATGTTTTGAATATCAACTATACCATGTGCTTTACTACATTATTTGATTTAATCCTCATATATCCCCACAAGATAAGTAATATTCTTCCCTTTTACAGTTTAAGAAAATGGGATTCAGGAATATCAATTTGCCCAGTATCATGTAAGCAGTATCATCAAATATATTTTTCCCACTCAGCCACTTCTACTTCATTTTACTAAGTTCTTCCATGTCGGTGGTAGTAAATTAATAACTAAAAAGGTCCTGCATTTTTTGGATAACTTTTTCACCCAGGAGCACACTGCATCCCACCAGAGATCCAGAGACCAAACTGAAAATCACTTCCTGAAAACATGTTTCTAAGGTGGTTTTAGTTTGAAGGAGTTGAGCTCCTTAATCTCTAGATTTCCTTGTTACCATTGTATTCTTCTGATAAAGAAATTTATTTTTCAAAGTTTTATGCACTATGTATATTGGTGCGATAATCCTGTAGAAGAATCAGTTACTATGTTTTCACTAATGAAGTGTAAAATATTAAATATGATTATAGTCTATATTATTCATCTAGGACTAAAGCTTATATGCAGTGGCCTTAATTGGGCCAGGAATAAATGCATGATAGTCACACATTCGATACTGATAACGTGATTTTCAGAGAGTCACATTCTTAGAAGAAAGAGTGTGGTTAACACTAACTTGTTCATTCTTAAATCTGTGGCCATCTGCCCCCCAAAGAAATCTTAAATCATTTTTATTTTAAAGTCCTCTGCTAACAAGTTTTTTGGAACTTAAAAAAAATTTAACACCACTAGACAGTTTAATTTTCTTCATTTACTGTTTTGGGTCGCGTTGGGTTTTGAAAAGATCCCTTTTCTTCTCAGCTTACCACAGTGCGGAGACTGCTGTCTGAAAAGGCCACTCACGTGAACACTAGAGATGAAGATGAATATACCCCTCTTCATCGAGCAGCCTACAGCGGACACTTAGAGGTGGTGCGCGAGCTGATCGCACAAGGGGCAGATGTCCACGCGGTGACTGTGGATGGCTGGACACCCCTGCACAGTGCTTGTAAGTGGAATAATACCAGAGTAGCTTCTTTCTTACTCCAGCACGACGCAGATATTAACGCCCAAACAAAAGGCCTCTTGACCCCCTTACATCTCGCCGCCGGGAACAGGGACAGCAAAGATACCCTGGAGCTCCTCCTGATGAACCGCTACATCAAACCGGGTCTGAAAAACAACTTGGAAGAAACGGCCTTTGATATTGCCAGGAGGACAAGTATCTATCACTACCTCTTTGAAATTGTGGAAGGCTGCACAAATTCTTCACCTCAGCCATGACGGTTCTAATAATTTTCTTAAGTTTCCAAGTACCAGTGCCTCCTTTGTGTGAGATAGGACATATCCCCATGATACAAGGTTGACATCAAAAGTTTTACGGTAGAAATCCAGTGGTACACATTCAAATGTCCTTCCAAGTGACATGCCTAACCTTGATGTCAAAATGTATTTGAAAGTTGTTTGGATACGTCTTTACTGATCTATGTGGACTTTGTAATTTTTATCAGAAATAATTTTAACACACTTATACTTAAAAACTTGTAACGGGTTGTACAGAAAACTAACGATATTTTTGGTGCTGATCCAAGAGAAGTGTATTTTTAAATATCCCCCATCCTGGGTCTTTGTGGAGTATTTAGTATATTGACATGTATTTTTATAAGGTGAGGTAACTCAGAATTTAATTTAAAACACTCAAGTACACTGGTGCAGTGCAGCTGTCGTCTCCACATCACTGTGGCCATTTGCTTTCATTTTAAACCGTAAGAACTAACTTATTCGTGACTTGAATTGTCAGAAGTTTAAGAAAACATTAAAAGAGCTTAGATCTTTGTCTTTTAGAGCAAAGTAGTTAGCTAAAGTGTTTCGTCCGTGAATGTAATACACTGCCTCCGCTACCACAGTTCACACAATCCTGTGGACGGTCCTACCTCACCCTGCTCAACCCACGTGATCCTTCTTCCATTGGTGAGTCGGCATGACCTTTTACACATGCACACAACTCTACCTTGGTCCAAGAGATCATAATGTATCTGCTCGCCAACTGGTTTTACCTGCCTAATCCTGTTTGTTCGGGGCACTGCTCAGATGGTCTCTCTAGTTCACAGGAAGTATCGATTTTTCCAAGGTCCTCCTTTTATACAAATCCTACAAAGGCAAAGAGACAAGGGAAAAGGAATTCTAAGAGTGAAGGGATGATGATTATACTGGGGCTAGATTATAAGTGGCGCAAGCTTTAAAAAGCCACAGTGTGGATGGTGACACAAGTATAAATATGAATATTCAGAAAAAAATAAAAGCTTTGAACAACAAAAATGGCACCAATTCTTGTTTTTCTTTTTTTTACCAGCACATATCTTCCTTGGACCCATAACCTATGTATTCATGGAGCATACATTGATGGAGCAACTACTCTCTCAGTCTCTCCAGCAGGAGTTTCTCACTGACTACCTAGCCTCTCTGTGACTATTCCCAAAGGGATTTTTCTCTTAACTTCTTAACACCAGAACTGACATGCTATGGGAAGGAAACTAAACCAATGGGCCTCTTCTTCAGTTATATATTCACCAAGGTTTGTCTTTTTGAGCCAGCTCATATGATCCAATCACTCTGGATTAACTAATAATGTTATTTAATCAAATAGGTGGTTTTCGGGTTAAAAAAACTGAATAATCTCAGAAAAGTTAATGTATGAACTGAGTTATCATGACAAATAGGATTCAAGAATTAGGAGAGCTTTAATTATACTGTGATCTCTGGCTAGGAGAGCCTCAGTTTCAGAGTATCAGTGTCTACGATGCAAGGGTTTGGCAGAATGTGTTGGGTCCAGGGTGCCTGGGTGGCTCAGTTCGTTAAGCATCTGACTTGATTTTGGCTCAGGTCATGATCTCAGGAAGGAGAGATGGAGCCCTGTGTCAGGCTCTGTGCTGGGCGTGGAGCCTGCTTAAGATTCTCTCTCTCCCTCTGCCCAACCCCCCCCCCCCCCCCCCCCGCCGCCGGCACCCCCTGCACATGCCTACATTCACACACTCTTTTTCTCTGTCTTAAAAAAAAAAAAAAAAATGGCCCAATTTAGGGATACCAAGTGACAGGTGCAGCTGACAGGCAGTGACAATAGAATAGGACCCCATCTATCCTAGCAGACTGCTAAACGAGCTACCTGCTTACCTGAAAGTCACAGAGTCCATGGCTCCTTTCTTTGGAATGAGTTGCATCCATGAGTTTATGTAAGCTTTCCACTTAAGTATGGGGCCAAAGAGGCCTCCTTATTTATGATAAGGAGCTGAGATGTGACTACTCCCTTGGTTTCAGGCCTCAACATTCAACCAGAGCTGAGGAGCAAACTCCACATATAAGCAAAATCTCTTCTATCTCTGAGGGCAGAATTTGTATTGTTTGCTTCCTTTGTACTTTCCTTAGTATTTACTAGTGTTTCCTATCCACAGAAGGCATTCACTAATCATGCTTTTGACTCTTTACTTACCTGTACCTTCCAGTTTGCTTTAAGAAGGCTTAAAAAAAAAAAAAAAAACTCAGTTTGCAAACAAAATTTTCTCTAATCTGGGAGAGTTTATCCAAAGACTTTTCTTTTTTTAAATCTGTTTTTCATAACTCTGGGCTTAATTTTGATTAGCTTATATGCTTAAGGAAATGTGCTTTGTCATTTGTTCAAGGAGCGTATCATAATTCACAGGCTCACAGTGAAATGAGTTGGCTTTGCTTTTCTAAATCTTAAATATGCTTCTCCAGGGAGCTTTCTGACCCACAGACTACCACAGTGATGGGATTTAGAGTCTTTATTCTATTGGGTGTAAAAGCATTCATTTATTTCTATTCATTGGTATCTATTAGGACAAAAATCCAAACACCTCCATTCCTGGAAACACTGTTTATGTCATTTTCAAAGGTCCCTTTCAAGCATCAGAGGTCTCCAACCAAAAGAAAAAGCCCAAGGAATAAGAAAAAAAACAAAAGGATTTTAGCAAATAATACAAGGACTGAGAGGAAATCAGTTTCTGAGAGAAAATGTGTTTCCCGTATCCAGGGCTGAGAAGCTGAGAGTGGCTTATTTTTTGTTCTGTATACAGCTCCTCAATGCCTATTACATGAGTTCCTCTTTAAATTCATACCGAATTTTCCCCCCTTTCAGGATGAGTCTTATTAATGTTGAGCAAATGGAATAAAAACACAAAAACACTCATATTTGGTTCATCACTGATTATCCAGTCAATGCTCAGATACATCTAATAGCCGTCATTACGAATTTAATGACGTGGCCAGATTTGCCAGTGGATCTCAGAGGAGCAGGATTTGTAGGCTAGAAAATCCGCTTAATGAAATAAATACAAAATCTAAAAGCAAACTGCCACCTAATTTTTTTTCTTCTCTTCATCGCATATGTTCAGCCTTTCATCTCTATTAGATGTACAGTCTGAAAATTAGGCAAACTTCTCTGGAGAGTTAATGCAAATTGATAAGGAGCACTGTCTCCTGAGCAGTCACTGGAGTTCCGTTTTCAGACACAGATGACTTAAACAGAGGCAATTTTTAGGAATCAAAAAAAAAGGGGGGGCACCTGGGTGTTTTAGTCGGTTAAGCGTCTGCCTTCAGCTCAGGTCATGATCCCAGGTTTCTGGGATAGAGCCCTACATTGGGCTCCCTGCTCAGCGGGGAGTCTGCTTCTCCCTCTCCCCTCCCCCCTGCTCGTGCTTTCTCTCTCAAATAAATAAATAAAATCTTAAAAAAAAAAACAACACAAGAAAGTGAACCTGCCCTTCTTTAAAAAATCAGGTGCCTATCCCGTGTTTTCAAACCTCAATTTAATAATTCACGAAGAAAACATATCCTGATTGAAGGGACAAACCCTAGGACCAAGACACAGCTCTGTTGTGAGAATCATATTAAGACTGGATGCAAAAATCAGATCCTTCAGGGCACATACCAGAAAAAAGCCCTAGAGTTCAGATTTGCTTTCACATGCTTTTGCATGTTTTTTTATTTGAAGATATGCAAAGCCTATAAGAAGAATCAAAAGGGAGAAAAAGGTATTAGGGTCTTCATCCATTCTTTTCATTTTAGTCTGCACCCTTGGACACAATGAGGAGGTTTTGGGTTCCACCTAGAAAAGTAGTTGTATGTCAGTGTTCCTCACATTATTGACATTGGAGCCAAATAGTTCCTTGTTGTGGGGAGCATCCCGTGCCTTGTAGGATGTTAGGCAGCATTCTTGGCCTTGACTTTGTAGATGCCAATAGTGCCTTTCACTCCCTGTCACCAGTTGTGACAAATGTGTCCAGACATTGCCAGATGTTCCCTGCTGTATGTAAGGCAGAAGATTACATAATTTGGCTAGCCTCAAAGTTGTTTAGCATGTAATTAAATTTTATTTGATGTACATTTTTTTATATTCCAAATATTCATCAGTATACATTCAAAAATTAGATCATCACTGATTCTATTTTAAATTTTTAGTATTTTATTAATGAGGTTCTTTGAACACATTCAAAAATTGGGATAAAACATACAATAAGAAAAAGAAAACTCTTCAATACTGAGTATCATTGGTAAAAACAGCCCACTTCCTACTCCCAACTTTGGCTTCTAGGAAACTTACTCCTTAGTTCAGATGAGTTTATTTTTAGGGAAATTCTAACTTCTGGGTATTAGTGGGTATAATAATCAAATCCTGATTTTTAATAGGTTGCACTATTACAACTGTAAATTTTTTATTGCATTGCTGGATAAAATGCTCTTAGGTTGATACACAGGCTTTTTACTTCTAGAAGGGATAAGAAAAGCCAACACCTTCTGTCAGAGAAGAATGAAATGAGGAGGGAGCTAGCAGCTTCCCAGTGTAAACAGCTGAGAAAATAGCAGATAATTTCTTAATGTCTTTACAGATCTAAAATTTTAGTTTGGTATTTAAATATAAAAATAATATCGTATAGGGCACCTGGGTGGCTCAGTCGTTAAGCGTCTGCCTTCGGCTCAGGTCATGATCCCAGGGTCCTGGGATCGAGTCCCACATCGGGCTCCCTGCTCGGCAGGAAGCCTGCTTCTCCCTCTCCCACTCCCCCTGCTTGTGTTCCTGCTCTCGCTATCTCTCTCTCTGTCAAATAAATAAATAAAATCTTTAAAAAAAAAATAATAATAATAATATCGTATAATTTTTTGGCAATTACTTTCACCTTAAAAATTAATTCCAAGATGAAATGTATCAAAATCAATGTAAAAAAATTTCACATCTGATCATCAGCCTTCCCCAGTCATTTTTTTTTTTTTTAAAGATTTTATTTATTTGACACACAGAGATAGTGAGAGCAGGAACACAAGCAGGGGGAGTGGGAGAGGGAGAAGCAGGCTTCCCGCCGAGCAGGGAGCCCGATGCGGGGCTCGATTCCAGGACCCTGGGATCACGACCTGAGCCGAAGGCAGGCGCTTAACGACTGAGCCACCCAGGCACCCCCCCAGTCATCTTTTATGTAATGCATGAGTGACATAGTCTCATCTGATCTTGTTTATAAAAGTTCTTACATGTCCAAGATGTGATACGCCAGACCACTGTGATAATATTAATAGCTAACAATGGAGTGCTTGCTGCGTGCCGTCTCTGCTGTAGGCGCTCACTAACATTATCTCATGTGAGCCCCATGATAACCTTTGAGATGCCATCGTACAAATCTCTTCACTTGGGCTTACGGAGGTTAAGTAAATGACCCATTGTCATGAACTATGTTTCCAGAAAGCTCACATTCAAATACAGCTTTTCATCTGTGGTGTCCTTGAATCTTAATATCCATGTACTACCAATTAGTCTGATAAATAATCACAACAAAAATTCCATTTTCTTTCAAATTATTTTATTAGTTTATTTATAGTAGTGTTTGGGGACATAAAAATTACCCTTATTAGGAGCAAATTGCATTTTATGGCATAAAACATTAAGCAATTCCTAAGTCATAAGAGCCAGAGCAATTTTTAAAAAGAACAACAAAGCTGGGGGATTTATACAACCTGATTTCAAAACTAACTATGAAATGGCAGTATTAAGACAGTGCGGTATTGGATAGACACGTAGATCGATAGGAAACAAGAGAATCTGGGAACAGATCCAGATATAAATGGTCAATTAATTTTTGACAAAGTTGCCAAGGATTGCAGTAGGAAATTCTCTTAAAGAAATAGTGCTGTGTTCCAACTGAATATCCATTTGGGGGAAAAATTAACTCATTTATAGACAGCAGAGCAGTGGTTGCCTGGCAACAGGGACAAAAGTTGGATTGCAAAAGGGCAGGAAGAGTCTTTCAGAGGAGATGGAAATGTTCTATATGTTGTTTGTGGTGGTAGTTTTGCAGATGTATACAACTGCCCAAGTCATTGAGTTGTATTCTTTAAATGGAATGTAGGTTTTTGTACATAAGTTATACTTCAATAAAGTTGATTTTTAAAAGTAGGTATCCAGAGATGACTAGTTTCATCCTTGTGTTATTTTCCATAGCAAGCAAGGGGCATCTGAAAACCATTTCACTGAATTCTAGGGGTATAACTTTCTGGATGCTGCAGAGTCCTGTGAGTCATAGATGAAGAAGAAGGAGAAGAAGAGGGAGAAGAAGAGGGAGAAGAAGAAGGAGAAGGAGAGGAAGAAGAAGAAGGAGAAGGAGAGGAAGAAGGAGAAGGAGAAGAAGAAGGAGAAGAAGAAGAAGAAGAAGGAGAACGGGAAGGGGGAGGGGAAGGGGGAGGGGAAGGGGAAGAAGAGGAGGAGGAGGAGGGAGGAGGAGGGGAGGGGAAGGAGGAGGAGGGAGGAGGAGGGGAGGGGAAGGAGGAGGAGGGAGGAGGCGGAGGGAGGAGGAGGAGGGGAGGGGAAGGAGGAGGAGGGAGGAGGAGGAGGGGGAGGAGAAGGAGGAGAAGGAGGGGAAGAAGGAAGAGGAGGAGGGGAAGGAGGAAGAGGGGGAGGGGAAGAAGAAAGAAGAAGGAGGAGGAGGAGGAGGAGGAGGAGAAGACTTCACCAATTCACTGGAATTTTACAATCCCAAGCAAAAAGCCCTTTATAACAGGAAGGAATGTTTTCTCCATTAAATGATAGCGTAGGAAACAAAACAATTCCCCTAAAATTAGTCCATTTGACAGCATTCAACAAATTTGAAAAGATGGCTTAGTTACTAAAAGAAGGACTTTGCTGGCTTTTTAAATAATTTAGATGAGGACCGTTAGAATCTAGAATAGGAAACCAAAATGGTTACAGCATCTACTTCTCTCAAGAAAAAACAATAGCATTAAACATCCATTGCTTTATTCAATTGCCCTGTTTACTAAGCAGAAGACAGACTGAGGGGACTTCTGGAGATATGTTTAAAATCTGTAAAATTAAATACTGAATGTGAAACTTAATCCATCTAGTTTTTACTAGTATACCATTAAGTAATACAAAGCAATATATTAACTCTGGTAATATATTAAGTTTTTATTTCTTTGCTAAAGACTGTATGTTTTTACATTAACTAAATATTTAACTTTTTACAAGAAAAATTTAGCCTTGGGGTTTGCCTCCATCTAGTGGACATGTTGGTCTTTTACATTTAATTGAAAAAAGTATAAGCATCCTGGTTTGGTTGTTCGTTTTTAGTTTTTTGGAATTAAAAAAAGTAAAGAAAAATGGTAACCACAATTTCTAGATAGAATGGTATGTATTATACTTATTTTCATCAGAAATTGATTCCCGAGAAGATTTGAGGTGGTACATAATTAAAAACACACATATATAAGAAGAAGAAATAGAAAATCAAAAGCCATTTAGGAGGAAGACGGAAATAAACCACCTAAATTAATATGGTCACTACAATTGACAATTATCCCCAAGATTTTTGATATTGGAAACAAAAAAGAAAAGAAACCAGTAATTGCATAATTCTTTATTATGTGATCAAAGTGCACCACATTGCTTTTTTAAGAATAAAAATATTTCCAGACTAATTTTTTTCTAACTAAAATCTGCTTCATTTTTGTATAACTCTGTAGCTGTATAGAAAACAGAGGAAAGTTCAGAAATCTTGGTGAATTCTACAAAGTGAACATACCCACGTAACCAGCACCCCAAAAGTCTACTTTGTGATCTTTCTGAGCTCCTTCCAAGGTAACCATCACCCTAAATTCTATCACCATCATTTCATTTTGCCTACATAAAAAGAACTGTTTATTGTAATATTTTTGTGTTTGCTTCATGCACTCAACCTTCCATCTGTGAGATTCATTCATATTTTTGTATGTACCAGGGGTTTTCCCCTTTTCATTGCTGTGGAGTATTCTTTATATGAACTACAATAATGTATTTTTGGTTGTCTTTTGAAGGGCCTTTGAAATGTTTCCAGTTTGGAGTTTTTACGAATGGTGCTGGCATAAACATTCTAGGATATGGTTTGGGTGTACACAGTATACGTTTTTGTATACTTGTATCCTAGCGTTAGGACTGCCAGGCAATAGAGTATATTTATATTCAGCTTTAATAAAAATTGCCAAAACTATTTTCCAAAGGGGTTGTACCAATTTTCACTCTGAGGAGCAAGGAATTAGAGTTCCAATTGCTCCATATCCTCCCAATCCTTTTTACTGTCACCTTGTTTGTTGTTGTTGTTTAGATAGCTATATATATTTTGTCATATACCTGGTGACCATATATGATTGGAGCTGTTTCCAGACTCTATTTTGTTCTATTGATCTATCTGTCCTTCAGTACCACAGTTTTAATACTGTAGCTTGATAGTAAGCTTTGCTATCTGGTAGTGCAAATGTTTCGACTTTGTTTTTTTTTGTTGTTGTTTTTTTTTAAGATTTATTTATTTATTTGAGAGAGAGAGAATGAGAGAGAGAGCACATGAGAGGGGGCAGGGTCAGAGGGAGAAGCAGACTCCCCGCCAAGCAAGGAGCCCGATGCGGAACTTGATCCCGGGACTCCAGGATCATGACCTGAGCCGAAGGCATTCGCCCAACCAACTGAGCCACCCAGGCGCCCTGTTTCAACTTTGTTTTTATTCTTCAAGGTTGTTTTTGCCATTCTTCGCCCTTTGCATGTACATTTCAATATGAGAATGTCTTTGTAAGTCTCTATTTTAAAACAATTGAGATTTAGATTGGAGTTACATTACAGATCAGTTTGAGGAAAATTAACATGATTATAATATTGTATTATAAATCCTTTTAATTTCTTTTTATCAAGTTTTTTTTTAATTTTAATTCCAGTATAGTTAACACACAGTATTATATTAATTTCAGGTGTAACAATATAGTGATTCAAGAACTCTATACATTAAGCAGTGCTCATCATGAGTGTACTCTTTAATCCCCATCATATATTTCAGCCATCCCCCCCCCCACAATTCTTGAATATAATTTATTTATTTACTTATTTTTAAATTCAAGTTAGTTAACACATAGTGTAGTATTGGTTTCAGGAGTAGAATTTAGTGGCTCATCCCTTACATATAACACCCAGTGCTCATCCTAACAAGTGTTCTCCTTAATGCCCATCACCCATTTAGCCCATACCCCAACCCACCTCCCCTCCAGCAAGCCTCTCCATATTTAAGAGTCTCTTATGGTTTGCCTCTCTCTCTGTTTTTGTCTTATTTTATTTATTTATTTATTTTATTTTTCCTTCCCTTCCCCTACGTTCATCTGTTTTATTTCTTAAATTCCACCAAATTCCATATATTTGTTTTTCTCTGACTGACTTATTTTGCTTAGCATAGTATTTATTTGTTGCTGTGTATAAATTTATTTTTTAAATTTATTTTTCCTTGGGATGCCTGGGTGGCTCAGTCGGTTAAGTGTCTGCCTTTGGCTCAGGTCATGATCCCAGGGTCCTGGGATTGAGTCCCGCGTTGGGCTCCCTGCTCAGCAGGGAGTCTGCTTCTCCCTCTCCCTCTGCCTGCTACTCCCCCTGCTTGTGCTCTCTCTCCCTCTCTCTCTCTGGCAAATAAATAAATAAAATCTTTAAAAATAAATAAATAAATAAATTTACTTTTCCTTATTGACTGTGTCCAGTGACCTTAATAGAATTATTCTAATAGTTTATCTGTACATTCATTTGAATTTTCTGTATGTAAATCATGTTGACAGAAAATAACAGTTTAATTTCTTCCTTTTTCTTTCTTTCTTTTTTTTTTTTTTTGAGAAAGCAAACATTTCCACCTTTGGCAGACTGCCAAGATGATGCTTTATTATAGAATTTATGAAGCCACACTTTAGTAACTTGCACATTTTATTAAAATGAATCAGAAAGAAAAGCAAAGGATAACAATACAACCCCATATCTCAAAACTTTCTAGATTTTTTAGTGCAAGAAATGCTGTATCACTGAAGCACTTGAGAATCATCATGAAATCATAGCAAAAAATGTAATCAACTCAGAAGGGGTAATAAAAAAAGAGAAACAACCAGAGAGGCACACAGATTTTTTTTTTTTAAAGGATTTTTATACTATATTGAAAAAAAACACAAAATAAAAAAGGGATCAATCAACATACATCTCGGAAGTCCTTTCAAGGGTCTCTGCCGCACGGCCACGGGCCGCTGACGCCCCTTCCGGCTCTGCTCAGCCTGCCCCTCATTTAAGGATCGTCGGAGATGACTCGTGCTCTGGTTCTTAAAATCAGACTCGTTCCGCCAAATCCAAGACCCTGAACTTATCCAAGTTGTGGAAACAGGCTTCTACCACCGGCCCACCAAAATACCTCCCATTCAGATCAACAATAGCTTTAATTGCTGATTCAACCCTCTCAAATTCTAAAAATACTCCTACTGTTTCATCATCAGGGGCACTAGGAATTTCAAAACATCACACATTTTCCAATTTCGCCATATTTTTCACACTCATCCGTGGTTTCCGCTTCCAAGTCTTCATCTGCCTCTCCTGCACCAACCCTGTCCTTAGGAGGACCACTTTGGTAGGACACTTAAGTATTTCAGTTAACGGATTTGAATCTGACTTCTTGGATGCATCTTTCTCTGTGGCATCACCCATAATGATCTTGCCTCCTTGCTTGCTTGTCTTCTCCATTGACAGTGCTGTGCAGAGCCCGCACTCATGTTTCCCAAGACCGTGGCCTTCCCAGAAGCCATACTTCTGCATGATTTTAGGTGCCAGCCATGTTGTCAAGGAAGGAGTTGCCAGGTCCATTCGGACATCTGGGTCTGTCTTGTTCCTCGTATACTGGGGGAGGAATAGCAGCTTTGGAAGACTGGGAGCGAGGTCTTGAACCTCTTCCTAAGGGAAATCTCAGGGTAACTCTTGGTCTTTCTCTACAAGATAAGTGGGTGGCGCAATGGCAGCTCCACCCATACTTCTTTTCCGCTTCTCTTGCTTGTAATCTTCATCTTCATCAGAATCTGGATTGGGGATGCCTGGGTGGCTCAGTTGGTTAAGCGACGGCCTTCGGCTCAGGTCATGATCCTGGAGTCTCGGGATCGAGTCTGGCATTGGGCTCCCTGCTCAGTGGGAAGTCTGCTTCTCCCTCTGACCCTCCTCCCTCTCATGCTTTCTGTCTCTCATTCTCTCTCTCTCAAATAAATAAATAAAATCTTTTAAAAAAATTAAAAAAAAAAAAAAAGAATCTGGATCTGGTTGCCTAGAAAAACCAATTGCTTCAGGTCTGTCCTTATGCCTCTTTTCTCTCTCCTATTTCTTTTTATCTTTCCAGCTCCCGCTGTCTCTGTTGTTCCTCTCTTTGGTGCTTCACTACTTTCTCATAATCATTAGGAAACACGGAATCATATTCATCAGCTAAAGGAATCAAAACTTCTCCTACAGAAAATCCACTGGGAACAGGATCCTTCAGGCCAGCTGCGACATGTGGGTGGGTGGGGGTGTCTATGATCTGCTGGTCACCTGATGAGCCGCTTCGCTTTAGGTCGATTACTGGGGCAAATACTATACTCTGTTTTGTTCTCTGGCTCTTCAATTGATTCTCAAACATTAAACCAACCTTGCATTCCTAGTACAGTCACTTTATTATGATGTGCTAACTTTTTTTTAACATGTTGGGTGGTTTTGCTAATATTTAATATTTAAATCAATCTCCATGAGGTAGATTGACCTATATTTTTACTTTTTTGGGTAATGTTCTTTCAGATTTTGGTATAAAGGTGAGTTCAGAAGTGTTAACTTTTTTTTCTAACTCCTGGAAGAGCTGGATAGGATTGGTGTTATATCTTTCTTAAATATTTGGAAGAATTCAGTAGTGAGACTTTAGGTTTTCTTTGTGGGACAGGTTTCAATTTGAGCTCAAGATCTTTAATAGTTCTGTTTCTATAATTACTTCTATATAAAGGTTATATTTCTTCTGTGCCCATTTTGGCAAGTTGTGTTTTTTAAGTAATTTGTCTGCCTCATCCAAGTTGTCAAATTTACCAGCATCAAATTATTCATAATATCTTCTTACTATCTTTTTAATGTCTATAAGACATTAAGGAATCATTCAATAAACATATATGAAGTGAAAGAACAATGCAGAAAGAAGTGGAGCTGCCTGGGATAAAGGAGCACCTGCTCTGTCTCCAGGAAATCCCTTGGGTCCTGTGGAACTAAATGTTCTCTAGGCTTCTCACTGCTCCAAAGTTTTATGAGTGATGTTCAACCAGCAGTTAGAAATACAGAATTGGAGTCAGGATAAAGATCGAATCTGGAGATATTTAAAAGGCCCTGCATCTTAAGGTGATAATTAAAGTGTTGGAATTGAACAAAATAGCAAAAAGAGAGAAAAGAGCAAAGAGAGAACTTGAATGAATGTCTGCATTGATGAATTTGGAATTCTGAAAAGAATGGTGACAGCAATGGGGACATGACCACGAGAGAGAAGTAGCCAGAAAGCCAGGAAAATGGACAGTTTTGGAAACCTAGAGGAGACTTTCAATAAAAATGGGGCATAAAACATTGTCAAATGCTATCAGAGAGGTCAAGAGACATGAGAAAGCATGGCTTGACTTGGAGAGGTACTTGGTGACCTTTAAGAGACTAAATTCAATAGTGGTGAGAGTGGAAACAGAATATAGGAAATAAAAAAAGTGAATTGGGTAAGCAACTGGAGACCAAATGTGAATTATCTTGTCAAGAAAATAGGCCACAAAGGAAAAGAAGTAGAATAATATAAGCTTGGGATATTTTGTATGGTCAAGGGAAGGATTTTATGTATTTTTGAATAGAAATGGAACAGTCAGTATAGGGATAAGGAAAGAAAAATCAATATACAGAAGATAGATAATAGAAATCTGAAGGAGTTTCAAGTAGAAGGGAAACCTATAGAATGGGACAAAATATTTGCAAATCATATATCTGATAAGGAATTCATATCCAGAACATATAGAGATATTTGCTCATCCATGTTCATTACATCAATATTTACAACAGCAAAGAGGTGATGAATGTCCATTGACAGATGAATGTAGTATATATATATAAAGAAATAAAATGTAGCATATACATAAAATAGAATATTATTAAGCCTGGGGCACCTGGGTGGCTCGGGAGGCTAAGTGTGCAACTCTTGATTTTGGGTCAGGTTGTGATCCCAGGGTCCTGGGATGGAGCCCTGCGTCGGACTCTGCACTCAGCAGGAATTCTACTTCAAGATTTCTGTCCCTCTTCCTCTGCCCCTCCCCTCCTCAAACAAATAAATAAATCTTAAAAAAAAAAAAAGAATATTATTAAGCCTTTATAAAGAGGGTAATCCTGTCACATGCTACAATAGAGATGAACCTTGAAATTATGCTAAATGAAATAAGCCAGTCACAAAAAGACCAATACTATATGACTCTACTCATATGAGATATCTAAAGTATTCAAATTCATAGAAACAGAAAGTAGAATGGTTCTTGCCAGAGGCTGGGGGAAAGGAGAAATAGGAAGTTGGTGTTCAATGGGTGTAAAGTTTCTGTTTTGCATAATGAAAAAGTTCTAGAGATCTGTTAAACAACAATGTAAAGATACTTAAAAATGGTTAAGGTGGTAAATTACAAATGTTTGTGATTGTCCAAATACCCTAAATGGTCTCATTGATTGGTTTTACAAGTAAATGTTATAATACAAATTTATAAAATAAATATTTTAAAAAGATAATTGACTATTTGGTTAAGTGTCTGACTCTTGATTTTCTCAGGTCATGATCTCAGGTGCCTGAGATTGAGCCCTGCGATGGGCTCTGCACTCAGTGCAGAGTCTGCTTAATATTCTCTCTCTCCCTCTCCCCCTGCTCCTCTCCCCACTCGCACTCTCTCTCAAATTATTAAATAAAATCTTTTAAAATAAAGATAACTGACTATTTAAACAACAATGATAACAATTTTTCCAGAGTTTACAACATCTAAAAGTAAAATATATGTCGACAATTATATAATGGCTGAGGGGAGAAATGGAAGTTTCTTAAACTATACATAAAGAGGTATATTATCTCTTGAAGGTAGCACATGAAAAGTTAAAGCCATATACTGTAATCACTAAAGTGACCACTAAAATAGCAAAACAAAGAAATATTGCTAACCTTCATGATAAAAGCACTCAACAGATTAGGAATAGAAGAGAACTTTTCAACCTGATAAATGACATCTATAAAAACCCAAAACTAACATCATACTTAGTGGTGAAAGACTGAATGCTTGCCATCTAAGATCAAGTCAAGACAAGGATGTCCGTTCTCACCACTTCTATTAAACATTGTACTGGAGGTTCTAGCCAGAAAATAAAATAAAAGGCATCCAGATTGGAAAAGAAGTAAAAGTATCACTATTTGCAGATGACATGCTCTTGTATATAGAAAATCATAAGGAATTCACTGAAAAAACTATTAAGACTAATGAGTTCAACAACACTCCAGAATATAAGATCAATATACAAGAAATCAATTATATTTCTAAAAGGACCAATGAGCAAACTGAAAATTAAGTTAAAAAACAATTTTATGTACAAAACTATCAAAAAGAATAAAATACTTTGGAATAAACTTAACAAAAGTGCAAAACTTTTGCTCTGAGAACTACAAAACATTATTGAAAGAAATTAAAGAAGCACTAAATAAATGGAAAGACATCTTATGTTCATGGATCAAAACACTTATTGTTAAGATGATAACATTCTCCACACTGATCTACGGATTCAGTGCAATCTCTTTCAAAATTCCAGGTAACTTCTTTACAAAAATCAATAAGCTGATCCGAAAATTCATATGGAAATGCAAGGAACCCAGAAGAGCCAAAACAGTCTTAAAAAAGAAGAGAGTTGGAGGCCTCACACTTTCTGATTTCAAAACTTACTAGAAAACTGTCAGTCAAGACATGTGGTACTGGCATAAGGATAGACACATAGATCAATGGAAGAGAATGGAGAATCCAGAAATAAACCCTCCCATTTATGGGCCATTGACTTTTGACAGGGGTGTCAACACAATTCAGTGGAGGAAATAACAGTCTCTTCAACAAATGGTGCTGGGAAAACTGGATATCCACATGCAAAAAAATGAAGTTAGATTCATACATCACACTGTAATGGGATACAAAAATTAACTCAAAATGGTCAAAGACTTAAATGTAAGAGCTAAAACTATAAACCTTTTAGAAGAAAGCATATAGGGGGAAAAAATCTTCATGATATTGGATTTGGCAGTGGTTTCTTGGATGTGACACCAAAAGCAAAAGCATTAAATGGAAAAACAGATAAATGAGACTACATCAAAATTAAAACTTATTGAAATCAAAGGACATTATCAATAAAATGAAAAGGCAGCCCATGGAATAGGAGAAATATTTACAAGTCATACATCTGATAAGACATTAATACTCAAAATACATAAAGAACTCCTACAACTCAACAACAAATGATCCAACAAGCAATATACTTGAATAGACATCTCTTCAAAGAAGATATACAGATACCCTATAAGCATATGAAAAGATGTTCAACATCACAGTCATTGGTAATGGCTGTATGACACTGTGAGTATACTTAATGCTATTGAACTGTATGCTTAAAAATGGTTAAATTTTATGTGTATTTTACCACAATAAAAATAAAGCAGTTAGACCCTCAAATTCCCCATTCTGAGCAGCTAGATGGCTGATAATGAAGGAGAACTAAATCCTTATCTTTCAAAGTAGGAAATCAACATATAATACCTAAGATTGAAAACATAACACATCAAAATAAACATTTTGCTATATGGTCGTAAATACTCAATTATCATTGGAGAAATGCAAATCAAAACCACAAAGAGATACTACTTCATACTAACTAGGATAGTTGGCTATTATTATTATTATTATTATTATTATTTTTAAAAAAGGAAAGTAACAAGTGTTGGTAGGGACATAGAGAAACTGGAACCCTTGTACATTGCTGTTGGGAATGTGAAATGGTGTGAACACTTGAAAAAGTTTGATGGTTCCTTTAAAAGTTAAACATGGAATTGCCACATGATCCAGCAATTCCATTTTTAGGTATGTACTCAAAAGAATTGAAAGCAGGAACTCAAATAGGTAACTTGTATGTCAGTGCTCATTGTTGCATTATTGGAAACCGGCAAAGGTGGAAACAACTCAAACATCCATCAACAGATGAATAAGGAAATGTGGTATGTCCACACAATGGAATACTATTCAGCTTTAAAAGAATGCAGTTCTTATATATGCTATAACATAGATGAACTTTAAAAACATTATTCTAAGAGAGGTGCCTGGGTGGCTCAGTCCGTTAGGCATCCGCTCTTGGTTTCAGCTCAGGTCATGATCTCATGGGTTGTGGGATGGAGCTCCATGTCTAGCTCCATGCTCAAGGGGGAGTCAGCTTGAAAGATTCTCTCCCTCTGCCCCTCCCCCCGACTCTCTCTCTCTTAAATAAATAATCTTAAAAAAAAATTATGCTAAGTGTAATAAGCCAGACACGAAAGGTAAAATACTGTATGATTCCACTTATATGAGGTACCTAAAGTAGCCAAATTCATAGAGACAGGAACTAGAATAGAGGTTATCAGGGGTTAGGAGAGGGGGAAATTGGGAATTATTATTTAATGGGTACAGAGTTTCTATTTGGGATAATGAAAAAGTTCTAGAAAAGGAGAGTGGTAATGGCTGTATGACACTGTGAGTATACTTAATGCTATTGAACTGTATGCTTAAAAATGGTTAAATTTTATGTGTATTTTACCACAATAAAAATAAAGCAGTTAGACCCCCAAATTCCCCATTCTGAGCAGCTAGATGGCTGATAATGAAGGAGAACTAAATCCTTATCTTTCAAAGTAGGAAATCAACATATGATACCTAAGATTGAAAACATAACACATCAAAATAAACATTTTGCTATACGGTCGTAAATACTCAATTATCAGGCCAGAGATGTGAAAGAGGTTGCTTCCGCGGTGAAATGGAGGCAGATGGGGTTGCCTGTATTTGGTTACAAGTTTGTAGAACCATAACCCTCTGTAAAATAATGCATTTAGCCTTTGTAAAATTAACAACACGCCACAATTTACTTGTTAATGACTGCAAAAACAAACAAGAGCAACCTCCTGCTCCAAATCTCTAGATTTCCGCACTTGCTACTCAAATCAAACTTTTCTGAATTTGATTTTCTCATCTGTAAAATTAGTTATTAGATATAGATTGAAATTGATCATGAATACAAAAGTGCTTGAAAACAAGAGTTGTTTAAAAACAGCTTGATCAGGGATGCCTGGTGGCTCAGTCGTTAAGCGTCTGCCTTCGGATCAGGTCATGATCCCAGAGTTCTGGAATCGAGTCCCTTATCGGGCTTCTCCCTCTGCCTGCTTCTCCCTCTGCCTGCTGCTCCCCCTGCTTACACACACACACACTCTCTCTCTCTGACAAATAAATAAATACAAAACCTTGATCCAAAAGTTTGGGATCCTCAGCATTCACTTATTAGATCACGTTGTGTGTAGAAGGGAGTGGGACACGAGGAGCACAACGCTGTGTGGAACTAGCGACCTTACCTTGCACTCACCTGTCTAGTACCTGCTCCCACCTCTACCTGTACCAGGTGGTGATCTATTCTTGGGCCATGTGACCTTGGACAATTTCCGTAGCTTTTCTGAATCTCGGTTTCCCTACCTGGGAATAGCAAAGCTACTCCTGCGCCGTTGGAGTGAGAAACGACCTTGAGATTGGGCTGTTTGGGCCGGGGGCGGGGGGGAATTGAAGGGGGAGGGGAGTGATCGCAGCTCCCTACCTTCAGCTCCATCCCGGGCGCGCGGGACCCCTGGGGCCTGGGAGCCGCAAGCTGCGAGCGCCTGGGTAAGCGAGCATCCGCAGTTACTATGGCAACCGGCGACGCCGGGCGTTCCCAGGCAGCCCGCGGCGGAGCTGAGAAGGCCAGCGGGCCCCGGGCTGCGAAGACCCCCGCGGCATGAGGCGGGAAGAAGCGGTGGTGGTGAGCGCGGTGGCGGTGCCGGAGGCGGGCCGAGACCGGGAGCAGCCTCGGCCGCCGGCCGGGCTGGGGTGCGGGGAGCGCGGGGAGCCCGGCGGCGGCGGCCCCCAGGAGTCTTGCAAACAGTGTGAGTTCCCCTCCGGTCGCGCACAGTGCGCGCAGACACGTGCGGCGTGTCGAACGCGTGGAAGGGGAAGCGGGGGAACCGGAGTGAGACTCGCTGAAGGTGTTGGAGGGAGGGGACAGAGCTGCAGTTTTGGCAAAGGCAGAGGTGGTGATGGCGCTGGGGCAGAAAGCACCCGGTCCACTTCCCCAAAGCCGCCTTCACCAAAGGCTGCCTGAGCCCAGGTAGCCTCCAACCTGATAGGTAGTGGCATTGACCTGGAAGGTATTGAAAAAAAAAAAGTGTGTGTATGTGTGCGTGTAATTATAAAAATCTAATATAAAAATTTGAATTTATATATAATAAAATATAAAATGCATAAACATTTATAATATGCATAAATATATAAATTATATACACACACACAGAGAAACATGTGGCTCATTTTTGCCAATTCCTTCATTTTACAGACCAGGAAACTGAGGTTTAGACTAGAGGAAATGAAGTGACTTGCTCACAGTGACTCAGTCAATGCGGGAGAAGTACTTAAAACGCTAAACCTCACCTGTCTTGGACTCTCAGTTCATCAGTTATTACTACCTGATACTTTTAGAATCTCAGAATGACGGGCCACATTTTAACACAAGGGTTTCCTTCCTTGCCCTGCCAAACACACAAACAATATTCAAGTGAGTAAAGGCAGTTCTGGGCCAGAGTCACAACCAACATGGCTGAAGCTGGAGTCTGCTCCAGGCCTCTGCGCTCATCCATATTGTTCCATGAATTTATACTTCACAGTCTCTTGTACTCTACAGGTTTTCAGGAAGTGCTAAGGAATGATGATGGGGAAAATAATAGGCCAATGAGGAATGCCCGCAGTTTCTGGCCCTTCTGCATCGCCTCCTTGATTGCCTCTCTAGAGACCAGCCTCAGGTTGTGTAGCTCGGCAGACCCCAGGAGGGAGGGTGTGGCTGAAGCGGCTCAGCCCCCCTGCCTCAGGGGGCCACACAGCCTGCTCCCAGGACTCCTCATCAAGGAGCTGCAGAACCAGTGTCTCCTAGAGAAAGGGCCATTCCCCCATTCCTTTGATTATCAACAGCATGCAGAGGCCTTACTCGGGGCAACTAAATCCAGTATATTTAAGTATTTGGTATATTTAAGTAAGTTCTTACTCCAACTTCAAATTCTGTCTGGGCATTTTCCCATTAAAGATGCTGGAAATGAAAGGTTCTTTAGTCCTCTGGAGTTCTGTAGGAGTAAAAGGTGGAATTAATCATTCACTCATCCATTCAACAAATACTGAATCCTTACTGCATGCCAGGCACTGGGCAAGTTGTGGAAAAGTGAGTGATGAATTAAGGCATGTGTCCAAACTTTGAGGACCTCAGAAAGTCAGGGTCAGGGCATAGAGCACTCTTGCCTCAGCCTCCCAGAGAACCTCCTTTTAGGGCCTCAGCCTGAGTAGAGCCAGGCTATTCACACCCACATGAAGTACCCATTCGATTGTCAAATGTTTTCTGGGGAAGTCTTCTGTCTCTCTGTAGCTTCTACTCCCTAATCATAGATCTGATCTGAAATATACACAGATGAAATATGGGCCTTTCCCAGTAAAACATCCTTGAATTGTATGAAGGTGGCTATTTGAACAGCCACCAAATCTTTCATAGACTTCAGGCTCATCTTTAAAATACTTTGTAGCACTCTCCCCATCCTGGCTAACCTCTTCCAACATTCTCCAGTTTATTAAACCACTGAATCCAGTATTCTAGGTATGATCAGGTTAGGGTAACATGCTGGAACTATAACCTCCCTTGATCTGAACGTTCTACTTCTATTAAATGGACCCAGAATCAATTAGCTGTTTTGGCAGGCACATTATATTATTAATAGATATAACAAATGCAATCTATGACATCCTTAGTTTCTTTTTCCCCTGTTGTCCAATCGAAAACATTTGATCCAGGCTTTTTCTATCTTTTATTTATGCAGTTAATTTGTTTCATCCTAAATACAAGTCATTATATTTATCCCTATCAGTACCATTCTATGAATTTTAGCACTCCATTCCAGGTACAGAAGCAGCCCTTTGAGTCCTAAGTTTGCCATTCAGCAAGTTTGTGCCATTCTCACAATCGGTGAGTAGGCAGTTCCTCTCCATATCCAAATTTGCAAACTAGGTGGTACTTCCAACAGTTCCAAGGAGAGTATCTGGAAGTCCCTGACCTGTCATTCAGCATCTTCGGCGTGGGCGTTCTGCCTCCTACAAATACACTTTATCAAATGCCTTGCTGAAATGCAGATGCATTGTGGCTACGACATCTTCCTAATCTAGCTAGTTTAGTAACTTGGGTTTGGGGGAGTCAGGTAGGCATGGCTTTTAATTTTTATGACTAGTTTTGTGATTTCTGAGAGTTACTTTCTCAACTATAAAATAGGAATAATTATACCTGCCCATAGAGTGATTTTGAAAAAGAGAAATAATATATGTAGGATGCTAATAATATATGTATGGTAGCATTCAATAAATTATAGCAATTGTTATTAGCTCTTAACAAAAGAGAGCAGTTCAGTCTGGAATAATATTGTTCTTAGTAGTCCTTAACACTTAGTGATCACTGTTCCTCATTATCTGTACTCAAAGCCACATGTTGGCTAACCCACTCAAATGTTGGTGAAGATCAACATCAAGCTGCTATGTTAGAGTTTGTAGAATTTTTTTTTCCTTCTTTCCTTCTCTCCTTCCTACTTCTCTCCCCCCTTCCTCCCTTCCTTCCTTCCTTCCTTCCTTCCTTCTTTCCTTCCTTCCTTCCTTCCTTCCTTCCTTCCTTCCTTCCTTCTTTCCTTCCTTCCTTCCTTCTTTCCTTCTTGGAGCGGGGAATATTTGCCTATACTAAGCTCTTTGCTACTCTAATTTATCACAGTTCCTCAAAACCTTTAGTGATTTCCTCTGTAAATTCTTACAACAGCAGGGCTGAAATTCGTCAAGAGACTTGAACTTAGAGGAGGTGATCTCTTCTGTTCTACTGAACTGTTACAGGATTTTCGTCCTTCTTAACCATGTTTCTTAAACCCTTTTCTGCCTTAGAATCATGATTTAGCCAAAAAAGTTTAAACCAAAGTTAAGCTTGAGTAAAGCTAACCCCCACCTCGTGTTCATATGACTCCTAACTTTTGGGAAACAAAAATGAGACGCAGGAAGTATCTAATTCTACCTTGTTTGTGTCTGAAGGTGTGTTTGAGTCTTCCTGACCAGGAGTGACCCAGGACCACAGCAGTGGTCTCTTACCCCATTTGGGCTGGTCAGTACACAAGTCAAATCTCTTCACTTGCGTTCTTTATTGGTTAGTCTGGGAAAGATGAGGCACCTGCCATTGTGAGTTTAAAGTCACATCTTAAATAGCTAAAGTATTGGGTTGGTTAGGTTTTCCATGGTTCCTTGCATTGAGCTTTTGAGTATTAAGACTAGAACTAACCACTGGTTCCCTGACATTCACAAGGCGGCATTGGCATTCATGCACAAGAATAGTCTTTGAGCTCCATCTAATTTAACAATGCTGAGTTCTACTTGGACACACATTTGGTCTATTATTACACCAGATTCTGCTCTAAGACTCTGATGAACTAAACAGAAAACATCCCTGCCCAATGGTATTTATGGTCTGATAATGAAGACATATATTCAACTAATAGTTACATAAATAATGGCATATAAAGCAAATGAGGCCATATACAAATTGCAATAAATGAAATGAAGGAAAAGAGGAGAGTCCTATGCTAAAAAAGTATCCAGGAACATTTGAGGATTGTAGAGTCAGGGAAAGCTTCCCCAGAGAACCGACCTTAAGCCTAGGATTGAAATTTGAGTAGAAGTTACCCAGGCAAAAATACTAGGAGAAAGGCAGTTCAGGCACAAAATAGAATGTACATAGGCTTTGATGTGGGAATGGACAGAAGGGCCACGATGAAGCGCAGAAAGCAAGCGAGAGGGGCTGACAGGAGAAATGGGGGTGACAGTGTCAGATAGCACAGAGCTCTGGGGGGTGAGCAGAAGAAATATTGCAAGATACTTAGAACAAATAAGCCAGTCCTCCACAATACCAGTGATGTCCTATAGGGCCAGGCTTAGAGACCAGGAAAAATCGTATGTCCATAAGTGATTCACTACTACAATTCACGTTTACCTCTCAAAATGATGACTAAATAAGGCTGAGGTTGTTCTGTGTTACGTAGCTGGATTGTAGGCTCCATGGGCACATCTATCTTATTCATTGCTTGTCCTCTGTCCCTAGCCCAGCGCCTGGCACAGAGTAGGTCCTTAATAAGGGTTTATCGAATAAATGAGTTTTCTTGAAGCAAATGAAGGAAACTCCGTCTATTTCTTCCTAACACCTAAAACAGGTATCTGAAACTTACCACAGAAGTTCAGGAATTATGTGAAAGTGTAAAGTCCCAAAAGAACCAAAAAGGGATCTTTCCAAAATAGGGTGAATCATCTGCTGTTTGTATGGAGGGATGTGTCTTTTTAAGAAATTGTTATTCATGTAGGTAAAATGGCTAGAAAGTTTGGCATAATTTATGATAAATAACCAATTTTATTAATGTCTTTATAGGGAAGAAATTCTTGTATTTTGAGCCACATAAGAGAATTAAGGAAGTACTAGAAGAAGAACTTTATATTAAAAGAGATGAGTGCCGCATTAAAAATCCACCTGCAGGTAATCTCCATGACAAATGAAGTATATTTCTGAAATGAATATGAAATTACCTATTTAATAGTAGAATGATTATTTTATTTATTACAAAACCATGACTATCAAAAGAAAAATGGATACTTGGGAAATTCTTGAGCTAATTTTATAATTATTTTGCCTGTGTCCAAATAAGCTTATAGTTACGAAAAGTAGCTACAGGTATCAGTATCTACATTGCTATCCCACGTTTTTGGTGGAGTTATTTCTATTCAATAAGAAGTAGAATTTTTTCCAAGAAAAGCACAGTAATATCTTCAATCTTTATCAATATAGGTGTGACCAGTAACAGTGGTTCCCAAAATTTGGATTTCATCAGAATTACCTGGGAACCTGTTAAAAGCAGATTGCTGGGAACCATCCCTAGAGTCACTGGCTCAGTAGTTCTTGGGTGGGGGGTTGGCAATTTGCATTTCTACCAAGTTCCCAGTTGGTGTTGAGGCTGATGGTCCAGGGACCCAAACTGAAGATCACGAACCCAGAAGAATCGAAGTCATTTAAATAGGTCAAATCATCCAAGGATTTTATTGTATTTACATGAAGTTTACGGGTTAAATGTCTGGGCATTGATAGTTCATTTGAGAAAAGATATGGTCTAGAAGCCCAGAATCCCTCACAGATTTTTTTTCGATGCCCAGCATGGAGCCCAACATGGGGCTTGAACTCACAACGCTGAGACCAAGACCCAAGCTGAAGTCAAGAGTCAGACGCTTAACCAACTGAGCCACCCAGGCACCCCCCGCTGCCACAGATGTTATTTTGAAACTACTAGAGACCCTCATTTTCATGATTCCTTCTCAATGATTACAAGGCACACATTTCACGCTTTTCAAATCATCAGTTTTTTATTGCAAACCTCTTAGGCACCAGCATTCCTGAAGAAAGAAAAGAACTGTAACACGTGACTTCTGTACTCAGAGAACTTGACATTTTCTGCAGAGGAGGAGCACTGTTGAATACCCAGCAGCTAGGGCTCAAATTCTCTAAGGATTCCTGAGAGCAGATGCTGCAGGCCTAGAAGTGCATTTTATTTCCCGACTCTGACGTATTTGCCCACTTTCCATTGCAAAACCAGGCATGCAAACGCATGTTAGGCCTTCTGTATTGCCCATTCTTACAAAAGGAGAGACCAGCAAAATGGCCAATTTTATTCAGACTGTGTCTGGAAGGAAAATATAGAGTTTACTTTGAACTCTGTGAACAGATGCAGAATGACCTACTGAATTGTGTCTCCGAACCCCAGCCTATACGTACTATTCCCCTAGTGGTTAGAAAAAAATTTAAGTCTTATACTATTCTATTCTGGGCTTACTTTCATTTATACACTTAAAAATTTATAATTTAGGGGCGCCTGGGTGGCTCAGTCGTTAAGCGTCTGCCTTCGGCTCAGTTCATGATCCCAGGGTCCTGGGATCGAGCCCCGCATCGGGCTCCCTGCTCTGCAGGGAAGCCTGCTTCTCCCTCTCCTACTCCCCCTGCTTGTGTTCCCTCTCTCGCTGTCTCTCTCTCTGTTAAATAAATAAATAAAATATAAATAAATAAATAAATAAATAAAAATTTATAATTTATATACCAATTAGATGATGTATTATTCTTATTGGATACGCTGGTTGTTAGACAATCTAAGTGATTATAAAAATTGATTTTTCTAAGCAATCTTTTCAAATGTCCTTCCTATAAAATGGAAATGCTTGGCCTGCGTTTTCATAACATCCACCAGAGGTCGCACAGAGGTGCTCTTTTAGCCCTGAAAATCCTTTAAAGCTGAGAGTAGATTCTGTAAGGTTAAGTTTTAAAGGGGCTTTACTTATGGAAAAAAAGCTACTAATTTTTTTTTCTTTTTCTGTTCTTAAAATGTAAAAGGCTGAACGCCCCGTGTCCTTGGCCACAGCAGGAGCTAGCACCTAGAGGGAGTGCCACGCCTCCTGCTTACTCTCAGGGCGTTGGCAGCTCTGGGCCAGCCACTGAATTTTCTATTGCAGGATTTTTGGTGACATACTCCTTTAAATATATGATGGGAGCTGGGGCTTCTCTTTCTGGAGAACACAGCTTGTCACAGACACGCAGAATTCTGCATAAAACTTTTAGGGACTTGTATGTCTCCGACGGCAGCTCTTCCTGGATGTTAAGTACCCTAGACCCATTGTCTCCACTTCTCCATTTATTGTTTACTCCTCCACCCATTGCAAATAGGCTTTGGTTTTCATGAGCCCAGGCAAACTGTTCTTTTCCTGATGGTGGATGAACTTCCTGTTGAAGGTCAAATCCAATGATTTTGAAAGTCTAATACAATCCAGAAACTCGTCAAACTCAACTTCTCTCTAGCATCTGACATAATTGTTTACTCCTTCCCTTTGAAAACACTTTGTCAATTTAGCCTCCAGGTCAGCATGCTCAAATCTCCTGGTTTTGCTGGTACGACTCCCTGTCGTCTTTGCTGGCTCTCCCTTCTCCTCACCTCTAAACTTTGGGGAGCTCGGTCACAGGCTCTTCTCTCCATCTATATTCACTCCCTGAGTGGTCACATCTAGCCCTGTGTGCTGATGACTCCAAAATTTATATCCCTAGCCTCTGCTTTCCCCCTCAAATCTCAAAAGCCTACTTAACTTCCCACCTGGATGTCTACTGGGCCTCTCACACTGTACATGTCCAGAACAGAACTCTTATTCTATACCGCTCTTCAACAGCTCTTCCCCATCTCAGGAAATGACATCACTATTCACTATGCCAAACACCTAAAAGTCAAATCTTCAAACTTCATGTCCAGTCCCTCAGCTAATCCTGTCAAATCTGCATTGGAAATACATCCTAAATCTCCCCAACTGCAACCTTGTCCAAGCCCCCATCATCTCTTACAAGCTCAGCAGTAGCATCCTCTAGCACCTTCTACTGCTGTCCCCACAGTCCATTTTCTGCACAGAACCCAAAGGGGTCTCTTACAACACAAGTCATTGTATACCACCTCCATGTTCAAAGCCCTCCAATGACTCTTTGTGATTCTTAGTCTAGATTTCAGTCCCCTTGTATGGTCTGCTCACCTTTCTGAACTCAGTTCCTATACTTTCCCACCCCACTTGAGCCATACGGGTTTCCTTAATGTTCCTTAATGTTCTGGAACATGCCAAACCCATTTTCACCTCAGAACCTTTCTACTTCCTCTGTCTTTCTCCCTCTTCCTTCAAGTTTCAGCTCAAATGTCATCTTCTCAGAAGTAACCTCTCTACCAGATTAAAGTAGAAACTACCTACTCTCCCAATTACTCTAATCTTTTATACCACTTTCTTCTTTCTGCCTTTTTTTAATCACTACTTCGAAATTATATATTTGTCTGTATACTTCGTTATTGACCATCTGTCTCACATGAACATAAGCTACATGAGGACAGGGGCTTTATTTTGCTTACTATGAATCCTCATGAAAGCCATGTGATATAGGTATTATGATTCCCATTTTATGGATGAGTAAACTGAGATTTTGAGAGGTTTCTACTGTCCAAGGTTATGTGTTAAGTAAGTGGCAAAACCAGATTCCAAACTCAGGTCTGATCCCAAATCCCATTGGCATTCTGTGCACTATAGTGTTTCCAGTGACATATTATGACCAAGTCCCGTGGGTCCTGTTCTGCCCTTGGCTGGCTTGAGATTTCTGCACTACTTGACATAATTGATGGTTCTCTCCTTAAACTTTGTTTTTTCCTCAAATTCCTTGACACTAAATATCCTTGTTCTCTTCTTTGGATATTCCTTCTCATCCTCCATTGAGAACTTCTTTTCAGTCAGCTTCCTCCCCAAATATTGATGCCTACCAGGGTGTTACCCACAGTCTTCTAATCTTGTTCCGTTGGCTCTCCCTGGATCATCTCAGCTATTCGCATTGTTTCTACCACTACCTCACTGTGATGTGTCTGTGTCTGAAGTCTGTGTGTCCAGGCTCAATTTCTCTTACTGGATGTCCTATAAGTACTCAAGATCAACATGTCCAAAATGAAACTCATACCTCTCCTCGACTTACTCCTTCCTATATATCACCCATCCAAATGCATGACATGGCATAATGGCCAAGTTCAAAACCACAGAGCCATCCTTCATACCCACTCCAGATTACCATGTCTTGCATTTAATTAGGCTCTCAGGGGTATCTTAGTTTGGCTCAGGATCCCAAATGGTTGACCCCTATGCCAGGCTCATCTTGCAAACATATAGACAAATTTATTTGTTCTGAATTATATTTTTTAAATGTATGAATCAGTCGTCAACATTTAATAAATTAGAACTTTTTACATACGAATCTAGATTTCTAGATTATCTTGCGTGAAGAGGGAGGGGAGGAGGAGAAGGAACGATGTGACAGCCAAGTTGACATTCACACGTGGCACAGGGACTGGAGTCGGCTTACGCTGCCCTAGCTGGTCTGCCCACGCTGTTACCCATCCACATGAAGGTCCCTAGCCAGGTGGGGCATATCCCGAACTATTCATGTTCACACTTCCACTGCAGACTTCCTCCTCTCATGGTGGAAAGAGGAAAGAATGTGTTTCTCTGGTATCCATGTCTCCAACAAAAGTGGAAAAAGATAAAAGAAGTAGGAGAGCCAATTATTTCTTAGCCCTGGCCTGCTTTACTTATTTATATTACCTGCCTGGCTTTTCTATATATATATTGATTTTGTGACTATAGATAAACAATATATACTATTTCTTCGATATACCCAAGTCTATCTAAATTCTAGGGACCCCAAGGTATAGGCATGTGTCCAAGCGTATTTGTACAGCAATGTATGCATTAACTGGATTTGTTTGAATTTTTAAACTCTCAAGTCCACATTCTCTCACAACAATCTGATGATGAAAGTAAGATTTCAGTAAGTGTCCAGACTGGGTTTTTCCTCAACCATTGATAAAGCACCAAAACACTGGGCCCCGTAGCAAAGTATGGGTGAACTTACCGAAGAGCTTATATCATCTATTAGGAGGGGGGATTTGTCTGAAGTTAAGCAACTGAAATCAAGCATGTTTTCTTTCTGACTGAGCTAATGAGGACAATCGTGGAAGTGCCCAGAAGCAGTGGACTTCAGTTCTTTCTGTGCTTTTCCCCTTTTCCTTTGGCTGAATGAAAGTGGTGTAAGATCAAAGTTGTCTTTTTCTTGGGTTGAATGAAATAAGTCAAAAGTCTGAGATTCATTAATTAGCTTTTATGGACGTTTAACAGAGCAAACATAACATTTCTTCTGGGATATTTTTGTTTGGGGGGCAAATGGGGACTCAGGCAAAAGATCTGTTGGTCTTCTGGGACCTTCAGCTAAATGAGCTATCCTACCTATTATTGTGGTTGTGTTGTGACAACAGTTAATAAGAGCTGTGAAGATATTGACATGGCCAAGGTGTTCTGAGCTGTTGTTACCCGATACTTGGGTCTAGGGAATGGTATCCGTGGCCACAGGAAAAATGGGCTGCCAGGCCACTAAGCCCTCTCCTCTAGGATTTGGATTCCTCTTGGCTCCTGATAGGAGATAGATGGGCTCAGTGAGAAGCACTGGAGGCTGGGGTGAGGGGTAGGGGTAGGTGGAGGGTGTCTCTCTCTGTATATACACAATGATGGTGGTAATAATAATAGGTATTATTAATAATTAATACTACTATTATTAATTTTTTACAGTTCTTACAAATTATCTCTTTCAGTCCTTGCAATGACCCTGCACTCTTATAATTCCCATTTTGCAGATCTGGATGCTGAGGCTCAGGGAGTATGGTGACTTGCCCTTTGTCACACAGCACAATAGGCTTGTCAGAAGCTGACCTCCTTGCTCTTAGCTGTTGGGCTATCCAGTCTCTTTTGAAACATAAGCTTATGTTTTCTGGGAGGAAAGAAGATTTGAAATTGTATTGGGAGCAAATAGTATTCTCTTTAGTAAAAGAAAGGTTGTCACAATCTTTTCCAGGTTCTGCCTCAGTTTAGCTTCAAACTGGAGGTAGAACAGCCTTCAGAGGCTTTACACATTCCTATCAAGATAAGGACAGGGTCTGGGAGCTGCTCAAAAAGGTTCTCAACATCCCGACAAACAAATGCCATTTTCTGACCAAATCTTCCGTCAGATGAGAATGGGATTTGGGGCCACTTATGGAACTTTCTGGATAAGGAAGAATTTAGCTAACGTCATCATTCACATATTCTTAGTGATTCCCTAAAGATTTTCCCCTCCTTACAACTTTTTTAAAAAAGAGGTAAGCTTGTGAGACATGCATTATCAGACTGTTGCTTTCCTTTTACCATTTATCTTAAAATTATTTCTACATTTCTAAGAACTTTTATAGAGGACTCTGTGGAAATTATGTTTTAATTTAATGTTTTCAAATTGCAAGGGCTTTTATATTTTTCTGGCTGAAACCTGCAGAGGTTCTAGTAATCATAAAAATTTTGATTAATAAAATTTACTAGTCTTCTCTTACACAACATCGCCTTTTTCAATGAATTTCACGTGTCCTGCCAAATCCATGACTTTGTGTCTATATGTCCCTGAATGCATAAAAACTTAATTTTGAATCTGGTTTATTTATTACATTTAGTACCAATTTAGAAAATGTAAAACATCACTCAACAAGTGTGGATATGTTTGTTATTCATTAATTCATTCAACAAAAATATTTGGTGTACCTACAATATAAAGGGAATTTACTAGACACCAAAGGCATGTCAAGATAATTACAGAACGTAGAAGTCACCAAAGGTAAATTTAAATGACTTAAATTTTTCTTCCTGTGCTCAAATCTCTGACCGTGTTTACACAAAGGAAACACAGATGATAAAGCTCTAAACTGGCCTTTCAAGCTCTAATGTTCCTTACTCAGAATCAGAGACAGCTGAAGGCAACAAAAATATTTTTGAAGGGTTAGCTTACCTTCCCTGAAAGACCAGGCCAGGTCCCTCTGGCTAAAATTTCTAGCATAAGGGGCATCTGGGTGGCTCAGTCGTTAAGAGTGTGCCTTCGGCTCAGGTCATGATCCCAGGGTCCTGGGATCGAGCCCTGCATCGGGTGCCCTGCTCAGCGGGAAGCCTGCTTCTCCCTCTCCCACTCCCCCCACTTGTGTTCCCTCTCTCGCTTTGTTTCTCTCTGTCAAATAAATAAAATCTTGGAGAAAAAAGTCTAGCATAAAATCATGGTTTAGTAACTTTACATTTCAGGATAAAAACACACCTAGAAAGGTCCCTGAGTAGAAGGGGTTGGGGGCAGAGAAGGGAAGAGAGAAGACTCTCCAGAAGATTCCGAGCTTCCAGAAGGGATTTAGTTCCTTTCTCTTAGCTTTATTCTTGTCCTGCCGCCCTTTGCAGGTCGTGTGCCCACACTGTGGCCTCCCTGGCTCTCCTCCCCTCTGTCTTCCTGCCTCCTGGAATGCGCATGCCCAGAGCAGAGGGCGCTGGATTTCTCTCTAAAGAAGGTGCTTCAAAGGACATTTGTGCTTCTTTCCAGACCTCTTTTTCTCCAGTTGAACATATCACCTTCTGTAACTTCTTCACCCAAACATATCAAATCAAAGTAGCACTGTTTTTTTCCAGCAACCTCTATTCCTGAGTACAGTAAATACTTATACATAACGATATTTTGCTTTTATTTTTCTCATGCATTTCTGAGCATCTGCATTTACATTTGAGGTATTTTCCCTATTAAGTTGTGAACTTCCAGATATTCCTGGATTCCAGATTGCATCTGAAAGAGCACAACTTGATTATATTAGTATAATTTTTCTATCTAATTTAATGTGGTTTTTCTACATAGTTCTGCCTCCTGATGTCAAAATGTTTTCCGTTTGCCAGAACTTCTCTCAATGTGGAACAAATCTAAATCCATTTCCTTGGTTTCTTACTGGGTGTTGTACACAGGAGGCATTTAATAAATATCGGTGGACTCCTAAATCTGAGAGTCTATTATCCAGGGGCTGGAGAGCAGCTCTTTACTGTCTCTAGACAGGATAGAAGAAGAGGAAACTGGCTGGAAGGGTGGGGAAAGATTTGGGTTAGATATAAGGAACAGCTTAAACTTTGTAAGGTCTTGACAGAAGGAGATTGTGGAGTCTTCCTTGAAGGTCTCTGAAGGAGGGGGAAGAAAGGAGCTTTGCCAGATACCTTCAGCTAACTCCATTCAGGAGTGGGGAGGAAGAGGCAAATATCGACATTCCGCTGGGCGAGTCAGCTCATTGATTCTGCTTCCAGAAACAGAATCTGAGTCCATGCTTGGACAGGAAAATCATTGTCCCTATAAAAATAATAGTTACCGTTTATTGAATGCAAAGCACTTTAAATCCATTTCATCCAGATCCTATAATAATTCTTCAAGCTAGATATTATCCCCATTTCAAAGCTGAGGAAACGGAGACATGGTGGGTTCAATAACTTGCTCAAAGCCATAAAACTGGCAGGTGGTGAAGCGAAGACAAACCCAGATCCCTTCTGACCCTAAACACCGTGCCCCTAACCACTACACAGTACAGAATCCTTTGGGGAGGAATCAGATGTTAGTGTGGATACCAGTAGGCGGCCTCAGATCTGTGGAGAATATTTGGGCATAATTTGCAGCTTCAGAAATGGTAAAAACAATGTATTTAACCTGAATAACCTTATTTGACTTGGGTCACAGTTTTCTACATGACAGATTTTCCCCAAAAGCTTGTTGACTGACTCTCAAGAGCTAAATAGTGCTTTTAGGATATGGAGAATAATCCAGTGCAAATAAAATCACTAAAACAATACTTACTGGATGGTATCAGGACTTAAGACTACGATTTGCTTCATATCAATGCATAGACATCGCATTCCGAGTATTTGTCTCTGGTGTTTTCCAGTGAGCTTGTTGTTTTCATTCAAGGGGCAATTAAATAGCAACTAGTTCAGTCTTTTAGGTGATTGCTGAATGTATATGATGAATTAATATGGTAACTTTTGGTTATATTTTCTTTGGAAATATTTGTATTTCGAGGAATTAGAATCAGATAGGGCTGGCCGCATGAAGTGTCTATATTAACTAATTTATTTCTGATCCTTTTGTGTTTTGTAATATATGTTTCTATACTGACTTTTCATCTATGTCTTCAGGGGCCAGCTAAATGATCTAATAGCACTGTAGAGGCTTAACTGCCTATGGAATAATTGAATGAATGAACCGAAATAAAAGATTAAACAAATGCTAAAGATCTTGGGTGGTTTGATTAATCAAACAAAATCAACTTCCACCCAAATGACTGAAAAAATAATCACCCAGTAAATACTTCTAAAAGATGTTGCGCTGAAAAGGAACTCAGCTAATAATTGTCATCTTGCTTCTGAAAATATTGACAGTGGCCCTGGAAGGGATTTGGAGCATTAAAAGGAATCTCCCCGTGGGAGGCTTGAAGCCGGGACTGCTGAGCGGAAACAGTTTGCTGCCACAAGCCAAGTACTATTCGAGGCATGGAGGGCTGAGAAGTAAGATCCTGATACTCTTGACTTCTACTGAAAGCCCCGAGTGCGCCGATTAGCTCACAGCCCAGTGGTGTATGCTTTATTTCAAGTTCTCAATGCAATCTCCTTTTTTTTTTTTTTTTTAAGATTTTATTTATTTGAGAAAGGGAGAGAGCACAGAGGGAGAGGGCAAAGCAGACTCCCCACTGAGTGGAGAGCTGGACATGGGGCTTGATCCCAGGACCCTGGGATCATGACCTGAGCCGAAGGCAGAGGCTTAACCGAGTGATCCACCCAGGCGCCCCAAGATGCAATCTTCTTTTGATTTGCTTCTCCCGAGTTACTTTTAGCTTAGCTACACTACCTCATTATAGAACTCAAACAGTTAACAGTTCAGCTGAGCAAATTCCCCCCGGATACAATAGAAGTTCATACTCTTGAGTTACCCTCCGGACTCTATACTTTTTATGCAGGAAGCCTTTCTGGCACACAGCCAGCCTGGGTGGGGAGGAATCTTGCACTGTCCCTTTTTTTCAGATCTTTGCTTACTGGTGGAAATGAGGAAAGGGAGACGAGGGAATTAAGGAAGAGTCAGGCAACTACTTTGCCGGGCTCCCCGAGTTTCTCCCTAGTTGAGGTAAAAGACCACCCAGCTGGGTCCGGTGCACTGTTCCTCACAGACATAAAGGTTGGAACAAAATATTACTCATTCCTCACTGTCATAACCAGTGTCTGCCGGGAAATTGGTGGCAGGATGTGGAGAACGCAGGGGTCTTGGCATAGAAGCATAAGCAGTGTCCAGATACTCTAGGGACCTGAAATGGGGTATACAAATCCTAAAAGTAGCTCTACAATTGGGAGGTTACCCTAGAATGAGAAGAGAGAAGTGGGTAAATGCCAAGCTTGGATAATTTCACCCAAGAAATGACTCGTAATAGCAAATGCTATATGACACTTCTTATTCTAGATTCTTCATGTATAATGATCTCTTTAATCTTTACAAGAATCATGTGAAACAGGTACAATTCATGTTACAGATTAGGAAACTGAGGCACAGCAAGGTTGAATAATCTACTGAGAGCCACTCAGCTAGTGAAAGGACGTTCTGAGATCGGAACCCAGACAGCCGGTCTCCAGCGGCTTTTAACCACTAGATATTATTGCCTCTATGAGCCAAACTGTGCCCAAGAGCTGGGGAGTCTGTTGAACCTAGAATGGGGTGAGAGCTCAGAAAAAGTGGCACAAAGGAGAAGGGCCTCCTGGGAGGCAGCCTCTAAGATCTGAATTCAGTAGGGAGAATATGTAGTCCCTAAGAGACTGAGTCTCATAGTCAAAGAAAGAAAAAAAACAAAACAAAACTTGTTACTAAAGGGGATTCATGTAGCAAAAAGGAACTAATATGGAGATTTGGGTTCTATAATAAAGTAGTAGTAGCCACCATTTACCATGTGCGGGGCACAAGAGTGTTTTATGTAGCTATGTAATTCACATGATCGCATAAGATGAGAGTTTTAATCTCCATTTTCCCAGTGAGGAAACTGAGGCACAGAGACATTACATTACTCAAGATCCTGTGTCTAGGAGGCGGTGAGGCCAGAACTACAAACCTGTGTCCCTCTGACTTCTGAGACAATGCTCTTAACTTCCAGTAACTTCTAGTCCCTGGACAACAAGGGCGGAACCAGTGGTGGTGGTAGTTAAACCCGCACAAATGCCAGGGCTGAGGGAATGTGGGGTTGGAACCATCCTGGGAGACAGCTACACTCAAAATCCACAAAGATAGCAATGTCCTGAAGTGAGGGTTGATTCAACTCAAGTCTGGGCCTCTTGCCCATCGGGGGCTGTTTATTTCAACTTTCCACCCAATTTGTCAGGTTCTAATTATAGTGGATAAATTCATCATTCCAAGAAAACTCCCAAACCTATTTATTTTAAAAATGAATGTTTTCTAAATGCCGTATTGTAAGACTGGTTTGAAGAACAAATTACCTTCATGTGAAGATATAAAAGTCCAATAGATGACCCAATTCATCAGGCGGGGACGTATGATTTTAAAAAATGCGTGTCTGACTTTGACCATAATTGCATTATTTTCATCCATACAATTTAGGAGAGACTTGTTCATTGCTACCACTCATTTTTACTCATCCACACTACCTTCCTAGCAGCCTCCAGGCCTCTATCTACAGCCCATGTCAAGCACTTACAGTGATCATGTTATAAACTTTTTTTTTTTTGAGAGAGAGAGAGAGAACATATGTGTGCGAGCGGGGGTGGGGGGGGTAAGGAGAGGGAGAGAGAGAATCTTAAGCAGGTTCTACACCCAGCCCAGGGCCAACACAGGGCTCGATCTCACGACCCTGAGATCATAACCTGAGCTGAAATCAAGAGTGGGATGCTTAACCAACTGAGCCACCCAGGTGCCCCAATAGTGATCATATTATAATATATAACTGCTATAGTTATATATCTCAGCTTCATTTCTGTAAGTTATCAGCTGCATTTTGCCATATCAACTCCTACCATCTGCTATACAAATCACAATGTGATCAATCTACATGAATCAGACTGATAATGAAGAATTAGACTTTTCTCATTATCAAAAAAGGTAGATGCGAGGCACAGAAATATCATAGATGAACAATGTCCACAGATAATTTTAAAAAATTGATCAGCAGTAATTCATACACTATCAGAAACTCCAGGAAAGCATGAACTATGTCTCTTTCACTAACACCATGCACTTAGCATGGTGCCTGGCACAGTAGGTACTTGATCCCTTTTTGTCATGAGAATGACCAATGAATGACAAACCAAGAAGTGTATGTTGGATGCATACACCAAGAAGTGTATGTTGGATGTTCAGAATCATCTTGCTGCTAACCCACATAAATCTCTCCCTCCACAAAAGTATATGGTTTTCCCTATTTGAGTCTGCCAAATTAAACAGAATGTAAACAGTAGAGGGAACAGCGATGGAACCTATTGATTTTAGTGTGTCAATCATGAAAAGTTGCATATATTGTATATACACCTTAGAACTGATGCTTTCAAAGACAGGTTTTCCATGGATTACGATATTTCCAGGAACTTCTCTCGTAAAGTATACTTCGTTAGATAACTCAGCCGGTCCTCACTCACCTTTTTCCTGTTCACTTGAGCTTTTTTTCCTCTTTCTCATGAACAACATGGTCATTGTAGTTGTGACTCTTCCAACATTTAATACACATTATTTAAAATTGAAAATTAGAATCACGATCATCTAATTTTAGTTCTAAAACACGTTGCTGTTAGAAACTGCGAAGCATCCACTATCTTCATCATACTAACAAGTTTTATTCCTTTTCTTCTATGATTTCCTTCTTGTTCTGTGGCATATAACAACTAAAGTTGTCTAGCCCAGTACTTCTGAAGCTTTAATGTGTCTACAAATGATATGGGTATCTTACTAAGATTTAGATTCTGATACAGTAGGTCTGGGGTTGGGTCCAGGATTCTGCGTTTCTTTCTTCCCTTCCTTTTTTTTTTAAGCTTTATTTATTCATTTGAGAGAGCGCATGCACATGCACATGCACACAAGTGGGGGAAAAGTCAGAGGGTAAGGGGGAGAGAGAATCTCAAGCAGACTTCCCACTGAGCATGGAGCCCGACACAAGGCTTGATCTCACAACCCATGAGATCAGGACCTGAGCTGAAATCAAGAGTTGGATGCTTAACCAACGGAGCCACCCAGGTGTCCCTGGGATTCTGCATTTCTAACCAGCTCCCAGGTGATGCCAACACGACTGGTCTGGACACTGTACTCTGAGCAATGCGGGTCTGGAAGACTGAGCAGTGGGTTCTTTAGTTACCTGGATCACATGGGTGTGGCTTTTATATTCTGCTCTACCAAATGAAATACTATTGGGAATATTAAATCAAATTTAGATTGAAATGGGGTTGGGATTAAAGAGCATTTCCCCAAAGTAAAAACTTACTGATTTGTTCACTATTTTCTTTACTCTAGGATAAGATGAATACATTTTTCCACTGAGAAGAAACTTCCTCCTCCTGATGTCTGAAAAACAGAGAACCCAAGCTTGTTTCACAGTTTAAGATGTATAAAAAAATGCATATTCTTATTATTGGTATTAATTCCTATCTGTAAATTAATCCAAGGCAGTGAAGGACTATTGGTAAAGTTCGCTAAGCACCTGGAAACAATGAAGAGGAATATTGTACTTATTTTTAGTTGGCACATTTGAAATACATTGGGTTTCTAATTAGCTTATTTTATTAAATATGTGAAACATGGTAAAAACAAAGGCATATTTATTGAGTCTTTACTTCAAGATAAGCATTGTAAACCTTAACCCTTCACTATAGTATAATTACGTTCATCCGTTGAAAAAAACAAAAACAAAAACAAATAGAGGTGCCTGGCTGGTTCAGTTGGTAGAGCATGCAACTCTTGATCTCAGGGTTGTGAGTTTGAGTCCCATGTTGGGCACAGGGCCTACTTAATTAAAAAACAATTTATTTACAAATTCACTTACTAATTTATTTATTTGAAGATAATGTATGATTATTTAACATACATTAACATCATACAATTTCCCATTCATTAAAATAGAACTTTTTTTTAGTTGAAGTAGGGTTGATACACAATGGTGCATTAGTTTCAGGCATACAACATAGTGATTGGACAACTCTATACATTATGCTATGCTCACCACAAATGTAGCTCCCATCTGTCACCATGCAACAGTGTTACAATACCATTGGCTATATTTTCTTTCTTTTTTTTTAAAGATTTTATTTATTTATTTGAGTGAGAGGGAGAAGCAGACTCCCTGCTGAGCAGAGAGCCCGATGTGGGACTCGATCCCAGGACTCTGGGATCATGACCTGAGCCAAAGGCAGATGCTTAACCGACTGAGCCACCCAGGTGCCTGACCATTGGCTATATTTCCATGCTCTACCTTTCACCCTGTGACTTATTTATTCCATAACCAGAAGCCTGTACCTCCCATTCCCCTTCACCCATTTTACGCATCCTCCCTCTGGCAACCACTAGTTTGTTCTCTGTATTTATAGGTTTATTTTTGCTTTATTTTTTTTTTAGATTCCACATATAAGTGAAACCATACAGAATTTGTCTTTCACTAATTTATTTTACTTAGCATAATATCCTCTAGGTCCATCTCTATTGTCACAATGACAAGATCTCATTCTTTTTTATGACTGAGTAATATTTCATTGTATATATATACCACAACTTCTTTATCCATTCATCTGTCAATGGACACTTAGGTTGCTTCTTGGTTATCGTAAATAATACTGCAATAAACAAGGGGTGCATAGATCTTTTCAAATTAGTGTTTTCTAAAATATAACTTTACATAATTACACTTAAAAATCATATGTACTAAATTTTTGTGTTTATCACTCTATTGTTTGGACATTTGTGTTTTTTCAGTTTTTCATTTTATATATAACTTTCATAATAGTTATTCCTGTCCCCTTAAAAAATTCTTTTTCCCAGTATCCTGGTTATATACCTTTCATTTTCCTTCCTTTCTAGGCTAAGTTCATCTTAAAACTTCTTTCAGTTCTCATTTCTCAAGTTCATTTCTCAGTTTTAATGTAATAAATCAAGTCAAGTCAACAAAGATTTGTTGACTGGGTATGTCCCTTCCCTACTTAAAAATATTTACACTGTGAAACAGTCAATAATCTCTTAAGTCAAGATCCAAACTTTTCCAGATTTAATATAAAAATTTCCAGTTAGTAAATACACACTAGACGAGATCCTACACATAAGCCAATTCCAGCCACCACCATGTTTGTGGAACTCTCTCATCACTGGCTACTTCAAAAATGGTGCTGTGGCTAAAATTGAATAGATTACATTTTAAATTAGTCAAGAAATATAACACCCCAAACCACCTGGAGTTGGGTAAAGCCTTCACTATTCTTACACATCTAAAATCTCAACCTTCTTAGAAATTCTTGCCATCATCTTTTTTGCATGTTTATTAGGATGCCACACAAAAAGTATAGTGGGTGGGGAGTACAACTTTTATTCATCTGTTGAAATGATGTCCTGTTTGCTCTTGAACTACCAGTGTGGCTTTCAAACTCATACACAGGTATTTCCTTCCTCATTTCCACTCTACTCCTGCCCAATTACCAACTCCCCCTTGTTTATTCTCAACCTTGCTGCCTGGTGCTCTGCTTGAGCCTCCCACTTCCTGATCAGCTGCTAACACCACCAAGGACTGATCACATGGCTCTGTTTCCTTGCTAGGATTTCTGTCCTTATTCTACTTTGGGGCCTGGTTCCTTTTGTGGTTAAATTCTGTTCTTCATTGCCCCAGTGTACATCTTCCCAAGTAGATTCCTGTACAGGGTTTTTCATGCCAGCATTATGTATGGTGAATAATTGAAAACATCTCAATGCCAAATATAGGGGAAGATTTTTAAAAAATTATTATATGAGGGGTGCCTGGGTGGCTCAGTTTGTTAAGCATCTGCCTTTGGCTCAGGTCATGGTCTCGGGGTCCTGGGATCATCAGGGAGTCTGCTTCTCCCTTACCCTCTTCCCCTCCCCCAACTTGCACTCTCTATCTCAAATAAAATCTTAAAAAAATAAAAAATAATAAAAAATTATTATATGATACAGCTGTTTTTTTAATTCAATAAGCATTTTTTAAAATAAAAACTCTTTGAAAACCAGAATTACAAGGACACTTTTTTAAAGTAATAGAAATTTATAGCCATCTTAAATCAATAGCCATTTTAATACTTTTTTTTAAAGATTTTATCTTTAAGTAACCTCTACACCCAATGTGGGGCTCAAACTCACAACCTCGAGATCAAGAGTTGCATGCTCTACCGACTGAGCCAGCCAGGCATCCCCATTTTAATACTTGATGAAATATACTAGAAGTGGGATGCCTGGGTGGCTCAGTCAGTTAAGCTGCTGCCTTCAGCTCAGGTCGTGATCCCAGGGTCCTGGGATCGAGTCCCATATCAGGCTCCTTGCTCAGCAGGGAGCCTGCTTCTCCCTCTGCCTCTGCCTTCCACTCCCCCTGCTTGTGCTCTCTCTCTGACAAATAAATGAATAAAATATTTTTTAAAAAAAGAAATATACTAGAAGCATTCCTTCTAAGGTCAGAAATAATTTTTTTTTTTTTTCCCTAGAGATGTTTGCACCTTGCTCCCATTTAGTTTTCATTTTATATGCTTCTGGCCCAAAAAGTCCTTGAATTTTCTAAGTTCAGGCTGAAGAAGTTGCTGTAGGGTAACTTGATGTCATAGGGCTCGCACCCCTTCCTGATTTGGTTAAATAGTCATGGCAAAAGTATCTGTGAACCACACAGATGATAAGATTAGAAGGAGAAAATAAAAAGCCAAAATGACTGGAAAAACTATCAGTTGCATGAGATGGGACAACAGTTTTTTGAAAGACAACTTTTTAGTCTGACTTTTAAAGAAATCTATCCCCTGTTTTCTCTTATTAACACATTATTTGTTTTCCAACTAAAATCTTTATAGAGATAAAAATCATACCGTAAGGAGGTTTGGGTTTTTTTTAAAATAACAATACTATCACATTACAAGTATTTTATAGCCACCTGTTGTGGGGAGGGTCAGGGTCTATCAGGCAGATGACCTTGCTAGTGCCCACCAGGTAATTCCGGATTGAGTGGTTGCAGGTCACATTCCTGGGAGAGGCAGACACTGCAATGAGGTTAGATGTGAAGTCTTGGTTTGCTGATGTGGGGCTCAGACACAAGGGACTCCACGTTGGGCTTGTTGTTGTTTGTTAACGCCACACAAGTACAAATGAGACCTCGTGTGCCACCTGATGTGACATAACATGAAGCATACAGCTTTCTAGGAGTATCCTGTCAAAAGAGTTGAGTGTCCTCAAAACATAGGTAACTTCTCTTCATAGGAAGTACAGATCGGGAACGGGTTAAATGATACCACAGGGAGGCATGAGACAAGTCCAGAATGTGCAACATAGTGCAGAACAGCTGACCCAGTTTTTGTGCAAGTCAATTAATTATGCAAGTTTAAATGTTGTTTAATTTTAAAAATTTAGTTAAAAAATTGGACTGTGTTTTAGAAAGTCTTGGGACAATTTTGTCAAATTTGCAGTCTGATAATAGCATTGTGGTTATGTAAGAAAATGCCTATATATATATATTTTTTTTTTTAAAGATTTTATTTATTTATTTGACAGAGACATAGCAAGAGAGGGAACACAAGCAGGGGGAGCGGGAGAGGGAGAAGCAGGCTTCCCGCCAAGCAGGGAGCCCGATGCGGGGCTTGATCCCAGTACCCTGGGATCATGACCTGAGCCCAAGGCAGACGCTTAACGATTGAGCCACCCAGGCGCCCCATACCATGTATTTTTAAGATGAACGCTGAATTGGGGCACCTGGGGTGGCTCAGTCATTAAGCATCTGCCTTCGGCTCAGGTCATGATCCCAGGGTCCTGGGATCTGAGCCCTGCATCAGGCTCCCTGCATCGGGCTCCCTGCTCAGCAGGAAAGCTTGCTTTTCCCTCTCCCGCTCCCCCTGCTTGTGTTCCTGCTCTCACTGTCTCTGTGTCAAATAATAAATAAAATCTTAAAAAAATAAAAAAGATGAACACTGATTTATATAGGGGTGAAATGACATAACATAGAGGATTTACTTTAAAACATATCAGAAATAAAAGGGGGTTAAAAGAAGCATATGTGGGCAATCTTAACAATTGTTGAATCCTCAAAGGAATTTGGGGTTCACCCTATTTTTTCTTTTTTTATGTTTAAAGTTTTTCATAATAAGTTGTTTTCAAGTATTTGCTTTAGATAGAAAGAAAGATTTATTTATGGAAATAGTAAGAAGGTTGAGGAAGTTCCTTCCTTGATCATCTTTATTTTTTGAAAAACAAAACGAACATAGGCGTTGGACACCTCTCCAGCACTGTTCAGCTCATAAGGATGTTCATTCCCCCCAGAACTGTCCACCACCCCATCCCTGACTCCCTGCCCACCCCCCACCCCCAATCCACTGACCACCACCACTCGGGACTCTGTTCTAGGCTATAGCTAATCTCACCAGGGTGGACAAAGCCTAAGATGGCCCAGTTGGATTCTTGCTGTCAAAGATTTAAAATTGAGATTCAAAATCTGCCCATCAGACTCCGCTGTCGGAGAACTCTAGAACCAGGGAGTACTATGTTCTGCCCAGAGCCCCGGAGAAATACAGACAGCTGATCTAGGCGGGTGGGAGTGGGGATGTGAAGAAGAAGTTGAAGCAGATGCAGCAGTCTAGCAGCGCTGCTTGCCCAGAGGGCTGACTGCAATCCTCCTCTTGGGCTCTATGAGACCCACTTCTCATGTGATAGTAAATGACGTCCAAGTGAGCACTCTCTCGTGGGCTGGCCTTGGGTAGAGATGCCAAGGCCTTAGCTGCTACTGAGTGACAGATGAGAGCCTGGGAAATGCTTGTGGTGGAGGATGTTGCTGGAGACTGGCCCTCGGTGGAGGGGGCCTTTGGCCTCAGAGAAGGGTTAAGTCCTTCATTATCATTTCAGGAACTTTCTGCCAAATAATTGTTTAACTTAATCATGTTAGTTTTTTTTTTTTTTTTAACCTATCTTTAATAAAACTCTTTTTAAAACAAAGTACATCTCAGGGCACCTGGCTGGCTCCATCGGTTGGACGACCGACTCTTGATTTCAGCTCAGGTCTTGATCTCAGGGTTGTGAGTTCAAGGCCCACATCAGGCTCCATGCTGGGCGTGGGGTAGAGCCTACTTAAAAATAAAAAATAAATAAATAAAATTTTCAAAAAAGTGGGTCTCTATGAGGCTCAGTTCTCATATTATAATAAATTGTGCCCCCCACCCTGCCTTTTTTCTGGTCTAAAGCTGCCTCCGGTGAGTCACTGTAACTACAAGGCAAAGAACACTTACTAATACAACTGCTCTTAGTTTTACCTGGCCTCATTATAGTGCTTGCTTGGAGCACGTGTGTGTGGGCTAAACAGCTTCCCTCCGGTTTGTAATTCCACATCTCTGTAACTGAGAGAGAGAGAGAGAGAGAGTGGGAACTACTATGTGGAGAGACTCATGTCCACCCCCTCCCCCAGGGGAAACTTGCTTCCCTTTCACTTGAGAAACTTCCTTTGACAACCTGACAAACCTTGCCTAATTAATCATAAGTGTAGAGGAGAGAGTTGCAAAGACAGGTGGCCTAAAAGAACCTCCTACCCTGACAATGCCACTTGATTGATGAAGAGGTGGCAAAGGACAGAGTAAGTGACAAGGCAATTGAGGAAATATCTAGAGGCCAGTGGGCAGGGTTACTGAAGACCTAACACATCTCAGGTTCTGATATCAGCCTTGGAACTCTTTAGGTCTGGAATTGCTCTAAAGCTGTAACTCAACAGGGTGGATTGAGTGTGATAACTAGCATGTCCTCCAAGGACAGAAATGTTTGTTTCTTCACATAAGCCTCATGAGCCTGGCACCTAACTGGCATTCAATAAATGTTATTGCATGAAGTTATAGCTTTTGTAGGTTTAATTCTTTTAAAGATTTTTATTTATTTGAGAGAGAGAGAGAGTGAGCATGAGCAGGGGGGAGGGGGAGAGGGAGAGGAAGAAGCAGACTTCCCGCAGAGCAGGGAGCCCGATGCGGGACTCAATCCCAGGACCCTGGGATCATGACCTGAGCCGAAGGCAGATGCTTAACTGACTGAGCCACCCAGCTGCCCCTTTTGTAGGTCAGAACAAAGTCTGACCCTAATGGAGTCCTGCAAGTGTCAATATAGGACAATTCTCAATCCTGTATTGTTTGGAAAACCCTTCAGGGAAAAAAAAAAAAACCAACAGCTCTACAAGCTGATAATGACAAAAGGTATCATGCCAAAGTATATCAAAGAAAAACTGAAGCATTTCCTCTTTCAAAGGAACACAGCAAATCCTGGGGCCGTCATATCAAAATCTTCTGACAACAATCCCCATCACTCTTTTTCAAACTGTGGACGGGGAAATGGGCCAGCAGAGCTTCAAGGGAGCTGAGAGGCAAAACAGCTGTTCAGGGAAGGAAGTTAGGAGTGGTGGGCTCTGTGAACAGGGGTCAGACAGCATCTGCCACTTTCACTCACATCTAATCTCTCTTCTCTGACTTTAAGAGTCGCTGCTATTGCCACTCTGGAAAACAGTATGGAGGTTCCTCAAAAAGTTGAAAATAGAGCTAGCATATGATCCAGCAATTGCACTCCTGGGTATTTACCCCAAAGATACAAAAGTAGGGACCCGAAAGGGTACGTGCACCCCGATGTTTATAGCAGCAATGTCCACAATAGCCAAACTGTGGAAAGAGCCAAGATGTCCATCGACAGATGAATGGATAAAGAAGATGTGGTATATATATACAATGGAATATTATGCAGCCATCAAAAGGAATGAGATCTTGCCATTTGCAACGACGTGGATGGAACTGGAGGGTATTATGCTGAGCGAAATAAGTCAAACAGAGAAAGACATGTATCATATGACCTCACTGATATGAGGAATTCTTAATCTCAGGAAACAAACTGAGGGTTGCTGGAGTGGGGGGTGGGGTGGGAGGATGGGGTGACTGGGTGATGGACACTGGGGAGGGTATGTGCTCTGGTAAGCGCTGTGAATTGTGCAAGACTGTTGAATCTCAGATCTGTACCTCTGAAACAAATAATGCAATATATGTTAAGAAAGAAAAAAAGAAGAAGAAGAATGTAGCAGGAGGGGAAGAATGAAGGGGGGGAAATTGGAGGGGGAGAAGAACCATGAGAGACGATGGACTCTGAAAAACAAACTGAGGGTTCTAGAGGGGAGGGGGGTGGGAGGATGGGTTAGCCTGGTGATGGGTATTGAGGAGGGCACGTTCTGCATGGAGCACTGGGTGTTATGCACAAACAATGAATCATGGAACACTTATCTAAAACTAATGATGTAATGTATGGGGATTAACATAACAATAAAAAAAAATATAAAAAAAGAGTCGCTGCTATTTCCTTGCTGTCTTGGGTGATCCAGGAAACAAAGTCTTTGCACAGTGAGCTCACTGAAGAAAGAATTTTCCTTTTTATGCAGAGCCCAGTGATGCAGTGAGGTTAGATAGTTGGGGTAGTGTTTCTTCATCTGTCTTTCTCTTTCTCCCAAGACAAAACGTTCATGGAATTGCACTAAACGTTGCTAAGGACAGACCAAAGGTTCTTTCAGAGCAGTTGAAAACATTCCCATTATAACCAGCATCACTGATGAGATTTCACCCTTCTGCATCATGTGAGACTTCTGGGCTGTGGTGTATTTGGCCACAGTAAGCTTGACCCGGAATCAAAAATTTGGCTGTCTTCTTCAGGAATTTTTCTTCCCGTGCCATCTAAGCAACATCCACTTTACCTTCCCTTTTCCACACTTCTCCAAAATTATTTGTAGGTCACTGATTTTGTTCACTTTCACCCAATAAGTATTTCTTAATATTATAAGAGCCTCAAACCCTTTTTTAGAGGTAGAATCACAGGAATGAGTGGGATGGAACCCAGTCTGACCACTGTTCTATTTTGATGGACTGCTTGAGGGGAATTGACCGGTCAAGGCATAATTACCTGACTTCTAGGAAAAAAATGCATCTTCACTCCATTTTCTTTCATGAAGTGTGCCCTGGGGCTGTGTGAGAAGTAGGGTCAGGACAAGGTGGGGAGGGGGGCAGGTAGTCAGGATCCCTTCCTCCATCTGCAGAGGGTTGGGGTGCCTCCCTGAGTTAAGGTCTGGTCCCGAGTTAGGGTCTGGTTGCCTTGAGTGTAGCCACACATTAGTACTAATGTGGGGCAGGTCCCACAGTAAGCCCGGTTCAGAAGTCACTTGACTAAGGACCCAAGTAGATTTGGGTTGGGGGTAGAAGGACAGTGCTGGTGAATGTGAGGAGGATTGGGGGAGGCCAGTATGATACTTACAATGTTTACCCTACACTTGTGCTGTATTATTTGTCTTAGTAATTATCTTTTTTTTTTTTTTTAAGATTTTTATTCTTAAGTTCTCTCTACACCCAACCTGGGGCTCGAATTCACAACCCTGAGATCAAGAGTCACACGATCCACCCACTGAGCCAGTCAGGAGTGCCTAGAGTCCAAAGTCTTTTGCATAAGCTTCATGAGTGTAGAAATGGAATTGTTTCATAAGTGTCTCATGAAATGTAAAATTAAGAGTGGTGTTCATTCATTCATTCACCTATTCATTTATTTAATAAATAAATACTTTTTAAACACCTCATATGTGCCTGGCACTGCACTTTGTGAAATTAACATATTTATTTCCATGTCAAAATAATTTTCTTTTGTGTAAATTTTGCACTCTGTAACTTTCACATGTGACTACAAATAATCTCTATTTTAGGAGGAAGTAGTTTAACAAGAAAAATGCAGAGGTAAATCCTCCAAATATTTAAAGAATCATATAAATATTTCTTACTTTAATTAAAATTTCACTATGTACATTTTTTCTAAACATCCCAAATCCTTGTACTACCTTTCAGTCAGGTAATTGTTCAAGAAGACCTTGAGTGCATAAAGAGTAAAAACCTTAAGTAAATACAGTAAGTTCTCAGATTGACTATTCCTAACAATGTCTTTCAGGGCCAGTAAAGTTTTGCACTTGGATAAAGAGGAAAGACCTTATAAGTTGGTGTTAGGTTTATTTTTCTACCAATGATTGAACAGGGCAATGAACCATAAATTGTGGATTGTTGCTGAATTTACACAATTCTTACAATTTTTAACTAACAATTGTTTCCACACTCAACTGCCCAATTATTCACAGTTGAAAAATTGTACCTGACAAAGGTACACCTATTTGCATCCGGGTTAGCCTTTCTAACCACACCCGCTTGCGGACCGCTCCCCATTCCCCAGTAAGTACATAATCCAGGGAGGGGCTCTGAATTGCCCTTTTGTCTCTTCAAGGAAAAAAATGGAAAGTATACTTAGGTTCAGCAACAGAAATCTCAGATCCAACCACAAATAGCAACCCATCTGAAGGCAGCCTTATGGAGCCTAGCTGACAGCTGAGTGCTGGTGGAAAGGCCTAAGGCAGTCAAAATGTGTTCTGGGGTTTCCCAGAAAATAGCAAATTGTTACAGGATTTCTTTTCCTTTGGTGCCCGTGGTTCTTGGTCACATCACTTCGAAGAATGAAGAGGTAGACCAGACAGAGTGGTGGGCAGCAAGGTTCACTGAGTGATAGTAGAAAGCTCCCAAAGAGAGAGGGGATTCCGTAGGGTTACCACTGGCGTTGGTTTTTTTTTTAATTAATTGATTTTTTAAAAAGGTTTTATTTTATTTGTTTGACATTGAGAGAGAGAGAGAGTGAGTGAGTGCACAAGCAGGGGGAGCAGCAGAGGGAGAGGGAGAAGCAGGCTCCCTACTGAGCAGGGAGCCCGATGCGGGGCTCGATCCCAGGACCCTGGGATCATGACCCAAACTGAAGGCAGACGTTTAACCTACTGAGCCACCCAGGCGCCCCGCCACTGGAGTTTCTATGTCTAGTGGTTTTTTATGGGCTTGTTGGTGGGCTGTTTTAATCTGATCAACCCTCCATGCGTCTGTCACCCCATCAGGTTTTTGTCATCTATCTATGGAGTGGGTAAGGGTGGAGGCCTCCTTCCAGGGTGGTGTAAATTCCTTTTAAGGGTGGTTTCCTCTTAGGGCAGGGACCCATTGTCCCTGCCTGCCTTTCTTTCAACTATCCTTCATCAAAATGTCTCTGGTGAGGAGCACCAGGACAGCTTACAATGAACTATTTCCCTGAGGAAGAGCAAAGAATGAGTTAGCCTTTTAGCAACCAGAGTTGTCCTTGTCCTTGGCCTCAGAGAATTCTATCTGCTATCAAATTTTGGAACTGAATAGATCATCCTTGGACACACTGGGAGGTGATGACTCACTCACCTTGGGAAAATGCGCCTTGAATTGCAGACCTCTCTTCTACCGTGGTTTAGCAATCCTCAGGGGCCAAAAGCCCTTCTTTATACTTGACCTTGTCTTCATGCTTGCAACTGAAAGCCACTTCCTCCTGTGTAATATTCTGTGGAAACTGAGAGGACTTTAAATATACAAGAAATACTTTGTTTATTGTTAACCAAATTAAGAAGAATCCTAGAATTCTTAAATTTTTTTTGAATTCTTAAAATTCCAAGGTGATTTAGAGTTCATTTAGAATAACAATTCCTTTTGTGTGGCTAATAGGCATGTTGTTTTGGACTGCCCACCAACCATTCCCTCTTCAGATAACAGCACTTTATTTTTTACTTTGGGGAACTACCCTCCCCCTATTGTTAGCCCATGAGGTTTAGCTAAACCTATCCTGTAGCTCCAGAAGAAGATCTCAAGAGAGTCCACATCTCCTGACCACACTGATTGTTTCAAGAATGAGCACTTGGTCCAGGTTGGGCCAATGAGAGGCAGCCTAATTTGATGGAGTTTCTGATGCTTGTCATCAGGGTTCTAATTCATGTGTCGCATTTACCCCTGAAAGCTTAAGGGGCTTCTTAATGTCACAGCAAATCATTCACGTAGCCAATTTTTCCTGATACTTACACACTTTCTAGTCGGGAACACAGATGCCAACAGATTATTTCAGCAATACATTAAGAGCCCTCCTTCATTCAACAAGTATTCATTGAGATGATGAATACTACTACATGCCTGGTTCTGTGCTAGGGATGGAGTTGTGAACGAAACATGATCCCTGCCCCCATGGGATTCTAAAAATGTATCTATGGGAGCACATATATGTAACCTACCCTGGATTTGTGCACATGGGAAGGCTTCCTGGAGAAAGGGCCTGGCCTCCTAACTATCTCTGAATCTGTTCTCCTTTCATTTTAATTTAATCTCATTCTCACATCTACTATTTTAGTTCAGGCATTTTGTTTCATATGTGATTTATAGCAATATCTTTCCAACTGGATTAGATACTTCTGCTCTTCTCCTGGTCCCTAATACCCAATTCATCCTTTACTGATGAAAGAATCATTTTTTCCCTTAGAAACATTTTAGTAAAGTATAATATACAGATACAGAAGTACATATATAAGTCTGCAGCTTAATGAATTTACTCAACAAAACACACCCATTAACCTGTGCCTATGTCAATAAACAGGGCTAGCACACCAAAGCCTATCTTATGCCAACTTCCGTATACTCACCTCCCCTCACAACGAGCGTTTAAAAATACTAATCCTGGGCGCCTGGGTGGCTCAGTTGGTTAAGCGACTGCCTTCGGCTCAGGTCATGATCCTGGAGTCCCGGGATCGAGTCCCGCATCGGGCTCCCTGCTCGGCAGGGAGTCTGCTTCTCCCTCTGACCCTCCCCCCTCTCATGCTCTCTCTCTCTATCTCATTCTCTCAAAAAAATAAATAAAATCTTAAAAATAAATAAATAAATAAAAATAAAAATACTAATCCTATTATATTGCTCCCTTGTTTTGTTCAAACCTTTTGAAGACTCTCTACAGCCTTCAGGATAAAACCCCATCTCCTTAGCCAAACTAAACCCTAGTGACTTCTAACCTACCGTCCTCATCCTCACTGTCTGGCCATTGGTGTGCTGCCCCTTCTGCTTAGACTAACATCTTGGCCCTCTTCCTGATTTCAATGGTCCCTAATTATTCCAGGATCCACCTTATCAAAGCCTTCTAGGATTCCTTCCCTCTGTTTCAGATTCTTGAAGGTAGAAATAGTGTTTTTTATCCCAGTTTCCCAACTTGTTCAAAAAAGAAATGAGAATACTCCATTCCTTTAAAATAAGAACAAACCATGGCCCAGGGAATAAATCAATCACTTGTTTGTAGAGAAGTCATGATTGGTTTCTATTGATCCAACTATACCCTCTTCTAGGTATCCCTTCCCCCGACATCAAGATGAGACTAAATAGAGAGTTGTATCCTTCATCCTACCAAGGTAAGTAGAGACAATGGAAATTGATATTCGTGAGATCAGAGTCATTCCACCAATAAAGAGTTGGCGTAATTGGAATATCTGAAGGAAGGATTTACGGGAAAACTGGGAGTGGGGGAAGGAAGCAAGCAAACAGGTTAACATTTACCAAAGCTTTATCTACTGGACTCAACGTTACGCTCCTCCTGTGATGTCTCATTTAACTGAAGTGGGGGAGGAATGTGCATGAATGTATAGGTTTTTGCATTGCATAAAAAGAAAAGCAGGCGCCTGGGTGGCTCAGTCGTTAAGCATCTGCCTTCCGCTCAGGTCATGATCCCAGGGTTCTGGGATCGAGCCCTGCATTGGGCTCCCTGCTCTGCGGGAAGCCTGCTCCTCCCTCTCCCACTCCCCCAGCTTGTGTTCCCTCTCTCGCTGTGTCTCTCTCTGTCAAATAAATAAATAAAATCTTAAAAAAAAAAAAAAGCTAATATGTCCTTTCCTTCATTTGGTTGAAAAAAGTTATTTGTGCATTCATAGCTTTTTTAAAATTTTTTAATTCATTTTTAATTTTTTTTAAAAAAAGATTTTATTTATTCATTTGACAGAAAAAGAGAGATAGCACAAGCAGGGAGAGTGGGAGGGGGAGAAGCTCTCCCCAGGATGCTGGGATCATGACCTGAGTTGAAGGCAGATGCTTAACTGACTGAGCCACCCATTTGCCCTTGTTCTTTTAAAATTAAAAATAAAAAGGCGGAAGTGAAATTCCTAATTTCAATGACAGTTGGCTTAAGTAGCTTGAAAATGATTGTGTGAAATGAAAAGAAAAACAAGAAAAGACAAACATAAAAGGTTTTAGTGTGTAGGAGAAAGTGCCACTAGGTTGATGGGCACAGTCAGGGTGCCTAATGCTGTCCAGCTCCAAAACGGGAGGCATGCCACATGAAACCATCTTTATAGAAGCTTTTACAATCTGTACTTGGTTTTTTAAAAAGGTTTATTATTTATTTGAGAGGGGGGTAGAGAGGCAGAGGGAGAGGGAGAGACAGTCTTAAGCATACTCCCCACCAAGCCCTATTCTGGGCTGGATCTCAAGCCCCTGAGATCACTACCCTGAGATCAAGGACCTGAGCTCAAACCGGGTGTCACCCAGGCGCCCCTACAATCTGTACTTGATTTTTAATGAGAAAGTTCTTCCCAGGAAATTCTAATGGGAAATCCAGGTTTATTTTCTGTATGCGTAACATCAAAAACACCTGACAGGTTGGCCCCATTCCCAGCAAATCTATTTCTCCTCTAACATTCTGTAACTTAATATGGCACTGGGCTGGGGGACCACGGTGCACAGTTGTGTTCTACTAAAAATTCTCTCAAAGCTGCCTCCTCTTCTTAGGTCAGTAGCCCACCTATGGCCTATTTGTATTTCACTGAGTAAGAGTTTAATAACGTAAGTGAAGGCCTAAACCCAGAAATTCAAATTCAAGGTGTAGGGGAAAAAATTGCTCAAGCGACTGTAGAAGTAGATGCCTTCACACGGGAAGCGGCAGTGAGATACTTATTTTTACATCCTAAACTTGGGTGCTGTAGTACTTATCTCAGCCATCATTGTATAGTCGAGAGTGTTTTGCATCATCTTGAGTACAGAAAATCAGTTGTTTCTTCCGTGCTTAGTCAAATGAATAGTGCTGTTCATTCATTCATCTCACTGAATAGGCAGGAAGTTCCTTGAGCACAAAGGCCACAAGGGCCCTATATTTATCTTTGGTTTGTGAGTCCTCCTAGCTCCGTACAAAGAATCTACCGGCCGGCAGTCAAAAGTATTTAGAGGCGGAGGGATGGAAAGGAATGTTTCAGTTGCTCAGAAAATGTTTTATGCCTCCGATCCTCTGCTGGGGAGGTAGGCATAGAAAACGTTCTTGTGACAGTACGGTTTAACTAATAACCACCCTGGAAACTTGGCTTCACAAAATGCACGACCTCTCTGTGCGTTGCGCCGCTGGCCAGTCTCGGCGGGTCACGAGGTCACGGTCACCGACGCGGTGGCCGCGCCGCAGCCCACACGTTCCCGCGGCCTCTCGGGCTCCCTCCCTCCGGCAGGCGTCGCTGGCCACAGCAGGGCGGGTGAGGAAGGAAGAGCACCCGATCTTCCGTCCCCCTCCCGGGGACTCGGCACCCCCGGCCCGCCCTCCCTAGGAGCCCGCGCCTGCTCTAGCGCCCTGTGCACGCGCGCTGCGGTGAACCGGGTCCTCCCTGGGCCAGGCGAGGGTGCAGGCCACCGCGACTGAACGCCGGGGCGCAGCTGGGAGGGAGCCGCGGGCAGGCCCGGGCTCAAGGCCAGGGCAATGAGCGCGCGCAGAAAGGCCCGGGACCCCCCTGCGGCGGGATCCCGAGGAGCGGGTGAGGGGGCCCGGGCCGCGCGGCCGCCGAGTCCGGGAGCCCTGGGCCAGGTGGGGGTGGGCGGAGGCGCGGCAGGAAACGCCCGGGGCGGCCGCGCCGGTCGGGCTGGGGGCACGGTGGAGGGTAGGGACGGGGCGGCGCCGGGCTGGGCTGCCCGGCCGGCTCACCTCGCCCAGGCGGCGCGCCCTGCGGGGACTCGCGGGGAGGAGAGGCAGACCCGCGAGCCTCGGGGTTCCGGGACCGCCCTCTCCCGCCCCAGGGCCAGCGGGGAGCGGCAACGACGGCTGGAGCCGCAGCGGCAGCATGAGAGCGGACTCCGCTGCTCCACGCCTGCGGACGCGCGGCGAGAGGCGGCTGCAGTGCCTGCGCGTGCCATGGGGGCGCCGTGGGACCCGGCGGGCGGCCGGCACTTCGGGCGGCGCGGATGCCCGGGGCTTCCGCGGAGCGGCCCGGCGCTGGCGGCTGCCGGCCTGCTGTGCACCGCTCTGGCCGCCTACTCCTGCTGGAGGCAGCTGCCGCCGCTGCCGTGGCAGTCCTTCGGCCCGCGGCAGTCCTTCGGCCCGCGGCGGCCGGTGGGCGTGCTGCTGTGGTGGGAACCCTTCACGAGGCGCGAGAGCGGCGCGAGGCGGCCGCCGGACTGCTGGCTGCGCTTCAACATCAGCGGCTGCCGCCTGCTCACCGACCGGGCGGCCTATGCGGAGGCCCAGGCGGTGCTCTTCCACCACCGGGACCTCGTGAAGGGCCCCCCCGACTGGCCCCCGCCCTGGGGCGTCCAGGTGCGCGGGGCCGAGGGGCTGGAGTTGCAGGTGTTGGACGACAAGGCGGCGGCGGCGGCCGAAGCCCTGGCCACCTCGGGCCTCAGGCCCCCGGGCCAGCGCTGGGTGTGGATGAACTTCGAGTCGCCCTCCCACTCGCCGGGCTTGCGAAGCCTGGCAGGTAACCTCTTCAACTGGACCCTCTCCTACCGGGCCGACTCGGACGTGTTCGTGCCTTACGGCTACCTCTACCCCAGGACCCATCCCAGCGACCCGCCGCTGGGCCTGGCCCCGCCGCTCGCCCGGAAACGGGGGCTGGTGGCCTGGGTGGTGAGCAACTGGGACGAGCGCCAGGCCCGGGTGCGCTATTACCGCCAGCTGAGCCAGCACGTGGCGGTGGACGTGTTCGGTAGGACCAGGCTGGGGCGGCCGGTGCCCAACATTGGCGTCCTGCACACAGTGGCCCGCTACAAGTTCTACCTGGCCTTCGAGAACTCGCAGCACCTGGATTACATCACTGAGAAGCTTTGGCGCAACGCGTTGCTGGCCGGGACCGTGCCGGTGGTGCTGGGCCCCAACCGTGCCAATTATGAGCGCTTCTTGCCCCGCCGTGCCTTCATCCACGTGGATGACTTCCCTAGTGCCTCCTCCCTGGCCGCCTACCTGCTCTTCCTCGACCGAAACCCGGCAGTCTACCGTCGCTACTTCAACTGGCGCAGGAGCTTCGCGGTGCACATCATCTCCTTCTGGGACGAGCCCTGGTGCCGGGTCTGCCAGGCTGTGCAGACCACTGGGGACCGGCCCAAGAGCGTACGCAACTTGGCTCGCTGGTTTGAGCGGTGAAGCCACTCTCGCCTGGGTGTAACCCAGGGAGGTCAAATCGTCAGCTTTTGGAGCCTCAGTTGTGCATCCCCTTGACTCCTCAATCATGGGGCGGAATTTTCCAAACACTCATTTGTACTTTATGGGGAAATGGTGATTTACCAATCGATATTATTTAGCACAAAGACGGGGTAGGAAGGATTCCCGGTTCTCATGGGTTTTTTGTACAAATAGCAGTTGGGCTCTGTCTGCTGTAGATGGACATCAGTGTTCACCTGGGAAGAAGGGGGCCCTTCCTCACCTTGTAACCTGTGCAGAGGGGAAGAAACAGCCTACCTACCAGAAGCCTTTGAGTCAGTCGCTCTGACCTTCCTCATTGGCCACAGGCCATATTTGTGGTCTGCGCTGAATCCGAATCCACACACACTGCTCTTTGGCGCCCGTTTCACTGGGCCGATGCGCAGCAAGCCCCTGGTTTTAGGAGACTTGTTGCAGAACAGTGACAGGACTAGGGCCACAAGTGGGTCTTTCTCTGTCTGGGGTGAATTCTGAAAAGCCTCATCTCCTAAGGAAGATGAGGAGGGTGGTCCAAGAATCCGTTTACTGTTCCTTAACAAGTCCTTTTTGTTCCCCGGCCCTATTAGTGCAAAGAAGCTGGTAGATTGTCCTTGAAGGAGAGTTCAGGGGACTCTATAGGTATACCTCACTTTTACAAGTGTAGTTTTGGAAAGCTGCTTTTAAATCAAGTCCCAAATTCACTGCTTTAGGAGAATTCAGCATTTAATGCAGCCCTATGGAGAATCCCTTTGCAATGTGAATAATCGTCTCCTAACTTATTTCCTCTGTGTCTATGTTTTTCTATAACCTAAAATTTTTAAAAAGCGCATTAAAATTACAGATGTGAAAATAAAGTGGAAGCAACCTCTTCCCTCTTTCCAGAAAACCAGCCTGTGTTTACAAACAGAGGAGAAGGAAGCCACGGTGTCGCTCTCCACAAAATTAATTTGTTGTCTTTTTTTACTGGCCCTGAAATTTCAGCAGGAATGTCTTTCCTCCAGGGGTGCTGGCATTACCTGTCTGCAGAACAAGGAACGAGATTGTACCGCATTATGGAATCATGGAAGAGGAAAAAAGTTTCGTGGTGTCTGTTAATGGCAGTTTTTTTTTTTTTTTTGCCCCCCCCCCCCGCCCCCACCCCTGCCCGGCTCAGTTTTTAGTACAATGTTTAGTTGCTGGGAAATGAAACTAAATTAGTGCCTGCAGTGAGCTTTGGCTTTTGTTAAAATCTAAATCTGCAACTTTCCTTGGAGCCAGCAGGTTCCCCTCCTGGTCTGCATGGTAGTACAGTACATCCTTACATGCCTAGTGACCTTGAGACTGGGTCATGGGGCCAACTTTGAAAATATATGCATTGCCTTGAAAAGTTGTTGAATGAATAGCTTACTTAGTAGGTGTCACCGCATGCCTACTCTGTGCCAAACACTGGGCTGCAGGTGCCAGGAAAGACACACAAGTATGTAAGGCAAGGAAGGTCCTTTCCTTTAAGGCTCCTCGAATCTGCCACTGCCACCAAGTAAATAATTAACTTTGATAAATCAGTTGGCAGAACCTATTTGTTTAAAGTGACTTTCTTTAATGTAATACAGGCCATAGGTTGGTTATTAGAAAGCCAGTTGATTTACAGCCTCAAACAATGGTTTCTTTTTCTCCTCGATTTGATTATTTTTTTCCAGTTTTATTGAGAAATAATTAGCACATGTCACTGTATTACGTTTAAGGCATAGAGCATGATGGTTGGTTTACATAGAATGTGAAATGATTATTGCAATAGGTTCAGCTAATATCCATCATCTAATATAGATACAATATAAAGAAATCCTCGATTTATTATAATAAGGACCCTCAGTGACTGATTATCGTGGGTACGGTCTGTCTGAGATTAATTAGTTTTATATAAAATTCTGCTGTAAACAGTAACTATGCACTTGATTAGGACAATTAGCTGAATCATAAAGTAAGTTTTCTCTCTGTGCATTTGTTGCAGACTCACTTGAAAAGCTCACTAAAACCCAATTCTTTCTTCAATTCTTTCTTTTCCTTAAAAGGAGAAATTAAAGCCCATGGATAAAATTTCCTTATTTAAATACTATAGTGTGGGTGGAATTACAAAGTATCAGCCAGCCAATAAAGAAAAAGTTAAAATTCTATTCTTTTTTAAAAAAGATTTTATTTTTCTATTTGAGAGAGAGAGAGAGTGTGCTCTAGCAGGGGGGAGGGGCAGAGTGAGAAGCAGACTCAGATCATGACCTGAGCTGAAGTCAGACACTTAACTGACTGAGCCACCCAGGTGCCCAGAAAAATTCTATTCTTAAAATGAGTATTTATGAGGTATTGGCCAATGATCTTGGTGTCGTTGGGAATCTACATGAGGCAGTGGGAGAGTGGATTTTGGAGGTAATCTGGCTTAGATTTGATTCCAGCTAGTGTGACCTCTGCAAATTAGTAATAACCTTGAGCCTCAGATTCCTTATCTGAAAAATGAAGGCGGACAATACTTCACAGTTCATTGTGAGCATTAGGGGAAGTGAAATAAAGGTGCCTAACATATAGCAGTCAGTTGGCAAAAGAGAAATTTTTTCTTCCTTTTTTTGTGAGGATTTCAGGCTGCTCCATATCCATTTGTATGTCTAAAATTAAATCTCAACATATATTTCAGGATATATCTGAAACAAAAAGGGGCCTCATATTGTGTGTTTCAAATACATCCCTAAAGCTAAACTGTATTATTTCGAGAATCACCATGGTTATTTAGATTGAACTTGAATTTGCACACTAGGAGGAAGTGTCTGGCTTTCTTTGAAAAAAAAAAGTGAGTTATATAGTTACAGGAGTAACTATTTTACTGGTGCTCTTCTTAGTGGTAAGTCTTTATAACTAACCACACTTACTAAATATTTAGCATAAAGAAGGTATATTTGCATTTTTATTCATGTGCAAATTTTGGGTATAGAACCAGAATATTTTTTTTTCGGCTGATCTCGTCAGAGAGTAAGAGAAATATAGCAATTGCTCATTTTATGTTTTTCATATTCTAAATTGAGTAGGTTAAAATTCATATCCATTCATAAAAGAATCATATATACTTAAAAATGTCTTTTCTATGATTGTCATGCCCTCCTTTTAAGGCATAAACTTTTCTTTCAAATTTATTACGAATTTCATATTTTTGGCACTTGATGACTAATGACCCGAGCACACCCGGAATGCCATTGGGATTGGGAAGACAGGCTGACTTGCTTTCACTATTCACACTCCTTTCCAGCTTCTAAGCCCTTCCCTGGCAGTAAGGTAGAGGAGGCAGGGTGGCCTCATGGAGAGAGTTTGCAGTTTGGGGTCAGAACCTGGGTATGTGGTTCTGCCACTTTCTGCCCCTGTGATCCTGATTAGGCAAGTTACTGAAACTCTCCGAGTTTTAGCTTCCTCCTTTATAATGCATGAATGCCCCGGCAAAATGAGGATTAAATGTGATTATGTGGCCCAAAGTGCTTTGTACACAGTGAAGTGCTACACAGTTACAGTATACTCCAAATTTTCAAAGTTCTAGAACAGGACGAGCAAACTCTCTGTAAAGGGCCAGAGTAAATATTTCAGGCTCGGCAGGCCATCCAGTCTCTGCGGCCGCTAACCTCTGCTGGTGGAGCGCAAAGCAGCCTTTGACAAGACATAAACAGATGGGGTGCCTGGATTTGGCCGTCGTTTGTCAACGCTGTGCTAGACTTTTAGACTTTTAAGGAATCTGAGAACCTACCTGATGGGTATTTCTTAGAAGGGGTCTAAGAATTGGAATCGAAGAATTTTGGAGGCAGATATTCCTGGGTTCCTAGATCAGCTTTGCAACGTTTCCTAGTTGTCTTACCTTGGGTACGTCATCTAAGCCTTCTGTGTTTTGATATTCCCGTCTCTAACTGAAGGTAATCACCTGTAGTTTCTGGAGGTGTTGGGAGAATTCGATCCCACTTCCAGTCCTCAGTGCAGTGTCTGGCACAGAGGAAGCACCTGGAAGATGTTAGCTGTGATTATCCCCGTCCGTTTTACAGAGGAAGGGGTCCAGGCCTGCCTGAGGTTACGGTCGTCGTGGCAGAACCAGTTGGGCTTGTCACAAGTCACAACCCCTTTGAGCCTCTGTCACTTGAACTGCAAAATGAGGGAGTTGGACGAAGTGTTTTTTTTGGGACCTTCTCGTTTCCCTTGCCATCGTTCTGCCGACTGGCACCCCAGGGCTGAGTAACTGAGTCACCTCCCCGTATGCCTTCCTTACAGTCTGGAAATGACTTGCTACCCAGCAGCAGGAAACTGGCAGAAAACTAGGCAGCAGAGAGGGAGACTGATTTAGCATTAAAACATGCATATATATATTTATGGACACACACACACAGATATTAAAGTGTCACATGCCTTAGATATGAGGGAAGGGAGCCCAGTTCTTGGTAATCAGTATGGTGAATAATTACACTGAATACATTTCAAGTCCTTTTTGGATGTGTCTCAGGGACTTTTATGCTACACATTCTTATAACAAATCAAGTATGTATGCATGTTCAGATTATTTTGATAAAATGATTAAAGTGTTGAGATGGAAAACGACTCCTTGTTTAAAATGTACATCCTCCAGGCACTAACGTGTGCAACCGTGACATGTGGGGTGTTTCTTGGTTGGGTTTCTGTAAGTTCATCAGTCCTGGATTAGTGACTAAAATGTGACAGTTTTGTCTGTTCTGAGTTGTGCCTGGTCTAATTCAGCTCGTCCTTTTATCTTTCTTCCCTGGCTTCTTCACTTTAACCTGGTGACTTGTCTCCAGGGGCATAAGTAGTGTTTTCCTTTCTCTCATTCCAATTTATTTTACTAAGTGCCCCAACACACTCTATGTACTGTCTTTATCTCCTGTTCAGTAAACTAAATAATGCCATTAAAAAAAAATTTTTTTTAAAGATTTTATTTATTTGACAGAGAGAGATACAGCGAGAGAGGGAACACAAGCAGGGGGAGTGGGACAGGAAGAAGCAGGCTTCCCGCCGAGCAGGGAACCCGATGCGGGGCTCGATCCCAGGACCCTGGGATCATGACCTGAGCCGAAGGCAGATGCTCAACGACTGAGCCACCCAGGCGCACCAATAATGCCATTTTAAAAGGGGTGGAATAAAGACTGGGAACAGGATGGTGGGCAGAGGCATCCTTCTTAACAGCTGATGCTCAAATTATTGAAGAGGGAAAAACACTGAATATTTTCTCCGCTTTCCTTTCTCCAACACACACACACACACACACACACACACACACACACACACACACACTGACATGCTCATTTCAGTACAGACTGTGAACACTGATGTTGGCTAGCTGAGAGTAGGACCAGTTACAAGAAAAGAGGATTCAGGGGCGCCTGGGTGGCTCAGTCGTTAAGCGTCTGCCTTCGGCTCAGGTCATGATCCCAGGGTCCTAGGATCGAGCCCCGCATCCGGCGCCCTGCTCAGCGGGAAGCCTGCTTCTCCCTCTCCCACTCCCCCTGCTTGTGTTCCCTCTCTTGCTGTGTCTCTCTGTCAAATAAATAAATAAAATCTTTAAAAAAAAAAAAAAAGAAAAGAGGATTCAATAGTGAGTACTCAATAGTGAATAATAAATGAGTGAAAAGAGTGTGCACCAGAAAGTAGGACAGCTAGTGAGCATATGTGGGGAGTGAAGAGAAAAAAGGAAAAAACAAAGACATTGAGGTAAACGAGTAAGAAGTGTTTGAAGAGAAAGTGAGAAGAGCAGACAGAAAAGAAGGAGGGGGAAGATAAGGGCTAACTGACATGGAAAGAGGACCAAGGAGGAACAGATGCGCAGAGAATGAGGGAATAGAGTAAACCCTCCATTCGGTGCACTGCTCTGAAGGGAAAGCTTTGTTCCAGCTTGAAATACAGCATCTGTTGGCACATGGGAAGTGAAATCAAGAAGTCTGAACTCACTGACAGGGAAAGTCAGGACCTTAACAAGGAGTACACTAACATTTCAGCAGATACAGAAAACTGTCCCCTGATTCATTACAAGAGATTCTTGAACTCTTGTGAATGCTTCTTTTTTATCTTGGAAAACTCACATTCGTTGAAGGTTTTTGTTTGGTTGGTTTTGTTTTTTTGTTTTGTTTTTAATTCCCAGTTGGCATATTCAAGTGTACTCAGTATCTACTTGTAGAGAAATTTATTATTTTTTTATGTAACCATAATCACCAAATGACTCCTTTGAAGAAGAGTCAGAGGAAAATAAGAGACTCAGTACATTGGATGGACTTACTAGTCTCATGGGGAACCCTATGATAAAACTATTTCAAGTAAGTTGTAAAGGATTGGATTTTTGAGATCTTTGAATTCATTTTTTTTAAGATTTATTTATTTATTTTAGAGAGAGTGTATGTGGTGGGAGTAGGGGGTGGGGCAGAAAGAGAGAGCGAGAGAATCCTTAAGCAGACTCTCCTTCCCTACTTGAGGCTTGATCCCAGGACCCTGAGATCATGACCTGAGCCAAAATCAAGAGTCAAATGCCCAACTGACTGAGCCACCCAGGTGCCCCTCGAATTCATGTTTTTAAAAATTACTGAATTTTATCTAAATATACTAAAAAACATTGCCCTGTTAGATCATGAGTGCTGAACATTTTAATCTGAGTTATTTTTAAGAAGGGAGAGAAATGGGCTAATGAACATTTCTTTAAAAAAAAACAACTTTATTTTGAGAGCCCTCAAGCAAGTGGAGGGGCCGAGGGAGAGGGAGAGAGAGAATCTCAAGCATGCTCCACGCTGGGTGCAGAGCCTGACTCAAGGCTCCATCTCACAACCCTGAGATCGTGACCTGAGCCAAAATCAAGAGTTGGACTGAGCCACCTAGGCGACCCATTAACGAACATTTCTTGTGAGATCACAAGCTAAGTCTTTCTGATATTCTTCCACCAAAATACAAGTGCTACAGCCTCTGGTCTCAACACTTACCTACCTGATTATTTTCACTAATACTACAGTTAAAAATAAATGTCATTATGAAGTATTGCCTTCAAAATGACTAATCTCTATAGGGATTTTGCTCTCCTAGCAACTAGGACCACCTGCTCTTACCCTATGATTTTTCTCGTTCTCCTAAGCTTAGGTAAACATTTCAGAAATCTCTGTTCCACTACCTGAAACTTAGTGTGAGATACAATTAAGCACAATTATCTCAGTGATCAAGTCTTTAGATAAAAATGATTCTTATCTAATAATTTATCATGGCTCCTTCTTTGAGAGGTACAAATTTGTGGCTTTTAAACAAGAATTGTTTGCCAGAAGTTCACTAATATTTATTATTTATTAGACTCCTACTAAACACAGGGTGCTTTCCATATATTTTTCCCCTTTACATCGAAGGCCTAGTGGTAGGCAGCCTCTAAGATGACACCCATTGGTCCCTGCCCCCTGGTATCCACACCTTTGTGTAATTATCTCCCTTTGAGTGTGGTCTGGATTTACAGACTCAAATTTTTTTTTTTTGAGATTTGATCTATCCGGGCGCCTGGGTGGCTCAGTTGGTTGGGCGACTGCCTTCGGCTCAGGTCATGATCCTGGAGTCCAGGATCGGGTCCTGCCATCGGGCTCCCTGCTCAGTGGGGAGTCTGCTTCTCCCTCTGACCCTCCCCCCTCTCATGCTCTCTCTCTATCTCATTCTCTCAAATAAATAAATAAAATCTTAAAAAAAAAAGGTTTGATCTATCCATTTATTTGAGAGAGGAGGAGCAGAGGGAGGGTCAGAGGGAGAGGGACAAGCAGACTCCCCATGGTGGGGGTGGGGGGCGAACCCACGACCCTGACATAATGATCTGGAGCTGAAATCAAGAGTTAGATGCCCAATGGACTAAGCCACCCAGGCACCCTTTTAGGGACTCATTTCTAATGAATGGAATGTGGCAGAAGAGCAAGGCTGAAACTTTGAAATTAGGTTATTAAAAGTCTGGTTTTCTGTCTTGGGAGCCCTTTCTTGCTTTTTAGCTTGCCAGCTCTGAGAGAAGCCAACTGACATGATGTGAGCTGCCTTGTGGCAAGAGACTGAGGAAGGCCTCAGTCCTGAGTTGCCCTCAGTCCATCAGCTCAAGAGGAACCGAGTCCTGCCAACCAGATGGAAGCAATTCTCTCCAAGGTGAGCCTTCAGATGAGTCCCCAGGCCCAGCTAACGTCTTCACGGCAACATCAGAGAGACCATAAACCAAAGGTCCCCAGGTGCGCCAAGCCTGCATTCCTGACCCACAAAATCTGTGACATAATGTTTATTGTTTTAGGGTTTGGAGGTATTCGTCGTTCAACAATAGCTAGCAAATGCAGTCATTAGCCCTATTTTAGAGATAAGAAAACTGAGAATCAAACTGGTTAATCATGTACAATTATGCAGAAAATACCTGAGCCAGGATTCTGGCTCCATTTGGTTCCAAATCTTTCTTTCATTATAGTATCCTGCTTTTCATTAAGTCTAAGTCTTGCAGTGACTGTGATGTATACCCCTCTGTCCTAGTTTACATGAGTTTCACTAGTCCTCAGCTACTGATACGGGCAATCTTCTTAACTACTCTCAGTTTGGAATATGGGGACATATATTTAGCATTGGCTTACCAGAAAGCTTGCTGGGACTTCCATGTCTGGACATTTGGAAAGACATTTGGTTAGACAAGGTCAGCCAATTCACTCACTAGAGGCAATGCCTTTAGTTGGCTGCTGGCAACCCTTACGATGGTATCTACAAGAGCCTGGAGACCTCCTGGTGAGGGCTGGTACAAGCGAACAGCAGTTGTGATCTTCTGGCCTAAGTACAAGAGTCTCCAGGTGGACAGGACAAGGGGCCAGACGGGTAGCCCCAACCTTGCTACTTCAGATCGTCGGTCCATGTGGTTTAAAGCAGGATCACGGTCCCATGCTAGGAGGGCAGGAAATGGGGTCCAGTCCCTTGAGGGATGAACCTGGTAAGAGCTAGAGAAGATTCCAGGTCTTCTGAGCAGGGCTACGGTGGGAGAGGCTGGAAAACACAACTGCTCTTCTCGGCTGGTCGCTCTGGTGCCAGGTTCCTCATCATGACGCTAGCTTTCTGGTTCTCTGCATTCTCAGGGATGGAAGGACAGCAAATACTGGCCACGTGAAGAAATAGTGCTGGCTCTTGAGCAATGTGTAGCCAAAGATGGCATTGATTTCAGGTGCTGACTTCCTGTAACCATGGCTCTAGACTTTCCCAGATCCTCCAATTTACAATATTTTGTCATGGATGCATATTTATCCCCATTTCCTAATTTTGGATTTTAAAATGGTACCGTAACTTTGGAAGACAGCCTCCCTGCTCATGGATTGGTGATTGAAAGTTTATGCCATCCATGGTGGATTCCCCAATTCAAGTTGGATAAAACCCTTTTGGCTGTGAGTGAATGGAAAGAAGGGTGGTGTGTGTGTTGAGGGGGGCCAGAGAGATGTTGCTGAGCTGCCCACTGGGGGCTTTGATGATTTCTTTGCTTTTAGAGAACCAGAAGTTTAGGGATTGAGGGTTTACTGTATTCAGGAGATGCTCTCTTGGATTGAATCTGAAAAATTTGAATAATACTAAAAAAAAAAAAAAAAAGCTTTGCAAAGGGATTTGGTAATGATCTACAGAATTTTGATCTCGGGATGGATTTTGATGTGGTACGGATTTATGGATTTCTTACATGGCTTCTCTAAAACTGGACTAGTAGAATGTTATCTATCTCTTAGATATCAGCTATTTGTTATAGAGTCATAACTCTGGAATTGTGTTCATATCTAAGGCATCTTTTTTCTAGAATTATGTTCCTATTATTAATAGGTTTATATTATTTAAATTGTAGGCAGACACAAATAACTAGAAGCTATGACCAAATTTGGGCAATAGTTCCAATTAGCAGAACTCAAAATTATTGCACTGACCTTCAATAGTATTTTAATAATAACAGCCTGACAATTGGTTGCTTTTCTTTTCATACCATATTATATGCGTATTTATCATTATCACTTATATTACTTGAATTGGGTTTTTTAAAGATTTTATTTATTTATTTGAGAGAGAGAATGAGATAGAGAGAGAGAGCATGAGAGGGGGGAGGGTCAGAGGGAGAAGCAGACTCCCCACTGAGCAGGGAGCCTGATGCGGGACTCGATCCCGGGACTCCAGGATCATGACCTGAGCTGAAGGCAGTCGCTTAACCAACTCAGCCACCCAGGTGCCCCTATATTACTTGAATTGTATATTGTACTAACTTATTAAGTTTAAGAATATCTGGGAGAAAGCATTGTTATGCCAAAAGTACATTTTAAAAGTACTTTTTAATTTTTACATTTTTCCCTCATGCATAATTATTTAATTTATTCATTTTGCTTCATTCATCTAATCCTAGCTCTCTGTCCCCGGTAATTATCTAAGTAGAACATATGTCCTCTTCTGCCCATTCCCGCCGCTTCTCCTTTTCCTCAGTGCAGAGGAGGAAGAATTACAGTTATATTTCAGTTACTTGATGTTATTTTTGAGATTAAATGTGGGCCTATAGAACCATGATCAAGTTGGAACAGTATGTGATAACTGTCTGATTTGCCGGTCATCTTGATACTGTCTAAGCCATGAGACTAGTATTTCCTGAATGGTGCTGCCATATAGATGATCCACAGCCAAGCAATGCTAAAATATGTGAGTCCCCTCCAATCTGGTGCGTACTATTTTCTACAGTTGTTGTAATCTAACTTAATCGGTATGCATTTCATACCTGAAAACAGTGAGTGGTGGTTGGATAACTAGAAATCCAAAATCAGTCAATCAGATTTATTAATGAACAAGAAATAGAGAAACATATGTTTATATACTTATTTTATAGCTTTTATTTATGTATCCAGCCATCATTCATCCATCCGCATCCATCCAAGAATCCATTCAGCCATTCATGTAATCAATATATATTTTCACAGAATAGGTATCATGCTAGACTCTAGACACAGAGGTTAAAAACGTGGTTCCTGTTCTCAAGGAGATGACAGTCTAGAAGCAGACACAAATGAAGCAACAATGTTCCAGTGGCCTGATTAGAATCAGGGCACAGGAATGTGTGAAGCATGATGGGAGCACAGAAGAGGAGTGTCCGCTTCAGCTTGGGTATCGAGAGTGAGCAGAGATCAGGGAAGGTGTCCTTTGATTTAGAGATGTTTGAGTGGGTCCTCAAGTGCGAAGAGGAGTTACCAGTACACTTTGGAAGTGAAGAGAAGAGGTATGTCTTTAGGAGGAACTAGCATAGGCAAAGCCCGTGAGTATGAGAGGATATGGTAAGTTACAGGAACTCTGTGTCATTCTGGACAAGGAGACAAGAGTGTGCTGGGGCAGGACGGATGGGAGGGGGGCAAGAGATCATTCTAGAGAGCAAATCTGATCATGAAAAGCCTTGTAAATGAAGCTAAGAATTTTGGATCATTTCCGAAAAGGGAGGGGAACCATCAAAGGCTTCTGGTTGGTTTGTCCAGAATAAATGCCAAAGAGGAGCCATGGCCTTCCTTTGCAGCTGCTGCTTCCTCATTTTACAGATTTCTGAGCAGATAGCCATCTCAGGTGTTCACTTCCCTGTGCTCATTTGCATGCCCAAAACCTAATGAAATGTAGTTAGTTCAAGTAACTCACTCCAGTGTTTCTGATGGTGCAGCACTGCCGATGCCCCTCCACGATCCAGGAAGCAAGGCTTGTGGTCAAGTTACGTCATTCCCCAAATTTTCCACCTGCCTCTTTGGGCACAGTTTCTCCCACCACCACCTGGTTTTGGCAACCACTGATCCGTTTTCTATTGCTATATTTTGCTTTGTTCTAAAACGTCATAAATAAAACTGAGCACTAGGTAGCCTTTCAATCTGGCTTCTTTGGCTTAACATAATGCATTTGACACACTTCAATATTATTGCGTGTATCAGTAGTTTCTTTTTAAAAAACATTTTATTTTATTTAAATTCAATTAATTTACATATAGTGTATTAATAGTTGCAGAGGTAGAGTTTAGGGCTTCATCAGTTGTATATAATAATACCCAGTGCTCATTCCATCATGTGCCCTCCTTAATGCTCATCACCCAGTTACCCCATCCCCCCACCCCCTTCCCCTCCAGCAACCCTCAGTTTGTTTCCTATAGTTAAGAGTCTCTTACACTTTGTCTCCCTCTCTGATTTTGTCTTATTTTAAGTAGTTCTTTTTTATTGCTGAATAGCATTCCATTAAATCTTTGTATATTCTGTATACAAGTTCTTTATCTTTATGTGTGCGTGTGTATGTGTTTAATAGACTTTATATTTTAGAGCAGTTTTAGTTTCACAGCAAAACTGAGAGGAGGGGCACCTGGGTGGCTCAGTCATTAAGCATCTGCCTTCGGCTCAGGTCATGATACTGAGAGGAAAGTACAGAGATTCCCCAGATGTCCCCTCCCCACCACATGCATGGCCTCCCTCATTGTCAATGTCCCCCACCAGAGTGATACATTTGTCACAACTGGTGAACCTACACTGATACATCATAATCACTCAAAGTCTGTAGTTTACATTAGGGTTCACTTTTGGTGTTGTACATTTTATGAGTTTGGACAAATGTGTAATGACATGTATCCACCATTATAGTTTCATACAGAGTAGTTTCACTGCCTTAAAAATCCTCTGTGCTTCACCTATTCATCCCCTCACCCCTTAAACCTCTGGCAACCACTGATCTTTTTACTGTCTCCATAGTTTTGCTTTCTACAATATCATATGGTCAGAATCATACAGTATTAGCCTTTTCAGATTGGCTTCTTTCACTTAGTAATATGCATTTAAGATTGTTCCATGTCTTTTCATGGCTTGAGAGCCCATTTCTTTTTAGCACTGAATAATATCCCATTGTCTGGATATACCATGGTTTCTCTATCCATTCACCTATCAAAGGACATCTTGATTGCTTCTGAGTTTTGGCAGCTATGAATATGAGTAAGGCTTTGATAAACATCCATATGCAGCTTTTGCATGGATATAAGTGTTCAACTCCTTTGGGTAAATACTAAAGAGCTGGATCATATGGTAAGAGATGGGTTATTTAAGTTTATCCTTTGAACTGTGCCACTTAACCATAATCTCCCAGGTTTTTATGTCTTAGAAAATAAGAAATTATTATTATTATTATTTTGAGAGGGAGAGAGCATGCAAGTGGGGTGGTGGAGGGGAAGAGGGAGAGAGAGAGGGAGAGGGAATTTTAAGCAGGCTCCATGCCCAGCACAGAGTCTGACGTGGGGCTCAATCTCATGACCCTGAGATCATGACCTGAGTTGAACTCAAGAGTCAGATGCTTAACCGACTTGAGCCACCCAGGTGCCCCAAGAAACGATTTTATTGTTGTCTTAGTTACTACCACCACATTCTTTTTCTTTGTTGTTGTTATTTAAAGGTCTGACAATACTATCCTTTTTCTTGATGTACTGGAAAGAAAATGGTTCAAGATACTCTTACCCAGGAGATAAACATGGCCTATGTGCCAACTTTGCCTGGGGCCATTCTTGGCTTAAGTCAATACTACTGTTTGGGGCAGGACACTTAGGAAGGCTGGAGTAGACAACTCCATACACATAACCAGGCAAGTCCTGTTATTCATTTATTGAGAAGGACTGATATGATATTAAGATCATTAATTCATATAGTACAGGCAGCTTTGCTCTTTAATTCTTATTCTGTAAAGCAAATCAGTGAGACTGACTACAGAGTTCTTTATTTCCACTAGCCGTGTTATCTATTTGAGTTTTCAGGGCATAAACACTTTGCCTGAACTACTTTCTGAGTTACACTTTTAAATGAGCTTCTATTTATCATGCTCCATACATATCTGAACAAAGAAACCTTAGTAATGCAGATACATTTAAAAAATTTTAATAACAAATCCATTTGCTTCTTTCTTTTTATACTTTTCCATATTACATTTATTCTTTCCACCAGTCTTAACAAATAAACTCCCCTTGGAAAAAGAAACAAATGTCCCTACTCATTACATATGCCTTATTCTACTTGAAAGCATTTTATTTGCCAGCAGTCCTCTAGAATGACTAATAAAGTTCTAAACTTTTTTCATTATTTCATGATAAATAAAATAATTGAAAATACTATAGAGCACTCTTGGAAATTAGTCATACTCTATTCCTTCTTTAAAGGTTTACCAAGGTCCTGTATGGCCTAGTAATTCCATAAGCATGTAGCATATACCATAAACCACAAACCACAGTTATTTAGACAGCTTTGGAAATGCTGCCATTCAGCTTGAAATTCCATTTGCATTCTTTTGGAATTATCGATGTAATACTTTGCTTTATTTATTAAGTATACTAGTCCCTGACTAGACTCTAAGCAGTGAGCAAGTTGAACTAAGTAAGCAAGATGCAAGTTTCCATGTGTCATAATGCATGAGAGTGAATGATTTTTGTCTTACTTTAGTAAATCTGCTTTCACAATTGCCAAAATTGCTGAGTCATTTGGGAAACATGATTAAAGAGTTGGAATGCAAGTTCTTTATTTAAAAAACGAAAAAAGGTGAAGCAATGGGACAGTATTAACCAGAGAAGAAAAAGTTATGGGGAGTTTTCTCCTGGTCTTCAAGCATCTTCAATCATCTAGCAAATAATTTTGCCAGGTACTGGGACCAGATTAGTTGCTGGGGATAAAGTATCAAGCATACAAAGTTCAAGTTCTCCTGGTGGAACCATATGGAGGGAACGGAAAGTATACAAGTAACAAAATAAATAAAATAATTTTCTATAACACATGAGGGCTCATTGTTCAAGATGATATCCAGCATCTTTTCTCTTTGCTGGGGCCCAAAGAGAAAATAGGTTTTGCACCATAGAGTAGGAAAGAAATTCCTTTCGCAGGGAGAGTACAGAGGGGTTGCCCTAAGGGGGAAAAGAAGCAAAGAGAAGGTGAACTTTACTGAACCTGCTATGTGGCCATCTAAGCTGGATACTGGATACTAATCATTTTACAATCACAACACTCCCTCTGAGTTAACTTTTATGATCCCCATTTTACAGATAATGAAGGGGTCAATTACTTGCTTAAGGCCACACATCTCATCACTGCAGAGCTAGGGTTGATTCTCTTGGACTCCAAGGCCACTTGTTTTCACTGTGCACTGTCTTGAGTGCAGGGGGATGGAATATTGCCATTCTAAATCTTTAAGCTTCTGTACAGGATTCCTTAAGTAGTTTCTTGCTCAAAAGTAAGGCAAAAGACAATCTGAATGGCTTTCACACCTGTTTTTTAAGGAGGAGAATCTAGTTTTTAAATAAAACTTCGTGTGGAACACTACTATATGAAACAGATTGGAACAGAGCAGCACTGTTGGATTTGGGGTGCATTGTTAAGAGGCTCGGCCACCTTCCTGATGAATTCCCCTCAATGACTAAGCTCCATTGTGACCCAGAAACGTTCTCCTTGCCTAGTGGTGGACATTTTAAAACAGTTACCAAGAAATAAAGTGAATGGGGTGCCTGGGTGGCTCAGTCGTTAAGCGTCTGCCTTCGGCTCAGGTCATGATCCCAGGGCCCTGGGATCAAGCCCTACATCGGGCTCCCTGCTCCGCGGGAAGCCTGCTTCTTCTTCCCCCACTCCCCCTGCTTGTGTTCCCTCTCTTGCTGTATCTCTCTCTGTCACATAAATAAATAAAATCTTAAAAAAAAAATAGTAAGTAAGTGAATAAAGCAAGTATTGATAGGAGTGAAACAAAGAGGAAACAGAAAGGGGTAGGTCAGGAGATGTATCTCATTCCCGTAGGGTGGAAATCTTTTAGATGTTTATTTAAAAATGGGATAAATAAGGGCACCTGACTGGCTCAGTTGGAGGAGCATGTGACTCTTGATCTCGGGGTCATGAGTTCAAGCCCCACATTGGGGATTACTAAAAAAAAAAGGGGGGGGGATGAATAAAATGGATATTGTTGGGGTTAAAACAATTTAATACAGCACTACCTAATGTTAGGTGGGACAAAGGGACTCCCTACTGCTCTACCAACATTAAAGGGCCCCAAACAAGTCTACTCTATTTACCCCTGTTTGGAGAAACTCAGAAAGTTAGAAGGCAGGGATTGTCAGGAGAAACCTGACCAGCAATACCCCGAGGCAACAGGCCAATTAATCAAGTTAAAGAGTCACCAAAGGGCGTGGGTCCCTTGTTCAGCTCCTAGCTAGGGAGCCAAAGCCTTTTGCACAAGAGTGAGTAAAATGGTCAGGGGTGGAGAAGAGAAGTTCCCAGGACTTTTTGATTCAGGAGTCCCACAAACTGTACCAAAACCCACTGGTGAGGCCCTCACTCAGGCTGCGATTAGTTTTGAGAGCATGTCAACATGTCAGGGTCAATAAGATTATGAAAACTAGAATGTTGAACCAGGCTTTATGTGAAGTAACTGTGTCTTATTGCTGCTCTTAGGAGGAAAATAACCAGTGTTTTGCCATTATGTATGATGTTTGCTGTAAGATTTTCATAAATGCCCTTAATCAGATTGAGATTTCCTTCTATTAATAGTTTGTTGAGTGGTTTTTGTCATAAAAGGGTTTCAGATTTTATCAAATGCTATTTTCTCCATCTATTGAGGTAAGCATGGGTTTTTCTTTTTTATTAATATGGTGTATTACATTAATTGATTTTTTTGGATGTTAAACCAGCTTTACATTCCTGGAATAAATTCCACTTGGTCATGTGTATATTTATTTTTATATGTTGTTAGATTTAATTTGCTATATTTTGTAGAGGATTTCTGTTTCTATACTGAGATATTGGCTTTTCTATCCTTGTGATATCTTTGCCAGTTTGGGTGTCTGATTAATACTGGCCTCAGAATGAATGGGGTAGTGTTCCCTCCTCTTCTTTTTGGAAGTGTTTGTGAATAATCATTATTAATTCTTCTTTACATATTTGGTAGAATTCACCAGTGAAGCCATTTGGTCCTAGGCTTTTTGGGGGAGGGGATGGGGGGAGAGGATAGTTTTTGATTACTGATTGATTCAATCTTTTAACTTGTTACAGATATATTCATACTGCCTATTTTTCCTTGAGTCAGCTTTATTACTTCGTTTTTCTATGAATTTGTCTATTTTATCTAAGTGATCTAATTTCTTGGCATATAATTGTTCAGTCTCTTTATTTCTGTATGGTCAGTCATAATGTCCCCTCTTTTATTGCTGATCCTAGTAATTTGTCTTCTCTTTTCCTTTCTTTCCTTCTCTCTCTCTCTTGTTCTCTCTTTTTCTTTCTTTCTTTCTTTCTTTCTCTTTCTCTCTTTCTCTCTTTATTTTTTTGGGAGTCTAGGTGAAGATTTGTTAGTTTTATTGCTCTTTGAAAGGACCAAATTTGATTTAGTTAATTTCATGTATTGCTTGTATATTCCCTTTATTTCATTAATTTCCCCTCTAATCTTTACTTTTTCCTTCTTTCTGCTTATTTTTGGTTTAGTTTGCTTCTCTTTTTCCTTTGATGTAAGGTGGAAGTTTAGGTAATTGTTTTGAGATGTTTCTTTTTTTTTAATGTATACATTTACAGTTATAAATTTCCTTCTCAGCACTGCTTTAGTAGCATCCCATAAATTTTGGTATGTTGTGTTTTCATTTTCATTAATCTCAAAGTATTTTCTAATTTCCTTTTGATACCTTCTTTGATCCTGGTTATATAGAAGTGCATTGTTTAGTTTCCACATATTTGTGAGTTTCTCATCTCTTTCAGTTGCGGATAAATTTCTAATTCCATGCCACTGTGATAAGAGAACATATTTTGTATTATTTCTATCTTTTTAAATTTATAGAGCAATGGTTTATCCTGAAGAATGTCCCATATGCATTTGAGAAGAATGTATATTCTGCTGCTGTTGGGTGAAGTGTTCTGTAAATGTCTGTTAGTTTATCCTGTTGGTTCATAGTATTGTTCAAGTCTTCTTTTTTGTTATTGTTGACCTTCTGCTTAGTTGTCTTATCCATTATTGAAAGTGATATATTGAAGTCTTCAGCTATTATTGTTATATCTATTGTTACATATATATTATCTACTGTTATATATATTGATATATATCAATTTTGATTATATATATATCAATATCAATATATATATTGATATATATATTGATATATATATATATATATAATCTACTGTTATATATATTGTCTACTTCTCTCTTAATTTCCATCAGTTTTGTTTTCATGTATTTGGTACTTGGTTATTAGGTGCATATATGTTTATAATTGTTTTATTTTTCTGATGGATTAACCCTCTTATCAGTATAGAATGTCCCTGTTATCTCTACGCATATTTTTAAAATATGTCCACTTTTGTCCACTCCAGCTTTCTTACAGTTGCTGTTTGTCTGGGATATCTTTTCCCATCCCCTTAATTTTAATCAATTTGTAATTAAATCTCAAGTGTGTCTGCTATAGAAAGCATAGTTGGTTCCTGTTTGGTTTTCAGTCTAACAATCTGTACTTTGATTCACTTGTTTAATCCATTTACATTTAATGTGAATACTGATGCAGTTGGATTTATGATGCCATTTTACTGTGTTCTATGTTTCTCGTGTACTTCCTTCCTCTTTTACTGACTCCTTTTTTAGTAAGTGGGTGTTTTCTACTCTAATTTTTAAATTATTTAATGATATTTCACTAGGTTTCTGAGTTATTTTCTAAGTAGCTCTTTTGTCATTTTTGCTCCAGGCATTTTTAAGTTTTTTCTTTTTGTCATATATATATTTATATTATGTATTTATATAAAATTTTAATTGTGTTATGTTCTGTGTCTCACAATTTCAATATTGAATTTTTATGAACTTCTTTTTACTATATATTCTTTCTGCTGATTCTCAATCATAGTTTTTTTTTCCATTTGTACTTACTCATTTCTTGCTGTAAGTTGCTCTTTTTTCTCATGAAATTATTTGTGTAAATTCTTTGACACCTAGGTTCAATATGGATTTCTCTAGAGATTTTTGTTTCTTTCTTCCAATTTTTGGGTCATCACAAATCCAGGGCCCCTATAAAATGAATTCATGGCTTGAGGTTATTTTAGCCCAAATGGTAAAGCAAATTTATACTATAAATCAGAGACAGGTTATCTCATGATTGCAAATACCCCAAAACAGTTGTTTGCTCCTTTTTTTGCTGTCTGAAATGAAAATTTCCTTATTAGAGGGTAGATCAGACTTTATTTTTTTGTTTCATTCTTACTCTGAGAATATGAACCTTGCTTTCTCAGATTTTCAGGGAGGGCATATCTCATATGCTCCCCACATGGATAAGCTCTGGGCATCATTTCCTGTCTATTACAGTTCATGAGCCTTAGAAAACCAAAGCTAAGATTTTTCCAGATTTGGCAAATGCCCTAAGTTAGGGCAAATGCCCTAACTTTTCTCTCTGGATTATTGCCCACATTTATATTTTTGGACTAAATGACTAGTCTCTTGATAGTTGTTTTAGATTTTTTTTTATATTTTATCAATTATTTTTAGTGAAAAAGGCAACTTAAAATCTAGTCTACCCTGTTACTGGACATGGAATCCCATTAACTATTTTTTCACTCCTGTTCTTTATCTGGCACCAGGACAGGTCCTGGAATACAAGTCTACCTAAACCAGTGCTACTTTGTGTCTTCTGTAAGCCAGTGCTGGTTTGTGAACTATTTGTTATCAAGATACAGTTGGGAATTGAAAGTGAGTATAAGCAACTAAACCTCTACCTTATCTTGTCCCAGACTGTAATTGCCAAAAAAAGATGAGCATTTGTATCATGTCAGTGGATCTGCTGAAGACTGATAGCTCTTCATGGACCAGAGATTGAGTAGCACAATGTCTAAACTAGGATGGTTTTTTAGACTTTTGCTGGGACCACATAAAATCTGATAAATGTTATGGATACTCTCCCCAGAAATATGTGCACATAAAGAGAAATATAGAAGTTAATATAAAATATCAGGGTATATATATACAGATCCTCTGAAATCTTATAGATCTTGTTCTTTTAATCCCAGCAACAGACAAAGGCAAGGGCCCCGGACCCTCGTGTGAAGGGTGCGATCTCTGAACTGGAGTGGGGTTGAGGTGGGCCGGCACCCGCTTCTGACCTCTGGTGCCGCCGGCCTCAGGATCGGACATGGCCCAGAACTTGAAGGACTTAGCGGGACTGCTGCCCTCCGGGCCCCAGGGCATGGGCACGGCGCTGAAGCTGCTGCTGGGGGCCGGCGCCGTGGCCTACGGCGTCCGCGAATCCGTGTTCACCGTGGAAGGCGGGCACAGAGCCATTTTCTTTAATCGGATCGGTGGTGTGTAGCAGGACACCATACTGGCCGAAGGCCTTCACTTCAGGATCCCCTGGTTCCAGTACCCCATCATCTATGACATTCGGGCCAGACCCTGAGAAATTTCCTCCCCCACAGGCTCCAAAGACCTTCAGATGGTGAACAGCTCCCTGCGAGTGCGGTCTCGACCCAATGCCATGGAGCTTCCCAGCATGGATCAGCGCCTAGGGCTAGACTAGGAGGAGCGAGTGCTGCCGTCCATTGTCAACAAGGTGCTGAAGAGTGTGGTGGCCAAGTTCAATGCGTCACAGCTGATCACCCAGTGGGCCCAGGTATCCTTGTTGATCTGGCGGGAGCTGACAGAGAGGCCCAAGGACTTCAGCCTCATCCTGGATGATGTGACCATCACAGAGCTCAGCTTTAGCCGAGAATACACAGCTGCTGTGGAAGCCAAACAAGTGGCTCAGCAGGAGGCCCAGTGAGCCCAATTTTTGGTGGAAAAAGCAAAGCAGGAACAGCGGCAGAAGATTATGCAGGCTGAGGGTGAGGCTGAGGCAATGCTTGGAAAAACCCTGAGCAAGAACCCTGGCTATATCAAACTGCGCAAGATCTGGGCAGCCCAGAACATCTCCAAGACAATCTCCACGTCACAGAACCGTATCTATCTCACTGCTGACAAACTCGTCCTGAACCTACAGGATGAAAGTTTCACCCAGGGCAGTGACAGCCTCATCAAGGGTAAGAAATGAGCCTGGTGACCGGGAACTCCACTCCCAGAGAAGAAGTGGATCTGTTCCTCCCCTGGTTTTTGAGGAGCCAGCTTGGGGTCCAGCGCACCCCCATTCCACCCCCGGTATCATGTGATGGTCCCTCCCGCATCTGTCCTCCCAACCCTTCTTGGATGAACAAAGCCTGACAAGTTTTCTGGGGAATGATTTTGAGTAATCATTTCATCATTCAACTTATTTGCCACTCCATTTATTTGTGAGTATAAACCGGAGTAGACAAAAGGGGGGCCCCGTAACAGACTATCAAGGGAGTAAGTTGAAAGATGTCATTTATTAGTCACTCATTCATCCAACCAAACCCAAGTGCCTGCAATGTACCAGATAAAGTTCTAGATCTCAGATCATTGCTCCAAAAAGGAAAATTTACCATTCTTTTTTCCATTGCTTACCTCCATGCTCAGCAAATATAGAATTTATAATAAGCCCCTGCTGCTGAGCACAAATGCCACTGCCCACAACACTGACTCCAGGGACGCTGGCCACTGGACCTTGTGGCAGGGATTGCTGTCTCTGCTGCTCCTGGCCACTGGATGACACTTTGCAACTCACACCACCTGTGCCAGATGCATTCAACACTGTCCCAGCCTATCTGTCCGCACGTCCTGAGTCAGAAGCTGGCATGTGGTCACCTGACTACTGGAACTTCATGCTCTGTTCAATGCAAGAACGTTTGCGAAGGTGAGTTTTCCTCTCTTATGGAGGCAAGTGGGCTCCGCTTCCTACCTAGACTCTGTGAGTGTGGGATTCTAATGTGGGAACAGGGTACAGGTTCTGGGGGTGGGGAGCATGGAGGGAAGCCGGCTTCAAGCCTGTTCTGTGGTATTCCCTGAAATAAAACAAGGCGTGTGTATGTATGTGTATATATATCTCTATATATGTAAGTATATAATAAATATAAATATCTATCTGTCTGTCTGTCTATCTCTCTGTCTATCTATCTATCTATTTTAATTAGAACAACTTGGAATCTGTTGTTCACACCAAGAAGTGAAAGAGAAATTCATGTAAGAAATAGTCTCAGCAAGGATTCAGAGATTTTTTTTTCAGTTTTATTGACATGTAGTTGACATATAACGTTGTATAAGTTTAGGATGTACACCTGTTGATTTGATACACTTACATGTTGCAAAGTGATTACCATCCCAGTGTCAGCTAACACCTGCAGGCTACGTAATTCCCATTTCTTTTTCGTGGTGAGTACATTTAAGAAATGTACTCTTAGCAACTCAGAGGTTTTCTTTATGTTGAGCTGATAATCACTTCCTAAATCTTCCACCTGGCTATACTCCACGATAGCGAAAACAACATGTATCTCCTAGCATGTTTTGACTTCTTCTTCACAGGAAAAAATAACATTTAAATGTGGACTTAAGTCCCTTCCCCACCCTGAGGGCTCTCTGATCACTGACCTTAGTGGTTCCTGATCTGGCTGAGTGCCAAAATTGCTTGCGGGTTTATTACAAAATACTCAGGCCTCTTCCTGGAACCGCCATCTTAGAACGTTGGGAACAAAGCTCAGGAATCACTTGGTCAACAAGCCCTACATGCGAGGCTGCTGCACGGTCATGTGGGAATCGTGGCCTGCAGTCTTGCTACCAAATGTGTGATCCGAAGACCAGAAGCATCAGTGCCAAGCTTATTATAAATTCAGAATTTCGGGCTTTATTCCAGACTATCTGGATCTTAATGACAGACCCGGGTGATTCCTGTGCCCACTATAGGCTGGGATCAGGGCGCCTGGGTGGCTCAGTCCATTGAGCATCCAACTCATGATTTCGGCTTAGGTCATGATCTCGGGGTCATGGGATTGAGCCCTGGGTCAGGCTTCTAAGGCAAACGTGTAATGTAGACCCTTTCCTTCTTTACTATGCTTGTGGTATACAGCCTGCCCCTCAGGACACAACAAATACTCCACAAGGTTGGCAATGGTTACCTGTTCTTTTTTTTTTTTCCACTGAGGTTGCCTACATCAAAAAGAGTCTGTCATATATCTGCCACACAACAGAAATCAGGTGAATGAATAATTCAACTGATTTGAGGAGCCAGCTTGGGGTTGCAACCCTAGGCCAAATGCTATTTGGTGGCCTCTGCAGCACGAATCCCCTCACTTGCCATCAGTGCTGCCCATGCTTTCTCACATGCTGCTCTCTCCCTTTGCTCAGCTCCTCCCTCCACCCCAACCCTCCTGCACAGCACAAGATTACATTTCTCTCTTCAGAAAAGATGATCTTAGGCTTATGGGTCCTATTTTCTAACCAACTGTGCACCTAAATTAGACTCTGTCTTATAAATCCATGAGTTTGCATGAGAGCCAGAGCTTGGATAACTGGAGTGAAGGGCAGAGGAAGGGGGCAAGCTGCAGAGAACGTAGGAACCCAACAGGAATTTAATTAAGATGAAAAACTATCAGATCCCTCCTCTCTACTGATTCCAGAATCTGATTCTTTAAAAAAAGATGGGAAAGATGGGAAAAACAGCCCAGGAAACAGCCCTGGAAGGAAGGCAAGAGCTGGATGAGTGTGAAAATTAATCTCTCAATGCTACAGATGCCTGCGTGCAGGGTTCCCCGGGACTGGTAAGAACATTGACAGGCAGAACGACTCCTCCTGCTGTGAGAGATGGGGGAAGCCCAGAGGAAAAGGAGACCAGAACTCTACACAGGAAAAAGAAGAGGCAGAATCCAAAAGAACCCACAGAAGCAAAATATAACTACAGAAAGGAGAGGGGTTGAGGGCTGGACCCAGGCCAGAACATAGGCTTACCCAGCTACATGAACCCCTTGTTGCCCAGGGCCCTGGAAACAAGACAAGGTCCCCATTGTGTCCAAGTCCCTATGATCGCAGGTCCTAGTGGGACAAGGTTCTACTGAAGGGACAAGGACAAAGGAGCAGAGAAGATGACCATGCCCAAGAGTGACCGTGGTGAAAGCCCACACAGGCCCCGTCCATGCTAGTCTCCTCACAGCCTCTCCTGTCCCCACCCGCAACAGACTGAGCGAAGCAAACATGCAGATTCTGGAAGGTTCTCAGTGCTTCCCCTTATTTTCTGTCTCAAACTTTATAAATCTTTATTAGCCCATCAACCCCATGTGACAAGAAGTAGAAAAAAGAAATTCATATCTGGACTTGTATTTTAAATAGGGAAATAAGACATTGCTAGTCAGTGCGACGTGAAGTACAAACAGGGAGGGAGACAGCCCAGCCCTGCTTCTGCGGGAACCGGAAAGTGGACGAGGGAAGAAACGTAGAGGTCACTGTGGGGAGGGGGTCCTCGTGGGCCAGGGGTGGGCCAGTCTCTCCAGCTCCTTGCATCATGCTAATAGGAGCACAGATTTCTCCAGATGCCAGCTGCAGAACGAGAGGTCAGAGCACCCGCAAGTCCTGTCGTGGGAGTGGGGCCGAATCTCGTGTCACCAGTCCGACCCAAGGCATCTGTCTCACACTGTAGAAAAAAGCAATCACGAACGAATTCAGGTTGGTCACATCACACAAGTGTTTTTCTGGTTTTGTTTTTTTTATTTTTTATTTTTTTAAAGATTTTATTTATTTATTTGAGAGAGAGAGAATGAGAGACAGAGAGCATGAGAGGGAGGAGGGTCAGAGGGAGAAGCAGACTCCCTGCTGAGCAGGGAGCCCGATGCGGGACTCGATCCCAGGACTCCAGGATCATGACCTGAGCCGAAGGCAGTCGCTTAACCAACTGAGCCACCCAGGCGCCCTCTGGTTTTGTTTTTAAAGATTTATCTATTTGTCAGAGAGAGAGGGAGAGAGAGAGAGAGCGCGCATGCGCACAAGCAGGGGGAGCGGCAGGCAGAGGGAGAAGCAGACTCCCCGCCGAGCAGGGAGGCTGATGTGGGGCTTGATCCTGGAACCCCGGGATCATGACCTGAGACGAAGGCAGCCGCTTAACCGACTGAGCCACCCAGGTGTCCCAGTCATGCAAGTGTTGACATTCTCAGCGGTCCATTAAGTGCCTAAAACGTCCCACTCAAAGAACCTCCATGACCCCATTGTGTCCCCTCTGCCCCAACCCCTCCCCTACTCCAGGCCCTCCAGGGTCTCACCTTTAGGAACCCTGAGAGACACATCAGAGCCTTAGGCAATCTCACTTCCTGGAGCAGAACAACAATGGGATGTGGTCCAAGCCCAGAGCTGTAACTAGAGGAATCATGGAGTGAGCAAGCTACAGCCCCCTCCCCCCCCCGCCTCCCCCCCCCCCCCCCCGCCCATGGGCCTAAGGGTCTTAGGGATCAACCTCCTGACCCAAACTCACTTGCAGCTGAGCATAGCCCCCTTCCTTTTCTCCTGTGGGAAGAAAATATTATGTGAGAGGCCAGGGAGAAGACTGGACAATGAGAGCCTAGACATCCCCCAGCCCTGGACCAGAGGCTCTTGTCTACATACTTGGGATCTTAGTTGTGCACTTTTAGTGACCCATCTTGTTCCATGAAGGATGGCCTGTGTTAGCAGCTGCACAAGTGTCTCAGCTTGCTTTCTCTTCAAAGCTTCTCTAAACCCATCCCATAACTATATTTGTGTTTCCCAATCCTGCCCCAAGTCTCCAGTCACAGAAGAATTTTAGGGCTCTCTAGGACTCCTTACTGTCTTTGCACCTTTTACTGAAAATTTGGGGTATTTATGTAAATCTACTTCTCCTAAAAACTCACTTCAAAGTCCAGCTTCTACCAACTGCCTGATTCCAAATCTACCACCTCATTTTAAATTTTTTGTTACAACAGCGCCCCATTTCCAGACACCAAATCCTGTAATAGTTATCTACTGCTGTGTAACAAATTATAAAAAAAGGAGACAGCTTGAAACAGTGAACATTTATTATCTCAATCCATTTCTGAGGGTCCAAATTCTAAGAGCAGTCTAGCTGGGTATTTCTGGCTAGAGGTTTCTCATTAGGTTACTATCAATAGTTTGGCTGGAATTGCAATGATGAGAAGGCTTGACTGGGGCTAAGGATGTGTGTTCAAGCTCACACATGGGGCTGTTGGCTGGAGGCTTCGGTTCCTTGCTGGCCACTTAGCCGGAAGCCCTGGCCTTCGACTACATGGCCATTGCCACACGTGAGCATCTTTATGACACGGCACCTGGCTTCTTCCAAAACAAATGATCAAAGAGAAGGAGAGAATGAGAATGCAAAAGACCACAGACCTTTTTATGACCTAATCTCTAAACATTGCATCCACTTTTTTCTTTTCATTGGAAGTGAGTCACTGAGTCCAGTCCACACCCAAGAGGAAAGGAATTAGTTTGACCTCTCAAGAGGAGGAAAATTAGAGTTTGTGAACATTTTAAAACCACCACACCCTATATGTAAGGTATCATTATCTCCTGCTTGTTTCCAGATTTTTTTCCCATCTTTGGTTTCCACCAGTTGTATAGAGATGTGCCTGGGTGGTCTCTCTTGGTGTACTGAGCATCTTGGATCTATATGCTAAAGTTGGAGCCTTTCAAATGTGATTTCTTCAAATCTTTTTTTCTGCTCTTTTCCCTCCTTATTTTTGAACTCCGATTGTCTATTGCCTATTGCCTTTTATATATTCTTCCACAGGTTTCTAAGGATTTATTTATTTTTCATTCTTTTTTCTCTGTGGGTTTTTTTTTTTTTTTTTTGGATCGGGTAATTTCTATGGATTTATATTCAACCTCGATGCCTTCCCAAGACCTTTGCGCTTATCCACGGAATTTTTATTTCAGTTTGAGAATTTTTATTTGGTCCTCTTTATACTTTTCTTCATTCAGATTTCCTGCCTGTGCACCCTTTAATACCAAGATTTCCTTTAATTCCTTCAACGTGTTTTCATTCAATTCTTTGAATTTCTTAGATCTGCGTGGGAGTCTTTGAATGCTGAATCCAGTATTGGGACATGCTGGGAATACATTTCTGTTGACTTTCTCATTATGGTCACATATTTCTCTTTCTTTGAAGGTCTGATAATATGTAATTTAAAAGTGGATATCAGAGATATGTTTTAGCAAATCTGGAACCTATTTTATTTTTCTGAGGATTGCCTTTATTTTTTTTCCTAGAAAGTGGTCAACTTGCCTGGACCACACAGTGAAATGTGAACCCCTGCTGTATGCAATAGTTGGTGTGTTGGCTCTGTTTTCCCATATCCAGTTGCTGCATTTTTATTCTGAATCTCAAGCGATCTGTCCTGCATCTGTGTAATTTAGTGGCCAGCCAAGGATTTGGACAGTTTCTACTCCCATTTTGGACTCACTGTCTCTGTGGTTGCCTTGTCTTTGGTATTTCCCCTAAATTTCCAGATACCGACCCCAACCACAAGTTCTGACCTTCGATACCTCAAACCAGTAAGGTTTTTGCTTTCTGCTGCCTAAAGCTTTGTGCTAACTGAAGAATTCATCAGTTGAAGTGTGGACTTACAGAATTCACCAGGATCAGTCTAGTTCTTGCTGCTTTTTTAGCAGTTTCTCTTGAGTGTCCCACAACCATGCACAGATTAGTGGTCAGCCAGGGATTTTGTTGCAGCTTGTACCTAGATTTGGGATCTCAATACTTTTGCTGCTCTCTCACTTTCATATTTTTCCCTCTAAACTTCCAATTACTCTGCACCATGAAAGCCATCACCCGCCTTCTTGAGCCACTGGGTTTGCAGTTATCAAATAATCAAAGGGAAGGAGAGAAAGAGAGAAGAGAGAGCAATAAAGAGTTAGGAGAACACTCCCATAGGTAAGAAGGCTATGATTTGCAGTTCCTACCCATTTCGTTCAAGATTCAAGTAATTCAATATCAAAGTTCTTCTCATGTTTTTGCCTGCCTGTATTTATTTTTCAGTGACTTCAAATATTTGTTTTGAATATTTTTGTCCAGTTTTCATAATTGTCTTCTGTAGGAAGATTTGCTCTGCTTCTTCATACTGCCATTATCAGAAGTCCCACCTTGCAAGAGGGTTTTGGGGAGGGAAGGCCATAGGCCATCTTTTGATCTTCTGAGACTAAAATGGATCTAGGCACCAGAGATTCACTATTCAGTTTTCTCACATGGAAATAAGATTAGGTCTGGGGTCTGGGCGCACAAACTCCCCAGGGGAATCACTGAGTTCATGCAACCGACGATGACAAAGGACACCCCCATGTCATTGCTTCTTTAGTGTTGGAGACCACAAATTACGTACCTGAGAATTCTCACACGTTTTCTGAATGCAGTCACCAGAAATGCAGCTAAATCTGAATGGTGGCCTTGGAAGTGGTTCAGTTAAATCTGAAACAAGCTCTGCCTTTGTCCGCCATCCTCCTCAGAACTGTGAAGTTACGGGAATCTCTCATCAACCTGACGGCTCTTTGTAGCCTTTGTCAGTGACAGCCCCCCGTTATTTAGTGGGCTCTGGGCTTTTCCACTTCACACTTTCCCCCCCACCTCTGAGGAGTGTAAGCCCCTTGAGATGTAACTGCATTGATGTGCTCAAATCCTAGTGAATAACAATGGTCATGCCCAAGGAAGAGTTATGACTTCTCATCCCACTTGGGGTCTTCTCTGAACCGAAGTCCCAATAGGTACAAAAAGCTCCCATATGAAATGGAAATGGCATGTCTACTTGAAGGCCAAGCCTGGATGCAGAGGCCTTAGCAATCTGCACCAAGAGAAGGTGGGCAACGCACATGCTCATTGCTGCTTTCCCAAACCCCTGGCCACCAAGGGACGTGACAACAGACATGCCACCTGAGAATGAAGTCTGTTCCATTGTGGCACCTCCAGAGGAGTGCTGTAGCCATCCACTGTGGGAAGGTAAAGTGCTGACAGTCCACAGCATTGGAGAGTGTGCAGCTAGGGTGAACATCGACTGGGCACAGAGCATACAAACTGACATGACTGAAGCACATAGACTCATGAGCCTTCATTGACCGACCCGCTGAACAGTCAGGCCACTGGGCTCCTGGATACTGAATTTTGAAGGGCACATAGCATGGCAAACCCTTTTATAGATAGAGGTTAAACCCCAGACACAAATTCAAACTTTAGGTTTTATCTTTCATGCCCATGAGAATGGATTTCTCTGTTTATATATTTAGAGGCTTAATTATTGGGTAAATATAAAACAGTCATATCTTTCTACTAAACTGACATGACATTGTCTTTATTATGAAGTCAATAATAGATTATAATATGTTATAATTCTTCTTGCCTTAAGTCTACCTTCTCAGATCCCACTAATACAGCTACTCCAGCTCTTTTCTGGTTAGCTTTTCATGGTATCATTTTAAACCCCTTTTTTTTCAATCTACTGTGTCCCCGTATTTAAAATGTACCCTTTAAATAGCTTGTACTGGGGGGTTTTCTTTATCTAGCCAGACAATCTTTGTCATTAAACTGGTATATTTAGCTTATTTACTGTCTTCTTTATTTACATAGAGGAAAAAATTAATCTTCATGATATTGTCCATGAGTTTTCGCAAAAGCCTAGAGTGTATGTCCATTACCATAGTCATCACATGGAAGAGTTCCATCTCCTGTAAAATTTCATCATGTTATACCCAAACTTAGCAGTGATCTGTTCTCCATCCCTATCGTTTGTCTTTTCTAAAATGTCATGGAAGTAGAATTCTACAAAGTTTCACCTTTTGAGTTTGGCTACTTCTGCTTAGCAACATGTATTTGAGATTCATTCAATTTGTTGTGATAATATTTCATTCCTTTTACTGCTGAGTAGCATTCAATTGTATAGATGTAACAGAGTTTGTTTATGCATTCATCTGTTGAAGGACATCTGGACCACTCCCAGTTTTTGGTGATTACTAATACAGCTGCAAAAACAGCCAACTATACAGGATTTTGTGTGAACTTAAGTGTTCGTTTCTCTTAGATCAGTAAGAGTGGGGTTGCTAGGTTATATTGTAAGTACACGTTTAAATTTATGTGACACTGCCAAACTGTTTTCCGAAGTGGTTGTAACATTTTACATTCACACCAACATATATGAGAGTTTTGGTTGCTCCGTGTTATCGCCAGTATTTGACACTGTCAGCTTTGGGTGGTGTTTTTTTGTTTTAGATACTGTACTAGCTGCGTAAAAGGATCACACCATGGTTTTAATTTGTACTTCCCATATAGCGAATGACGTTGAGTATCTTTTTGTATGCTTAGCTGCCTCCCACATATTTTTTTGGTGCTGTTTTTACCTCTTTGGTGAAGTGTCTCTTCAGGTCTTTTGCCCATTTTTATTTTTATTTTATTTTATTTATTTTTTGCCCATTTTAATTAATTAATTCATAAATTTTAAAGATTATTTATTTATTTGTCAGAGAGCGAGAGCATGAGAGGCAGAGGGAGAAGCAGGCTCTACCCTGAGCAAAGAGCCCGATGTGGGACTCAATCCCAGGACCCTGGGATCACAACCTGAGCAGAAGGCAGATGCTTAACCAACTGAGCCACCCAGGCATCCCTTGCCCATTTTTAAAATTGTGTTTTTCTTACTGTTCAATTTTGAGAATTTTATATATATTCTGGGAAAAAGCCCTTATCAAAATGTGACTTGCAAGTATTTCTTCCAAGTTTCTTGCTTGCCTTTTCATTGTCCTTATAGCATCTTACACAGAGCAAGTGTATAGTTTTGTTAAAGTCCAATTAATCATTTTGTTCTTACATAGATTGTGCTTTCTGTGGTGCATATAAGAACTCTGCTTAATAAAAAATTGTAAATATTTTCTCCTATACCTAATTTCTAGCAGTTTCACAGTTTTATATTTTACATTTAAGTCTATATACATTTTGAAATAATTTTTGTACAAAGTGTGAAGTATGGGTAGATTTTCCTTTTTTTGCAAATAAATCATTTCAGCACCATTTGTTGAAAAAATGATCCTTTCTCCATTGAATTGCCTTTAAAATTTGACAGATATCCATTTATTGTATTTGTGTGTGTCTATTTCTGCTTTCAGCCTCATTATTTCCTTTCTTCTTGCTTTGAGCATACTTTGTTCTTTTTCTGGATTCCTAAGATGGAAGTTTTTAGACTACTGATTTGATAACCTTTTCTTTTAAAAAAAGTGTTTAATGCTATGAATTTTTGTCTAAGCACTCCTTTAGCTGCACCCCCCAATTTTTCATATGTTTTAATTGGTCCTAATTTAAAAAAATTCTTGGGGTGCCTGGATGACTCAGTCGGTTAAGCGTCTGCCTTCAGCTCAGGTCATGATCCTGGTGTCCTGGGATTGAGCCCCGTGCTGGGCTCCCTGCTCAGTGGGGAGTATGCTTCTCCCTCTCCCTCTGCCCTCCCCCCTGACTTGTGTGCTCTCTCTCTCTCTCTCAAATAAATAAATAAAATCATTAAAAAAAAGATTCTTTTGAAACTTCCTCTTTGACCCAGGGATTATTTACAAGTGTGTTATAAAATTTCTAAATACATGGTATCTTCTCGAAATAACTCTGTTTTTGTTTTCTAGTTGAGTCTTACATTGGTCACAGAATATATGTTGTATGATTTCTATTTTTTTTAAATCCTTTAAAGTTTGTTTTAGAGCCCGGCATATGGTCTCTCTTGGTTAATGGCCCAGATGCACTTGAAAAGAACATATATTCTGCTGTTGTGGAATGTTCTACAATGTCATTTTAAATTTTCCCTTTTTCAGTATGGAGGTTCCTCAAAAAGTTGAAAATAGAGCTACCCTACAACCCAGCAATTGCACTACTGGGTATTTACCCCAAAGATACAAATGGGCACCTGCACCCCAATGTTTATAGCAGCAATGTCCACAATGTCCATAATAGCCAAACTATGGAAACCTATATGTCCATCAACAGATGAATGGATAAAGATGATGTGGTATATATATGCAATGGAATATTATGCAGCCATCAAAAAATGATATCTTGCCATTTGCAATGACGTGGATAGAACTAGAGAGTATTATGCTAAGTGAAATAAGTCGATCAGAGAAAGACAATTATCATATGATCTCACTGATATGAGGAATTTGAGAAACAAGACAGAAGATCATAGGCAAAGGGAGGGAAAAATGAAACAAGATGAAACCAGAGAGGGAGACAAACCATAAGAGACTCTTAATCTCATGAAACAAACTGAGGGTTGCTGGAGTGGACGGGAGTGGGAGGGGATGGGGTGGCTGGCTGATGGACATTGGGGAGGGTATGTGCTATGGTGAGCGCTGTGAATTGTGTAAGACTGATGAATCACAGACCTGTACCCCTGAAACAAATAATGCATTGTATGTTAATAAAAAAAAAGTTTTCCCTTTTTATCCCTGATAATATTTCTTGTTTTAAAGTCTACTTTGTCTAATAGTATACAAGTTTGCTAGGGCTATTGCAATAAAGTATCACAGCTCTGGAGGATAGAAGTCCAAAGTCAAGGTGTGGGCCAGGGTTGGTTCCTTCTAAGGGGTTGAGGGAAGGATCTGGTCCAGGATCTCTCATTGGCTTGTAGATGCCCACCTTCTCCCTGTGTCTCTCTACATCATCTTTCTTTTTATGTGTCTCTGTGTACATATTTCCTTTTTACAAGTTCACCCGTCAAACTGGAGAAGGGCCTACCACAATGACCTCACTTTACCATGATAACTTCCATAAAGACCTAATCTTTGAATCAGGTCATATTCTAAGATACTTAGGACTAGGATGTCAACATATGAATATGGGGGGCTTGATTCACACCATAACAGATAGTAGTACAGTTACTCCATTTTTCTTTTAGTTAGGATTTACATGGTATATCTTTTTTCCATTCTTTTAACCCATCAATATGTAATATTTTAAAAACAGGTTTTTTATAGACAGCATATAGTTTCTCTTTTAATTGTCACATTTAGACCACTTATATTTAGTATGATTATTGATATGGTTGGATCAAAATCTACCATCTGGCTAGGTGTTTTCTATTCCACCTTTTTTTTTTTTTTTTTTTTGCCTTCTCAGGTTAATTGAGCATTTTTTATGATCCTATTTTATCTCCATAATTGACTTACTATGTATTTATAACTATCCTTATAATTCTTTATTGATTGCCTAAGGTTTACTAATATATCAATAAGTACTTAGAGCCTACCTTGAACTGCTGTTATAGTGCTTCCTGAATAGTGTTATCTTATAGTGGTGTATTCCCAATTCCTCCCACCCTTGGCTACTGTTGGCATACATTTTATTTTTACACATGCTATATGTAACTATATATATATGTAACAACACATTGCTACTATTTTTGCTTTGGACTGTTATCCTTTAGAGAAAGTAAAAATGCAAAAAATGCACTTTATTTTACATTTATTTATTGCTGCACTCTTCATGTCCCTATATAGATCTAAGTTTCTGTAGTCTCATATTTTCTTTTGCTTAAAGAATTTCTTTTTATATTTTTTATAGTATAGATCTGCTGGCCCTGAATTCTCTGTTTTTGTTTCTCTGAGAAAGCCTTTATTTCACCCTCATTTTGAAGATATATTTGCTGGCTTTAGAATTCTGGGTTGACTTTTTTTCTTCTTCGAACACATTAGAAATGTGACTCTTTTGTCTTCCAGCTTGCCTGGTTTCTGATGAGAAGTTTGATGAGACTTATTTTCTAGCAAGTTGTGCTGGTTGCTGACACGAGGCCTTGGCTTCTCATGATATAAATCTCTTTCTAAGGTTGCTTGAGTATCCTCATGCTATGGCTGCTGCCATCCCCCAGAGCAAGTGATTTAAGAGAAGAGAGCAAGAAGGAAGCTACAGTGTGACCTACTCACAGAAGACAATACATGGCCTCTGCCACATTCTATTTGTTAGAAGAAAGTCACTAGGAGAAGCCCATGCTTAATGGGAGAGAATTAGGCTCGGCCTTTTGAGGGGAAGAGAATCAGAGATTCTGTACATATACTGAAAAACCACCACAGGGTTTAAAGAGCCTCGCTCTGGGGAGCACCTGGGTGGCTCAGTCAGTTAAGTGACCAACTCTTGGTTTCAGCTCAGCTCATGATCTCAGGGTTGTGAGGCTGAGCCCAGAGTCGGGCTCTGCACTCATTGTGGAGTCAGCTTGAGATTTTCTCCCTCTGCCCTTCCCCCTGCTCTCTCTCTCTAAAATAAAGTAAATAAGTGCACTCTTTAAAGAGCCTCATTCTGTAGGGGCTTGTGAAGTGAATTTCTTTCCCTTGCCCATACCTGTGAAGGTGCTAACATGATTTGAATGGCTCAGTCATCACACTGTTCTTACAGTGACCCTTTCCATGTGTTCACACAGTTACCAGGGTCATAACTATCTTTTCTTGTCTGAGAAGAAGAAAAAGTATTCTAAACTCCAGCGGACTCCTGAAGGATAAAAGATAATAATGTGAACAGTAAGCTAATAAAGTTAAAAAAAAGAAAATATCCATAATATCCTTGTACACTTAAGGCAGGGCCAACTTTCTTTTAAAAGACCCCAAAAGTACAAGCCATGTAGATTTGACTACATCAAGATTAAGGATTTGGGTTAGATAAAGGACTTCCTAGTTAAAATTAACAAGTGATAGACTGGGAGTAGATATTTGCAATGTTAAAAAAAAAAAAAAGGATAAAATTTCTTCCAAATCACAAAGAAAAAACATGAGAAACCCAATTCTTAAAATGGCAACAGATGTACACAGACAATTCACCTAATGGGAAGTTCTGTAGCTATCACGCATAGGGAGAGGTGCTTGCCCACACCAGTGAGCACAGAAGACGAAGGGCGAAAAGCAAGCCTGTTGCAAGCTCACACACGTAAGATGGGCAAAAGCCAGGAGTTGGACGATGCCAAATTTGGAGGGGGGATGGGGGATGGGGGATGGAGAGCCAAGGGAAGTCTGGGCCCCGCCCCCGGTCACGTGCTCCCCGGAGGGCGCGGGATTCCGGCGGGCGGTGCGCGCCCCTCCACCCACGCGTGGACCGCCGCTGTGTCTCCCGCCGCGGAGCCCGAGACGCGCTGCGTCCGCCACCTGGCGTCACAGCCTCGCCCTCCGGATGCCGAGGGGAAAATACCCGCCTTGAGGCCTCGCTGCCTTGGAAGCCCCCCCTGCGCTCGTCGGGAACATGAGTGGTCGCGCCCGCGTGAGGGCCAGAGGCATGGCCCGCAGCCCCAGCGCCGCGGCGGGAGCTGGGCGCACCCCGGCGCCGCCCTCGCCCTCGCCCTCGCCCTCGCCCTCGCCCTCGCCCTCGCCCTCGGTGTGTAGGACGCGTGGCCCACAGGGCCTCGCTCTCTTCCCCTCCGTGGCTTTCACGCACATCGCCTTCCTCTGCTTTTACCTCTCCCTCTCTGCTGGGAAGTAGTGGGGTATCTTCCCGCTCGGCTTCGGGTCTTTCCAGGGTTTCTCACCTTTTTACTTTCTGGGGGCGGTTATCCGAGTAAGAGGCCGGTGAAGAGTACTGAAGATCAGAGGCAAGTGCGTCGTTCCCTTCTGCTTTCTGAGTGTTTAATTACTTGACTCGGTTTTAAGTCTCCTGGAAAAAACTGTTGTACCATTGTAGGGCATATGCTCTGATACGATTTGTCTCACTAATTCATACACTCGCATAAGAAATCTCAAACACAGATGTGGTTTAGATTTACCCGCTGTTTCTTGACCAGCCACGGTGGGTAGGGCTCCTGGCTAGACTTAGACAAGATTAGATTAAATTGGCCGGCAGATCAGCAACTTTTGAGTGATGTTACTCCTACCCATCAGGATTGGAGCAGTCTCTTAGACCAAAAGTTCTCAAGTGAGTAGGCGGTGGTCATTGTGTCTTTATTTTCATGTCATTGTTTTCTCTTGACTTCATGCATTTTTTAGCAGGCCAGCATATACTTCTTGAGCAAAGAGAAGTAGTTACTGTGAAAAGAGGAAATATTAATGGTTCGCTTGGTCTGTTTCATGAACTAATTTGGGACCCATTTATTCAGGAGAGTCATCACCTGAGCTGGTGGCCCAAGTCCCCTGGGCTCAATTTATTTTCTTGCTACAAACGTGTTTACATTGGAGACCCCATGTCTGGAGGCAGCGGAAGCATGAGGTCTGTGTTCATCTCTACCGCCTTCCCTCTAATGAGCCCCGTGGGCATGAGAATCATAGCTCTACCTCTTTACACCTCCAGGAGTAACAGCTGTATCTGGCTCACAGTCAAAATTAAAGTTTGATAAATGGGGAAAACTATAGCTGCTCTTTATCCTTTTTTTCTAGAATGGGCAGTCTCTTCCCATCATCTCGTAAGCATTTTACCTCTTATCATTAGCTCATGGTGGTCTGATGACTTAGGACATGATACAGTTCTTATTTTGTGATAACCTTTTGATTTATGACTTAAATGTAACCAAGCTTAACCCCCGCCCCCCATTTTAGCCTGCATCTGTTGATATTGGCAACAATGAAGCATCCTCTACCAGTGGCTTCGTGGGAACAAGCAGGATGTCTGAGAAATGTAAGTGCAGCTCTGTCTGTTCATTCCGTTCCATTCGATCCGAATGGAACAGGAGTGACTGCTAAGCTTTACAGCAGCAGGGTCACTTCTCGAGCATCGCATTTACCTCTTCTTGGAGGATCCCCTGTGTGTGTTAGGTTTCTTTGGGATTCCCAAACACAGTCTGCCACTGAATTTGCTGATACTGCTTGGCAGTTGGGCATCCACAGGCACCAGGAATCCAGTCTTTTGATTTTGTCTGTTCACTGAATAATTCTGAAAAATGTTCAGAAATTCTTTATGACCTAGAAGTGTCAGTGCCCCACCCTGCAGGGGTGGTAGAAACCTGGCACTGCAGCTGCCATGCTCTCTTCTTTTTTCCCTACCATCTGATGGTAGCTCTGTTCACTGCAAATCCAGATTTGGACTCAGGGTACGTGTCCACATGCTACCACAAGTAGCCACTATCGCAGTGTGGGTCGGCCTTCCCCGTACCCTGGTTTGCTAGGGCTGCCATGACGAAGTACCATAGACTGGGTGGCTTAAACAATAGAAATGTGGTGTTTCATAATTCTGAAGGCTGGAAGTCCAAGATCAAGGTGTCCACAGAGTTGGTTTCTTCTGAGGCCTCTCTCCAGGGCTTATAGATGGCTGTCTTCTCCCTGTATCATAACATGGTCTTCCTTCCGTATTTGTCTGTGACTTCATCTCTTCTTATAAGGACACAAGTCTAATTGGATTAGGGCTCATGCAAATGACCTCATTTTAGCTTAATTACCTTATTAAAGACCCCATCTCCAAATACAGTCACATTCTGAGATATGAGGGGTTAGATCTTCAACATATGAATTTGGGGGACACATAATTCACCCAGTAACCACTGCTGAAACCTGTTAGCCATCTCCCTTGCTCTGACTATGAAGTTAAGTGATGTAAGCTCTAAGCACTTAGGTTCTCCCAGACTCTGTGGATCATCAGTCCTTCCACCGTCATCTGCTGGGCTCTCTTATTGTCCACCGGGATTTTTCTAACTCTCCTCAAGCACCCCCTGTGATCTGAGCTCACAGAAGTGCGTGTGGTCTCTCAGAACACCTGCTCTGAGAGGCCGTGCGTCAGGTCCACCACCACTGCCGCCACCCACAGCCTAGTCCGGCTTCTCTTGGGACTTGCATTCCATGTCTGCTGCACATTCTTGTGACTAGCAAGGGCTGGAGATGGAATTTTTATTTATTTTTAAAAATTATAGTAAAATATACATAATACAAAATTTACCATATTAACCATTTTCTTTTTTTTTTTTTTTAAGATTTTTTATTTATTTATTTGACAGAGAGATAGACAGAAGAGCACAAGCAGAGGGAATGGCAGAGGGAGAGGGAGAAGCAGGCTCTGCACTGAGCAGGGAGCCCGATGCGGGACTCGATCCCAGAACCCTGGGATCATGACCTGAGCCGAAGGCAGGCGCTTAACGACTGAGCCACCCAGGCGCCCCATATTAACCATTTTCAATTGTATAGTCTGTTGGTATTAAGGACATTCACATTGTTGTGCAACTATCACCACCATCATCTCTAGGACTTTTTTTATCTTACAAAACTGAAGCCCTGTACTCATTAAACAATAACTCATCCCTCTAACCCCTGGCAGCTACCATCTTTTTTTTTTTTTTTTAAAGATTTTATTTATTTGAGAGGGAGCCAGTGAGAGAGAGAGCACAAGCAGGGGGAGTGGCAGAGGGAGAGAGAGAGGCAGACTTCCTCCTGAGCAGGGAGCCCAACATGCTTGATCTCAGGACCCTGGGATCACGACCTGAGCCGAAGGCAGACGCTTAACCGACTGAACCACCCAGGTGCCCCCTGGCAACTACCATCTTATGGTAGATTGCTTTTTTAGAAACCACCCAACATCTTTTGAAACCAAAAGCAGTGAGTGATATAGATAGTCTAGTAAGAATAATTTTTAAACATTTTTAAATCTTGTGATTTTCCTGGGAGGCTCAGACTCCACTGAAAGGGTCTGAGCAGCAGTTTGGAGCAAGTGATGGTGTATTTTGAGGGAGTTGCAGTGGTTGTATCAAAGGACAGAGGTTGAGTCAGAGTGTTAGAGATTGGTTATACTATTACTTCCTAGTAATATTACTACTACGCTTGCTTTGTAGTAATATTCTGTACTTTTCCTATTTTCACATTATCTTCAAAGTGCCAAAGTTGTATCCAGAAAACCAACATCTCTGTACTTGTTTAAACAGAAACAGATTTTACTTTCATATTTGCCAGAACCTAACAGTAAGTAATATGCCCCAAGGTGAAATGCTGGCTTTCATTTTCACAGGAATTATCTAGCACAAAAACTAGTATCAGTGTTCTGGGCAGTTCTCTTCTCGTGGTTGAGAGAGGTAAGAGATTCAGCCCCAATCTGTAAAGAAGTTGGTGTGGATAGTCTTTGTCTGCGAGTCTTCAGGGTGTTATGCAAGAGCTGAAGGGGGGAGAGCTACCCTCCATACATGAATGTGGAGCAGGGCATAGGGGTAGGGCTTTTTCTCCTTAACCAAGAGGAGAATCAGACTATACATAAATATTATGAGGTAGAATTAACTCATGGTTTGTTATTTCTAACAAAATGTAGCATGCTTCCTTTACAATTTTCAATTTTTAGGTTGAAGACTTCTGTATAGTCATGATTGTTTTCAGCAGTATGGGCCAGTTTTAATTAAAGACACAAAAATCTGGGCTTTGGTTAGAGATGCAGTTTTGATAGAGTAGTTTAAACAGTATCACTAGAATGAAACATGAGATGTTATGGCATTCTCTTCACATTTTAGGTGAAGATGTTATACCTTCTGGTGATGCTGGATGTACTTTCATTGAAAGAGGTGGGAAAATCAGACCGGACTTCACAGATCTGAGTGTCTGTACCAGAGAGAAATTGGCCCACGTGAGAGATTGCAAAAGAGGTACGTAGCCTTTGTGTTACTTTTTTAATGTTACCAAATCTTGCTTAAGGAATTTTAATTTCTAGATCTAAAATAAACAAGTTTATATATTGACTTAAAAGACGTTTATTGAATATCTGTTGTGTTCAAGGCATTATTTAGACACTAGTTGTTTTAGCCTTAATTCTCTCCTTTATTTGTAGAAGTAAGAATATTTCCCCCAAACATGACACTTGTTGAAAAGATTTTCTCCTTACACTTGGGGTAGGGGTTGAAAGAGATGCTCTCTTTCTTTTCCAACATTTTTCCTATATGGGAAATAATAACATCTCTGTACTTCAGCTATAAAAAAAAAGATATAGTCTGTTTTTGGAATTTTTAACCCAGTTTCCAAGGTCACCCCTGAAATTGCACCCAGAATTATGGGCATGTGCATTTTCAGGAAGTTAGGTCTGTTGTTTTCATTAGATTCTTGAAAGGCTTTGTGACACCCTCCTAAGAGTTGAGAAAGACTCCCTGATGCAGATCAATTTTCTGCAAACTTTTTGCATGGTTTGTTATCTACCATGCACACACTAACACACAAAATTGAAACAAAGTTTTATGAAACAGTGCTTGCACTTACTATGTGCAAGGCACTCTGGTCCATTCTGTTGCATTCTAGTCATTGTATAAAATGTGTTGGGTCATCTCATATATTTTCCTAACTTCAGCACTAATGGGTCATGATTACAGTCTGCAAACACTGGTGTAGGTGATTTCCAAGGGTCTTGCCAGCTCTGACATTCTGGGCTGACTGCTCTTTGTCCATGAATATGAATAGCTAGAATATGTTGCCTTTTCCCAGGATACAGGAGAGCAAAAGAAAGCTTTTCTTTAATTAAAATAGCACAAGAATTCCTTGCTCCTAACAGATGTCTACCATACATAGAAACTGAGGAAGTATTAACACACACGATGCTCTTTTTCTTTCTCACCACCTTGGGGGCTCATGTTTCCACCTCCTTCATGAAAGGAAGCAAAATAGTGCCCATTTAATAGAAGTCTTTCCTGTAAGACAAACACTGGATGATTCCCTGCAAGAAGAAGTCCGAAGTACCTCCTTTGTGCCCTCCTAGATTCTATCCTGGAGGGAGCTTACGCCATCTTGAGCACTGAACAGCTATATCAAGGCCACCTCTGAATTTGTCTGGTAGACTTTGAAGAGGTGAATAAAAAATTCTGTAGGGGATGGAATTTTTGGAAGCACACATAGCCTCCCTGTGTCTGCAGCAAACAAGCCCAGAGGCCTTGTCTGTTTTCATGCATGAAAGATAAGTGTAATATCTTTCTCTCTCCCTGTTCTCCCCTCAGTTTCTGAGGGCATTCCATTTTCCCTGATTGAACTATTTCAGAATTTTCAGAAGTATGGTTCACTTTTGATTATCTGGATTTCCAAGGGTCTAGGGGTTGTGCTCATGGTAAGAGCTGGACAGTGTCTTTATAATCTAAGAGCAGCATTTGAAAATATTACTTGAGCCATTTTTTTAATTGCACAGACTCAGAGCTGGAAGGCAGGCTTTGGTAGTTGAATTCTGAGGCTTCTCTTCTCTCAAGGACAAGAGTGTCAGTGTCTTCTCTTATGTTCCTATGACGCCTGCTTTACACGTGATCACATGACCCCTTTTTAATTCCTAAATGTGTGTGTGTAGGATTCCATAAGGTTATTAGGCTATAGGTCATTAGAGCCTGTCTTGTGTCACTGAACAAGAATCCTTGCTTTACAGCAACAACTATGCATAGGCAAATAAAAACTTCAAATGATGTGATTTATATTAACATGGTGTGATTTTATTTTGGTTAAAAAATGTTTTTTTTATTTGTCTTCTCAGGTTCCAGTGGAGTACCTGTGAAACTGGTCACAAATCTCTTTAGTTTAGACTTGCCCCAGGACTGGCAGCTCTACCAGTATCATGTGGCATATGTCCCAGATATAGAATCTAGAAGGCTGAGAATTGCTTTGCTTTATAGTCATAAGGAACTTTCCAACAAAGCAAAAGCATTTGATGGCGTCATCCTTTTTCTCTCACAAAAACTGGAAGAAAAGGTACAGTATGGTTAATTTTTATACCTGCACACACATGTATATACCTACACTCATTCGTGTATAGTTAAGAGGTTAGCTGATTGTTGTAACAGTTGGAATGAGTGTCTCACTCCTTTACTCTTTCCTGTTCCCATGCCTGAGAGCAGAAAGACTTCCTAATTAAGACCTCATCAGTAATTGATTTCTTAATTAAGAAGCTGATGATGTGGCATCTTAAAAATAAGAGCTGTAATACAAACACTGCTTTTTCAACTGCTACTTTTTTTTTTTAAGGCAAAGTGTCCTTGAAATAGGCATCTTTTTTAAACTTTTCCCAAAATAGGCAAGACTTTAAGAAACACCATTGAGCGTATGGCTTCAGAGCCTTAAATTTGCTCTCCTTTTCTTTTGCTCCTGCACAGTTGTACCTGTGTGTCCAAATAACTTTAGATCAATCTCTGATTCAAAAACTGTCATTCCTTTCATCACATGAAATATGAGTTATTGATATCAATCCTAAGGATATTTTTTAATGGTGTGATCACTGAGTATGGCAGTTGCATGATTCATATGCCTTTATCCATGTTTTTATACCCTCAAATTTTCAGTCCTAAAATAAAGATACTGTTATTGATGTTTTTATTATATGCTTTGTTCTAAGGCAGTATTAAATTACTACAAGGAAAAAAGAACCAGTTTCTTTATAAAAAATTAAAATAGAGCATTGAATTAAAACTTTATGCTTCTATCCCTGAGAAAGCTTAATCCTCTAGTTCAATATTTTGGACAGGATGGTACCAAGGCATAAATTTAAATTTCTAGACTCCACATAAATCTCTGTGAATTTCCTCAAGAAATGCATTTCTGAGCACCCTTGGGGCCTTTATCTTTTTATGAGAGCCTGAGATTTATAGGAGCCGCTTGAGTGATTATTTTCTCTGGATATGGAATTTAAAAATTATACCATAAGCTTAAATTTAGGGGCTTGGAAAATCTGGATCTGTAAATTTAGAAACATTTTAATTCATCATAAGTCCTTATTGATCCTTCAGTATTGTGTCCTATGACCAGTCATCAATAGCATGCTAATATTGTACCTCTCATACTTAAATGCTATATTTCAGGTGTATTGTTATCATTAAAGATCATCTTGTGCTTGTAGATACATCTGCAGTAACAGTAAACGAAATATGTTAATATTATACACCCCCTTGAGTGGTCCAGCTTACTTCAATTGTACCTAACCAAAATGGAGAAATTTTACTCTACAGATGCTCAGAATAAACGTATTATTTGTTTCTCATTCAAAATGAGCATGTAGTATGACCTTAGGGATGGAATCTAATGAAGAGGCAGGTGAGTAAAGAGCAAAGAGATTGTAAAAACCCAGTTAGATAATGGGGCACCTGGGTGGCTCAGTTGGTTAAGCTTCTGCCTTCGGCTCAGGTCGTGATTCCAGGTCCTGGGATCGAGCCCCGCATCGGGCTCCCTGCTCAGCAGAGAACTTGCTTCTTCTCTGCATGTTCTCTCTCTCTCGAATAAATAAAAAAATAAATCTTTAAAAACAAACAAAACAAAATGTAGTGAGACAAATCAGGCCTGTTGACTTTATTTCCCAGACGCAGGTGATACTAGGTTTCTACAAGAGTATTGTCTTATACCTTGTGGACATATGTCCTTCCTACCCAGTGACGGTGAGATAGAAATAGTAAAAAGAAATAGTGTCCCAACAAACATGTTACTATGCTCATCTTTTTATTCTGGTCTTAGTATCGACTTAGGCTTAATCCTGCACTCCTGTCCATCCTCTACACACTTTGTAGGATCCTTATTGTTATTGAGAAAGCCCCTCCACTAATGCATTGATCGCAGCCCCCCAAAGTGCAGTTTAGAAGTCCTATTCTGCTGCTTCCTGGCCTTCCACTGTCTTGTAGACCCCGTCTGTGTATCTGTGGCCACCACATGGCTTGCCCTCACTGGTCACATCTAGCAGCCACTCGTACGCATTCATTCTGCACTTACAAAGAGCCTGCGGTTGACTGCCAGGGTGCTGACATCATGGAAGAAACAAGGCTCTTGTCAAAACATTTCAACTCAGTACTAAAGTTATTTACGACTAAATACAATGCAAAGTTATTTACAAATGAATACAGCACAAGATTACATTTCTTGAGTACCCTACTCTACCAGGCTCTTTATAGGTGTGATCCCACTTAATTCTCTCATCACCCCCAGAGCCTTAGAGGTTAAGTATCTTGTCCAAGGTCGTCATACAGAGCTTGACAAAAGGAAAGATCCTGCCCAGCAGAATCCTTCAGTGGGAGCTGATACAGGCTCCTTGGGTAGGATTTGGGTCAATGAAGGGGATGATGGGGAGAGGAGGGATTCCTAGACAAGGGGATGGGAAGGAGCAAAGGCACAATGATAGAAGGCAAGGGGCGGATCTTAGAAAATTCTGATCGTTCAGGTTTAGCCAGGAAGGAATGGAAGTTGTGGCTCTGAATTTCTCACAATTTGAGTAAGAAATCACTTTGTGGAAGGACACATTTCTCTCTGTTTCCATGCAATGAGCCATTCCTGCCCTACATTTTTGGTTCAAACTGAAAGTGATTACAATTACACTTTAACTACAGAAAGTAGGGATGAAATACATAAATACTTGCTAATGAACTGGCCTCTTCTGATTCCTTACCCTTCTGAAAAATCCTTGGTCATTGATTTTTATTGTCTGATTTGATCACTCTTGATTATTCCAAAAGCCTGTACCAAGTCGTGTCTGGTCTAACAAGCTTCAAATTTCATTGGGCAGCTGGTATAGAAACCTATTCATGCATTCATTCTATTTTTATTTTTATTTTTTGATTTTTTATTTTTTTTTTTGATTTTTTATTGTTATGTTAATCCCCATACATTACATCATTAGTTTTAGATACAGTGTTCCATGATTCATTGTTTGTGCATAACACCCAGTGCTCCATGCAGAACGTGCCCTCCTCAATACCCATCACCAGGCTAACCCATCCTCCCACCCCCCTCCCCTCTAGAACCCTCAGTTTGTTTTTCAGAGTCCATCGTCTCTCATGGTTCTTCTCCCCCTCCGATTTCCCCCCCTTCATTCTTCCCCTCCTGCTACATTCTTCTTCTTCTTTTTTTCTTTCTTAAATATATTGCATTATTTGTTTCAGAGGTACAGATCTGAGATTCAACAGTCTTGCACAATTCACAGCGCTTACCAGAGCACATACCCTCCCCAGTGTCCATCACCCAGTCACCCCATCCCTCCCACCCCACCCCCCACTCCAGCAACCCTCAGTTTGTCATTCTATTTTTAGAACATTGTTCCAGATTATAAGAAACCTACGAATTTCTCTAGACCTTTCAAAAATTAATAAAACAGATTTCCTATCTGTTTTAATGTCTACTGATTTCTCCCCACTTTCCCCACATTTAATTGCCCTCTTGCAAATCCCCTCTCCTTACCTTCCTTCCTCTCTTCTTCTCTGCTTTTCTGTTTTTTTTAGGAGGAGTTATTTGACAGAAAAGAGTGTGTGCCCCTGTGCGAGTGGGGGGAGGGGCAGAGGGAGAGGGAGAGAGATTCCTCAAGCAGACTCCCCGCTGAGGATGGAGTCCTTCTCGGGGCTCCATCCCAGGACCCTGAGATCATGACCAGAGTCAAAATCAAGAGTTAGACGCTTAACCGGCTGAGCTACCCGGGCACCCCTCTGCTTTTCTCTTTATGAATAAACTTTTGAGAGGCTGTCCTCTGGAATCCACTGATAGGCTTCTGGGTGTCCATGAACCCCCTGAAAATGGGTAAATCATTGTGGTATATATGTATGTGAAGTTTTCTCGGGATAATGCCTATAACTTTTTATCAGACTCTCAAAGTAATTTGTGACCTGCCCCCCCCACCTTAGCTAAATAAGGTCAAGAAACACTTTATCTTTGGATCAAGTCTCTGTACCCTAAATCTGATTTTGATTCTCCATTAAGAAGTTAGAGAAGAGAGGGGCTCCTGGGTGGCTCAGTAGGTTAGACGTCTGCCTTGGGCTCAGGTCATGATCCCAGAGTTCTGGGATCGAGCCTTGGGGAGCCTGCTTCTCTCTGCCTCTGCCGCTCCCCCTGCTTGCACTCTGTCTCTCGCTCACCTATATCTCTCAAATAAATAAATAAAATCCTAAAAAAAAAAAAAAAAAAGGAAAGAAAGAAGTTAGGAGAGAGATGTGTTACTTTTCTAGGATTAACAAGATAGGAAGACCCTCCAAGTGTAATGTGATTAGATTATTACATACTAACACCTGCAGTTTTGTTTTGTTAATGCATATTAAATTGTGATGGCTGTATCATCTCTAACTCTTCACACTCGAAGATAAATCTAGAGTGCACATTAAGTACCTCTTTCCCCAGGTCACAGAACTGTCAAGTGAAACTTCGAGAGGCAAGACTGTAAAGATGACTATCACTCTGACAAGGGAGCTGCCAGCAAGTTCCCCCGTGTGCATCCAGGTCTTCAATATCATCTTCAGAAAGTGAGGAACCTCACACATCTCTTTTGTTGAGGCTAGCGATGCCGTTCAGTACAGGGCCTGCGTATGACAAGCCTCGGCCATCTTGTGGGCCATGTGCCCGCAGCAGTGTTGTCTGCAGGGCAGTTTCCCCGTGCTTTCACGTAGTTGTGCGGTGATGTGCCCCGCAGTCCCTCACAGCCTCTCACCAGCTTCTGCCTCGTCATCCAGTGCTCTCTGAGTTAGGACAAAGAACTCAAGGGTTGTGCTGTCTCAGTGGTAGCAGGGGTGGGGGGAGCGGGGCGGGGCTGCCTTTTCTTTCTCTTCTTTTTCTGTACCCTCTCCCACCCTCCACCCAGACTGAAAAATCAGGTATGTCTGGGTTGGTCAGCTGAAAGATTTGTTATTCTTCTAGCCTCACCAACTGCTCTCTGCTCTCGCCCCCCACCCTCAGCCCCCTGCCACATGAACCCCGGGGGCAGAAGGAAGGTTGTGACTACACTGTCCAGTGTCCTTCAGACTGATGTGGGGATCACTCGCCTCAGGATTATCTCGGGGGTTGTTGGGTGGAACTCCATAAAATGCAGATTTCCTAGCCCCTCACTGGACCTAGTAAAGAGAATTTCAAGAGTGGGGCCTGAAATCCACATTTTTAGCACGCTTCCCCGATGACCAGTGGGAACACAGAGGCTTGTAAACCAGTATTTTCCACACTACTAGTGTGGACCAGCCAAGATGATAATAAACTTTCGACACCAGCCCTTTCCTCAATAACGGCCTCTGCACAGGAGGAGGACAGGGGGTTTGGGTTTTGCTCGGTAGGACACATAAAAGGAATCCACCCCCACCCCCAGATATGTTATTTCTTAATTCTAGTCAGAAGTCTTGCTAAGTAGCTTTAGATCATATTCAGTATCATCAGATGGAGGCTGAGGCTCAATGACATTTGGTAGCCAAAATCATGCGGTTGTTATCTGTGTTTCCTGACTTGAAATGCTTGCACTTCCCTCATGCAGTGGGCAGCCTCAGATCAGTGATGTGTCCAGTTCCAGAGGTGGCCAGGATTAGTTGCTGAAGAGGCAGCCATGCTACGTAGCCTCATTAGAAAAAGCCTCCCCATCTCAAAATAGGGAAGAGGCCAGAAGAACCTTCAACCATGGCTTGCCTCACTCCATCCATGCTAACCAGAATGTGACAACCACAGTCATATTGTGACCACGTATTTATGTTGCAGTTAAGTGCAAACAGACAAAAATAATTTCAGTTGTATCGTTCTTGAATAGAAAGAAGTCATAATTCTTATGTATACACTCATATGTATATTTAGCATCTAAACCTTCCAGTGCTAGAAGAATGAGAGTTCTATAGTTTCGACATATTTTTATCAGATGTTCAGCATGGGGACAAACTTAGAATTACACTGTTATTACCTGATGTTGACCAAAGATTTTTTAAAAAAATGTATACTTGCAGGATCTTAAAAAAGTTGGCTATGTACCAAATTGGACGGAACTTCTATAAACCTTCTGAACCAGTGGAAATTCCCCAGCACAAGTACGTTTATTTATATTTTCTGTTACTCTGAAATTGTTATAATGTGAAGAACATAATTTACAATGCAATCTTGTACCATTATGCCTCCTATGAGAGCCTCTGTGTTATGAAAAGTAATGGATTTTTTTAATTTTTGAGTTTTTTATAGAATGGAGAACGTCAGTGTGAAGCTAGCAGCCTGTTTTCTTCTATTAGTGTGCTAGGTCATTATCATAAATCCTAGAAGGAATTCAGAAACTGCGTTTTCTGTGTGTGACAAGTAATAATGAAGGCAGAATAAGCAGGATGATGTTATACCACATAGTTGAAACTCTGTTTTCTTGCTGACAGGAAATTAGCACAGCCAAAGATGGTTGATGTTGGGTAAGCAGAGGCCAGACAAACAAGTCAGCTAAACGAAACTGGAATTTCCACTCTAAATGGGAAGTAGATGCTTCAGGGAAAGCCATCAGCTGTGTCTAGGACGGGTTGTTAGCTCTCCAAAATATGTGGTCAAGCTAAAGACAGGAGAGGCAATTGGTAACCCAAAGACAGATATGTAAACAAAGGAAGGAGTGCATAAAAGATAGAAAATGAGGGGGCAGGCTGTTTAGCCTTCTGGCAGGTAGGGGAAAAATGGTAGGGTTTCCATATGGTCAGTGAGTGTGTCCCAGTGGTCTGTATGAAGCATCCTGTTCATCTTCGTCCCTCATCCCCCGACCTAGGTGAGAAGTTCTTGTGAGCTGGGCTGGATGCCAGCGCATATGCTTGTCCTAAAGGCTGGCTCAGTAGCATCGTGAATGAAGTCCACAAAATGAACTGAAACAATTTTTAAAAAAAAATATTTACCCTTTCTTTCATGTCCTTTCCGTAAGTTTTTCTTATGCACGGCTTCAGTCCATGATAGCCCTAAATGTAAAAAGGGGCTGTAGCCTCTGCTACAGTTTCCCTTGTGTGTTTGTACATGATACCATTTAGATTATTTCTTACTCTCATGAAGTCTCTACACTGTCTACACCATTGAGTCTGTGTGCTTTTCTGAACCTAGAGGTTTTCATGCTGGGATAGTTCACTGTATAAACATATCAGTCTTACAGCTGTGATTCTCCACCAAGGGCAGTTTTGCCCCCCTAGGGCACATTTGACAGTGTCTGTAAGTATTTCTGGTGGTCACAGCTTGGAGGCTGCCACTAGCATCTGGGGGTAGAGGCCAGGGGTGCTGCCAGATGTCCTACAAGGCGCAGCATAGCTCCTGACAGAGAATGACCTGGAGTGCACGTTAAGTACCTACAAAATGTCAGTAGTGCCAGGGTGGACACATGCTGCTCTGTGGGAATGTGTTTATCGTAAATGCGTGTGTAAAGGTACTCCAGCTAGAAATAAGTGAAGTTTTAATCAGCAAGTGGAAGAAATCAGACTAAAGAAAAATTGTTTCATAAAATCTAGAAAATTAGAATGTAAAATCAGCATGTAAAAATAATGATTGTTTTATGATACGACATTTAAAATATGTATTTTTAAATATTTACTTATTTGAAGGTTGTCCCTTTGGCCTGGGTTTGCAATTTCTGTGTCACAGTTTGAAAGCAGGCTCCTATTTACTGCTGATGTGAGTTATAAAATACTCCGGAATGAGACTGTTCTAGAATTCATGACTGGTATCTGCCAGGAAACTGGTATGTCCTGCTTTACCCAGACGTGTGAAAAACAGCTGCTTGGGCTCATTGTCCTAACGAGGTAAACGCGTGCATTTTTGAAAACTTTTCCCTAGGGAATGCATTCTTTATGCTCTTTGGGAACAGGAATAGCATCGGGGCATTGTCCCGAGCACAGATCTGATCCGTTTACTCACCTGTTTAGACCTGGCCGTTCTCTGTTGACTAGAGTTCGGACTTCCAGGAGTGGCCTTCGGGGACCCTCCACCATCTGACATGGTCCTGCATTGTCTCTCGCTGCACCCCTCCCCCACCCCCAGTAGTTTGCACTTTGCTGCTTCCGTGCCTCTGTCTGGATTTTCCACCCCGAATTCTGACTTTTAAATTTCTATTTGACAAAATCCAGCTCAAACCTTACTGCTTTTCTGGAGCCTTCACCTGTCCACTCAGTCCGAAGTACTCAGTTACCCCCCCGTGCTGTTCCGATAGCACGTTGCTCACAGCCACCTCTTTGTAGCCATCTTATTTTGTTTTATTACATCACAGGAGAGAACATTAGGTCCACAGCTCTTCTTATCTGTAGAGTATGAGATCTTTTAAGGCTGAGACCTTTGCAGTCCCTAGACTTCTCTATATAAAATTTGCCCACAGTGCACATTGAACTGAATTAAACACAAATTAGGTTACTTCCTGAGTATCAGAAAGCTCACCACGTACTGCTGCTAGTCCACAGATAGTTCTTTTAGAGGACATGCTAGCCTTCTCCTAATCCGGTTTGGAACTTCCACTTAGAGTTGTTTTTCTGGGTTATGCAGCAGGGAGGTGGGACTGGTTGAATTCTGTACTATCCTGGATGAGAAGGCCACCCTCTTATCCTCCTGTCCTGAGTGTCGTGAGTTAGCATATCACACTATTCCAAAGTAACCTTGCAAAGTACCAAGAACCTAGGAGAAACCTGACAAGGGGGTTTCTGTCCCGAGGCTGGGGCAGCGTGTGAGCATATTGCAGGCCACACAGTGCCGTAGGGGAAATAGAGCTTAGAAGGATTTTATCCAGCCTACTTTGCAGTTTCACTAAGGGCCAGCCCCAGATGGGAGATTAAGTGGGATACTCAGATTGCATGGTTGATCAGCCTTCTTTGGGTGCTTTTCTTTTTCTTTTTTTTTTTTTTTTTTTAAGATTTATTTATTCATTTGAGAGAGAAAGACCCGGAGTGGGGCAGGGGGACAGGGAGAGGGACATGGAGAGAGAGAATCCCCAAGCGGACTCTCCACTGAGCACAGAGCCTGATGCGGGGCTCGATCCCAGGACCCTGAGATCATGACCTGAGCCATGATCAAGAGTTGAACGGTTAACCGACTGAACCACCCAGGCGCCCCTTGTTTGGGTGCTTTTTATCAGAACAACTATCTGGGAGCTGAAAAACTCTGAATGACACCAGAAGCTGATGGGAAAGTTTTGAGCAATGCTTCAGCCTTTGAACATAGAAGAATAATTTATAGTGAAGTTAGAGTGTCTCTCAGTGAGAAAGATTGTGGTCTAATGACTTTCTCACCAGTTTTGTTGCAATGTGGAGGTTTTCCTGTATACTGAAGAGTTAATGAATGCTTTTCTCAGATAAAAGCTGATTGTTAAAAAAATGACTATTTGTGTATTACTGTTGTAATTTCTGAAATTCTGGAGTCTAATACTTTGAATTATAACTGTAGTGAAATAGCCACTTTGTCTTGTATGATTTGGAAAAAACGTTTAAAGATTCCTTGCATTTCCCAGATACAATAACAAAACCTATCGCATCGATGACATTGACTGGTCAGTGAAGCTCACACACACCTTTCGGAAGCAGGACGGCACTGAGATTACCTACGTGGATTACTATAAACAGGTTGGACTTTTTTACTTTACTCTCATCTCTCTTCCTCTTTGCTTAGAGAAGTCTCCCCGTTCCTTTCCAAATCTAACAAGTCTCCCAAACTGTCAGTCTGAGTCTGTTTCTGACATCATTCTTCGACTTGTCCCTTCCCCTCCGCCCGCACCTTCCCTGGCTTGGCTCAGACCCTCATCCTGTCTCCTGTTGTCCTTCTTCCTGTAGTCTGAGGAATTTCCCTTCAAAGCATATCTGATAACGTCACTGCCCTGCTTAAAATATTTCTGCGACTCTCTAGTGCTTTAGAAGCTGGATCTGAGCTCCCAGGCAGGGCCCCTTTATGATCTGGCCACTGCCTGCCTCCTGAGCCTCCTCTCTTACCAGTTTGGTTTCCTTTGTATGCTCTGCTGTGCTTCTTGTTTCTGGTTCCTTTGGTCAGTTACTCCCCTGTGCATTCCCGTTCATGCTCCTTCCTCCTCTTGGGCACCCCTGCACAGCCAGCCAATCACTGACCACCCTTCCATCCATAGCTCAGCTGTCAACTCTTAAGGGAGCCCCGCGGCGCTCTCCCCAGGGGCCCCTTCCTGCAGTTGGCGGCATCACGTTATCACGGGCAGGATGTGAATGGTCTGATTTCCCTCCTGAACTTGGAGCTCTTTATTTCGGGATACTCAGGGCTAGCACAGCGCCTTGCACATAGCAGGGACTCAAACATTTGCCTCTGGGAGCTGGCTTCACGACTTGTCACCATTACCTCTGCCCCCACCTTCCATCCGCAGTTCCTTCCAGAGGCTCCTTTTCTTTAACGTACGGTCATATTTCAGTCTCCAAAATCTCACAGATGTTTTCAAAAACAAGAACAAACACAGAGCAAGAACTCTTCCTTTCTACACCTGCCAGAAAAGCTTTTTTTTTTTTCCTCCTTAGCTGATTTCTTTGGAAGGTCATCTTCACTAGCTCCAAGCACCTCTTCTGTTCTTCCTCCCTGAAACCTCGGTAGTCTGGCATCTGGTCTGCTGCTATGGAAATAGCTCTCTGAAGGTCAAATTCAGCTACCGTTCTTATTCTGAGGGGCTTTGGTGGCACTTGACACCAGTGACCCCTCCCACCTGGCTGGAGCGGCTCCCCTGGTGGCTCTCTGCCAGATTTTGTTCCAGTCTCAGCCTCCTGAGCTGTTTCCCCTTCCTTTTCCCCACATGTTAAATGCTATTATTCACTATGGCTCCCTCATGTATGTCTGATCTTATCTCGAGACCTCTCAAACGGAGTATTTTTGCCTTGCCCTCATTCCTAAATTATAGACTCATCTCCATTTTCAGACCACATTTGCATGAATGACCTGCAGGCATCTCAGATTAGCATCATTCATAACGAATTCATTGTCTTTCCCACTCCCATTTCTCCTTGGGAATTCAGCTTCTTCCTTCCTTCCTCTTTTTTGTTCTCATTTGCCTCTTTTGCGCTTGGATTCTCCCTGGAACCCATCCCTCTCCCCAGCCCTCTATCACCACTGCAGGAATGCAGGACGCTCACGGATTCCCATCTGGGGGATTTTGGTCACCCCTTTTTGGTGTCCTTGCCCCAGCTCTGTCTGCACTGTGACCATCATCCTCACCGCCACCAGAGGAATCCTCCTGAAATGCCTCCCAGAAGGGTGGTTAAGAGCATTAGCAATGGAATAAGGTAGTCCCGGCACTGGCCGTGTTACATTGAGCAAAGCACCAAACTTGGAGTGTCCTATGTAAAAGGGAGCCATTGACCTGCCTTCATGGTGCGGGGCAAGCACCGAGTGAGGTAACCATGCCTACAGAGCTTTCAGCCGGGTACCTGCACACGGTGAGCACTGGATCCATGGAGGAGACCCGCCCCTCTTTTCCCAGCCTCCCCTTCTTCACCTCCAGCGTCACACCCTTTGATCCTGGCTCACCTTTTAGTCTCATCTCTCCCCACCTTGCCACCAGACACCCCATGCTGCTGTCCCCCCATCCACTCACTGTCGCTAAGCGTTTCTCAGCCTTTGCTCATGTTCGCTAGACATCTGCACCAACCCACACCGCACCTTTCCCCTTCAGCACCAGCTGATGCCCTAGCTTTGAAGTCAAATGTCACCTCATTTGTGAAGTCCCCTCTGACCGTGCTTCCTGTCACATTCACAGAAGAGCTAGCCCTTCCCTGAGCACTTGTTCCACGCATCACACGTTGCTTCTAGAATGTCTTCCTTGTAGAACAGGGATGGCATTTGGCTAACCCGTGATGAATAGTGCCTACCAAAGCATCTTGTGCATAATGTGCTCCATAAGTGTTTGTTTATTAAACACCACGTTTGTTGAATAATCGGTTTCTTTCTGGCCTGAGTAAATGTGTTCTTTGAACAGAGGTATTTTTAGGATCTGTGACATTCTGAAAAGGGAATCGTGTTAAAATCCCACTCACTTTCTTTGTAATGAGTTGTGGTTCACTGCATGTTTATTGTAATTAGGGAGAAAAAGAAATTGTGCCAATTCTAGAATGTCTTCCTCTCTGTCTCAGGGAGGGAACACTAAATTACTATGTAGTCAACTCTCACAGTGGACATCTTGATATTAGCCTTTATATTTCCCTATTTTATCTTGTGAAAAACATTTTCAAAAGCTAAGAAAATTAGGGCAAGGGAGAGAGTAAAGTTCACTTTATGATACAGCTTAGGGTGCAGAATTTTTGGCCATGTCCCAGGTAAATACAATACCCTCTTTCTGGAACATGCCCCAGCTTTGCTACCGGGACTCTTTATACTCCCATATTTTCTTCAAGGTGCTCTTTTGGACTCTGCCTCCTTCATGAAGCCTTTCCTGATTTACCAGCCATAAATTGTTTCACTGCCACCACCATACCCCGCCCCCCACCTTCGTCCCCAGGCACCCAGTACTGAATGGTGTAACAAGCAGAGGTTCCCAGGTCTTACGGGATAAATCCTGGCTGTGCTAATTTCCAGTTATGGGACCTTGGGAAAGTTGTTTAATTTCTTGTGGGTTTCCTCATCTGTGGAGGGGATGATGATAGTATCTGACTCATAGGTGTAGTGTTAAGATTAAAAGAGGAAAAATACAAGTGCTTAGCATATCATTATTGGTGCTTCTCATCTCCCTTGCTTCGTAGATAGTGTAGTTATGTGTAAGGTAGGGGCCGTACCTCTCATCCTTGTGTCCACGGCAGCTCCTGGAACATAACAAGAGGTACACACGAGATGTGTACTGAATTAATGAAGTCATGTATAAAAACTCTCCTTCTATGAAGACTTCCCCAAGCTTTTTAGCTGGAGCATTAGTTGCAATCAGCCCTTCGAATTGCAATTTCCCGAACTGTTTTTTATTTTAATGACTAGAAGTCCTTATTGAATAGAGAAACTCCCACTTCTCGCTTCCTTAATTATAATTATTGATGTCAGCATCACATAGTGCCCAGACATTTGTAAATTATAATTCCAGTTGTTCTGTCATTAATGTTGAGTCAATTATACTGGAAATGAGTGTTAATTGGAACCTTTGCTGTTGGAAAGGAAATGAACTTTTGGCAAGGTGAGAATGTGGAAATTCAAGGGGGGGTGGGATAGGGATGAACAGTGGCGGAGGACTCATTATAAACCAGACACTGTGCTAGTGGTTTATGTCAGATGCCTCTGAGCTACTGTTCACCTCATTTCATGCCTGAGGAAAGGTAAGAAGCTTCCCCAGTGTCACAGTCCAATGAAGTAGAAGAGCCAAGGATCAGATTTACATTCGTCAGACTTCAGAGCTGCTTCCCTAATAACATCATGCAATTCTGGAAATCAGGGCGGTCATGCTTTTTTGGGAAATGGAGTTGTCTCAATATAACTCTTGCCTCCAATTTTAGAAATTTTCAGAATGAAGACAGCTGCCTGGAGCAAGTTGGTTATGCACGGAGCAATCCGCCTCAGTCATCAATAGTGGGAATGCTGACGCTGACTCAGCTCAAGGGGGGGCCTTTTACGGACAAAGCCGGCTGGAGGCGATTTGGACTCAGGAGGAAGCAAGGAAATAATCTTTTTTTTTTCTTTTTCCTTTTTTAAAAAGTGTTGCATTATAAAGGCTAATCATTAAAATCATAAAACGGACCCTGAGAAATGAAAGATGAGTCCTGGGAAGGAAGTAGATATGAGTGGGTAACCATAGGGATTGGTAGGGATTTTTTTTTTTTCTTTATTGAGAAGATTTGCTCATCTGTTCATTTTGGGATTAGCTTGTTCCTTATAAGCGAGGGTGCTCATTTTACAGTGTTTCCATATTAACTTTTCCCTCATTAATCTTGCATTCTGTAGCAATATGATATTACTTTATCCGACCTAAACCAGCCAGTGCTTGTGAGTCTGCTGAAAAGCAAGAGAAATGACAATACTGAGGCTCGGGTGGCCCACCTGATCCCCGAGCTCTGCTTTCTAACAGGTAACGTTTATGCTTTACACTCCAGCAGTCAGGCTCTTGATCCCAGGCTCGGCAGAACCTCCCCCAGCTTTCGGGGTGCCAGAGCATTCATTTAACCCATGCAGGTGGGCCTGTGAAGTGATGTGTTTGACAGAGAAAGTGGGAGGACAGAGAGCGCTTTGGGGATTGTTTGGCACAGGAAGAGTTATATGTTTTCCTTATCTCATGTATTCCATTTGTTACTTTGACATAAAATAGGCCCCCAGACATGTTCCTAAAACCAAGCAATAAACATAGGGGTGCATATATCTTTTTGAATTAGTGTTTTCACTTTCTTTGGGTAAATAACTACTAGTGGAATTACTGGATCATATTAAACCAAGCTTCTCTCCAGCATTTTTGAGCTTCACTAGTATAGGAAGCAATAGGACGATTTTCTTCAGGTACATTGTTTGTGTGGTGCCAAAATGATCCTTGTTTTCTTTTTGCATGAGTTCTAGAAGGTAGTTCTCACTATACAGTAGAATCTGAGTAACTGTCTCAAGCACTTTTAATCATGTTCATTTGATTAATAGGGTGGGACTAAGCAAGGAGGACTTTTACATTTTGTTATCAGTGTGTATATATTTATTTCATAATTAGAAAAATTAGTAAGGATATAATTCTTGAAGGGAGGGATGCTCGTTCTTAATGGTATTCTGATATTCTGGATCTGCACAGTCCTATATGGTAGCCACTGGCCATATGCGTTTATTGAGCCCTCAAAATGTGGGGAGGGCTGTGAGTGTAAAATACAAACTGGATTTCTAAGACTTAGTGGGAAAAAATAAGGAAAATAGCTCATTAATTTTTTAATATTGATTTTATGTTGAAATGATAGCATTTTAGATATATTAAGTAATATATATTATTCAAATAACTTCATGTTTCTTTTTGGCTTTTTTAACAAAAATCTATTTATTTTAGAGAGTGAGAGAAAGAGAGTGGGGGAGGGGCAGAGGGAGAGGGAGAGAATCTCAAGCAGACGCTGCACAGAGCTAGATGCGGGGCTCTATCTCACGACCCTGAGATCATGACCTGAGCTGAAATCAAGAGTCGGATGCTTAACTGACTGAGCCACCCAGTTGCCCCTCTTTTTGGTTTTTTTAAATGTGGTTGCCAGAAAATTTAGAATGACATGAGTGGCTTTGCATTTTATTGGGACAGTGCTATCCATATGCTAGATCTGAGTCCGTTTAAGTGCAAAGCTTAAAATCTGCCTGAGCTGGGCTGGGTTATATTGCATGCTGTTCATTTTTCCCTTTGTTTTCATTTCCATTAATAGGGCTGACCCGCCAGGCAACCTCTGATTTCCAGCTGATGAAGGCCGTGGCTGAAGAAATGCGTCTCAGCCCTTTGGAAAGGCAGCAGCGCCTGGCCAGGCTTGCTGACAACATTCAGAGGTACTGGGCCACTTTGCTGGGGCCAGAGTGTATCCTGCCTAAGGCCTGGTTTATGGAGTTGGATGGTCTACAGAATGTTTCATTCCTTGATGGAATGCGTCTTTGCTGCTGACTCAGAGCAAGGCACTTTTGGATTGTGTAGTCCAGAGCCAGAGGTTCATCCCTGATGCCTCAGGATCACGGACTGCGGGGAGGTGGTTGGAGCCCATGCTGGCTGAAGTGCCATCCGGCTTCAACTAGATAACCCTCCTCTCCTCTGTTTTAATACATGGAGGTTTTGGATAAACATTTGAATGAAGAAAAGGGTTGTAGTTTAAAAAACAAAACACAACCACACCAGGCCCCCCTTATTCAGGGTCGAGAATGTTCAGATCTTAATATGGTGGCCTCAGCACACTGATCATTAGAAAAATTCTACTGTGTAGTCCTTAAACTTAGGAATACCTTGGCGCCCTTTGGTTTAGCCCATCTACCCCCACACTGAATTCCTGTCCTCATTCTGACAGTTTGATGTCACCTGGAATGCTGATATTGAGCAGCTCCTGGTTCTCCCTTCTGACGTACTAAAACTTCACCGTCCAGTGCGATAGCCCCATGTAACTATAGGACATATGAAATGTGGTTAGTATCTTGAAGTGTGGTTACCATCTTGAAATGGTCACATTTTGAATTTATTGGGTTAAAGAACATATATTTTCAAAATAATTTTACTTGACAATTTTTACTTTTTTAATGCAGCTATTAGAAAATTTAAAAATTACATATGTGGCTTGCTTTATATTTCTGCTGGACAACATTGTAGAATGGTCTTTTTTCTTTAAAGATAAAAAATTTGGAGGACACATTTGGAAACTTACATAAACAGAAAGAAATGCATGTATATGTACACTCAGTAAATATTTGTCTCATGCATGAGTGAATCATAAGTGAATGGTGTATATTGTCTCAGATATTGTTAAATGCATATAATCATGTATAATCATGTTCTTTTTAGGAAAATGGCATAGTACTGTACATCATGTTTTGTAACTTGCTTTTTCTTGAACATTTCCAAATGGTAAATGTGCATCTCTGTTATGCTCGTGGACTCATAGTTTTCCATTTTATGGCTACACTTTATGTCATTTATCCTGGACATCCCCCAGAGTTAATGGCTACTTCAGACATTTTCTGGTTCTCTCCCCCTTATTCCAGTCTATGGATTACTCTTCCTGACGCCTCTCCTTGCCACCTTTCAGGAATCCCATTCACTTCAACCCAGTTTCTTGACCCGTGATCACTTCACCCGTCTCATCTTGAGCAGATAGTATCTGAAGCAAAATAATTAATTCAAAGTATTCGTGTGACCAGACCAGACATAGCATTACCAGATGGAAATAACGAGCTGTTGCAGAAAGTCCATGTAAAGAGGTTTGAGCTCCCCTACAGAGAGAGGGGAAGCTTTGCGCGGTAAAGCACGCGTCTCATCAGTCTCTCTAGTGAGTGCCTGGCTCCCCATGTGCCAGCTACCATAATGGAGGCCAGGAGGAAAAGTCGACATGCTTGCTTTCCTGAAGGAACTGACAGCTTACTAGAGATGACCATATGTCATAATCCAATGAGATTACACATCAACTATGATCAAGGTTTACTAAGTTATAAACTTAGAGTACCATACAAATATAAAGCAGTGATTACTGCTGACACTAATATTCTCCTCACGATCTTCCTCCTGCCCTGTCTTGCCTGTGAACCTTCTGAAGTCCAAGTCCATATGTTCCCGTCCTTTGTCCTCTTCCATCCACTCCTAAGCCAACTAATTCAGATATTCCCAGAAGACATCTCCACATGCAGAGTCTCCATAATATCTCTTTATTAACACGTTTATTATTGGGAAAAATGACTAACATTTATTGAGCACACCACTCCTAAGCCAACTAATTCAGATATTCCCAGAAGACATCTCCACATGCAGAGTCTCCATAATATCTCTTTATTAACACGTTTATTATTGGGAAAAATGACTAACATTTATTGAGCACACAAACTGTGGTAGCAGTTTCCATGTCCGCTTAATCTTTACATCAACCCTCCGAAGTAGCTAGGCTTATTATCCCTACATTTTACCAATAAGGAAACCGTAGCTTTAAAAGATTTGATCTTACTCAAGGTTACATATTATGAAATGTCAGCACTAGGAGTTAAACCCTGGTCTGTCTGGCTCACAGGCCCATTTTGCTGACCAGGGTGCCACACTGGAAACCTTCTCCATCTCTGCATGTCCCAAATGGGTTCAGTTGTCCCATCATTCGTTTGAGCAGGGGAAAAAGATGGTGAGTAGAAATAGAAGTCAGGAATCCTAAAAAAAATAAATTAGTCTCTGAATAATTCATTAAGTTATAGTTCTCTCTATAATGATTTAAAGTCTTTAGAAAATAATTAATGATTTAAAACTCAATTCTATCAACAGAAACAAGGATGCTCGTTTTGAACTGGAGACCTGGGGGCTGCATTTTGGGTGCCAGATGTCTCTGACTGGGCGGGTTTTGCCTTCAGAAAAAATAATAATGCAAGACCATGTAGTAAGTACTGTGATTCTCTTTTCATTTAAAAGTATTTGCTTAAATATGTGTACGTTTGACCATATGCAGGAGTGACTAGTGGTCTTCTAATAGTCGTTTGGTTTCTCCATGTCCATGTCCTCCCTTTGTCCTAAACCTTGAGGTCCCCTCTGTTTTCCTTTTCAATCTGAGTGTACTTGTGAGGACTTAGCGCCCACTGGACCTGATTTAGGTCAGTGTGGTTTGGTTTCTCATTTAACGATGGATTAGAAAAATGGCATTTCAAGCTATGACAATTAAAACATGCCCACCTATTAGGTGTTGTAGTACTCTTCTCTCTCTCTCTCTCTCTCTCTCTCTCTCACACACACACACACACACACACACACAATCCATAGTACCTGAGAAAATGTTTTAACTGGTGAGAGTTAATTCCAATAGACTATGTTTCCTGATACCAGGGTTCTTTCTTTGCCCCCAAAGTAAAATGCTGCTTAGTTGGCATCAACACGAAGGAATGTGCCCAGAGCCCATCCCCAGCCCATCCCCAGGGAGAGGGGCATTCTGAAACCTGAAGAGACACCTCTTTCAGGCTTCAGTTGAAGAAATGAACCTATTTTGTGCAAAAATGGTGCATTATCTTTCTACTTTCTCCTCTGTTTTGCTAGTTTTTAAAGCCAATTACATATTTCATTTTTAAAGGCCCTCTTCTCATCTTTCTCTCATATAATAAGCTGACATGTCTAAACGAATGTAAGTGAGGAACGGAAGTTTCGTGTTGGTGGCATGGGAATTTTTCATCATTTCTTTTCTATAATCTATCCAAGTTACCAAAACCCTCACTGGAGAAGCTGAGGAAAAACTACTTTTAAAAGCAAAACAGAACCAAAGTTTATAAAGTACCAAAAAGTAGGCCCCCATTAAGATTTTGGTCAGGAGTCAATAAAGAGAAGCTCAGTTTCGATTCCACATATGAAGTAGGATTTAAATACTTAATATGATCTATCTCAGCATCCCTGTAAGCAAAATCATATTTCTCAGAGCTATTTTGTTGCATTTCTTTAGCATGGAAACAGGTCTTCTTAGGAGAAGGGGCACTAAAATGGGAGAACCCGCCCCCTTGCGGTGGTCATGGGCTTCTGGACCAATGCTTGCTTTTCTGAACTTGGGTTCTAGGAACTGAGTAGACTAAAGGTCACAGGCCTCAGAGTGTCTTGGGCAGTTGTCCCGGGTCTTCCACCAGCCCATAACAATAGTAGGAGTGGAGGTGCTCCTCATGCTGGTCGTAATGGAAAGAATGAACCGTGACTCCAGAGAGAACCGTTGATGGAGGGCTAAACTTCCCCCTTCGTTCTTTAAGGTTGCCTCCCGGAACTGACCCTGCCTGGCCACCTAATGGCAGGGCATTATGAGGGTGCCTGTGGTTGGATTTCAGAGTGCTTGGTGGAAAGTACAACGTCCCTGATTGCAACGTCAGGAAGACCAATCTAAATCTGTCACTTGTACCAACTGACTCCATAATGTCTTTCAGCCATAGCTTTGGAGTCTGTAAAACAAGGGGATTGTAATACTTCTTAAACGTTCATGTGCTGATGAATGACTGGGAATATGTTAACATGCAGATTCCGATCCAGTGGGTCTGGGATGGGACCCAGGACTCTGCGTTTCTGACAAGCTCTCAGTAGATAGCCATGCTGAGCAGCAAGGGATTCGATTACAGTGTGGTCCTTTTCAGTTCTAACAGTGGCTCTTCCTGGCTCACTATACCAAGGACATTTCCATTCAATTCCTGTCTGTGGAAATAAGCAGAAGGCTAGTAACCAATCTAAAATCTCCGCTCTTCAGTGCAGGGAGCTTAGTTTTCCTGGTCACTTGGGGGGGGGGGGCGGGGGGGGACCATCCAAGAGTGAGAAAGGAGGTTGTGCCCTGGCCTCATCTTTGTTCCTAGACATAGCTACTCCTGGCATATGGTATGTTCGTAACTGCCCTGTAGTGTTTGTGAGCTGTATAGTTGGATGACCTGGAGTATCAACAGTCAGCATTTTCTCTTTCAGATAGCTTTATGCCTAAAGAGACCGAATTAGACAGCCCACTTGCCTGAGGCATTTGTATTAAAGGGCATTGATCTTAGAGCTGGAAGGGAACCTAGAGATCTTTGAACCAGGCACCTTTCTTTGCACACAGCAGAGGCGCACAAGGTAAAGGGACTTGCCCAGCCGTCTGCAGCCAGAGAGTGGCTGACCTGCGGTGATGCTCAGATGCCTCCCCTTCCAGGAAGCCCACGTAGTCTGTCCAAATGTGCAGTGCTTGGATCAGTGTTTTAAGTCTGTGAATAGCAAACTGTACTAAATAGGTCTCTTATGACAAATGTGGACCATCTTAGCACAATCTTAACTGCTCTCTGAATAAATGTGTTCAACCCTTTCATGGTCATTATTTTTCTCAGTGTCAACCTGGATCTGCTGCTGAGTGGTCCAAGAATATGCGAAATTGCAAGATTTTAAGTGCACAGTCTTTGAATAAATGGTTGATTATATGTAGCAACAGAGATGAAAATGTGACCGAGGATTTTCTGCACTGCTTGAGGAGAGTTGGAAGTTCCATGGGATTTAATGTGGACTACCCCAAAATGTGAGAATACACAGAAAATCATCCCAACTGTTTTCATCTATTAATTTGGTTTAGTTAGAAGATCAGAAACGATGGCTGATGTAGCTACAAAAGCTTTATCTTAGTAAAGTTTCCTAATATAAAGTACCAAGAAAATAGTTATAAGTAGATAGATTTTGTAGTGACTGAAGTTTTATACAGTTAAAATATATTTTATGTTGGTCTTTGTAAAACTGTTTTCACAGTTCCTTAGGCAATAGTCTCATTACTCCCAAGATCTTTTCAGTACTAGTTGGGCCATAAACCCTTAATAAGTCCGTTAACTTTTTTTTCCTTAATTCTTTCATATCAGTTGTTTATAAAACTTAATAGGAAACAGGATATTGAAAAATATAAAAGTTGCATTTCCTGACTTATTTGATAGATTTTATGCTTTATAATTTAATGTAAGAAAGAGGGGCGCCTGGGTGGTATAATCGGTTAAGCGTCTGACTCTTGGTTTCGGTTCAGGTCGTGATCTCAGAGTCATGAGATCGAGTCCCACATCGGGCTCCGTGGTGGACATGGAGCCTCCTTGAGTTTTTCTCTCTCTCTCCCTCTGCCCCTGCAGCCCACTCATTCTCTCTCTCAAATAAATACCCTTTAAGAAAATTTAATGTAAAAATAGATCTGAAATAAGCTTTTCTGATTCTGTTACTGTAGTAGAAGATTATTTAGTTTCTGGGCATTTAGTCTTTGAACATTTATTGAGTGTCTACTGTATACTAGATGCTATGCCATTTGCTGGGGATGAAAAAGATAAATAAATTGCTTTCAGTTTAGTAAGGGATCTCTACGTGCACAATCACTCAAAATTGGATATTGTTTGCTTTAGAAAAGCAGTAAAATTGGTCACGCCTCATTTTATTGAGCTTGATATGAGAAATGCGTACTTCTTTTTGTTGCTGTTATTGTGGAAGGGCAAATGTCCTAATTGGCAAGGTGGGAAGTTATTCTTTAAACACGTGGTTACTAATTAACTACATCAGCAGTACAAGCATTGTTGAAAACCAAAGATGTCCCCAAAGTCTCATTTTACGCTGCAGTTTAGAATGCATCTCTTATCACATCTGTTAACAAATCGCCTGGTTTCAGTTTCACCTGCTCTAACTTCTCTTAACCCAGGAGCTAAAAAAGCAGGAAAAGATGAATGAAACAAGCCCAAGTCACAGACCCTGGGATGACGGCACAAGCTCTTTCTTACGTGAATTCTACGCACAAGCCCGTGCCGTGTTCTGTTCTTAGCCTGTTTTATTTGAAAGCCCATATTTTATTCCATCCTTTTATCTTTCCCATGAAGTATCCATTTCCCTGTTACATTTATTTATTTATTTATTTATTTATTTATTTATTTATTTAAGAGAGAGGGAGAGTGGAGAGTGGGGAGGGAGGGATGGGCAGAGGGAGAGAGAGAATTAAGCAGGCTGCAGAGCCCAGTGTGGGACTAGATCTCACGACCCTAAGATCATGACCTGAGCCGGAATCAAGAGCCTGGTGTTTAACTGACCGAGCCACCTAGGCGCCCCTTACCTGCTGGATTTATATGCATAGTTCCTCCTATCTGAAACACTTGCCTGATGAGTTTGGAAAGAATGGACAGTAAGATGGCTGCTGAGTCTGCATGCAAGAGATTGATTTGGAAAAGTCAGGAACATTTAGTTGTTTTAACAGAGCTGCGGGCCATTCTTGGAGCTCAGTTAGAATCAGTGAGCAGGGAACAGTGGTCCTGCTACCTGCTGGGCAAGTTTTAAAAGGCCACTGGGCATTAGGACAGTCCAATCCTATACACCTCTCAGAAGCTGATTCTACATAAAGAAACTATCTATGAAGTCCTCTGTGTGGGAATTACTTCTATAGCGTCTGGCCCCTAACATAATGTGAGCACAGAACAGATAAGTACTTGCTGACTGATACAGGCTAAATATTCCAGGCTCCAAACAAGCAGTCATTAAGGAAAAAAAAATCTTTTAGTCTGAACCATTCAGATTAGCTGAATAAACTGGTCTCATTCATCTGATGATTTTTGAGACTTTTAAAGTTCTTACAGAGATTCAGTATTAGAGAAATCTTTTTTTTTTTTTTTAAGATTTTACTTACTTATTTGACAGAGAGAGACACAGCGAGAGAGGGAACACAAGCAGGGGGAGTGGGAGAGAGAGAAGCAGGCTTCCCGCAGAGCAGGGAGCCCGATGTGGGGCTCGATCCCAGGATCCTGGGATCATGACCTGAGCCGAATGCAGACGCTTAACGACTGAGCCACCCAGGTGCCCCTAGAGAAATCTTAATTCCAGTTTAACTCAAAGCGGTTTCAGACCCATGGTATTGAGACTTGTGATTTCAAAAGCTCACTTTTAACCTCATTTTGAACAACAGAATTATTAATTGTAGGGATTATATACAATTGAGAAAACTGCATTTTCCACCAGACTATTTTTAAGCTAATAAAATTGATTAGTAAGTGTTTTGGTGTATCTTGTAGTGGGATTATAAAAAGCTGTATTATTTTTAACTCTATGATTATGTGTTACTAAAAAGGGAATTATATATCCTCAAAATTAATCTTTTTATGTAGCATAAAAGTACAAGAAAATCCAGCTGCATTCCTTAAAGCTCTACAGAAATATGTTGATCCTAATGTTCAGCTGGTAAGTATAGGATAATTTTTGTTTTGATGTATAATTTTAATTTTTTCTTTATATCTAACAGTCTTCTTTCCTTAGAAGAAGGAATGTGAGCACATTCTCCCATGATATGTTTGCAAATGGCTGTGCGTTTCCCCAAGAACCCAAGAAAGTATTAATCTTAGTATTTTAATCAATATTTTATTTCCTTTTCATATTTCTAATATTAATTTTTAAATACTTGTTTTTACTCCTATCTCATCCTCTTGAATGTCTACATTTTTTAACTTGCTGGGGGGGTCATCTTTTATTTAAGATTTAAGATAAAGTGATTCCCATCGTACCCCATAAATGCTGGGGCCCCCAGTGTTTCAGTGGGTTCTTGGAGAGCTTGGGTTTTTCCGTGTCACTATGGCGGCTTCCTCTGGGTTCTCGCCTCTTTCCCGAGTGCCATGCCCCCTGCACTGCATCAGCTCCCACAAGTGCCTCATTTCCCAAAGCACTGTGTGTGTGCATGGGTGGAGCTGGCTTGGTGGAGGGTTTGGGGCCAAGGCATGAGTAGAGCACACCCCAACACTGCAGACAAGTTAGAATTGACATCCTTGTTCTTGAAAATCTCTCAGCCTTTCTTACTTCTTGGAAATGCTTCCTCTTGTCCCAGGCCCCAGCCTCTCACTGCACTGCAGTGTCTTACCTCCCTAGCACATGTGTCCAGACTCCCAGCATGCCTCTCTGCATCTCCTGCAAAGCAGCGTAGCCATGTCTGTTTCTCTTTTAGTCAGACACAAAAAAAGGCCCGTGGGGCTGATATATTAAACAAAGGGAATTCTAACCCTAAGAGCACTTTTCTCCCCTTAAAAACAAAATAAAACTTAACAAAAGATCGCAAAAATTGTACAAAGAACTCCCATATACCGGTCACCCAGATTCTCCAATTGTTGACATTTTATCGTATTTGCTTTATCATTTCCTTCCTTCCTATATCTGTCTGTCTATCTGTCATTTTTTCCCCTGAACCATTTGAGAGTAGGTTACAGACATGATGCCCTATTGCCCTTGAATACTTTAGTGCATATTCTCTACAAGCAAGGTCACTCTCTTACAGAACCATGAGATAACCATCAAAAGCAGGAAACAGTAAGACCAGCTAATCCACAGACTCCATTCACATTTCTCCATTTGTCCTCAAAATGTCCTCTTTAGTAAAAGGATCTGATGCATTGCACTTAGCTGTCTTGTCTCTTTAGACCCTCCTTCAATCTGGAACAGTTCCATAGTTTTGATGACCTTCCAATTTTGAAGAGTATAGATCAGTTATTTTATATAATGTCCTTTAATTTGGGTTTGTCTGATGTTTCCTTATAATTCAATTCAGGTTATGCACTTTCGGCAAGAGTATTGCAGCAATGATCTTGTTTTCTTAATACGTCCTACTGGGAGGTACCCCATTAATTAAGGTGGTATCTGCCAAGTTTCTCTGTTGTACATCTACTCTTCTCTTTGTAATTAATCAGGTGTTTTTGTTTTTTGCAGAAAGATACTTTGAGACTATGTAAATATGCTGTTTCTCATCAAACTTTTACCTGCTAGTTTCAGAATCCATTGATAATTCTTATCTGAACCCATTATTACTATGGTGATTGCCAAACGGTGGCTTTCTAATTTCATACATTTAGTATGTAGCATTGTATTTCCTTCTACATTTAGTAGGTAGCATTATGTTACAAGGAAGAGCTTTCTCTTCTCCCCATTTCTTTGTTCAGTTATTTATATCGCTATGGATTCATGGTTTCGTATTTTATTTACCAGCTTATCATCTATTACTACTGTTATTTATTTTGTTGCCGAAATTGTTCCTGATTTTGTTAGCGGGAGACCCATTCAGATTGGTTTCTGTGTCTTTTTGACACATCCCCATCTTTTTTAGGACACTTCCTTACTGTCTGGCACAATAAGGTATTCCAAGTTAATCTTGAAGTTTTGCTGCCCAGCTCTGGAATTAGATATTTCTCCAATGAGCCGTGATGCCTTTTGGTAGAGAACAGTATTTAGAAATCAAAATCTGGTCACCTAGGTGTGCTCATTTGTTATTGGGGTGTCACTGCCCCCTGGCTTTCTCAATGGGCATAGCTAGGAGTATGTGTAGCGTGTGTCTACATATATGTACGCATATATAGTTGGCCCTTGAACAATGTGAGAGTTAGGGGTACAGACCCCTCACAGCCAGAAATCCCTGTATGACTTTTGACTCCCACCAAATTTAATTCCTTAGCCGACTGTTGACTGGAAGCCCTATAACATAGTCGACTAACACATGTTTTGTATTTTATATATACCATATACTGTATTCTTACAATAAAGTAAGCTAGAGAAAAGAAAATATTATTAAGATGGAACACTACATCAAACACTAATGATGTAATGTATGGTGATTAACATAACAATAAAAAATTTTTAAAAAATCGTAAGGGAGAGGAGATACATTTACAGTACTGGACTATATTTATCAAAAAATCTGCATACAAATGGACCTGCACAGTTGTTCAAGGGTTGACTGTAGATACATACACACTTACATCTGTGTTATTACCGTGTGTGTCTATGTGTATGTTAAAAACATGTCCACACCTCCAGTTCCAGTCCAAGAGCACAAGGATGTGTTCCCCACATCCATGTTTGTACCTCCCTTCTCTGATGGCGGAAGCATGGCTCCTGTTATTCACATATCGCCTACACCTCCATCCCCTCATAGGCAACAGATCTCACTTGTCTCTCACCTTCTTTTGGCCCCAGTCCCCGTTGGACCACTGCTTTGTTCTGTCACCTACCTGGCTTGGCCCCAAATTCATAGGATGGAAGGAAGACTTCTAAGAGGATTTTGCTGACAAATATATTTCCCTATTTTATATAATTAAGTGTAAATAATTGACATTATATTTTGAACAGATCTGTAGGTGGAAAATCACTTTGTCCTCTGCTCATCATAACAGTGCCTGTCTTTTCTATAATTTGGCTAAAAGACAGAAGATGTAGGTAGGCCAGGAGAGGCCCTTCGGAGAGAAACACCTGATAAGAAATAGAGGCGGTGGAAGAGATGGTAGAATTTAAAAATACCTGGGGACCTGAAGCTTCTTTCTCCTTATTTTCCCTCCCCCGCCATATCCTTACTCTCGAGTCAAAGTAAACAAACAAACAAATACTTGTTTATTTTATTTTTGTTGTCTAGTACCTAGTACCTAGAAAAGACCACTTTGTAAGCTAATCCTCCACTTGGCCTATGTGTGGGTCAGGTTGGGGGAGGAGATGGTGGGGAATGAGAGCTGGGGAGCCACAGGAAAGGGCCAATAAGGGGGCAGGGAGGGAGCTGGAGAAGGAGCTAGGTTAGGAGGGAATTTGGGGAGCCTAACAATCAAATCAGAAGAGATGTGAGGCAGGGAAAGCCAAGAGGGATGGGTAGCTTTGGAGTGGGACTGCAGAGCAGGCGGCTGATAAAAGGGCGTTTCAAATGGCATTGACCAATTGTCAGTGGTTAAGGGCCATTTAAGACAACTTTAGGCATGTTAGTATTTGCTTCTTCAGAATTTAAGGGCAAGAGATATTTGGAGAATCCATGCATTTATTTTTTTGAGAGAGCACACATGCGTGAGGTTGGGGGGGAGGGGCAGAGGGAGAGGGAGAAAGAGAGTCTTAAGCAGGCTTGGAGCCTAGGGCAGAGCCTGACTTCAGGGCTCGATCTCACAACCCTGAAGATCATTCATGACCTAAGCCAAAATCAAGAGTCGGACGTTAACCGACTGAGGTACCCCTCAGTTTTTATAAAGCTGCTTCTAAGCATAAGTAAACTGACATTTTTCTTCTTCTTTTTTTTCCTTTTAGGTAATGTGTATCCTGCCTTCTAATCAGAAGAGCTACTATGATTCCATTAAAAAATATCTGAGCTCTGTCTGCCCAGTGCCGAGCCAGTGTGTGCTCACTCGGACCTTGAATAAACAGGGAATGATGATGAGCATCGCCACCAAGATCGCCATGCAAATGGCCTGCAAACTCGGAGGCGAGCTGTGGGCTGTCGAGATCCCTGTGAGCAGTCTGTCACTCTTTTCCTTTTAGCAATCAATCGGTCCTTTCATTAATTTAACAATGAAATCAAAGTGGGAGATATTTTCCCATGATCCCAGAAAGTTTGTTTTGTTTGTTGGGTCTGCTGTCTGTGGGCTCTGGGTTCCGGTGTGACTCGGGACACCATCCAGAAGCTGAGGTGTGGCTCCCGTTGTCTGGGAGCTTCAGGTGAGCTGTTAACAGCATGTTTCATGACCGAGAATCTGGGTTGGCAGAGACTTGGAGGGCCTTGATCTGGGGCCGCCCCGCTGCTACAGGAAATCTGTGCCCCGGGGTCTCTGCTTTTATCAGCTTTCAGCAGCTGCTGGCCCTCAGAGGAGCTCTGCACCCTGGAGGGGCCTCCCCGGGGCTCGGGGAGCTCTGATCTTGACCTGTGGTGGGAACTGAGAAAGTCCTCTTCTCCTTCCTGAACGATTGGCCACTGTGGAAGGAAGAAGGAGGGGAGGGGATGAGAAGTGAGGGAATGTTGTCCGTTCCTTAACATTTCCATCAGCAGGATGTAGGCGGGGAGCCCCGGCTGCCTCCAGGGGGTGCAGAGCCACTGAGCCGTGAGGGTCCCCTAGACATCTGAAGAGTGGGGAATGGACTTCCCCTTCAGATCCCCACAGCCCAGAGGCCCCGATAAATGACTGACCACTCGCCTGGAACCTCTCCAGCCACCGAAGGCGCTGGTCCATCTCCCCAAAGGACGGTAGCCGCTGCAGTGGGGCTCGGAAGCGAAGTGTGTGCCACAGCCAGCCCTGCATCTTGTAGTCTCTTTGCTTTCTGTTTTAATAGCCTGCTTCCTCGGGCCCTTGGTCTCGCTGGTATATAGCTTCACTTAAACCGTTTAATAACTAGGGACGGTTTTTTTCAAAAGTTCATTATTTAAAAGTTCAAAAGATATTAAATCATCGCTTGGGGAAATGATGGCCCATTCCATTAAATCATGAAAAATTTACTTTCACAGTTAAAGTCCCTGATGGTGGTCGGTATCGATGTCTGTAAAGATGAATTCAGCAAGGGAATGGTGGTGGTTGGATTTGTGGCCAGTATTAACCCCGGAATCACCAGGTACTTTTACAATTACCCCAACATATTCTCTAATTATTGTTTGTGGTTTAGCTAAAAACCATACAGCAGGAAACAGTTTGTATTCCTCACTCATTTTAAAAATACGAAACTTTAGTCATAAATTGATAATATCAAGATAATATGTAGCCTTATGAAAAAACTATATTTATGCAGACATCAGGACAGCTATCACTCATATACCTATCATATTCCCAAAATGATGGGTGATGGAAATTCTTACGAATTTGTTTTCTATACATCTGCACTGTTCTCGGTACTGTACTAGGAACTTCACATACATTATGTCAAGCCGCTGAGCTTTGGATTCGGATTGCTTGGATTTGTATCCTGATCTGCCACTTGCTTATTCTGTGTCTGACATCTGGCTGTTTAAGCTTGCTGTGCGTCACTTGTAGTTACCTGTAAAATGGGGATGACAATGATGCCTATTTCATAGGGCATGTATGGAAATTACCTAAGATAAAGTGCTTAAAACACAGCCTCAATATGCTCAATACATGCCTGTTGTTATTAACACTTGCAGAGAGTTGATGTAGTTGTTCATGCAGCTGTTGAAAACATAAGCAGGTTCCGGGGTAACACATTAAATATTGACTCATAGTACTTAATAAATTGTAGTTCTTAGAATTGTTTCATTATTTGCAACTAAGCAGTGTGTTTTGAGGCTGCAGGAGCTGTTTGTGACATATTTTATTCCTGGATGTAAGCTATTTGATTTACTCCATTAAATTGGTGGTAAGGTATATATTTGGGATGGTGAGAAACAGGAAGAGTAGTGGTGTGACTCCAAATTCATTCCAGGTTGTATGAGATCCCATCTGTCACTTCGTTAATCAAGCAGATAAAGGATTTCCAGTTTGTTAGCCACATTCCTAATTGTGTCCTTATTGGTTATATAATAATGTCAATGCATACTTACCACTAAGCCATGACTTTCATTTTCCAAGTGCTTTTATTTAATTAATGACTTTAGCAGGAGAACTTCTGAAATTTAAATAAGTGAATCATGTTCAGATTTCAAGTCCAAAAGGCTCATTGATAGGAGTAGAAGTTTATGCTTGAGAAATCTTTGAATATTTTGAAAGTAGATCTGCTAAACTAATAAATTCCTTTGTAATAATAATAATGTGGCTTCTATTTATTATTGCTTATTTTGTGCCAAGTACTGTGCTAAGTCCTTTATATATATTATCTAATTTAATTTTTACAACCTTATGAGGTAGTAACTACCTTACCACCTTGCATATGTCCTTGGTACAGATGAAGAAACCGAGGCTTAGGTTCACATGGCTGGTGAGTATGCCAGCCAGGATTTGAACCCAACTATGTCTGATGCCAGCACTATGCTTTAGTTTTAAGCTCTTACCAATAAATTTCTTTTGGGGAGGGGAGGTTTTTAATATAATTGTGCTCATATAGCATATACAAAATCGTGAGCATTAAGTACTACTCATAATGTCTGTTTCTTTTTATTTCGATTGAGGTATAATGACATACAACATTATATCAGTTTCAGTGTTCAACCTACTGATTGAATATTTGTACACATTGCAAAATGATCACCACAGTAAGTCTAGTTAACATCATCACATACATAGTCATAAAATTCATTTTTCTTGTGATGAGGACTTTCAAGATCTACTCTTTCAGCAACTTCCAAATGTGCAGCAAGTGTTATTAACTATGCTCACCATGCTGTTCATTACATCCTCAAGACTGACTTATTTTCTATCAGGAAGTTTGTATCCTTCGATCTCCTTCACCCAAGGCCCCCACCCCCACCACCTGCCTCTGGCAAACACCAGTCTGCCCCGTATCTAGAAGCTTTTTTTTTTCTCTTCTTAATTTCACATACAAGTGAGATCATACAGTACTTGTCTTTCTCTGACTTATTTCACTTAGCCTAATGTCTTCAAGGTCCATCCATGTCATCACAAATGACAAGATTTTATTCTTTTGTGTGGCTAAATAGTATTTTGTGTGTGCGCGCATGCATGCGGGCTCACACACACAAGAATGTGTCACATCATCTTTATCCATTCTTCTGTCGGTGGACACTTAGGTTGTTCTGTTTCTTCATTTAATCCTAATGCATGTTTATAGAAGATGTTTTGAATTTGAACTTTACTTTTGTGTTTTTCTCACTTTAGGTGGTTTTCTCGCTGTATCCTCCAGAGAACAACAACTGATGTTGCAGATTGCTTAAAAGTTTTCATGACTGGTACTCAAAGTATAGCAGTGGGGGTGGGCTCTGAGCGCTATTCTTTCTGACCCAGAGTCCATGTGCCCGTAGCAGACCAGGCGGTGGAAGCAGACGCCCTAAGCCTGCCCGAGGCGACTGTCACCCGGTGGGAGATTCCCAGCTGTGTCCTGCCCCATGCTCACAGATGCTGTAGAATCTACATGTGTCATCTGTGTGCGATAAACAGAAAGCCAACAGGAAGGGCACTTTGTAGCTGCTGGTGGCTCTGGCAAGCAGTGCAAAGACCAAAGGAATCTACCCCAGAGAAACAAGGATTGTGACAGAGTGGTGTGAGGTCTAGAACTAGGAAGGAAGCTTTTGGGGCCGGGATAGGAATGCTGGCAGATGAAGTGCGGCATAGCAGGAGAAGATGGGGAAAAAGGCAGGCGAGGAAGGGCGCCTCCTTCAGGGTGGGATGCGGTGGGAACAGTATCTGGGGCTCCCATCCCCGTCTCCTCCCCAGCCCTGGTCGGGGTCTGGCTTTGGCGCTCCCTCGCAATGCAGCTTGTACAATTCACTTCCTCTCCTGATGTGCATTTTTCCCATCTATAAACTTTGGGGGCGGGGGGAGGTTGTAAATATTGTTTCCTAAAAAAGTGAATTTGGTGATGTGTGTTGGTTATGGCCTTACCTATATGATCATCTTCTGTTGAACTAAAATGAATTTCCCCGACAATAAACTCTTCTAAAACAATTGCCCAATATATACATGAAAATAAGTATTATATTATCTTACCCTCACTTCAAAATTTGATCCTTTTTTTAAGTAGTTGTGAAAAGTTTGTGTTGAGTAAGAGTTACTGTCTGGTCTCTGTCTTGGGGCGGTTTCTGGTTAGAGTGGTGGAAATGTTCTCAGAGTTTGCATTGTCGGTGCAACTTAGAAGTGAATTGGGTGAGTCCATGGTAAGAGATGCTTTCAGAGGGGCGGCCACGTCCTTTCCTTATGTCTTCGTATTTATGCTTGTTGAAGAAGAAAATGACATGAAATTATCTGGTCTGTATCTATTGATAGCATTTAAAAAAGACTCGGAGGAATTAAATTAGTATTAATTTGGTTTTGGGAATTTGTATGTCTATTGCATGACTTCATTTATTGCTTAAATATTAAAATGTCACTACAGAGGTGTATGCTAAGTTTAAGAAGATGTTATACCATAGAAACCATTATGATTCCTCAAATAGCCGAGATGCCAAATGTTCCCTAAAGTTACCCGCTTTTATATTATTGCAGTTACAACTCAAGTTAGGAATTACCCTCTTTTATAGTGGTCCGTAATAACGGACTTCTCTAAAACATTGAACTCTAAGAGGATGTTATTCTTTGTTGGCGTCGGACGAGCCATTCTCTTCTCACCAACACCACGTTCTGCAGGAGCACTCAGCAGATGGTACGAGCACAACCACGCTCTGCCGGCGCGCGTAGTCGTGTACCGGGACGGCGTAGGGGACGGGCAGCTGCAAACACTGACTGAGTACGAGGTTCCGCAGCTGCTGAGCAGTGTGACGCAAGCAAGTTCAAATGCCAGGTATTCAATTACCGTTCTTTCCCCACACTCGCGATGATCGCACATTGATGTAACTATTAAAATGAGTATGGCTGTGCGTTTGCATCCTGTGGGTACAGCCGGACGGTTAGATTTCCCCTGGCTTGGAGCGTGGTCACGTGGCTCTTCCGTGAATAGGGTGGGGTGAGCCCGGGTGGGGGCACCTGGAGGAAGGCAGGTGTCCTGCAAAACAGCTCACGCGGAGATTCAGCAGGAAGCCCACGGGGCTGCTGGCCGGGAAGATGCTTCATGCATATTGATAAGCTGCAGAACTAAACAAGCTGCAGTTTGAAATTCAAGGCCCAAATCCAACAGCCAGGGCTAAGGCCCCTCAAGTGCAGGCCCTGGTGTGCGGCTAAGGTCGGTGGGAGGTGCTGAAAGCGGTGGAGGGCAGGGCCGGCTGGGCTGCCGATGATCAGACCACCCTAAACACCTTGCTCCGTCGCCACGTTTCTAGATTCAGTGGTGCGGTACGTTTTCCTCAGTGAGTGTGTCAAGTGTCAGGTGCAAGGAAAATACTAGAACTGACAGACGGGGGAGGATGATAATCTTAATTGGCTTCTTAAAATATTCGGAGAGCATCTTACTCCAAGCAGAGCACCGCATTCGTCTGTCCGGTGACGCCGTCAGCACCACCGGCAAAGTCGCCGCCATGAGGCGCGGACGAGCTGAGCCCGGACCTCCTGAGGGGCGGTCAGCGAGGAGGGAGAGCGTAATGGCTTGGGGGCAGTATCGCCGGCAGCTGCCTCCAGGGCCCCACAGCCCAAATCTCTCCCTCCCCGCTGACCTCAGGGGACTGTGTCTATTCAGAATCACAAGCATGCAATTTAGGGCTAGCAGGAATACATTTAGCAGCTGACAGTGCTAAGGAGTTTTCTTGCAATATGACATCAACTTTTAAAAGTTTCAATATTGAAAACAATAATGTATTTTTAAAATAAAATGCTTAAAGTGAGATTTCCCCATAATCTTTGCATCCCAGAGGTTCCTTTGAGAATGATGGCCAGTATTTGGATTTGGTTTTACCAAATCCTGACTTTAATCCTTGGTCATTGAACATTTGGCCCAAATGTACATTTGGTCCATCCATCCGTCCTCCCAGGCGTGTGTCCTGCAGGACTCAGGAACGACGATTGAGGAGTAAGAGGAACTTGTGGGTCTCTTGCTATTCAGAAATTGAGAGGAAGGGTGAAGGTGAAATAGGGGGACTATTGCTAATGGAAAAAGGGAAATCTTGTCTCCATGGAAAATTCTGGAAAATCTTCCTTTAGAAGTGCTAGTTGGAGCTCATTGCCTTACTAACCATTCCCCGCTGTCCTGTTCAAGTGATAATAAACCAGCCAGGTGAGTGGACATGCCATACTTTTGCCACAAATAAGAACAATCTCTAATTTTGAAAACTGTGTATCTCAGGGCGGGGGGGAGTTGAGGTTGGGGGTAATTTTGACTTTCTTCATTTTTCAGTGTTTTTCTAATCAGTGAATTTATTTCTCTAGAAATTACCAAGAAAGATGAATAGAAAGCTGCAAGCTTGGTTTTGGTTCTCTGCATCTCACTTTTTGCCTTTCCGGTTCCAAGCGTCAAACTGTCGGTGATTGTGGTCAGGAAGAAGTGCGCACTGCGGTTCTTCACCGAAGTGAGCCGGTCGGTGCAGAACCCGCCGCTCGGCACCGTGGTGGACTCAGAAGCCACGCGCCCTGAATGGCAAGTGCTGTTCGAAAGCCGGTTTTCAGTGAAACGTTCGCTGCGCGTTCTCCGCGTCAGGCCTCTTTCTCACATTCCTGCCGGTTTTCCCCCAGGTATGACTTCTACTTGATCAGTCAGGCTGCCAGCCGGGGAACGGTTACTCCCACCCACTATAACGTCATCTACGACGACAATGGCTTGAAGCCCGACCACATGCAGAGACTCACCTTCAAACTGTGCCACGTGTACTACAACTGGCCGGTGAGTGACGCTGTGGGACACGGACGCTCAGTGCTCCCACCCGGCGAAGTCACCCAACTCCCCCAGCACAGCGCCTGACTTCACGAGGGAGGAATGCATGCATGCATGCAGGAATGAATGAATGAATGAGTTCTGAGTCCACAGTGGGAGAAACCCGGTCTGTCACAGAAACGAAGCAGCAATAACTGTTAACATTATTATTATTACTTAGAACATTAGTATTTATTTCCAGGGGACTTTATTCTATGCGTTCTCTTATGCGAGCCGGGGAGGAACTCGGGGTATTGTTATTTCCAAGTTGCAGTTGAGGAAATTGAAGCCGTGTCTGGTGGGAACGTGAGGACGCGTCTGTTCTGTGTTTCCGTGCACGAAGCCCAGGGCTGCTCTCAAAGTCCAAGGCCAAGGTTTGCTCTGAGCCCCTGGGAGCCTCACGTCACAGGAAACGTAGATTAGCGCTAAGTGTGATGGCTCCCGGCTCCCAGCTCATCGGAGCCCAACTGGCCCTCCGCCCTGTCTCGCCCGCTGAGCCTGTACTCCCCGTGATGCGGTGGCCCTTTGTCGGCCAAGTTTAGTAAGTCTACTCGCGAATGCCTTCGACTGTGTCTGGGATTAGCAGAGGATAAAACTCAGGAACATAGATTAGATTATTTTGAAGAACAGGTTAACCTCTTAATTGCTGTCAATACGTTTTCTCCTCAGGGCTTAATCAGCATCCCAGCCCCGTGTCAGTACGCGCACAAGCTGACCCTCCTGGTGGCACAGAGCATTCACAAAGAACCGAGTTTGGAATTAGCCAACTCTCTCTTCTACCTGTGACGACGGGAACCACGGGCGTCCCTAGATGAGCAGTCTGAGGAGTAGTGGGTGGGTTTTGTACAAACCTGCCACAAGTGCGAGCCTGTGACCGGGGAAAGGAGACTGAGCTTACTCGTAACTTTTGGAAAAACACCCAACACAGCTTAATCTGAAATGGTTCAAAAGAAATGTATAGTGTTTTGTTTTAAAGAGTTTTCTGCTCACGGTAAATTCTCATGCTGGTAGATGGAATTAAAAGGTACCATCATCTGTAAGTAATTCCACAAAGCTGAATATCCTCTAAGAAAATAAGTGTTTGCAAGATGTTTTTGATGGTAAGGAAATGGGGTCTAATTCCCACTCTAAATTTTGCGGAAGTTTTGTTAAATAATGTAGAACGTTTTGTAGAGTGGTTCAAATAGTTATTAGAAAATAAAGAAAATTCAGAGCATCGTATATGTGTTTACTATTGTTTGGATTTCAGTTGAAGTTACATGCAAACCTCATGATTGGTTTTCAGCACAGACTTACCCGCTAACCACACCACCACCACTCGGAGTGATGTTTCTAAATCGGAACATACCACCTGCTCTCTTAAAGGTACTTTTTTTTTTTTTTTTAGATTTTTATTTATTTGAGAGAGAGAGAATGAGAGAGAGAGCACATGAGGGGGGGAGGGTCAGAGGGAGAAGCAGACTCCCTGCCGAGCAGGGAGCCCGATGCGGAACTCGATCCTGGGACTCCAGGATCATGACCTGAGCCGAAGGCAGTCGCTTAACCAACTGAGCTACCCAGGTGCCCTCTTGAAGGTACTTGATTTCACTTAAAAGTAGGTGCTCTCACTGATGACCTTGCTTCCCACGGCACTGAGAAAACGGATTCCACAAGAAGAGAGCTGGCCCAGGCCCCGTCCCCTCCCCCCACCGCAGGGCAGCTGTGTGCGGAGCCCCCCCTCCGCCCCTGGCCCTGTCATCGCAAATGAACCATGTCTCTGCTCATGTGGGTACCACATCCCGCTCCCGCTGACCTAGGAAGGGAGCTGCTCCTGGAATTCTTCCTCTCCCTCCGGCAGCAGCCCTTCTTCCCTCACCCTGGGTCATCCCCGGCCTCATCACCCATAGGCTGTTAGTCCTTCCATTCTAAAGACGGAACTACTTCGTCCTCCAGTGACCACCCCATTTCTTTGCTCCTCTATAGAAAAACTTCTCAGAGAGTAGCCGACGCTTCATCTATCAAATTCCTTACTCCAGTCAGAATTCACCACACCCACTACAGCAACATGGCTTTTTCAAGGTCACTAATGACCTCCTCTTTGCTAAACCGGATTGTCCGTTCTCGGGCCTTGCCTTCCTAAGGGATCCCAGCATCTGACCCGGCTGGTCATTTCCTCCATCCGCGACACTCGAGTGGCCTCTAGGATGACATACTCTCCTGGTTTCTCTTCTACTGTGTCAGTCCCTCGTTCTCCCTCTATCTCCTTTGCTGGCTGCTCATCTTCTCATCTAGAATGACCATTTCACAGGTGATAAAACTGAGGACTAAAGATGCCCTGTGGCTCACCCAAGTTTATAAGATCAATAAATTGTAGAGCTAGAATTTGTCCTCAGGTATGTTTGACTCCAAAACCTGTGAGACGAACCATAAGTCTACTGCCTTAATAACAGGTTCTGTAAGATCTTAAAAATTTCTCGCTGAGTTTTTAGACGAGGAAGTGTCTCATATGGTTTCAAGTGGGCGTGATATACAAGTCTTTGGAGGGAAGGCACTGTACCAATCCAGAGTGGCTGTGTTTTTGTTTTGATGTTGTTTTCTTCTTTCCAAGTGCGGGGATGCTATAAAGTGCCACCAACCTAGCAGCCACCTTGTATAAATCAACATGCCGCGTTTAGATTAGCAATACAGAGGCCTGGAGAGCTCCTTACTCTTTTACCCATGAAGCACTGCCCAAGACAGTGGCTCCATACCATTTTATCCCACCAGGGGGCACACAAGAACCGTCATATGGGCAGAGCCTTGCCCCTTTGCCCACGTGGTGCCAGAGTGGAAGAATGGTCAAGTAATCTCGGACAGGGCAACAAGGGATTAGAAAAATCTTCATTTGTGCTCTGGGTCCGACACTTTTGGCTGTGGAATGTGAAATGCGATAATCTCCCCTCTCTGAGGCCCAGTTACCCAATCTGTAATAAGAGAAGGGGTTGGTATAGATCAGTGGTGCTCAACCTTGGAAACGATAGAACTTCCCACATGTAAAAGCTCTTTAAAAAAATATAAATGTCTAGGCCCACCTCAAGAAATAGTGATTTAATCAGTCTGGCGTGCAGCCTGATCATCTGAATATTTTAAATTTCTGCAGGTGATTCTGATGGTTAGCCAGGGTTGAAGACTTCTGGTCTGGAGCAGTACTAGGTTTGAGTCCCAGAACCACCACTTACTAGCTGTATGACCTGGTCAAGTTACTTAACCTCGCTGAGCCTCAGTGTATCAACTTGTAAAGACAGCTAACAATGTCTGAATTGTAGGGTTCTTATAAGGATTAGAAATATCAAATCTAAAGTATCTGGCTTAAGGGCGCCTGGGAAGCTCAGTTGGATGAACATCTGCCTTCGGCTCAGGTCCCAGGACCCTGGGATCAAGCCCCCACATTGGGCTCCCTGCTCAGCGGAAAGTCTGCTTCTACCTCTCCCTTTGTTTATCCCCCTGCTTGTGCTCTACTCTGTCAAATAAATAAATAAAATCTTTAAAAAATAAAGTATCTGGCTTTAATTAAGAACAGCATATTATTATGCCTCATGAGAGGAAAAGAATCATAGAAGTACCATAGGATCCAGTAATTCCACTATTGGGTATTTACCCAGGGAAAACAAAAACACTAACTCAAAATATATGCACCCCTATGTTTATTGTAGCATTATTAACAATAGCCATGGAAACAACCTAAATGTCCATCAGTAGATGAATGGATAAGGAAAATGTGGTGTATATATACAGAATAGAATATTACACAGCCATAAAAAAGGATGAGATCATGCCATTTGAGACAACATGGAAGGACCTAGAGGGTATTATGCTAAGTACAACAAGTCAGGCTGAGAAAGACATATGATTCCACTCATAAATGGAATTAAAAAATAAGTAAACAAAAACCAGAATCAGAACTATAAATACAGAGAACAAACTGATGGTTGCTGGGGGTGCGGGTGGGCAAAATGGGTGAAGGGGAGGAGATACAGGCCTCCAGCTACAGAGTGCAGTTAAGGAATGCAGTCAATGACATTGTGATCGCGATGTAATGGGACAGATGGTAGCTTTACTTGTGGTGAGCATAGCCTATGTATGAACTTGTCAAATCGCTATGCTGGACACCTGAAAATAATGTAACATTGTGTGTCAACTATACGCAAAAAAAAAAAAGGATCAAATAACAATTTAGTCGACAAATACTCGGGTATATATGATGTGCTAGGAACCATTCTAAGTTCTGTATTCTTCTACAATCCCATTTAAGGGAAAGCTCAATATTTTCTCTCTATATAAGCAGCCTACCACTTGCTGTTTTATGGAGAAGGTTTTTTGGTTTTGTTTTTATTTCAACGGTGAGAAGGAGACTTTGAAGAGAGTATACTTTAAATACATTACCATGGCATCCAAGAGGTGCTCCACTCAGATCTCCCTTAGCTGGCTGACAGGGTCCACCACAGTGTTGCTGAGGCAGGATCCCCCCGGCTGCTCCTAGCCACTGACTGAGCTCAGCAGAGGTACTAGGTTTGGGCCATTTCTGCCCAGTATGGGAATCCCCTATTGGGCAGTCTTTGCTAGAGTATTCCTCTTTGACCAAACCAGGGCTTTCTGAGAACTGCCCAGTAGTTTGGGGGCTCTTCCAACCTTTTAAATATTAGACTTTGAGTTAGCAATTTTCCATGGGACAATTTACTCTTAAACCTTTCTAACACACTTAAAGATCTCAGACATGGAATGTCAACTGCTTTTGAGAACTATTGTCAAATGTTTGAGTTTTGTTGCTCAGATGAACCTGCACTTTTCGCTTTCAATTTGATCCAGTGTCCACTGGCCAGGAATAACCTAACAGTGCCCACGAGAAAGATGAGATAAGGACTCATTTCAAAGGGGGAGAGGCCAAGCACAACTGAAGATTTTATGGCTGAGTCAAGTTCCTTCCAATTCGAGAAAATTTTCTTAATCTTTGATTTAAACATTATAAAAATAATAGATGTACATTATGGAATATAGAAAAAAGTGTGATGAGTAGAAAAACAACCACATGAGTCCAACTGCTAGCCGGAAGTATATACTGTCAACACTCTGATGCATACTCTTCATTTAGTGCTTTAACTATACCATATGCATAGTTTTCTATGCTCATTTTTCACATAAGATATGAGTATTTTCGTATTTTATTAAAGCATTTTTGTAGCATAAGTCTTTTTTAGAAATTTTAATTCCAGTATAGTTAACATACAGTGTTATATTAATTTCAGGTGTACAATGTAGTGATTCAACAATTCTATGCATTACTCAGTGCTCATCATGACAAGTGTACTCTTATTCTCTTTCATCTATTTCATCCATTCCCCCCGTCCCTCCTCCCCTCTGGGAACCATCTGTTCTCTATAGTTAAGAGTCTGTTTCTTGGTTTGACTCTTTCCCCCCCTTTGTTTGCTGTTTGATTTCTTAAATTCCACATATGAGTGAAACCATATGGTATTTATCTTTCCCTGACTTATTTCGCTTAGTCTTATACTCTCTAGATCCATCCATGTTGTTGAAAATGGCAAGATTTCATTCTTTTTTATGGCTGGGTAATATCCTATTGTATAGATATACCAAATCTTCTTTATCCATTCATCTACCAATGGACACTTGGGTTGCTTCCACAGGTTGGCTAGCTTAATGCTGCAGTGAACATAGGGATGCATGTATCCTTTCAAACTAGTGTTTTCTTATTCTTTGGGTAAATACCCAGTAGTGCAATTACTGGACCATAGGATAGTTCTATTTTTAAGTTTTTGAGGAATTTCCACACTGTTTTCCACAGTGGCTGCCCCAGTTTGCATTCCCCCCAACAATGCATGAGGGTTCCTTTTTCTCCACATCCTTGCCAACTCTTGTTGTTTTCAAGATAAGACCAAGGTTTATCCCAGGAATGCACAGAAGCTTGAACGCAAGACAATCTATCAATATCATTCACCAAGGAGTAGATTAAAAGAGGCAATCCACATGATCCCTGCAATAGGTTTGACCAATCATTCAGGAAAATTTACAACTCATCTGTGATTTACTAAAACAATTCTTAAAGTATAAATAGAAGGGAACTTGAACATACTGGACTTAAAAAAAAATCTAACAAAAATCTCTATCATATCTTAATACATTTTATCAAAGATTCTAAAATAAGTGTTTAGAGACTTTTCTAGGAAAGTCAAGAACAAGACAAAGATACCCACTACCACACTGATAATATAGTTATCATCAGTACTGCCAATAAGGCAGTGGAAAAACATGGATGAAAAGGGAAAAGACATGCTGGAGGGGAGGGGGTGGGGGGATGGGTAACTGGGTGATGGGCATTAAGGGGGCACGTGATGTGATGAGCACTGGGTGTTCTATGCAATGAATGAATCACTGAACTCTACATCTGAAACTAATGACATGCTATATGTTAACTAATTGAATTTAAATAAAATAAGTTAAAAAAAGGAAGAGACAAGTTATTATTTTTTGATGGCATGATTGTCTATTCATTTTTATTTTTTTAAAGATTTTATTTATTCATTTGAGTGAGAGAGAGCACACACATGAGTGGGGGTGGGGAAGGGGCAGAGGCAGAGGGAGAAGCAGACTCCCTGCTGGGCAGAGAGCCTGACCCAGGGCTCGATCCCAGGACCCTGAGATCATGACCTGAGCTGAAGGCAGACACTTACCTGACTGAGCCAACGGGCTCCCCTATAATTGTCTATTTAGAAAATCTAAGAAATTCTACAGAACTAATAAAATTATTCAACAAGATAGATCATATAAACCTACCTTCAAAAACAAATAACATTGCTTTTTTAAAATGGATTTTTCTTTGTTTTGATGGGAGCAGTTTTATTATTATTATTATCATCATTGTTTATTATTTTTTTGAGAGAGAAAGAGAGTGTGAGCGAGGTAGAGGGGAGAGGCAGGGGGAGAGGGAGAGAGAGAGAATCCCAAGCAGGCTCCATGCCCAGCTTGGAGCCTGACGTGGGGCTCGATCTCATGACACTGAGATCATGACTTGAGTTGAAATCAAGAGTCGGACACTTAACTGACTGAGCCATCCAAGGGTCCCCAAAACAAACAGCATTCCTACAAGCTAATATTTACACAAAGACATTGAAAAAAATCTAATCTAGCAATAAAAGTAATTTGATGCCTAAGAGTCAATAAAACAAAAAAAGTAAAAATTATTGCTGAGGTAATTTCAAAAACTGTATTGAAAACGTATACGTTCTTAAAAAATAAACTGTCTTATGAATAGGAAGGTTCAGTATGGTAAGAATGGTAATCTTCCCACAGATAAATCTATAACACTAGTGCAATTCCAATAAAAACCCTAATATGGTTTTCTATAAAATTTTATAAAGTTGTTTTAAAATTCATGTGGCAGAAAAAACTGTAGAAATATCCAATGCAATTCTGAGAAAGAATAACTAGAAGGGAATGCTTATTTTACTAGGCATCAGAGTTTATTATGAAGTTAAATAAGTACAATAGTGTGGCTTTGGCTAATCCATAGATAAAAGATCAGTTGAACAGATTAGAAATTCCAAAACAGGTTACTGCGTCTATGGACGCTGTCATTTAATGGACCTGGCATTACAGATCAGAGAGAAAAGGATGAACGACTTTGATAAAAAGGTCCTGGGCAGCTGGGCTTCTTGCACAGAGAAAATTAGATCTTCATCTTATGCAGAAAAAAAAAAGGGGGGGGGAATTTCATGTAGATTAAGGACCTACACATTAAAAACATACAAAAACTTACAACAACTAGAAGAAAATACAGGGACTATTTTTAGGATATTAGGGTAGGAAAACAACTTCTTAAGCAATATACAAAACAGCATAAATTATACAGGAAAAGAATGATAATTTTGACTATGTCAAAATGTCAGATTCTGAATGACAAATGAGAATAGTCATGCTGAAAGAGAAACAGCAGACTAGCACAATGTATTTGTAACATATACAATGGGAAAGGATTATTCCCTAAAATAAGTTAAAAAAAAAAATGCTATCAGGTTAATTAAAAAAAAAAAGAAAGAAAAAGAGACCCAATGGTAAAGTGGTGGGGGGAGGGGGGTGGAGAACAAGCAATTCACAGTCAAGGGAACCAAACATTAATGAATATATGAGATGATGCTCAAGTTCACCAATAATCAAGGAAATTAAGAATAAAAACCGATGAGATTTAATTTCACATTCGGAAGTTTGGGAGAAAATGTCAAAGTCTGCTTAAACTACCTGTGGCTGGGAACGTGAGGAAGGGAACGTTGCTGCTGGAGCGTGAACTGGTATGATTGTAACGGAAGGTTCACACTCTACAAACTAGCAGTTCTATCTCCACGCGTGCGCCGTAGAGAGTCTCTGGTGTGTGTGCACAGGAAGGGAATGGGAAACGTATACTGCAGTCACACTCTAGAATACAAAGTTAAAAGACGGGGCGCTGGGGGCGCCTGGGTGGCTCAGTCCGTTAAGCGTCTGCCTTCGGCTCCGGTCATGATCTGGGATCGAGCCCCGCATGGGGTTCCCTGCTCTGCGGGGAGCCTGCTTCTTCTGCTCCCCCTGCTTGTGTTCCCTCTCTTGCTGTTCTCTTTCTGTCAAATAAATAAATAAATAAATAAATAATCTAAAAAAAAAAAAAAGACAGGGGGGCTGGCTAGGTCTGTGGAGATCTCCCCGAATGGTTCTCAGAAACGATGCTGAGTGAAACATGAACGAGGTGCATGTGATGCCATTCATGGAAAAGTTTTAAAATACACATAACATAGCATCTATTTGCCTGGTTGGGCAGGTGCACATGTCCACAGTGGAAAAGGGGAAAGTGGAGATGGAGCATTACACCTGGAGTTTAAGGCTGTTGCAGCCAGGATGTTTTGGGGGCTGTAGATACGGATGCTCGGGAACAGGGATCTAACTTCCATTCGTTTTTTAAAAAATGGATCGAATATCACAAAAATGGTAACAAATGGCAATTCTGGGTTGAGGATATGTGCACCTTCAAACTCCAGGCTAATAATGAGAAAAACATCAAACAAATCCCAGCTAAAAGACACTATGAAAGGTCTGGCCAGTACTCCTCAGCATGGACGGGCTCGTAAAACACAAGGAAAGTCTGAGAAACTGTGGTAGGCAAGAGGGGCCTAAGGAGACACGATGGCTGAATGTGCTGTCATGGATCTGATCCTGCAGCAGAAGAAGGATGATGGGACCTAACTAAGGAAATCTGGATAAAGTATGGATTTTGTTAACAGTAACGATCAATAGTGATCCATTCATTGTGACAAATGCACCGTACTTTGTGCATAGTACGGGCGCAGGGCATCTGAATCTGAGAACCATCTTCACAACTTTTGTTTAAATCTAGAACCGGGCGCAGGGCATCTGAATCTGAGAACCATCTTCACAACTTTTGTTTAAATCTAAAATTACTCAAAAATGAAAAAGCTTATTTAAACAGAACAGGTACAGAATCATTCCAATTTTGTGTGAGCATGTGAGTGTGTGTGTGTGTGTGTGTGTGTGTGTAAAAAACAGAAAGACAAGCAAAATATTTAGCAGAAATAGCAGACAATGGTTAGGTCTGGATGGTGAGACTGTGGGTGGCTTTCACTTGCTCTTTTGTTCTTTTTATTTTTTTTAAAGATTTTATTTATTTATTTGACAGAGAGAGCGAGCGAGCACAAGCAGGGGGAACGGCAGAGGGAGAGGGAGAAGCAGACTCCCTGCCGAGCAAGGAGCCCGATGTGGGGCTGGATCCCAGGACCCTGGGATCGGGATCATGACCTGAGCTGAAGGCAGACGTTTATATTGCAGGCGTGATATATGGACACACGCCAGACATCAGGCTCATCGTCAAGACCTGACATTGCTCTTCTCCGCACTCGGGAATTATTGGGCCCATCCTCCTAACACCTGTTTCCTAGATTTGCCCGAGGTGTTTGCTGCAAGTGCAAAGTCGGAGCTCTCTGCTAGGAATTTCCGGGAAAGAGGCTTAAGAGTTTATTTTTTAACAAGCCTCCAGGTGATTATTTTGTATGTGTGTGGTGGTTGTTCAGATAAGTTTAGGAAAGAGACTCTGCTAATTCTCTCTCAAACTGTAAGACTCAGCACCAGCTCCACTGACAAGCTTTCTGTACCCATCTCTCAGGTGCTTACGAGACTTACGAGCTCCCCTCTCTCTGAACTCACCGTACCACGCACAGAGCTCCATTCTTGCTCGGCTGGCAAAGTATAGCTGTTAGTTGTGGACACATTGAGTCTCTGGCTGTTCTGCATATTTTTTTATCTCAGTGAAAGCATACGGTAGGCTCTCAATATGTGTCATTTGGATAAATATATGGAAGGATAAGTAGATGGATGAGCTGCTTTTGAATTGGGCAGGTCTGAGAATTTCACTAGCACCTGCCATTAGGCCCTGGTATCCCTAGTTGCTTTGCAATGGGTGGGATCAGCCTCTTCTATCACCCTGTGCAGTGAAGCTTGGTAATATTCATTTCATTCCATTCTATATCGCTTTAGATTTGGATAATGGTCAGAGAAACGGGAAATGTAAATGTGTTTCTGCGTATCTGGGAAATTATCCAAACCCAAACTCGCTTACATGGGGGTGGGCTAGTCCGCGCTTAGAACCGTGCTATTCAATATGGCAGCTTCTGGCCAGCAACGGCCTTTGAAATTTAAATGTAAAGTAATTAAAACGAAGTGGAATTTAAAAATTCAGTTCCTTGGTCACATATTTTCTAGTGCTCAAATGTCACTTGTGGTGTAGCTGCTGTGTTGGAAGGGGCAGGTATAAAACATTCCCAGGATCACAGAAAGTTCTAGAGGAGAATGCTGACAGAATATTCCTCTTTATCCTTCAAAATCCATATCGGAGGCCTTTCATCATCCCTCCAAGCAAAGTTCTGCTGGGTTCACAGTGCCACGCATGTCCTTGGCACTGGGAATTCTTCTCAACTGGGGCACTTTTGCTGCCCAGGGGAGATCCGGCCATGCCCAGAGACACTTTTGGTTGTCATAACTGGTGCGTGTCGTATGTGCATGTGTGCATGTGTGTGTATGTGCATGTGTGTGTGTGTGTGTGTGAGATTGGCATGTAGTGCACAGAGGCCAGGGATGATGTTAAACATTCTGCAAGGCACAAGACAGCTCCTCTCCCAACAAAAAGGTATCTGGTGCAAAATGTGAATGGTGCCGAAGTTGGGCTTAAAGCCTTGCTGGGGGGAGAGACCCAGGAGCAGACAATGCCAAGTAATGAGAAAAGGGAAGAGAGAGGGGAGGTGTCCAGAAGTGGGGTCAGGACGATTCCAGAGCTGCGTCTGGGAGGAGCTAGAGGGTTAGTCGATCCTTCTTCCAGGATCCCATAACACTTGGCACGTTCCTCTGAACGGCACCTAACCCTGCACTGTATTTTGGCCATTGGTTTACGCATACTTCTCGCTGTCCCACTGAACATTCTTCAAGAGCAGACCCCGGGTCTCATCCTCGGATGTGTACCCGTGGTTCTGGTCAGTGACTGGGCCATGGAGTAGAAACACGGGACAGTTTGCATAGGTGACCAGCTGGTAGGTGCAGGTGGCCTCCCACACCTGTCCCCAGGCACGAGTGCGTCTTGCCGAGTCCTCGCCCAAATCATGGCGCTGCCTGTGAAGGCATTTTCTAAAACAAGGTGCAGCGCACTCTGTTGAGTCAAAGCTGTCTTCAGAGTTTAAGTTTGCAGAAAGAACCCTGTCCTCAGGCAGTTGTTCCTGAGAGACGAGGTGGAGGATTTAGTTCACAGACTTCAGTGGCTTAAAATGCTATGCATTTCTGCCTCCCTGACAGCATCAGTTCATCATGCGGTATCTTGTCAAGTCAGAACAACCAAGCCAAAAACAGCGATTCCATCTCATGGTGCAATCCGTCTGGAGCCAGGGGACAAGGGGACAGCGACGCCAAGGAGAAGAGAAGGCAAGCCTTCACTTAAGGTAGCCCTTTTGCATTTGATACGCTTTCCTGTTAATCTCCAGTACTTTGTGTGGGGAAAAAAATCCCCTAAGTGAGCAAATACAGCCTTGCCGTTGGTTGGTCTTTTCCTTTTCTTTGAGGATGATGTACCTGTTAGGCTGATTCAGATATTTATAAAAGCTCACTCCGAGCTAGTGAGAGTTCGGTTACAAATCACATTTTATGCAGTAAGTTGGCATCCAGAATAAACCTACGGGCTCACAAATCATAAAGGAAAAGAGAAACAATTCAACAAAGGGTAGGCAAAGGATAGAGAGAGGCAATCCACAGAAGGGGAAACCCAAATGGCCAATAAATATCTGGAAGAGATGCTTGCCTTCATTAGTGATCTGGAAAATGCCAACTGAAACAATAGTACGATACTACTTCACACTCATTCTGTTGGCAAAAATTTAAAAATCTGAAACACTGACAGTTGGTGAGGATAAGAAATAGTAACTCCTATATTTTGCTGGTAAAAATATAAATTAGTACAACCATCCTGGAGAATAATTGGGCAATTTCTAGTAAAGTTGAGAATATTCAAACCCTTTGAGCCAGGGAGCAAGGTTGCTCATCGCAGCACTGTTTGAATAGTGAATATTTTGTTTTGTTTTTTAAAGATTTTGTTTATTTATTTATTTGAGACAGAGAGACAGAGATAGCGAGAGAGAGCACAAGCAGGGGGAGCAGCAGAGGGAGAGGGAGAAGTAGGCTCCCGCTGAGCAAGGAGCCCAATGCGGGGCTCGATCCCAGGACCCTGGGATCATGACCTGAGCCAAAGGCAGACGCTTAACGGACTGAGCCACCCAGGCGCCCCTGGATAGTGAATATTGAAAACAATGTAAATATCCATCAGCAGGAGAACAGATAGATTGGGATACTATTCAGCAGTTAAGATGAATGAAATATATTGATATATACTAAGTGCAAATATCTTCAAAACACACTGTTGAAAAAAGTGAATCGCGGAATTATATATGCACAGCATGAAAACATTTATAGAAATCTTAAAATGCCAAAATAATGCTCCCCATGTTTATTTATATATGTGTAATAGACGTAACAGAAAAACAGAACGTGGACACAAAGGGCATACACCAAATCTATGAAATTGGCTGTCTCTGATGAGGGAGGGGAGTGGAACCGAAGAGACTTCTAACTCTGTAGAGTTCTTTTTATTCATTTTTAAATGAGAAGCAAAAATAACAAGATGTTACCATTTCTTAACTCCTGATGAGGGGTTTCGCGGGTCATTCCCTCTCACCCTCTAGAAGCACACTTACTCTCCAGCCCCCGCTGTGGCCCAGGAGGCTGGCCTCTCTGCTCAGCTGCCCCGCCCTGTGGCTCCCACCCAGTTCATCCAGTTGGGAACAGGGCAGGGATGGTGGGGAGAGGAGAGCGGGACTCTGGGTATTTATTCACCCAGCCCCCTCCCACTCAATGGCAACGCAGGCTCCTTTCAGTAAGCCTTATCTTGTCAAGTTCTTGAAAGCTCCCAACCTCGCCCCTTAAAGATGCTAAGGCTCCTGAGGCTGGGGGTACAACACTATCTCTTGGGGCTTTCCTACACCTTGCTCATTCCTTTGCTATGTATTTCCTGTTGGGACTCTTCCTGATACAGGGTTTAAAGGGGTGGCTATTTCTCTGCAATTTCTGCATTTTTAAAACTATGCAAAAAAGAAAAGAAGTAGAGAAGTAAGGAATCGAGAGGGAAGAAGCCCAAGAGTATGAAAAGCTCCCCAAGAAACCGGGATGCCTTGAAAAACTAGGTATGAGTGAAAATAAAGACCCTCACGGCTGTGTTTTCTGTGTGTCGTGTCCCCTCCCCAGCCCGCCCAGATGTGCCGCACAGGAGTCCTTTCCTCTTTCAGAGACACAGCCTGGGACATTTGCTCCTACCCTGTCATCAACCTGACACGGAACAGAGATAGTGCTATAAGCCAGCAGTTTACTCTCCCTGTTAGGTTTTGTTCAGCACACGTGACAGAGCATCTCGGTTCCATCAGCCACGGAGCCAGCTGCTGCAGGGGCCGAGTTAACCTACTCTCCAGACTTTGCTGCCTGGCGGCAGAACCTTGCCCTGAAACACCAGCCCTTTCAGCATTGAAGCAGAAACTTACTTTATTTTACTTTTATTGTGGTGAGAACACTTAACGTGAGCCCTACCCTCAAAAAATTTTTAAGTGCACAATGCACTATTTTTTACTGTAGATACAATTTTTTTTTTTTTTTAAGATTTTATTTATTTGCGAGAGAGACAATGAGAGACAGAGAGCATGAGAGGGAGGAGGGTCAGAGGGAGAAGCAGACACCCTGCTGAGCAGGGAGCCTGATGTGGGACTCGATCCCAGGACTCCAGGATCATGACCTGAGCCGAAGGCAGTCGCTTAACCAACTGAGCCACCCAGGCGCCCCTAGATACAATTTTTTATATAGATACTATATCGATATAGATATAGTTACTAGCAGCTCCCTAGAGCTTGTTCACTTTGCTTAATTGAAACTTTCTGCCCATTGATTAGGAACTCCTCTTTTTTCCCCTTCCCCACAGGCCCAGCAACCACCATTCCATTCTTTGACTCTATAAATGGGACTATTTTAGATTCCACATGTAAGTGAAATCATGCTGTATTTGTCTTTCTGTGACTTATTTCAATTAACATAATGTCCTCAAGGTTCACCCTATTGGCTTATGTGGCAGAATTTCCTTTTCTTTTTTTCTTTTTTTCAGATTTTATTTATTTATTTTTGCGAGGGGTGGGGGAGAGAGAGCACAAGCAAGGGGAGCAGCAGAGGGAGGGGAGAAGCAGGCTCCCCGCTGAGCAGGGAGCCTGATGCAGGGCTTGATCCCTGGACTCTGGAATCACGACCTGAGCCGAAGGCAGACGCTTAACCCACTGAGCCACCCAGGCACCCCAGAGAATTTCCTTTTCTTAAAAAGACTGAATCGTATTCCACTGTATGCATATATCACATTTTACAAAATCTACTCACCTGCTGATGGACATTTAGATTGTTTCATCACGGTATTAGTGAATAGGGCTTCAATGAACATAGGAGAGCTAATGATCTCTTCAAGACCCTGATTTTAATTCTTTTGGATAAATACCCACAGGTGGGATTGATGGATCATATGGCAGTCCTATTTTTAATTTTATGAGGATCCTCCATAATGTTTTCATTTTTTAATTAGATTATTTGTTTTTTTGGGTGTTGAGTTGTATAAGTTCTTTATATCTTTTGGATATGAACCCTTTATTGGATATGCCATTTGCAAATACTTTCTCCCATTCTGTAGGTTACCTTTTAGTTTTGTTGGTTGTTTCCTTTGCTGTGCAGAAGCTTTTTATTTTGATGTAGTCCCAGGAGTTTATTTTTGCTTTTGTTTCCCTTGCCTCAAGAAACATATCTAGAAAAATGTTGCTATGGCCAATGTGAGAGAAATCACTGCCTGTGCTCTCCTCTGGGATATTTATGGTTCCAGGTCTCACATTTATGTCCTTAGTCCATTTGGAGTTCATTTTTGTGTATGGTGTAAGAAAATGGTCCAGTTTCATTCTTTTGCATGTAGTTGTCCAGTTTTGCCAGCACCATTTGTTGAAGAGACTGTCTTTTTCCCATTGCATATTCTTGCCTCCTTTGTCAAAGATTGATTGATCATATAACCATGGGCTTGTTTCTGGGCTTTCTATTCTGTTCTATTGATCCATGTGTCTTTTTTTTATGCCAGTACCATACTGTTTTTTTTATAGTTTTGATTACTACAGCTTTTTAATATAACTTGAAGTCTGAAATTGTGATACTTCTAGCTTTGTTCTTTTTCAAGGTTGCTTTGGCTATTCAGGGTCTTTTGTGGTCCCATACAAATTTTAGGATTGTTTGTTCTAGTTCTGTGAAAAAATGTTATTGGTATTTTGATAGGGATTGCATTAAACCTGTAGATTGCTTTGGGTAGTATAGACATTTTAACAATATTTGTTCTTCCAATCCATGAGCATGGAATATCTTTCCATTTGCTTGTGTCATCTTCAATTTCTTTCATCGATGTTTTATAGTTTTCAGAGTATAGGTCTTTTACTTCCTTGGTTAAGTTTATTCCTAGGTATGTTATTCTTTTTTGGTGCTATTGTAAATGGGATTATTTTCTTAATTTCTCTTTCTGCTGTTTCATTGTTAGTGTATAGAAATGTAATGGATTTCTGTACATTGATTTTCTATCCTGTGACCTTACTGAATTCATTTATCAATCCTAGTAGCTTTTCAGCAGAATCTTTAGGGTTTTCTGTATAGAGTATCATGTTATCTGCAAATAGTGAAAGTTTTACCTCTTTCTTACCTGTTTGGATGCCCTTTATCCCCTTTTCTTATCTGATTGCTGTGGCTAGGACTTCCAGTACTATATTGAATAAAAGTGATGAGAGTGGACATCCTTGTATCATTCCTGACCTTAGGGGAAAAGCTCTGTTTTTTCCATTGAGTATTATGGTAGCTGTTGGTTTTTCATCGATGGCCTTTAGTACGTTGAGATATGTTCCCTCTAATTCTACTTTGTTGAGGGTTTTTATCATGAATGGATGTTGTACTTTTTCAAATGCGTTTTCTGCATCTATTGAAAAAATGGTCATGTGGTTTTTATCCTTTCTCTTATTGATGTGATGTATCACATTGATGGATTTGCAAATATTGAACCACTCTTGCATTCTGGGAATAAATCCCACTTGATTGTGTTGAATGATTTTTTAAAATGTATTGTTAGATTCAGTTTACTAGTATTTTGTTGAGGATTTTTGCATCCATGTTCATCAGCGATATTGCCCTACAGGTCTGTCTCTCTCTTTTGTAGTGTCTTTACCTGGTTTTGGTTTCCTCTTTCCAATGCTGGCTTCATAGAATTAATTCGGAAGTTTTCCTTCCTCTTCTGTTTTTTGGAATAGTTTGAGAAGAATAGGTATTAACTCTTCTTTAAATGTTTGGTAGCATTCACCTGTTAAGGTGTCTGGTCCTAGACTTTTGTTTGTTAGGAATTTTTTGATTACTCATTCAATTTCATTGCTATTAATTGGTCTATTCAAATTATTTTTCCTGATTCAGTATTGGGAGGTTATACGTTTCTAGGAATTTATTGATTTCTTCTACATTGTCTAATGTGTTGGCATATAATTTTTCATAATATTCTCTTACAATCTTTTGTATTTCTGTGATGTCAGTTGCTATTTCTCCTCTTTCATTTGTGATTTTGTTTGAGTCCTCTTTCTCTCTTTTTTGGTGAGTCTGGCTAAAGTCTGGCTTTTATCAATTTTGTTAATCTTTTCTTTTCTTTTTTTATTAAGCAGGCTCTACACCCAGCTTAGAACCCAGCATGGGGCTTGAACTCACCACCCTGAGATCAAGACCTGAGTCCAGATCAAGAGTCAGACATTTACCAACTGAGCCACCCAAGCACCCCTTTGTTGATCTCTTCACAGACCAGCTCCTGGTTTCATGATCTGTTCTATTGTATTTTTAGTTTCTATAGCATTTATTTCGGCTCTAATCTTTATTATTTCCCTCCTTCTACTGGTTTTGGTTTCTTTTTTTTTTTTAAGATTTTATTTATTTATTTGAGAGAGAGAGAGTGAGAGAGAGCGTGAGAGAGAGCATGAGAGGGGAGAGGGTCAGAGAGAGAAGCAGACTCCCCACTGAGCAGGGAGCCCGATATGGGACTCTATCCTGGGACTCCAGGATCATGACCTGAGCTGAAGGCAGTCGCTTAACCAACTGAGCCACCCAGGCTCCCTGGTTTTGGGTTTTGTTTGCTCTTATCTTCTAACACTTAGGTATAAAGTTAAGTTGTTTATTTGAGATTTTCCTTTAGTCTTGAGGTCGGCCTGTATTGCTATAAACTCCCCTCTTAGAACCATTTCTGCTGCATCCCAAAGATTTTGGACCATTGCATTTTCATTTTAATTTGTCTCCATGTGTGTTTTGGTTTCCTCTTTGATTTCCTGGTTAACCCATTCATTGTTTACTAGCGTGTTATTTAACTTCTATGTATTTGTGCTCTTTCCAGAATTTTTTCTTGTGGTTGATTTTGAGCTTCATAGCGGTGTGGTCAGAAAAGATGTATGGAATGACTTTGATCTTTTGGAGTTTGTTGAGACTTGATTTGCAGCTTAGTATGTGATCTATTCTGGAGAACACTCCGTGTGCACTTGAAAAGAATGTGTATTCTGCTGCTTTAGGATGGAATGTTATGAATATATCTGTTAAATCCTTCTGGTCCAGTGTGTCATTCAAAGCCACTGTCTCCTTGTTGATTTTGTTTGGTTGATCTGTCCATTGATGTCAGTGGGGTGTTAAAGTCCCCTATTATTAATGTATTACTATCAATTCGTTCTTTTTGTTTGTTATTAACTATTTTATGTATTTGGGTGCTCCCATGTTGGGTGCATAAATATTTACAATTGTTATATCTTCTTTTTTTTAGAGAGAGAGAGAGAGAGAGTATGTGAGCAGGTGGGGAGGGGCAGAGGGAAAGGGAGAGAGAGAGACTCTTTTTTTTTTTTTTAAAGATTTTATTTATTCATTTGACAGAGAGAGACACAGCAAGAGAGGGAACTCAAGCAGGGGGAGTGGGAGAGGGAGAAGCAGGCTTCCTGAGGAGCAGGGAGCCCGATGCGGGGTTCGATTGCAGGACCCTGGGATCATGACCTGAGCCGAAGGCAGATGCTTAACAACTGAGCCACCCAGGCGCCCCAAGAGAGAGAATCTTAAGCAGGCTCCATGCCCAGTGCAGAGCCCAACATAGGGCTCGATATCACAACCCTGAGATTACGACCTGAGCCAAAATCATGAGTCAGACGCTTAACGTACTGAGCCACTCAGGTGCCCCAATTGTTACTTCTTCTTGTTGGATTGTTCCCTTTATGATAATAGTGTCCTTCTTTGTCTCTTGTTACAGTCTTTGTTTTAAAGTCTATTTGTCTGATACAAGTATTCCTACCCTGGCTTTCTTTTCACTCCCATTTGTATAATAGATGCTTCTCCATCCCTTCACTTTCAATCTGTATGTGTCTTTAGATCTGAAATGAGTCTCTTGTAGGCAGCATATAGATGGGTCTTGGTGTTTTACCCATTCCATCACCCTATGTCTTTTGATTGGAGTCTTTAGTCCATTTACATTCAAAGTAATTATTATTATTTTTTAAATATTTTATTTATTTGACAGAGAGAGACACAGTGAGAGAAGGAACTTAAGCAGGGGGAGTGGGAGAGGGAGAAGCAGGCTTCCTGCAGAGCAGGGAGCCTGATGCAGGACTCGATCCCAGGACCCTGAGCCGAAGGTAGACACTTAACCCAGGCGCCCCAAAGTAATTATTGATAGATGTATATTTATTGCCATTTTGTTACTTGTTTTATGGTGGTTTTTATAGTTCTTCTCTATTCCCTTCTTCCCTTGCTCTCTTCTGTCATGATTAGTCGGCTTTCTTTAGTGATAGGATTGGATTCCTTGATTTTTTTGCATATCCTTTCCTGGTTTTTGATTTGTGATTACCATTCAGTTTGTGCATAACATCTGCACATAGCAGTCTGTGTTAAGTTGATGGTCACTTAAGTTTGAACCCATTCTTCACTTCTTTACTCCTTCCCCACCACACACACGTTTTAGGTATATGGTGTCATACTTTCCATCCTTTTATTTTATGAGTCCCTTGACTGATTTTTACAGATACCCTTATTTTTACTGCTTTTGTGTTTCCTACTTTTCTTACTCTTAGTTGTGGTTTTTCCTTTCCACTCAGAGTCCTCTTTAACATTTCTCGTAGGGCTGGTTTAATGGTCATGAATTCCTTTAACTTTTTTTTGCCTCAGAGACTATTTAGCTCTCCTTCTATTCTGAATGACACCTTTGCTGGATAGAGTATTCTTGGCTGCAGAACTTTTTCCTTTCAACACTTTGAATATATCATGCCACTCCCTTTTGGCTTGGAAAGTTTCTGCTGAGAAGTCAGCTTTATGGGGCTCCCCTTATATGTGACTGTTTTATTTTCTCTTGCTGCTTTAAAATTTTCTCTTTACCACTACTTTTTGCCTTAATTATGAGGTGTCCTCGTGTGGATCTTCTTGGGTTGAATTTGTTGGGGGATTTCTGTGCCTTCTGGATCTAGATTTTGGTTTCCTTCACCAGATTTGGGAATTTTTCAGTTATTTTTTTCATTGAATAAATTTTCTGCACCCTTTTCTCTCTCTTCTCCTTCTAGGACCCCTATACTGCAAATGTTATTATATTTGATGATGTCACTGAGTTCCCTTAGTCTATTCTCATTTTTATAATTTTTTTCTCACCTGCTCAGCTTGATTACTTCCCATTACTCTGTCCTCCAGGTCACTGATTTGTTCTTCTACTTCCTCTAGTCTACTATTTATTCCATCTAGTATATTTTTAATTTCATTTATTGTGTTCTTCATCTCTGATTCTTTTTGTTTCTTTGTCAAAGATAAGTTATGTTTATGTCCTCCATTCTTTTCTCAAGTCCAGCGAGTGTCTTTATGATAACTACTTTAATTTCCCTAGTAGGCATATGACTTATTTCTGTTTCACTTAGGTCTCTTGCTGTGATTTTTGTCCTGTTCTTTCATTTGGGATATATTCCTCTGTCTCCTCATTTTGTCTAACACTCTGTGTCTTTCTCTATATATCAAGAAAATCGGCTATGTCTCCTGCTCTTGAAAGCAGTGGCCTTGTGAAGAAGAGGTCCTGTCATGCCCTCTGTTCACTGGAAACTGATGTTTCAGGGGTGTTTCCTTTGTGTGTTGCATGCACCCTGCTACTGTGGCTAAGCCACTTTTTCCTTCAGTCCAGTCACCCGCAGTGGCTCTCTTTGCCTCTTGTGGGCAGTGTTTCATCCCTGTGATGTTAATGGGCCAGTCTGGGGGGACCTGGGGCTTGAGTTGAGTCAGACCAAATGTTTATGAGATGCAGTAGCACGAAACTACAGGGCACCTTCCCTGTGATGTCCCCTGAGCAGCTTTTGTTGGTGGGTGGGACCTATAGTCAGACCAGCTGTCTGGCCCCAGCCCACTGCTGGGGCTGCAGTATGACTGGTGTGTCTGGTTATCTTCCCCTCTCTCCAGGGCAGGAGTCTCTTTGGAGTGGTGCTGGCTCCTGTCGGAGCTGCTTGCACACTGCCAGGCTCGTGGTACCACCTTGGAAGGTCTCAGACCCAGAGCATATTGCAGAGGTCAGATCTGCAATGTGTGCAGCAGCGGGAGGCAGAGTGTTTGCAAGGCTTGTGCACTGGTCCTCTGGGAGAGAGGACCTGCTGCGCCAGGACTGAGCTAGGCCTGGCTGGAAGAAGTGGATCTGCTGAAGCTTGAGGGGCCAGATGCTTGGTGTTGGCAAGTTAGGTAGTGAGTGTTGGTGCTTCACTGGTTCCTGCAGGTGGTTGTGTGCTTATGCTGGGAGGTGGGGGAGGAAGATGGCACCTGCCAACTCCTTTGTTCCTGGGGAAGTCCCCCAAAGATCTCTGTCCCTCCAGGACACACTCTGAGCTGGGTAAACAACTTTCCTTCCCATATGCCCTAGGTGTTTTCCAAACTGCTGTTTCTAGGCTGTGTCTCTGCAGGCTATCTGTTGTGCTGTCTCTTTAAGGGCAGGGACTCAGTTTCCTCTTGCCCTCCCCTCTCCCAGAACAGACTTCACTGATTTTTAAACTTCCAGGTTGTAAGAACTCATAGAATTCAGCCCCTCTGGTTTTCAAAGCCAAAAGTTATGGGGATTCATCTTCCCTGTAGTGGATCCCCAGTGTGATAGTCTGTTTCTATGCCCTCTCCCTGCCTCAGGTCCCTGCCTCCCATGGACAACCCCACAGGTCAGTATAGTTCCCAACCACATCTCTGCCCTTCCTATCCTCTTCAGTGTGGCCTCTTTTCTACATTTAGTTCTGGAGTCTGTTCTGCCAGGATTTGGGTTATTTTCTGGGTTATCTACACTGATGTGAGCGTTACCTAGTTGTATCTGTGGGACAAGGTGAGCTTAGGGTCTTCCTACCCCCCCTCCCCATCATCCCAGCAGTCTTATCTTTGTTTTCTTGATAATGAGCATTTTGACCAGCGTGAGGTGACATTTCATTGTGAGTTTGATTTGCATTTCCCTGATGATTGGTGATGTTGAGCACTTTATCATGTATACTATTGGCCATCTGTATGTCTTATTTGGAGAAATATCTGTTCAAGCCTTGCCCATTTTTTAATTGGGTTATTTGTGTTTTTTTTACTATTGAATTGTAGGAGTTCCTTATATATTTTGGAGATTAATCCCTTATCAGATTATATGTGGTTGCAATCCAGGTATACCATTTGCAGATTTTTTTTTCCGTTCCATAGGTTGCTTTTTCACTCTGTTGATTGTTTCCTTTGCTGCGTAGAAGTTTTAGCTTGATGTAGTTTGATGTTTAGTTTGGTTTAGTTTATTTTGATGTAGAATTTGATAAGACAGAGTTTTGCCCCAGTCTCGGGGAGCCTAGAGTGGAACTCAGTGAAGGCTTCCATGCAGAAATGAAGATGAGGCTGAGATTTACCAGAAGAGTATAATTGTCATTAGTACAAGAAATAGTTGTCGGACGCAATGCTGTATGATCCTAATACAGGTTCTCTGAAGGGTACTGAGGAGTTTCCACCACCTTCCAGAGCAGTGCTGTCCCGTAGAACTTTTCTGTGGTGATGGGAACATTTTACTTGGTATCATTAGCCACATGTGCTTATTAAGCACTTGAAATGTAGCTCTCATGGTGAAGGAACCAAATTTTAAATTTTATTTAATTTGAATTAATTTAAATTTAAATTTGAAAAGCTAAATGTGAAAAAAAAAAGAAAAGAAAAGCTATATGTGGCTAGTGGCAACCATATTGGACAGTGCACTTCTAGATCACAATCTATTAGGACAGATAGCAGATGATAATTATAGTTATTATATGACATGGCAATTATAAGTAATCTTTTTCTTCATTCAAGAAACAATTTTTAAGAACCTAATGTATGCTAGCATCACAATATGAAGATGCCCAAGCCTTGACCCTGTCACCAAGATGTGCCCAATCTAATGGGACTCCAACACCAGCCAGGTCAAATCCCCACTTTTGAGAATTTTATGGTAGCATGTAGAACATCTCACTGAAAGCCTCACTGAAATAAACCTCACCAAACCAAGGTCTTTTAAGGGCATGGGGCTGGGGAGTATTTACCTACTCTGATTTGACCTACTCTGAGCATCAGAATCTTGACTATGATCATCAGTAGAGACCATCTGGTCCAGGTGTACACATTTACACACATCTGACAACATTGGAAATGATCCTTTAACTTTGAACTATAGTAAGACCACAGAAGAATCTGATGGTAATTCACCCACGTCCTAGAGTGAGAACCCACACTGAGTTTACACATCACTATATACATCTATATAAGGCAGCTGTAGGACACACGGGGGATTCTGATACCAATTCCTTATAAATACAATTTGGTAAGAGGCTTTAAGCAGCTACTGGTGCTGTCTGGATTATTTTTGATGTGTTTCACTTTGTTCTTATCAGAACATGGGCAGTATAGTCTGTGCTGGAACATTCCCTCCCTCCTTCAGGGCTTTTGGTTACCCAGACCTCCTTTGCTTTATGCACTTCCTCAAAGCGTGCTCTTCCTCAGCCATTACTAGGAAAGCTTTTGTAAGATGCTACTGTAGCTCGTATCTAAATTGGGCCCTGTGCTCCATACCTGCCTTCTCTGCAGCCGCTACATTCCTTCTGGGGGATGGCCTTTCTTCTAAGTGCTGTGCTAATGGGAGCATAGTTTTAAACTCATTTTGATGGGAAAAGTCACTTCTGGCTGGAAACAGGTCCCTGATCATATAGCACATGGCACCACCTGTGGGACACCATTAAAAAGGTCCCATTCTCTCCCTCCACTGCTCAGTGAAGGGCCTTGTTGCTAAATCACATGCAAGATGGTGTGGAGTATGCACATTCTGGCCGCTGATGACAATGCCTTACACTGAGCAGTGGACATCTTTTGGGACTTCAGCCTCTTTCTATGACGAGTAACTCCCAACCTCCCCCTCTCCATGGTCATCAGGAGTGACAGCTGTGTTTGTAGCATCAGTCTCTCCCATTCTGCCAGAGATGACTGCGCTAGAGATGAGCGTCTGGTCCAAGATTCCTTCTCTTAGAGTTTAGGACTGTGTGGGAGAGAGAGAGACAGAGACTGAGAGGCAGAAAGAAGAAGAGAGACACAGAGAGAGAGAGACTAATTCTCATTGGCTGGACCTGTAAAGCATAAATTGTAGATCAGATAAAGTTGGTCCACAGAGACAGTGATGAGGCAAGTGCCTTCCTTGGTCCCCAAGACATCCTTAGTTCCTTAAAACAAATTTTCCTGTTTGCTTAGGTGAGTTCGAGCAAGTTGATTTCTGCTTACACACACACACACACACACACACGCACACACACACACAGAGTAGAGGCTCAGCAAATGCAAGTGTGGCAGGTAGAATTTTAAGATGGCCTTTGTGATTCCTATCTCTAGTATCCATGCTTTTGTATAACCCTTTCCCCTTAGGTTGTAGGGCTGGGGGGAGGGACAGTAACTTGCTTCTGATCCATAGAATATAGTAAAATGAAGGGAATTTTCAGTCATTAATCACTTGACTGTAAGTTAACCAAACAAGAGATTATCTTGGGCTGATCCAACCTAATCAGATGAGCCCTTGAAAGAGGGTCTAGAGGTCAGAGATTCAGTCTTTTCTGCTGGTCTTGAAGACATAAGAGGCATGAGCTCTACACCTGCAAAGAACTGAATTTTGCTAACAACTGCATTAGCTTGGACAACTACCCGGAGCCTCAGACTTGAGCCCAGGTGGGCTGACACATTGATTCTATCTTCATGACACCCTGAGCCAGGGACTTAATTACACCGTGCTTCACCGGACTTCACGTATGGAAACTTTTCAGTTTTAACCTATTAGTTTTGTGGTAATTTGTTACACAGCAATAGAAAGTTATACAGAAAGTTCATGATTAGCTATGCTATTATTCAAGCCGCCACCCTACCTCTCTCTCTTTTAAACAATAACCAGCATTCTCCTTCAGGTCTGTTCTGTAATGACTCCAGTCCCAGCATCTAGATGGATTCTAAGAGGTCAGTTAGCTATATTCCTACCTCTCACTTTTTATCCTTCGGCCTTTTACCTCCATGAAATCTTGTGAAAATCGTCACTCGGCTCTGATTTCTATGGAATTGGTGGCTTGTCATAAAGAATAGCTTGGCCACTGCCATGGTGAGGGCAGAGGTGGGAGAGGGAGATTTTTAGGAACGCCTCGTCCCAAGGACAAAGCACGTGTGAGACTGCATTGGCTCTGACATAAAATGTGAGCACAAGGCTTACTAATAGAACTTTCCTCATCTCTTCATGGACTTAGGGCTCTCAGGAGGAAATTAGGCAGAGGTTCTGCATTGGCAGGAAGCACCCATCTCATTCCGCCATTGGCTAGAGTCCACAAGTTATAGGCACCAGAAGGCCCCTGGCCACTCAGAACTTTTCTGGAAAACTTGAAGGCTAAGATGCTTGAGATTTGGGTGTTGGGGCTGTTGAATCCTCTAGTAACCAACCCAATCGTAAAAGAGTAATAATATATGGCATCCATATAACATTTTACAGGTTCCAAATTACTCTAAGCTCCATTTATCACTTGGTTTTCTCAATAGCCCTGGAAGCAAAGCAATTGTCATCATCCCTGTTTTACAGTTGTGCAAATTAGTACAGGGAAATCTCACTAAGATGGAGTGGAGAGGTTTGGCAGGGGGAGTTCTCATGCCCTACTACTTGAGGTCAATTGCAAATCCAACAGGAAGAGACAGACCTTGCATGTGGATACTACTTTACTTACTATCCCAGCCGGAGAAAGAAAGGCTTACCTCCTCCCCTGGCAACAGCTCAGCTAATGACAGATAGTCACAACTTTCCCCTGGCAACAGCCCAGCCAATGAGAGATCACCACAGCTAAACCAATGAGAAGCCACTATACTTCCAACGCCCAGTTTAGTCCAATGGACTTCTTGTTTATAATAGCCCTCCCAACTCCCTCTTTTCCTCCGTAAAAGTGTATGGCTCTCCTCTGCTCTTGGGACTTGTGTGGGGTTTTGCTGTTGTTTTGCTTGTCCTGGATTGCATTTTCCATTATTCCCGAATAAACCCATCTTTTGCTGGCAAAATAACTGGCAGTTTTGTTTTTAAGGTTAACACAGAGGAGGAAACAGGTTCAGAGAGATTAAATGTCCAAGATCACACAGCTCAGCGAGTGGCAGAACCAGGCCTGGTAGCAGTCCTTCCTCTCAGCGAGTCCCTTGCTCATTCGTTCCTTCCACAAAGATGTGCCCAGGGTCTTCCAGGTGCCAGGCACTGTGCTGTGTCCTGGCAATGTGGCGGTGAACGGGATAAGTGTGATCCTGAGCCATCAACAACAACCACAGAAACTAGTTAAAATGTGATAACCAGGGTGGCTCAGTCGGTTAAGCATCCAGCTTGGGTTCAGTTCATGATCTCCAGGTCCTGGGATCAAGCCCCACAGCAGGCTCTGTGCTCGGAGGGTAATCTGCTTGTTCCTCTCCACCTCCCACCGCCCCCCTCCCCAACCGTGCTCTCTGTCTCTCTCTCAAATAAATAAATAAAATCTTCTTTAAAAATGTGATAATGAAGGAGACGTGCAAGGTTCTGTGAGAGTTTATTAGAGGGGTCTCTAACCTAGCTTGGAGAGTTGGGAACTTTTCTTCTGAGGGGATAGCATTTAAGCTAACATCTAAAAGCCAAAAGTTGTTAACCAGAAGATTGGCAGTGGGATAGGATTTCAGACAGAGGGAATAGCCTGGCATCTTCAGGGAAGAGGAAAGTATGTTCATATGGCTGCAGGGTAAAATAAGGGAAGAGTAGGGCAAGATGGGGCTGGGCAGACTGGCAGGGACCAGACCACGAAGTGCCTTAGAGTTCTGGTTAAAGATTTTTGTGGTGATTCAAAGACCAAGAGGAAGCCTTGACAGTGTTCAACCTAGGCAGTCACACATTCAGATTTGTATTTTTAAATACATGTAGGGAACCGACTGGAGGTTGAAGAGGGCAAGAGTGAAAACAGGGAGACAAAAGAGGAGCTATAGTCCAAGCAAAGGCTATGGTATGTGCCATGGCAGTGGGGCTGCAGGGATGTGGATGGGATACGGTGGTGGGGAGGGAGAAACAGGGATCAAAGATTTCCCTCTTTCCGTGGTGTTCATTCTCTTTTAGGCTTCTTGTGTTTGCTTCCTTCTTACAGAACAAAGACAAAACCAGGCTCTTCCCCACAGCAGCTGGAACACAAAGGAAGGCCAGCCAGGCCTCAACTTTGTCAAAAGCTCTTAAAAATAACCCAACTTAGAAAAGCTCTTCAAATATCCCATTGTTAAGGATTCCCAAAGGATCAGGAAAGCAGGCAAAATGTTTCCACTTGATATTCACTTGTTTGATCAGACTCTTTGAAGAAGACATTGAACTTCTCCCCAGGTAGGAAAAAACAAATAGCTTGTTAGGTAACACGAATGGGGGAATGTCCTGTTCCATAAAATCTTCAAAATACCATATTGAGATTAAGCCCATTGGTTTACCACAGTTTCTGAAACCCAAGACTGCTGCTCTGGACAATGACAAGAGAATGACTCAGAATTTTAAAAAAATGGCTCTTAAATTTTCTCCTCAAAATCCTGGGGGTGGGAGGGTTTATAAATGTATGCAGAGTGACAGACTGGAAAGAAAAGAATTTGGTGGCATTCAGTTCATGCCCGGTGTCTTGCCACGTCTTGAAGAGCAAGGTAGTAGAAAAACACAGGGCTGGAATCTAAGATGGGGTCAGATCCTGCTTCTTTCATTTGCTAGCTGTGTGATGTTGGGGATCTTAGTCACCCCTTCTGTATCACAAATGACCAAAACCTCTACTTCACACGTTATTACAAAAGTAAGACAATGCATTCAAAATTAACATGGTACCCAGCATAGAGGAGACGTTCAGTAAATGTTAGTGACCATGTTGTCAGCGTGCATATACTCAAAAAACAGTTTTTGGTATGTTTTGACTCTGGTGCTGAATGAAAAATTCTTCACTCTCATTAGCAATAATGGAAAAGGTAATTTGAATTTGAAATTGAGGGCTCATGAAAAAAGCAACTTGAATTTCAAAAAAAGAAATATTTACTGAGTTCTTAGTACTAGTAGTACTCAGTACTAGCAGTACTCAGTACTAGTAGTACTCTGTAGCAGTACTACTACTACTAGTCATTTTGCAAGGTGATGGGAGAGACCTAAAGAGGCATAAGACACAAATGTGCAGACTAGGGGGTGAGACACAGTAAAGATCTAGAAAGGAAGCTGGTCAGGTTTAGGTCAGTTGAGCTGCAGGTGAGGATGGAGAGGGGGCGTGTTCTCATAACCGAGACTTCCTACCTGGCAGGGGTGGCAGGGCTGGGACCATGGCTGGTGGGGTCTAAATGATAAGACCCACTTTCCCTATGTCAGAATGCAATCCCTAACTGCTTGTTCAGAAAAAGTAAGGAAGAACTGTTTTTTTTCCAAACAATTAAGAGTTGGTTTGGAATGGGTCCAGATAAAACATGGCAGCTTCATGATGTGTGAGATTACTGCCCTGACATTCACCTGCAAAGCTGGAGTCATTTGTCCTATACCCAAAATGGATAACCCAATGAGCCTTCAACAACAACAACAACAATAATAATAATAATAATAATAATAATAATAATAATAAAGTCTGCTTTAGAAATTGCTGCCAGAGAAACTCAGCCTGAACAGTCCCCACTGTGAGAGATTGAAGGGATCCAACCAATTTTCAATTCAATTCAAAGTCACCGGTATTTTCTGAACATCTACTCTGTGCCAATCCTGTGGGCCACAGTGCTCTGTTGGCCATCTCACGGGCCAGTGGAGGAGGCAGACATGTGAACAAATACATTATGAAACAGCATCCAGAATATGGCGGTAGAGATGTGCTCTGGGTTCAGAGGTCAGCTGGAGGAGGGGCGATGTCTGAGGAGGGGAAAGGGGATGTCTGAGTTGGGTTTGAAGGCAGAACAGTAGGATTCAAGGGAAGGGTAAGGGAACATGGAGGTGTGAAATGGCTTTTCGGGTATAATAAGCAGCTGGGAGCTCTAAACAGGTCTCACCTCAGGGTGGACCCGGCTGACATGTGAAGAAAGCCACGGCCAACCTTTCATGCTTTCTGGTTTACAGAACATTGAGCCAACTCTGTCCCAGATACCTCCTTGCCATTGTTCAGTGCATCTACTTTTAGCTTCAAGTTTTGATCCTTGCTCAAAAAACAGACATATTGTAGGTTGTTGTTATTCATTTATGCTTGAGTGAGGATGATTCTGTGTCTTTTATTGAGAAATGGTTTAAAATATTGAAAGAGCAATATGTCTGAGTCCCCAAGTAGAAACCTGGTTGGGTTCAGCTCCTCCCTCGCCTTCACCCCCGTTAGCTTCAAAGCCTCAATGATGCTAACTTTTCCCTGCTTGTTGTCAATTACATTTTATTCTTCTAGGATACATTAGTAAAAACTTCTGACAAATATCAAGATGAGGTGCCCCATCATAATATTAGCCGGAAGTTGGCCTTTAGCTACAATCTGTTCCTTCCATTCAGATACAGCATTCTGAGAAAGATGAAAAAAAAAAAGACCCCTTTCTTCCTTTTTTTTCCCTTTTAATTAAACCTACCTGGAAGTGCACAAACCGTGCTCCGATTCCTCCTGCGGCCCAGGCCCAGATCCTCAGGGGAAATTCTGTCTGTCTCTATGAATGGCTCAAGTGACTAGGTGAGTTCCCAAGCCATTCTCCCAGCCACGCGAATACACATTTTGTGACTTGCCAGATATTCCGCGATATTTTCCTTGGCAAAATACTTTGTTCTGTTATTTTCCTGCCCAGAGGCAGGGAGGACAGAAGGGCCTCGAGAGGCCGACTTGCAAATCTATTACTCCATGTAATTGTGGAAGGTTCTAGGAGTAGGAAAAGCATGTAATCAAAATAGCACTCCCACAAGATGTTTGGTGGAAACCAAATATTGAAGTTCTTCGGAGATAGGAGTCTTGGGAAGCCAAAATCTCAGCAAGCGTGACCATGTCTAGGACATGGCTGATGGCGTGAGATTTGGCAGGAAGAGGACAGGGGCAAGATGGAAGGGAAGTGACCTTCAACAGAAGATACAGAGGGTCTAAAGCTACTTATGAGGCCAATGGCAGTGCATCTTTATTTTCAGCAGTTGCCTGCTGAGGAAAGGGCAGCAAGAGCAGCCCGGGAGAAGCAGCTTTGTCTCTCTCTGGGACTAAAGAAGGTACCAGAATGCACATATAGAGGGGCGGGGCCTCTGAGAAGACACACGCTTGACTCCAAAGCTGCTGTTCTTTGCACCCCATAAAACCTCATTCGGGGAGGAATTATCTCAAGATGATTATACACTTTGAACCCTAAGAAGAGTCCTTCTGGGGGCCTTGATCCTGACCCAGGAGTCCCTAGTGACAGGTACAGCATGCCTAGAAGATGGGGGGTTGGTGAGGAGAAGGCATCCATCATGTCATCTGTTACTTGAGCTGGTGTCACTGACTTTGGAGAAACTGCCACAATTATTTAGAATTTGGGGGGGGCAATCATTGGAATCAATACTAATGAATAAGATCAAGGAAATCTCTCAGGATAATTCCAGTGGTCTCAGAGTATCTGGGACGAGCAAGAACAACAGAGTGACGACATTTGAAACTGGGAGATCTCTTCAAGTATATGCTAGAAGAAAATTCGCATGACATCCATGGAGATTGAAGAGGAACGGAATATGTCACATAGAGAGAACTGGAAATGGTGTCAGCAGACTTAGGTTCCACTGTCCTCCCCTCTAGACCATCTTACACTCTGCCATCCAAGTCGTAGCCCTAAAATACAAATCTGGCCATGCCACTTCCTACATAAAGCTCTTCAGTGGTTCTAGTTACTTCCTTCGGGAAAGCTCACTCCTTGGCATAACCCACAGGACCTCACTGACGTGTCTCTGCCTTCTTGCTTGAACTCCTTTCTCATTACCCACTGCCCCACCCCTACCCTGACCCTTTTACCGTCTTCTTTGTCCTTACGGAACTATTTACCCACAAAAGCCATGCTCTTCAAAGACTGTTCACTTGCACATGCTGTTCCCTTGGCCTGGAATATCTTTTTCTTTTTTTTTTTTTTTTAAGCCATCAATACTACATGCAAGAGTCTTCTGGGAAAACCCACTCAAGGGGACCACTCCTTGCGGCCCCCATCACCGCTACGCCGGCCCAAGTCATCCTCACTTGCCTCCTGGGTATACAAGATTCTTCGTTGTTTTGTTTTGTCTACTCTTGTCACACATCTACAACCCACACTGTCTATTCTCAAAATGGCAGCCAGGATGATCCTTTTAAAACATAAATCAGATCATGTCACTTTGTTTAAAAACCTCTCTTACAGCCTCCTTTATGCAAAGACCTCCGTATTTCTCAGAGTAGAAGCTGAAGTCCTCACGTTGGCTTATAAGGCCCTTCTCCCCCTCACCCCATTGTCCTACTAAGCTACTGTATAGGACTTCTTTACTTAGTGGGCTTGTCATCTCTCTTCCTTTCCAGCAGAGAATGGGGATTTTGCTGTTTTATTTACTACGTATACGCTGAGAGACGTTGGGTGCTCAGAAAGTGTTTGCCAAATACGTCAATGGGATTTTGCCTAAGGTCAGTCCTTAGAGAGTGTATGTAATTCTGGGCCTCTCTCAGAGGAGGCGAGTAAGACACAAGTTAATATGGGAACTAAATTAAGAGTGGTATAATTGTTAGAGGCACTTGTTTGTGATACTGTTTTCCCAAGTGGAAACCTCATTCTTAATGAAATCCTTTTTTCAAATGAGACCTCTTTCTAAATTAACCGGAGAAAACATACCAGCCCAATGCCAATTTTACTGTTAAATGTCAACAGAAAATCACCAGCCTGCTGTTTTAAATAGTACAAGGAGTCGGTAAGTGCTGAGCACCCAAGGGACTGGAGTTAGGTGGTGGGGAGGACAGATCTTGCCTGTCTGTCACTGAGAGTGGGCAAAATTCACCAAGCTCTGCATGAAGTTTTCCAAGCTCTTTTTGCTTCCTCAAGAAAATCTGATTCTTCTTTTCAGTGCTTTAGGGTTGACCACAAGCAGAGATAAGTTTTATTTTACAGTCTCACACAGGAATTTTATGCTCCCACTAAGCTGCAAATCAACATTCCAGAAATTCAGTTATGTAAGATGGGGAAAGATTACTCTCAAGACCCTGAGGAGAAGGCGTGTTGGGGGTGGGGGGAGAGCCCGGTGTCTGTGGGACCATGAGGAGCCTTGGGTCTCCCATTTCTAGGGGAGTCTCTTCATCCTATCGGTAAAGTGGGTTCATAACATCTCTGTCACAGACTGTTGAGAGTATCTGAGAAAGTTAGTATATATGAAAGGGATTTGTAAAGTATAACGTGATGTCTAAATGTTGGTCTCTGGAGAAGCAGTAAAACATTTTCACAAATCAAAATGCCCTCCCATAATTCTCTCATAATTTACCTACCTTGTAAGTTTGGATTTCACATACTAACCTGGGTTAGATGTTCTTGTTGCATTTTTATTCTTTTATCGCCACCTCAGTAGTGAACACTGAAGTTGTGTCCAGTCGGTTCATCATTTGGCTCAATCAGTTTATTCAAAGAACGAGGTGTTTTAGGTCAGCTTTCTGAGCTGCCCAAGGGTTTCACCAAATTGCTCACCTTGGCCAGTTGTATAGGTTGAATTGTGTCCACTCCCCCCAAAAAAAGGTATGTTGAGGCCCTAACCCACAGTCCCTGTGAGTGTGACTTTATTTGAAAATAAGGTCTTTGCAGGTGTAATCCGGTTAGGAGGAGAATGTCAGGTGGGCCCTAATGCAACGTGACTCCTGTCCTTACAAGAGGAGAGACACAGTCGCAGACGCTCACAGAGGGAACACCAGGTGATCACAAAGACTGGGGTTACAGGTTTACGAGCCAAGGAATGCCAAGGCTTGCCAGGAGCAGCAGAAGCTAAGAGAAGGGCCTGGGACAGAGAGTCTCCTTGAGCCTTCGGAGAAAGCCTCGTCCCGCTGACACTCAGAGTTGGGACTTCTCAGGTCCAGACTTGTGTGGGAGCAAATTTCTGCTCTTTCAAAGCCTCCCACCTTATGGTACTTTGCTGTGGCGGTTGATTAGCAAACTCATGACAGCCAGTCATCCCACAGGCGCATTTGAGGTACGCCTGGTCACCGTGATGAGGACCGTGACTTATTTCTCTACATTTGGTAAATGAACTGCCACCCATCCAAAGGCCTTGAAGTGAGTGGTCAGGAGGGACGATTCCATCCACGTACTTTCCTGAAGGAACAGGCAGCAGTTAACTACTGGTATGCAAACAAACCTCTGCTTTGTTTTTTTCTCCCAAAACTTTCTTTCTGTTCAGTTGTGCTTTTTTTTTTTTTTTAAAGCAACTGCTGGGTTTTTTTTTTAATTTTTTGTACACTATTAAATTTTTATTAGCGAAAACAAAATTAAAGGGAAAGCTGTATCAGACTTATCTCAATCTGTAAGATAGACTGTCAGAGAAAAACTCAGAAAGCAGCTCAGTGACCTCCTGGCCCAGTGGTCCCCAGTCCTGGCTGCCCCTCATGCTGACCTGGGGCCTTCAAGAGTAGCATCTTTTGAGTTCCACCCCTAGTAATTCTGATCGAATTAATACGAGGTGGGGCTTAAGCTTTGGTGGCTTCTTATGTGCCCCGGATGATCGTGACCTGTAGCCAGGATTGAGAACCAGAGAGCTGGTCCGACCTTCTCATTTTACAGAAGAGAGCGTTGAGACCGAGAGAGGTCAGTGACTTGCCCAGGATCAAAGAGCCAAGGGCCTTGTCTCTGTGCGTGCCATCTCTGTCCCCAGAGCATGCTGTCCCTCCTTCACTTGGATCATTCCTGGTCACTTACCAAGGCTTAGCTCAGTAGTAACTTCTCTTTCGGGCCTCATCATACTGATGGTTAGAAATTTGGAAAGTATTCACAATTACTTTGATTAAATAAAATTCCTACAGAACCATCCCCTGAAGGCCTGTCGTGGATATGATTTCTCAGTCAATCAAGCATTTATTGATGCCTCTTATATGTAATTTGGTGCCAGAACACTTAAGTTCAAGCCAGCCCTCAACCTCTGTGTCATCTCTTTTTTTGTAAAATGTGCTTTATCTGTAAAATGTTTGTTCTCACAACAGTTCCAGAAATAAGTATTATGTTCCCACATGAACGAATTGAAGCTTAAAGAGATTTTCTACATTTCTTAGTTTGTAAGCGCCAGTCCTGGGATTAGCACCTAGGTGAGGCTGACTCGCAGTCCGTGCTTTCTCCTCTATTAGAACTGTTCAGTCGCTAAGCTCTAAATGCCTGATCAGTTCGAGCTAGCAGTGAAATTCTGAGCTCTACTAGTTACCGTAAAAACACACTGTTAAGAATGTGTAAGCAGGGCCATCGCGGACAGCTGCATAGTTTACGCACTGTCAACCCAGGAGGTGTCATTCACTTTCCAGTCCGCGTGAACAGATGTTCCAGACATCGTGTGGTGACGTGTACTCAGGGGTTAGGGTCTGCACTGCACCCAGGCCTGTGCCCCTGGGCCGAGCCTGGAGCATCTGCAGGGGGTGGAGTGGGTGGTCAAGCCACGTTGCACACTGAGCCACAGCACTGAAATGCCTCACTCACACAGGCCTTCCGAGATGTTCTCTGGACCGCCCTCAGTAGAACAGGGCAAGAGGAAGAGGGCTGCACAGTATGGGCTCTGCAGAGCCAGTCAGAGGCCATGTTTACTTATCTCAGGGAGAAGCGCTTTCTAGGAGAGCAGAGTGGGACTTGGTGGCAAGCCAGCCGCAGGAGGCGGACTCCGGACTCCGAGGCGGGACCGAGAAAGCGCAGCGGGGACTGCTCCCTGGTCAGATCGCTTGCTGCAGATCCTGCAAGGCCACGTCGAGGGGCCGCTCCAGAAACGTCCACGCTGCTTCCTGGGCATCTCGGGGAAGTGAGCAAAGGGGACACGGCTTTCTTCTCAGCAGAGGAGGGGCGGCCGTGGCCCTATTGAACCTCAGGACAAGAGATCTGGGGCTCCCCCACAGCTCAGAAAAACCAGGAAGAGGAAAGGTACGGATGGTGGGAGCAGACACAAGGACAGAAACCTGTAAGAGATGCAGGGCTCAGAAGAAACCATTCTTCTCTTGGAGTAAGAGCGTTGCCAGCCAACAAACCCTGGCATTTCTGGGGCATTTCTGAGCATTTTCATATGCGTTTTCCCATTTGGTCCTCACAGCTGCCCTGAGAGGTCATTGTCATCACCATTTGACTAAAGAGGAAACCGAGGCTCAGAGAGACCTATGATCCAGCCCGTATCTATCAAGTGCCATAGGCGGGACTTGACCTCTGCACGAAGCCAGGGCTCCTGATGACGAATCGGAGCTCCCTTTGTAGGGAAAAGCTTCAGAACCATGGGAAGATGTCCGTTGGGAAGAATAGTCGGGAAGATGCCCAGGAAGAGGACAGGTGACTCTCAGCAGTCTGGTCCATTCTAATCTTGCAGGGCATGGCCCCTGCCCACTCTCCAGAGTCTTTACCCTCTGTTGCATCTTATTTCCGGCACTCCTGACTCCCCAGAGCTTAGCCATTAGGAGCTGCTTCTCTGCTCTGCTGGTATGGAACTAATTCTTCCAGCTCTTCCCCTGACTACTTCCTTTACAGCAGGTCGCCTCTTCCAGGAAGCCTGTCTGGATGCGCAGACTGACCACCAGACTGTTCTGAGTTCTCATAGCTTCCTTTCCCATACTTGTCCCACCGCAAAGATTGATCGGCTATTTTCTTAGCTACCTCAGTAATTCTGTCAATGGTCCCTCTGCTCCTGCCTGGCCCCTCCTGCGTCAGATCCTCTCCACCCTTAGCCACAAGCGCCCATCCTGCTTTCTCCACTGCCCGCTGGGCTGGGCAGCAGTGAATTCTGCTGGAGGAAACCTTGGAAAAGAAGGACACCCCCACACACATGCATATTCTAGAAAAAGAGAAGAAAATGGGCCAGGAGCTCACTCCAGGCTCTGACTCCAAGAGAAGAATGGTTTCTTTCTCCTTAGAAAAAAATGTACTCATGGAGGCACAAAGCAGAAGGAGCCCAGCAATTCCGTTTTAAATAAAATCCTGCTCCTAAATTATCATATTTCAGTTTGGAATCCCGTCCTCCCCGCCTCGGCCCCTGCCCCGTCGCTCTTTATTCTGTGTGAAGCCGCAGCGGGGAAATGTGAAAGGCACTGATTAAAAGGAGCCTGTGATGGGCCCGCCACCAGCCGGGTCTGAAGAGACACATCCAATTAAAACAGACAACATTTTCAAAGACCCCAGGCGGGCATTTCATCTCCTCCGCACTTCCTCCAACATGTCAGTGTTACCTGAGGCAGTTCTCCCTTTTTTTTTCTCCCCCAGCCTGAAATTTAGGTCAGTAACTGCATAATCCACGAAAACAACCCTGGCTGCCTCCCCTGCCTCCCCCCACCCCTTCTGGAGTTGTCTGTTTGGAAATACCTAATTGGGCCCACATGCTTCCCCCGGCTGACTTCAGTGTGTGGGGTGAGGACTGGGCCGGGAGGCTGGGGGGCTGCTGGCTCTGTGGCTCACAGGACGCGTGATGAGAAAAGACCAGAAGGTTGATCGTGAGGTTCGAGAGTGAAGTCAAGCCGGGCTGCCAGCCCCGGGGCCCCGCTGGGCTGTCTCATGGTGACATCAGATTCCATGCCCTACCCTGAAAATCAGAGAGCCACGGGCTCTCGGGGTCCAGCGTTTCATCCATAAAAGGAGGTGAGCCAGCTGGACGTCTACACCACCCCTTGGTGCTCTGGTGCTAGGGCCTAGGGGTTTCCTCAGAGCCTTGTGGAGGCAGGCGCTCTCTCAGGGGCTGTGGGTCCAAGTGCACATCTGTGTCCATTTGTTTCTCTGGAAGGCTTCGTGAGCATGTCCAGATCCCAGGGAGATGGGGAGATGGGTGTCTGCAGAGAGAATCCCCGCTCAGCCACCAAGGCGAGGGCACTGGAGTCCTTCCCACGCTTGAGCTGGGACAAGCATTGTGCTTGCCACAGAGACAGAGCTATTTTCTCAAACAGGAAAGCAGATTTTGTGCTTGGAAAGTGGGAGGCAGAGTAGGCTGGCCACAGCACGCCCAGCCGAAGGGGACCTAAAAAGCGTTTCCTCATGCTCCCGGCTCTGGAAGACTCCTGGCATTGGCCAGGTGAGCTCGGGAAACTTTTACCACCCTGCATCTTTCCACAGGAGAAAACAGGGAGACAGACCTAGGGATAGCCACCCTGGTTTTGTCTGACCGACTGTCTGTGCTGCAGGACTGAAAGGGGACACGGGGACCTCGGGGGAGAGCTGTGGCATTCCACCTCCGTGGGGTCATACTCGGCTACAGGGACATATCCCTGGAAGGGACCTTAGGTGTTATCTAGTCCAGCGTGTTCAATCTGCAGATGAGAGAACACGGTCAGACAGGGGAGGTGACCTGCCACGTTCACACAGAGAGCCACTGGAAGAGCTGGGGGACCAGGGACTTCTGACCACCAGGCTGAACGAGGCTCCAGCATCTTGTGGCTTTCCTCCCATCAAGTTTTCTTCTTTCCTGTTTGAAAATTAATTCAACACAATCTAGCAGGTGTTTACAGAACACCTGCCTTGTTCCAGGCACCGTTAGGCACTGGAGATAGAGAAGTGAAGTGAGCCACCTGACGACGTTCACTGCATACTAGGAGAGAAATTTCTGCGGGGAAGGAGGTACAGGTCAGCATGCTATCACCTTACCTGAGCTCCTGGAGCACCTTACCTGCCTCAGTAGCGTCCCTGGCTACACCAAAGTATAAGTGATGTCTACTCGATACTGAGATCTTGAAGGACAAGGACTGGCTCATTAATTTTGTATCCCAGGTGCCCAGGACAGTGTCTAATACATGGTGAGTGCTTAGTAAATATTTTTAAAAAATAAATGAGTAAATGTGAGGCACCTGGGTGGCTCAGCCAGTTGAGTCTGACTTTCAATTTCAGCTCAGGTCATGATTTCAGGGTTGTGAGATCGAGCCCTGTGTCAGGCTCTGTGCTCCACCCCCCGCCCCCTGCTGCCCCTCCCCTCCGCTCACTCATGTTCTCTCTCTCTAATAAAAATAAAATAAAATCACAGACCTGTACCCCTGAAACAAATAATACATTATATGTTAATTAATTGAATTTAAATTAAAAAATAAAATAAAATAAATGAGTGAATGTCTCACTTAAACATAGTAATTTGACAAGTTATTCCTATGCCTCGGTTTCCTCATGTATAAAATAGGGATAAGCACTGTATTTTCCAACTCTGGCAGACAAGCTTGTACAGTTGTCCCCCCTTATCTGCTGTTTCACCTTCCATGAGGGTCAGTTACCCATGGTCAACCATGGTCCAGAAGCAGATGATCCTCCTTGACTGTAGTGAGGTCAATAGTAGCCTGCCACTAGGTCACAGCGCCTACATCATTCCCCTCACTTCATCTCCTCATGCAGGCATGCTCTCATCTCAAATCACCACAAGAAGAAAGGTGAGTTACAGTGCAATATTGAGAGAGAGAGACCACATTCACATAACTGTTATTACAGCATATTCTTATAATTGTTCTATTTTATTACTAGCTGTTGTTAATCTCTTACTGTGCCTAATTTATAGATTACATTTTATCATAGGTATGTATGTATAAGAAAAATCAGTATATATAGGGTGCATCACTATCTGTGGTTTCAGGCATCCACTATGGGTCTTGGAACATATCCCCAGTGGATCAGAAGGGACTGACTACTATATTAGAATAACTTTTCACTAAGAACAACCATAAAAGCAGAGCTATAAAAACAGAAATACATATATTTAAATATAATAAATATGTCTATTTAAGAGTTTATATGTGTATATATACATAAATATGTAAATATATACTTTAAAATATATATTATGATAGCTGTAATATATATATTATAACTAATACACATTTTTATAAATATATAAAAATTATATATACAATATACTATATACTTTTAAAGTATATATAATTATGTATAATGTGTATGTATATATATATTACATATATAATTTTTAAAAGGTATTGACAAGAACAAGGAAGTGAGGACTTGAATGGTCAAAATCCCAAAGAGAAGAAAATGAGAATTTGGTTTGATATTTGAAGTCAATTTTCCCCTCCAGATATTTGCCGATTTCTGAACGGCAGCCAAGAGACCAAGAATCTGAGCAGGAAATGGTGACATGGGAGCTGAGAAGCTAAGAAGCCGAGCAGAGCTGTGGTAGTCACTTTGATTTGGAAAGTTAAAAATTGGATTAAGGGCCCATCAGAGTGGAAGGCCCTGAAAGGCAACACGCTAGGAGCAAAGATGAACCTGAAATGCCAGTCATCACAGACTGAGGCACACTTCGGATCAGCTTAATATCAAAATTGATTAACCTCATCTGCTTCTCTCCTAACTGACTTCAGAAGCAGAAGCAAGTCCACTCTGGAGAACAGTAACATCCTCCAGAACCTTGAAATGTCTCTACAATTCATTGTCCATGAACAATTACTAGCATTCAATCCGAAATCATCAGACAGATCAAGAGAAAAAGCACAAAAAGGATCAAAACCAAGAGAAAAATTGACAAGAGAAACAAACCAATAGGACACCCAGTTATTGGATTTATCAGACATGGACTTTGATATATAAAATGAGAGTGTAACAGTAGTACCTACTAAATGAGTTTGTACATGTTTAATGTTCAGAATAATGCCTGGTGCATTGTAAGCTTAATATACCTGCTTGTTAAATATAAAAAATATTTTGGAATCATGGGGGTTCTGTTGGGGGAAAATACCAGGCATCCATTCAATAGACACTTATTAGGTCAGGTAAGCACTGTGCTAGGTCCTGTGAATACAGATAAGGTGAAGACCCTGACTACAAGATGCTCACAGTTAGGTGAAAATAGAAATTTCTCAGCATGGGAGGATCTTATAAGGTTGTTCTAATGGAAAGAGGGAAAAGAAAAATCATAGTATATGGGACCAATGGATGTAAGTAAACAGAATAGAGAGATAAATACTATGACACTGTGGCCAGGGAAATGGCCAGCTGCAGTGTGATGCCTCCCCCAATGACTTTGGCCATTATCTACCATTCTTGAGGCAGCTGTGACCGTTAACAGCACCCCCATTTTATATAGTAGAAAACAGAGGCCCAGAGAGGTTAAGGGATTCACCCTGGGTCAAAGAAGAGCTGGTATTGGGATCAGGATAGCCTCTTGAGACAAGAAACCATCAAAATCCTAGAGGAGAAGACAGGCAGTGACCTCTTCGACCTCAGCCATAGCAACTTCTTACTAGACACGTCACCAGAGGCAAGGGAAACAAAAGCAAAAATGAACTATTGGGACTTCATCAAGATAAAAAGCTTCCACCCAGCAAAGGAAACAATCAACAAAACTAAAAGGGTAGCTTACGGAATGGGAGAAGATATTTGCAGATGACATATCTGGTAAAGGGGTAGTTTCAAATCCAAAATTTACAAAGAACTTATCAAACTCAACAACCAAAAACCAAATAATCCAGTTAAGAAATGGGCAGAAGACATGGACAGATACTTTTCCAAAGAAGACATCCAGATGGCTAACAGACACATGAAAAGATGCTCAATATCACTCATCATCAGGGAAATACAAATCAAAGGCACAATGAGATACAACAACACAGGAAACAACAGGTGTTGGTGATGGTGTGGAGAATGGGGAACCCTCTTACACTGTTGGTGGGAATGCAAACTGGTGCAGCCACTCTGGAAAAACGGTATGGAGGTTCCTCAAAAAGTTAAAAATAGAGCTACCCTATGATCTACCAATTACACTAGTAGGTATTTATGCAAAAGACACAAAAATACAGATTCAAAGGGGGTACATGCACCCCAATGTTTATAGCAGCACTATCAACAATAGCCAAACTATGGAAAGAGCCCAAATGTCCACTGACTGATGAATGGATAAAGAAGATGTGGTATATATATACAATGGAATATTACTCAACCATCAAAAAGAATGAAATCTTGCCATTTGCAACAACGTGGATAGAGCTAGGGTGTATTATGCTAAGCGAAGTAAGTCAGAGAAGGACAAAAACCATATGATTTCACTCATGTGGATTTAAGGAACAAAACACGTGAACATATGGGAGGCAGAGAGAGAGAGAGAGAGAAACCATAAGAGACTCTTAACGATAGAGAACAAATTGAGGGTTGATGGAGGGAGGTGGGCGGGGGGTGGGCTAGATGGTGACGGGTATTAAGGAGAGCACTTGTTATGATGAGCACTGGGTATTGTATGTAGGTGATGAACCACTGAATTCTACTCCTGAAACTAATATTGCGCTGTCTGTTAACTAACTAGAATTTAAATTAAAATTTGAAAAAAAGAAAAAGTAAACAATAGTCTCCTGAGTGCCATCCAGTGCTCTGTTCCCTTCTCCATTACAGTACTATTGCAGAATGTGGGACTCAGGCCAAAGTGAAGGAAAGACACATATAGCAAGAATATCTCCAATTGTTTCCTCCTTTACCCTCCCCCCCACCCCCCCACCCCCGTCAGGCATCCCAGGCTCAGCAACTAGAAGGCTAGAGACCCAGACTGCTACCCAGCTGAGGGTCTGCAGATGTGAGGAGCCCTGCCTGAATGCCCTTCCAAGCAGGAACCTCTCTCAGACAGGACACATGGCTGTGTTCCAGAAGGCCAGGTGTTAGAGCCATTGACCCTTTGATGCTTGCTCCAATTTCACAGAATGTTCCCATAGTCAGATGGCTATTGGAACACAGACCCAGGCCTCTGGATCTTTCCCCACTAGTCTGTTGCTTGGAGGAACTGTAGCTGCCAATTTATGGTTCCTGAGGCCCGGAGGCTCTCTTCTTCCTGGCCATGTGACCTTTCCCATATCTGTCTCTACTCGCCCTTGGCTTCTTTACCTGGAAAAAAAGAAAAAAAAAAAGAAAGGCTCTCCCCAGGGAAATGTGCTCCAAGGGAGGACAGGACAGCTCACCATGGCACCATGGCTCACTGGCCAGGGTAAGAACAACATGCCCCAGAGTGGCATTTGTGGAAAGCTAAGCCTATTTTGAGTAGATGCCTGCTGTATCCATGAGATAATCTTACCCCATGGAGCCAATGCCAAGCCCTTTCAGGTAGCGAAATGTCAACCAGAGGGCTGAGCTGGAGGAAGCTCTCCTGGGGTGGCAGGTGGGGGTGGCTCCAGGGTGGGTGGATGGAAAGGAAGAGTCATCTTGCCTCTATTTATGATATGACAGCAATATGAGACAGAGGAACAGAAGAAATGCCATGTGAGGTCACACACATGTCCCATCTATACCAGCCTCTCCGGCATCTCTTCCTAGGGACTTGCTGGCCATGAGCCGTCTCCCGAGTAGTGGTGCTTTCCCCCCACAACCTAGGCGGCTGAGAGAGGACTCCAGGCTTCGAATCCTAGCCTCACTGCTCACCTGCTGTGTGGCGTGAATCCTAACCTCTCTGAGTTTCCATTTCCATCCAGTAAAATGAATATTAAGATACTTGCCCTGCTGACTTCTTAGGATTTTTCCGAGGGCCAAAAAACCCTTGAGTTTGTGTGAAAGCCCTTGGTAAGCTGCAAAGCAGTGGTGTGGTTGGTAGACCAGCTGCCCGTCTACAAACGATTTGTTACTGATTCCACAGAGGAGCTTGTGCCAGAATGTAAATCAATGGTCACTAAACACACGGTTTAGGTCAGAGGACAGTTTGTTTACAGAAAGACTTCCTCACTGAAAGAGGCGGTGCTGGGAGAGTTCTTTATCTCATCTGTTCAAGAGTCTCAACAGGCTCCAGGTGTGGTGGTCGGGATACAGTCCCACCTGGAGGCTGAGAAATGCATGAGGCAATGACCTTTCGAAATGGAAAGATTCTGTGGAGTTTGATTTATTCCATATACAACTATTCGTCACCTATCACGTGCCAGGCATGGCGTAAGGCCCTGCGGATACAACTATGAGCTAAGTGCGGTATCTGCTCTCCAGAACCTGCAAGGAATAGTCTACATATGTGGGGACGAGCTTGTAGAATTTGGAATGAGGCTTGTCTTTGATGCCTGGAAGTCCATCCTTGGGGTCTCCACCCTCAATATTGGGCTTAGCCCACCTCTCTGCAGGCTGAGTGTTATACTTGGTGTTGATCAGTGTCTTGCTTTTGGAAGAATCCTTCAGGGGGCTCACCTGCAGGTAAGGAAGAGGATTGTTACTGAAAAGGGAGAGAAGGAGGAGGTAAGGGTCAAGGAAGGGCCAAAACAGGAAGGGGGAGAAGGAGAGCCCCCTATCTTTCTCAATCCAGATCATACTTTCCCTTGATCTACTGGGTACCCCTTGTCCTATCTCTAGTAGAAGAAGCACTTGTTAGTCACCTCCCTCCTTTGGGCCACCTTCCTCTGCATACAGTTTATATCACTATGGCACTTAGCAAGCTCCTTTGTAATTGTTTGCTTAGATGTCTTCTCCTGAGCTGTGAGCAAGTCTCCTTCTTTTTACCTTTTGCCTCAAATGTTTGTTTCTTGAGCAAATGAATAAATTATCTCCATTTATACAAATGGAGACCCAGGTTCAGAAATAAATGCGTCCTGCCTACTGTCACAGGCTGAGGGAGGACACAGCCAGACCTTCTGATTCCAGCCCCAGGCTCTGCCCTGAGGCCCAGCCACACCCAGCAGAATGGCCCTGAGGACTATAATTAGAAAACCACTACTCTAGATCAACTTTCCTATTCCCAGAAGTAGAAGCAGAGACCTCCAGGGGACAGTGACCCTGTGCTCTGAAAGTTTGAAAGTAATGGCAAAGTGCAGCCTGAACTGAGTTCTCTAGCCTCCAGGTCGGCAGAACTGAAGGCGCTCTTGACATCTCCCTCCCCTTCACAAGCCATCCCACAGGCAAATTATTACTAAATCCAAAGGATTCTGCCTCCTTAATACCTTGCATTTCTCCTGATTGCCATCGTCACTGAATCAGTTCAGGCCCTCTGCAGCCTTCGAAGTACTCGTCCTCCCACCTAATGACTCCTGCCTTTTATCCCTCATACAGCAGCCAGACTGCTCTTTCTAGAATGCACACTCGGTCAGGCCCCTTCCATTACTGAAATCTTCCCATGGTTCCCCGTGTCCCAGGAATAAATCTGCATCTTTCTCATCTGATTCCGCACCTCTCCAGCCCCTTCCCACCACTCACTCCTGCTCTCAGGCTACCTTTTTCGTGCCCAACTGCAGCCTTGAAAACCCTGTCACTCTGCTCTGGAGTCCCAAGTTTCAGTCCTGAGGCCTTGGAACTAGATCTTTGACCAGTCCCTTCGAGTTGATGATCTGGCTGCACACGTGGCTCTGGTTATCATATCAGACTCACCCCGATGCCTCTGAAAACCCCCATGGGTGGTCCAACAGCATCCCCATCCCCATCCCTACCTTCATCCCACCCCACTGGCCCCCAAGTTGCCAGTCTGGGTCTGATCATTTCAGCTGCCGCTCACTGGTCTGGAAGGGCTATCAGAATGAATGAATCAATCAATCAATGAGTGAATTTCTGCACTACTTCTTCTACTTTCTGCTCAGACCCCCAGGGCCCTCACTCTATGCTGTGTGGTTCTTAGACAGGTCCCGATGCACTTTCCCTTACCCCAGGCCTCATCTCTGTGAAGTGGCCCATTCTCTGAAACAATCTCAGCCTTCCTTTCTCTATCCCCAGGTCAAAATTTTCCTCCCCATCAGGGCAGCCACCATGGAGAAAGGTACAAGCACGAGCCTCAGGAGGCATAGAGTTTGGTCATCTCTTAATATCTCTTAACCCCATCTCTTAACTCGTTGCAGCTCCTCAGTTAATGGTTTCCCCATTCCAGGGCTGTGTGAGGCTCGGTGAGATCATAAACAGAGCAGCCCTTTGTGTAAAAACTGGAGGCCCGGAGGGAGGCTGAACTTGTGGGAGATGGCATTTCTGAGTGAGGCTTTCCTCTATCCTGATGCCTTCCTAACTGATGACCACCGACCCACTGCTTCTTTTCTACTTTTCTCAATCCCCATGCCCAGACTGGGATTTATAACGTAGCTTTCCCCATCAGAACTGCCTAACAGAGCAGGTGCCAGCCAGCCGCAAGGCTGTCCTAGGCTGACACCAAGGCCTCTGCCTTGATTTAGCTGATGTGATCCTTGAAACGTCTGAGTCAGGCAGGGCGCGTGTTAATATCCCCATTCTACGGCTGGGCAAAGCCAGCTCTGAAATGTGGAAATACTTGGCCATGATTGCGGAACTGAGTGGCAGAATCAGGATCCGACTCCCGGTTTCTTGAAATTACAAGGGTATTGCTGTCCCTGGTAGAAGAAGGTGATGTAACTGACCGTGTAACTGACCAGGGGCCCTCACCCCTTCACTCTTTGCCTTCCTTCCTTCCTCATATTGGAAGGCTGGGAATACAAAGGGACAGGCTTGGAGGCATGGGGCTTAATCCAAGGTGAGGAGAGCTCTCATCGATGGAGACGAGGACCTCGCAAAGAGCTTCGGGGGCCCGGGGCAGGGAGCTGGCATTCTGCTGTCTCTGGAGACAGAAATGTGCATCTTTCAAATAGACACGTAAGCTTTGTCCAAATAAACAACACACGTGCATGGGGAGGGGAGCAGTCATCAGCTCTAAAGGAGAATGTGCTTCAATTTGCCTGTCTTGCATTAGACGCCATTCAAACTCAATGTGCAAAGCTCCTGGGGGTGAGAAAGATGGCAGGTGCCACTTCCAGTCCTTTCTCTTCAGGTCGGTCAGCATAGCATTGGAGGATGACTGACATCCCTCTCCTAGGCTAACTGGGTTGGGGGTGGTGTCTAGACCTGTCCCAACAGCTGTGGGTAAAGATTCTTGGCCCTCTAAGCTGCACAAGAGCCTGAGGTAGGCTTGTACGGATACATTCGGGCTGGCTCCAGGCAGCTCCTAAAACAAGCTCCTCCAGGCACCCACCAAAGGAGGGAACAGCCCAGAAGTTTTCCTTTTTCCCAAGGAATCACCCCAGCACCACCTCAGCCCCGGCCCCCTCCCACACACTCACCTTCTACAGCCTTTGAGAAGCCCCCCTACCTGGCTGGCTGGCTTGGAGCCCTTAGCCTGAGCCAGTGTTCCCTGCCTCCGTTTACACTTGGTTCTAAAAGGATCCAGGGAGAGCCGCATTAGCCCTGGACCAGCCACGCGCCAGCTTTGCTGCTCTGCTCTGGCCTCAGTTTCCCCAGCTGTAAACTAATGGGAAGGATAAACCTACCCTGCCCATCTCACAAGCCTGTGGCGACGATAAAATGAGATCACCCAAGTGAAAGTGTTTTGCAAATTCTGAACTGTGATTATGCTGCTGCTGATTATCAGTACTATTATGCTCACTCCCTGGTTTGGGCCAGGGGACCCAGGGAATAAAGCCAGGTAGAGTCTGGAGACAATTTGCAGGAAATAAGCCATAGGGTCATTGGAGGCACTGATTAAAATGTCCCTGGCTGCCATTTTAGGGAGAGAGAGAGAAGGGGGGGCCACTGGCCTCTCAGAGAGGTATGCAATAGAGCATTTCCATCTGCTCTTTCTGGAGGAAGAGAGATGTCACAGGCTCTGCGGTAACTAGCTCCCTGCCCACCCCCTGCTGCTGGGTGCAGGCCACGTTCCCAGGCACAGCACCTGCACTCCCAGCTGACACTAATTGTTCTCCGCACAAGGCTGCCAGCTCCGCAGAAGCACTCAATGGCTGGCAAGAGCTCATGTGTCTGAGCCTCCCAGGATGGGACCCACAGAGGGCAGGAGGCGAGGAACAGTCCCAGGCCCCTGGATTTCCATTTCCAGGGCTGGGCCCACCTTAACCATTGGAACAGCTTCCATCTATGCAGCATCTAAGGCTTCCAGTGTAGGAGGACCTAGAAATACCAACTCATCCCATAGATGGTGGGGCCAGCTTTATGAGCCACACCAAACTGGAACCAACTCAGAGCAGCCTTATGTTCAGATATAAGTCTGATCTCCTAGAAAAGCTTAGTATTAAAGAGTTCAGGTTCTAGGGTAACACGCACCTGGACTCAAGTTCTAGGTCATCTATTCACAATCTGGGGGATCTAGAGCCATTTTTCTGTCTGCCAAATGGTAAAAGTAATAATATTAACCTCTTTGGGTTGTCGTGAAGAATGAATGAGAAGATGGAGGTGCCTGATAAGTAGCTGGTATTCCACAAATTCTTGTGGCTCCAAATTCCTTGATGCTTTCACTCTAGAAAGGAGATTAAATCAGGCACAAGACTACAATTATTTCTCAAAAGAAAATTCGTCCAGTTGCCCAAGCTAGACTCCGAGGTGCCATCCTTGACTCCTTTCCCTCTTCCTCATCCACTGAGGCCACTCAATCGGGTCCAGCTCCCAAATATCTTTCCTATCTTTTCCTTTTCCAAGACCTCAAACCAATTCAAGCCATTACTGTGCCACCTACATTGCAAGATTAGCCTCTTTGATGATTAGTTTATTCATCAAAGGCATGTGCCTTTGACAATGAGAGCTCAAGATAGGAGGATAAGCAGAGTTCCCAGAGGGAACGAAACGCTGTGCTCCTGGGCAGCAATGCCCTAGGTCAATGTTCTGCCTCAAGTAGACTTGTTGAAATTGTTGAGCATGGCTTGAGGATCTCCTTAACTTCTGGGACAAGAGGCTCTTTAGGGTCTGGTTCCTGCCTGTCTCTTGAGCTTTCCCTCTTGAGTCTCCCAAAGTGATACATGGTCACCAAACAGAATTATTTTCTCTCTGCTGGACAAGCCATGCTGTCTCTCTCTTTACACCTGTTGTTCCCTCGGCTTTTAGTATTTCACCTTCTTCACCTGGGAAAATCCTACTAGTCCTTTAGGACTCAGCTGAGGAGCCACTTCCTCCAGGAAGCCCCTTCTGGCTTCACCTATCCTCCACCCCCACTTCAAGGAGAGATTAGGAGCCCCTCTCCTCAGCTACCAGGACATCCTTTTAAATCCTTCATAGCACTCGTCACACTGGGTGGCCGTCAACTCTCTGCCTGTTGCTCTCCCGCTATAGATGGTGAGCCCGTTGAGGACAGGGATACATCACATTAACCACACTCAGGGTGACGCCTGACGCAGGCACAGGTGTTGCCGACCATGGCTCGTGAGACCACCAAGCTTGAGGAAGAGCACAGCAGTTCTAGAATTCCTGCCAAGGGCTGCCTTCTTGAAGTGACTTAGAGCCTCTTCTTATTTTTGTAACCAGAGATCAGTGGGCAGCAGTGACCTACTGTGAGTTTACAGCCCAAGTGACTTCTCCAGGGCAGTCTAGTCAGGGATCGGACTGACTAAAATGCTTATGAGCTGGCAAATTCCTTGAGAAGAAAAGTAGCCTAGAGGGCCAGGCTCCCCTCAAGGAGTTTCCTCTTCTCTCAGAGACCTCAGCACCTCAAGTCCAGCTCCTCAGAAAACACTCTAATGCCTTCTACTGGTTTTGAAATCCAGCTTTTTTGTCATTTGTCTGTCAGTGGGAGGTTTGGCCTGCTGAAAATTATTCTGTGTGTTCTTTTTAAATTCCACTTCAAGGTGGTTTTCACCAAAAGAAGTTTCACGATGATAAAAATTAACTTGAATTATTATGTAGTAAAAGTTCATTATGAAGCAGATCCAACCATAATCACTTCAGGTTAGAGAAAGAAAACAACCATTTAAATACTGTGGGCAATTTTGTTTAATAAACCATTCTGCTTAATAAAGCTGTACTCCAGAAGGATTGTGAGATGGGGGACATGAACCTCATGTTCCCTTGGTCAGCTTCAGGGAGACCTATTTGCCACCGAATGGGATTCTGGAATAACAACAGACAATGTGTGTGCAACACGGCCCCGAGAAGCCGTCTGCTGAGCTGAAGAAACAGTGGTCCAGGTTGCAACTGTCGTGTTTGGCTTACGGAAAAATAGTATCTCAGTCTTCAAGATGATACTTTTCTAAGAGATTTTCTATGCTATTTTGAGTTCCATGCAATTTTCACATTGCACACTAACTCTCAAGGTCTATCTCTGTCAAATTTAACTCAACCCATGGGGCACCCATTTTTCTACTCTAATTGCTTCACGGGCCCTGTGCTGGGGAAAAGAACCTTTATGAGAGAAGGGTCAAATGCCTTTTTAGAAGTCTGGGAGGTGTGAGCCACCCTCAGGAATAAAAGGAGAAGACAAAAATCCAGAGGCACTTTCTCTTCTGTCAACTTGAAGTCAGGAGCTGGAAAAAACCAACTGAAAGATACCTTCATCTTTGTTAATCCCCCACATTTCTCTCTTTATATATATATATATATATATACACACACACACCTTCAACCTGTTTTCCTTGGGTGATTAAAATTAAAAGAGTCTCTCTGGATGAAAGGAGAACCTCAAGGTTGGGGAGTGGCAGCGCTGATGAGCGTGGGCGACACGCTGAGTGTCTAGGATCCACTGTGACAGGGAGGGAGCGGAAGGAAGCCTCAGCAGGAAACCCGGGCTTCCTCTAGTTTTTCCTGAAGATTTGGGGCTCTATGTTATAATTCTGTAAAAGTTTACTTAAAAAAAAATTTGATAAGCTGTTTCAGATGGGAGTGAGACCCTTATACATCCTACAAGAAGATACATTTGCTTTTCTCAGAGGGAGGTGGGATAGGGGAAGCAGGGGGAAAGAGTCAGCAAAGTGGAGGGAGGTGGGGACCGGGTAGGTGGAAGATTCTGGGCTGCCCCATGCTGGGCATGCTGAAGGAAGCTTGGTAATGTTCCCTTTAAAACCTTCGTATTAGTTTGCTAGGGCTGCCATAACAAAGGACCACAAACTGGGTGGCTTAACCCATGGAAACATGTTCTCTCTCTGTTCTGGAGGCTAGAAGTCCGAGACCAAGGTGTCGGCAGGGTTGGTTCTTTCTGAAGATTGTGGGGAAGACTGTATGCTTCTCCCCTAGCTTCCGCTGATGTGCTGGGAATCTTTGGCATTCCTTGGCTTGTAGAAGCATCACCCTCATCTCTGCCTTCATCTTCATGTGGCGTCCTCCCTGGGTGTAGGTTTGCCTCTGAATTTCCCCTTTTTATAAGGACACTAGTCATGCTGGATTAGGGCCCACTCTACTGACCTCATTTTAACTTATTACGTCTGGAAAGAACCTGTCTCCAAATGACATCACGTTGTGAGGCACTAGGGGCTCAGACTCCAGCATAGCTTTTGGTGGACAGGAGACACGAGTCAACCCATGCAGCCTTCCTCTCATTCCTCATCAAGTTACAAGGGCTGTAAGAACTGGATTTAGGTGGAAGTCCCATGGCTAGGGCCATGTGCCGCTGGAGACAAGAAGGGCATAGCAGGAGCTCGGGGGCAAGGGGGCCGTGGACCCACTCACAGAAAACGAGGAAGGTTCCCATGCCTACTGGCCACCCACTCTGCGGGGTTACAGGCTTTTTGGGAAATTCAGTTTAAGGCACATGTCAATGTTTTGTTTGTTTCAGGTTTTTTTTTTTTTTTTAAGAGAGAGAGAGCGTGAGCAGGGGAGGGGCAGTGGGAGAGAGAAAATCTCCAGCAGACTCCCCTGCTGAGCAAGGAGCCCAATGTGGGGCTCGATCCCAAGACCTGAGCCAAAATCAAGAGTCAGACGCTTAACCGACTAAGCCACCCAGGCACCCCCCACATTTCAATGTTTTATTACAATCTTGCTACAAGTGAAAAGGTCTTCAGTAGGTTAAGTCAAAGATTCACTTCTGGTAGGGACATCTGGTAGGAAAAGAGATCAGTTTGTTCATTACTAGTCTAAGATACAAGAAGAAAAGAGATCATTTTTTAAACAATTGACTAAACACTAAGACAATTGACTGACAGTCAGCAGGTATGGGTTTGGGTGATTAGATGCCCAGAGCAAAGCTTAATCTCTTTCAAGCTGATAAGAAAATGGATTGGTTAATCATTTTATCGGAATGCTCACTTCTTCCCAGAAGTCGATTTGGAATTACATCAATCAAAAAGGTTCTGTCCTAGACCAGATTTAAAGTGTTTTTTCTCTTACAAGGGCTCCAACCTATCGGGTCCCAGTTGGCATCTGGGATGCTTTCTAAGGATCCAGGTCCCTCCCCTGATCTCAGACACTTCACCTCCTCTGCCCTCAGAGTCTGACCCACAGTTACGTCCTCCAAGGCCGTGGCTCCTGCTCAACACCAAGAGATGGGAATCCCTCTTCCTGTAGGCCTGGCGTGTCCCTGCCCCCCTCTCTCACCTTCCCTCACCCCTCTCCTCAGTTCACGGTCCTCTGTCCACACTGGCCTCCTTTCTGTTCTTCAGACTGATCAAGCTCTTTGCTGTTTGGGGCTCTTTGCCCTTGCTGTTCCCTCTGCTGAGAATGTTCTTCAGAACTGGCTCCCTCTTTAGTTCCAATGACACCTCCTTGCAGAAGCTTTCCCTATCCAGATTATCCTCCATGACGTCATCCTGTGGGTGTGCTTTTTAGCCCGTAGCACCATCTGTCTTCATGAGCATCCTTTTCTCTAGTCGGCCTCCCCACCGAATTGTTAAGAGCAAGAAGCTTGTCTGTTTGCTACAGTATCCAAGGGGCTGGCACATGTGGTAGATGCTCAATAAACTGTTGGTGAATGTTGAATAAACAGGTGGGGAAACTGGCTCAGAGTAATGAAGTAACTTGCACGAGATCATACAGCATTAAGTGGTAGAATGGTGGCTATCTCTTCATGGGGAGGGGGGTGTGGTGTCAACCCTTCTTTGTTGTTAGTCTATAGTCCTAATCACAGAAGAGCTCATTTCCCTCTCGCTTTTCCTTGACCCAGAGGATACCCATCCCTCCAGATGCTGTGGGTCCCCTGGACAACACTTGTACACCCAAAGTTAATTGCCCTTCCTTCCAAAGCACAAGATACTCATGGGTCTTCCTCAAAGCATCTCTTCCCGACCTTAGAAGACTCTCATTCCACACTCAGGCAACAAGCAGTCATTAACCGTCTACCGTGGGCCAGGCCTGTTCTGGAAGCTTCCATGCCATCCCTCCTTTTCTCAACCAGGCTATCACTGCATCGCTCCATCTCATTTCTCTCTCAGTTTCTCTAAAACACGAATACATCAATAACCTTTTCTATTTTTTCATGAGCCTCTTTCCTGCAGGATCTCAGGCCTGGGGCCCTGCTCACACCTGTCTGATCCTGTCCCTGAGGTAAACCGAGCTAATAATCCATCCTAGCTCAGTACAAATATATTTTTTTAAAGATTTAATTTATTTAGTTGACAGAGAAAGACACAGCAAGAGCAGGAACACAAGCAGGGGGAGTGGGAGAGGGAGAAGCAGGCTTCCCGCTGAGCAGGGAGCCCGATGCGGGGCTCGATCCCAGGACCCCGGGATCATGACCTGAGCTGAAGGCAGACGCTTAACGACTGAGCCACGCAGGCGCCCCTTGGTACAAATATTAACATATGAAAAACCCTGGTTTATATTGTGGTTACTCCCACTCAGCACAGCACCTGAGGCACAAATCCAAATAGATTTTGAGGCAAATGGTTTAAGATACTTCCAAATAAGGTGCCTGGGATGATACAGGTACACAAAGCCTGTGGCAAAATCTCCCCAACCTTTCTCTGTAAAGTCCAACCCAGATACTAAGGGGCAGGTTGGACTTGCCTGGCCTCGCCTTTTCTCAGATGTTAATCCAGGACAAGTCTAAAATTAGCCCCACCCCCTCCTGGTGCTAAAACTCAGCTGGAGCAACATGGGGCCAGTTACTTTTAGAAACCATCCCTTTGGGGCTTATTGCTGAGCAACAGAAACAGGTGATGGAAACTGGGCCCGGAACCTGCAAGGCAGGAAAGAAGAGCCAGATCAAGTTCAGAAGCTGGGATCAGAATGCCAGAGCCAGGGACCAGGGCTGCAAATCCAGACTGACATCATGGTCACCGTCAGATCAAGGAGAAATAGCACGAAACTAAGCCAGAGCTTGCCTGTGGCTCCTATTGCAATGCTAAGGTAGGGTGATGGTGAGGGGTGTAGGGAGGGAAGGGAGTGGATGTTTATTAGGTACACATACTTTTTATATGGTGTCTCATAGAGTCTCACTGGTAGACTCTATCATTTCACCTCTTTTACCGTTTAACTAAATGCAATGTCAGACATGTTCAGTAACTTAGTCAGTGTCACATAGCTAGTAAATGGCAAAGCAGGGAGTCAAACCCTAGCCTATTTAACCTAAGTTTCTGGCACTTTCCTCTAGGCTGCCTCCAGGGTAGTAGGAAGGGAGATTTCAAACCTACTCCCAACCCACAGGAAAGGACCACCAAGTTGCTTCCCTGGTATTTGTCACCCTGAGTCATATCCCAATTTCCTGGGATGCCTTGACAAAAATACCAGTGCTAGGGCACCTAGATGTTCTGTGTTAATCGTGCTTGGGTGGGGCCTAAAAATTGGTACTTCACAATCTCCTGGGAACTTCTGTCTGCCGCCTTGGTCAAAAACGAGGCTCTATGCTTTGTTTCTGATCAGTTCCCCTGGGCAGCTGGAGAAATAGGGTGGTGAGAGATGTTAATCCCCAGCTCACCTGGGTTCCACACTGGACAGGTAGGACAACTGGACCAGCGATACACATTGCTATAGAAGATTTTCTGGTGGAAGGTGGTCTTCTCGAATTCTGAAGTCAGGTAAAGAATTAAAATAGCATTCCCAAAAGAGAGGGCAGAGGCCAGGAGCCTGGGGACTTAGGATTCTATAAAGCAGAAATTTTCAAAGAAGGGAGGGGTGGAATCAGCCTCCCCTATCATTCTAACATATCACTGTGCCCTTTTCTCCAAACCTTTCTAGAAGGAGAAGCCTCCCTCAGTGTAACTGGCAGCAAGAAGTACAGATGACTCCACCTTTGGTTGGACTCAGGTGTGTCGCTCCTGGCATACTTAACTTGAGTTTCTTGGCAGCTTGGCTCTTGGTTAGGTACATTTGGTGTCCTTTTGATTTCTAATTGTTTCTTGTTGAATGGCTTCAAGTCCTGCCTTCTCTGAACTCTACTGGAAGGCAAGGACCGTGTCATCTAGGAGACAGAACATAACATCTGCAAGACCTCTGATAGCACTGGCTGGGACATCTTTAGGTCCTCTGACTGTACATTGGCATCATCTCTGGAATTAAAAAAAAATGCTTATGCCAAGGTCAGTCCCTGAGAATGTGAATAAATTGGCCTGGGGTGTGGCATGAACAGACTTTTCAAATATGCTCAGATAATTCTAATATGCACCCAAGGTTGAGAATAAAAATTTAAAGGGTAACAAAAAGCTATGTGAAAAAAAAATTGTAATAATGATTATGTCTGGGGGGGGGGAAATGAGGTGATTTGATTTATTTTATTTCTGCTAATCTGTGTTCTCTATTCCCCTCTTCACATTGATTATATAATTTTGAAAAGTAAAACTAAAACAAACATTAAACTGGATTCTCATTCACTCACCAAATATTTATTGAGAGCCTGCCATCTCACATGATAGACACTGGGCATAGGAGAGTGACTTTCACAAACACAATTCCTGTGCTCATGAAGTTTACATCTAACAAAGAAGGTTAACCATCAGACAAACAAATACGGTACTCTGACTTCAGGGAAATGTTCTAGTAGGCACAAACTGCTGAGTATCATGCATTGTTTTGTAAATAACTGTATCAGAAATGACAAAGATTGGGCTTACACTTTCCCTCCTATGTCGAAGGCAGACATTGCTTGTTGATTACGTCATGCTTTTCTGCTGAAGCTCAGCAGAACTTTTCAACATTACCAATCAATCTGAGGTGGTGCTTGAAATGAAACATATTTAGTATCCAAAGAAAGAGCTATGAATTATCATGTTGAGGGTAAACTAGATGACTCAAAAGATAACTGAAGCCTTCTGGTATGGCCAAGTAGTTCCTATTGGAGATAGTAACTATGAACTCCGGACAAAATATAAGAACAATCAGTAGAAGGTACTGGAGAGAGAACAAAACCTGACAGAAACCAGAGGAGACTGAACCACTGACAAAGAGACAGACATGGGATGAGTTTCCTGATTTATAGCTTTTAGCTTAAGAACAGAGCCCTATCTATAAATATGCTGAGCAGAAGGGAAGCCCTCTAGCTCAATAGATAAACTCTACTCAGATCTCTGGCTGACCCTTGAACCTCATAGGCAAGAGGCAGATTTTAAAAAATCCCAGCTCTAGCTGAAAGAGCTGACCTGAACTTCTAGATGTTACATGGGGAGATAAAGTCTTGCAATTTGAGTTCAACCACTTTAAAGGCCTGAATAAAAAAAAAAAAAGTCAATACTCCTCAGAAGAGCAGAACAGAATCCAGAATTTCTGCAACATATCATTCATAATGACCAGGATACACTCCAAAATTATTCAACATACAACAAAACAGGAAAACATGACTCATTTTAAAGAGAAAAGATCATTGGCAGAGACCTACTCTGAGATGACCTAGATTGATGGAGTTAGTAGACAAGAACTTTAAGGAAGTTACTACAACTATGCTCGAGTATATAGAGGAAAATACGTTCGTAATAAATGAAAGTATCGAAAATCTTAGCAGATAGATAGAAACTATAAAAAAGGCACGTGTGGTGATGAGCACTGGGTGTTACACACGCTGATAAATCGTTGAACACTACATCAAAAGCTACTGATGTATTATATGTTGGCTAATTGAACATAATAAAAAAAGAAACTATAAAAAAGAACCAAATGAAAATATAAGAACTGGAAAATAAATATCTTTAAATAAAAATGTAATGGATGTTTTTAAAAGCACAGGGAGATAAAAGAAGAAAAAGTCAATGAACTAGAAGACAGATCAACAAAAATGATCCAAACTGAGAAATAAAGATTTAATAATACATGTGCAGAGGCTCATAGATCTTTGTAACAGAATCAAAAGATCTAATATACATATACTTGGAGTCCTAGAAGGAGGGGAGAGAGAGAGAAAATGACTCAGAAAAGTATTTGAATAAATAATGGGTGAAAAGTTCATAAATTTGGTAAAAGACATATATTTATGGACTTTAAAACCCCAATAAACACCAAGTAAGATTTATATTTTTAAAAAAGCACAACAACAACAAAAAAATAAAAACAGGCAAACCATAGTCAAACTGTGAAAATCAATGACAAAGAGAAAATCAACAAAACAATGCTGTGAGAAAATCAAATATGTAAATAAATGGGGAGATATGCCAAGTTAATGGGTTGGAAGACTCAGCGTTGTTAAGATGTTAATCACCAAACTGATCTATGGATTCAGCACAATCCTAATCCTAATCCTATGATGCTTTTTAGTCAAAATTGACAAACTGATACTAAAATTTCTGTAGAAATGCACAGAACTTAGAATATTCAAAGCACTCTTGAAAAAAGAAGTAAAAGTTACTTCACCACTTGACTTCAAGACTTACCCTAAACAAAACAGTGTGGGACTGACACAGGATCAACAGAATGGTAGGACAGAATAAAGAGCCCAGACAGATAGAGACCCACACTTACATATTTATTTCATTTTTGATAAAGTTTTCAAAGCAACTCGATTGGGAAAGGAAAGGCTTTCAACAAACAGTGTTGAAATAACTCCATATGCACATGGAAACAAATCAACCTTGCCTGAATTCGTACCACCCACAAAAATCAAGTTATTATGGACCGTGGGCCTACATATAAGGGCTAAAACTATAAAATTTCTAGAAAAAAACATAGGAGAATATCTTCATGCCTTGGGTGAAGACAAAAACCAAAAAAGAAAAAATAAATAAACTTAGTCAAAATGGAATCCCTGTTCATCAGAAGAAACATCATTAAGAGAATGTCTTGCTTATGCAGGCCAGAGGGCAGGAGAAAATATTTGAGAAATGTCTCTGACAAATTTGGTATCCTGGATATATTAAAAACTCCTAAACCTCCATACTAAAATGACCAACAACTCAATTTATAAAACTGGCTACAAGATTTGAACAGAGAGTTCACAAAAGTTGGTAAAAGAATGGCCCATAAGCACATAAAAAAAAAAAAAAAACATTTAACAGCTTTAGTCATCAAGGAGATGGAAGTTAGAACCACAGTGAGGTAACACACCACATTCACCAGCATGGCTTAAGTTACGTTGACAACACCAAATGTTGTCAGAACATTTGGTGAAGCAACTAAAACTCTTATACATTGTTGGCAGGAGAGGAAAATGGTATGAGAACATTGGAAAAGATGTAAATTCTTATAAATTATATAGTTTCTTATAAATTATATAGTTTCTTATAAATTAAATACACACCTCCTCTAAGACACACCCATTCCACTCCTAGATATTTACTCAAGGGTCCTGAAAACACATGTCCACTAAAGGATGTGTCTGAAAAGGTTCATATTAGCTTTATTCATCATAGACTGGAAGATCAGGTGTCCATCAATAGAAGACTGGATAAACAAACTGTGGCATATTCATACAGGAAAAAACTACTCATCAATGAAAAGAAACCAACTACTGATCTAAACGACAACATGGATGTGTGAATCCTAAAAACCTCTTGACTAAACAAAAGTTTCCACAAAGGAATACAAATTTTATGATTCTATTTATATGAAGTACCAGAATAAGCAAAACTGATTTATGGTGAAAAAATCAGATTCATTCCCTCTAGGAATATTGAACCAGGAGTTTGCTGGGAAGGGATATGGGGAAACTTTCTAGGGTGATGATTATGTTCTGTACCTTGATAGGGGTTTGAATTGCACAGGTGTATGTATTTATAGGAACTCATCAAATGGTATGCTGGTGATTTTTTCATTTCATTGTATGTGAATTTTATCTGAAAAGAAATTGTAAGCAAATATTGGAATTGTAAAGAAATAGTGAAATTTTGTTAATAATATTGAAGTATTTGGAGGGCATGTATCAATATCTACAACTTACTTGAGAATGCCACACAAATTATATGAGTTGCTGGATGGATAGAGAATCAATATATGATAAAGCAAATATAGGAAAATGTCAACTGAAGAAACTATGTTTGGAGATTTTATGATAGAATGTTGAGAACAAAAGACAATTGAGGCTAATTGGCAGATCACCTGTAAGATGGAGTCCTGGCCCTGGAAAAAGACTCTAGAATCTAGCTGATGTACAGGGGAACAGACAAAAGAGGCTACTGGGTCCAGAAGTTGGCTTTCTTTGCTCTATTCTAACTTTGGCAATGAACCTAGGGGCTGAGGCATTTCTTAAGACCCACTGGCTCATGCTCTCTGCAGTTGGTGACTTTAAGAGTTCTCAACGGATCTGTTCTAGAAATCTGGAACAGAGAGGGGCTGTCTGATACCATTTACCCTATCTACTGAGTACCTACTGTGTGCTATTCTCTGTGCTAGGCTTGGAGGATACTATGATGAACTGAATAAAAACGGCTCCTGCCCCTTTTTGATCTTACCATTGATAAAATCTGCTCTTCTACTCTGTCGTTATTGACGCTCTGACTAGAAGACTTGCAAAGTCCTTTTACAAGCTTTGTTGACATTTCTCCAATCTCTGAGTTCAAAAACCCCTTGCTAATATTGGACCTGAATACCTCTATCTAAACAGAAAGAGATTTTTTTCTTGTTTTACCCTCCTGGGAGTGGAACTTAACATAAGAAGATCCCCAAAGCCTCAGAATAGCTCAGCAAGATATTGGACACATGCCTAGTGACCCAAAGTCACCTTACGCTCCTCTGAAGTAGAGGCGTGAGAGAGAAAGTGTAGTAGGCTGCTAAGCTCGACCCTCTGCCCCACTTCCAACACAGGTCACACCCATTACCATTCCTTGCCCTGGCACCACAGCCAGAAATCCTGCCCAAAGTTTAGCTTGGGGACGTGGCATCAGGAGAGGTGGCTGGCCTACTCGGTAGCTGGACATGACCTTGAATCCCACATTACAAATCCAATCACTCCAGCCTCACGTTTAGCATACAAAACAGAAAATTCCTTCCTTAAACATCTGTTTTCCCCAACATTCTTGGTGGAATATGGGCATATTTTGAGCTGACTATTTATGTTACAATTGCCCCGGAATTGGTTGAGTGGTACCATACTCAATAAAAAGTAAATAGAAATCGGTTGCCTTCTTTAGAAAGGCTGCCACGCTTTCTTTCCATACAGTGACTCATCCCTCTGCTTAACTGCATACTTTCCCCTCTGCAACGTCCAGACTGTCACCTCTTTGTCACCTTTATGTGCTTACAAATCCACCAGCTCTGAAAACCTCTTAGCAAGGTCATCGTCCCAGCTGCTCACCACCCCTCCTCCCGGCTGAAATCTCTTTGTTTCTTCCCTGTCCTTTGTCTCTTCTCCTTCCCCAAGAATTTTGACTCTCAGAAGTTTAAATATCTGTTTTCCATCCCTAGAACGCTATTTTTCAGACAGCTGGAGTCTCGGGAGGTAATGATATGACTCGGGGAAAATAAGTGCTTGTTTCCCTATCTCTGGTGCCAGTTAAGGTGATTGGTGTTCAGGACTTTCGGAAGCTCTTTGAAAACGACAGGGCTGGCCGGATTCCAGCAATTTACCTTCTGAAGGCTGAGCATGTCTGGGCAGTGGCTGCATAATTTGGATGGAGTCATCCCTGATGAGACAGAGTTGGCTCAGCCAGGGAGCACTCATTGCTCTTTTAAACTCCACGGCACCAGGGGATGAAGTCACCTTTCTTCTTTTAAAACCAACAGATTGGCCCCGTAAGTCCCTGCCACTTCTGTTAGAACTTGGTGTTTTTTTCTCCTGCTGGTCCCCAGGACCTTCTCTCAGGTAAGGAAGCTCTGATTTTGTGCGTTTCCATGCGGGAAAGCTTGATTTGAGGGGGATCTTGGGGGGGGGCACCTCTGGGTAGAGTGGGAGTCAGGGCAAGGGACATGGGGGGTGAGGAGGAGGGCTGGGTCCCGGCCGGCCCAGTGTCCACCTGGGGGGCTGGCAGGCTCTGAGCTGGGCGAGCAGAACCCCACTCAGCTCCGAGCTGCAGGAGCAGGTTCTCACGGTGGGCATGGAAATCGAATCCGGGATTGGTTTCGGGTTCCTGTTGCATAACCAGCACGTTGGTGAAGCAGCAACGGGTGGTCTCCTCTGGGTGGGGGCTGGCTTGGCTGCTTTGCCATCCTGACAACTGGCTTTGTGTTTGGGGTAGAACCCTCCTAGGGTCCCATGATAAAAGCTGATGTGCCGGAAAGCGGCAGCTGTCTGGAGAGCCTTCAGTTGCTGGAGTACAGCAGGAGACGAAGGGGCCCAGCTCCCTATTGTAACAGGCAGGGACCTTGTGTAAACAATGGCTGTGCTGCGGTGGGGGGCAGAGCTATCCGAACACGTCTCAGCGCCTGGCCAGACGAGGTTGCAGGGACAGAGCATGAGCGTTGGGGTGTGCGTGTGCAGGTAGACCTGTGGTCCTAGGGACTTCTTCGAAGCTCCCTGCAACACTTTCGATGAGTGATAGGAGGCTCTGTCACTGATTGAATCATACAGCTCTTATTAGCTCTGGAAGTCTCAATAAAGACATCTGGATTATGATGGAGGCACCTGCAGGGTGATAGATGGCTTTTGGAGAGAGGGTTGAACCACTATGGAGGGAAGACATTGAGAATTACGGAGCCCCTTTATTCCTTGACACGGAACCCTGCCACACAGGGTATTGAGTGTGTTCGTCCATAACCTTTGAAGGGAGCAAAGAATCTCATTTCAATAAGAGATGCTTGTTTTGTTTTAAATACAATTGCCTACTGGCTGTCAGCTCTGGCTTGCATGTTCACCTCCAACTTGGCATGTCTAGAATTATCCTTACCTGAAATCTGCTCCCCTAGCTCAGCAAAAAGCACCTGGTTTTCCATGACAGATTTCTGAACTTCATCTTTGACCCCTCCTTCATTCTCGCATGCCAACACCTAGTTTGCCAACACATCCGGCAGATTCTGCTTCCATGTTACCTCTCAGAGCCATCCATTCTTCCACCTCCATGGCTATTTTCCTCGTTTAAGCCAGGATCACCTCCTTCGGGGAATATGGAAGCCTCCAATCCAGGCTTTCCCTCTCTCCTCACCTTTCCAGTGCAGCCAGCATGATTCTGCTGCAGTCGATCAGCACCCGCACAATCCAATCCGTCACTAATCTGGTGATTCTGCCTCCTTACTATCCCTCGAAAATGTTCACATCTCTTCCTCTAACCACCACTACCTTGGTCCAACCCCCCAACACCCTTTCCCTGAGTTATTATGGTAGCTTCTTAGCTGACCTCCCTGCTACCAGGCTCACTCCGGCCCAGTAGAAGACACTTTAAACTTCTTATGTTTCCAGGCTTTTAAAGGACATGTTGTACAAGAGCAGAACTTGAAACACTTATTCCTCTATCTGGGGTTTAGCAGCATCAGCATTTTTGTGACTTTTGTAGCTACTTCAAGGAGGGAGGCAGAGGGAATGGGGGAAGTTGGGGGATGTATATTGCAGCGGGAAAATGGCCCGAGGAATACGTCAAGCTCACGCCTTGCAACTATGCAGGTCTACAGTTGAATCCCAGCTCCTCTTCTTAATGTGGCCTTGACCAAATAGGTAAGGCTTCTTGAGACTCATTTCCCTCACCTGTAAAATGGAATGGAAGTAATAATCCAGCATCGCTAGGTGAACGAACAGTTAAATGGGAAGGCTGTGAAACACAGCAGACTCTGAAACCTAGCAATTAAGAATGTTTAGTTCTTTCCTTCTTTCCGTTCCTTTTAAGGCTTATAATCTCTATCATGTATCTTGGAAGTATCCGTGTGTGTGTGTGTCTATAATTGTCCACTTTGGGCACAGTAGAAAGAAGGAATGGCAAAGAAATACACGAGAACTCTCTTAAAAGAATTTGCAGTTTACTTAGGGAGGCAAAGCAAACCTCAGTAGCATAAAAACCTCTATAAAACAAGCATTCTGCAGTTGTCATGTGTCTAGTACCAGTTGAGCACATAGCAGGGAGGGCTTGTGCAAACAGGTTTGTGAATACCTGTAGACAGAGTGTAAGTAGATCTGTATCTAGAAAATTTCCAATTTCGGTTTGTTGGGGACTTCAGAATCATCGGCCTCTCTGCTGTTGAAGCAAAACTTCCTGGAAGACTTTGTCCTTTTAGGGTGACTTAAGGACATGCAGATTAAGTGCCATGCAGTGTGTAAGTGACTTTACTCATTCATTTATTCATTGAGCATTTATTGAACACCAACTCTGTGCCAGGTCCTACGCTGTACAATTGCTTTGCAACCCTTCCATGGGACATGGAGGGTAATTCTCCTGTTGAATCACAGTTAGCCCCTTGGAATTGTTAGGCGAATAAAATAAGAAGAAAGTGACATTGGGGATATCCATGGCTAGGTTCTAAGAAGCTTTGCAGCTTCCTGCTGGGGGTTCTTGGCTTACTCACTCTGGGGGAAGCCAACATTGTGTAAAGTCACGTGCTGGCCACCTGGCTCTTGGGGAGGGGGGTGGGGGAGTGTCTGATATGTAGCATTTGGCAGTTTTCATGGAATAAGTACTCCCACCATGGCTGATTTCAGGCTACCAAAGTGATAGCGCTGAACGCAGGGTTGGAAAGAAAGACACAGAATTGGCTCTTACAAGTGGGTACGAGCCAGCCCCGGTGCGTGCCTGCTAATTCCTCGGAGACTACCATGCTTCGAGAAAGCCAGCTAGGTGGACAGGCTACGCGGAGAGAAGGCCAACCAGCCCCAGATTTTCCAGCCATTTGAATTGAGGCTCCAGGAATGAAGCCTTTCAGATGAGTCCAGACCTGGCCACTAGCGAAGTGCAGCTTAGGAAGGACCCTGACTGGGAACTGCTCAGCTCAGCTCGTCAAGCCACAGAACCTGAAGAAATACAAATTTATATCATCTAAGTTCAGAGGTGGTTGTCTCGTGGCAAAAGGTAACTGGAACAAGCTGGCGATCTTGCTTCTGCAGAAGCCAGCCTGGACGGAGCCCCCAAGGGAGTGTGGAGGAGTAGAGGAGTCTATCCAGACAATTCTTTGTGCATAGTCTCTGGCCTCAGATCACAAAGGAGAAAATGTCTTAGTTAAAGGCCTGAGGAAGAGACTCTACTTTACCAACTAGATGTACTGTTGTAACTAAATCAGTGAAAAACAATTCTCTTAGACACACACACACACACACACACACACGGGCATGTGCACACACACACTTCTCTCACCTTCTCCTTCCATCACTGTCCAAAGCTCTGCTGGAAGATCACTACCTGCTCTTTGGGCTCTGCTTCATCCTCCGCGTGGGCTCTGGGAGCGCGGGGAAGGGGACAGAAGAGAACAATAAGAAGTCAAGGAAATGCCCAATCCTGACGTCTGGTGGAAAGCCACTGAGACCCCTAGAAAAGACCAGCAAAAAGGAATTAAAACAGGAGGCTTGGGGAAGACACATGGATGAGTGGTTAAAGCATGGATTTTGATATCAGATGACCTGGATTCCAATCTGGATTCTGACATTTTCTAGTTGGCTGACCTCGGAAAGCATCTTGACACTCTGTTCTCAGTTTCTCCATCTAAAACCTGGATAATTAAACCATCTCACAAAGTTCTCATGAAGATTAAATGCGATCATGTCTACAGAATGCTTAGTGCGGTACCTAACGATGCGCTGAGTTAGCAGCAGGTGACAAGTCACACAAGTCTTGGTAAGCCCCGAGCGTCGGTCCGTCAGTCACACAACAGGTGCCCAAGGTAAGTATTCAGTAAATACTCAAATCAGACTGAGTATCTATATTTGGAATATTCTACCACCATTCTTCTTGTTTTTTTAAAAAAGATTTTATCTATTTGAGAGAGAGAGAAAGAAAGAGAGAGAACAAGTAGGGGGAGGGGCAGAGGGAGAAGCAGACCCCCACTGAGCAGGGGGCTCGACATGGGACTCCATCCCAGGACCCTGACATCATGACCTGACCCCAAGGCAAGACACTTAACCGACTGAGCCACCCAGGCGCCCCGACCATTTTATCCTTATCGTCCCCCAGATAAACTTCCAAGGACTTAAAAAGCATAAGTATGCATTTTTTTCTCCTTTAAGTGTGCAGTATGAACCAAGACCACATTTTCTCATTTCTTGTGAGTCCTCTTCATACCTTCTACTGTGTAATAGGTAGTTGAGTTGTTCAGTGCTCACAGTGTTCAATACATTTTAACTATTATTATTTTTAAAATTCTATTTAAGGACAAATTTAAGTTGGATGACTTATGCTGGGATCCTGAACCGAGCATGCTCCAGAAATCTTAAGGTTACCCATTTATAGATGCCACAACTTTGGTAGGACAGTCAGGGTGAGGAATAACATGATTCTTGAGAGCAAAATCTGAGTGTTAGGTTCTCTTTTTTTATTTATACTTTGTGAATAAGAGTTACTAAAACTTTAATCTATGCACTGACATTAGGCAGACTTGTCTCATGAAATTTATGGTTAGTCCAGTCATGTGGATTTTTTAAACAAAGAATAATGCAAACATTCTGTTAAAGAATAGCTGAATTGTGTGTTTTTTAAAAACTTGGATTATGAAATATTTATTGATTTGTGAGTGTGTGCCTGCTTGGCCCAGCCCGCCCCCCGCACCCCGGCCCCAGGCCAGTGTTAACATTTTGCATAACTATAGCATAATATCAAAACTAGGTAACTGACATCAGCACAATCCAGAGACTTTATCAGTTAGATTTTATCATAGATTTTATCAGTTATGCATGTACTCATTTGTGTGCATGTATATAATTATATGTAATTTTTGTCATGTTAACTTCATGTAACTACCACCGCGATCAAAGATCTGTACCATTACCACAAAGCTCTCTTCTACAACCCCTTTGAATCCACCTCCCATCCCTAGCCCTTTGAAACCATTAGTCTGTTGTCCATCTCTGTAATTTTATTTCAGGAGCATTATATAAACAGAACCATGCAGTATTTAAAGATTTTTTATTTATGTATTTGAGAGAGAGAGAGTGTGTGAGCACGAGTGGGGGAGGGGCAAAGGGAGAGGGAGGAGCGGGCTCCCCACTGAGCAGAAAACCGGACGCTCCATCCCAGGACCCTAGGATCATGAGCTGAGCTGAAGGCGGTCGCTTAGCCAACTGAGCCATCCAGGCGCCCTGGAATCATGCAGTATTTACATGCATGAGATTGACTTTTTCCACTCAGCATAATGTCCCTGAGACCCATCCAGGTTGTTGCATGTATCAATAGTTGGTTCTTTTTTATTGCTGAGTAGTATTCCACAGTACAGATGTACCACAGTTTGTTGAATCATTCACTCACCGGAGGACATTAAGGTAGTTTCCAGCTTGGGGCTATTAACACATAAGCTGCTGTGAGCATTTGTGTGCAAGTTTCTGGGTGAATGTAAATTGTCATTTCTCTGGGATAAATGCCTGAGAGTGTAGTACCTGGGTCTTATGAGTAAGTCCATTTCTAGTTTGAAAATGAACTGCCAAATTATTTTCTAGAGTGGCCATAACCTTTTGCATTACCACCGGCAATGTATGAGTAATGGAGTTTTTCTGCATCTCCATCAGCATTTGGGGTTAGCACTATGTTTAAGCCACTCTAATAGGTCGGTAATGATATCTCATTGTGATTTTAATTTGCATTCTCTAACGGCTAATGGTGTTGAACATCTTTTCATGTGCTTATTTGCCATCTGTGTATCTTCGTCAGTGAAATGGCTATTAATGTTTTTTGTTCATCTTCTAATTGGATTGTATTTTTACTGCTGAGTTTTGTGAGTTCTTTATATATTCCAGAGACATGTCCTTTTTCAGATGTGCAGTTTACAAATATTTCCTCCTTCTCTGTAAATAGGATTTTTCACAGAGCAAAAGTTTTTAATTTTGATGAAATCGAACTTACTGATTTTTCCTTTTGTGGATTATTCTTTTAGTGCAAAGTATAAGAACTTTTGCTTGCTCCTAGTGCTCAAAGATTTTATCCTATCTTTTTCTAAAAGCTTTATAGTTTTACATTTAAGCCCGTAATCTGTTTTAAGATAATTTTTGTATAAGGTGTCAGGTTTGGGTTGAAGCATGGTACCAAACCCAAACACTATACACTTAAATACAGAAAATGTGCAACACGTAGATGAAAACAGTATAAATGACATCAAAATACAAATGACAGGCAGAAAAGTATTTGCAGTACCTGTGTAACATAGCAGAACATATTTTCCTAAATATAAATTTCCTAAAATTTAAGTAGTATATCCAATAAGAAAAAAAAGTAAACTTGGACCAAGTACATGAATAGGCTGCTCAGAAGAAAAGAAATGCAAATGGCCAATAAACTTAAGAAGGGATGATAAGCCCCCAATTTAAGGAGCACAAATTAAAAGTGAGAAAACTTGCTTCTCTTTATTACAAAAGAATTACAAAATTAACATGCATCGTAAAAAATGTAAAAAACATAAAAATATATAATGTTAAATGAATGTTTCCTTCAAAGCCTCATCATACCCTCCCAAGCCTGAAATCTTTCTTTCTTCTTTCCCTAGAAATAATCTCTCTGAAAAACTTGCTATTCCTTCCAGCTCTTTCTCTGTGTGATTAGAAGTGTGCGTGTGTGTATTTCCTTCTTATACAAATTGGATCCTCTTTACAAATTGTTTTGCACCTGGCTTTCTACAATTGACATCATCATCATGACTTTTCATATCGACTGTTCGAGTCACCTTATTTGTTTAAATGGCTGCATAGGATTTACAGTGTAACTGCACCTTATTTTATTTAACTATTGAGAGGCACTCAAATGTTTCTTTTTTTCTTTCATTACAAGGAATGCTGCATTATATATATCTTTGTGTTCACTTGTTTTACAGCTGTATTCTGTAGGATAGATACTCAGAAGTGAAATTGCTGGTTCCAAGGACACATGAATTTTATATTAGAGAATATGCCGAATTGCCATTTCAAAAGCTCTCTCCATTTATTCCTCTACCAAAATGTGAGGATACCTATTTCTTCAAAAAGTCACCATCTCTTGACGCTGTGAATTGTGTAAGACTGATGAATCACAGACCTGTACCCCTGATACAAATAATACATTATATGTTAATTTTAAAAAGTCACCATCCCCTGATATTAACCAATGCTTTAGAACACTCTGACATGATGAGTGAAAACAGTCAGCATTGTTTTAATCTGTATTTTCTGAGTATTGAGATTGAATGTGTTTTTATACGTTTATAGTTCATGTCTGTTACTCCGTTAATTGTCAGTTTATAGCTTTGCTTGCCTCTCTGTTGATTGTCATTTTCTTATTGCTATGTGAAACTTTTTTATAGTCTGGATATTAATCTTCTTATACATGCTGTAAATATTGTCTTCCTTCACTTGTTTTTATTTTACTTTTCTTTATTGTGTCTTTCTTTTTAGAGAAGTTTTAATTTTATGTAGTGCAATCTGTCTATCCTTTATTTTATGGCTTCTAGATTTCATATATTAGCAAAGTTTTCCCACTCCAGGAGAAAATTATTTCTTCTAATATGCTCAGGGATTTGCTTTTATTGTTTAGATCTTTTATTTGTCTTGAATTTGTATATCCTGTGAAATAGGAGTCCACCTTTAAAAATAGCCAATTAACCTAGTACTCCTTATTGAATAGTCTATCTTTTCCCCGCTGACTTGAAATGTCAATTTTCCCATATGCCAAGTCAATTTCATTGATTATTTCTTAAATTTTTTAATCTATGCGAATAAATAATTTATTCTGCCAACAAAATCACATTGTTTTAATTACTTAAGCTTTATAATTTGTTGTATTACGGAAAGTAGTTACCCTCTCAAATCCTGTCATTATTTTTCCTTATCAACAGTTTCTAGGTTAATAAGCAAGATGCGTTTGTAAGGGAAAAAGCCAGCCACAGGAAGAAAAGATATGTGTGTGTTTGTGTATGCGTGCGTATGTGTATATGTATATATATTAACATATTCATAAAAATATATGTATACACATATAAAAATATATGAAAACATACGTGCATATATACATGTGTGTACATATATACATGTAGATATTTGCATAGGCACAGATAATTCTTGGTGGGGCACACCAGACCCTATAATAATTACCTCTAGGGAGTGGGACTGTTGGGAATTCTACAGATGAGTGACATTTACTTTTCACTTTGCATCATTCTCCACTTTTTATGTATCCTTGAAAAAATTTGCATTTCTTTTATAATTAAGAACAGTATATGATTTTTCTCTGTCAGAAACCCAAGCCCGAATAAGGGCATATTCTCTATAGCAGTGTTTCTCAATCAGAGCTACATATTAGAATGACCTGGGGAGTTTTAAAAAAAAGTACAGATGTCCAGGGACCTGCCCCCAGAGGCTCTGTTTTCATAGCTCTGGGAGAGAGCCTGGGCATCAGCATATTTTAAAAGGGCCCCAGGTGGTGCCGATACGCAGTCACAGTTGAGAACCATCGCTGTGGATGATATGGGGCCTAAAAGGGTCCCCAGAGGGCCACTGTGATGAGGTCTTTTTCAGAATATAATTACTTGGGAATGCAACCCAAAGTAATCCATCACTTCTCTGTCAGGCTAAGTGTTGGCGTGAGACTGAGTGCAAAAAAGTGTGGAGGGGAGTGGTGGAAAAGAGCTTTGCTTGAATGTGTGTGAAAGCATCCATCTCTGCGGTAGGCCTTTCTGTTGAAAGGTTTAGACTCATTCAGGCTTCCTCGACACATAAGAGATTCTTTTAAAATCATCATGACCATAAAAGATACAGGAATCTCATGGAAAACCGAAAACAGCACAGCAGCTGTGCCTCAAGAGCCCAGAACTGTGGTTGGTTTTAGAAGGTTCCAAGGGAGCTCCAGGACCCAGGGTTACTTGGAGACCCTCCCATAGGAGACTTTCAAAATTCTTTCATCTGGAGAATTGCTTTGTTAAAATGAAATGGCTTTTGGAAGCCTAATCTGGGAAACAGATCAAGGAGGAAATTAAAGAAGCCTAAGGATTGACTGGAAAGCCCATATCATTGTAGCTCTGTGGCTGACGTGTGCCTTCCTCTGATGCTGCTCCCCATCAGTTGGCCGATTCTGCCTCTGTGTTCCCGACAGAGGAGCTGATTGACCCAGCTCGTCCCCCGGGGTCTGTCCCTGGTTGGGCGGGCTTTTTCATACCAGGTAACTACAGACATGGATGGAATGGTTCATGGAGTCAGGTGCTCACCCGAGCCAGAGAGGGCATGGGGAGGAAAAGTGAGCGTGTGAGAGTTTCCCTTAGAATGGGAGAGTGGAGAGAACATGGATCACGATTCGCCTGGACAGGCCAAGCACTAAGTGGGTCCTCAGTGAAGGTTGAATTGGAGGATGGTTTCCAAGGGGGTGTGAAGCTGCTTCAATTCAAGCCAAGGTACTAAGGAGCAATCTGCCAGGAATGGGTCGCTGGCCCTTGCGTTCCAAGTATCTCTAAAGGTCTTTTTTAGTTCTACTAATTTGGGCTTTTAAAAGGTCTTAACAGCCTAGGAATTCAGGAGAATGGAATTCATTTTCCCTTGGAATTAGGTCTGTGCCTGAGATGACTGTGGAGCCCTCCAGGTGTGGCTTGTGCAGATTGACAGGTGCTCTAAGTGAGAATACATACCCGAGTTTGAAGCCTTGGTATGAAAAAAAGAAATCTAACGTTGTCTTTAGTACTTTTTTATATGGATTACATGGGTTTTTTTTAAAGATTTTATTTATTTATTTGAGAGAGAGACAGAGATAGGGAGAGAGAGCACGAGCGGGGAGGAGAGGGAGAAGCAGGCTCCCCGCTGAGCAGGGAGCCCGATGCGGAACTCGATCCCAGGACCCTGGGATCATGACCTGAGCCGAAGGCAGATGCTTAATGACTGAGCCACCCAGGCGCCCCTATGGATTACTTGTTGAAATACTATTTTGAATATAGTGGATTATATAAATATGTATTATTAATTTCACCTGTATTACTACTTTGTTTTAAATGTGGCTATTAGAAAAAAATTTTTAATTATACATGTGGCTCACGTTTTCTTTCTAACGGGCAGTTTGATTGGATGGTGACTCCGAGGGGCACCTGGGTGGCTCAGCTGGCTAAGTGGCTGCCTTTGGCTCAGGTCATGATGGCAGGGTCCCGGGATCGAGCCCCGCATTGGGCTCCTTGCCCAGCAGGGAACCTTCTTCTCCCTCTCCCTCTGCTGTTCCCCCTGCTGTGCTCTCTCTCTTAAATAAATAAATAAAATCTTTTTAAAAATTATGTTCAATTAGGCAACATATTGTATCTTAAAAAATAAATAAAAATAAAAAGATGGGGACTCCGACATTTCCCCCTGCACAGGTTTGTAAGGATCTGTATACGAACGACTGCCCTTTGCGGTGGGGCCCCCTTCAATACCTGGCTCTCGGTCAGAGCTGTGGCAGTTTGATCATCATCAGAGCCGTGGTAATTTGTCTTCTTCTGGCTCCTTGTCTCTGTCACAAGGACTGCAGCCCAATTCCTGTTCTCAAATAGAACCACTTAATCCTCTCCTGTGGTTTCCCAATACCCCACACCCAGGTGGCATTGTTTATGGCTCTGCCTGGGCAAGTCCTTATGGAACCTTTCTCTGCTTCTTCGCCTCTCTTGCTCCTTCCTGCCTCGTTCTCCTTCTGGGACCGGCGCACAGCAGATGTTTCATGTGTACTCTCAGGGACTTTTTACACATGTCCTCTTCTGGCAGGTGTGTTCCAGCCAGCCGCCGCCTTGCTCTGGGGACAGATGACTGCTTCCTAATGCCCCGTCACAGTTCATCCTGTTTCCCCCCAGGAATGAAGTTTGCAGATGGGACTGAGTCACTTCTGGAAGTGCATCTCCTTCAGGAGTTAATAATGATTTTAATAAACCCGACTACTAGCGCCACTTACTGAGCTGTATTACCGGCCAGGATCTATACTGGGTATAGTACAGATACGTGTCATTTAATCCCTACAACAACCCCACAGAGTGTGTGCTGTGATCCCCTATTAGAGACGGGGAAAATGAGGCTCAGCGCAGTTATATACCTTGCTCTCCGATCACTGCTAGGAAATGGGGGACCTGGGATTTAAATCTACAGCAGTCCCCAAGTCTTTGCTCTTACCCCAGTTTAGACTGTGAAGACATCCTGCCTCCCACAAACTATGCCACCTCCCAGGTCGGGCAGCTACAGGTTGGAATTCTATGCTGCCTAGCAGGAGATATCTCTAAGCAAATTTGCTGAATGATGACAGTGCTATGTGTTTGTTTGCACGCTGTTTTGATGATTGTCCAGTTGACGTATGATTTGCACAAAACTCTGTGAAAGCTAGAATAATGGACTCAATGAACCCTATTTCACACACCAGAGAAACTGAGCTCCAGGGAGATGAAGTGATTTGTCCAGGGTCACTAAGTTAAGAAACAAACCCAAGCCACGTGAGAACCCAATTTTCTGGAAATATTTACTTTCTGTTCTTCTACTCCGTCAGTGTGTACTTAGGCATTGCGCTGGCTGGATGGCAGAATATGGGGACAAATCTTTTGTTGTGAATGGGCTGTTGTGAGTTGTGTGAAGAGTTTGCAGGCACAGACTCATTGGAGTCTCCCAGCTCTAGGTACGCCTACGTCATTCACCCGGCAAGCATTGCCTGACGCCACGTCTGGCCAGGCATGGGGCTACTGGGTGGACAGTAGCAATGGAAGGGGGATAAGACATGACTTTGTCCTAAGGAAACCATCTCCCGCTGGGCATGGCAATCATCTTGTAAAGAGAGTATTATCATCCAGCGGAAAAGCACTGTCCTAATGGAATATAAAAAGTTCTACAAAGCGCAAAAGGCAGAAGAAATAACTCTGCCTGGGAAGGTTTCATGGCAGAAGGGACTTCTGAGCTTGGTCTCAATGGACTGACTTTAGAGATGAAAAGCCTGAGTCACTGAGAGTTCTGAAAAGAGCCTCAGAAGTTTATAACTTCATTAGGTTTCCTAACAATATGCTTGTTGCCATAGCTCCTTAGAGAGTAGTAGCATACATTATTTGAGTACTTAAAATATTAACATCAATAACTTCCACAGTACCTTCACAAATACTCTGCCTAGTTGGATGAGCCAATTGGGAATAATGGTTTTTAAGTTACTCAAACTTTCCAATTCTACAAAGCCAGTATGAATACCTGGAAACAAATAAGAATCCCAGAAGGATCGTGTCAACTCTCTAAACATCAGCCATTTCAGACAGAGGAAAACTCTGTGTCTCTAGCACTTCATGTCCTTTTATTCATGTAAAGAGGTATTTTCTTACACAGTGGATACTTAAGAACATTCTACTCTTCTCTTCCAGTCGTAAGAGGCTTATATTGTACGTGCTGCTGAATTTTATCACTTGAATATTAAGAGCCCAAATGTAGACTCTGATGTGTTTTGGTTTATTTGGAGATGGAAAGAAAAGAACTTTCCAAATTTAGAAATTGAAACTCATCAGAGCCAAACTCTTGGGGCTGCCCAAGAGGAGACTGTCCTCTATGCTACTGTGGTCCATAAGGTTGCTGATGATTGGATTTTTCTGATAGATGATACTAGTACAATAGATTGAATATTTGTGTCCCTCCAAATTGTCAAGGTGAAGTCTTAATCCCCAATGTGATGGCATCAGGAGGTGGAGCCCTTGGGATGTAATTGGGTCATGAGGCCGGAGCTCTCTAGCCCCTTCTGCCATGTGAAGATGCAATGAAAAGTCAGCAGTCTGCACCCAAAGGGAGTCCTCCCAGAACTTGACTGTGCAGGCACCCTATTCTTAGACTGTCAGCCTCAAGAACTATAAGAAATAAATTTCTGGGTTTTATAAGCCACGAAGTCTATGGCACTTTGTTATAGCAACCCAAACTGACTAAGACACCAAGACCCTAGATAATGGAGATGTTAGCTAGAAATTGCTAGTTGAGAATGAAAATCCCATCATGGGACCTCTTCCCTCTTGTGTTTCAATTTAGTTGTTTGGTTTGTTTTCTGGATGTGACAAGATAGACTTACACCTTCCACTCATAACCAAGATGGAATGCTCCTTCTGATTCCTGACTTGTTGAAGAACAAGGTCCAGATCTGCAAGACTTGGGAGAGCATCAGAACTGGGGTAAAATCTTGATATTCCTTGAAGAGTATCTCATTTTTAAGCAGACTTTGAAGAACAGAAGAAGGGGTAGAAGTCCTAAAACAGCTCAGCAGTACTGAGGATTGTTGATGAATATTAATATTTTAAGAATCTAAAAATGAAGTGCTTGACAAAAGCGTTCACAAATACAATGGGCTGCCTGGAGAGAAAAGGAGGTCCTTCCTACTGCTAGTACTTAAGTACAAGCTGGGTAGTCACATGCTGGGGAGTTGTGCATAAGGCAAGGATTGGACTAAAGGTCCTAAGATCCCTAGCAAATTCTAGATTCTATTATTTGTCAATCCTTGTGCAAATCTCTATGCTTGCACTTCGTACATTATTCTCTAATGATATGGCTAGGTATCTGTCTCCCCGACAAGGTGGAAAACTCCTTGAAGGAAGAATGAAATCTACCCTGTTCTATCCCAAGCATTTAGCACAGTGACTAGAACATAGGAGATACCAAGTAAATAGATATCAAATGAATAAATGAACTAATTGTGTATATCTGTATTAATATCTATATATACATCTCGATTTATAGTACAGTTACATATATCTTGATTGGTAGTGTAAGTTACCAGCAAGTGGACTTGCTTGCTGTGAGGGTGTTCATATTCCTTACAACCCCTGGTTGCTTGAATACCTGGATGATGTGATATGCCATGTGATCCCCCACATACGGCACTTCTGTGTAATTTATTCCTTCTCTACAGTTGGAGCTGTAATATGGCAGTTTAGGCAGAGTCAAGGTATGGCCAGGGTTTTTCTGAATCCGTATTTCTAGATCTAGCCCCACTGCCGGCCATGACCCTAGAGATGTTGGTTAGAGGTCTTGGGTGTGACTCGGCTGCATTAAGTGGGCAGGCATCTCCTGGGGGTTATCAGAAGTGTGGTTTCATCCCAAGCGTGGGGAGGGAGGCAGGTGTTCGAAGGGCAGGGGCTCTTGTGGCACGTTGGGCAAAGGAGCAGGAATGCAAACTCAAGTGGGAGTGTAAGTGGGAGACTCTCAGCGAGTTAGACTGGATGAGAAGGTCAGAATGGGGCCAGGAAGCAGAGGCAGAGAAGGTGTGGTTTTTAGGTGGAGAAATTGCCAAAGAAGCAGAGGAGGTGGGTGCGGTTGCAAAGAGAATACTTTGCAAAGGAACGTGTTACGCTGAGATATGTTCGACAAATAGATATTGAGTGCTTACGTCGGGACGGCCACTGTACAAAGGGTGGGGATACAAATGAGTAGGGTCTCTGCTCTCAGGTACATAAGCTATGAACTCAACTCTACAGATTAACAGACAAGTACAGTACAGCGTGATACATGCTGGAAGGAGGTAAGCAGAGGGACGTCTGTGGGGAACACGGCAACTCTAAGACGAGATGTAAAGGACAATCTGTAGCTAGCAAGGTGAGGCAGGAGGAACAACCTTGCTAGAGCTCTAGAATGGCTGAATGAACATACACAAGACCAAAGAAGGCAGCTTATGCAGAGACTGTAAATACTTTGCTGTAGTTGAGCCTTCTATATGAAGTGGTCAGGATTTTTTCCTGGGAATAATGAATCATTGGAGTATTTTAATCAAGGAGTGGCACGATCAGAGGTGTGTTTTAGAAATATCACTACAACAAAGTGTGGAGACCAGGTCGGAGGAAAGGTAGCCCAGGGACCCACTGACGTTGTTGCAGTCACTCAGTGGGAGATGATGGTGGCTGAACTGAGAACAGAGAGAAGCAAATGTCTTCTTGAGACATCTGAGAGTTAGGATGGATAAAGCGGGGTGACTGATCCGATGGGCGATGTGATCAGTCAATCAAGGGTGGCCTCTTGTGATCAGTCAATCAAGGGTGGCCTCTTTCTAGCTCAGGGAGCCGGGCAGATGGCTTGCTGTAGAGGCAGCTCTGAAAAGAGAAGAGGATGTGTCCATTTAAGGTCATCGGGGAGTCAGAGAGCTAACCTCCTTGGGTCCAAAGGTCCGTAAAACCCCACACCACTCTTTCAGGGCAGGGAGGTCTCCTTTGCCAGCTTAACAAGTGTCTGATACCTGACAAGGGTCCTTGCCTACACTGGTCATTATCATTTACACATCCATTCAATCAACCGATATTCATGAAAGATCGATTATGTATTCACAGTATCCTGGTATTCCATAGACCCCAATGTCCAATGATGCAGGTGGTTTAGTTCTTCTCTTTACTTTTTCTATGTATTTTTTCCAGCTTTATTGACATTTAATTGACAAATAATATTGTAAGATATTTTAAGTGTACAGTGGTGATTCATGTGTACATTGTAAAATGATTCTTCCCATCTAGGTAGCTTATCCATCACTCACATATTTACCTTTTTTCCTTATAGTGAGAACATTTATGTTCTACTCTTTTAACAAATTTCACTTATACAATACGGTGTTATCAATGAGAGTCACTATGCTGTGCATTCGACCCCCAGAACTTATTCATCTTACAGCTGAAAGTTTGTATCCTTTTACCAACCTCTCCCTATTTTCTTCACCTCCCTGGCCCTGGCAACCACTTTTCTATTCTCTTTTTCTAGGAGTTCTACTTTTTTTTCTTTTTAGATTCCACATATAAGTGATAGCATGCAGAATTTGTCTCTCTCTTTGGCTTATTTCACTTAGCATAATGCCCTCCAGATTTACTACGTGTGTGTGTGTGTAAATAAAACATATTAATCCAGGGGCACCTGGTTAAGTGTCTGACTCTTAGTTTCGGCTCAGCTCATGACCTTAGGGTCCTGGGATCGAGCCTTGTGTCGGGCTCAGCACTCAGTGCAGAAGTCTGCTAGAGTCTCTCTCTCCCTCTCTCTCTGCCCTTCCTCCCCTGCACTCTCTCTTTCTCTCAGATAAATAAATAAATCTTAAAAAAAACATATTAATGCATTCATTCATTAATAAGACACATTGCTTCCATATGTTGGCTATTGGAAATAATGCTTCAGTGAACATGGGAATACAGATGGTTCTTTGAAAAAGTGCTTCTCAAAGTCAGAGTTACAACTGTAGGATTTCAACAGGCTTTCCTACTCACACCACCCCACTTTATCCTTTAGAGAAGGTATTTCCTCACACCCCAGTTTGTCTTTTTAGTTTCTTCTTCATGGACTTAGTCTTTGAGAGAGTTTAGTCTTGGATGGAGGTTCAATGCTTTCTAGAAAACCCTGAATAAGTTATGGCCAGAAGCCTGGAAAATGTTTTCTAGGCCCCACACTTTCACGAGCAACTCTGGGGCTTCCCGTGACCGAAATGATGGTGTTAGAGTGTCAGTAACAGATGTGATTGATCAAAGTCTTCCTCGAAATACTGGTGTTTGATGCAATTTCATTTCACATTTTGTGTGTGGCTTTCCCAAGCTGGGGTGTGAAATTCAAGCATCAGAGAAATCAGCAGGGTTTGTAGGTTGAAGTTAATGAAACAACGGGAACCTATGTATTTCAGGTTTGTTCAGAATCTAGCCTCACACATCCAGAAGAGATCATCTTACAAATCTGGTTCCTGGGGGCCGGCGGATGCCTAGGCCACTGGGCCAAGAAGGATGGGGAAAACCACTGTCCAATTAATCAGTACAGCTCTATATTTTGTCAAAGAAAGCTAATAGAATCTCCAACTCACTTCTCAAAGATACTGCAAGGATTAATGAAATAAATGTTGCTTTTTAAGGATGTAGTATTATTGCTAATAATACTAAGATACAAGATGTCGAATACTTAGGTCGTTTGATTAAATGGCGATGCCCACGTGAATGGCTCAGGATTGGATTTCCATTCCAGACATGTTTTTAGTTTTGCACAGAGAGCATGTCTTGTTCCGATGGCAGATTATCTCTAGCCTTGATCAGCCACCTCTCACGTGTTCAGGCTGATGTCTCACTTTGCTAATGGATAAATAACACAGCTTTCTCCACCCACTGATGTGGGTGGATAGGTTGCCTTTGTATGTAAAGCATATTATTATAGGCTGCAAGTCTTGGAAGACTGAACAAGCCTTTGACAACATCTGGTACTAATTCCTTCATTTACAGTTGAGGAAATTAAGCCAGAGAGAGTAAGTGGTTTGCCGAGAATCACCCAGTAGTGCCCGAGCCAGGGGGCTAAAATCCAGATTTAGTGATAAGTCCAATGTTTTTACTCTGGCATTGTGCTATATCCCCTCTGATCTAGGATTCCCTTCTAAAACTTTTGGGTGCTTGGATGGAAAACCAATCCCTAGTGAGCCAGTGCCCAATAAAGTATAGTACAATCTTTGGTACCTCCTGGTGTTTTAGGAGAGATTTTTGGGTCTTCGCTGCAATTCCCAGGAGTACCAGACTTTTCTAGGCAGACAGCCAAAAGGCAAACAAGGCAATGTCTGCAGTCGGGTGGGCAGTACGGGAACCTGCAGGGCAACTTTCCACAGCGTTCTAGAGACCAAATCAAGCCAGCTGGTCTGATTACAACAAATGATAATCGGTGCCCATCCTAATTAGGCTGACTGGATTTCTGACGTGGTAGATATCCCACTTGCTGCATTCCTAGATTAAGTCAATCAGTCATGTTCAATTATTCAGCCGTGTCCATTTGAGAACCTGCTGCATGCAGAGCTTTTATGAAAATCTCTTTGAAATGTAAGCCAGAGATTGGCCGGGAGCTGTAACCTTCCCAGATATAGGTAGAGCTTGCCCAGGCTGGACTTCTCTGAGGCAGCCGGTGAAGAGCCCTTTTTATGAAAGCCAAGAGCCCTCATGATATGTGACTTTCTATCACGGTGTTCAAGGGGGAAATGGAAAATCGGCCTCCATGGTCCTTCTTGGCACTGCTATTTTTCCTTCAAATAATATTTATTGTATACCTTTTTCAGACTGTAAGAGTAATGCATGTTTATTGTGGAAAATGTAGAAAATTCCAAAGAAAAGAAAAAGCACTCATAATTCTAATGCCTTAGGAGTTACTTCCAGGTTTCTAGTCCAAAATTTTCCAATCTGTGCTTTAGGCATATATAGAAGTAGATACCTATTTATTTTTATGAACCTGAGATTCTACTGTATCCTACCCTAAAATTCTAGAAGTCTATAAACCATGCAGAACTCAACACACTAAGTTCTTTGCTCAAAGCCTGGCATGTGGTAGTTGTTCCACAAACATCTGTTAACTGCATTGGGAGGGAACCATGATTTGTGGACTCGAGCAGCCTCTTGGAAGATCTTACACTCAGGCCGTGCACAAATCTTGACCAAAATCTTTGCATGCTAAAGAAACATAATGAACTGGAAATGACTACTTTCCTCCCAGAAAGCTTCTCCTTCCCAGGAGAGCATCAGTGGGTAATTCATCTCCCTTTTTTGTGCTCATTATTTATTTCAGGAGATTCCATTTGATTCGAGAGCTGCACAGACAGGAGGGTCCACTGGAAGTATGGACCTTGGTGAAACATGGCCCCTGGAGGAAGGAACCTGGTTGTCTCATGCTGGAATCCATCACTTTGCCAACACCAGAGGGGGTATGGCTGCTTTTGATGTCCCTGATACACGTGGTACTCTTCAAGTCCTACACGCACTGTGTCCACCCAGCTGTGCTCAGTACGTGCCCTGTGCTGTTTGTCTTTTCAAAAGCAGCCAGGTAGAGAGGAGAGGAGTGGACTTTGGAGTCAGGCAGATCTGGGTTCAGATCCTAAATTTCCTCCTTGCAAGCTACATGGCCGGAGAGCTTATCATTTTCTCAGCTCTAACACGAGAGGAAGAATGCCTATTTTGTAGGGCTCTGATAAGGACCACGAGTTATGCAAGCTGTCATTTACGGAGCCCTTACCCTAGCTGGGTAGGAGGTTCGTCATACACCTCTGAGCACCTAACACGTGTCAGGCACTGTATTCCTATTTATCTTTTTTTTTAAGATTTATTTATTTATTTAGAGAGAGAGAGCTTGTGTGAGTGGGGGGAGGGGCAAAGGCAGAGGGAGAGAGAGAATCTCAAGCAGACTCCCTGCTGAGCGTGGAGCCCAACGCGGGGCTCGAAGTCAGGACCCTGAGATCATGACCTGAGCTGAAATCAAGAGTGGGATGCTTCCAACAGAGCCCCCCAGACACCCCTGTATTCCTGCTTATCTTGTCTCATCTCCTCTCAATAGCCCTGCAATCACTTAGGCCATCCTCTGCTGTGCCCTATCTCTAAAGTGGGGTCACTTACACTCAAGTGGCATTGAGAATACAACCGGTATAAACAGAGTAGGTCAGCTCACCGTCCCTTCCTTTTCCTAGCGTAGCATCTGATTAATACAGCTCAGTGTGAAGTGATAGGGATGTTGTTACTTTCATAGTTCATACAACATTCATACAAATGTAAGAACCATAACCCTCATACGGAGCTGTGGGTCTCTTTCAGGTCTAAGAGTCCACCCCTCCACCATCCCCCAAATCTAACGGAGATCTACTTTGGCGGCAGTAGCCATGCTGTGGCTAGGGAGATAAAGGCCACTGAGGTTAATGCATCCGCATGAGGGTTTTAATAAGTTTATGCCTCCCATTGTGGCTCATTCATTCACTCATTCGTTCAACCAATACTGAGCACCTACTATGTGCCAAGCACTGGGAACACAAGAGAGCAAGATAGGCATGGAGATCACTAGGCCACCCTCTGCTGTGCCCCATCTCTAAAGTGGGGTCACTTACACGGCACTGCCCCAGGGTACATCTCCAGCCAAGGCTACGGCTCGCAATGGGGAATTGCCCATGGGGAAGGTCGGCACTTTGAGAAAACTTGGATGAGCTCAGCCAAAAGGCAACAGTTGTTCTCTCCTGTGCCCTGTCACGCCGACCCCCTTGCCACTTTTTAGAGGTTCTTATGCCAGTATTTCCTCACCACTCATGGAATATAGTGGAACCTCCTTAGCTCAGCACACAGCCCTTCCTGATCAGACCTCTGCCTGCCTCTCTAGACCCATCTCCTGCTGTTCACTACTAAACACAAACCCCCTCCATTGCTGTACTGATCGCCTCCGGAACCTTGGATACATCCCGCTCGCACATACTGGGAGCTCTGCATGGGTGGTTCCTACTACTTGCCTGCTGCTCGGCAGGTTCCCACCCATCCCCAAAGCTTCAGCTGACATCATCTATTCTAGGGTCTCCTCCTGCTCCGCCTCCCACCCTACCCGGGTCTGAACGAGAGGCCCGACCCCAGCGCTACCTCAGAACTAACAGATTCCTGGGTCACAGTGCCTATCCCACTGTGTCGTGATGGTCCCTATCCTGGACAGTCTGTGGGCTTCTTGAGGCAGAATCTCGCTTTATTCACCTCTGCATCCTTTTCACAAGCAGCCTGGCAAATTGTTGATGCATGTATATTTACCGGCGGGCTGGCTGGGTGCCTCCATGAGTGAACTGTGGGCAGGACCACGTCCCCTGGGTATCTCTATCTTCCCTGAGAGCCATCTTCAACGGTGCTAACCCAACTGGACTCTGCACAAAGGCCCCTTGGCCCCAGTGCGTCACTTCCCGGGACGTTCAGCACACCCCTAGCATTTCCTTCCCGGCTCCAGGTCGGTTTGCCAAAGTCTGCAGGCAGAGGAGAGAAAGGAAGTAGGTGTGCTTTGTCTGCCGGTGCTTTTATAACCTAAGCGATAGAAGCCCCCATCATAGAATTTTAGAAGCTTTCAGTATCGCTGTGACAAACTGGTGGCTAAAAACTGCTTATTGTGACCAACTCCGCAAACCACTGCATCCCCCCATGAGTCCACCCTGTCTTGTATCTACCGTCTTTGGGGCTTGGCTGGCTAGCAGGAAGGGAACCTGTGTCCTAGATCTGCCTAATGGGGAGTCCCTGTTCTCAGATAAGGGATAAGCTTCTGGGGCTCCTGGAGGAGCTTAGCTCTAGTGGGTAACAGGTACCACGATATGTGGTCCCTGTCCAGACAATCAGTAGGTGATGATGGAGGTGCCCGAGACACAGCATGGTAGCGCGGTGGTATGTGGGTGAAGCACCGTGACAAAGAATCAATGTAGCGGAACCTTGGAAATCCTTTTGGGCAGCTGGTAGTAGGGTGGTTCTCAGAAGCCTGGGCTGGGGCTCAGGGAAAGGGCTCAGGTCCCAAGAGGACTAGAGAGGGGACCAAAATGGGAACTTGCACTCAGAAATAATGGAGAAGCCCCGCTGGGCCAAAGCTAAGTCAGATTTGGAGTAATGGTCAAAAAAAACCAAAAACAAAAACAAAAAAACCCAAAAAACAAAACAAACCAGTCATTTATACATTGTACCAGACCTTATGCTGAGCCTTTTTTGTATAGATGATCTCAATTCATTCTTACAGCCTTATTCTCATTTTATAAATGAAACTGAGCCCCAAGAGGCTGACACGAGGCTTGCACAAGGTCATTCAGCTGCTGAATGGCAGAGTGGGTATTTGAACTTAGATCTGCTTCACCCCAAGGCACAATAGGCTATTGCCCCTCACTTTACCCTCCAACACTCCCCACTCTGCTTTCTCGGTTTAAGACTCCAGTGGGCCAATTACAGATTTTTATTGCTGGTTATTTCTTTGTCATAGTAGAAAAGAGCCCTGGCTGGGAGCAGGGCCAGAAAATCAACAGTGCTGTTGCAATGTGTGGATTATCATCCAAGACCCTCCTACTGCCACCTGAGGTAATGCCACCTGCTTCTGAGCATCTTTCCTCCATGCCCTGAGCCCTGTCCCAGCTCTCCCACCACTGGCTGGTACCGGCAGCTCCATTTCTGAGACCCAGCGTGGGCTAAGAGAGTTTCCATTTCTAGTGAAGTCCCAGGGAAAGTCCTGGAGGTGTCCGAGCCTTGGGGTTTTGTTCTTGGCTTCATGGAGTCCTCTGAGAACTGTGCTATCTGCCAGGGAGGCTCCGTCATCCTGGTGAGTCATTGCCCTGGAGGCAGGGCCAGATCCACACCACATCTGCCTCTGTGTTATCCTCGGGGCATCTCGGGCTGCCATTAGAGAGGGACAGCCTCCAGGAAGCTGGCAAGGAGAGCCCAGGATGTCTGGGGGTGAAATGGAGTTTCTGGAGGAAAGTCCCTCCGCCACTCTTGCTTCCTACACTCCTAAAGACACCCTCCAGGACCTGGGCGGGTGGTTTTTCAAATTTATTGTAAAGGTCTGGAACACATTTTCCAAATGGAATTGTCCACAGTGCCTGACACATCCAACAGAAGGGGGGCCAGGGTTTGGCCAGAGCTCAGTTTCTGTGAGGTCACCAGCTGATCCGGCAGCTCCTTCGATTAGCCAGCTGCCTCATTGCACGTGTGGGGGTTTGGTGCAGGAGAGGCGGCCCCGCTGCCTTTCTTAGCGAACCCCCACAGTGCTTCTTCCTGTTACAGATGTGCTCACAGCAGCTCTCTGGGAATCCTGCTGGCCTCCATTCTTCCCAGGGGACTCAACCTGCTTACGGAGAGAGGCAGGAAATTCGAGAACCCACACCTGGCAGGAGAAGAGGCCAGGAGCGTGGTAGAAATGCCGTGGCGCTGCCCCCCTCACGGGTACAAAAACAGGAAGGAGCAGATTTGCCTTCTGGTCTCCCTCAAGGTCAGGGACAGTGTTAACATCAGTCAGGAAGGAAAGGAGGAACTTTTCTGGGGACGGCGTGTGTGTCCAGCACTGTCACCGATGTTATTTGATTTCACGTAAATTCTCACTGAAATCCCATCAAGGCGTTATTACATATCCCCATTTTGCAGATGAGGACACTGAGCCTTGGGGAGGCAAGCTCATAGAGCAAATGCCGGCCCAGCTCGCATTCGAACTCAGGTCTTTCTCTTGCCAGGCTATGCCGTGTCCATTCTACTTCCTTGTCTGTTGGTTTCTTTTCTTTCTTTCACAATTTATTTATTTGAGAGAGAGAGACAGTGGGGGAAGGGGCAGAGGGAGAGAATCTGCAAGCAGACTGTCTGCGGAGCCCGACGTGGGGCTCGATCCCACAACCCTGAATCGGGATCTGAGCCGAAACCAAGAGTCGGTCGCCTAACTGACGGGGCCGCCCAGGCGCCCCCTGTCGGTTGGTTTCAAAGGACAACACCATCTGGCATCTCAACCTTTCTGGGAGCCTTGATTCTTTTTTGCCTATTCCCCTTGCATATGGTGACTAACACAATGGAATCTGTTACCCACAATCCTCTCTATTGGCGTTTGTTTTAACAAGTTCCATCAATGTTGTTTCATTTTACATTTCCCAGAGGAGCTCACAGTCTGGCAGGTTTGGAGACTTACCAAAGACTAGTGGCAAAACGAGGGCCCTGGCTTCCGCTCCTCCGTCTAGCACCTATGATATGTCACTGCTAGGGCTATACCTTCTGGGAAAAACCATTCCAAGGTGAAAGAAGACAGGCCCCGAACAGGCCAAGCAGGCTATTTGCAGTCTTCGAAAGAAGAGAGTTCCTCTCAGGCCTCAGTCCAGGAAACTCAGGTGGAAAATTCGAGATGGGGCGGGTCCCCACGTCTCAGCAGAGACTCACATGCATCCGATGGGTTTCTTTCTTAACGGTTTGGTCAAAGACTTCAATTGCAGCAAATGTTCCCCTCCCCTCCCCCCAATCTTAACACAGGGTATTTTGTCTGATTTCACTCAATAGATCCGACTGAGTGCGAGTTGGAAGTGTAGGATTTTCCTCTGCAGGGACCTTTTTCTGTGTGTATTTTTGGAATGGTTCTTTATTCTGATTCATATCCACATACACCTTTCAGTAGCTTCTCGGCTCAGCCAGAGTTTATTTCCTTTGATATAATGTTGAGTAAGGAGTCTTTTAAGTCTCCATCTCTGTTCCATACTTAGTAATAGGAATCCTGGAGGGCTGGATGGATACGATTTGTTTATGTATTTCATGAAACACCTTGCTCTTGTTAGTAGCGCCTACTGCCTTGGCATTCGGCTTTCTCGGAGAACTAATTTAACATCTTTACCAAAATGAATCCTTGACTTCCTGGCAGACTTAGTATCCTACCCCCTCTTGGCTTCTATTGTTTCTGCTAAAGATAATGACTTTTTCTCAGGTGCGAGATAGTTAACTACTCTTCCCGTAGAACCCGTTTCTTTCTTCTGGAAGCTATAAAACACAACACAGTTACCTGAGGTTTTTATTTTCATTTAAGGGAAATAAAACAACTATGTTTTCTTCCTCCGTCTCATTAAGAATTATAAAGAAGTTGGGTTGTGCTAAAAATGCATATATATTTATATACATATACATATATTAAATATATATACATGTATTAAATCCTAGGAGGAGGGGACATGTCCTTTGGGCCGATTCAGCCTTGGAGCTAATGCCGTGACCAATTAAGTGCAAATTTCTTTCTGACGAAACCTTATGGGTGGGCATACATTTGTCCTTGGTTGGTCTGTCCTAAGAGGACATAGATAAGAGACTGGATAACAGAAGAGAGTCATGCTGTGCTCAGGCAGCCACGGCCCCACTCTTCCCTCCTAAATCAGTCCTGCCCACGCTCCCCAGGGAGAAGGAGGGGAGGAGGGCGGGCATTGCTTCTTGGCTGCTCTGCTGTTAACTAGCAGAGGGCTTCCAAGAGACAGAAGGCTCCTGCCGAGAAGACGAGCAAAGGGCAATGCCAGTGAGGAGAAGGCAGAGGGAGGGCTCAACCCACTTCTTTCTGTCTTTCGTTCTTAAAATTGGTGTCCTTCCAGGGGCTGGGGTTGGGAAGGCTGTGGACAGATCTGAGCGGCCTCTGGCTATTGTTCAAACTTGTTATTATGGAATTTGCGCAGCTCTTTCTTGCAAAGGGAATTGATAACATACTTTAGCTGCAAATAAGTCTCCCCATGTGGCATTTAGCCCCTTGCCCATTTCTTGGAGGAAGAAGCTGTACCTGTATGAGACTCTCATCTCCTCCTCTTCTCCAATGACCCAGGAGTTTTATAGCCCCTGGGGCCCCAGAGTCAGAGCAGCCGGAGAAAACAACAGGGGTGCAGTCTGTGGCCTTTCCTCCCAAGCAGAGCCTACGGTCAAAGCAGGCCCTGCCACCTGTGGGCAGAGTTAGCCAGAGGATGATGGCATTCCCAGACTGCAGCGGGCATAGCCTGGCCACGGTGCAGCTCCTGCCCACTCAGCAGGGTATTAGTGATGGGCATTGTGCTCAGAGCACTATTCTAGCCACCCCAAAAGCATCTGCAGTGTGCTCTTGGCTTGAGAGATGGAGCTAAGAATTCCTTAGATCCTAGAGTTAGAGCCAATGTTGCTATATGACCATACTTCATTCACCAAAGAATGAGGGTTCTAATGGAGCTTTCCAGATAACTGAACTATCATCCTTCCAATGTCTACATTTTGTTCAAAATTTTACTGTTTTCTGCTGGTGGACAAGACCTTTTTTTCCTCTGGTTTTTGTATACTCTCTTTCCCTGCTAAGCAGAGAATAGTCACATCCCAGCTTATGATTGGAGTTGGACCGAAACTTCACTTAGAAATTCATTGCCTTGAACTTGGAATCTGTAGTATGATATGTAACTTGTTTAAACAATTCATATATACATTTGAATATGCCTAAAAAATTCTCTCCCAGGACACACAAGAAGCTGTGGATGGTATGTCAGTCTGGGGATGGAGACCGGGATAGGATGGGAAAGAGGAATTCATTTTTTAGTTTATACTCATCTGTACTGAGTAGTTTTTCCTTTACTTGGACATATATTATTAGTATAATTTAGTATTATTAGTATAATTTTTATATATATGAATATATATTCATATGAATATTAAAGCTAGGGGCTGGGTCCCCAGGCTAGCTCCCAAAACCCATTCAACTCATGATGTAGCAAGCAATAGTAAGAGTGGACATTAGATCTTAGCCCCTTCTGTAATCTGTTTCTATGGAAAACCTGAGTCCCAGAAATATTTCCTCCTTGCCAATTTCTCCCCACATGTCCCTCTCTCTAATAAGTACTGCCCTAGAAATAGGAGGAGGAACTTTGTCTTCTTGTCTGCAGATAACCATGGTGCATGAGGATTGCTCTCCTACTAGAACAGTCAAAAGAGGGGACCCAGCATGGTTGGGCCCTCTAAGTTGGAGAGAAAGGCACATTTACTATGCACCTGTCCCAGACTTTACCGGTTTGCTTCTGACTATCCAGTGGAATGTCAGGACACCAAGGTTCTCAGAGGTTTAGTAACATCCCTGAGAATGCCTTCTAAAAATCGACAGAGCTGAGCTTCCAACCTATAAGCTTGGGCAACTGTCCTTTATAGATCAGTGACCATTTGGCAGAATCATTTCTTTATAAGAGGCCTATGAAAGCCAAGCAGACATAGGCACTTTGGACACTGCCTGAGGTTCCGTAAGATCCTCTGTCATGGATCCGATCCCTTATTAGATGGGAAGCGACGGGAGGGCAGGAGCCTTTGCAACTGCAGTGCTTAGCACAGTCCTGGAAGCGTGGTCAATTCCCCATAAATGTTTGTTTGAGTAACAGGAAATATTATTGTCTGCTCTGCTCTGCTTCCTAAGATAGGAAATTGGAATCATATATTTATTTTTTTTTTTCAACGGCAAATATCGAAACGAGAAACATATTTTCTCATTAACCTTCGAGTGATTAGGAAATTCAAATAACTGAAGTGCTGTAAGGAAATTTCTTGGCTTATAAGGCATCCATCTATAGGAACAAATTGAAGGGGATGCCATTGTGAGGCAGAAGAGTTTGGCAGGTTCCAGAACCTAACCGCCAAGTAGAACATTTATTTTGCTCTTTCCCTGGGGAAAACCTTCTCCCACCTCCATCTAACCAACCTACAAGCCAACTCAGAACACAACTAAAAGTCAGGGCAATGTGACCTTGCCCTTAATTAGAAGCATACTCTGCAGCAACTCAAAGTTGTTGAAAGTAAGAAAAGAGCCCATTTTTCTCAGCTGTAAAAGAGCTTGCCATCCAAAGATGACTAATATATTACCTAATTTTCACAATGTGACGCTGTCTCTTCTGGGGGCTCTAAGTGCATTAATTTATTGCACTCTGACCACACAACCTTATGAGTTGGGTGTGATTATTATTTCCATTATTAGAGGAACTAAACCTTGCAGAAATTAAATTACTAACTAGTAGCAGAACTGACATCAGAACCAAGGTCCTCCATAGATCATCTCTCTTAGAACACAAAGACTAATTGCTTCTCATTAAGATGGGGATGGAGTCACCTGAGTGCATCCACACATGCGATCAGTGGATCAAAAGCTACTATTGGGACCAAGAACTGACCATTGGAAGTGGCAATGGCAAAGGCAGTCTTGACCATGGCAAGAGCTACTTTGGAAGAGTGGTGAACTAGAAACTTGTTTGCCTTTAAGAGCAAAAGAAAGAAGTGGATACAAGGAGCGTAGACAATTCTTTTGATGAGTTTTGTTGTAGAGGGCAGCTGAGAATTGGGGGCGGTAGTTGGGGAGGGAAGTGGCGTCAAGGAAGAGTGAACATAGTAGGATGTCTGTATAGTGATGGGAATGCTCTAGGACAGAGGAAAACAGTAATTTAGGTAGGAAGGGGGAAAAGCCACATGAGAAGGGACAGGATCTGATCCACAAAGGAGGATGTGTCCTTAGATGGAGCAGAGATGGTTCACCCATAGTAACAGGAGAGGAGAAGGAGAAGTAGTGCAGGCAAATGGAGAGGGACGGCTGGGCTGTACACAGGCCCACTTGAGGTCAGCAATCATGAACTGGAAATAAGGCATGATGCTGTGCTTCTCCAATCATGTTTAGCCGGGTGCTGACAGATGGAAAGCGGAGAATCAGATTTTATCAGTGTTGTGGTTTTTCCAGGTAGGTGGTATGGAGAGAGGGGGTGGGAGGAGATGAATCTGAGGTGTAGGTAGTATGGAGAGAGGGGGTGGGGGAAGATGAATCTGAAGGTGTATGTAAAAGAGAAAAGATAATAACGAACTCAGAAACTAAGGTGCATAAAGGAGGAAGAGAGGTCCTGAGGAGAATAAGGGACAGAGAAAAGGTCATGGCATAAGCAAATCATAGGTGCTGCAATGGTCAAAGAGACATTGGATTAAGATAACAGTAGACTAGAAAGGTAGGAGGTGGGTGGAGAGTAGAATACTTGACATTGAGATTATAGATGGTGTCACTGTGAGAGCAGGGAGCTGGGATAGTTGGAGGAGGGCAAGGAAAGGAGACAATGTTGAAGAAGTGAGAGACCAGAGTATGAGAAGAATCCACTATGTAGATGCAGAAATAAGAAATACACAGAAATAGTATTGGGGAAAGTGACAGTAATCCAAGTGCCCATATCTTCAAGGAATGAGGTGGAATAACCCAAGAGTCTGGAGATGGCTGCAGTAAGTAGAGGTGGTGGGTAACACGGTCTGTTATATTCAGGGAGAGTCAGGTTTGGATCAGAGTAAGAAATTGAATGAAACAGAGAAGAGGCTGAAGATATGGGGGATTGTTCTGGTGATGAACCATGAATTCCTGAGGGCAAATGGGAGGATTCTAGGACGTGGGAGAGGATGGAGTGACACCTGCAAACATTCACCCAGCACATTCACCTCTTGGATTTGGGAGCTCCGATTGTCAGGAGTGGGAAAAAAGAAAAGGACAGATAGGCTAGGCGGCTCAGGGATGAAGCCCCACCTTGCCTTCCCGGCATGCCTCCTTGAGCAATGGCTGGCCACAGTGGCTTCCTTCTGTCCTCCCAGGTAATTTGTAAACCCAAAGCTGACAGTGGAAAACCCAGAGATGGCTGAGTGTTTACAGAATTGGAGCACACTGGCACAGATCCAGGGGCCCTCAGGCTGCTGCAGCTGGTGATCTGGTCGCTCGAGACCAGACGGCTCCCCAGAGGTTGCCCAGACTGTTGACTCCCACTGTCAGTCTCCAAGGACAAGGACGGAGAAGGGACAACCATTTCCCAGGTTTACTTCTTCCTTCCTCTTGACTCCTCCTGGCTTCCAAGCACATCCCTAAAGCCCAGAGCTGTCCCAGGCAGAGCTGTCAGTCAGTCCTGGGGGAAAACACAAACTGCATCTGCCCAAGTTACTCAGGCCGAGGGCCCAGAAAGGGTAGTTCCTGCAATCTACTATGAATTGCTTCAGGACCTGGATCATAACTTCTGTTATCTACATCCTGTATTTGAAACCACTCAACTCTTTATGTAGTAGGAGGAGCACTGCTCTGCTCTCCTCAGACAGTCTCTCTCTCTCTCACTCACACACACACACACACACACACACACACACACACACACACACACACACAATCACAGTGCTGGGCAGTCCTATCCCTAAGTTATTTAACTTCGGAGGCTCAGTTTTCCTACCCGTGAAATGGAGACATACTACCTTCGCTGTTTGAACCAGGTGGTCTCTTAAGGGGAGGAAATATTGCTTGGGCTGCAGTTAGAATTCAGGTTCAAAAAGAAGGAGGGGGTTGGGGGCACTCGAAGCTCCTGCTCGCCTGGTGCAAGACAGATGCAATCTCTGAAAATCCTGCATCTCCCCAGGAGGAGCCCGGAACAAACGATTTTCCAAGCATCGGAGTAGGGCAGACGTCATACAAGAAGGCAGGAATCGTTTTAGAACTGGTTACGCTCCAGTTTTTAATAAATGGTCAGGGGGGTGGGGGCGGGGGAGGACACCCTCTAACAGGGAGTTGGGAGGCAGCGCGCGCGCCGCTGCCGAGCGTGACGGCCGCGGTCGCCTAGCAACCGGCGGCGGGGATGCGCGCGGGGCCCCCGGCCTGGTGGGCGCGGGGAGCTCGCCGCCGCCACTGCCGCGCGCCCGCGGGCCTCCGGGACCCGCCGCGAAACTTTGGGGCTTCTCGGCGCTGGGGCGTCGACGCGAGGCCGGGCGGACGCAGCGATGCGCCCCGCGGGCTGAGGGCAGAGGATGAGGTCGCGGCCCGGCTGCGCCCGGCCCCGGGACCCGCGGGGTCATAGCCGCGGAAAGTTGGCGCACACCTGCCCGGAGCCTGGGAGACGCTCGGTCCCCGGCCCGAATTGTCCCCGCAAGTTTCTTTGGCAATTTCTTACCCGCCTTGGATCGGGTGTCCCGAACCCCGCCTGGCCCCCGGGTTCACGGACTCCCATCTCTGGGAGAGAGAAACCCGCGCTTTTCTAAGGGACCTGCGCGGTAACAGATGCTTGATCGATTTGCCCTGAATGATTGCGATTCTGTTTTTGTTTTCTGCTTTTTTTTCTTCCTCCAGACAGTGAGTTCGTGGAAGCCTCGCCCGCGCCCTACAGCCCGGAGGAGTTAGGTAAGTCTAGCCCTTTTGCCTTTTCTTCTCGGAATTCCGCCCGAGACCCTCGAGTCTGGGGGCGCCGAGACACAATCCGCCGCAGGGGAGGAGGGAAGGCGACAGGGGACACTTCCCCGGAGTCATGTTCCTTTCGCGGCAGGAACCGGCCTTTTCTTGGTGCCTGTGCTTTGGGGTGGTGGGGAAAGTGTCAGATGTGGCATGTGTGTGTGTGTGTGTGTGTCCAGGTCGATGGTGCTGCTCCGAGGAGCAAGGGACAGTAAACTTCCCGGCCTGGGGCCTCTGGAAGCAGCCGGACTCATCCTGCCTGGAAGGACGCGCCGGTGGCTGGCTCTGCCTAGCTAAGTGCCTTGCCCGAGAAGGACATCGTGAGGGTCGTCCATACCTGAATTTAACCAAGTCGAGGGCCCCAAACGGTGGTCTGGTCACCACCTGGGAGCTGCGTTCCTCCCTGGTTTCTGCTCCTCATCCAGCCTGTAGGTGTCTGGGAATAGGGCATTTCATCCGCCTATGTGGAGCCTGTCCCTGTAAGTGTAGATTTGTGGTGGGTGAACTGCCACACTCCTGCCACAGACAGACTTCCTTGTGCGGAGGGAAGGAAATTTGCATCGTCAGGATCCCTCTGAATATTCCTGCCACCCAGTCTCACTTCCGTGGCTCAGTGGTTGGTTTCTTTTTCTTTCTTTTTTTTTCCCCCCTCCCTCACTTTCCGGTTTAGTTTAGGTGCTAACAATCTGGGCTGTCAAATCTGTCCTCGCTGTTCTCTTATCACCAGCTTGAAAATCTTGCCTTCCTAGCCTGGAATGATAGCTGTTGAAAAATGTTGATCCACGGTAGCATTCTCAGCCTTGTTTCTGGTCAGCCTCTCCTCCTGGGTTGTATGTCCTTACCACATCCCCACTCCACCTGAAGTAAAATCCCACCTCAGCAATGACTTCCATTCATTTCCCTGAGCCCGGCACTCAAAATAGGTCTGGATCAAGGATGGCAGTCTGAGGCAGGAGACAGTACGTGTTTTGTTCAGAAGCTGTGTTTCTGACAAGTTGTGAGGCAACCCAATCGCTGTAAATGGAATCATAGATTAAATGCATAACCAAAACTAGCTTTTAAAGGCTCACTATAGTGAATCCTTTTATGAAATGAAAATGCCATCTAAACCATAGCTTTGCAGGAGGTGATTTATTAAGAGGGCAGATTCTTGGTGATCTGCTCCACTCGTGTGTACTTGTGTATTGGTGACACCACCATCGGCTCTCCACACTGTGACAGAAGCTATTTGGTTCTCTTAAATTAGAGATAAGCATAAGCAGTGGCAGGCTGAGCATTCCTTGCTCTGAGAAGCTGCCTGTGTAACTCCTAAATTTGGTTTGCATTCACAGAATGATTTATGTACCAGAGAGGCCCAGGTGTTTGACCTTCTTTCATTTCCATAACTACTTCCGGGAGCAACGGACTGGACTGCCCTCAGTGCCGAGGCACTGATAAATAGGGGCAGCCCTTCCAATTAGTGGTAGAGAATAAGCAAGCAATCTTCTTTCTCTTCAGTACCCCTGTGGGAAATGCCCAGTTTCTCATGAGGAGATGAGAGCATTACAGGAACCGTGGGGTTCCCTCTTGGGCTCTGAAAACACAAGTCTGGCAGCCTGACACCAAGGTTCTCACTGCTTCATCATCCTTAATAGATTTGGTAACTAGCCTGTTTTCTCATCTTTGAGAAGCTGGGGTTGTGCCAGGTGACCTCTCAGGTGTCATCCAGATGCTGCGAGGAGCCATAAGCTGGAGGAGGCCCATAGCTATGGGTATTTATTCTTTATATTCATGTGCCATGCTGTTCGTGTGCATGCTGTCTCCAAAGGGGTATTCTCTCCCTGACAGAGCAGCTCACTGGATGGGACTGCATTGTTTCCATGCTGCTCAGATCAAAGAGGAAGCTGGCATTTCTCCCTTGGAAAGAGTCATGATAGTTTTTGGTGCTTTTCTTAGAAGCACAGTGGGAAAAATGCCTCTTACAGCAGTTGATGAGCTTGTCAAGCAGCCATTCTTTCTGGAACACAGATGAACACAGAATCAACCCCTGGCCAGAACATTAGGGACCTGAAGAAGAGGTAGAGGGACACCATAAAAACTTAGTTTGAGGGGCGCCTGTGTGGCTCAGTCGGTTAAAGCGTCCAGCTCTTGATTTCAGCTCAGGTCATGGTCTCAGGGTAGTAAGATTGAGTCTGAGTTGGGCTCCCTGCTGGGTGTGGAATCTGCTTGGGATTCTCTCTCCCTCTGCCCCTCTCCCCCAAAAAAACAAACAAACAAAAACTTAGTTTGAATTCTATCATTGCACTTCCTTGTGACCTTGGGCAGGCGACTAAACTGCTCTGAGCCTCAGTTATCTCCTCAACCCAAATGGAGACCTTGCATGGATGTTGTAGATGGTGTCTGTGAAGCCCTAGTACCAGGTGCAGGTCTTCAGGAAGTGCTTGCTGCTGTTGTTATTATTATTATTATTATTAATTTGAAAAGTACTTATTTCCTGTGCATGAAGGATAGAATGGCTCTTAACAATTGTCCCACCGATTAACCAATACCATTTTTATTTCTAGAAATTTCTCTGCAACTTACCTGGTCTACAAAAACAGATGCTCAGGGATGGTGATCAGGTCAATTGAATTATTTAGTAATTTGTTCCTGAAGCAGCACGTGGAATGATTTTCCATCTGAGGGCTTTGGTGGCAACCCTACTACTTTTTTGTGGCATGAATGGTGGTCAGTTTCACCTCCAAATTTTCATCTAAGTCTCCAAATGAACTACACTGGCCCCTTAGTGGGTTTATTCTCAGTGTTGCAGCAAGATTGTGTAATGAAATTTAAGTTACAAAAAAAGGGGGTTTTGGAAAGGCAATAGAGACAAGAGTCTCTCTCTAGATGAGCGCCGTATTGAAGGCTGCCTATGATGGAGAATCCAGAAATAAGCCCTCTCTCTGTCACGGTGCCGTTATCTGAGGAGGCAAAGCCCCCACCTCTTCATTGCCTTTCTGTAGTCCCACCCATGGGCAGAAGTGCTAGCCATCTGAGCGGGTAAGAAGGAATGCCTGGAGAGTTGAGATGAACCCAGATGTGACCATGTCTGCCCCTGTCTAGTAACTTTGATTAACAGCCCCCCCAACCTGGAGGATAGGTACTTGATTAGGCAAGGGAGGACCTCCATGACCTGCATCACCCCCACCCGCTCTAACTTTCTAGTTATATTTGAGCCAGGGGCAGTCCTCCAAATTGAGCTCTGTTTCCTGTGCCTGCATGCTCTCCTTCCCTCTTCTCCTTTTCTCCTACCCCTCTTCCAACACTAAGCCCATGTGTCACATCCTCCTGGTGGTTGTCCACCCTGCACATTGAAAGTCCCGAGACCAAGGCTTCACCCTGACCAGTTACACCAGAATTTCTGCAGTGGCCCCAAACATCAGTGTTTTAGCAGTGTGCTTTTTCAAAATCACATTTCCAATGTGCCTGGGTAGCTTAGGTGGTTTAGTGTCTGACTCTTGATTTCAGCTTAGGTCTTGATCTCGGGGTTGTGTCACTGGGCATGGAGCCTACTTTAAAAATAAATAAAATAAAAAAATAAAAATTTGGAGTTATTCCAGTGTGTAGCCAAGGTTGTGAGCTACTGCACTAAATGGTGGCCACTTCTTTCTTTGTAAATCTAGCTGCCACATAGGGCCTGGTTTCAGTAAATGCTTGTTGAATGAGTGAATGAGGGTCATCCTTGGGATGCTTTGTCTTCTCAGGTACATATCTCTAAGATTGGCCCCTCTGCTTGTTATAACCATGCCTTGGGGACTGAATCCTTTGACTTGTGCCCTATAGCTCTCTCCTTTGTTCCTTCTTTAGCTTATCCAGTTTATTTTCTACCTTTCTTAAAAGTCAAAGTTTTAAAACCATTTTTCAGTATAAAAGTAACACATGCATATTTTAGAAAATTTGGACGTTAGCAAGAATGGGAGGCAAATCCCCTCCCACCATCCCAAAGCAGACAGGTCCCATGTTCCCTTCACTTTTCCTAATCTGTTGTCCTCTGGGCTTGCTTGACCCTCCGGCATGCCTCAGTAAGCTCAGTTGCTGCTGTCTGTGCTCAGACCCTGTGAACTTCCCCGTGAGTCCTGAAAGGAGTGCTCTTGAACATAGCATTCTTGGGAGCCACCAGGGCTAACTCCACTGAGGGCCGGTACACCGTGAGAAGGAGCTTAGTTATGTAACTCTTATCTTCCTCATTCAAGCAGGATGTATATGGGCTTTATTAGAATAAATGATAACATTTGTGTAACTTCTTTAAAATAATAACTTAAATGTTTACCAGCCTACCCCCTTGCCCTCCTTAGATATGAGATGAGTTTGCAGCTCAGCATGATCAAGGTGGTGTTTCTTGCTTGCGTTATAGTCTACTGTTGAATTGTCTCAGCCTGGAGGTAACATACTCACTTCTCATATTCCAAAAGTGAGAACTAGTCCCTCAGCCTCACCTAGACGAAGGAGGATGGGAAATGTAGTCTAGTAATGTGCCAGGAAGAACAATTATATTGGTGATCACCAGCAGTCTCTATCAGTCGTATTGCTCAAAGCACAGTGACGGAGCCACATCCTGGCCATGGAGGTGCTCGGTCTCTGTATTATTGAGGATACAGGCTTGGCTGCTATAACAAAGGCTAAAATGACAGTGACTTAAACAAGAAACAAGTTAGTTTCTCTTTCCCTTAGAGCATAAGCTAAGCAGTCCCATGCTGCTATGGTGGCTTCATTGTGCTCTGATGTCCTGAAGTGTTGTGTCCACACAGTTTAGGGTGGCTGCTTCAGCCCCTACCATCACGTCCGCATTCCAGTCCATAGGAAAGACAGAAGGAAAACGGAGGGCACAACCTGAAAGCTGGGCACATCATTTCACTTACATTCTTTGGCCTGAACTTTAGTCAGGCGGCCACACCTAGCTCCAAGAGGACTGGGAAATTTGGGTGGGAGTAATGTGGAGTCTGTTAACAGAAGAATGATTGGGTAGGGTGCAGGCAGAAAGAGGTGCTGGATACTTAGTAAGCTTTTAAAGGAAGCCTGTCTTAGTGGTTAAGAACATGGACCTGGAGTCATACTGTGTGGGCTTAAATTTTACTCTACCTTTTCCTTGCTTCATGACCTTGAGTGAATGACTTAATCTAGGTCTCCATTTCCTAATCTCTAAAACCATGCGTCAGCTACTTTCTGATGCTCTGCCAGACCCACTTGCCATCCTTTGCCATTCTGCTCTGCCTTGAAAAACATACCTTTTGGAATGTATCATCTGGCTTCCAGTTGGACTGGGCCAGTGGGGGCACTGGCAGGACATGGGGGCACGGTGGTGGTGGGGGCAGTGGAAAGAAAGAGGTGTCAGGGGGCTTATTCCCTTCCTGGCAGGCTGTGTTGTCCTAGGCCACGGCTCCTCCAGAGTCACCCTCATAGCATCGGACCTTGCTGGATTCTGGAATCTCCTCTCCTGACCTAGGGCCCCAGTGGCTCCCCACTATGGCTGTCCCTAGGGGGCTTCTTCATGGCTTCTTTTCCCTTCACCCTGCTCGGCACAGTGCTGTCAGTAGGGCCTTCATGAGACCCTCTTCAGTAATAATCCGGGCACACGGTCCATTTCCTGCTAGGGCCCTGGCTGACACGATGGGGATGATAATAGTACCGGCCTCAGACCACGGGGGTGAGAAGTGAATGCACTGAAGGACGAATGCGCGACTGCAGCGACCATCATTAAACATTTACTGTTTTCATGCCCCTAGGCAAGTGCTCTGATACCTTCAAGCATGGTCAAAACCTTCTGAGAGTTTTAATTTTTGGCCTATAAATTAAATAATATTGTCGCTCATCTGCCCTACCTACCCTATGTTAGGAGGACACGGCAAGGCTCGAGACTTGGGAACAAATCTGTGCCAAGTCAAATGTATCCTCCATCCAAAGTTCCTTTCCATTATATGGGGATGAATAAGGAGAAGGATGCTGGGCTTATCGTTCACCTCTTCTGTGCTGAGCACTTTACATGTATAAACTGTCTACTCAGCTTCCCGCCTTGGAGTTTGAATCATGTCACCCACATTGATGGCCTCAAATATATCAACTTCTGAGGATTTGCGTGTCCAGATCAAGTCTTTCTCGAAGGCTACCCTCCAGTGTTATGTCCAAGAATTCTCAGGAGTGCTTATTTGCATCCACAGTCAGTTCTGGATGCTCTAAGCTTTTTGCCAGGGGAGCTAGAATCCAGACCCGTGGACACCGTGTTAACTGCTCCGTGTCCTCTGTTCTTTAGAAACGGGTGGCCACACGATGCTGGCCATGGCTGCTGCTGTCCCTGCTCATACCAGAACCTGGAGGCTTGACGTTCACTTGCAAGCCTGGCTGGCTTCCCGGTGTCCTACCCTCTGCTGGCTGCAGGGGTGAGGATACCACTCTTCTCTGTGCTCTTTCAGCCTCAGAGTGGGTCCGGGGCCTTCTCATTACTACACAAGCCCAGACCCACCAAGGGTCTGGGATCAGGCTGGCTACCTGCTCTGTGCTGGCTGGCCTCCCAACAGCCAGGGCCAGTCACCCCTGCGTGGGACCTGCCCCAGATCGCTCCACCCTTGGAAACCTCTCTGTCTGCCTTCCTCCTCCCCCAACCCCAAGCATAGCTTCTGAGAGGGAGGGAGTGTTCACCCCCCTTTAGCTTTCTCTCAGGATGACTGACAGCGGGAAATTCAATTCCCTGCACAGGAAACCTCACCCTGCCGCAGGGTGTGGGCCGGCCTCCTGGGCTCCCACAGAACAGCCACAGAAGAGTCCACCATTGGTGTAGTTGCCTAAATCTGGGCAACTCAGTCTCTTCCATGATGGATCTGATTGGGGATATCAGCTCATTTCAGCCTCAGAACAACTCCGGGGAGCAGAAGGAATTATTTTCACATTATGGAGGAGGAAACAGAGGCTCACACTGGTTAAAATGATCGTCCTCAAATCACACAGCTAGTTAGAGGCAAACCTTGATTAAAAATATAATCTCCGGGGCACCTGGGTGGCTCAGTCGGTTAAGTGGCTGCCTTCGGCTGGGGTCACGATCCCAGGGTCGGGCTCCCTGCTCAGCGGGGAGTCTGCTTCTCCCTCTCCCTCTATACTGTCTCTCAAGTAAATAAATAAGTAAATAAATTTAAAAAAATATAATCTCTGTCTCCAGAGCCAATCTGTTTCCTGGGGAGGAGACTATACAAGTTGCCCTCCTCCCAGGGGGATTTGGTTGCAGATTGAATGCAATAAGTTATGTAGAAGGAACTAGCACAGGGCCTGACAGTACAGTACATGACGGTTCTATACATATTTGCTGCATATATGCATGAAGGGTGGGTGCTCAAAGCTATATATATGTATTTTTGTTTGTTTTTAGACCAACAAATAATGATCAATAGGCTCCAAAGGAATTTTCCATAATGGGATCTGAAGCAACAACCAGAAAAACTCCTTCTAGCTTCTTCCTTCATTCACTTCCAGCTCTCCCTGCCCCGTGTTACAGCCTAGAGTCCCTGCGACAGGAGACCTCTGATGGTTTCCCGGTGGTGATGGTGCTTGTGCTATTTCTAAAGGAAACGAAACCGTGGCAGCAGCGTGATTTGGAGCAGAGTGGTAGGAGCTCGGAGAGGAATCTGAAAACGTAACTAAGGACAGGTGGGCTCAGGCTCAGGTATAAAATTCACCGCCATGCTCCTGATGTTTGTTTGCGAAATGATGCCGTGCATGGCCCAGGAGATGAAGCTTTATTTCAGGGTGTTCTGGTTGGGAGAGAGAAGGGAGCAGGAAAGGGAAATGACAATAAATTCTGGGGGATAAATGGTTATTTACCTTGGCTAAACAAAAGAAAGAGCAAGGAAGCAGATACGGAATAATGGGATAAAACACACACACACACACACACACACTACACAGGAAAATGGGAAAGGCATTTTCCTCACCAGAGAGATGTTTTTACTAGACGTATATAGGCCGTGTCCAGTTACTCCTGACTATTAAACACAATGTGACTACCTATGAACAATAATATTTCGTCGGTTTTGAGCACTACTGGAATCTAGAGAGTGTTAAGTCACCAGCTTGATCTGTTCAGGAGTATTGTGGTTATGATTTCTGGGTCACGTTCTTACTGGATGATCATTCTGGAATATGTCTTTTTTGTTTGTATTTTTCTCAAATCAGTTTTGCTCAGGGTGGGCACATTAAAATGATTTGGTATCTCTTGTGTGCTCTCTCTCTCTCTCTGTTCCTCCTCTTCTCTTCCCCCCCTCTGGCTCTCTGTCTCCCTCCCTGGCCTCATCTGTGCCTCTGTTTCTCTATGTCTGTCTCCTCCCCCTTCCTGCTCTGGTTCCCTCCTCCCTTTTCCCATCTTAAGTTGGAATATGGACAGAAAAAGCAGTGCTTGCCTTCCTAGGGCCCTCTGCCAGAAAATGGAACAGGTCAAATTATAAAAAAGGATAAAAAAAGACTGCTCTTTGGCAAAATGGGGGAAACAGATGTTCAGGGGTGGTTTTGCTGTCTCTCGCTATGTGCTGGCTGCTGAAACGCTCTTCTTACAGGCTCGCTAGTTACAGACATTCATCATCATGGCACACATGTGTGGTTATTTTAATGTCAAATATGTATATATATTTATCTCTGCCTAATTCGCCTCTCCCCGTGACCTTTGTACCCCCAAATCCAGAGTTGGCAACATTACTGACCACCTGGTAGCAAGATTTATTTTCAAACCCAGAGGTTTTTTGTGTGTGTGTGGTTTTTTTTTGAACAGTGGGCACCATTGCTGCTTTCCGGTCACTGTTTACCAGTAAATATTTTATGGAGACTTCAGGTTTTTAAGAGAATAGAGAAGGGACCTATGGATGCAGAATCTGGTCTGAAATGAACCCTACAGAAAGTTCGGGGCTGAAGGGGAGCTGAATGATGAAGGTCTGCTGCTGGGATGTGTAACCTACCGGGGCATTGGCTTTCTGTCTCCCAGAGGTTTGCTATTCACTGGCTGTTGACCAAAAAGAGAAGTCCGTTATTGTAGCTTTGGTGGTTGTCCAGCCAGAAAGCTTAAGACTGTGTCCTTAACGCAACATATTTCCCTTTTGGCTCGAAAAGCCATTTTCCCCCCAAACTCAGAAGAGAGATTCCAGATTCTGAACATTTGCTGTGGACTAGGGTTTGCCAGGCTGTTTTCTGTCCTGTGCGACCCTCGTGTGGGTTAAGCTCATGTGACCACCCGCTGCCTTCACCTCCAGTGGCTCCCCATGTCGTATAGGATCAAACGAGTTAGCGCATCTAAAGCACTTAGGACAGTGCCTGACAAATGGCCAGGGTTTAGTAAATGCTGCCCATTTTTTGCTGCCTCCTCCCTGCCCCCCACTTCCCTCATCATTTTCAGGTATGTCTTCCTTCCTTGAACTCCATCCCATTTCTCCTCTCCTTTTCTGGTCATCTAGTGACACTGAAAGAAGAGAATAGGGAAAAAGGATTAACCACAAAAGTATAAAGCCAGAGCCACCACAAGCTCAAACAGTGCCTTTGAACAAATTGGAGAAAATCATCCTCTCCAAGTGGATGAAGAGCAGAGACAGGGTTGCCAGTTTAGTGGGTAGAGTGCAAGCTAGATTTCAGCCCCCCACCTCTGCCTCGTTCACTCCCTCGGCCTGGCACTCTTGTGCAGTGAACAGCTTACACAACTGAACATGGTAGCCCTGATCCCACACTCCCTGGGTGACATTCTCATGGATATTTCTTTCCTTTTCTGGGAACTCTTTCAGTGTTGTGTACATAATAAAAAGATTAAATTCTCCTTTGAGTAATTCTTTTAAAATAAGTTTCCCCTAAATTATTTACCTGATGGGGTTTATTTTCCCCAAGTTCTGATCCCCTGAATAAAACTATGTTTAAAACTTGCCGTACATATGCCAGTAGTTAACCAAAATTTATTTACTCCAGTTCAAATGGCAGTTTTAAATGCACTGTAATAAAAAGAGCTGATATTTGTTGAGTGCTTTCCATGTATTAAGTATCTTGCTAAGAAATTTATGTCAGTCATCTTGAAACAATCCTGTGAGGCAGATACTATTATTTCCCTCATTTTACAGATGGGGAACTGAAGCTTGAACAAGTTAAATAACTTGCCAAGTCCCACCTGGTGGGTGGTAGAGCCAGGGCTTGAGCCCAGCTCTGTTCTTCACTGCGAGGGTTCTTAACCCACCATCCCAATTCCAGGGTAAGTTATGAGAATGCAAACTCCAGATACTCAGTGGCAGATTCTTGGCAGAACCGCGATTTGCAATCAGGTCTATCTGACCGTAAAAATATGGACTGACCCGTTTACAATCCTGCATACAACTTGCCACGCACTGCAGGCTAGGCTTGGGGGCACAAGGGTGAAGAGACACAATCCTTTCCTCAAAGAAGCGTTGACCTAAGGCAGGGAGAAAGACCCAGTAACAGAAAATTTACAAGGTGGAGCTCTGGCTCCTCCAAGCTGATGGGTACTTACTGACCGGGAACCTTGAGTGGGTTATCTAAATTCTCTAGACCTCAGTTTACTCATCTGTGATATGGGAATGCAAATACCTACTTCATAGGGTAATTGGGAGGGATTAAATAAGATAATACATGCAAAGTACTTAGCACATAGTTGGCATTCCATGTGTGGTTGTAATTATTATTATCATGGTAAGCGCAATCAGGGAAGTACTCAAGGAGGGCCTGGGACCCCAGAGAAAAGGAACCTGACTCAATCATGGAGGTCAAGGGGAGGCCAGGCAGGCTTCCTGGAGGAGATCCATTCTTCCCAGCATGACCTGCAAGAGAGCAAGGGTACCAGGCAGGAACAGCATCATATCTGTCTTAGAATAGCTGTGGCAGTCCCAGAACCACAGTGAGCTCCTCCTCAAGGGGTCGCGTCACTGAGTGCTGAATAACGGAGAACAGGTGGACGAAGCTGAATCTTCTCCCGCATCCGCGCCTGGGGTTTAGCATGGAAACTCTACAAAGTGGGAATGTAACCCCATTAACTCCTTCCTTAAATGCTGGGCCAGGCCTGATACCTCATGGAGTCTGTCCCGCTCTCAAAAGGTCCTTAACATTTGGCCTGGGGGGGTGGTTCAGTGGGACAAAGCTGTTAACACCATGTTCATTCGAATTTCACTCCTTTTTTCCATTATTAGCATCATTGTTGCTTTTTAGGACTATCATCTCCTTGGTGCTGACATTCCACATTGTTTGCCAAACGAGAGACTGAGGAATCCTCTAAGGCGGGTATAGGGACATAACCCTGGGTGGGCAGGTATTTGTCAGAATTAGCAAACAAAAATACAGGATACCCAGTAAGTTTAATTTTAGATGAACGGCAGATGATTTTTTTTTTTAGTATATGCATGTCCTCTGTAATATTTGAAACATACTATACTAAAGAAATTTTGTTGCTTTTCTGAAATTCAAATGCAGCTGGTGTCATGTGTTTTATCTGGCAGCCCTAGGTGTAGGAGCAGCGTCTGGGGATGCTCTGTTCTTTGCACCGGATTTTAGTTTGCTCTGTTAGGAGGCGTGATAAAACACAGCTCTGTCCCTATCACCAGGTATTCAATCCGCACGGGACTCCATTTAGGTGCTTCTATCAATGAGACCTGATTGCTGATGTCTGAGTTCTTTTATCACCTCAATTAGAAAAGGATGTTGGAAATTAATCCTTCCTAGAGTAGAAATCCTAAACAACTTCAGGGATTTGATGCGTGCTCCATTTGTATAACATATAAACACAGAGCAACTCCTCCTGGATAGGCCGCATGGCTTCTGGAGTCCGGATATTAAGGTTTTGTTCTTTTCCATTCTCTCTTGTAACAGAAGCTCAGGTCCAATCTTTTCTCTTTTGGAGAGTCAGAACATCTTCACATCCTCGTAGGAGTGGATAACCAGTGCCCTCCTTCTGTAATGCATCGGCACTCAGCCTGTGCTAGATCATCACCAGAGGGGTGACATATGTGTGAGTAAACCTGGTTTTGCTAAGTGGTGATCTTTATTATAACAGTTTCTTTATAGGGAGGGAACGAAAACCTGACTTTCTGTTTCTTGCACCCAGTCGTCCGTGTTTGTGTCTTCTAGAGCTTTCAACATTTTTTCTTACTGCGATCCACTATCAGGATACACTTTACATCGAGACTCACACATACAAATTTTAATATAAATATAACTAAGACAGAAGTTGTATGGGATAGTAATTACCCTTATTAGATTGGCTGCATCTGGTATTTTCCATTATGTTTTCTTTTACTTATTTAAAATGCTGCTTAGCCTGTTCAGTTGATTTCTACTAATGGGTTGCCAACTGCCATTTAAAAAACAATGCTCTAGAGTGTTATATGGCAAATGGAGAATCAGTCTGTTCTTCCTTTCTTTCTGAAAGCTGCCAAAATATTTGAAGATAGCTATCAAATTGTATCTTAATCTTCTCCACACAATGGACCAGAGCTAATACGCTCTGCTTTCTCCATTCCATCATGCTCAACATCTGCAGAGTGCTCTCTAGGTGAGGAAGAACTCAGAGAACTGAGCACATGGCCTCACATACAGCTTGACCAATACTTGGCATAGTGGGATCATCAGACCCCTTGATCTCAACCTCCCATCCAAATTACTATCACTCCATCAATCAATACTCATTGGGAATGGTTACTTAATATTTTAAATTTACCTAAAATATCTAACCCGTTTTTTTCCTGTTTTGTCTATAAGGGTATCCGGAGATATTTTTCCTAATTGGGGAGGGGAGGGGCTCAAATCACAATGCCCATCATTCATGTATCCTGCATCTACCAACGAGATATTCCCAGACTCAAGAAATGTAAACAAAAAGAAACTGTGTATCTAGCACAACAACAATTAAATCTCCTCTTACAATGACCATATTTTGAAAGAAAATGGATAACAGGTTAGTAATAACAGCTAATAATTATGGAGTGTGTGCTGCTTGCTAAGCACAGAGCTGAGAGCTTTATACTTTACATGCAACTGACTCATGCATTTCTCACAACACTTTGAGGTGGATGCTACTGTAATTACCACTTACTGAAAGAAGAAAAACTGAACTTTAATAAAGTCAGGTCATTTAACCAGTCATGTAATCAATAAGTGGCAGAGGGGAAGCTGGTCCCAGGCCCATCTGACTCCTCAGCCTGTGCTCTAGAATACTTAACTCAGTATTGAGTCCACATATGGGAGGCTACCTTTGGTATGTCACATATCTAGCATGGTGCTTTTTTGGGGGGGCTTCATAGATCTTGCTCCCTCCCATAAGGAAATGGAAGAACTTAGTAGCAAGTTGAGGTTCCTAGCAGCCCCCAGGAGTCTATGGAGACCGTCTAGATTCATCACTAACGGCACTAGGGTCAGGCCTCATGGTGCTTTCTAGTGGTGCGGTGCTGCCTGGAGGATGGGGAGGCATCTCTCCTGTCCAGGAGACCTGGGAGGAAGAACTGAGTGCTTGGGAAACAACACAGCTCTGCTCTGAACACAGGCTGGAATCCTGACTCTCTCACTGACACACCATGTGATCTCTGGAAATTCACCTAATCTCACCTCGCCCCTTTTCCTCATGTGTAAAACATGGATAATAGCACCTGCTGTGCAGGGCGTTGGGTACGGATAAAATGGGATCATGTACGAAATCACCTGGCACAGAAGAGATACCACTCTGTGCATGCTGGTTCAAGACAGAACACTGCGTTCTGATCATTCTTCTACAACAAGCAAGAGACCTATTCCTTCATTTAGACTGAGATTCGGAGTACATGGAAACGTAGGTCCCCAAATGTCTTATACCAGTGGTTCTCAAAGTGTGGTCCATGGACCAGTGGCATCAGCATCGTCTGGAAACTTGTTAGAAATGCAATTCTGGGGTACCACCCTGACCTCCTGAATCAGAAAATCTGGGGTGGGAGGGTAACCCCCTCCTCCCCCAGCTGCTGTCTCTTCTAACAAGCTCTTCAGGTGACTATGATGCAGGTAAAGTTTCAGAACCACTGCCCTCCTGGCACTGAGGATCTGGGGTCTTTCCCCGTTTTCAGAAGGACTCAGTTGAAGCCTCTGGAGAGACTGCATCTTTCGTGTAGAGACTGTGACCATATACATAGACTGTAGAGTTCACTTTCAGGTTGTTTCCATTTGATCCTCTTGTTACTGTTTATCCCAAGTTGTTCATTTTCTGACGTTCCTTATCTCTCTCCCACTTAATTTGAAACTCATCTTCTATATACCTTATATCACAAAGGTAGACTGAAAAGGGACCATTCACAGACACTGGGTAGAGGAGACTGGTAACATTCCTGTGGAACTCTTCCAGGGCCCATCCCTGCAAGCCCTCTCCTCCCTTTGTCTCCTTTAAGTTCTCCCCTCTCATTGAGCTCTTCTCTGCTTCAGAATCTTTGCACATGCTGTTTGCCCACCTGGAACACTCTGGCCCTCTCCAGCACCATCTTGGAGACGCCTTCCCTATCCAGCCCCTTTCTCCCTCCTTAGTCTCTGTTACTGCGCCCTGCTCCTGTTCTTCATCACACATAGACCAACGAATTATAGGCTTATTTATATACATGTTAGTTAGAGCCCATACGACAGTACTCACACACCTGGCAGAGTGTGTGGCTTATCAGTCAATGTAACCAATAATACGTTTTGAAGGAACGAATGAATGCGTGCGTCATTGTAGCTCTCCTGTGGCTCTGCTTGCTTTTAAACTCTATTGTGCTTTCGGTTAATCCTTTCAGTTAGTCCTTCTGTTTTTTGGTCTTAATTTTTTCTAGTTATTTCTAATTATTCCCCCCTCTACCTTGAACTTTTCTGAAGGCTCTTGTTCTGCTTAGCGTGATCCTGGCTTTGTCGCTGACACACAATAAATACTTTCTGATTTCTGGATGGGTAACTTATCAGTTAAGATGTGAATTTGAACTCTTCCCCCCCACTCTGACTCTATGCTGTAAAATAATTTCTTTTCTCCTGAATTGAACCACCCGGAGTGGCTAGAGCCATTAAGAATGTTGAGTTTCCCCACTTCTCTGTCTTTGGCATTTAAATTACAAGACAGGTCATCTTTAGTGCATATTCCAGAAAGAACCAGAACTGCTATACAGGTTGCGGAGGGGTCTTCCTTCTCACTGTTGTTTGTAGCTAAGAAAAGAAAGGACACGTTTTCAGAATAAAATACCCGAGCGTCCTTTTCAGAATGGCGGCGACAAGGGCTCTTAAGTACGAACATTCTGACCTGAGTTATTGCCAGTTACTGTGACAATCCTTGTTTTTAATAGTGATTTTATGTTGCTATTGTTTTAGAAACTCAGTATGATTCCAGCTTTAGGGGGAAGAAAACCCAAATTTGTCTACATCATCCTTGGAAATAGAGAAAAACATAATTAGTTTTTTGTTCATGAAAAAAGGAAAAGGAAGAAATAACCATATCATGATATACTGTAGGATGAACAAAACTGAGGGTGCCTCCTGCTAGTCTGCAATTGGATTCACCCAACAACTCAACGGAATGATCAATATGGTCAGAAGCTTGGAAGCCTGTAAACGGGCACCATTAATTACTCAACTAACCCAGTGGTTCTCAGCGGGGGGCAATTTTACCCCATAGGAGACATTTGGCAACATCTGGAGACATTATTAGTTGCCACCACTTGGGGTGGAGTTGCTCCTGGCATCTACGGGGTGCTGCTAAAACCTCCCTCCAATGCCCAGGACAGTCCTTCATAATGGAGACTCATTTGGTCCAAAATGTTAGTAGTGCTGCTACTGAGAAACCTTGAGAAAACCAATCAATCAAAAAATATGAGCTTTCAATACTCCCAAGATTTCTATAGTAACAGTAGCAATTAATAATTGAAATGATTATTACTTATTAAATACCTTCTACTTGCCAGCCTCTTTGTAAAGAATTCCTAGCTACTGAGTCAGGATCTGACCCCAGGTTTGTTCGGGGACATTGTCTGTATTCTCCTTCCTTAGCATTTGTGTGTGTGTGTGCATTTTCCCTGGACATGATCGTGTCTACCCTCTGCTGATTGTGTTTTCTATAGATCAAGTTAGGTGTTGAGTGCATCCTAGGTAATACACTCATGGGAGAAAGCCACGGGCAAGAAGAGACCGGTGTGTCGCTATGGGTGGTGAAGCTAAAAACATCCAGACAAACAGGCCTCAGATCTATAACTTACTAGATGAGTCTAACGCCTATGTAGGATGGTAGCAGATTAAGTACCTACTAAAGTAACCTTTAGTAGGTACTTAATAAATATTTGTTGGGAAATTTTTTCATAATCAACAAAGTCCTTGGTAAGCTTCAAATGGAGCAGGGTTTTCAAATGTCCTATTCTGTTATATAACGCTGAGTTCCTCCTAAAAGCAGCACCTGGTATTTCCAGAAGTTCAGAGGCGCCTCACCTTGTGTATTTCCACTTGCTCTTGACAGCTTTCTCTTCTTTGTTTTTTACTGTTCCATTCTTAGTCAGTCTGGCCTGGCAAAGGCTCACCCCTTGCTCCTCCCTCTCCGCACACTATATTCCCTGGCCCCCCACCTACTCGAGGCTCTCCCAGTATTCCCTGAATTTTGCTCCTGTCAACAGCTTGCAAGATGGGGGCAGGGCATGTGTCAGAGGAAGCATGTGCCATGTGAGAAAGCTTATTTGAGAACATGATTTTGTATTTGGAAACAAGCAGGAAAAAATCACAACTATCATCATTGTAAAACCGAGAACTGAAAGAAAAGCTTGGGAGAAACCGTCTTGCCTGGCAATAATATGGCAATGATCATATCTACGGTGGGCGTGACCGTTGTATATTTATGAAAAGGGGCTCAAAGGAAAAGTGCTGAGAAGCACGACAGTGTGTGCTTTCTTTTCCTGTGTCCATGTCTTTGCTAGTAGTATCCTCCTCCTCTCAGCACTCGAACCTGCCGTTTGCCTGCCGTACAGCATCAGTCACTCCATTCTGCTCCCATAATGCTTTATTTTTAACTTCTAATATGTCACCCATCATCCTTTACCTTGATCATACCAAGCTCTGATGTAGTGAATTCTTCTGAAAGAGAATCACAAGAGCTCCTTGACCTCAAGGAGCCAGTCAGAGACCTTAGTTCGTGCCCCTCAAACTGCAATGTGCCAGGAGTCAGAATGGATTCTAGGACGTCACCCTTAGAGATTCTGAATCTTTTGATTCAGAATCATGACCACTCTCTTCTTGCCATCTGTTGTTTCCCTCCTAGTAAGTCCAGGCCCATCCTAGTCAAAGTAGTAGTTGATAAGGACTTTAAGGGGTGTGTTTGGAGGGTGCAGAGAAGAAGAGTGAGGGGAAAGGAGGTTTGCATTTTATTAGGGAATTTCAATTCCTTGGTATTTCAAATCACTAGAGGAGAAACAGGGTTTCTTTTACTGGATTTCTATTGTGTGTCCAGCACTTGATAAGCCAATGAGGTAAGTGTAATTATTCCCATTTTACAGAGGAGGAGGCTGAGGTTCATGTTATGTTACTCTTCATAGCAGGAAATAAGTGGACCCAGGATTAGAACTCAGGACTAGCTCTAAAGACCACATTCATTCTCCTCCACCTGGATGCCTCTGTCATCTGGTCTGGAACATCCTAGTACGTGCCTTGTTTGGAGTTAAAGACTGTTCTTTGAGTTGTCCCTAAGAGTGCTGAAATTGTTCCATCACCTTCTTAACCTTCCTGGGAGTGAGTAAAAGACAACTGGGTCACTTTAGAAAGAATGCTGACATTTAGAGTATCTAGATCCAAAGAAAACACAGATGCTGACTGGTGAGCTACCTTCCTGCTAGTAAAGCAGATTTCAGTTTTTGTTGTCGACATACCTTGTTTCTATTTGGCCTCAACCACATGTTGGAATCTGGAACCAAATATACTGTAAAACATTATTGATGACCTGTTGCTAGTCAAATCCGAAGTCTTTTTCTCAAGCCTTTGTTCCTGAACAATAAATTCTCATATATATATATATATTTTTTCAGATATATTTGATGTGCAAGATTATTCATTTTCTATATTTGATGTGGTGATTATTAATAGTTGAAGAAATTCAGGTGCATGGAGGGGAAAATTTGGCCTGCCATGTACTTGACCCTTGTGTTATTACTTGGTATCCAATTTGAAGAGCTCAGGCTAGGTCCACCTGCTGGGGTCAGCTGACTGTGGAGCCCACAAGCAGTACCTACCACATCATGGAAAGTCTAGGAATCCGGAGCCCTTGCTAGAGGGACCTTCTCAAAACTTCCTCCATGCCTTTAAACCTCCCCACTCTTCTACTTCTCCAACCTTTGCTCTTCTTCCTCCTCCTTTCCCTAATTTTTTTGTCCTGGGCCTTCTCCAAGTAAACCGACCTTCATAGCTTCATTTCTATTTTTCTCTACATGTCTGTTCTCCACTTCTCACCCAGGTTCTTGTTCCTTCTTTCCTCTTGCCCAGAGGACAGTAAAGTCTTTCAGCAACTTCCTCAAACCAGTTCCCCCTCTTCACTCAGCTTCTCCCAGCATTGGTCCCATGACACATACTTCCAGGAATGGTCCATTCTGCCTATGACCCAGGTTCCAAACTGGCTTGACTTGATTACCTTGTTCGTCGTCCTATCTAAGTCACTGGGAAAAGTAAAATCTTGCCTCAAAGGGTTGGTATCTTCACTGTATTTGGTATCTTCAAAGATTTGGTATTTGTATGGTCTCTCGCTCTTTCTTTCCCATCTCCTTTGCCTGGACTTCACATGTCATTGCTTCCTGAGACTGTTTCCCAGATCAGCTCCCTACCTCACAAGGCTATTGAAGGGTTGATTGAAATAATAATAGCAAGTATACATTCAGCACTTATATGCATTATGCTAAGTATTTTATTTGTTACTTCATTGCATCCTTACAACCACCTTGCCATGGCTATTTCCATCACCTTGCAAATGAAACAGAAGTTTAGAAAAGTTAGGTGACTTGCCCAAGGTCACGCAGTGAGTGAGTGGGTGAGCTGTCACTCAACCCATACCTGGTTTGTTCCAGTGGATGCTTGCTTGTAACTATTAAATTTTGCTGCCTCCTAGGATATAGTGTGTTATCTAATGGGGGCAATTAATAAATGTTGGTTTCCTTCCTTCTTTCCCTCCTTTTTCTATCCATTATCTTTTCCCCACTCTAGACTAATTTCCTACAAATTTCCTACAAATGCTACCTGCATCTGAGCCCCACCACCCTTCAAGGCTCCCCTTTCTTCTGCACAGAGTCAGTCCTTTACTCCACATTTTTCAGGCACCACCAGCGCTTTCCTGTTTTCTGGTTGCATATCTTTTCTACTTAAATCCTAGAAAGGCTGGTTAGCTGCTGTTTCTTTTGTTTCTTTTATGTATTATCAAGTCCTAGGGTAGCTGACTTTAAATGGAGTTAGGTATTTGGTAAATGATTGTTAAATTACTGCCTTTGGGTTTTATCTTGAGAGCCGAGGTTACTGAGCCATCAGAGGAATCAGAAGAATAGACTGGAATCAGGATACACAATCCACCAGAATTGACCAGAAGGGTACAACCGCTGGCGGACTACTTGGGGAATTGCCCCACTCCAGGCAGGAATCCCAGAAGAAATCCTGATCTAGTGAGAAGGCAAAGAGAGGAGAGGAGCACAAGATAAGAGGTGTGGTATGCACTGACTCCTGGTAATGTCTTCCACAGCAACTATTCTATTCCCTGGTCTGTCCACCTGGCAGCAGCAGAGCAGGCCTCTGAAAGCTAGGGAGAAATGTTATGGTTGCATGGTTCCAGGTCCCCAGATCAAGGCTCCAGAGGTCTGCCCAGTATAATTGCGTATAATGGGATGCGTGAGTAGTGTTTCTTAATACAGCCCGATTTAAGAGGTGGGGCAGAATCGGCAACATTTTTCCAGAGTCACTTTCTGTGCTTCCACCAGGGCAGATAACAGCCTGTGGGGTTGTGACCACAGGATGTACGGTTCTGCCAACACATTTACTACCTAAGGCTATAAGACCTGTTTGGGCCCTTCTGCTTGTCAACAGAGTCGAACGTAGCAGCTCAGCGCCCAATCCCAGTGTGTGATAGACGTACCCGGGCCTGAGGAATGCAAAGAGCAGTGTAGCCGCTTTTCACCTGGAAATTCCACTTAAGAAGAAAAGATCCGAAACATAACCTAATCTGGACTTTGAGGGCAGACCGGGAAACCGATTTCTGCCCGAGTTGGCCCGGTGGGAAGGAAGAGAAACTCAAAGGAGGGAGAACTGTTGAGTCTGACATTAATTAAGCCGCGGCAGGGAAGCAAACGGCGGAGGCTGTCGCCCTCCTAAACTCTCAGGGAGACACGTCAGCCGGAGCTCGGGGCAATTTCAGCGGGCGACGTCCCGGCCCGGGAGGGGTGGCGGGCGGCTGCAGGCGGGCTCTAGGGCCCAGCGGCCCGGCGCCGGGGCGGGGGTGGAGTGTAGGGTTACAGTGACGAGCCCGACGACCCTCCCCGGCCCGAGCGCGGGGAGCGGGGAGCCCGGGGCGGGGAGCGCGGGCGGCGGCGGGGCGCGCGGGACTCTCTAGGACCCAGCAGCGGCGGACGGCTTCGGGGCTGGAGGTGAAGCCCTGGCATTTCTCTCCTTCCTGTGTGAATGGGGCTGACTGTCGGGCGCCGCTTCCCCGCGCTGCCCCACGCCATGCCCTGCACGCTGCCCGGCGGCCGCCTTCCCCAGCCGCGCCACTGAGCTAGCCATGGTCGCCTCATGTGGCGGGCAAAGTTGCGCCGGGGAACTTGTGAGTCTGCGGTGAAAGGTAACCAGTCCCCGCTCAGGGTGCGGGGAGGGCGCCTCCGAGTCTCCCACGCGAGGGACCCAACCGACCGCTGCTCCTCCACCCCTTGCTGCTCCCGGCACGGAGCTCCTCCTCGGGGGACCCGGGGCTGAGATCGGCCGGGCTCCCCAGCGACTTGGGCAGCCGATTCGGCGCGGGTGGCCGGGAGTGTCAGCCACCGCAATCTTGCCCTCCCTTACCCAGATTAGTTAAAAAAAAAAAAAAAAAAAAAAAAAAAAAGCAGAACTCTGTTCCCGCTCCACCCTGCAGGCCCCCCGGTGCCGGCGGGTCGGATCGCCGCGCCGCCCCGCGCCCCATCCGAGCCTGGGACGTCGTGTGGGCCGGCGGGGCTAGGGCCCCGGGGTGCGGGCGCGCCCCCGACGCGGGGCTGGCCTTTCCGGAGGGGCGCTGCCATATGGCTGCACTCTCCGAGACGCGCCCGCGCGCGGGTCTCCCGGCGGCCGAGGGAGGGGGCGGAAGCGAGTGGCCGGTGGCCGCTGCCCTCCGCGCGAGACAAAGGCGCGCACACGGGCCCGCCCGACGGGATGCGGCGCCCCGGCCGGACCCTTCCTGCCGCGCGGGGGAGTCTCGGCTGTGGCGGGCGGGGCCGGCCAGGGGGTCGCGCTCCAGACCCGGGGGCTCGGATCGCGTTAGCTGCTGCTCCTTTGTTCTGCCCAGACAAGTTTCTTAGACAGAAACTGGGGAGTTAGACTTAGCTCTCCCTTGCTGTTAGTGCTGCCTTTAAAAGAATCTGGTTTCAAGGGGGGAAAATTAAACTTTCCAAGTGGAACTGGTTTTTCTTGGAATGTGACATTTGTGGCAGGAGGGAGATTGGCATGTCGGCCCCTGACAGCCCTGCGGAGCCGGGGGCCCTGCGCCGGGGCAGGGGCCGAACGTGCCCCGGAGGCTGCAGGGCTGGAGGAAGAGGCGGCGAACCCACGACGCCGCGCGCGCACCCACCTCGAGGGCCTCTGCCTCCTGCACTGAGCTCGCGGCGGCGACGTTTCCAAGTTTCCCCCTTAGGAGCCCAGGCTGTGAATCCCGGCTCCCTACCCGCAGCTCCCGCGCCGCGCCACGCCCTACTCCGTAGGGTCTTGATTGGTGGCTGGGGAGACTTTCCCTTTCCATTTTTGTTTGAAGGTTTTGCTATTTTGGCTTGGGTGTTGGTTTACTGTCTTCAAATGGCAGTGCTTTGGAAAGTGCCCAGCTACTGCATGGATCACCTGGACTGGGGCTTCAGTAGAGGGGCGCCCTGATCCTGTGGCTTTTGCGGTTGGGACCGAACATTTTGTGCCCTTGGTCCCTCAACTCCTTTGCTCTGTCCTGAGAAAGTGCGGACATGGTTGCCCATTTCCTTCTTTCAAGGCATGTTATGAGAGGCGAGTTTTTGTACTCCTTACAAAGTCGTTGGTTGGTAGCGTAGGTAGGGGGTCAAGAGGGCCAATTATCATCCCCAGAGATGCTCTGGACTACCCCAGACAATAACGTTACTTGCCATAAGCGAGTAAAACCAGAATAGAGAGATATTAATAGCTGCTATCCCAAAAAACTTCCTTCCTTTTCGGGAAGTGAAAAGTCAAGCCTTGAAATGTTGAACAATTATGGCTCTCTGCAGGGCCTGTGGGTCCCTGCCAAACTGACTTAAGATTTCCCCTGGCTGCCCACATTGCTGACTACCCACCGCTCCTGGCTGCCCACCACTGCTGGACCCTGTAGGTGGCAGACCCAGGGTAAGGATTAAGGGGACTCTCTAAATTGCAAGTTCTTGAAGAATCTAGACCAATTTGAAATTTATTTCCCAGGATGGTGTTCTGAACATGTTCATAGTGCATCTACTGTGACCATTCTTTATGGGAATTGTGTGGGAACAATATTTGAATACACTTTGAACTGTTTTGCAGAGGAGTAAAGGGTTGGAAACCACTTATTTGACCGAATGAAAAGGAGGAAGATATAGAGTAAAAGTTTTAGAGATGCCTCTAGTCTCCTCATGGGGTCAGGGGGAATATTTAGTTTTTGGATAGGTTTAGTTTGACTTTTGTGAGATACATTTCTCAAGATAAATAAGGAAACCCTGGTAAACTCTGCAAACGGATAGGAGGGAGAGAAGGTGCCACACTTTTAATTGACCCTCCCTCTTCTTTTTGAAATGCACAGAAGTCTTGTTTTTTTTAGGTTCTGTGCTGATGGTGGAGGGTGAAGAATACTAATGTACCGAAGGGCATGTGGAGATCAAAGCATTTAAAAATACATCTTTTCATGGAAGCTAATGGAGGACTTTCAGTTTAAATGGGATTTAAAAGTGCTGTCCTTAAGAAAAGCACATGAATGCAGAAATGTGAGTGAGTAATTTTATGGGAAGGCACTCTGCTGATTAGACTTGAGAGTGTCTGCCCTTGGCCAGTGAGTCTGGAGGCTTCTGTGGGTAGAGCTGTGCTTTTTTTTTTTTTTTTTTTTTTTTGAAGTCTACCTCTATGGAGAAGAGCGGACCCAGGGCTTGGGGGAGAAATGGCCGAACTAATTGAAATTAGAAGGCAGCCTGGCTGGTGCGAGTTGCAGGGAAAAGTGCAGCCCCTAGGTACCAGGGCTGTTTTTCTTCATAGTAATTTGTGAAACTGCTTGGAAAATGATTAAGTACTGTATAACGTAAGGCTTTTTAAAAAAAAAAAAATTAATGACTTCTGAAACAAGGGAATTGCTAGTGAAAACTGTAAAAATCTGATTTTCCAGGCCAGTGAAATAAAAGGAAGTAACTTTGTAAGACCTGTTAGTAGTTCTGATATGCAAAATTCTCCCAAAGTAGCATCCCGCACCGCACCCCCCCCCCCCCCCCCCCCCCCCCCCCGCCACAACCCCCATGTGGCTATCTGCATTTCAAATGCATATGGAAGCAGCTCAGGTCAGGAAATCCTCTAGCGTTTTGAATAATTTTTCTCCTCCTATTTTTTCATTAATTTTGGTAGGCTCTTGTGTCCCAGAATTCACTAGGCAATGGAATACTTGAAAAGCCAAGGGGTAACTTGGAGGTCAACTAAGAGGACATATTTGATTATAAGGTTTGTTGGAAATAATCAGAGGTTGTTGAAGTTTTTGTTTGTTTGCTTATCAATTTTTTTGAATTTTTATTTTGTTGGTTTGACTTTGTTTTGTTTTGGAAGAAAGGCAAAATTTAAATCTTGGCCATTGTGGGTAGGTCAATACACTACTTTTGCCAAAGGAAGCCACGCCTGGGCTTGTGCGTTGGCACATTCCCCGTTCTCTAAATTGTGAGGCCCTTGGCCTCTGTTCTTGTGAAACAGGATCTATTCATTCCAGGCACTTAGGATAGGACTCCTGGATTCCCAAAGGGGTTTACACATCAGGCCTTTTTTTTTTTTTTTTTTTTTTCATTTTATGAGGGGGATGGGGAAGTAGCTCTAAGATGTTAGGAAATGTATCCCTATTAAGACTGTGGAGAATTGGATTTAACTTTTAAAAAAAATGAAGTCACATAGACCTACTGTGTGACTTTAAATCTGTGTTTGGGACCTCACTGACCAGTAGTGCAGCTATATATACCTCTTTTTTGTTCATTTTGTTTTGCTTTTAAGTAAAAGGCCTGTAGTTCACTTTTTTAAAAACTTTTTATTTTGAAATGATTATAGCTTTATGGAAAGTTGCAAAAATAGTAGAGAGGTCCTGTGTACTCTTCACCCATTTTCCCCCATTGGTAACATCTTACGTAACCAAAGTACAATAGAACCAGGAAACTGACATGGGTGCAGTCCACAGAGCATAGTCAGATTTCACTGGTTCTGCATGCACACATCTGTGTTTGTGTGTATATATACTTCTTTGCATTTTTTTCACACTTGTGGATTCTGATAACCACCAGCACAGCCAAGATATAGCACTATTCCATCAGGTCAAGGATGTCCCTTATGCCACCCCTCACAGTCACATCCACTCTCTCCCCTTCCCGCACCCAGCTGTAAACCCTAGTAACCACTAATCTCTTATCCCTCTGTCATTTTGAGAATGTTACAAAAATAAAATCATGTGGTATGTAACCTTTTCAGATTCACTTTTTCACTCAGCATGATACCCTTGAGATCCACCCAGGCTGGCACATTATCAACAGTCTGTTCTTTTTTATTGCTGAGTAGTAGTCCATGGTATGGATATACCACAGCTTGTTTAACCATTCCCCTACTGAAGAACACTTGGGTTGTTTCCAGTTTTTGGCTCTTATAATTTAAGTTGCTGTGAACATTTGTGCACGGGATTTTGTACAGACATGTTTTCATTTCTCCAGGATAAATGTGCAGGAGTGTGATTGCTGGGTTTTGAATGGTAGGGGTATGTTTTGTTTTTTTAAGAAATTGCCAAACTGCTTTGTAGAGTGGCTGTACAATTTTGCATTCCCACCAGCCACGTATGAGAGATCTGGTTTTTCTCTGCATCCTCACCTGCACTTGTTTATTATTTTAGCTGTCCCAATAAGTGTTCTAGTCTCAGCCTGATTTTAATTTGCATTCCCTAATGGCTAATGATGTTGAGCATCTTTTCATGTTTGCCATCCATATGTCCTCTTTGGTGAAATGTCTGCTCATGGCCTGCTCATGTTCTAACTGGATTGGGTTTTTTTATTACTCTTAAGCTTTGAGAGTTCTTCATATATTCTAAATATGAGTCCTTTGTCAGATATATGGCTTGCATATATATTTTTCCAGTATGTAGTTTGCCATTTTATCTTTTTAACTGGATCTTTTGCAGGGCAAAAGTTTTTAATTTTGATGAAGTCCAGTTTATTGATTATTTTTCCCTTTTATGGATTGTGTTTTTGGTGTCACATCTAAGAGTGCTTTACCTAGGCCTACATCCCAAAGATTTTCTCCCATGTTTTCTTTTTAAAGTTTCATAGTTTTACATTTTTTAAAAAAGATTTATTTATTTATTTATCTATTTTAGAGAGAGAGAGGCAGGGAGGGGCAGAAGGTGAGGGAAACTTAAGGAGACCTTGTGCCGAGTGAGGAGTCCAATGTGGGATGCTATCTCGTGACCCTGAGATCATGACCTGACCTGAAACCAAGAGTTGGACGCTCAACCGACTGTGCCACCCAGGACCCCCATAGTTTTACATTTTATGTTGAAATTAGTTCATTTTTGCCCTCTTTTAAGAATTTGTATGTCTGGCTACCGATCTTAAAAACCATCTCTCAGGTGTTTAGTATGTTTTTAGTGCTTTGGAAGCACACTGTTGACCCAGGCATGTTCCCACTCTCAAGAGCTCACCCCTTAGTGGGATTGTTGTATGGACGATTTGGTGTGTGAAGAACAGTAAAAGAGACAAACATGATGTGCTGTGGGAACACTGAGCAGAGAGGGCTCACTTTGGTGGAGGCAGTTGGGGCTTCCCTGGGCAGGTTGCCCATGCATGGTGGGAATAAAATCAGTTCTTGCCTTTGATGCAGGTTTTGGATATCTGTATTGCCATGAATTCTTCAGTGTGGGTTTTCCTGGTTCTTGAGCACATGCTGAGGGACTTGGGGTAAACTGAGTGTGGTTGAGGGCTTTTTTGGAACTGCACATGGCGTAATAGCTTAAAAAAATAATAAAAATGCAGTATAATAATAAAATGCAGTATAATAATAAAAACTCAATAACATACAGAGTATGAAGACAGTTAGATAGCCTTAAGATGAGAATGTGTGTTAAAGGGAAAAAGGAGGTAATACTCTAGGTTGTTTGTGGACCTGGTTTGCTTCCTGGCCCTGCTGCCTCCTTGCTGTAGAATCTCGGGGAATTTGACCTGCCGAAGCATCATGGATAAAACGAAGACAGTAATAGTTCTTTACCTCTTGGAATTGCATGAGGGTGAAAAGAAATAGTGCATATGTACAGTGCTGGACACATTGAAAGCACTCAGTAAATACCTGCTGCTATTATTATTATTATTAAAATAACAGAGAGACCAATGGTTTTAGAATGTTATGTGTATTCTCATGTATGTCCTGTCTCTGAGAAACTGGAATTCCAGTTCTTATAGAAACTGAGCTTTTGACAGTTGGGGACACTGTATCGTGTACCAAATATTATTTATTGCATGAAGTTAGAAGTTAGGACACTCTATTCACAAGCTAGTACTGGCTATAAAATAGACGTTTTCCCCACCTATCAACCAAGGTTTTCTGAGTAAAGAACAGTTTCCTCTCTGCCCCAACTGCAGGAGGTCTGTGTGCTCTCAAAGCTAGTTCGGAGTTTACAGTGCTTGTCCCCCTAGGTACAGTAAGTCAGGGCTGATGTCACCAGGATGTGTCCCAAACTTCACAACCGGCAGCTCCCTTTCCTTTCCCTCGCTGACTAAAGGTGTTTGTTTCCCAGAGGAAGTGGAATGAACTCCAGACGTTCAGTTCTAGAGCAGTGATTAGAACAGTGGTTCTCAAATGTGGGTGGACATCAGAGTCACCGAGAGGGCCTATGTTCTAACAAAACAGACTGTGAGCCCCCCCCAGTTTAGTTTCAGTTAGCTCCTGGAGGGGCCTGAGAATTTGCATTTCTAACAAGTTTCCAAATGATGCTGGCCCTGCTGGTCCAGGGATCACACTTTGAGAACCACTATTTGAGAGCATAATCTCCCTTTAACTGGCTCTGGACTGAGTGCTTAACTCTTTGGAACTGAATTTATTTCTGGCCCCCATCTATTTTTACTTTGAGGTCTCGACCTACACTGTCCACAGTAACCACTAGCCACATGTGGCTATCTACATCAGTCAGAAGTCAATGAACTAAAAATTCAAGTCATACGAGCCGCAGTTCAAATGCCTAATAGCCATGTGCATCGGTGCAGCAAGTTCCATTGGCTAATGCTCTTCTAGAGAGATGTTAGCCCAGTTTGACGGATGGCACCATTGTCGGGCTTCATAAGATGGGACAGGGACACATTTTTGACTGACATGAATCACTTCTCCCTTGAAGTCCTGTGTGGACCGATTGGGAGAAAATACCACAGGCCCCTCCTCTGTCAACATGAACCTCGTTTTTGGAGACTCATCTCATTTGGAAGGTGGGTCAGCAAGGCATTTGGGTTATGCTGGGAGCAGCTCTTACTAGGTTAGCAGGCTGTTATCAAGAGGAATCTACTGTTCCTAGGGATGTTTGTGGCTTTGGTTCCGTTCCCGGGGTTCTCCCCGGGGGGTGTGGTCCCTGAGAGAAGCAAATAGAAATGCTAGTGTGGAGTTAGCACCGAGAGGTCCTTCTCCCCAGGAAGATCTAGGGCCAGCCTGGACTCCTCCACCTTGGGTCTGTTCCACTGTTGAGCCAGCCTTTGTCAATGCAAGGCAGGGGGTGGGCCTTTGGCCAGTGTCTGGACTTGCTCAGATACTGTTCCACACTGCATCATCCTGACGGTTGCCTCCTTTGAAAGTGTTCTGTAAGCTGTAAGGTTCCTTTCCCTTCCCCACATCCAGCTCCTTGCACTGACTTCCCCAATACTTGCATACTTCTCCTCCCTTTGCATGTACACCCGCCAGGTGGTTAGGCACGCATTACCTGGCTCCGGCATCCACGCTAGGCGCACGACAGGTCTTCCCACTTCTGTTCTTCCGCACGTCTTCTGATCTGCTCTGTCCTTCCTTCTTTCCTCCACCCTTCTCAGAACAAGCCGAGCAAGACAAGGATGATAGGTATCTTGTCTTCCAGGCTCGCTTTGCTTCCTGCATTAGGTGAGGCTTTGCCTGCGCCCTGTGGCCCTGCGCCAGGGAGGAAGGAGGCACCTCACATTTAGCTGCTGCTTCTCAGGCAGAAGGGCTGCTCTGGGTAGTGTGACCCAGGAATGTGACCCCCAAAGACAGCTGTGAGGCAGGCCTTTCCCTTCCTGACATGAACTGTACTCTGAAGGACTCTGAGAACCAAGTTTCTGAAGAGTAAGCCCCCTCTCTCTACGGGGTTGGGGGGAAAGGGGTAAATATGAAATTCTCTGGCAAGGCCCTGTTTCCTGAGGGACAAGTCTCTAAATATCACTGCAGCTAGGTTGATTGCTCATCCTGGTTAATGTGGGAAAAGGTTGAAAGATATAAGGGCAGTTGAGATTGCCTCTCTGGGATCTTTTTTGAGCAATGGGGGATCAAAGAGGAGGAAAAATAGAAAAAGTGGCTAGGAAGTGTGCTGTTTTAGAATTATGGAGACCAGTGGAGGCAGTACTGAGGGGACAGCATTAATTAATTAACAGCATTAATTCGCTGCAGAACACGTGTAACACCAGTTTAGTTCGTGTATCTAGAAGAGTGAAAGAAAACGTCTTCTGAAATCAAAATAGCTTAAATTAAGACACCTGGGAAAGTAATGTAAACAGCACCACAAAACCACTTACACAAACCTTGAATATTCTGGGGCTGTCAGATAATAAGCAGGTGGTTTGCGAAAGGGCATAATCCCGACAGACTTCCTTCCTGTGGTCATGACTGGCCTGATAGATCATAAACGAGCAGTCGTGGCGTGAAAAGTGGGGATACATTTACTTTAGCTAACTTTGAGATTTGATCCTGTAAAGTATTCATCAAAAAAAACCCAAGAATGTAAGATCTAAAAATGTCTGAGATACGGATTATCTTAGTCCTGAGTTTAGAAATAAAATTTTCTGAAATTCTGAAGTTTTTTACCTTCAACTTTCCCCAAAATAGATTCCAGGAATTTGGAGAAACAAATTGAAATGAATACGAATATTTACATTTTAATGGCAGTTATTAAGTGACTAAGATCACCTTATTAGTTTAGGACATAACATGTGTTATGTGTAATTAAACTTGCTCATAAAGTGGACAGATTTTGTAGTATTAAATTTAGTAGTTAGGCAGTAATCACAAATATCCTAATTGAATTTACTTCGAAATATTTTCAACTCCTCTTCAGGAAGGACCATGTTGAACATTAGGAAGCATGACATTTCTCATTTTTTGGACAGACTATAAATTAGGCAACAACTGGGATACAGAAGCATTCACCGCTCAGTGAATATCTGTTGAGCGAGGAACTCTGGACTGTGCAAGTCAATACTGAGGTGGAGGATTTGATAAGGACGCGATAAAAGGATGCAATCCTCCGTCCGACATTGTAGGGTCTGTCACATGCGTGGAACTGGACTAAGTGTGGGAAATATGTCCTTCGCTCCCGTGGAATTTAGATTCTAAAAGGGATGTAATGGAAGAAGTCATTAGAAAACAGAAGGCAAACAAACTGGGTTTATTCTGTTCTGAGAAGAGGACGAGGAACAATTTAGAACTGCCTTTCAATTATTTTATCTTCCCTGTGAACTGATTAAGAGGGAATGGGTTTCAGTTACAGATATCAAGACTTCTAGAAGCACGGGAAGAGTTCTGTGCCAAGGAGCTTGGGAGGAAATGGAGGTTATAGATGCAACCAAAGAATTATTAGAAGTGTCGGGCTGTCTCATTCTAGAAGTCTCTTTAGATTGAGTGTGACTGAATGTCCTGTATGAATGTGGGAGGTGGGTCTAATGGCTGGTTTTGATGTGTTCATCTGTGGAGCTTTTGAGGAACTTGAGGAAGCTCGTGTGGCTGGAATTGTGACTGACATGCACAGCAAGACCAGATCAGATTCAGTACGTTCTCCCAGATGACGGAGGGGAGCCCTTGGAAAACCGTCAGGTGGGGCTGTGTCAGGGGGTCCTATGAGACATGTTCTATGGCAACAGCATGGATTGTGTCTACATTGGCCTTTCAGTTTCCTCTTTGATTTGAGTGAGTTGTTCAATCTGGGAAGAAGAGTGGAAAATTAGTGCTAATTATGCATCATGATGATTTGTTTGCAAAGTCTGTTTAATCGTGTTGAAAAAGCATTTAAGAATCTATGATGTGTTGTTTACTCTTATAGTTTAAGAAGTTAAAAAAAAAACAACAAAAAACAGCCCCCGGACTCTTAATTCTGTTTAGCCTGCAACTTTACTAAATTCACTTACCAGTAATAATAGTTTTTTGATAGAGTCTTTAGGGTTTTCTCTACATAGTATCATGTCATCTGCACACAGTAACAATTTTACTTCTTACTTACCCATTTGGATGCCTTTTATTTCTTTTCCTTGTCTGATTGCTGCAACTAGGACTTCTAGTACTGTGTTGAATAAAAGTGGTAAGAGAGGACATCCTTGTCTTTTTCCTGATCTTAGAAGAGAAGCTGTCAGTTTTTCACCTTTGATTATGATGTGTTTATCAATAACTATATCTCCAAAAAATTAACTATACGTCTCCTTTAAACAAAGCTTAAAGCTCATCGATGCAGCAGTGAAATCGATGCTCACATTGATGACCTTTGTATTTGATTCAGACCTGAGATTCACAATTTCCAGAAATGTTCATTATGGACCTTCACTGTGGAATGAGAGTTTTTTTCCTTCTTATTTGTAATGCTTAGGAGAGAGGACAAATCCTGCCCCCCTACCTATCCTATTGTCCTTCTGTCTGAAGAGGAGTTTCCTAGGCAGCTGAGGGTGTTCAAGTTAGAGCCTGGTTCCTGATACCTTCTCCAGGTCCAACTAGCCCTTGACTGGCATGCCAAGGTGACAGACAAGTTAGAGGAGTTTTGAAGAGCCTTTGGATGACACCATGTATTCTTTCATTTCGGTCTCTGAGAGTAGGACTGCACCATTAAGCTTATTTTCAGAGAAATTGTATATTTTAAGATCTTTCAACCCAAGTGCTTGGAAAAGTGAAAATGTAATTTTAGTCTAGTTTGTCAATTTGCTGAACAGTCTGACCTAAACAAAACTTTAAATGTCTTCATCTTTGTGTGTGTGTGTGTGTGTGTTGTTTTTTGTTTGTTTGTTTGTTTTTTGGTGGGCAGCAAAGCAAAGTTTATTGAGCAATAGTAAAGTGATAGTACAAAGCTCCCAAAGAGGGAGGGACGTCCCCCAAGAGGGCTGCCCTAAATGTCTTCATCTTTGATCTGCTTGAGCATCTTGCTGTTTTTAAAAAGTTCCCTGATTTATTCAACACAGCATTTCTTGAAAGTGAAATTTCTATCATTGATTCTTGTTCCATTTCCCCATTCTCATAAAAAGAAGCTAAAATGTGCTGTTATCATGTGCTAGAACATGTTCTATCTGTGCACTTATCATGTGCTAGAACACTGTTCATTGCACTGTCTTATTTAATCTTTGTGACGGCCCCGTGTAGTAGGTCCAGGTGCTGTCTCCATTCACTGATAAGGTAACGGGCCCCAAGAAGTTAACTCATTTGCTCAGTTCACGAAGGTAATAATCATAGAGCCTGGATTCTTACACTGCTTTAGGAGCAGATTTGCCAAAACAAAACCAAAAAAAAAAATGGCCCCTTTTTCTTTTCTTTCCATTTTGGTGGATATTTTCTCCTCTATCTCTGTTATTCTTTAAATCTTTTAATACTCTGGTCTTCTGGCTTGACAGCATCATTCTCTTTTCTCTTCAGTCATCATGTCTTAACATCCTTCCCTTTGTCCCAGGACTGCCTGACTTCCTGTTGGGCAAGTTATTACAGTTTCTTTTCTCCCCACCTCCTAAAATAATTCTCATGGAGCCTTTTTTTCTAGTGAAATATCATTGTTGATTTGTAGTCCCTTTTATGAAAATCCCTCAAGGGCAAGAAGATGCATTCACGTGCAGGTGTTTTCTAGAGAGGCTGCTACCTCTCCTCAGATACACTTTCTTTAGTCATTGAAGTCCGTTCGTCTGACCAGTAGAGTAACAAGTAGAGTTCAAGCAGTGCTTTACATCAAAGGTCCTCTGTGTGTCTTCAAGCTTTACCACTTTCGGGGGCTGTGGGCACCTCTCTTTGCTTGGGCAGGGAGGTAATTCACTCCCAGGTATAACTGGTTTGCAACCATTTTCATCTTAAAGGTCTCTTTAAGTTTTACGTCTTTTGGTCCCTTCCCCATAGAAGAGGCTATAGCACGCAGAGTCATGTTTCTCAGAGTGTGCTCTGTGGAACCCTAGGGGGTTCCTGAGACCTAAAAACCACCTTCATAGTAACAGTAACACACATGTGCCTCTTTCACTGTAGGGGCATTCGTACTGATGGTATAGAAGAAATGCTGGGTGAAACTCCAAGGGCCTTTGCATGGTTCAAGGCTGTGGCACTGATTATGTAGTCTGCCTGTCCCTGACCAGCACACACTGTAAAAAGCCCGCTTCACTTAAGACCATTCTTGTAGAAGCAGTACAAATATTAATTTTATTAACTCTCCAACCTCAGCTATATCTTTTTAATGCCTTGTGGGGTGAAATGGAAAGTATGCATAAAGTACTAATGCTGCAAACGGGGGAGAGCTCTCATGTGACTGGGTGGGGAGCTTAACTAGAGGCTCTTCTCATGGGACGCCATTTATAGTTGAGAGAACAGCTGACGAACTGTGGTAATTCTGATTTCTTGGTTTATTGGATATTTGGTAGATGTTTTCTCAAAAATGAATGAAGGGAGCCTGTTGCTTCAAGAAAATCAGTGGACACTCTTTGTTGCCAATGATAAAACTCAAGCTTTCAAGTGAAAATTAGAATTTTGGAAAATTTGGATTTGCCACTATGAGCTTGACAGCTTCCTGTACACAAAAGACTTTTCTGATGATCACAATCCATGGTATATTAACAAATGTGATTTTGTTGATGTTACATTCTTGAAATATTTCCATATATGGAATATTTGCATGGTTCAGTGAACCATTATTTTCCAAATGACCAATATATGAAATTATGAAATCATCGATAAAGAAATCTCCCTCCAAAGTGACCAATGGATTTTAATGTAACAGAAGTTAGAGGAATATCCAAGACGAGGTCACTGATACAGTTTTATATTTCATATTGCAACCACCTTTAATAAATTAGCACTTGTTGAGTTTTGGTATTGTTTCAAAGAACAGTCACAATTATCTGGAAAGGTTATCATAATACTCCTTCTTTTTCCAATTACATATTTGAATGAGGCCAGATTTCCTTCATCTGCTTCAACTAAAAATCACACAATAGAGTGACAGCAGAAGCAGATATGAGAATCCAGCAGTCTATTAAGCCTGACATTAAAGAAGTTTGCAAAATTATAAAATAATACCGCTCTCACTGCTTTTTGTTTTAGAAATGAGTTGGTTTTTTTTGAAATGAGTTTTCATGAAAAATATTTCATGTAACTTAGAATGGGTTTATTATTATTGTTTTTTAGCTTATTGGGTCCTCAATAATTTTTAAGAGTATAAAAGAGATCTTAAAACCAAAAAGTTTGAGCACTGTTGGTATAGGAGTAAACATAGTATACATTCTGAGCCAGACCAGCTGGGCCTGAATCCTGGTTTTGCCCTTTACTAACTGTGTCTTTAGGCAAGTTATTCTCAGTGCTTTAGTCTCTGCATCTGAGAAATAAGGATAATCCTCAAGGAGTTGTGGAGTCTGTGAAATTAGTGTGTGTGCATTCTTGTAGACCTAGGGAGAAACCGTAGCTCTTGACAGATTGTTTTAGAGGGGTGTCCATGATCCCAAACCACCAGGCCAACGAGAAGAAAGAGGTAAGTGTAGCTCCTAAGGACAGTTCTAGAATCCAGTGTGTGTGCCCTGAGATGGACCTGGACACTGGTATCTGCTTACCACTCCATGCTACCTTGAGCCTGCCTGTGTCACTGTTGGGCAATTATCTGCCTTCTGTGTCTGCCTCTCTCACTAGCCTGCCATAGTTGGGTCCCCATACCGGGCACTGTCTCACCCATGGCAGATGCTCAGTGTCACAGATCTTGTGGAATGAATGAATGAATGAATGAGTGAGTGAGTGAGTGAATTCTGCATTTTGCTGCTCATAAAGTCCACAGACCCATAGTCTTTTGTAACGGATAGGAATTATAAGGAAACCAAATACTATCACAGATATCTAGGTGCTTTAAAATACCATTTAAGTTCTGTGGAATGCTTTGAAACAGTCACAGTTTCAATTTGCATCTCAGCCCTGGGGCTGTGAGCTCTGTGACCCAGAGCATGTCATTTATGTTTTTGTTTAGGTCAAGAGGAGATAACGAGACCTGATTCTCAGAGATGTGATAATTACCTGGGATAATGTGTGTATCGTGGCCTGCTGCATAATGTTATGTTCTGTGCCTTCCTTCCATATAAAATTAGGCAGTGCTTATATCACATGACTCCATGGGGTAGTTGGCTGTGTGATTTTTGAGTTTCAGATTTAGCAAGCATTTGTCATATAATATGGTAGGCATTTTCACAGGCCTTATATTTTTTGTTACAATCACTTTATTGTATCTTTTATAACAGCAGTTTAGATGTAACTGACATAGTCATACCCAGTCTTTCAGGTTAGCAGTTATGAAATACAGGGGCACTAAAATTGTTGACTTCAAATCTGAACTTATTAAAAAGTCACAAATTTACACACAGAATTCTTTACCAAAGGAGTCAGTGCAGGTTGATTGGTTGGCTTGTTTTAGAAAGAGTCACTGCCTTTACTTACTCATTTGGGTTCATCAGATCCATCATGTTTTGGCTTCACATGTGATCGATTACGAAATTTCAGTTTATCACCGCTTTTCCAGAGTGCATGTCTTATATCAGCACTTGTATGGCCGAGAAGTATCAGCTTCCTAAACCTGACTCTGCGAAGAATTCATTTCTGGTCCGCACTTGTGGAGATCTTGATTTACAGGTGCGACACGGGGGCTTGGAAGTGACATTCTTAACATGTACCACGGCTGATGTGGACACAGCACAGGTTTGGGATTCATCGTTAAAGTGGAGACACCATGGTGAAAATAGTATGAGGCCAAGTGGAAGGACTGAGGACGGTGGCTTCATCAATTGCCTCGGTGTTCTGGTGATTGGCAGGGAGGTTGCTATTATTATTCTAAGCTTTTATGAAAAATAGCACAAATAAAATAGCTCTGGTTCCTTCTCTGCCTCATATATTCAGGGAAAGCAACTTTCCCAGTACGTTTCCCCATTATCCACAAGCAAGAGCATATCATTAAAACTCTGCTCATTTTAACGTAAGAAATTAGTCAGGAGTAAAGGACTCAGAATTAAGCGTGCCTTGTTCAGGGATTTGGGGAGGCAGAACGGCATTCCTTGCAAAAAGAGCTCTGATTTTGTCCGTGCTGCTAGCTAGCTCTGTGACCCTGGGCATTACTTAGCCACCGTGAGCCTGGTCTCCCTAGCTACAAAATGGGAATAGGGCGGTGATAATTAAACATGATGATTTTTGTATCACCCCTATACTAACTAGGCCCTCAATAAGAGGGAGCTCCTGCTACTGTTGATTATACTCTTAATACTGGAGGGATGTTTTGTTTCTTGGGGAACATTGGTTGCTTTAAATTATGAAGTCCATTTATGAACCAATATTGACTTTTGAGGGGAGTGAGTGTAAGAAGTCCCAGTCACCAGGAGAGATGCTGCCCAACGGACACATCGTGTCCCACAGCTTCAGTGGCTTCTCGAATAGGACCCCGAGAGCTGGATAAACCTGGGGGCAGGCCAGAGGTGTCTGAGCTGCTCCTCTCCTTAGTGATAGAAACACACGGAAGCAATGGTGCTCACATGCTAGTGATTTTTTTTTCCTCAGTGGAAACATAATGTGTGCCAGGACCACCCATGAGAATACCTTTATTATGGTCCTGAGATTGATGAGAGATTATTTAAATTTCAGTTATTTAATTAAATACAGGGCTTATTTATTAAAACTAATCAGAGTACATAGTCGTAGCGATCTCCTGTACAGCACAGTGCCTATAGTTCACAACACTGTATTTTATACTTAACACTTGCTAGGAGGGTAGATCATACGTGAAATGTTCTTAACACACACGCAAATTAATAAAGGGGGTAGGAGGGGACTTAGGTGATGGATATGTCTGTGGCCTCGATGATGGTGATGGCTTTGTGGATGTATACTTATCCCCAAACTTGTCAAGTTGTATACGTTAGATATGTACATCTTTTTAAATGTCAATCATACCTTAATAAAGTGTTTTTTTTTTTTTTAACTTATCTGAAGAAAAGAATTTCTGGAGTCCAGGTACTTGTAGTTTTAGATAGATTAAACACCAAATATATCAACATGAAATACGCATTATGATATTACGTACAATTTGAGTCAAGGTATTTAAATGGCCTTTGGATTTTCTGTTAAAGTCCAAAATTTAAAAATGATTTTCTCTTTGGAGTTACAATCTTTTTATTATGGGCTGCTCTCATGTACCTGTGGTGACTGTGTGGGATAGGTAGGACTGGGCTGATTCCTTTATCTTATGGGGAGGGACCGGGCACCCTCAGGGGTCTCCTGACTCCGTTCCTGCTCCCAGACCTGTGGAAGAAACACAAGGCAAAGGCTGCATTTGGGGCACCGTCCCAGGACACAGGGCTAACCTGCAAGGGTGAGCGGGATGAAGGAGCACCTTCCTCTGAGTGCGGGTTTGTGTTGCAGCTGCAGAATCCCCTTGATGCTGTTACTTCCAAAATCCTGTAGGGAGCCCCTGCAGGAACCGGATACTTGTATCCATGTATACTTGTAATTAACCTGTTGTAGCACTAGATGGCTTTCTCCCGTTTTTTGTTCCCCAGTAGCTTTTACTAAGCTTTGGTCTCCTGATTAGTTTGAAAAAGACAAAATCATCTTTGAGCTAAAGTCTATAGAATTAAGAATATGTTTATAACTGGTTATTTTAAAATGTACCCTAATTCCATTAATATATATTTATCGAGTGCTCCTTATGTGCTAGAAACTACCAGGTACTGTAAACATACGCAGGTGATTCATTGATTCAATAGATGCGTATTGAGCATTTACTATGATTTTGTTTTTGCTAGAAACTGGAGATAAAAAGGCGAATAAGACATCATCCCTGCTTTTAATCAGCTTATGAGTTAACAAGGGGGAGAAAAATATAAGCCAAATATGCAGGTAGTTTAATAGTGGCATAAATATGCATGGAACGTGATGGGAGCACAGATGAACAGCCTATAAACATTTGGGGGGGTGGGGTAGATGATTTCCCAGAGGAAGTGGCCCTAGAGTAGAGCTCCAGAAGACTTCTGGATAGCCAGCATGTATATCTGGGCATTTAGTATGTGCCCAAGTAAGAGTTTTCCGACTTACTCGGAAAGAAAGGCCCTCCAGATGAAGGAATTTTTGGGGGGAACTCAAATTTCTTTAGGGTTTGTGCAAAGGGTATTTGGGGCAATAGAGGCAAGTTACTATAAATCAAGGCAGATCGTGCTAAATCATGTAGGATGTAGGATACAAACAATGCTCAGTTATTATGAGCGGGGTCAGAACAATTCATTTTTTTAAATGTAAGTCTCTCTCAGAAGTTCTTGATTGTAAGCACAAAGTGATTTTGGCTAACGTAAGCAAAAGAGGAATTTATTGGAAGTATATTAGGCAGCTTACAAGTTGACAGGAAGGCCCAGAAAATGGGCAGGAACCAAGGTGAAAATTCACCGGGAACCCAGCCAGGGATATGCCGTTTGTCTTATGAGGATGGGCCACCATAGCCACCCCGCTGCCCCTGGACCCCTGTGGTAAGTTTACTGCAGGTATCTTATCAACACCCTTTGTCTTTGTGTCATTTCGTCAAGATTCAAAGTCTTTGGATGGAATATCCAGTTAACTGAGCCCAGGTTGTCCTAGCTGCTAGAACAGAGAGGGGACCTTCTGGCTTCTGTAATGGAAGATAGAACCTACCCCCAGGGTTTACACAGTGAGTTCAGGGTTTCCGAACACTAGAAGTATTTAATTAGAGGTGATTGACTCTCAGGAATAAGGTAGGTAGCAGTTGGCAGTTGAATCACCTAATCTCAAAATTATTTTGCGTTTCTGTAGTGTTAAGAAACTAATGTACTAAAATTTAAAAAGCTTTTAAAATGTCCCTTAAATACCGGATTCTGAGTCATCCTCCTCCCTACCCATACCCGAGTGATACTGAACTCTCCATTCCTTAAAGAGATGAAAGGCTTTTGTGATTCAGTCCCTGTGCTTCTCCTTGAACCACACTGTGTTGATCGCTCCTCCTTAGCACCCTCTCCTCACCCCAAGGCGGCAGGCGGATTAATATCCTCCTCATTTTTTCCCATTCTGCTCACCTGTCTTTTTCTCCCTGTCATTTCAGCTCAGTCTCACCTCCCTAGTCAACAGGTAGTGATGAATTACTTCTGGGCCTCCAACACTTTGTGTCCCTTTAATAGAGCGCTTACTCTGCAGTGAAATTTGGCTAGTTTTGTGCACGTTGGTCTCCAGAGCTAGGTCATAATATCCTGAGACCAAGGATGTTCTTACTCATTTCTTGGTGTTTATAGCTCCTAGCACGGTGCCCTGTTGAACTCAATTGTTACTTTAAAGGTTAAGCATACATTCTGCATTTTGGCTCACACTGACAACTTCTCAGATATTTCACAATAAGCATTACAAAGTTAAACTTCGCAAGGCTTTAAAGTTATTAATCACAAATTCCACTTTGAGAAACTCTAAATTAAATAACTATTGGCGTATTTATGCTTTTCCTTGTATTCTACAACAGACAGATGGGTCCAGGGATTAGGATCCACATTTGGTGCCGAGAAAGACGGTATTATACAGGGGTTGGAAATCTTGGAAACCTTCCTCCCTCCCACCCCTCTCCATCCCCTCTTGGGTTTCAGCTAGTGGTTCCTTGGGCAAAGAGCTCTTCCAGTGCATAGAGATTCTGTTTCCTGGTTAAAACCATGTGTGTTTCATGCAAGTGTTCTGGAGCAGGGCGCTGTCACCTGTCTATGCTTCACTTAGATCTCAGGCTCCTGGAGTGCAAGCTGGCTAACTCAGATGAGCTAGCTTGGTCTCGCATGAGGGCTTGTGAACAGACTTGCCTTTATTTTTCAGGCCCTAGTCATGGGTTCTGGAGGCCGCTTCTTGTTTCTAGGGCATCTGTCTCCCTGAGCAGAGTATTCCACTCCTCCGGAAAAGCCTCCAGATCTGCCCGAATCAGGCTTGGTTGCTTACATTTAACTTTGAGGCCAGGGGCACACTCAGCAAATTCCTTAGCTCTTTGAAAGGGAAGGTAGAAGCCCACAGAATTGTTTGTTGCTGTGTTTAAAATCTCTGTTACAAAGTTATAGGAGGTTATTCTAATCTAGATGGTGAAATTGTTTTTAAATGCATTAAGAGGTTTTGGATTACCTGTGGCTGGCAGAAAGTTTTGGCCCTTGGCGGAGTAACACCTGGGAGTTGTTTTGCAGTTCGTGGAGGGTTTGGGGAATGGGCCTCTGGCCTGTTTCTCAAAGCACCACGGTCAGGCCAGGGGGTAGTGGTGTGCCAATGCTCCCTCATCTTAGGGAACTGAAACGTGCAAGGAATCATCAGGAACTCCAGAGACTGGCTTTGGAGGGATCTTTGACCTTTTCTTTAAACTCTTACCTGGTAGTGAGACCATCCCTGAGGATGATGGCATGTTCCGCATCAGTCAGCAAGTAAATAGGAGAGCATATCCCTTACATCCTCCTTGCAGAAAGTAGCAAGTACGGGTATGGCACCTGCCTTCCAGCTTCCCCAGGACAGTAGCACCAGCCTATATTAAATGACTGCTCTAAAATACTAGGTAGTTGATGTTTAAATGCTAAGTTGTGCGCTTCACATCATAATCGCTGCCATAGTTGAGGGAAGGAAGGCCATCTTGTGTGTGGGGGGGGTGTTCGACAGAAGATCGAGTGAGTTTTGTTGGGGTGAACTGTGAAGGACTTGGGGAGAGGAATGTGAAGCCAGGGGATGGCATTCCCAGCTGGAACTCGGAAAATGGGGTGACATGTTTATGGGACGCGCGGAGGCCAAGTGGACCACCAAGGCTGTTGACAGCAGAGGAGGGGCCTGGTAGCAGGCAGCCTTGAAAACCAAACAGAATTTGGACTTGAAGCTATAGCTAAAACAGTTACGTGCAAACAAGTGGCATCCTTAGAAGTGGGATTTAAGGATGGGAGATTTTCCAGCTCCGTGAGTGTAGGGTGACACTCGGGTGACAGTTGGAATGTCCTCCGGTGTCTAAACGTAAAGGGCACTTGTGAGCCTGTTCTATTAGCCTCTTTACAGATTCAGGATCTGATCTTAGGGAAGTAACTAGTTATGGTAGAGGTGAAGCAGATGAGGCCACCAGGGTTCTTCTGCCTCTTGCCTATCCCAGAAAACTCACTTCATTTTACCTTCATTCATTTTCCCTTCAACAGTGAGACCCTTTGTTATTGCTATTTTGAGTAAGGGAAAAAAAAGAAAAAGTCTTGTTCAGGGTCGCATTACCTAAAAGCCTCGGGACAGTTACAAAGAAAGTAACAGCATATAACCATAATGGGAAGGGAGCTTTCAGTGCTTTAGAACTAAGCCAGAAGCAGTCACGCTCATAGAGAGCAGCAAACGATTCTTCTTGTTGACACGGACATGCAGATTTGGTAAAGAAGAAGGGGACCATTCTTGGTGAGATGGATCAGAGTCAAGATGAGGCAGAAATGTTGACCCCCCAACCAGAATCCCAGAACTTCTCCCTTTGTGGAGCACAGCATGAACAGATCCCTGGCTTTCCCTCAGGAGCCTTGGGAACTGCACGCGCCCCTTCCCAGAGGGAGACCCTATTCAGAGCTGACTCCTTTATGCTGGCCTTGGCTTGTTTTCCATTGCCTTTGCCACTTTCCCCTGTAGACTAAAGCTGTGTCAGCCGTCATTCTGGGACAAGGATTGGTTTGAAAGAAGCAGGTGACTGCAAGTTAGTAAGTCAGGAGGACCTTATGTGGAAATAGTCTTTATGAAGCCCCTGGGGCAACTACATGGACACAGACCACACCGTTGAGCCCGCAGAATCCTTGATTGGCTGTGCACTGCCCTAAAACCACTACTGTGGGGCGCCTGGGCGGCTCAGATGGTTAAGCGTCTGCCTTCGGCTCAGGTCATGATCCCAGGGTCCTGGGATCGAGTCCCGCATTGGGCTCCCTGCTTGGCGGGGAGCCTGCTTCTCCCTCTCCTTCTCCTGCTCCCCCTGCTTGTGCTCTCTCGCTCTCTCTGTCAAATAAATAAATAAAATCTTTAAAATAAAATAAAATAAAATAAAACCACTACTGTGCCTGAGCCCCTGGGCAGGAGCCAGGCCTTGCAGGGGCTTACTGGGTGGGAGTGGTATCTGGGGGTGTCCCCTGGGTTCTCCCAGCTTCGCTCCTGGGTATGGAGAACGCTAACAAAGCCCACAGCATTCCCCCTCATATGTTGTCATAAGTCACGTGTTTACTTCCAGTTTCTCATGTCAGATAGCCTTGACCTGGTGGGGTAGATCGTGTACCCTGCATTCGCATAAGGTAAGAGACTCAATCTGTGCTATAGGAGTTCCGAGTGAAGATCGTGAGCTAGAGTAGGAAGGGAAGGATTATGTATCTGTGGGATTAAGGGCAAGGCCTCTCTTTCTTTTTTGCCATATAGCCCAGGAATCTGCTGCAGCAGAGCCGGTGACACAGATTCTTGTCATTTTACCTTGCCTGGCCTGTGAGGAAGCTCCAGATAGCATGATTCCTGTAGGGCGTGTCAGGCTGGGAGAGTTCACTTGGTTCACTTGGCTTAGTGGCGCGATGATACCAGGCCTGCCTTTCTGCGAGGTCCGTCTGGTCATCTGCTGGGCTCTTTCTTCAGCTCCAAGGAGTGGGGCAGCAGTGGGAACATGACTCTCCGGGCATGCGTGGGACCCCCGAGTGTACAAAAAAAGTCTTAAACGATTGTTGATATGTGGTTGGACATCCTGTGCCTCCGTCTGCGGATGTGTGAGATGTGCTTTCTCGCTTTCATAATATCGAGGCCTGTAGACAAAATGGTGAAAGGCGGCGTATCTCTGGTGCCCTCTCTGCTGACGGGGGAACAGAGGGGCGCTTTCAAGGATTGCTCTCCGTATGTTCTGTGGCCTGGAGCCCTTGAACTTGCTCTCGTTTGCCGGGCCATTGGATAAGGTGTGGAAAATCAATTTCTACCAGGGTTGTTGTTACTGGTTCTTGGGCTGGGCAAGGATAGAAACGAGGCTGGACCCCAAAATCAAAGACACAGGCAAGGCTTTACCGGGGCTACAGCTGGAGCCTAAGGGAGACTCAGCACTAACAGAGAGGAGTTAGACCGGCCCCCAGAGCAGAAGGGAGGCGCAGCTACTATAAAGATCCCCCTCAGGTTCCCACGCTGGTTTAATATGCTAATGAGGGGGCGGGGGGAAGAAGGCTTCATCTTGATTGGTTGGAAAGGCCTCGTCCTGATTGGTTGATGTTGGCCGGCAATTCAGGCAGCTCATTGGTGCTTTTTGGAGCCAGGGTCCTCTGTTTTAAGTCCAGCTTGTAGGTGAGGCTGCATCTTGGTTCTGCTCTCCAGGAGAAGGGCTTTAACTCTACACCCAACAGAAAGCGCCTCAGGTACATAATGTTTTTCACTTGAGGCTTGTTACCATGGTTCCTAACTGTCTCATTGTAGTGATGAGAAGGGCTAGTGCAGAGGTTCTTAATAGGTTCTATATTGAAAGCATGTATCTATACATACACACACACCCTACACATTCCTTTATATGCATATACACATGTACATATATACCCTTAATTAGGCCTCCGTTTCATTAGCAGATTGCTCTCCGTTCTCACTTAAAATTTTGAGTCACGTGACTGGATGGCGTCACCCAAAGTTGTCATATGCTTGCACATGCCATTCCTGAGCCAGATCCACTATGAGAAAACACCACTCTCTCTTTTATTGAAATGTGTGGGTCCTCAACTCCTCTCTCACGCTGATTTGGTGGGGGTAGGGCTGAGGGTACAGAAAGATGTTTTTATGTTTGGGGATTTTTGCCTGGGTGCACTGTTCTCCCTCCAGCTTAGGGCTTTCCAGCTTTGGCTGCACACTGGAATCATTTGAGGGGCTCTTTAAAATACAAATGCCTGGGCCCTGTCCCCAGAGATTCCAGCTGAAGTGGTCTGGAGGAAGCTTGGGTATTAGGATTTTGTTTTTTATTTATTTATTTTTTAAAGATTTTATTTGTTTATTTGACACAGAGAGAGCATGAGGGAGCACCAGCAGGGGGGAGGGCAGAGGGAGAGGGAGAAGCAGGCTCCCCGCTGAGCAGGGAGCCCTGACACGGGGCTCACTCCCAGGACCTTGGGATCATGACCTGAGCTGAAGGCAGACGCTTAACTGACGGAGCCACCCAGGCGCCCCGGGTATTAGGATTTTAAAAGTTCCCTGGTGACTGTAATGTGCCGCCAACGTTGCACCTTGCACTTCTCTAATTTCCCACCAACATTTCCACCTGCTGAAGTAGAAGCCAGGTCAGGATTTGCCTTAGGATCCAGGCCATCCGTGATTCCTAATTTTAGCCTGAGACTTTTAGATTTATAGATGTAGAAGGTGAGGCCCAGAAAAGAGTGAGTTTCTTCCAAGATACTCCTGGCAGGTGGGCCAAAAAGAGCACCCTGACAGATAATGTCATAGGCATTGGAACTGCAATTTTAGACTGATCTCCGTATAATATGTCATTCAGATTTGGTTTATTTTCATCTTTAAGATGAGAGTCACACTATATTATTTAGTTTAACTTTATAAGATAAATATTATATTTTTTCTCTCTAGTCCACACGTGCCAATGATAGATGTGAGCAAACATGCAAATATTACTTCGTGTTTTGAAGTAAAGAAATTGAGGAGGCTGATGAGTAAACCCCCATCTATGGCCTCAGAATAATTAGGTACTGCTAGCTTTGGCCTTGTGGGAAAGGAGCAGATAAAAAAACCTAGCAAGAAATTTCATATTACTTTCAAATTAGTTTGAAGTTAGAGCTGAGAAATATTTGGGGCGCCTGGGTGGCTCAGTGGGTTAAGTGTCTGCCTTTGGCTTGGGTCATGATCCCAGGGTCCTGAGATCGAGCCCCGTGTCGTGGTCGGGCTCCCTGCTCAGCGGGAAGTCTGCTTCTCCCTCTCCCTCTGCTGCTCCCCCCGCCCCCCACTCGTGTCCTCTCTCTCAGATAAATAAATAAAATTTTAGAGCTCAGAAACATTTTTGTTCTAATGGAATTATCATTTGGTCAAGGATTTTAATTTAAAAAAAAAAAGCATGATTCTTCCCCTGGAGTAAACAAAGCTGCTTTGGCCCAAAAAGAGCCTTCCATGTGGTGCCCTCTCTCTCAGATAAATAAATAAAATTTTAGAGCTGAGAAACATTTTTGTTCTAATGGAATTATCATTTGGTCAAGGATTTTAATTTAAAATAAAAAAGCATGATTCTTCCCCTGGAGTAAACGAAGCTGCTTTGGCCCAAAAAGAGCCTTCCATGTGGTGGCCAAGCAGAGAAGTCCGTGCAGAGAGGGCAGAGGGCCCGGGCCCGCACTGCCGAGCGTTCCCACGATGTTGTGTGTGCCTATCAGTGTTATTGTAGTGGTATCTCATGTTCAGTGCCTGTAGGGTTGACTACTGTGTCACGTTTGATTGGAACAGGAAGCACACTCCGGTTTGTGTGTGAAGCAGATAAACTGGGGCCAAAAGGCCAGTGCTCGGCAGAGAGCCAGAGCCCATGTCCCCGGCTCTCACTGCTGCACGGGGCTCCAGATCCTTGAGTGGGGCTGTGCGCTCTGTCCAGGGCCGGGACGGGCCTGGACGGGCCTGCTCCCGCGTGGTATGGCAACACGGCCAACCCCTCTCTGTGTCTTTTATGTCTTCGGTGACCCAGCTGCTCTTCCCGTTTTAGTATCCTTTTCTGGCCTCCCCACCCCTGTCCTTTCCGTCCCCCACCTTGACCATCCCGAACTCGGGGACTTGTCCAGTTCCGCAGGGGGCTTGATTTCTGCTGCGGGGCACCCGGGGAACTGGCTGGTGTGAAAGCATCATGACTTCACTCAGTGTGTCTTAAAGGTTGTTATTTTGACCTCATGGGCCATTTTGGTGGGTGGCTGGACTTGTGATAATTCTGAATGGTAACTTTGGAATTTTATGAATCAAAAAGACAGCTCTGAGTTGAATGTGGGAGAATGCCTCGTGGGCTCTCATGAGTCACACAAGAAGGAGCGAGGGAAGGACTTTGTGGGCACTAATAGGCACTTTGCTTCTTCCCCAGGTCCCCCTCCTATTGGTTACAGCCCCGGTAGTCCTGCCCCGATTCTAGAAGACCCCAACTACTTTTTCCCAGACTTCCAGCTCTATTCTGGGAGGCGTGAACCATCTGCTTTGACGGTGGAGGCAAACGGTAGTGGCATCAGGGAAAAAGTTGGTAAGTCCTTTTACTGGCATGTGGGTTGGAAAAACAAGATGATCATATGTTTCTGATTTTTAGCCTTTTTGCGTAATTTTTTCTCTAGCCTTGTTTTAAAAATCAGCCAGTTGTATTGTTGATTGTCTCTTTCTTGGTAGGTGCCTTATTTTTAATGTTTGGGCTATGGTGTCAATAGACTATTTTACAATAATATGTGACTCTTTCAACAGACAGTTCTTATGTAGGAACTTGAGAGTATACCATTTATTCCTAATTTTTCTCTAAGTCCTAAATACTTTTTTGTACTCTTTCCCAGAACTTTTTCTCCTTCTCTGCTTTCACTTTTATCTCTTTTTGCAAATAATTGAGAAGTGTGGAAGAAATTCAAAACTATAGTAGGCAGGGAGCTGCCTCCTTTGTGAAAACTTCTTGCCTATTTTTGCGGGCTTTTGAGATTGGTAAAAATGGAAGGGAATCTTTAAAACCACTGAAGGAGGGGCGCCTGGGTGGCTCAGTCGGTTGGGCATCTGCCTTTGGCTCGGGTCATGATCCCGGGGTCCTGGGATCGAGCCCCGCATCGGGCTCCCTGCTCAATGGGGAGTCTGCTTCTCCCTCTCCCTCTGCTTGCTCCCCCTGCTTGTGCTTTCTCTCACTTTCTCTCCTGCTCTCTGTCAAATAAATAAATAAAATATTAAAAAAAAAAAAAAGAACCAGAAGGATCTCCTGGTTCTTGGCAAACATGCTTATGAAAAGGGAATTCAGTAGTTTTCATGTTTGATGAGACCCCATTCCTTCCCCCCAAAATGCTTATCTTTTGGAAATATATTTGTCTTTTTATTTGAATTTTTACTTAAGTTGTTCACAATAATTTGAATTTGCTTGTGCCACAAGCCTTTCAGAGCAGTTATCCTGAGGGTAGGGACTGTGTTCTCTTTACCTTCTACCCCCAGCACCTGTCTGAATGCCCGGATGTAACCGGTTGGCGGGGAAGATTTGCACAGTGAGGGTGTGGCCCACTTCAGCCCATACTGATCTCTCTTTCCTTGGGTTCTTCATCGCTTATTACAGTTCTTTGGCAATTCATCTTATGTGGACTTCCAATAACCTGTTTTTCGTGTTTGAAATTTTTTATTGTTGAGTTTTGGGTTTATATCTTAGTTACAGTATACATTCTCGGAAAGTAGGGAATAAGTTCGAATTTACCGCACATGCAGTCTTACGGAGCAAATATGAAGTCTGCCAATTTTACAGAGGAGAGAGGTTCAGAGAAGCCAAATAACTTGCCTGAGGTCTTGGAGGTATGATTTGGGGGGTGGGGCTGGGGGGGAGGAAGAGGCAGAGTGGTATGATCAGAGTTGAGCTTCAGGACCCAATCTGTAAAGTTCTTGAATTTGCTGGACAATCACTTTCTGAATGCCTTCTAGGTATCAGGGTTGTTTTAGGCACTGGAGATAGCAGGTGAAGACAGCAGAGAAAACTCTGCCATCTGGTTCTTGAGTTCTAGTAGAAGAGGACAGATCATAGATGCAGTGTGGATTGAAAGAAGAGGCCAGAGGCAAGAGATGTTAGGAGGCTATTCGGGACCTCTGGGCAAGTGGTAGGGAGAGCCAGAGCCTGGGAAGCGGCTGAGGGCCTGGAAGTTAGGGTTGCAGTCTTTTGCTATCACAAAGACACTAAAAATGTCATCTAGTGTCACCTTTTCTCATATTTTAATACCAAAAAGAGTAAGAGGGATGTGACCCTTCCCAGCCATTGCCAAAAAAAAGATAGGCATAAACCTAATGACAAGTGTCTGTGTATATACACGTGTATATGGGCAATATACGTATATATCTTGTAAGCATGTCCTACCACCTTTGTTTTTTCTCATTTCACTGGACTGAGAAAAACTAGCTTGGCAGTTGATCAAACATGGGGAGAAAAGGAAACAAAGGGCCAAAAGTACGTCTGAAATTTCTATCTGGATGGCTCACATGATTAGGATGCCAATTATAGAAAACACAGACAAACAAAAAGGCAACCTTGGGAAAGAAAGCTGGTTTGCGGGGAGACGAGGTATTCTGTGTATATATAGAAACACAGAGTCATCGTTGCCTGGAATTGTAGAAGTGAGGCTACTTGGCCATGATCTAGTTCTGTTCCCTCACTCTACCCCCGAGGAGATGGAGCTCAGAGACAGTAAGTGATTTGCTCGAGGTCACACCCATAGTAAGTGCTAGAATTTTTACTATCCTAATGCTCTATAATTTCCTCAACACACTGCTTACTAGTATTGTTGTGGAATGAATAAATTTTATATTTCGTGGCACTCATGTAGGAATTCTTTGGTTAAATGTTTGATCCCCCATTACATGCAGACACTGGGCTGTGCACTAGAGAGACCCAGGTGAGTTGGCGTGATCCTTGCCTTTAAGAAGTTAAGAGTCTTGTGTAAATAAATCACTGCTACTTACTGTGGTAATAGCCCTAATGGTGATCCGTACAAATGGAGCGGGGGCTCAGGAGGAGGGCTCAAGCCTGCTGGGCGGCAGCGGGACAGGTTGTACTCAGAAGTAGCTGCGGAACTCTCACTTGACGCATGTCTAGGAATCTCCCAAGAAGATGTGGTGAGGTGCATCTCTCTCAGCAGAGATGAGAGAACGTGAGCAAAGGCCCTAGAGATGGGAGAGAACTGGCCTGTCTGGGAGCTATGTGGTCTTAGGTGCTGCTGGACTTACACGCCGAGGGGTGGCCGGGGAGGGGGGTGGTGGTGGTGGCCTGAAATGTTGCTGGATCAGGTAGCGCAGTACCTGCTGCGTCCGAGCGTAGAATGTCAGTTTCATCGTGTAATTAACTATTGAGGAATTTTGTGCAGAGGAGTGATACAGTTAGGTTTTCCTATTTGAACCATCTTTCAGGGTAATGTGGAAGATAGGTTGAGGTCTACGGGGTGGGTTTGGAGTTGGGAACGAGACTAGTGTCAGAAAAATAGATAAGGAGGCTGCTGGAATTGTCTGGGTATAAGACACCAAGGGCTTTGCAGTGTTGTGGAATAAACACAGATATTTTTTTGTAGAATGAGTCAGATCCTGACTCTGGCTCTTCCTGTCTCTGTAACCTCTGTCATTTGCCTTCTCTGAACCTCTCTCCTCATCCGTGAGATAGGGGAAATTAATATCTGTCTCATGATTGCATGTGCCTCATACGATTATATGCGGGATAAACGAAATAACATATGGAGAGAATTTAGCACAATACCTGATACATCATATGTACTTTTAAAATGGTTCTTACAGTTATATTGTGGTTATCAATAATAAACTTGGAGATTGGGAGGGATTGAAGAGGGTTAGGAGAGGTGTTTAGGAGGTAAAGTTGGCAGGCTGATACTAGATGTTGGGGGTAAGGGAACAGAAGGAACATTGGAAAACTCCCAGGTTTCTGGCTTGGCAAGGCGTAGATGAGGCAGGGATATGGGGTTTGGTGGGTGGGTAAGTGTTGGGGGTGAGGAAGACATGTTGAGTGTGGAGAACCAATGGGCCATCTGCTGGTGGTGGTAGATGTGGGTCATGAGTCAGTAGTTGAAGACAGGTGGCCAATGTGATGCCCCAGGAGATTCTGTTGAGTGAGGGTGGGAGAGCTTTCAGGGCAGAGCTGTGGGAAACACCAGAATTTAAGGGGCAGGTGGAGAAAAGGGAGCCAGAGATGTGCACAGAAAGGCAGGAGCCGGAACCAGGGCAGGGGTTGGGGTGGGAGACCTGGATGCTGAATCAGGAGAGCATTTCAGGAAGTAGATGATCACCATGCCAAATGCTTCAGAGAGGTGAGGTGTGTAATACGGGAGATGGAATATTCTCATTGGGCTTGTTTGCTAATCAGAGCTTAGGGAGAGCGGTGAATGGGGCGTTTGGGAAGTGGAGACAGGGAGTATAGACTGCTTACTGAAGGACAATCAGAAGAGAAGGGGAGGACAGATACACAGTGGCAGTTAGAGGTACATGGGTAGGGCCAAGAAAAGGCGATTCCTTTTTGTTTGATCTTGTTTTTTTTGCTTCCATTTTTTTTTTTTTTTAAGATGGGAAGGACTTGGCATGTTTATATGAGGAAGGGAAGGAGCCAGCAGGGAGTTTGAAGGAAAGGGAGGGCGTGAAGGACAGAGCAAGGTCCAGGAGGAAGCAGGAGGTGAGGGAATGGAGAGTAGTAGACACGCTGTGATTGGGAGAAACACTTCCCTGAGAAACCACAGGGTAAACAGAGGCAGTGGTGTATTTGAAATGCTGTCTTCAAAGGCTATGTAGCGGGCGTCTGGGCAGCTCTGTCGGTTAAGCTTCTGCCTTCAGCTCAGGTCATGATCTCAGGGTCCTGGGGTTGAGCCCCGCATTGGGCTCTCTGCTCAGTGGGGAGCCTGCTTCTCCCTCTCCCTCTGCTCCTCCCCTGCCCTCGTGTGCACGCGCTCTCTCTCTCTCTCAAATAAATAAATAAATACATAATCTGTAAGAAAGAAAAATAAAAAGAATAAAGGCTACTGTAGCTCCCATGTTAATTACTCAGCATGTAGATGCAGACCTGTATGCTTGTGGCGCCTCCTGATACCCTTTTCCCTCTGTTTGCCTTCCAGTTGAGGACCCCCTGTGTCACTTCCAGCCCCCGAGCCACCTGAGGACCTCAGAGGTGGAAATGAGAGGTTCCGAGGATGCGGCAGCTGGGACAGTGTTACAGCGGCTGATCCAGGAACAACTGCGGTATGGCACCCCGACCGAGAACATGAACTTGCTGGCCATTCAGCACCAGGCCACAGGGAGCGCAGGACCCGCCCACCCCACCAACAGCTTTTCTTCCACGGAAAACCTCGCTCAAGAAGACCCACCAATGGTCTACCAGTCGGCACGCCAGGAACCGCAGGGTCAAGAACACCAGGTGGACAATACGGTGATGGAGAAACAGGTGCGGTCCACGCAGCCTCAGCAGAACAATGAGGAGCTGCCCACTTACGAGGAGGCCAAGGCGCAGTCCCAGTTCTTTCGGGGCCAGCAGCAGCAGCAGGGGGCTGCCGGCCATGGTTACTACATGGCGGGGGGCAGCAGTCAGAAGGCCCGGACTGAGGGGAGGCCCACGGTGAACCGTGCCAACAGTGGACAGGCGCATAAGGACGAGGCGCTGAAAGAACTCAAGCAGGGCCACGTCCGCTCTCTCAGTGAGAGGATCATGCAGCTGTCGTTGGAGAGGAATGGTGCTAAGCAGCACCTCCCTGGCTCAGGGAATGGAAAGGGGTTCAAGGCAGGAGGGGGACCCTCCCCAGCCCAGCCTGCAGGTAAAGTGCTGGACCCCCGGGGTCCTCCACCTGAGTACCCCTACAAGACCAAGCAGATGATGTCCCCCGTCAGCAAGACCCAGGAGCATGGACTTTTCTACAGTGACCAGCACCCAGGGATGCTCCATGAGATGGTCAAGCCTTATCCTGCTCCTCAGCCCGCGAGAACGGAAGTGGCCGTCCTGCGGTACCAGCCGCCCCCAGAGTACGGGGTAACGAGGTGATTAGCTATCAAGCCATGGGTTTAACCTGGCTTTTTGAAATTCAGTGATCATGTTCTCAGCGCTTGTTATTTTCAAGGCGTGTTGGGTTTTAGCCACTGGGTTTTTTTTGTTGTTGTTGCGCATGATACTTAATAAGCCACTTTTGGGCCAGAATACGTAGAGTGAAACAGAACAGAGATCAATGGAGGATTTTCTCCAAATGTAACAGAAGGCAATTGGGGCTTTATGAATTTAGGGGAGGAGCCTCAGCTGTTGGCTGTCCTTGGGAGCTCTGCCTAGTGGCCAGGCAAAACAGTAATTTTCCTGGCTGGCTCTGTGGAGAGCGTCCAGACTCCTGGAGCATATTATTACCGTGGGGTTTTTATGGAGCTTTTCTTCATTGTAGATTTGAAAGGAAAATGTAGTCTGAATGCTAGAACAGAGGAGTTAAAGGGGCCATAGAAATCTTAGAGTCTCACCTCTGTATTGAGCAGATGAGACGCTAAAGCCTGGAGAGACTCCTACATTTCCATAATCTGCTACTCTGAGGCTGTTGGAGCTACGTTCCAGTGTCCTGACCGTCCACATCTCTTCCCTCCACTGCCCTTATTCTAATCCCTCTTCCAATGATGGCTGGATTCAGCAACACTTCCCGAGTGTCTCCTTTGTGCGGCCTTGTACCAGGTTCAGAGATAAAGAAGGGCTCCCCGCCCCCTCAAGGACCTTAAGGCACTGTCCTGGGGGGACCAGCATCTGAGCCCATCACTGCTCTGTAGTGGGCTGTTTGAAGACAGTATGCAGAGTGCTCAGAACCAGAGAGATCCTATAACTCACAACCAGAGGCACTGGAGAGAGCCCCGCAGGGGAGGTGATAGCCAAGTTGGGTCTCGAAGGACCAGTAGTGGGGGAAAGCGTGCGAAGAGATGGGGTAGCGGGACGCACTATGCAAGGGGGAATGCCACTGGTTTGGTCTGGAACACGCCGAGGTACCACAGGTGGGTTAGGAGGGAGTGGCCAGCGGACAGGGAGCTGAGACCGGCTGGTGAAGGTCTTTGGGAGTCCTACTGTGGAGTTTGGAATTTAGTCATAAGCAATTGGGAGAGCCAGTATTTTCAAGGAGAGACTCCGTTGGTGTTTATTAGGCTGACTTTGGTGGCAGTGAAGGATGGAACAGAGGAACGGGACCAGAGGCCATGAGGACCTTCAGGGGCAATTTCGGTAGTCCAGCTAAGAATTGGTGAGCACGGCCTAAGTTGGAGGACGGACGTGTAGGGGAGCATTATGCGCTGTGAGAGGCAGAGAAGTAACATTGGCAGGCTTTGATGGCCGATTAGACACAGAAGGTGAGAAATAATAGGGCAGTTGGAAATCAAGCTCTCAAGAGAGAAATTGGGTCTGAAGGTACAAATCTGGGAGTTACCAGCATCTCGATGTTGCCGAGCTTCTTGGGGAGAGCGTGGAGCAGGAGAAGAGAAGGCAGGTGACCACTGCCTATTATTGGCTGTGTCTTCATTCTCACAAAGGGCCTTATTTGTCTGTTTCTAAATCAGATGAGTTGAGTGTTCCCTGGGTGACCCCAGCAGCTGTGTGCAGGGCATACCTTGGCTGTACGTCTTCTGAAAAGGCAGTGATTGGGCCTTGGCAGAGGGAGAGAGCTGGCTGACCCGACCTTTACTTCGCAGCTGCTGACACATTTCCCCGCATATCAGACTGGGAATGCCAGCTTGGAAGCAGGACAGCACCTTTGAGACCTCTGACAGGCTGCAGACCTCATTCTTCCTGAAGGCGCCATAGTCTGACCCCACTGAGGAGTCCACGGTGGGGCCTACAGGGCTCTTGTTTCTTACCTTTTATAGTTCCTTAAGCCACAGGAGACATTTAAACTTTAAAACTATCAGGTTTGAAGAAGGAGGGGAGAAAAGTCTTCATATCTCTGGCATCTGCCACATTGATTCAAGAGACTTTGTTTAAAGTCATCTACGACGTTTATCACAGGATCATATTTTTTCACATTTTTTCCTGAACATTTGACTCAGCCTCTAGAGATTGATAGAAAGTGGGGACATCCCCGAAGGAAGTCTACTTCTTCTCTTTGGCTTTACAGCATTGTGTAACGTGGATCATTTTGCTTTTTGTCATCTGGCAGTAGGTGTGATATGAGGTGGGAGACAGGGTGAGGGGGGAAAGGAAGCACCAATAGGAGAGCTACCCAGTTATTTGTGGAAAGTGTCATTTGTCTCAAAGTTTTGACGTCAAAAAGAAGAAATGTATGAGGGATCCAAGCTAATTGCCGGGCTTGGCAGCCAGATTGACATGGAACATCAGAATGGCCCAGGAGACGTAACAGGCAGGCCATTGAGGCTTGGCTCCAGAGCTAAAAGGCCCCTTTGTGAGCCGGGCCATGGCTGGCCAGCAGGGTTCCAGCAGCGCAGCCCTGGGCTGGCAGAGTCAACAAAGTTGTATCCACATCAGCCCTGCTGCGGACACATCCAGCGTGGTCTGAACTCCACGGGTCGGATCTGAAACTCACAGTGTGTGGTGTTCAAGTTCCCTTCGACCCAGGAGATGAGCAGGGCTCCTTTTAATTTCATGGATACGTTCCCCTGTGCCTAAAGGGTTATCTATTTGTCATTCATGGCGATGGTTTCGGAAGCTGCAGGCTGTGGGGTCCGTACATCACAGACTCCTGGCCACGAAGGAAAGGCCACTGAGTGAGATCATGGAGTCCAATCTTCTGGCCCTTTACATTGCTCAGACTTCACTGCTTTTTGCCTACCGATGGAAAGGTCCAAAAGACAAGCGAATGACAGAAGGAGGAAGAACTCAGAGTTCTTGCCTTCATTACTGACTCACCATAGCTTATAAATTCACCCGCCCTGAGCTGCTAAAGATGGAGATGTGTGGTGAGTTTATTGTAAAGCACTTTAGTCTCCTTTGGTGGGAAACCCAGGGAGAGGCTATCAGTCACAGCCTCGTTGACTTGACCAGCTTGGCCCTTGTCGTGGGTGAGCTAGTGAGGCTGGCAGAGATGTGGAGACTAAGGCCCTGCTGAAGTGGCTGGTGGGGACCTCCAGGGAACGGGAGCTGGCCATTGAGAAAGGCTCTGGTTTTATTCCTGCTCTGTCTTCCTTTTTCTTCAACCTGAAAGTGGTAATGGATATAAAGGAGGACAAGGTGAGAATTGGACAGGTTGTTCTATGTAGAATTGTGCTTAAAAAAAAAAAGCAAAAAAAAAAAAGCCAGTATTTGGATGTTAATTCTGATGCACTTTGTGGAAGGAGCATTATAGAAGCAGTGACTTGGCTTACGGGGCTGTACCATGAGTGGAAGTGAATGCCCGAGGATGAGCTGATTGCTATCAGAGCAGCTGGGAAGACATTAGTCAAGTGCATGTTTGCTTTGCAAAGGAATCGGCCCATATTTCCAAAAGTGGAAACCGAAGATGCCAAAAAATTACTTAAAATAGCCTTCTTTCTTAATACAACTACTTTAACATTTTCCTCTACACATTGATTTTTTTTCCCATGTTATCATCATAGATTATATTTGGTATAGTATCTTAGCTTGTTTTCTTTCGACAGTTTGCACTTGTTTTCCTCACTATCCTTTTTATTGCTGCATAATCTTTTATAATTACAATGATAATCAAGATAATTTACATTATCTTGTCTACAAATAATGTAGTGAACATCATCATGCATATCAAATTTTCCATGCCCAGACCCCTGACCTCTGGCCCCTAACCTGCCTCCGACCCTAACCCTAACTCTGACCCTGGCCTTAGCCCTGACCCTGGCTCTGGGAGGCTGGCTTTCTGAACGCATGATGGGAGGGCCTGAGAGGCAGCCTGGTTGTCCTGGAGAAGACCCCAAACATTTAAGACTTGGTAATATTTCTGAAAATTGGTGTGAAGGTGGAGATAAAAACAGAAGGACCAACTGAATGTCTATTTAAAGGGTGCTTGGAGTCCCAGGTCCCCTTCTTGCCTCAGCTCGTGAACGGCTGCCATGTCTGTTCTCGCCCCAGCAGAAGTCGGGGGCTCTGTTCTCTGGAGGGGTCTCTGGACTTTTGCTTCACTTCTTTAGGAATCATTATTTAGAGTTGAAATTATTGGGTCAATTGTAACAAACATTTAATGACTCGTGATACCAGATAACTTGGTAAAAAATATTACAGTGCATGTGTCCCTGCCCTTTGACCAACATTAGTCATTGTAATTACAAACCTTTGTTAATTTAATGGGCAGATAGTGTTAATTCTTTATTTTACTTTGCAATTATTAGCTAGGTTGTTTGCGGGGGTTAATTTAATGGTTAGATTTGACCTTGCAAATGAGCTGTTTGTGCCTTCTGTTTGTATGATCTATATATTACAATGGATTCAGAACAAACTTAAACTTGTGTTCTCTAACGCCTGCCCTGATCTTCCAGCTTCTAGAACTCCGTCTGTACCCTTAGCAGGTGGCAGTGGAGTAGGGGTGGTGAGGCAGCACTGGGACTAAAGCTTCGGTGCCTGCCTGTGCCAGGCACTCTGTGCGGGTGACCTTCCTCAGTCGTCACAGCACTTCCCAGGGGGGGTGCTGTCACGGTCCCTGCTGGATGGTAGGGGGATCCATGATGTTCATGGTAAGCACTCAGGCTTAGACGTAAGCGTAGGGAGTTGGATTTACCAGCTTTCCAGGAGCAAAGAGTGGTAACCATTTATTAATATTTTATCCATCTATGAATGTGCTAATTGGATTTTTAGTATGTAAATGGATACCTTATAAAGGCACGAAATGATGATGTTTGACCCAGCCCTTTGTCCGGGGCTGATAAAAGCATCTTACAAGATGATGTCAAGCACGAGGTGCCGTGGACTTCCTTGCACGGAGAAGCTTGCTCGATTCCCGCCCCCCCCACCACCTCTGGAGAGCAGCCATCTCCGCCACCCTTCTTCCCAACAGGGCAGGGGCTAACAGTTTCCTGCATTCAGAGAGGGAATGTGTGGTGTGACTAACGTCCTAAATCACTCATATTTTCCTTCAAAAATGCCCTGTGCATTTTTCCCCAGAGAAACCTCCAGGATTGGTTTTATTTAGGATAGATGACATCCTCTGGGAACATGCCAAATGAGGGTACAGTGAGGAGGGAGGGAGCAGAAGAGGACACAGCCAAGGAGTGCTGTGACAAATTAAAGAGAGAGAACACCTCTCCCCAAGAAACTCATGTTGATCCAACTGTGCAACCGGAGTGCAGTTTAAACCATGAACAAGCACAGAGATAGGTGCCCAAGAGCAGGGCTTCCTTGGTGGGCTTGGGGTTTGGAATGTGCTGTATTACAGGAAAGAATGTTTGGTGGTCCCATCTTACTTCGGGTTGGAAATGTCTGGAGGAGGGGAGAGAATTTTCAGAGTATGTTTCCAGAGTGGTAATTTGCAGTTTATACAGTTATGAACATGAATTGCTATGTAGGACAAAAGATAAGCCAGATCCAAGCTTGTTGGATTAAAAACTATGTGTTGCTCTTAACAAAAATAAGGCTACGGAGCCTTATTTAAATTCCACCAGCTAAACATGTGTTTTGAATACCAGCATTAGAACTCCGGAGTTTCTACAGCTTTTAAGCTGGATTATGGCTGGATGAGCCAAGTAACTACATGCTGTTTATTCTGAGAAACAGCTCTGCAGTATGGGAATTTCAAAGGCTAGGGTCAAGTTCAGGTTACTTTCTTAGGAAACCTACCACAGTTCCAGGTATAATGCATGAAACCAATGACTTTTTCAAACAAGAGGATTGCCTCTATCCATCCTGCATAGAAATAAATCTGATCTTAGTTTACACAAGACTTGAGTCTTACTTTGGGCATTTACAAGTCTTACCGGTGTCTGCACACCCAACGGGATCCGGGGGGGAGGATCTGGGTTTGGGTGAAGATTTGAGGGGTTTTGAGTTCTGGCTCTTCCATTTTATAGTGAGTTGTGTAGGTTCTCTGAGCCTCAGTTTCCCTATCTGCAAATTGTTACAGCTCATTTTTCCTAGCACCCATTTTCTCCCCGCAACAAAGAAAAAGAAGGAAAGGAGAAATTATCTGTAGTCCCACTATCCAGAGATAACCAGAGTTAAGTACTCTGTTCGCTGTGTTGTTTTGAGGATCAGAAAATCAGAAGAGAATATTTTAAGTGGGAAAACTCTATGTAAATAGGAGGTATTTTTGCTGAAGGACAGGTCTTAACACTTGAACCTCTTCACCACGGACCAAGAAGCCCTTTATTATTTCATCTTGTTTTTAAATTCTTTTATCTCATTTCGTTTACTTTCTCTGATTATCAAAATAACGATGAGGATTTTTTGGCTTATCTTTAGTTTCTAATTTTTCTACAGTGTACATGTATCTAAGTAATCTTAGATAATGAATTTTTAAAAAAGTAGCCAGATGTGTTCATCGTAGAAATTTTATAAAGAAAAAAAGGACAAGGAAGAAATATCCATAGTCCCATCACCTAGCATTAGCCACTCCAACCTATTGTCATATTTCCTTCTAGTCATTTTTCTGTGCATTGTGTTTCACACATACTAGGTGAAATCCTAATATGTATAGATATGATTTTTTAAAAAAATCCTTTCTTAGGGACTCAGCGAAAACTTGTTGAACTGAATTGTTAATGTCAATAAACTGGAAAAAGTTGTTTTGATTTTATGTCTCTATTAATAAGTTTGCTTTGGACAATGTATTTAGCTGCCTGCATTTTCTCTTTTGAATCCTTTGATCACATCCTCCATCTATTTATCCACTGATGTTTATTTTCCTGCCACGGTTTGAAAAATTTTTAATTGTTGACTGTTAATCACACGAGCCAAATTTATTAAATGTTAGCATGATGGCCTAATTGCAGATGAACATATAGTTTCATGTATTGAACGTAACTTGCTGATCACCCTTGATGCTTGGGGGTGTGGGGAGAGCAGAGAGGGAACTGACTGCTGGTCTCTTTGCATGAATTACTCTGATGGTCACTGAATTCTGGAATTATCTCCCAAAACGAGGCCTTTTGGTGTACATTCAGTATGGTCTACAGCAGTGCTGTCCAACAGAAGTATAGTTATGAGCCACACGTGTCTACTTAAAAATGTTCTAGTAGCCACATTTTTTAAAAGTTAAAAGAAAACAAGTGAAATTAATTTTAAAACATAGTTGAGTTAACCCATTAAAAACATATTTTTAAAAACATGTTTTAGGGGCGCCTGGGTGGCTCCAGAGGTCAAGCATCTGCCTTTAGCTCAGGTCATGATCCCAGGGTCTTGGGATTGAGTCCCGCATGAGGCTCCCTGCTCAGTGGGGAGTCTGCTTGCCTCCTCCTCTCTCTGCCCCTCCCCCCCAGCTCATGCTCTCTCTTGCTGTCTCTCAAATAAATAAATCTTTGAAAAATTAAAAAAAAAACATGTTTTAGTTAGCTAAAACCATTATCATTTCAACAGGTAATCACTGTAAAAAACTATTAATGAGATATTTTACATTTTTGGTACTAAGTCTTCCGATTTTGATGTATATAATCTACACTTCCTGCACATTTCAATTCAGACTAGCTGCATTTTAGGTGTTCGGTAGCACATGTAGCTCGTGTAGCTCATGGCTACTCTTTGGGACCGCACAGGTCCCGAAGGAGGTAAGACTGTGTCTGTGTCGAGAGAGAGTGCCCCGACATGTCCAGACATCATCTTGAAACGAGCTCTTGTTCTGTGTTGTACGCCAGGAAGCCTCTTCAGAAGCCAGAGATTCTGCGGCGCTAGCATGAGCTTTGATCCCTTACTGAGGTCGAGGATTAGGGACTGTAATTCTCATCCCGTGGTGTTTGAAGAGGAAGGGACACTCAGGGGTGGTTCTTCTTGCCTTTCTCCTAACACCGATTATCAGTGTGTGGTAACAACAGGGACTGTAACAGGTATTAAGTACTTCCCTCAGGATAGACACGGTATGCCATGCTTTATGTGCCTTATCTCATTTAATTCTCGCAACAACCCCGTGAGGTAGGTATGATCATCTCATTTAAAGGTGAAGAAGTTAGAAACTCGCCCGTGGGTCCGTGGTTAGAAAGAAGCGGAGGCAGAGAAAAGAGACCCCACACTGAGGAACAGTGCTCTCCTGTACTAACATAGGAGGTAGCCCGTGTGTGGTGGGAGTATGCTGGGTTCTAGACTGCCCACTTCAAAGCCCTTTTTTTTTTGCCTTGTAGTGAGATCTCGGCTTTGTGAAACCTAAAGTTTGCATACTTTAAAAATAGGATAGTGTATGCATGAGAGCAGTGAATGCCCCATGTTTATGAGAAATCAGTGACATAGTGGATGTGACATACTAATGTGGCACATTATGTCCAGGTGTCAAGTAAATACGTAAGCTTGTGTGTGAAGGCTTGCGGTATGCACAGAGGAACAAATGGGCTGGTGCTTAGATGTCACCAATGACCCTGTTTCCCCAGTCCAAATAACACTGTCACTCCCATTTTGAGCTGCATTTTGTGGCCCCAAATACATAAGAAGGGCAGTGATGGGGCTCCTGGGTGTCTCAGTTGGTTAAGTGTCTGACTCTTGATTTCGGCTCAGGTCGTGATCTCAGGGTCCTGGGATGAGCCCTGCTTTGAGCTCCACGCTCAGCTGGGGATCTGTCTCTCCCTCTGCCCCTCGCACCCCCTCCTCCCACGCTCATGTGTGCATGCATGTGCACTCTCTCACCCTCTTGCAAATAAATAAATAAATAAATAAATAAATAAATAAATAAAATCTGTAAAAAAAAAAAAGAAGGGCAGTGACACGGAGTTATGTTATTATACTGGCAACATCATGATTTGAGATTCTACCTAGAACCAATTATCCAGAACCAATCTAAACACCAGAGGTCCCTTCTTTAATGATACAATGTTGAGGGTTTGGCCATTATTTGAAAGCACATTAAGCATATGTGGTCTCCCAACTTGCTCTTGGGCTTAGGGGCCAAATCAGCTGACACAAATGTATTGGGTACCAACCTAATTTAAGTCATCATTTTCTACCCTCAAAAAACATGCATGCTAAAAATTTGGGAGAAAAGACAAATGTATGAAAAATTACATAATATTACATTTAAATAAAAATTCAGGAGAACAAAAGACTTGATAAAGGCCAGTGGTAGTAGGTTGTCAGGATTGTGATTTAGGCCACTTGTAAGTTTGGAGGAAAGAAATGGGTACCAATTCTGGGGTCGGGCTATGTGCAGCATGGCCCCAGGTCATTGACAATGACGGGCCAGTCTGTAAGACTTCCCTCCATGACCCCCATAATTTCTCGTAGATGTGACTCTTTAAATGCTGTTTTTTTAATGCATCACTGTGGACTTAGCTTTGCTCAGACATATTTAAGTAACTGGTCAGTTATTGGTCAGTTGGGTGCGTTGTTCTGAGGCTCGCTGAGGTCCTTGAGAAAGGAGCAGGACCTGCGCGGGGTACCTGCCCTGGTTTTTGTGAGCATTAAGTAAGTGGAATGTGGTGCCTCACAGATAGCAGGGACCCACGATAAGTGCTAGCTGAATGCTTGCTGGAGACAAGACACTAGCCTGTGAAAGACAATAATGTGAAATGTAAGGAACAGTCCACAAGAAGAACTCAGAGGTAAATTTCCAGCCTCCGTGCTTCCCCGAGGCTGCTCAAGCCTGCAGAAGGGGTGACGCTTTTGTGTTGGGGTGTAATTGTGGACACCTTACTGTGGTGTAGTTGCTCCTAGTAGGCCCCAGGAACCCAGGAGCAAAAGACCAAAGAGTGGTTGCCTTCCCTCCCTGCTCTCACCAGGATAGGGCAATAGTGAACCCTGTGGACTCTCAAATCAAAAAGCCTGGGCGTGGATCTCCTTTATGTTCCTATTCTCTCTGTTCTATTTTGTAAGTTACCGTCCTGTGCTTTGTTTTTCTCATCTAAACGGGCTGATAATGAGACCGATTTTAGAAGGCAATTATAAATGTTAAGATGAGATGCTGAATGCAAAAAGTGCTCAGTAATTGTTAGCCGTAACAGAAAAAATGTATTGGACTTATGCATGCCATGCTCGGTGCTAGGCTTTTCATTAGGGGCTGTGGGATTCAGATGATAATAGTAATGGTGATTATAGCTCACATTTGTCCAGTGCTTACTTTGTGCTGGCCTTTATACATATTATTAACCCCTTAAGTCCTTTAGCATTGAGCTAAGTAGTACATAGTCTCAGGAAGTCAAGACACGTGGTATCAAATAAGCTAGCTCTGTGACTTCACAGAAGGAAGTCAGGCTCACAAGTAGATAATTATAGCAAAGAATTCTACTTGCAGGTGTTTCTCAATGCATACTGGTTCCCATCCCATCTTTTTCCCTTTTCTTTGTATCCCCATTGCTTGGGATGTGGCCAATCAAGAGCATTATCTTTGGAAGCTGAAGATAGGTTGTTTCTGGTATGATCTCATGAGAAATTGTCCTGTTCTGTCCCAGCACTCTTTCCGCCCTCATTTACCCTAAGCCCAAATCTACCTGGTCCAGATCTTTGATCTCACCAATCCATTGGCAGAGTAGTGGAGCCAAGGAATAGAAGTTTGCTGTCCTACCTGCACATCATCCATTGTGATGTGCTGTTTATTCAATGTGTAACTCAGTTATTTATGAGGCCAGTGTTCCCTTTAGTAGAAGAGTTCCCATTTTGAAAAAGTAGTTCTTTTCTGTCCCCTAACCTTCGCAAACACACGTTTCCTGCATTGCCACTCGGGTGACTAGTCCCCATCATGGATGACTTAGGCTGGCATTCAGGAAACACTTCCTTTTTGTTCTAGATCAGAAAAAGATGAGAAGATAAGCCCACCGTTGACCATAAGTGAGTCCCAAATCCCAGAGTTTAATAAATGTTAAAAGATAGAAGCCCCAACCCATAGTTGCCTGGGCCAAAGGGAGGCCCCATGCTTCAGACAGTAGGGATGCAGGCTCATCTGTGCCCACCTCGGCCCCAAGGAGACATGCTGCATTTGTCCTTTGCCTTGGATAAAGTGTGAAGGGAATATTTGGGGCTGGGAATGGACATCTGCCTTTGAATGGAGGCCATGTAAGATGTGGTGTTTTGCCTCTTGCCAAGGCAACCTTTTTCCATAAAAAATACCCTGCAGGATTTAGCCAGCCTGTAGGAATGCACTTGCTCAGTAACAGATCTGGGAGCCCACTAAGGAATCAAGAACCGAATTGAGCTCCATGGTTCTCCACCTTGCCTCGGGGAACTTAGAACCTAGCTGTTTGAATGGGAAATGGAAGGGGCTTTCTGATTGAAGGCATAAGGAAATCTAGTTGGGAAATATCTTCCAAGCTGAGGTTGAGAGACCTGGTGTTCGTTACCATAGCAAGGCCTGTGGGAGGTCACGTTGTTAGGATCTGCTGGATTGCTTCTGAGGTCGTCTTTGTGAATGTCCGCATATCCATGTAGGGAGGCCTAAAGTGACCCCTGTCAAATTTCCTTCTAGAGTGCAACATGTAGCTGCCAGGAGGAATCCTGGCTACAAGAGATGCTTACAAAATGAGCGATACAGAGGCCGACAGGGTCCCAAAATATTCCAGCAAGTATACTTAAAAGGAAAATAGAAGGCCAGGCGGCCTCCTGGGCAAAGCAGGGGGAGCTCTGAGAGCTTTGGCTACAGCTAGCCATGAGGAACAGGAGGCGACACAAGTAAGCGTCAAAGACGAAGTACCAGTTAGCTGGATCTCCAGAGGACTCCAACCTGTGATGCAGAATGTGGGTGATTCAGGGGTGCTGAATTCTTCACACTCCAGTTCCCAGACTGAGACCTAAAAGGTTAGGGAGGTCTGCAGAAGAGAGGCAGCTGTGGTTGGAGAACTAGCCACCATGACTGTCTTTGCTGCTTATACGTACAGGAGTTGTTGGTAGGAGCCCTTGGCGTAGGCTGGGTGAAAATATGATGATTCTTACGACACAGGTAACAGAATAGTGAGGTGGGGATTGTTGGGGAGTGGAACTCGAGATGGCAGCTCAAGGTTTCAGATAGGGGAGCTAGAGCCCGGGCTTTGAACCATCTTTATAACGCGGCTAAGATCCCCAGTCCTCCTTATCCCAGCAGATCAAAACAAAAGACTTGTCTCTTCCTAAAGACTTGCCCATTTCATTGGATGGTACCCCCTGTTCATTTGTGCGAAGCCCCAAATGTAGGAGTGATTTCTAAATTTTCCTTCCCTTCTCTCTCGCTGTCCATGATCTATCCAGATGTATCCCAAATCCATCCCTAATTGCCCTTCTGCTACGGCCTCGTGAGACTCCCATCAGTTCTCACCAAGACCATAGCTCAGCCTCCCTGTGGGGCGCCCTGTGTCCCTTCCTGCCCCTGTCCATCTCATCTCCGCACCACTCCGTGGGGCAGCTCCTCCAAGGCCAAGGGCTACACCCCGAAGGCAGGGTTGGCCTTGGCTTACAAAGGCCCTTGCCCATCATTCTCTCTGGTCTTACCTTGTTCCACTTTTGCTGGCCGTGCTTCATATCCACAAGTCTGCCTGTGCTAAGTCCTGACTTAGGCCCCATACACTAGGCGATTCCCCTACCTGGAACGCTCCTCTGCCTCCTCCTTGACCCCCTTGCCCCAGCCACTGGCTCCTTCTTGTCTGTCATTCAGACTTCAACTCAGGCACCCACATCCCCTTCCCCTCTCAGAATGAACTAGCCACTTGGTCCCTCGCTGTCACATTACCTGGTTTTATTGGATGGATCACCTGTGTCCGTCCCCGAGAACGTAAGCTTCGTGAGAGCAGGGCCCTGGCACCCCCCGCCAGCCACCCCAACAGTGCTGATCCAGAGGGAGAACACATTACCTATCTGTGGGTGAGGGCCTGGACACGGAGACGTGCGCGGCGGCCTGTGGCAGCGATAGGCCGGCTCTTGCTGGAACTTTGTCCTCCCACCGCTTTCCTGGGGTCTGATGCCTGGTCTCCGCTTCCCTTGCAGCCGCCCCTGCCAGCTCCCTTTCCCGTCGACCGTGCAGCAGCACAGCCCCATGTCCTCCCAGAACCCCCCGGTCAGCGGGCCGCTGCACTCCGTGTCCTTGCCACTTCCACTGCCTGTGACCCTGGCGGCTCCGCAGCCCCCGCCGGCCGCCTCGCCCAGCCAGCAGCTTGGGCCTGATGCCTTCGCCATCGTGGAGCGAGCCCAGCAGATGGTGGAGATCCTAACCGAGGAGAACCGGGTGCTTCACCAGGAACTTCAGGGTTACTATGACAATGCCGACAAGCTCCACAAGGTATGTGACTTCCCGAGGGAAGGAGAGGGAGAAGAAGGTTCTCTGGGAGGGTCAGAATTTTTTACCTGCTCATCAAGGGGGGGATGCCCTGACCCACGGGCCCTCAGCGACCCCTTTTTATGCCAGGTGCCGTGCAAAGCTTTAGGGAGACAAATAAATAGGAGGAGCTTACAGTCCAAAAGAGGGAGCGTCCCCTGAGCTCATCCCTGCAGTGGAATGTCAGGCGGGTTGCAGGAGGTAGAGGTACGGGGGGAGGGGGATGGCCTCAGAGTTCAGTAGTATCCCCCCGGGTGGACGGCGTGGAAGAAGGAACACAGAGGAATGGGTTGAGACAGACAGGTCTGTCTTTACATCCAGGGTTCTCAGACAGGAGCCGGGTGATCGTCATATGGGTTTCATTAGCTGGTCTCTGCAGAAAGCAGCATGGCCTCAAGACCGCGGGTAGAGTCCGAGCGACTGCCTGCCGTCCATCCTTCTGTTTGGCGTTTGTCAGGTGGGGAGATGCCGCTCGATTCCAGCCCGTGTCGTCATCACGGGGATATCCGAGTGTGCAGCAGGCTTCATGCTTAGGGCTTTATGCCGAGAGCCATAGTCAGTGGGAGAACTTCCAGCAAGATGAACTGTCGTAGGCAGTGATTTCACGATGCCCCACGTGTCAGCACCTGAAATGCTTCCGGTCGCACAGAAGAGGTGAGGGGGGCAGAGGCACTAGGCTGTTTGGGAGCAGGAGAGCCACAGGGCCCTAGAGTTTCCTTTCTGGAGACCTGGAGGCCTGCGTGGTGGGAGTGATCTTATAAGAGTCTAAGTACCTGGCCCTGTCCTGGACACTCGGGGGCTTTTATAAAGAGAAAAGGTAGGAATATAAACCCCGCCTGACTACAGGAGCATTGCCATTTGGTCCCAGGTGACAGTTAATCCTCTTGGCTGGCGGGCCCGCATAGCGTTCCTCTCTCAGGTGAGGCATGGTCTTTTTGCTGGTCGGCGTTTCAGAGTAGTGAGTGTCTCTGATTTCCTGGCAGTACACAGCTGGGAGCAGTGGGTTTGATGGTGCAAATGTTCACAGGCAGAATCTGCCCCAGCACGTTCATGCAGAGCTTCCACCGAAAGGGTCTGGAGCTCCCTGGAGTCAAGACCAGACTTGGCTCAGAGAGCTCTGGATGCCTTTCCTGGAGGGGAAAAAATGAGAGCCAGAGAGAAATGGGCTGCCTGAAGTTTGCAGCCTCACTCCCACCCTGGTCGGACCCCCGAAGCTGGGAAACAAGCTCGCTGTCTCGTGGCCTTGGCTGTAAGTCCCTGCTCAGGCCCAAGCTTGCCTCTGACACCTCCGGGGGCAGCTTCCTTCTAGAAGCAGTCTGCACATTGGGAAGGAGCTCCCCAGCCCCTCCTGGGAAAGAAGTCGTTCTTTCTTCTCCCTAATGAAGCCCTGTGGCAGGCAGGTTCAGGAGTTATGCAGACCCACCTGAGGGCAGTTTGGTTCTGGGTCTTTCCGCATGGATGTCTTTGAATGGTAACGTGGAAGGCACAGAAATTGGGAGGTCTTGTTATTCTTCATTGACGTGTTTTATTAACATACACTTTTTACTGACCTGTCACAAGCATCTCATTCTTGATTTCGGTGCACGTTTCTGTTTTGAAAAACCAAATCAGTCTCCCAGTGACTCAGCTTCCCGGCACAGGGGATGATTCTTAAACTTAGTGGCCAAAAGGATTTTGATGATTGAAAAAGGAAAAATCAAAAGCTGTTACCCTTCTGGAACTCAAAACTCCTTTAGTCCCTTGAATATTATAAATGGTTCTATGGTTATTCCATGTCATTAATCAGTCATATGTCCAACTGGAATTGTCAGTTCGAACACGCAGATTTTGATGGAGACTGCTGTGTTCATCACTAGTCCCCTAGCTGTTGTCAGCAACTAGGAGTGAGAGACACAAGGGCTGCCTGAAGGCTGTGACTTAACATTTCGAGGCTTGTGTCCCCGGGATGGGCCTTGTCCCAAGTCCTCCCTGCTCATGGGCCGCCCTGCTTGGCCGTCTGTCAGCAGGTCTGGGGAGAGGACTGTCGGATGAGGTGACAACCTCACTTCTCAGCACGGATGACCCTGCTTTGGGTGGAGACACATACGGCGCCGAAGGATGGGGCCGCCATGTGCCAGCAATAACATCCAATCCAGGATCCTCGCAGTGTTGGGAGCCCTCGCAGGATTCATTGTAAGGGCAACACCAGAAACAGATGAATTTTTAATGACAGGCCTTAGCCTATGCATCCTGTGCCAGGAACACAGCGGGAAAGAATGACTAAACGCGGAGCCTGCCCAAGTGCGGCCTAGTTAGGAAGACCCTGTTTCCAGAGAGGCACAAGGCGGTGATTATCACTGTTAGTGTTGGGATGATGGCTGAGGACCCCCAGAAAGAGTAGTTGTTTGTAATTTTTCCTTTTGGCCACTTGTTTTGCTTCTCTTTCCTCCTGGTTTCCCTGAAACCTAATTAATGGACAGAGTTTGCAGTGGGACCAGACTGTGGGCTGTTGAGAGGGTTGGCCTCAGAAGCTGTCAAGGCCTAGGTGGGCATTTGAAGGGAGACAGCTAGGTATTTACGGTTCCCCCGGGCTTGCCTGAGTGAAGACCCTGGTCTTTTGTCAGCGCAACAGTGGTGGCTCTGATTGGGCCCTCTGTGGCTGGGACAGCAGGCCAGTCTTGGTCCTGTGGGTCTCTGGGCTGTGCGCGTGAAGGGGCTCAGGGAAGACACCAGTATCTAGAGCTTGGAGTGGCTGAGGTTTTCTCTTTCTCTGCTCCTAGTTCTGTTTCTGGGACAAGGAGTGCTTGTCTGTGGGATCACAGGGGTTGTGCAGCTTGGCTTGACATAGGCTGGAAGGGAAGGTGGGAGCCGTGGAGGCAGACCCAGTGCTGTCTTCATAGGATCCTGCTGGGACTCTGAACTGGCCGGGGTGTTTTCATCTCAAAGCCAGCCTGGCCAGCCTGCCCCTCATCTTTAACAAACATCAGGGGGATTGGTGTTCTGGACATGGGGGATAAGTGGTTCCCATTCTGAAGGAGTGTGCAATCAAATCATAGAGCGTTAGACTGAAAATTCTGAAAATGATTCTAGGCCAAGTTCTCATGTCCCTGAAAGGAGATCATTCATTTTTTACTTGAATGCTTCCAGAGGAGAGAAGCTCCCTCCTACTGGGCCTACTTCTGGAAAACATAGCTCGGAAATTCTCTCTTCTTTTGAATCAAAATCTGCATCCCTTGGACTTGCTCCATTTAGTCATAGCTCTGTCCTCCCTAACACACTGAAGGGGACGAAGGTCTCCATCCTGACGACAGGAAACTGCCATTTCCCACAGGAAGTACCTTGTCCTGAACGGAGACCCTTGCCCTTTCTCACTGGGTAGCTACCAGCACGTAACCATATCCCAGTTCCCGATTGTTTTAGGATTTAAGATAGTAAACCATGCTGCCCCAGGGATCCTGCAGTTTGCTTTTATAAAGTATGCAGAGGGAAGTTCTTCCAGTGAAGGAAAGAAGGCACGATCAGGTGCAGTTGATCAGTGCCTGAGTCTGTCTTTAGGAGTGACACGGTTAAAGATTCATTCATCAGCCTGTATTTGTGTCGGGGGCGGGGCGCAGTGTTAGGGCTATAAGGGCTGTTCCTGCGTTCGCGGAGTTGACAGATCAGATCAGAGATGTAGAATACGTACGCAGGACAGAATTCCAGCCAGATGAAAGTACTGTGGAATCAGCTTGAGGAAAGTTCCCGTGTTTGGTGTCGTTGAAGAAGGCTCCCGGGTCGTCCTGGGCTTGAGGCAGGGGCGCCAGGCTCCGGGGGGCTGTCTCAGCACCTCTGCTGGGCTTCCCCAGCACCAGGGGACGCCCCCTGGCCTGGAAGGGGCCTGTCCCCGAGGCATGCCCATCTGTCCGAAAACAAAGGCCACCTTTTATTGATGAAATTAGCATAGAAACCGTGATATGTTCTGGAGCCCTCTCTTTTGAAAACAAAATTATAAGGCAGGAACATGATTTGCGGGAGGGCAATCAACAGGAGTCAGGATGTGCTGTTCTCTCTGCTGCCACAGTACCAACAATTCGTATCTTTGAAAGAAACAGTCCTGTCGAAATGAGGGGACCAGGAAAGGATCAGCTCTGGTATTAGGAGGCCTTTGGGAAAATAACCTGGTACCGAGGGGAGCCTTGATGTTCAGCTCCACTCTGGTGGGCTGCCACTTTGCAGAAGCCCCCACGCTGTCCAGCCTCTTCACTGGCCTCTTTCTTGGCGTGTCTTCCCGGCTCCGTTGTAACCCCTGGGGTGTTGACCACATTCTCTCTCCTTAAGTTTGTGGCACCCCCGGCTTCCTGTCTTACTCACTGACTCCTCTGTTGTACCTGTGGAGTCTTGACCAACCCCCCCCCGCCGCCCCACTCCGAAAGTCCTTCCCTCGGGCCTAGCTCCCGCCCTCACGTCTTGCTCTCATCCCTGGACTACCTGTCATGTCAGAGACATGCACTTGATTTCGTGGCCCGGTGCCGTGGCTCCCGCCCTGTCTTCTGACTAGAACGCAAAGCCCCTTGATCTTTTCTGCTGGGCAAAGTCCTGTTCATCCTTTGAGGCTTATTTTAAGTAGCATTTTCTCTGAAATCTTTTTTAAAGAAGCCTGTTCTTACCCCTGCAAAGTGACTTTGTCTCTTGGCTGTGAGAGCATCCAGAACCACCACACCCCTTATCACATGCATTGGAAAAGCACATGTGTCTGGGGGGAGGCCAACACTAGACTGTGAGTGCCCCAAGACCAGAAATTATCTTACTTCTTTCTGTATCCTTGGCACCCAGACACCTAGAAAATGTACGATAGATATCTGCTCTCTCAGGACATGTATTACTTATAGTTTCAGCAGGGTTTCAGCAGGGGCTTTCTGATCTGAGCGGTTGGGGTACAGGTAGTGGGTGCCTGGCTCCTGGTGACATAGCTCTCCTGCGGGGACTGAAAACACGGTGCAGGCCTCTTGGTGCCCAGTGAGGGGCGCTAGTGCTCCAGCCCTCCCCACTTGGCCTCCAGTCCCAACTCAGAGCAGCCGTTCATCAAAGTTCCATACCCCTTTGTCCTGCATTTATGCTATGCAACAGTAAAATGGGAGTTGTTGAGATCTACATCAAACAACGTACTATTATAGGAGACTCCTGCTAGAATAGTTACAGCTACTTGTTACAGATTTAAATATGCCAGAGATTAAAGGCACAGTCCTTGACTTAGTGTGTCTTCCCAGCTCCGTTGTAACCGGGATCTTCACCCCATATCTTTCAATTTCTTCATATAAAGAGGTTTCCTGTGGTGCATTTGTCTATAATTAGATACAAGTCTTTTGTCCTTATGTAGACAAGTTCATAGACAAAGGGGTAAAAATGCTGCGTAACGATGCCTCTCCTCGTGTGGGTTTTACGTTCCTTGGGGGATGGGTAGGAGGGTCTCTGGAAGAGAACCGCACTTGGGTTGTAGCTGTGGTCCTTGAGTTTTTCTGTACAGTAATCTTTTTCCCTTTTCTAAAGTGAGAAGAATAATAATAGTTATAAATTGCCATACAAAATATAAGAGGTTGAAGTTATGTTTAAATCCACCCCTTCCTGGTAATTGTACAGAGAGGTTTCTGCAAGGTGGCATCGGGCGGTGCAGGCAGACTTGAGAGGCTGCTGTTTACAGGATCCTAGTGTGGCCCTTGGAGGGAAGAGGGTGCGTGGGATCGATGGCAGCATCTGTAGACAGTGCAGCCAGAGACGCAGAAGGAAGACACCGCCTTCACACGTGTCAGAGGATTCAGTCTAACGGAGGCACCAGTGGGCATGGCAGGAATCCCACTTTCATGCCGCTTCTTTCTTGCAGTTTGAAAAAGAACTTCAGAGAATTTCAGAAGCCTATGAGAGCCTGGTCAAGTCCACTACCAAGCGGGAATCACTGGACAAGGCAATGAGAAACAAACTGGAAGGCGAGATCCGAAGGCTTCACGATTTCAACAGAGACCTCCGAGGCACGTCCAGCCCCATCCGCATGCTCCCTGCCCTAGACTCCCATGGAGCTGGCGGCCTGCCTTCCGGGCCACACTGTGTCCAGTAATCTCGGGAAGTCCAACCACCTGGGGCAGGGGTGCTCAAAGAGCAGGATTGTTCTTTTCTCCTGTGTAGGTTGTGGGTGGCTGCCCTGGGCCCGAGAAGTGACACCCTCTACGCACGAGTCCATGAAAGTGAGGGAGTGTGTGTGCAGCTCCTTCCCTCCTTTATTTTTATTTTTATTTTATTTTACTTTAGGATTTTATTTATTTGACAGAGAGAGACACAGTGAGAGAGGGAACACAAGCAGGGGAAGTGGGAGAAGAAGCAGGCTTCCCGCGGAGCAGGGAGCCCGATGCGGGGCTTGATCCCAGGACCCTGGGATCATGACCTGAGCCGAAGGCAGACGCTTAACGACTGAGCCACCCAGGCGCCCCTCTTTCCCTCCTTTAAAAGTACTGAACGGTCTGTGTCAAATTGACTCCGTAAAATAAAAATAAAAACATAACTTCAAAATTAAAAAAATAATAATAAAAGTACTTAGCAGTGATTTGTGACTATGCGAGGGAGAATGTTTGAAAAGACCAATGTTGGATGCCCAGCCCTTCCCACATCAGGCTGTCATTTGGTAGCATTCTTAGAAAGCTACCACTCAACACTTGCTAGATACAGTATAGAAGACAGACCCAGACAGCATCCTTTTGGAGGAAAAAGAAAAAGCCCCCAGTTGTGAAAAGAGTAGATATATATAAACTCCCCAAAAGCTGGAAGCCAACTGCTATAGAATGTTGGCACTCTCCAACACAGAATGACTTAACCCGTAACATTTTACTTGTTTTTAGTGAGCTAAGCCACTTTTCAGTTGCCTCGTCGGTGAAAATAATGTCCTGGTGGTCTCTAGTAGCCAGAGCCTGCCTTTCCCATTACCACAAATCCTTTTGTCTTGGGAATCACGGACATTCAATAAAGACTTACTAAACCGAATTACTGAATTGAATAAATGAAGATTTACCAAGTGGTTTGAGCAAACGTAGAACTCACTAGGTAGAATCTTCATCCATTTGGTCATTTTGACTTTTTTTTTTTTAATTTTGATTTTTAGTTCGTTGTTTTTCTATTTTTTGCTTCCCAGCTACACTTGGCAGCAGGGGCTAACCGTAGGGCTGGCGGTCGGGGGGAGACTAGGGCTGGGTCTGAGGCCAAGGACACTTAGCCGCTTTTCGAGGACTTCCAAACAGAGGTTCGTGGGCCTTGCAGGGGGCGATGCAGTTCTCAGAACCTGTGCTCGCTCAGCTGCCTCCCTCTGCTGACACCAGATTGCATGCAGCCACACAATGTGGCATCTGAAGACTTTTTCTTTGGGTATTTTGGAACCTATTGTCTCTCCCCAAGAGGGATCCAGTTTGGGGCTCCTGGCACCCATGACGTTTCTTGCTGGGATGGTGACTTCGATCTACATGCACTTCTTTGTGACCATGTCTTCTCTGTGCAGATCGCCTAGAGACGGCCAACAGGCAGCTGTCTAGCAGGGAATACGACGGGCACGAAGACAGAGCTGCAGAGGGGCTCTACGCTTCCCAGAGTGAGTCCCCACGTTTCTCTGTCCTCACATTGTTATTCTTAAAAACTGGGGGCCTGAGGAAGGAATCTTGTTCATTTTAAGTAGGTTTCTTTTTGATTTTTTATTGTTATGTTAATCACCATACATTACATCATTAGTGTTTGATGTAGTGTTCCATGATTCATTGTTTGCGTATAACACCCAGTGCTCCATGCAGAACGTGCCCTCTTTAATACCCATCACCAGGCTAACCCATCCTCCCACCCTCCTCCCCTCTAGAACCCTCAGTTTGTTTCTCAGAGTCCATAGTCTTTCATGGTTCGTCTCCCCCTCCGATTTCCCCCCCTTCATTCTTCCCCTCCTGCTATCTTCTTCTTCTTCTTTTTTTTTTTTTAACATATATTGCATTATTTGTTTCAGAGGTTCAGATCTGTGATTCAACAGTTTTAAGTAGGTTTCTAAGTAGGCTGTTTGCCTCTTGTGTGTTCAGGTAGCATAAGAGGCTGTTGGGCCTCAGGAGGAGGTCCTCCTAGGTCTGCCAGACACAAAGCCAAGGTTGGATTTCTATTATTTCAGCAATGTTTATTCTGTCCTTCTGACCTACTGTTTCTCTCTGTTTCTCTAGAATATCCTTCAAGAAATAGCAAGGTCACAGCCTTTCCCGGCACTCAATCCTTTAAATAAGGCACCAACTCTTTTCCTCCACAGAGAGGGAAGGAGGCCTAGAGTGGGATCTGGTCCTCCTGGCATGTTTTTTGTGCTCCTTAGGGTGAGCGGCTCCTGGCTGCCCCTTGCAGCGTCAAGTCACCGAATGGTCCCATCGTGCATCTCCATGTGTGGCGCTTGTTTCCAGAAGTCACTGAGCCCACGGCAGCCCAGAATAAAATAATCAGTGGCACCCTGGGCCTCTAGATTTATTGGGAGAATATTTTATGCTTTTTACCAGAGGCAAATGATAGAAACAAATGGGTTTTGAGAAACCATCCATCAGGGTTTGAATCTCTGCAAATCCATTCATTGTATGTTACAAATGTAAAAATCCAACTCTTTTTTTTTTTTTTTGGAAGCTGTTTAGAAAATTGGATTTATTTCTGTATCATAATTCTCAACAACATTGTGAATCAAGTGCTCACAAACTCCGGAGAGTTGGTTTCAACAACAGAAAGTCATGTGTTCACATCCCTTGTACGATGGTGGTATTCTGATGCTTGGCCCCTGACTACAGCCTTACATTCTCAAGGCTGGGAAACAATTGGTTCAATTTTCTGATTTCCAATACTGCTTGGTTGGGTTCAAGCTCCTTTGTTTCCCCCAAATTTATTCGTGGTAGCACTCAGTTATTAGTCTCAGTTTTAGGTTTTAAATTCTGTTTCGGCAAATGGACACTAATACGGTCAAGGGATTTTGCCGCAGAATCTTTGGATGTCTTGCAGTAGGTGACTTGGCCTTTGTTCCAGATTTACATAAACAGCTGTGTCAGCGTCTTGAATGATTCACTTTCCTAACAAATTTTATCTCTTCTTATGGGTGCAGTCGACCCACTGTCTCATCCGAGCTTTCATTCAAAAGAGGAGTCATCTGTACTCTTGGTCTTTAGGATTTTAACACCTGGCTTTTGGATGCCCGTGTGCCTGGGTAAGAGGAGGTGTCTTGGCAGTTACATTAGCAATGTCACCCAGCTGGGACACTGCCTCTTGTCAGGGGATATTATTTTGTCACTTAGCTCAGGTCAGAATGGAAAAGCCAATTAGTTTCATCTGAGAGGCATCACTCCAGCCTCCCAGCCCAGATTATGCTGATGGAGTGATAAGGTTTGGGGTTGTGTGAGTTGAGAAATGTTCCTGAAAACGTTAACCTTCTGGCTGAAAGCTAACACATCAATAATGCTGGCAAAGAGGGCCTTCCAGCTTTACAGGGAATGATTTGTTCTGTGCAAACATGCTTCGCTGTGTTCCAAAGGCATAAACAAGACAGTCCAGAGGCATTTTTCAACTGCTTACAGGTATCTCAGGGTCGATGTGTAATGTAATTGAATCTAGGCAGGGTGTTTGAAGCAGGTTTGCTACCAGTGATAGTTAACAAATTTTTCAGTACCTAGTCTTTACAGGACATTTGTGCCTTTATCACAACTTTGTAATTATTTGCATTAGCTTTTCCTCTCCTGGTGTGGCAAGAGATGGACTTGAGATGTTATTTCAAATTTGCAGATAGGTTTTCTTCTTAGTGAATTTTAAGAGCTCTTTGTATATTAAAGAAATTAGCATGTCCTCCACTGTATATGTTGCAGATATTTTCCTCAGTTGTTTTTTAATCTTTGATTACAGTGTTCTTTATGTTATAGGAGATATTTTTTAAGTAACCATATTTATGCCTTCCAGGCTTTATATCATGCTTAGAAATGCTTATTACTCTCCAAGATTATAAAACTGTTCACCTATGTTTTCTTCAAATGTGTTTATGATTTCACTGTTTTCAAGGCTTACATTTTAGAAGCTAGTTTGGGAGGCACAGTAGAAGAGAAACTCAGGAGGGACTAAGCTGGAGGTAAGGAGACTAATTAACAGAGATTTTGGTATCTAGACAAGAGAGGTAGAAGTCCTGAAGTAAGACAGAAATAGTGGTGGAGAGTAGGGGACAGAGAAGTATGACAAAATTAGTAGGACTCAGTGACCAGTTGAATAGTGGCAGTGAGAGAGCCCGAGAAAGGGGTGTGACTGAGCAACTGGATGGATGGTCACCCTTTACCAATAAAAAGCAGGAAAAGCAGGCTGGGATTAGATAATGAGTAAAGGTTTGAGCGTGTTGGGTCATCTCACGCTGCGACCCATAGCTGAGTGAGCCCATGTAATCGTCGGTGCAGATATACCCAGAAGGCTGGTGATGGGCAGGGCACTCTGTCAGGCTTTAGCATGTGGGCATAGAACGGCAGGCATGAATTACCACCTCTCTTCATAGTTATTAATGTGTTCCATTATCTGTGTATTCTTTTAGAAATTCTATAATTAGAATAGTTTTTAAATGCTTGGTAATCATAATTATAAACGTCGCACTCAAAAGGAGCCATCCTTTTCAAGTGGATCTTTTGAGATTCTAGCCCTTGGGTCAGAGAAGTGACTTCTCTGGATAACAACAAGCCAAGGAGCTAAGGCTAAGTCGTGAAGCCCCCGACAGATACCTTGGCCGATGGGGAAGTTGGAGGGAAGGGGAAAGTAGAGACGGGCCTGATTGACTTTTTGCTAGGTGTTTGTGTTGAATCTAGGAGTCCAGGGCCAAGAAGACCCATGGAACTCTTGCAGTACAGGTGGTCAGTAGGACTTCTGTAAAGCTCTCTCAGGTAATGGAGGGAGAAGCTCCTTCCTGGCCTGATCAGTAAATATCTCTGTTGCCCAGGGTAGTTTGCCTTTGAAGACTCAACTCTCTGCTCTGAAGTTGGTGCCTGATGAAGACCTTGGTAGACTCTGGGGGTGGTTACTACTTAGCTCTGCAGATTGAAATGAACATTAAACACAGTGATTCTTGTGTCTCCCTGGTCATGAAATTTGTCTGTATTAAAAATCGCACTGGGGGCACCTGGGTGGCTCAGTTGGTTAAGTGTCTGCTTTCAGCTCAGGTTGTGATCCCAGGGTCCTGGGATGGAGCCCTGCATCTGGTTTCCCGCTCAGTGTGGAGCCTGCTTCTCCCTCTGCCCACTGCCCCTCCCCCCGCTTATGCGCACATGCTCTCTCTCTCAAATAAATAAATAAAATCTTAAAAAAAAATAAAAGTCATGCTGAATTAAGTGCTTAGGAGTTTGATGACTGAGGAATTTTTTTTTCTATCACCTCTCGGTGTTGCATCACTCACTTAAGAGGAATTCAGTTTTATTTGTTTGTTTTCTGGGTTTGTTTGTTTATTGTTCTGAATATTTTTGCAACCAAATTGCTCCTGAAAAATGGGGCATGGAGCCAATCCCTGTTTTGTCTGTCTATGTGAAATTGGGGCTCCTTTGTCCTTTAACTTCTTTAACTTACTGAGATCCCTGGTTTTCCCATGCATTTGTCACTCACGCACGTGCGCTTGTGAGCATGCTCACGCACACATACACACGGAGCAGAGGTGGGCCACTGTCCACTAAAGGCAGCACCCCGGGAATGTCTATCGTCATTCTTAGCTCTGTCTTCTCAGTAAGTACAACCATTTATCTGTTCCTTGCTGAAAACTGATAACTCTGCAGAATTCCCATGATATTAGGCCAGAAAGACAAAAATGAAATATATTAGATGCAGGGAAACTAGACTGGTAGAGATGATCTTATTATGTTCTCGGATTGAATGGGAGCTGATTAGCTGTGGCATATGTGTGTTGTTCCAGGATAAAACCAGCCATGTTCCACGGTTTGCAAGAACTTGTCTCCAGCCCTTTGGGGTTCTTTAGGCCCTCCAGGTTTAGCATATTTGGTTAAACTTAAGTCTGTTTAAGTTAGATTCTGGCTGTTAAATGGTGTCCCTCTCTTAAAAAAAAAAAAAAAAGGTGTTTTGGACATTCAGTTATTTGTCTAAGTTATTGAGCAATGGGTGTAAATAAGTCAGAACCATATGGATTTGATTTCTCTTGTAATTCTTAGTGGGTTTGGAAATTAACACAGAAACATGTCTGTGACCAACTTATTTTAAAGATTACAGTGATTTGCCATTTTCCATGTGTCTTGTAATCATCCTTTTACTCTTGAATCCTCTTTGAGGTACTTTGATTTTCCGTCTCTTGTAGAATATAAAAGAGACTAATATAATTTCCTGTAAGACCCTTCCTCTGGTGTTTGTGTTTCCGGAACGGGCTTTTGTGAAACACAAAACAGAAGTTACAATGATATAAATATTGGTTCCGTTGACCCACATAGAGCACAAGGAGATTGTTCTGAATCCTCATTGGGTTTCATTGCATCATGTGGGGGGTTTCCATCAGGCTTCATTAGGAAGGATAGGTGAGATGTTGTCACGTATGGGTGCCCTGGTTTACCTCTCCTCGGGGCCTGCCCATGCTTGCAGCTTCTCCCGACTTGGAGGGGAGCCCACTGTAGCACTTACCCCAATTGCATTCCGTATGGGTGTGACTTACTTGCGTGGATCCCCTCCTTGAGGTGGGAGAAAGGTAGACATTTTTTACCGATATCCCACAGTGCCCACCCCCAAGCCCTTGAACCTTCTTATGTACTTGGCACTCAATAAATGTGTATTGAGGGAGTGAATAAAAGTGGAAAAATCCTTGTAACAATAGGCTGGAAATTCTCCTGCAGCATTGGTATCAAAATGTACTCTTTCGCTCAGTATCTCCCAGTCATATTTAGAGATAACCTGTGTTATCTTCAGTTACTTTAAGACATTAGGCAAATTAATAAAAGAACTGTCAGAATAGAAGCAACTTAAAAATGCTCAGGGGGCACCAGGGTGGCTCAGTCAGTTGAGTGTGAGACGCTTGGTTTTGGCCCAGGTGGTGATGTCAAGGTTGTGAAGATCGAGCCCTGCATCAGGCTCCACACTCAGTGGGGAGTCTGCTTGAGATTCTCCTTCTTCACCTCTCCCTCTGCTCTTCTCCCTGCTCCTGCATGCATGCTCTCTCTCTTAAATAAATAAATAAAATCTTGAAAAAAAATGCTCAAATTCCCTTTTTGCCTTCATCCATCCTTTTTTTTTTTTTTTTTTTTTTTTTTAAGTAGGAAGATATCAAAGTAAGGGAAATCTTTTACTAGTAAGGACAGTGTATTTAATGGTATTTTTCCTGAAAGTTGGTATTAATAGAGTTGACTTTGGTTCCCTTGACTCCTTCTCTTTTACTCCACTGTGGTTGTGTTGGAGATGAGAGTTGGCCCTGGAATATGAAGGTTTTTGTAGCAACCAGCCAGATGCTCACACTGACCAATCCATAGACCATTTCAGACACCACAGATGAGTGCCTGGGCAAAGGAAAGGACCATGAAGCCTGCCAAGGCAGTATCATTTAAGTCAAGAAAATTTTCTTGCCCTAAGTTAACTGATTTTCATTAAAGATGACCCCTAAGTTTAATAGGACTGTGCAGTCCTAAATATCAAAGGTTTTATAGGCACAGGCTCAAGCAAATAATCTCCGATCAGTTGCTACATCTTCTAAATCCTGGTCTCTCACCAATGTACTCAGTGATGTGAAGATAGATGCTTCATCTCCCTGTACCTCCTTTTCTTCTAAAGAAATGGAATAAATCTGATTCAACCAACAGGCCTCTGAGGGATAACCAGAGATAGGAAAGGCAAAGACTCGATCAAATGCATTTATTCTGCAATATTTCGTCCTGCCTCCTTGCATCCTTCCTCCATCTGCTTCAGCACTCATCTTCTCTGGCAAGACCTACCAGTTTGCGTGGTGGGGAAATGGGCCGTGTTCCCAAAGAATGCCCACGTAGCTCACCGAGCCTTGCTGAACTTGGAAAATGGAGCATGTGCGTGCTTAAGCCACTTGATCAACCTTGACAGGCCATGCTGAGAAACTTCAAACCTACACAATAACCAGAGTGCACCCAGACTGTGGGGCATCTGTTTAGGTTCATTCAAATGTCCCCAAGTGTGAAAATTAACATCATTCAATGTAGGCTGATTTTCTGTGCTTCAGGAACGAGAGCTGATTGAAGAACTGCCTCTTGATCATGTGTTGACACTGGTCTCTAACAACTGAACATGGGTTATGATCTTCACATGGTTGGTTTTAAACCTGTTGCTTGGCATTCCGGTGAAGGGATTGAAAAAGCAAATGTCTGTGACTTTATTAGGATTCCCGTTTTCTTGGACTAAGACCTGAATAGATGGATGGATGGATGGATGGATGGATGGAGCACAAAATGAAGAACATGCTGAAGTCTTTTTGCATTTCATGTGCCGTCAGGAAACCCTACTTTCCCTGACCGTTCAGAACCAGGAAATCCAGGATTCCAGGTCTCAGCTCACATTAAATGGCAATTGCTAGAGAAGTCTTCCTTTTATATCGTCCCCTGACACTGGGTACTTTTCCCCTTGTAAAGGCTCATCACAGTTGTACATAAATAACTGTTTGGATGGCATGTTCTGTCTTCCCTTATTATACCATGAGGCTTGGGGCCCCATCTGTCCTCCTCACCATTGCAGTCCCAGGTCTTTGTATTTCCAGAACCTGGTACAGTGCCTGGCCCTTAGAGTCATTTAATAAATATTTATTGGATATTGAATACAATGACGATGGTTGTCATTTAACCAAACAGTTATTGGCTGTCTACTCTGAGCTAGCTGAATTTTAGGCCACAGGTCAGCAAACTCTTTCTATAAAGGGCCAGATGGTAAATAATTTTAGGCTTGGGGGCCGTCCCTACTCCACTCTGTCCCTCTAGCCTGAAAGCTGCCATAGATGCTCCATAAGCAACTGGGCGTGGCTGAGTTCCAGTGAAACTTGAATGACAGAATCAGGCTGTGGGATTTGGTCTGGAGGCCCTCGCGTGCTGACCTCTGTACCAAGTACCAGTCATGGAAGGAGAGAAAAATCAGGAACCTCAGTAGAAAGAGGATGGAAAAGAAAGAACTCCTGAAGTCGTTCCTACATCTTATTTTGTGAATTACCCTAATTTATGAACCAAGATGTAATTATCATTGTCTTTCCTGGGAGTCCTCTTTTACTTCATCCCTAATCGAGGGAGTATGATTGTCATCATTTTAGATAAACTGAGACACGTAGAAATGCAGTCACCAGACTTAGCTCCCAGCGAGGATCCAGAATTTGCTCATGAGGGAGATAGGGCCTGGCAGGATCAGCTTGTGGTGAATGGTGGGGACCATCTGGATAGTGGGGTCTTAGTGCCAGAAATTCCTGCCATAGGCAGCCTTCTGTGAAGTGAGGTCTGCAGATCTTGGAGAGGACCTTGACGGTCACAAGTGTGGTCACCAGCAATGCATATGTGCTCTGAACCAGAGCTCATTTATAAGGCCATCTGGTTGCCACTGTGAGCGACAATGTCGACAGAGGCTGTTGAGCTGATGGTTGAAAGTTTATCCTCAGGTGGAGCTGCACTTTGCTCCCTTGGGTCTGTCCTTCAGGTTGTGGTTCAGGCCAGCCTGGCTGTGGTCATCGATGAACAGTCAACAGCGGCCAATATTAATTGAGCGCTTACTATGTGCCAAGCACTCTGCTAGCCTCTCTAGATACATGGTGTCTTTTAGTCCTTCAGACAACCTATGAGGTCGGTATTACAGGTATTTTACAGACAAGGACCCTGAGGCACAGGAAGGCCAAGTAACTTGTCCATGGTCATACAAGGTGGCGAGTGGAGCAGACAGGTTTTGAGCCCAGGTCATTCTGAGTCTGGAGCCCAAACTCGTACTGAGCTGGTGTGGGGAGGCTCTTCTTGTGTATCCGGGGGCAGAGAGAGGTTGTAATGGCAGCGAAACTGCAGCCAAGAATGATCCAGTGGTTTCCCCAAGGCCCCATAGGTGTTTAATGGCTAAACCGCGACCAGAATTTGAACTTCCTTTTTCTTACCTTTTTTCCTTCCCCTTGTCCAAAGGTCATCTCTTTTGATGAAAGATTTCACATTTTTATGTCAAGAAGAATCCGGGATAGTAGGGTGGGTGTAAATAATTCCTTCCTAGAGGTGTTATTTGGTTGCAAATTATTTGACTTAAAATAATAATGTCTTTGGGTCTTCTCAAGTGACTTCTAACTACTGGAATTAATATTCTGTGCTTCCGACTTCTACATCTATCTTTGAACCCTGGCCAGTTGTAACAGAAGGCCTTGTTGGATAATCCAGTATCTCTTCAAATACAAAAACAAAAAATTGTTGAGACCAGAATAGAGCTCAGAATCTAAAAAAAAATGTTTTCTCAAAATATCTATGGAATTAAACTTTTTGTTCTTGAGATGATGAAAAATAAAAAATAAGCAGAATACAATGAGTAATTCTGTGGTGCGGTTCCTTTACAATTCATTTTTGAAACTGTTTTTGGTTCACGAATTGTAGTGAGAGCATACAGCTGGATCTTAATGGAATCAGAGAACTTTGAGGGGACAAAGTGTTTGTTTTAAGTCCAGAAAATTTGGTCTTAGACCATTAAAAATAAGCTTGCATCTGTTACTAATTTTCTTTTTGCTTACAAGGACTGTGGTTTGGTAGAAAGAAGAGAAAGAAAAGGATCAGTTCAAAGCAAGTTACAAAAATGACAATGGGAGGGAGGTGTTGCAGAAGTTGAAGGAGACAGAAAATGTAACTGCAGGCCACACATTTCTTTGTCCTCGATCAGTCCTAGAAGGAACCACTTGCTTCCCCAGGTCAAACAGCTTCCCCGGCGTAAACGTCGGTCTGGGCCAGGTGCTGGTGTTAAACCTTATCCGCCATCCAAAGGGCCCATTTGAAAGTCATAGCTTTCTCTATATACGTATTCTTTGTTTGTTTGTTTGTTTTATATAGTGTGTACCTATATAGATATATAATAAGAGTTAGGCATTTCAGGTGTATGGTGTGAGGCAATGTAGCAACATCACTCTCCACGTCTTCACATCCCTGCTCTCTGTATCATGCCCGGGTCTTATGGTGGTTTTCTACACCGGGAACTACACTGTCTGCTAGGTCATACCTGGAAATGGAAGCGTCTGTGGTTCATCTTTTTATGTTAAGAAAAGACAAAAATAGAAAAACGGTGAGCCGTTCTCCGATGGTTATAGAAAATTCAGTTCAGAATCGATTCACGAATATGTGTGCAGTCAAAACCAAATGCCCTCTACCTCATATATTTATGTGGCACTATTCATTGCCTAATTTGTTATTTTGCTGTCAGCAATGAGAGAGAAGTAGCAGTACATTTTTATTTCAAGTAAAAAAATAATAATAAAGTGGAAGGTTGAGCCGTACCTTTGGAGGCTAAGTGGATGCATGGGTGTCTACTCAGTCAAGCAAGTTAGCAAGCTGCGGAGGTCATAAATTGAGGTAGGTTAAAAAAAACCCAACCCCTGTGAATTATACCTGAATGTGTAAGTACAGTTTCCAGCACTAAAATGCAACATGAAGACCAAATTAGAGAAAATTATATTTTAAGAGATTATATTATATTCAAGGGAACTATATTTATGGAAAATTATATTGAGGAGAACTACTGGTATTCAAATATTTCTACCACATCATAGCTAAGGCAGCTTACTTTTGGTGCTACAATCGATAACTTATATAAAATATAAGTTATATGTTTTGTTATATAACAAAAATATAAGTATGTTAAGACCAAAATGTATTATTTTCATTCATTAGATGAATAGAATATTTTCTGGTTAGGTTTTTTAGCTTTCTAGTGATAAGGACCTGAAGCTATCGCTTTTTAAAATTTTTTTAAAAGATTTTTATTTATTTATTTGAGAGAGAGAGCACGAGCGGGGTGAGGGGCAGAGGGAGAAGCAGACTCCCCGATGAGCGGGGAGCCCGACGCGGGGCTCGATCGCAGGACTCCGGGATCATGACCTGAGCCGAAGGCAGACACTTAACCGACTAAGCCACCCAGGCGCCCCTGTAACTATCATTTTCAAGTTTTATTTTAAAGACCGGGTTAGAATTTGATCATGTGTCAGTTGCTACTTATCTTCCTCAATAAGCTGTTGTGTAAACCTGCCATAGCTCTTCCCCTGTGAAACACTTCTGTTGTCTTAGATTCTTAACATCCTACAAAGGTAGTATGAAGTACGCTCAGTAGGAAGATTCAGACAGGCAGACATGGGCATATTACGTGGCATATTACGAGGCAGAAGATGGTAAGGACTCACTGGACGACTCCCCCCACCTGCCGCCGCCTCAACAAAGTGTGTGAGTTCAGGCTCTCCCGTGCAGGAGAAATTTGTTTTATTGAAGGAATCAGAAAAGCTTCACGCAGCGAGTAACCTTCAGGGTGGGCCTTGAAAACTGATTCCTATTTTAGAGTCATCTTGCTGCCATAGTACTGTGTAAAAGGGACACTCTATTTTCCTTTGAAATTGAAAGGAAATTCTAAATTTAAGCTGAAAAGATTTCTGGTTGAGACTGGGCAGGGTGGTGGTGGCGTGCTTTCTTCTGAACCCCTCCTTCCTACTCAGCCGCCCCCTCACATCCCTTCTTTCCCCTCCCCTTCTCTCTCTGCCAAGGCTCTGCAGAACAGTTGGGTTTGAACTCCTGTTCTTAATTTCCCTCACTGAGAATTCATTTACAGCAGTTCACTCTCTGAGCCGTGTGGAACAAGCCCCCACTAGAGTGTTCCCGTGTTTGTGAATAGGCCTGCTTAGCCGCCCCCGCACAACCTCTGTCTCCAGTCGCCTGGCGAAACCATGGCAACCTGCTCTTGCATCCTCGACCCTTTCCTGAAATCACAAGTTGCCTTACCTGAGAAACCAGAGCAGCCAGTTTTTAAAAGACAGTGAAAAGCCAAACAAGCGGCCAAACAAGCGGCGTATGGGGTCAGTGTTGTAGTATATTACTTTTTTGTGTCTGAATTAATTAGTGTGGCTTTTAAAGGTAGATCATCTTTCCTCTTTTACATCAAATAAGCTTCGTGTCAGTAGCTCACTCTTCTCTAATGTAAACAATGCCCTGTTTGGATTATATTTGGGGGGGGTCTCTTTCTGGGTTCATCGGTGAGCGGGTGAGGGCAGTTTTCAACAATGTGCTCCAGCGTAAGAATATCTTTGAGGCAGGATGAACCTGAATAACTTGCAGATAATGAACTAAATGAGATCCCTTCTATTGTCTCTGTAGTCACACAAGCTCAGAAAAAAAGGAATTTCTCTTAGTGTCAACGGGACTTCCAAAAGGATCTGACTCTTCACTTACCTCATAGCTTGTGGCTGGCCCTTGGAACGGAGTCCTGCCCAACATCCGTCCAGTGTTATAAGATACGGTGCCAGGGAGCTCAGAGCCGAAGCATCCCTGAGGGAAAAGAGACAGGAGAAGAAATTTTAGGGAGAGAAGATGGCAGATAATTATTTGGACAACTTTTCACAAGAGGGAGTCTATTTCATTAGCAGCGCAGAGAAGGTTCTGGTTACCAGAACTGATAGCATTAGTGTTGGTCAGCGTCCTCCTGAGGTGTTACCAAACTGCCAAGCCCTTTCTTGGTGGAGAAGGGAGTAGACGTATAAAGAAAGAAGAGTGTCTTAGTGATCTTTCATTATGAGAAGAAAAATCTGCCTGAGCTAGCTTAAGCCCAGAGAAGAGGACTGTTTCCTGAGAACATAAGGGTGTGAGGGAGTCCCTAGGCTGGGAGTGCAGGCAGGCCTCGAGAGGTCTAGGGGCCCGGGCTAGCATGTCTGTGAGAATCAATTCGTGGTTTGTGTTTAGGGGTCTGTGTCTGTCTGGATGGCTGTTTTCCTCCCTCCTTGTAATACAACATGGACTCTCATCCACCCTTCTATGTCCACCTGCTTGATTCTTCATTGTCTACAGTATGGCTTTCTCTGCTTCTCCAAAGCACATGCTAGAATACGGCTGCTAGCCGAGGAGCTAGGTTCCCTGTCCGTGTCAGCATCACACCTCTCCCTGGCTTCCACTTGCACGTTCCCAGACAAGAGACTGACTGGCCTCGCTTGGGCACATGGCCCCTCAGGTTGGACCCCCTCAAATGGGAAGTGCTGGGCAGGGGCAGATGAGGGGGACTTTGTAGTACACTCATGGCTACTTGTCACATTAGCCCCGTGGGTGGAGGACTGTAGTAATGGCTCTTCTAAATTGAGTGTTAGCCAACTCCGTGGAAGTTGTCTGCTCCGTGGAGATCCAGTCAGGAAGCACTTGCCTCATGCAGGCCGTCTCCCACCGGTGCTGGACGTGGGGCCTCTGCTGGGGTCCATGGAGGGCCTGGCCACTGTCAGTCCGTCTCCTCTGACTCCCACAGTCTACGGCCTGTTCTCTGGTAACGTCCTTTACATTCTCTTTGCTCAGAGCGGCCAGGGACTGGACTCCTAAAATCAGTCTCAGCGGTCAGAACGAGACTTCTAGCCATTGGCGTTTCAGAGGAGGTGTGTTGGATTGTGCCTGCCTCCTCTTCCCTTAACTCTGTCACCCTCACTCCCTCTTGCCACATCCAAGGCAGCGAGAACATTCCTTGAGAAGTGCCGAGGAAATAACCGTGCAGAACCAGGTGCCAAAATGAGCTAGCTGGGCATTGCTATGTGAGCATATGGGATTCGGAACTTGAACAGAGTTTGCCTGGTCTGTGTTTATGTCTACACACATATGTAGAGCCACAATCCGGGAGAGATCTGAATCCCCAAAGAACCAGCCAGTTAATGGGTTAAACCTTGGTTCTGGCTGAAAGGAGAGAAGAGGGAAAAGAAGACCTATCTTTTACCTTCCACGCATTCCAGTAAATTCGTCAGCCCTTGGTCAAGCTGGCAGCTGGACTCCCCATCCCTTCAGTTACATGGGGCTCAGGGAAAAACTCCTCAAAAACCCATTATCTCAGGAACAACCTAGAAATTGATACTTAACTTGAGAAGAGCCCGGTCACAACTTTGCTCCCTCACGAACTCCAGCCGTAAGTTGGAGCACTGCATTAAAAACTAGCAGTATGGGGCCCCGTCACCCCTTGGCCTGACCCCACACACGGTCTCCGTCCCGGGGATTCCTCAACAGAGGTGGCTAGGGCCCACCATCCCGTGGTTCAGCCAGCAATCAGGCTTGGTGCTCAGAGCATACGTGCAGAAACCGTTTCCACAGACTGGCCACTCTGGACCCTCCGAGAAGGTAAGATGGAAAGGGAGCATCCTTGAATTACTGGGCCAGTTCTCTTTCCACCCACTCTTGCTCTTTCCTCAGGAAACAGACTACTGTCTGACCTGCACGAGGGTCAGAGCTCACTTCGTTTCGGTTTTCTCAGTGGTCACACGGAGTCATTATGAGGTTCTGTTATAAGGCTCAAGACATGGTGCCTGAGACAAGGTAGGCCCCCAGTAATATGTCCGCTCTTGCTGTTCTCTGCTGAGGTATTTTACTGCTGGTCACTCTAAACCTCCCATCAGTCATGCAGAATAGATCTCGTGAGCTCCGTCTGAGGAGATGGAGTCCGGCACATCTCCCGTGCCCACGGCGAACCGCTGTACGAAGGTGCCAGAAGCAAGCCAGGTCGGCCTGGTTACAAAGCCGTGCCGCCGCTGTGGTTTCCAGAGTCAACAGTGTATGAGCAGACGTCCTCTGTGTAAATGGGACTGGAGCCATCGGCTACACAACCCCCTGCTCCACGCAGTTCAGGGTAATTCATATCCACTGAGTAAACAGACCGTTCTGGGCAAGAGTTCTCTTGTGTCAACTTGCCTGTTCTAGGAATTCTCAGTATATACGTTGGAGCCCAACCAAAAATTCAGCATGAGGCTGGTCTCTCTTGAGCTATGCCAAGGGGCTTAGCTAATAATAAGCTGAAGGGACCTTCTTATGCCGTGATTTTACCCCTGGGACTCTCCCTGGGCAGCTCCCAAGAGATGCCCTTTAAGAATGGCTCTGACATACCTCGATCCTGTGTCTCTGGGGCCACAGCCCCCTGTCCACAGGCTCACTGCCGTGACGGCCGCCCCCCTCACACGCTGGCCTCAATTAGATGTCCTCTCTCTGTTCTCACGGCACCTGCGCAAGCATGGTGGAGCGACTTGTCACACTGCCTCTGCGTGTGTCCTTGCTCTCTTCCTGCCCGACTGAGAGCCGAACGCCACGACCTACTCATCTTACGGCCCCAGAATTGATCATGCTTTTAGGAACGCCAACAAGAACCACCGCATTATCATAGTTGACATTACCTGGGCACTTCCCACATGCATCTTTCAAGTAGGGACTGTTGTGATCCTCACTTTAAAGGCAAGGAAGCTGAAGCACGAAGAGGCTCGTTTGCTTCCAGAGTCCCAGAACTGTAAGAGGTGGCACTGGACATGAAGCCAGGCAATTTGCTTCTAGAACCGCGCTTTTCACAATACTGTCTAATGCCTCCATGTAGTAGATGCTTCGTTAATTAATATTCGTACATGGATACACATGTGGATGTGATTGCTGTGTCTGGAGAAACATGATATGGCTTGTGGCATGCTTAAACCTCTGCAGTAATGAGCATGCCCGAGCTCTCGTTCACTTTCTGCTTCTCTCATTCTGCGGTTCTGCCCCCCACCTGCTTGCACAGGGGAAGCACACAGCGCCGCACTCGGGAACGTGAGTCAGAGAGGCCCAGAGGCACGTTCTGGCTCTGCACTGATTGAGCCCTCCCACTTCTGTGCGTGTGTGACTTAACCCCAGGGTCATTTTCCTCGGCGGGAAAGTGGAAATAATAGTGTGCCTACCTCACCCAGTAAACAGAAGAAAGCGAGTAATTAAAAGGAATAAAGACACCATTTTTGGAACATGGTACTCGCTCTACAAACATGAGCAGGTTTTGTTACTGTTGCTACTGTCGTGAACGTTATTTTTACAACTTTGCCATGGAGAACACTACTTCCTGTCAGTGGACGCGAAGTTCTGAGCCAATGCGAGTGATACTAAGTGATGTCACTGCAGCCTGAAGTCCAAGGTCATTTCCAAACTCATAACAGAGATGTTTCCACCCATGAATTTCAGAGGACGGCATCCATGTCTTTGCCCCATGGTGTACACCTGTGAGGTCCAGGGAGCCTGAGCAGAGGAGGGAACCGGGGGCATCCGTGGTCAGTCCCAGCCATCTGATGAGTGGTGGCTTCAGGGGCAGAGGGGACAGCTGTGTAACAGAGGATGTCAGGAAATACCTAGCAGCTAACAAGAACTACCATGTGTTGTACAGTTGGCAATGAACTTGGCACAGTAGAGAGTCATCCATTCGTTCAACAGTATTGAGCCAGGCACTGTTCTAGGCTCAGGGAATCAATAATGACCAAAACAGATATCTAGGATATTCAGGTCTTTGTGCTTTATATGTCTCCTCTCCATCAACAGAGTCATCAAAGAGCACTGTGATGTAGATGTTCTCTTTCTAATTTGGTAGTGAGATTAGATGAGATTTGATTAGATGAGGGAGCTGAATCTCAGAGAGGTGAACCATGCCCGAGACCTCATAGCTGGAAAGTGGTGAACTTGGGATTTGAATCCAGTTCTTTCTGATGTTGAGGTGCATGCTTTAGCCACAGTATGATATTAAGGAAATAGCAAACGCCGGAATCCAGGGTGTGGGTGTGTGTGTGCACGCACGGCAGGCGCATGTTGGAGGGGAGGGATATTTAATTCAAAAATCTAAATAGCTGTCGTTGTGACACAGAAAGAATTGCAATCATCAATTTGCAAAACTCAAGAAGCCCTGACTGTGCCTCTGGTCTTGAGCTTGGTCTATCATTTTACTCTCTTCTGGTCAAAATCAGTGTGGCCTTGGCTGCCCTCAACAAAGAGAATTACTTTTACGCTTAGTTTGATAAGCAGGCAGAAGCTCTGAAACCCAGTGGTTCATTCCCGAGCATGCTGAGTAACTCCTGGGTGCCCTCCAGAGCCCGGACAAGGCCCCTGGGCACCAGGCCTGTTGAGATGTTGTCCAAACCCATGGGGCTAGTGTCCAGATGTCATTGACTCTGCACTGTGAAATGCTCTGGGTCACTCAGGGCTGTGGATGGTGGGGCGCAGAGCCATGAGCTGCTCCTGACCCATTTGATGAGGTCTTTCATGTGGCCATTCTCCACGGATTAGGAAAGAAGTTTCAGAGGCAGCATCTCAAATGCCACTGAAAGGGAGAAGTAGGAGCACAGTAGGTGATTGCAGTGAGGCACACGAATAGCCCAAAAGTAATTCCATGCTCAGGGTCAGGATCTTGGTGGCTTCATTTTGTTTCCAGGGGAGGCCATTGCTTCCAGGCCGTACATCTGCTACTGAGTCTGCCAGTTCTGAACCATCCCGTGCACGTGACCTCACAGTGCAGGGGCAGTGCTGTCCAGGGGGAAGGACATCATAGCGGGACATCAGGGACCTGGATCCTGGCCCTGGCTCTGCACCAGATGGCAGGGGGATCGTGGACTGGTGCCGTTGCCCCTGGGCTTTCCGCTTCTCACTCATAAAGCACCAGGGCTGGGTCTGGAGGGGGATATTTCCCATGATCACTTCCGGCTGGAAAATTGTGAGTTTGTTAGTGCGTCTATTTGAAGGCTTGAAGGCCTTTTTTTATTCTCAGGCCCTGTATTCAAAAGCACGTTTCCTGCTCCTTAAAACACAGCATTCTTTCCATTGCTTCAGTGCCCACGGGGCTGGTCCTTAAAGTTTGATAACTCTTTGTGAAGTTCATGGGTGACTGTACGAGGAAATATGAATGAATGAAACCACTGGCACGCACTGGTGGAGCTTCTGGATGGTAGTTCTCTGTGTTGCAGTGTGGGTCACGGAAGGATCCACATAACCCATCGGAGGCATTCAGGTGGTGTGGGTCCGTAGAAATCAACCTCTAACTCTTGCTGCTGCCGCTGTAATTGTACACCTTCTTTTTGACAACTATGGAAAGTGTGCGCACGGTTTACGTAACCAATTTTTTTCAGTAATGAAGTATTTTTTTTCCATGTCACTAATTGTCTTTATTTATTTATTTTTAAGATTTTATTTACTTATTTGGGAGGGGCAGATGGAGAGGGAGAGAAAGAAGTTCAAGTAGACTCCGTGCCGAGGCCGGAGCCCAACGCAGGGCCGATCCCATGACCCTGAGATCATGACCTGAGCCGAAACCAAGGGTCAGACCCTTAGCCGACTGAGCCACTCAGGCGCCCCTCTTCTCTTATTTAATTTAATGGCTGCAACGCAGTCTCTTGTAGGGTGTACAGTCTTGCACCTTGCATCCATTCAAGTTTTTCCGTGTTATGAACAACATGACTAAATATTCTAATTTATATTTAAAATAAAATATGTTGCTTCTGTTAACAGGAAAAATATCTTCAATAAACAGTACTGACGCCATGACGCCATTGGCCGTCCCTGCTTAAGCTAAGGTGGTAGTTAGTCTCCAGGAAGGCCGTGTGGAGGCTACTGAATGCAGGGCAGCTGTTACACTCCACACCCTGTGATCACCATCAGTTACACTGTCATTGAATGAGAGGAAAGCCATTTCCTAAACCCAGAGCAATGTCCCTAAATCCAAAGCAATAACCCTTTCCCCTCTTGAACAGAACTCGGAGAAGATGTGGGGGGCCAGGTCATATGGGAAGAGGATCCAGCACAGGATTGGAGAACTGGGTTGGAGTCCCCTCTGCTGTCTGGCCTCAGCAAAGAGCTGAACCCTCTAGACCTTGGTTTATTTTTCTGTGAATGAGAATATTAGTATTGTTAGTCCTGCCTGCCCTTTCATCATGGGTTCGGAAGACAGAAGCAGGGGAGGTTGTGAGCATAAAATGAAATCATAGGTACAAGGTTAACAAGAAGCACGAAAGTAAATGTTGTACAGCAGTGAGTTATGGAGAATATGGGGTCACTAGTTCTTGGTGTCCTGTTTGTCTCTGGTACTGTGACCTGGAATGTATCTAGAGTTAACAGTGGTTTCTGAGCAAATCCTTACCTCACACATCACCGCTATTAAGAGGGAGCAAAGCAGTAATTCAACCCTCCACTCTCTGCATGCTTTTTTATTTCTAATCCTTGCCAGATGTAGACTGGCCATGAGCCCAGAGGGGAGTGCTTTCTGATAGAGGTAGTTTTGTTCTTGTCTCCCCTCTAGACAAAGAGTTCTTGAAGGAGAAGGAGAAGTTGGAAATGGAGTTAGCAGCCATGCGGACTGCGAGCGAGGACCACCGGAGACACATTGAGATCCTGGACCAGGCTCTGAGCAACGCCCAGGCCAGAGTCATCAAGCTGGAGGAGGAGGTGAGACGGGGTGGGGGCAGAGCCCAAAGGGCCTCCACTTCCTTTTCCCAACCAGCACCCCTCACTGGAGCCAGCTCCAAAGCTTTGAGTCAGGGGGAGGGACAGGAGGCCTCCCAGATAAAAATGAATACCAACAGAGTTTATCCAGCCCAGAGCCAGGCAAAGTCTGAAACACAGCCGTGAAAGAGCTCACGTTCCTCCCGAAACCCAGCCTGCAGCCCATTGGTTGGCAAGTGTCCAGGGCTGGAAACAAACGGAAGGACTGGAAACCACTGGTGCCTGTAGAGAAAAGAGGCTAACAGTTTTTTGTTTTTTAAATAGTTTATCTGCTCTGTCTTTGGGCTCTTGATTGCTTTAAAAAAAAAAAAAAGGCAAAAGTCTTCTGATAGGGTGCGGTTGGCATGGCATTCAGCAAACCAGTCTCCAGTTTCCAGAAGTTGGCTCAGCTGGACAATGACTCCCCTCGTCCAGGAAAGTTTGATCCCTCTCAAGCATTATGGATTTAGTGGTTTCTGATTAAATCAACCATTTAGATGGCATTTTGTGAGGCAGACTATGCCATGAAGCCTGACTGGACGTGGATCGACCGTTTCTGAGGTTCGGGCTAGGGGATTCAGACTGCAGACACGGTGGCCGAGAAGGAGGAGCGGCCTAGGCAGGAGGACAGGAGCCTGCTGCCCCACGTCTGCCAGCCCCCCGTGGCAGCAAGCCCCCCAGGTCATGGGGCCTGACCTACGCAGAGCCACTGCCGAAAGTAGAGACTCAAAGTCTGAAAGAGGCCTAAGTAAGATATTCCACACAAAGTACTGACTTTGGTGGTTGGCTCACAGCAAACAGGGTTGTTACTAATCCAACTGTTGTCGAGAATGAAAAGCGACCCCTTCAGAAGACCTCTTCTGACGCTGGGTAACTCAAGTGTCCCAGCAAATTCGGCGTCGCTGTTCAAGCAGCTTAACGGGAAGGTTGTTAAGTCAACAAAGGGCTTGTTCGCTAGAAGCCTTTTAAACCCACAAGTCCTATAGAGGAACTGCAGTTTTAAGACTAGCGCGAGTACCCAAGCAGCAGCCCCAGAGGATTCTCGTTTACCGCTGTGGAACTCATCAGCTAGGACGTACGTTTGGCAGAGAAAGCGACCTTAATCCCTAAAGGACACAAGGTCTGCTTTGAGGACGGGAGGCCAGGATTCCTCATCATGGTTGTAACTGAAATTAGTCAGGTGCCATCTGCACGTGGGGAGCCAAGGAAAAATCATAATTTTATAAAAATCTTTTAATTTTAATATTTCTAACAAAGTACAAGTTAATTGCGAGCTCCTTAAAGACAGGTGTTTTTTTTTAATCACTACTGTGGATGTTCTTGTCATTCTAGAAGATCTTTGATTGTGTGTAGCTTCTCCAGAATCTCTCTTTTGTCTACTTTCCAGTATCACTCCCCGTTCTTATTAAAGTTTCTTTTGAGGGGTCTTGATTCAGTTCAGATAGCTCATACCGAGTGCTTACGCTGACTCCAGGGCCAGACTCCAATGAATTAGAATCCTGATCCTGGCATGTGTCAATGTGTGACTTTAAGTCATGTAAGCTGTTCAGTTCTCTCTCTTAGATGGAGATAACAGAGGAGCTGTCCCTTTACTGATATCGGGAGGATTCGATGAGATCATTGCATATAAAACACAATGCTTGGCATGGAGAAACTTCAACAACATTGGTTGATGTGAACTCTTATTCTTAATCATCCCCATTCTAATATACTCCTTGCTAAACTAAAGGCTGAGACAAAGGTGAATGAGACAGACCCATGCCTTCAAGGATCTTGTAGTTGATTAGGAATAAGAGCTCTCTATTCAACAAATATTTCTTGAGTACGTACTGGATGGCGGGTACTGTTGCAGGCCCTGGGGACACACCGTGTACCTCGGCCCAGCAGGGACCGAAATGCACAGATCTCATGGCCCTTCTGTTCTAGTGGCTGCATGCATGCCCAGAAAACTGCATGTACTGTGTAGGATAAGTAGTGTATGAACGGGACTCAAAATGTTTTCTCGGCTGAATCAGCTTCTAGCACAGAAGCCTGCAGTTAGTAAGTCCGCAAATATCTATCCAACTGAATCAAGTCATCAAAAGCACAGTGAATGAAAGGGCCCAATGGAAAATGATGCCACGAGCAGGTTTAGAAAAGGCCGTGGGGTTGCTGCCCACCCGCCCCCCAGAGGTCAGAAGCACCTCCATCTTATCCAGTGACTGTGGCCAGGATATAGGCAGAGCTCCCCACGGTGCTGTCTGCGAAGTAACAAACGGCTGTTGGCAGCAGGCTCTTCGACCGCTAGCATGTTCCCACTTGCCAGTGCAATCGCGGGCCGAGCTCGGGGTCTGAATCACCGGCACGGCGTCAGCACACCCAGGTGCAGACAGGAGCTACCATCTGGTATCTTCTCACCCACGACCGGATCAAGTCAACGCCTCAGCCTGGCGTTTGGCACGAGCCGATTCCCAGAAAGTTAGAAAGGGGCCTGGGATTTATGGGCATGAGCCAGGCTCCTAATTGGAGGAAAACAAAGTCCGGGAGTGAGAGTTGAAGTTGTCGATCTTGATTCTAAATTCCATGCCTGATGTGACATTTCCATAAATCCTTTTTACCTCAATTTCCATCTCCTCGGTTATGGTGGTGGTTGAGGGTTCATCGTGCCCTTCCTGTCTCTCCAGGGCTGTCCACTACCCCTCTATAGAGGGCTCAGAACTCTTTAGAAGAAAGTTACTCCACAAATATCTACAATAGGACATTTTATCTTTATTCACACACAAATGTGTACATACACCTACAATTTCTTCGTGATAGAAAGTTACAGTTATTATAGAAGATTTGAAAACTTCAGAAGAGAATAAGGAAGATGAGAAATTCCTGTTGTGCCATACAGATAAACATGGGGGATGCTTTTAAGTCTTTCCTTCCAGTCTTTTTCCGTGCGTTGATGATAGGCAGGCAGGCGGAGCTGTGAGCATGTATAGAATTTTTGATTCTGGGTTTTTTACTTAACATTATAGAATAAGCTTTTCCTTGTGGCCTTAAAAACTCTTTACTAACTTCATTTCCAATGTCTGCAAATGCTGTCATGATTAAGCAATCACCGAGGATGGAGCTCAGAGCTGGACCCGTGGCCGAAAGCAGGTGCCCTGGTAGGGGTCTCTCATTCCAAGCATCCCATCCGTTCTAGGTGTAACTGGTGGCCTTTGTGTCAGTCCTTTCTGTCCCAGCACAGCAGAGGGATGGCATTAGGGAAGGTCCATGCACTCGTAGTTCAAACAGGATCCGCAGGTAATCTGACCCCCTACCCACCCACCTCCACCCCAGCTTTGGGAATTGCCAGTCTAAGTTCTCTGCTCGTCCTCACTGTTCCCTGCTCAGTTACGAGAGAAGCAAGCCTATGTGGAGAAGGTGGAGAAGCTCCAGCAGGCCCTGAGCCAGCTGCAGTCTGCGTGTGAGAAGCGAGAGCAGATGGAGCGGAGACTGCGGACCTGGCTGGAGAGAGAGCTGGATGCGCTGAGGACCCAGCAGGTGAGGTCAGGGCCACACATTCCTCCAGCACCCTGCTGTGGTTCAGGCTGTGCACTGCGCATTGCAGACTCAGAGGGGGATGAGAACTCTCCCTGTCCCCAGCGAACCAACATCGCGGCCAGTGGAGGAACCAGGCAGTCCACTTGTTGCAGTGACAAAGGTCCTTAAAGAGAGAAAGTGCTGACTGCCGGGGGCTTGGCACAGGGGAATGCGACTGTAGACAACTTCACAAGGGAGGACATTTGAGTCAGACTTTGAAAGATGAGTTTGTTGGACATTCTGGGGGACGAACATCAGAGGTAGCAGAGGATTTTGCGTAGGGGAGAGAGGTGCGGAACAGCATGGCGCGTTCCAGGTGGCCGGCTGCCGCTAGCTGGTGGGGAATGCGCAGCGAGGTCGCTGCTGAGGAGGCAGAGGCCAGCTGGTGGAAGGCATCTGGTCAAGTTGAGAGATTGTTCTTGTTTCTGTGGTCAGCAGAGAGCCAATGACTGGGAGTTCTTTAAGCTGGAGAGGAACGTGGTACAGTGGATCAGAGAAAGAGCCATCTCATGGTGTCAGGAGGATCTGGAGGGGTGAATGTGGAAGTCCGGGGGGCCAGCCTGAAGGCTCTTGGTGCCATCGAGAGTGTCATGAAGTGGGATTCCATGCGGGAGCTAGTAAGAGGGTGAAATGAGTCAGGCGTGATCATGAGTGAGTTTTCAGAGATAGAGGAGAGGAAGGAGTTCAGGACTATCCTTAGGATATAATACTGGCCATAAGCTCCTAGTTCTTCTGCCTTTCCTTCTTTCTGTCAGTAACAGCTGTCGATATAACCTAGCTGCTAAAAGCTTAGAGCTACACACCCCAGCCCGGGTCCATGTGTGCCTCAGCAAGGAAAGCTCTGCAGCTGGGCTGGGCTCCATTATCCACTGGTCAAAGGCTCCTGGCTCCAGAGAGAGCCTGGGGCTTGTGTGTCATCAGCTAGTGCAGTGGGCAAAGCCCTCTGTGCAGCTGCTGGAGGGTGTGCTCTAAGCTGGGAACCAGGGAAATGCAAGGCAGGGCTCCACGGAATTATCTACTGGATAGAGCATAGTGGTTGTGGTTGGAATACTTGAAAACACTTGAAAGCATCTGGTCAGGCCAACTCAGCTCTTTCTCATGGCGGGCACACACATTTTGCTCTGGGTGTGTGTACTTGGCTAGGGAAGGAGGTGTTAGTGAGATTGCCCAGAAAATTAAGGATCCCACCCGGCCTCCCACCATCTTGGCTTAGTTGCTAGCTCGTAGGAAGGGTGAGGCTGTCTCTGGACTTCCGATCCATCTGGCCTGTGCCATGTGCCCTGGTATTTAAGGCCCACCCTTGAGTTCTTCTCAGTTACTGAGATCTTGACCTCCCCAACTTGAAGGTAGGCTTCTCTGGTGCCTGGTACCATGCTGGCATCTGAGGGATACTTACGAGTCTGTGGCTGACAAAAAGAGCGCATCTCAATACTTAGAGCAAAAGAGAATATTCTTTTCCAGTTAATGTGCCACCCACACCCTACAATCAGATTACTTCTCCTTGGATCTTCTATTTTGGGTGCTGCGAAACCAGACTCAACTCCATTATCCTTGTTATTATAAGGAATCTCCCTCCACCGTAGGAAGCGAAATCCTACTTCGCATCATTAGAAGCTGAGAGGAGGTAGAAGAGAGATGAAGGTAAGAGGAAGGGAAATGAACACGTTTAAGAATTCACCATCTTCTCTTTCTTGCAAAGAGCTCAAGATAATTGTCACATCTCACTACCACGGTAGCCCTATGAGGTGGAAGAGAGAAGGGGGAGAATGTTCTCGAAGAGGGAAATGAGGCACAAGGCAGTTGAGAGACCAGCCCAAGGTCATTAGCTAATTAGGACATTCCTCCGAGGTGACAACCTGAAGGACGGAGATCGTATCTGTATCGCTCACTGTGCCATCCCCAGCCCCAGGTACGTGTTCAGTAAATATCTGTGCACTAGCTGAGTGGGCAGCAAAAGCCGGCCTGCCTGACCCTCAGCCCGTTTTTCTGGCCGGCATGCTTATCCATTCGACCATGCTGTCTTCGTGTTCTTGAATGTTGAAATTCATGCTTTTATTTAAATAACTCGTAATGACCTGCATCGGGGGCCCTGTGAAGAGGTGCCATGACCTCGTGTGAGGCCAAGAGGATTTTGCAGAAATCAGCCAGCTGAGTTGCCATCACAAGGGAGTGAGACAGAAAATGACAGGCGTAGATGACAGCTTGGCCAAGCTGTGGGGTCTTTTTCTTGGACGGTTTCTGACAGCAAGGGAGCTTGTCATCTCAATGGACTGGTTCATTTGTCCCCCTGCCTGAGGTCAGTGCCTGGCCAGACGGGGTCAGTGGCTTTTTGTACAGGTTGATGAGGACAGTTACGAGCTTTCTGCTCTATTCTTGCCTAAGTGTTGGTTACTGGCAAGCAACCACCAGAGTCTAGAATATTGGTAATTATAGCTTTAAAAAACTGAGTAGAAACATGTGGGTTATAGAAAGCCCCTGGGCCCATTTGCTCTGGTCTCTCTGGTAGGATTAGATTCTGTGCGTGCAGCTCACTCGCCGAGCTGTTGCTCTGGGTAATGGGTGTGGTTCCCGGTAAAGTGTTCAGGGACCCCTCACCTTGTACCCAGCCCTGCGTTTACAGTTTGTGATCACCAGAAAACACGAGGAATAACGGGGAGAAGTCATTCTTTTCTGAAGGCAGAACCTCCTCAAAACCCCGCCGTCCTGCAAGTCATGCTGTTTAGAGGAGATAACATACCTGAGTTAAAAGGAGGAAAGAAACCTGAAACGTCAATATCCTCACTTGCAAGCGGTCCGAATAACACAACCGCTTTATTTCCTATCTCCCAGACCCAGATGAAAAGAAAGGGCTGAAAAATTAGCTTGACTTGCATTCGCGGATTTCCGGTAGCACTTTATTTTGGTTAGCCCTTTAAAGTTAATTAAAGGCTTTCATAGGCAGTAGTTAATTTGCTCCCGAGGCCCCTCAGTGGGGCAGACAGTCCTTCCTCTGTGTCCCAGATGACAGCCTTGCACCCAGGGGAGCATGTACTTCGGGGCATCTCGCTCCCCTTCCTTTGCCTTTCCATTCTAATCTCCCAGGCTCAGGGCAACGAACAGTGGGAATCACCTCCTTGAACTCTGCAGAAAATGCCCTAGTCCAGCAGGCCAAGACTTCATTCCTGTTGTTGATTTTGGTCTAAGTGAAGGGCAGGACATGGGACAAGCTGCTTCTAGTCCTACAGGGCTGTGTGGCTGGATGGACCCTGGTCTGATGCTACCACTGAGTAGCTGAGGGAGTGAACAGCTCATTCTGCCTCCCAGAAGCTGAGTTTTCTCACCTCTAACATCGGGATAAGGTCGTCTTACAGAGTTGCATGAGAATTTGGGGTGGAGGAATTTGGACGGTGACCCTTGGCGGTAGGACCTGAAGGGTTTGCGTCGTGCCCATAGGAGAGGGAGCAGGGGCATGAAGACAGTGTGGGAGTGGGCTATGGGGTCCGCACACCCCATTTCTATGGTCTGCCCCTTTCCCGCCTCAAGATGCGTATTTCTCTTGCTTCTCAGAAACATGGAAATGGCCAGCCAACCGGCATGCTAGAGTATAATGCCCCGGCCCTCATGGAACTTGTGAGGGAGAAGGAGGAGCGGATCCTGGCCCTGGAGGCCGACATGACCAAGTGGGAGCAGAAGTACCTGGAGGAGAGTACCATCCGACACTTTGCCATGAACGCTGCGGCCACGGCGGCGGCTGAGAGGTGAGGCCCGCCTGCAGTGCATCCAGAGGATGCGTTCAGTCGCTGAGAGCACCCCCACGCAGTGGGATACTACGTGGTCCTCAGGAGTGACATCGTGCAAGTATGTCACGCTCTCTCTTAACAGCACGTATGTGTCATGGGCCAGACGAGATTTAATCCTCGTTAAACGTGGGCCTGACCAGAAGGTGGGGCTGCATCCGCTCCTCACCTGGTTCAGGTCCCACCTTCCCAAAGGGCCCAACAGGAACTGTTAGTAGCCTCATTTTGCAGGTAAAGAAATGAGGCTCAGAGCAGTGTGCTGGTGTATTCCCAGTCACGCTGGCTGTGATCGCTGGGGCCTCGTGTTCCCTGGAGCTGTGTGTGACCCGAAGTCTGGTTTCTTTAGGTTTGAAGTTGTTGCTGTTGTCAGTTATTACCTCTGCTGCTTTACTTCCTTTTTGTGGGCACACAGCCTTATCCTCCCTTTAAAACTGAGCTTAGGGCGCCTGGGTGGCTCAATTGGTTGAGCATCTGCCTTTGGCTCAGGCCATGATCCCAGGGTCTGGGATTGAGTCCTGCGCCGGGCTCCCTGCTCCGCGGGGAGTCTGCTTCTCCCTCTGCCCCTACCCCCTGCTCGTGATCTTTCTCTCACAATCTCCCTCTCTCCAATAAATAAAATCTTTAAAAAAAAAAAAAAATGAGCTCAGAATGCTTGATAACTGACAAAAGAACTCTGTTAAAGCATCCTCTTGTCTGAATGACAGGTGCTTTTCCCTGACTGCTGGGGCTCACCTGCACACGGTCTTGTCCTCCTGACCCCCGCCCCCGACTTGAGGGGCCGTGCATCTCACAGTCAGGGCTCCCGCTGCCTCCCTGCCCTACCACTTGGCTGTGGGCCCAGAGATGCCCTGGGCATTTCATTCACAGTTGTTTGAGATTTATCAAAGTTCAGGGTCAATATAGGTGGAGGAGATCCTCAAATCTCAGAGGAACATCCACGAAACTGGACTTAATACGGGCCGTGTTGAACCCTTTGGGAGTGTGGGACCTGAACCAGGTGAGGAGTAAACACTGGATGCAGCCCCATCATATAGTCAGTCCCACGTTTTGGGGGCCCTGTTATTTTTTTCTTCAATGAGGAAGAGAAGGCCTGTTGGGCTGGAGGGCGTGGGGGTACTCTATAAGGTCTCGTGGCTCTCACATTCATTAGTCATGTAGAAAAGAACCCCCAGGAATGGTACCGCCAGTGGGTCCCCCCCAGAAACTTGGAGAGAGAGCGGTGTGATCCACGAGGGCACAGGTGCTCGCACCTGGAGAGACCTTGCGGACTCGTGTGGAAAATGACCACCGGGGATCGATTTCTAGCGCTTGGTTACATATGTCTGCGTGAGGGAAAACAGCCCACGGTAGCCCCTCTGAGCGAGACCTGGGAGCGGGAGCAGACCTTCGAGAGGTGTGTTGTGTGGCGGAACCTCAGAGTGATGGTGGGAGAGCTGGAGGGAATTGCAACCTCTGATCAGTCCTCCTGCCCAGGGTGAGAACAGCGAAGCCTGGAGTTTTACAGAGCTGAGAGGTGGTTCTTTTCATCTTTTTGTTCTCTAAGGCAATAACTGCCCAGACCATTACTGAGGAATTTGGCCTTCTTTGCCAGATTGGGTCTAACGCCCAGCTGTTGACGATGGCCCTGGGAGTTGTCTCGCTCTGTGGGGTTTTTAATGGCGGGAACACTGTCCAGGCAGGCGGGGCACCCCCATTCAGGGCTTCCTCTGCTGCCGGCTGTGGGCATGTGATTACGCATGAGCCTTTCCGAGCGTCACTGACTTCCTTCACAAATTACCTAATTTCTGAAACGGAAATGGTAATTCTTGGCTGGTTGGGAGCAGAGAACCACCGGAGTCCACCGGCTGAGGACAGTAGAGCCCCAGTGGCCGTGTAAATGTGCTACTTTGGAAGCGTGACACGGGGGCCTTTGTGTGTCGTTGTCGTCTCCGCTCCCCGTGCTTTATCAGGTTAGATGCATGTTTGGGAGCCTGGGCCCCGAGAGGACAAATGGGACTGAGATGTCAGATCAGAAGTCAGGGAATGAACAGGTCTGAAGCATAAGACCCCTGTGGTGGGCACCGGACAGACCCCACCTTCAGCCACTCACCTGTGCTAGGCCCTGCCTTGCTCGTCACCCTCCAGGCAAGGGACACTGGTCTATTGCCCGCAAAGAATGGGAGTCCTGTGGGATTTACCCAGCCTGCAGCTCTCCTCTGCCCCGTTTGGAGTCTCAGATGCACAGGTGGATCAAGGCCTTTCCACCAGTCCCCCTGGCCCCCCTTCTTTGCTTCCACATGTGTTTATTGGGGATCTAATAATTCTGTGGGAAGCTACCTTCCCCTTCCTGACCACTCCTTCCCACCGTCATCGGGGGGAAAGTCAGTTCAGAGGAGGTCAGGTGGTTAGCTCCAATCTTCATGTTCTTTTCAAAGAAAACCTCTGTAATTTTGCACTGCTTTTCTTTTGATAGAAAGGGAGAAAGGGGAAATGAATTTTTGAGAAAGGTCAAAATTCTGAGCTCTTGTCTAGATGCTACGTGGCCACATATGAACTGGTAAAAATGACCAGCCATTCGTCTTGTAACTTTCCAGCCACTGACGCATGCTTCGCATTTATAAGCAATGATTTTTAAAGAAATGATTTTTGTTTACCAAGTGCTTTCGCCATCTTGGTGCATTTCAGAACCATTGATCAGAATTTTGAGGGGTTGGGCCTTTTTTATGGTTTTGAACCTTTTTACAGATTTCAATGCAATGTAGCTAATGTTTTAGAGTCTTATGTGTGTTTACCTTGTGAGATGTTTTCATCTAATTCTTCCTGCTATCCTTACTTGGCAGCATAAACATGAATTTTTTAATTGGTGTCTGGCCTTGTGTGAATTTTCCAAAAGTAAATTGGTTGAAAATGTTTTCTCTAGCCACTAATTTCTGTGGTGATGATTTTTGTGCACTATAGGGTGAATTCATAATCGGGAGAATTTTCCTCAAAATTCTGCCTGCACAACAATACAACAAAAACCACCACCAACAGCCCCTGATGCTCAAGAGCACTTCTTCCAAAATGCTTTTTTGGCTGTCCGGACGTTTAAAGCTTTTGCTTGTTTTCTATGTTATTTGGCCTTGTAGTTTATTTTCAGCTGCATTTCACACAAATACCACACTCTCACATGCGCCCACTTTGTTGGTTTATTTTATCTTCATGCCTTTTGCTGAGGCCTTCTTCATAGACACAGGAAGTGGGGTGCCTGCCTTCAGCTCAGGTCATGATCCCAGGGTCCTAGAATCGAACCCCACATCGGGCTCCCTGCTTAGCGAGGGGTCTGCGTCTCCCTCTGCCCCTCCCCCTGCTCGTGCTCTCTCTCTCTCTCTCTCTAATAAATAAAATATTTTTTAAAAAGACACAGGAAGCTTCAGCAGTGTAGAGTGATGGCTCAGGGCATGGACAGAAATATCTGGATTTGAATCTGTCTCCACCTTCACTGAGTGTTGTCACAAAGCCACCCAGCCTGTTTGTTCACCTGTAAAATGAGGATAATAACACCAGCTACCCAGGTTGCTGTGAGGACTGTGTGAGGCGCCCTGTGTAGCGTGCTTTACCCCATCCCCGGCATAAAGGAAAAGCTCATTCACTGATAGCTGTCAGTAGAGAGATGAAAGAAGGAGTTCTCTTTGCTATTCTTGAGTGTTCCAGAAAAGAGCTATTAAGATTTTAAATATGATTGCGACATTGGAATATGAAGTTAAAGAGCTGTGAGATCTTTGGCTAGACTTTTTATCAATTTGGCGTTCACTGGTCTGAGACACTAGTGCGCCTTGCAGTCTGAGATATACTTAGATCACTTAGATGGCTCCGTTATCTTCCTTTTCCCAGTCGTCCTTAATTAGGAGTAATTAAATTACCAAAAACAATGGAGGAGTAGTTGACTTTGACCAGACACCTGCTTCCAGCTACCCTGCATTTTAATCCACCGTGTCTGTCCCTCCCCTCACTTCACCTCCTTGACTGGACTTTCCAAGGACAGGTGTATGTCTTCATCTTTCTGCCCTGCCGCCCAGCGTGGCTGTCACACAGGGGCTCATAAAGCTAGAAGTGAGCTAATGTGCAGGCACAAAGGAAGATTTCGGCTGAGCCTCACCGTCCGAGAGGACCAGTGTGTGTTTCCAAGTATTTGCTGAGTCTCCATTTTACTGCAAAATACTGAAATCGCTGCTAGGTGGGTGAGAAATGGAAATAGAACTTTGTGATTGAGAAAGAATAAGTAGGAAGGAGTATAAGCATGGAAACACAGATACAATGACAACAGCACCCCTCTATCGGTAGGGGTACAAGAGGGGTCCACAGCTTAATACCCGATGTCCTTAGCAGCAGGGGCAGGGAATTTTGATCTCTGGGTTTTATTTTGTTTTCCCTAGACACTATCTTCGTTCTGTCAAGTTTAGGGGGAGATTTGGCCAGGATTTAGGGGAGGGGGAGGGGGTGAAGGAGTTTGTGGAGAGATATTGTCACGTGGTGCCCACAGACGCCTCCCCAGGAGCATCCACATCGTTGTCTGTGTGTCCTGTGTTCCCAGGGACACCACGATCATCAACCACTCGAGGAATGGCAGCTACGGCGAGAGCTCGCTGGAGGCCCACATCTGGCAGGAGGAGGAGGAGGTGGTGCAGGCCACCAGGAGGTGTCAGGACATGGAGTACACGTAAGGGACAGCCGTGTCATGGCCACACCACCAGGCTCCGCTGTGGCCGCTCTCCTCAACTCCCCCACGGGACCCGCCAGTCCCTCCCTGCTCTGAACAACTGACGGTCTCAGCCAGTTACACCCAAGTCAAAAAGAGAAACTAAGTGCTTTCTGATTCTCATTTTGGGCCATCAGGGGGATAAAATCCTTTTTTCCCAGAAAACCTGTCCATCTTTTATTTTTCTTTTCTCAGAAAATGGGGACATTGACTTTAGTGGAAAGCCAACCCTGTGTGAGGCTTCAGGGTTTTCGAGTTTCCCTACTGCCCCTCCCACCCCCGCCACCAGGGACCCGAGACCCTCTGAATTGGTCCCTGAGCACACCTTGGTCCAGGAGGTCCCTGCTGGGAGGCCACAGCCATTCTGTCTTTATGTCCTTGGGGTCCCAGGAGGTCCCAGAGTCTCCGGAGAGGCCAGAGAAGGTGTGCCCTTCTGATCTGCTACAAAAGTTCCATTTTGTACAATTTGCAGATTATAAATGTTTGAAGACTTAGGCTGCACTCAACTCGTCATCCCTGAGTTATATTTCAAGTCCCTGGGGCAGCCCGAGAGAAATGGTTCAAGTTTTTTTTAGCCAAATAGCTTTTTCTTTTTTTAAAGATTTTATTTATTTATTTGAGAGAGAGAGAGAGAGAATGAGAGAGAGCACATGAGAGGGGGGAGGGTCAGAGGGAGAAGCAGACTCCCTGCCGAGCAGGGAGCCCGATGTGGGACTCGATCCAGGGACTCCAGGATCATGACCTGAGCCGAAGGCAGTCGCTTAACCAACTGAGCCACCCAGGCGCCCCCTTTTTTTTTTTTTAAAGATTTTATTTATTTATTTGAGAGAGAGAGAGAGAGAATGAGAGAGAGCCAAATAGCTTTTGATTGTGACTATTTGGTTTTATTTTGTTACACAGTATTAAGAATCTCCATGCCAAAATCATAGAGAAGGACGCCATGATTAAGGTCCTTCAGCAGCGGTCCCGTAAAGACGCCGGGAAGACGGACTCCTCGAGCCTGCGTCCTGCCCGCTCCGTGCCATCCATTGCTGCGGCCACTGGGACCCACTCCCGCCAGACCTCGCTTACCAGCAGCCAGTTAGCCGAGGAGAAGAAGGAGGAGAAGACCTGGAAGGGGAGCATAGGTGAGCCCCAGGCCTCCTTGGGCCAGGATCTGAAAAGCAAGAGCTACACAAACGTGGAGAGGCGACCTCACCTGGTGGAAAGGGTTCTGGCTCTGCCACTCATGAGATGCAGAAATGTCGCTGAATATCTCCGAGTCTGTTTATCCATCTGTAAAACGGGGAGGATAATCAGTCATGCTTCAGTCGTGGAAATTAGATGAGATATGTGGAAGCCAAGCTAGATTACAAGAGTAGCTACTGGCCATGGGTTGATTCACATCATAATTATTGTCATTATTGCTGAAAGTTGAAGTGACCCTCACAACATAAAATGTCCTCATGGGAAAAGCCCAGAGCCATCAGGCCTCTGAACTTGGCTCCACTTCCACTTCTGTGTCTAGAAAAGCAAGGCCATGTCTGCCCTGCTTTCTGCCGTGCGGCTGAGGTGAAGGCAGAACGAGAGAATGGGGAGAAAGTACTTCGGAAGCAGTGCTCTCGAGCATAAGGGGTTGGTGGGTGGTGGTTTTTGTTGGGTGGTTGTTGCACGGGCAGAATTTTGAGGCGAATTCTGCCAATGTGGTCCTCCTTCGCCGCGGTGGGTTTCCTAGGGTGCGGGCGGCCCCCTTGGAGGGCTGGCTGAGTCCCGAGCGGAAGCAGGCGGCCCTCCCAGACACCCATCTTCTTCGCTCTTCCCCTGCGCTCCGATAGCTCCAAGGGTCTGGCCCTTCTTTGATGCCTTTCCTCGGGTCAGAGTGTGTTTTGTTTATCTGTGGAGCTGAGAGCCAGTCTGCCTCAGCACAGAACCCCAGAGGAGCCTGGCTGCTTTGTGTCAAAGGGGAGAAGGGCTTCCAGAGCGGCCCTGACAGAGTTGGGGGATCAAAGGCACGCAGCCAGGTCCCGTCAGCAGCGCCTACCCACCAAGGGAATGTACTTCAAAGAGGACGTGTGTGGAGAGCAGCTGGGATCATCTGAGACCCTCCCAAGGACCCGTAGCTCCCTCCCCGGGTCAGAGAGCCTCGCGGGCAGTGCTCAGGCAGGTCTGGTGAGGGGGTGGGGAATGTGCTCGGCCGGGACGGATCGCTCCCTGGCAGAGGCGGCTTGTGACGTCCAGCCAGGCAGGCAATCCCCCTGGGTCTGGGTCTGTCCCCCATAGCATTTGGCATGTCGGAACCAGGCCTGGGAGCCCGGGGACCCGGATCGCAGGACGAGTTGCTGTGTTCTCTGCACTGGTGTTCCTCCTCATGATTGCGACTGTCCACACGTCACAAAAAACCGAAGGGGACTTTCTGGGGGCCTGAGCAGAGGCACACATTCACAATTCCCAAACAGTTTCCACCATCTCTTGCTTCATGGGCTCTGGAAGGAGGTAGATTGCTGGCTGCCTAGGTGAACAGACACTTGATTGTGCTTACTACCACCTTTTCTGTGGGCTAGTGTTCTGGGGCGCTGGCGCTTTCCGGCAGGCGTGCCCTGTGTCACTGTTTAGAAATACAGACGTTGTTCTCCTGGCCGGCACATCCCCTTTCCACGGCAACCTCCGCTTGGGGCAGCAGGGGGGGGCAGGGCTAAATGACCCAGCTGGCTCCCTGCTTCCCGGGGGCTATGGCTCTCCGCTGCAAGGGATCCGCTTTGGGGAATAATGTGCACAGCTCGGGGTTGCCCTGACCGGGAAGCGTGTTTGGTTTTGAACCTGGGCCTGCGGGAGCCCCTCCATGACCAAGAGTGGGGCGGTCTTGTGGGCTGCTCAGAAGAGCTGCAGGCCACTGGCTCTGTGTCGCAGATGCACGAAGCCTTCCGTGCGTAAGCACACACGCGCTGCTCAAGGCTAGCCCCCCTGGGCCGTAGGACAGCATCGTCTCTAGAAAGCCTGGCAGGACTGCCCCCTCCCCTCGACACGGGCTGTTAGGCATCTCTCGCTACCCTGGGCATGATTTTATCCCGCTGTTCATCATAACTCATCATCACCAGTTTACGTAACAACTTTTCTCCTCCACAGAAGAAAAAAAACCCACATAGTTTTAGAGAGGGGACTAGGCCTTTCTTTTTTTTTGTTAGGTCCCTCAGTGGTTGTCCTCCTATCAGGCACATGATAAGTGCTTATAAATGCACGTGGTAAATGAGTCAATGAATGAATAAAGCAGTCCTCCGTCGAGAAGGAAATGATCTCCAAGACTCGGGGGGGGGGTTTGGTTTGTTTTTGTTCAAAGAATGGCGTTGAAGCCGCTGTCCTTGTGCCCTCAGGGTTGCTGCTGGGAAAGGAGCACCACGAGCACGCTTCCACCACCCTGGCCGCCGCGCTGTCCCCCAGCGCCTCCACCACCTCGGCCGGCAGCGCCCACGCTAAGACGGGCAGCAAGGACAACAGCACCCAGACGGACAAGAGCGCTGAGCTCTTCTGGCCCAGCATGGCCTCCCTGCCCAGCCGCGGCCGGCTGAGCGTGACCCCTTCCAACAGCCCCGTCCTGAAACACCCGGTGGCCAAAGGGGCTGCAGAGAAACCGGGTATGAGCTTCTTCTCTCCCTTTACCCAGAGAAAAACCACAGAACTCTGGCTGGGGAGGGAGCCTTTGGTTGGGGCCTGGGGGTGGGGTAAGGGGAGGTGGGTACCAGGGGCCCCAATCAGCTCCCACTTCATGGGGTTCTTTATAATTATGCTTACCCTAATGCACTTTATTCTTATGGGAATGAAATATATGTAGACACTTCTAATTGATTGCCATTTAAAGAGTACATAACTTGAAGGTACCCTTTTAATGAATGCTTTTGTAATCAGCCCTTTCCCAGGGGGTGAGAATCGACCCCCTGCGGGGTGTTAGGGAATTAGGTTCCCCCCCCACCCCCAGCGTCTTGGGAGCTAGTGCCAGGTACCATACACATCAGAGGCACCAGGTATGTAGATATTGCCTTGGAGGGGTTCGCCCTTCAGGGATTCAAGGTTGGGGTACCCTCCTAAGTGAAGGGGAAGGCAGATTTCACTGCAGGGCAGGTAGACTTCTGGCACATCCCTCAGGCCAGTAAGAATGAGGTGCTTTAAAATATCTAAGAGAAGACAGCCTGGGTGGGGTGGGCTTGCCATGAGTCCAGAAGTGTCCAGGGAAAGACCAGACATGCCTTTGGATCAATCTGAGTCATGGGGATAGCCCTCTTGAGTTCTTTGGAGGAGGTGGGGCTCTCGGGCGCGGCATAAATTAACCATTTCCTCCAAGGGGCTGCTTTAGTTTCATCCTCCCAAAACAGACAAGGAAACACAGCATTGTCATTTTTTGAACATTTAATTCTTTTTTTTTAAAGATTTTATTTATTTATTTATCAGAGAGAGAGAGAGAGCACAAGCAGGGGGAGCGGCAGGCAAAGGGAGAAGCAGGCTCCCCACTGAGCAAGGAGCCCGATGTGGGGCTGGATCCCAGGGCCCTGGGATCATGACCTGAGCTGAAGGCAGACACTTAACCCACTGAACCACCCAGGTGTCCCTTGAATATTGAATTCTTGAGACACACTTTTCCAAGGCAGGGAACATGTGAAAAGGACGTGGCTTGAAGGCCCAACACTGCATGGTTTTGGGGAGAGGGAGAGTGGCCTCGAGGGGCTCCTTGCACACATCCCCAGGGCCCTCTTCACCCACTTAACCTTTCCCAGCACCACTCTGGTTCTGTTATTCGTGTCTGAATCCCAGGGCCTGTCATTTTCACTCTTCCGCACTGGGGGCTGGGTTCTGCGGCCTCCCCCACAGACGCTGGTGCTGAGCGCTGGGACTAGAAATGGTTCCATTTTAGAGAGAGCCAGTCAGGCCCGCGCCCCTCTGCGGGACAGGCTGCTGATGTCCCCTTCTGTTTGGCAGAGAACCCTCCGGGCCACGGGAAGTCCCCTGACCACAAAGGCCGCGTCAGCAGCTTGCTCCACAAGCCCGAGTTCCCTGATGGAGAGATGATGGAAGTTCTCATCTAACACTGGCGTCCCTGCTGCTTTCTGTGAGGGGATCTTGACAAACGAGGAGCGTGGCCGAGAGGGAGAAGAAAGATCGAGAAAGTTGTGGATGGGAAATCAGGAACGATGTGAACTGATAAGATCTTAAATTAGTAAGAACACTTTTTATAAACGTTTAAAAAAATAATCAGGAGACCTACATGACTGAAGATGAGAAGAATGCTATGGATTCGTATCTCATATGGTGGAAGAGAGAAGACGCATGTAGGTTTGGAAACCAAGACGGTCACAGGAAGTGGGATTTTCACTGTATAGAAAGTGTATCTCTTGGGGAGGGTCTGTGTACACCCACTCTCTGGCTATACACACATAAACCTGAACATGGATCTTCCTTGAAATATCCCCATTCTCCTTGCCTCTTAGCATGTTTGTTTTTGTTTTTTTTTTTTATTTTTTAAGAAGAACCTTCTAGAAATCTCCGAGAGCCCATCTCGGTGTCATGTAATGTCACCTGTGCCATCGGGGTTTCCTGTGAATGTGTGTGGGGTTGGCAGTGAGAAGACGTGTCTGCGGGTGATGGGAATTTAGCAGGCGGTTCTCACCAAACTCCCTGCTTGGTTTGGATTTTCAGGAGATGGCGGGGCTTCTTAGCTTCTGGATTCAGCCATAAAAATACGGAACAGGAAGGGAGCATTATGATCTTGGTGCTCAAACTCCCTAACTGCTCTGAGTTTCATCTCTTCCTCTGCTTTATTCTCTTTCATTTTACTCTTCTTTTCTTTCACTTCTTTTCCTTGTTACTACAACATGGCGGAATTCCTCAGGTCTGGGATTTATTAGAGCAGAGTCTGATCTCTGTTTAGTAGTGACCAGTGGGACGGAGCCATATGCTGGCTGCCTGGCTGCCTCCCCCGCCTTGGAGTCATTAGGCTCATTGTGACTGGGAACTAGGGAAGTTCTGATGAGGCGGAAGATTCCACGGTCACTGGCCCTGGCTCTTCTGTCTCACAGCCGCTCTCTTGCACAGAGCCTGGTTTCTACCCTCTGTTAGGTTAGTAAGACTTTCAGGACTGCTCTCCAGCAAATAAATGACACTTGACTTGGTGGCACCCAGAGATTCACCTGACAGCTTGTACCACTTTCTAGAGTCTGTGGCTCATGAGCATATTCACCAGTCTCCCCACCCCCTCGCACTCCTCTGGTCGCTGTGGACAAGCACACAGGTTTCCATGTTAGCACATCAGTGTCTGTCATGAATTTGCTCTGTGACCTAACGGGCCAGTATATATACAGTGCGGTCACATGTGTCGAGGTTTCGGTGTGGGACAAGTTGACCAAAGTAAGCCAGAGGCACCGTGTCGAAGAGCCAGGAGTGAGTGGGGTCATGGGCCTCTAACTCCTCAGACACTGGCTTTCTTTACGAATCTGAGAGGTGCTGGATCAGGGAAGAGGAGAAGCTAATCAGGCTGGCAGATGTTCTTGCGGGGTCCTGATACTTTCCTCCGTCCAGGTCACCTGGACGCTTCTGAGCCCAGGGCCCTTTCCTCGTGCTTACTTAGGGAAGGAAGAAAAACGGCCTCCGCCTGCGACATTCTCAAGTGCCACTTACATAGAGCCCTGAACACAAGACTCCTCCTGGAATTTTGCTTGGGTGGCTTTTTTTAGAGTTGGTCTTTGGGGTGTAAGGTGGGTGGAGTTGTAGCCTCCCCAGATAGTAGTGGTGGAGGGAAGACTGCAGTGTAAACTGCAGAGGGGGAGGGAGGACGGCAGTGGCCTCGGCCAGAGCGGACGTAGCGAGTGTGACAGTGAGCAGGAATCGCCTCTTCCCCAGCCCTGCTCTGTGCCGCATGCGCTTGGCCTCCTCTGGTCCCGTCAGGCCCAGGAAGCCAGAGCGCTTCTGGGGGCCAGGCAGCCTGCCTCGTGCCGGGGCCGTGCGAGTGTGGATGTGGGTGGGGATGGGGCAGGGGGGCCCGCCCCAGTCTCGGTTCCCCATCACGTTTTACAGGTGGTGAAGTTTAGGCGATGGCGACTCTTTCTCATAAGGATGTTTTGACCCCTTAGTTAATGTTGGGAATGGACCAGGAACGAATGAATGCAAGTGTCTGGAGATAGGAGGGCAAGTCTCCTCTGCCAGTCCCCACGACCCACACCTGGGCCACCTCAAACTTGAGCTGTCTCTCCTAGAAGTGGGGGAAAGTGGGAGCCACAGCCCAGTGTCCCCCAAGCCTCGTCTCTCTGCTCCAGCACACCCTTTGGCACGAGTTGCCAGGCTCGGGTGCTGCCCTTGGTCACCCAGACCGCCAGCGTATTGTCAGAATGCAAACACAAACATCACCGTTTTTCAGTTGTGCTGTGGTCTTTGGCAGTCTCTTTTCTTCTAACTTGCTAAGACTCTCCTATAAGAAAAGGGATCTCTAGCTTTCAGATGCGTTCTTTTCTGGGAGATTTCCTGCCAGCCCCGGCCCCCCCCCCCCGCCCACCGCCCCAATGCTTTTCATGTTCGCAGCTTTCTGGAAGCCTTGCTTGCACATAGGAGCAAGAGATCACAAACACTGAGCACCTGCTCTGCGTTCTGGGCCATTTACAATCCTTGATCTCATTTGATGTTCAGAAAAAGAAATACCGGCTCTGTTTTTTGGTGCTGGCTGTAGGCAAGCAGGGCGGTGAGCACCTTTTAATGAGTCCTGGAGAGCAAGGGCTAGTTTTAGCCTTATTTCAGAGAGGAGAAAACTGGGGCTCAGGGAGGTTCAGTCCCTCCCCAAAGGCTCACAGCAGTGGCATCTGAACCAAGGGCCTGAGAAGAAGGTAGCTGTGCCCCCGTCACAGGCTGGACTGCCACCAACATGGGTCACGGCCATCTTTCAGGCCACGTCTTGGCCGCCTTCGGCCCCGTCTGTGATGTGTGCATGTGCGCAGGTACGCATACGCGCACGCACACGCATAGCTGCCGCACCGCTCGGGGACTAAGGAAGAGCACCAGAGCCCAGAACTCCTACAACTGCCCCTAAACACGAGGTACAGACGGAAGTCTCCACGTTCCATCATACGCAGGGCCACAAAATCCATCTAAAACACCCTCGTGCGTTGTCCAGAGGCCTGGACGGCAGGACTCCATGGAGTCGGACTGTGGCCCTCGCGAGTCCCGTCTCGGGGTGAAGGGTAAAGGCTTTGGCTTCGTGTGAAGACCTGCCGGGGTAATTCGGGCCTCCTCCCAGAATGGGTCGCCTGGCAGTGTCTGCACGCTGACCGGGGTATCCTACGGAATAGATGCCGCTGGGTTCCAGCAACCCCTTCCAGAGCATGCGCAGAACCTTCTCTTGGGTTCTGTGCTACCTGCCGGAGGCCGGTGGCCAGTGCCGGTGTGGAATGGGGCCCCTTCCAGGCAGGCCTGCAGGCCAGGGCTGCCGCGTCCGTCGCAGGGCTTTGGCTGGAGCGCACAGAGCAGCGGGGCCCTTCCCTCCTCCGTCCCGCGGGGCTAGCTCTTGGGAACGCGTCGTGGATTTGACTGCCCGGGGTTGGGGTCCGATAGCCAGATAGCGGCTCCTTAACAAATTCTGATCTTGGAACAGAGACCTCAGGGGAGAGGCTGTTGGAATGGCCGCTGCGGAGGAGCTGGCCATCGCTCCCGTTCTCCCCGGCGGTCGCCCTCAGCCCCCTGTGACCTCCTGATGCCTGGGTTCCCCTAATGGGAAGACAAGTCGGCTCCCCTGCAGCCTCGCGAGTTGCAGAGACCGCTGCGAGCGCAGACGTCAGGGGAGGCTGCGGTCCCAGGAGGCAGTGAAGAATAGATCGGGCTTTTGAAAGGTGTCGGGGCAGGGAGCTCATGCGTGACTGCGTGGAGCTCCACCCGTTTTCCAAAACCAAAGTCCTGCTCCAGTCGGCGCTGGAGTCGGGGGAGTGTGCTGTGAGCTGTGAGTGAACTTGGCCTCCTGAGCAAAGGGGTCCCGAGGCCATGGTGAGTGGGAGCCCGCGGATATTCTTAACCGGTAAAGCCCTCACGTAGCCAGAGGGTATCCAGCCCACGGCTGGCTTCTTCACATCCCCAGGCCTGCGGCAGGGTAGATGCTTTATTAATGTGGCTTCTCTTCTCTTCTTTCTTGCTAATTAATCGATGTGTTTAAAATGTCTTCCTCCAATGTGAGGACGGTTTAATCAGCTTGCCTCTGATGTATGGCTCAGTTGGGCAGAGTAATTAAGAAGATGGGCAGAGTAATTAAGAAGCTTCCAGAAGTTGACCAACTGGGAGCACGTAAAGGTCAGCATTTCAGTAAATGGATTTCTTCTGGAACTAAGGAGTCGATTTTTCTCTCTTCCTTTTAAGTAGTATATCCTTTTCTTGTTTAGTAATTTAATGATATATAAAGATGTGTGTCTATGTCTGCATATGTATGAGGTATGACTACAAGGTTGTGTGTCGGGTTGTCTTGCTTAATATCCGGAAGATCCAAGTATTTCATCTCACCCCTTCCTTAAACGGTGACCCTTTGGGAGACTCTGTGCTGATTGCTGTCCCCAGGAGAAACAGTTTGCAAACGCCTCTGTTAGAATGGCCTCTGGGGCCTGGCCCGTTCCTTTGATTATCCTCACAGATGAGAAATCTTCATCCTTTGAGGATGGATTTAAGTTTGGAAATCATCCCAGTTGAATAAATAACGATGGGTGATGAAGGTCATACCATTTTACCTTTCAAAAAAGAAAAATCCCGAAAATGTTCCTTGGAATGGGTCTTTGGACTCCTGGAGCCTCTCAAAGTGACCCCTTCCAAGGAGGACAATAGTCATCAGTACATGTAACTTCTAGTGGGTTCGCTTTTAAAAATCTCTTCCCTTGCCATGCCTTGTATGTGTTCTCCTCTCTGCATACGCAGATGGAGGTGCGTATTCCTTAGTAGAGACCTCCAGTAGGTGCTCGGAAAGCCCTGTAATACTTAAGTGCATGTTATTGTCGTGTAATGCGATGACTGAAGTGTTTCTTTGTCATAAAACTCTGCTTCTTCACAGAATTAAAATACTCTTCTCAATATAATGAGGTACATACACCACATTTTCTCGTATCAGCTCTCAAAGCGTCGACGATGCCCAGTGGTGTGTTTACATGTGATTTTGCCTCGGATTCTGGTCGCGTGGAGACACCTGCAAGTATTTATTACAAAACAGAATGTAAGCAAGTTTATCCACAGTGGTTTTCTTGGAACGGAGGTGTCTTCCCGGTTCTGTGGAGGGACCGTGGAGCCTCCTTCTTCACGGGGCACCTACAGAATCTGTGTGGCAGTCTGTGAACCACGGGCAGGCGCGTGCAGCGACCTCAGCCAACACTCGGACAGCCCTCGGGCACCCGCTCTCTGCGCCCGCCATGTGTCGTCACCATGCTTGGTGGCAGCATGCTCTGTTCCCTCCAGTGGACTCTGGTGTGCCCTTTCAGCATCTTCGTCCTGCTGGTCCGTATCGAAGGGGTGTCTGCAGAGCTGCACAGCCAGGTGGGTGTGTGTGCCAGTCGGGGGAGCCCCCCACGGCAAATGTTGATCCTGTTGGTCAGCCAAAGATTTTCCTATTCTTTGCTGCTTAAACTTGTGCCTTAATATTGTATATAATAAAGGGATAAAACGGCTCTTCTTTCTCTCATGCTTGCTCTTTTCTATCCCCTAAAATTTACATACTCGTTGAGTTTAATGTCCTCTCACTGCTTGGAGGCAGCCTCGCTCACCGTTCTGCTTCCAGAAGCATCCAGTGCCCCCCTTCGTGGGCCTCGAGCTTCCACCAATACCCACTCTTGATTCTCAGAAGGAAATGAGTCATCCAGACCACTGGAGCTTGCCGTCCACCCACTCCCAGCTCCTGCAGACAAATAAGGAAAGGGGAAATGCAGGGGGGCCGGGCCCGGGGGGACGGTGTTACTTTGGTCACATCTGAGTGTCCTCTGCTGGGGTTCCTGGCTTCAGGGCCTGCCAGAGACCACTGTGCCTCGGGGGAATTAAGCCAAACAGCTGAGTCTGGGCTGGAGTCAGACGTATCTCTGCACCCCACGGTGGACATGGGAGATGGATCTGCCTTGTTCGTGTCTTGGGGTCGCAGGAAAAGCGAGGCGCTGTGGGAGAAGAGTCACGTGATGAGCTGGTGAAAACTATACGGGAGCCTCAGCGGCTAAACAGGAAAACAGAAGAAATGCCGAGAGTCCCCACCAGCAGTCCCCTCCCAAGAAGACAGCGACCCGGGGGACACTGTGGGGGAGGAGGAGGTGCCCTCTGCTCGTCCTCTGCTCATGCCTCTCAAAGGGACGCCTCACTTCTCACCCACCCCTGGTGGGCCCTAGCATGGGGGGAGCTGCCCCGAAGTGAGCTCGGGGAGGCCAAGGGACGTGCCTCTAGTCCCCCAGGAATGGCTGGTGTGATTTACACGCATCACCTCCTCAGTTCTCACCACAACCTAATCATCCCCACTTTACAGGCAAGGAAACAGACAGAAACAGCCTCGAGCAAGTAACGTGCAGAAGGCGGCAGGGCGGGATGTGAACCCAGGTCTCCCTGACCCAGAGCCCCTGCACTTGCAGTAAAAGGGGTAGGCGCTGGCTGGCGGGAGAGCCCAAGCTCCCACCTGCTTGGGTTCTTACCTGTCCCGCCTTGCACTCGAATGGGGCTCTCTGCAGGGACCCCACATCTCTGCCCACGTGGATGTAAGTCGTGCAGCCTAAAGGACACACTGCAGCTCCCCAGCCTCGCCTGTCAGGACCACTCTGGGAAGACAGCCTGAGGACTGCACTTGATCTGGGGCTCAGATGGGGACCCTCTCGAGCCGGGATCCAGCTCGGCCATCTCCCTACCCTGACCTGGTGGTTAGAGCTCGTGTGAGGCGCCCCCGAGCTCTGACCTTTCTCGGGCTCTTAGACACCACAGGAGAGAAGCCCCTGCACCCCCAGTTCTGTGTGGCTGCCCCCGGCATTGTGGTACCCTGAAGGAATGCCTCCTCTCTCCCGAGATCCTGAGCTGGGGGGGCCTCCACCCATGACAGGGGTAACAATGCCTTTTAGATTTCTAGACGTGAGAGATGAATCAGGAGCCCTGAAATCCCTTTCTTAAAAAAAGGTCTGTGATGATGGAATAAAAAGAGCTTTCTATCCCCAAACGATGCCGCTGTTTGATTGTTTCTGTCACCCTTTTATGGAGCATGGCCGTGTCTCCCGGGAGGCAGACATCCGACACGGTGTCCAGGTGGCTCAGCTGAGCTCTCTTGACCAGCCTGTCGCCCTCCTAACTCTTCCCTTGTGGCGTCCAGACCAGGCCCTCCCCATCTGTCCAGGGGTGACTTCCAAGGTGTCAATGTGCAAACAGAGGATATAAGCTCCCAGACAGCAGTGTCGGGTAGTTTGGAGTAAAAGAATGTGAATCCTCGTCCCACTGTGGGGAAATCAGAGCACATAACCTCCCATCCTGACTGGTCTCGCCCCTCTGACTGTGTGAGGGACAGCGGACCGAACATTCCCGAGCAGACCTTTGAACGCCGTGGCCTTCACAACCGCCAGGGTGGATGGGAACCGACGTCACCACCCGAGTTTCAGACGAGGAAACGGGCCTGCTCGTCCCTGCTCCCCATTCTCCTCTCCACCCACCGCCCTGTGGCCTTCGACTTCCGGGAGTTTTTGTTTTTAATGGTTTGTTTGCTTATTTTTGTTTTTCATAGTTCTGAGGAGAATTGGTAGGCAAATGGCTCATTGAAAATAAAACATTTTTGAGGCTCTTTTTGGCAATGTGGTATTTCCAGCCTGTGGCCGACAGACAGGCTGGATCAAAGCCTCTGGTCTGTTTGTGAGACACAGACTTCAGCTAGAGCGACGTGACCCGGTTCACACGGGGGGCGCCCGGCGGGCCGCACAGGGCCGGGGCGGGGACCCTGAGGTGCACGCCGTCACGTGGCCTGCTCTGGGGCCGGGGCCCCCATCTTGTTCCTCCTCAGCCACGTCCCGAGGCCTCAGAATTCATGGTCCAGAGATGCTGAGTGTCAACAACAGGGCCTTGGTTTTCTGGTCAAATGAAGTCCTTGACTCTACTGAATGACCTCCATGTGTGGCTTCCCAGTCACCTGAAACATGGCCGCAGCCCCCACCTGGGGCTTTCCCTGCCACAGTCTCTGCCCTCCTGGCAGCCCCATCCCCTCTGTCCCCTCCGCTAGGAGCCCAAGTCACCCTGGGCTCCCCCCCCATCCCTCCCCCTTGGCCAGTCATTCACCTGTCCTGTCCACTCGCCTCCAATCTTGTCTCCACACTTCGCTTCTCCGTCCTCACAGGCTTTGTGCGAGACCTCACCTCTCACTCAGACGGTTGCAGTCACGCCTGCCTCCCGTCTCACCCACTCCATCCTTGGCACGGACACTGGAGAAATGAGAGTAATGGCTGACATCGGCTTACCGTCACCATGCACCCGGCACGCCTGTGAACCTCACCTAAATTAGGACATCGAATTCTTCCAGTCACTCTGAGGCCGGCACCCTTAGCACATTCCCATGGTACTGTGGGAGAACCCAAGTCTCTTGCCCCAAATTCTAGAACTTGTGAGTGGTAGGGCTGGGGTCCAAAGCCATGCAGACGGGCTCCAGAGACTCTGGGCCACACTGTTCCTTCCAGCTTCCTAAAGCTTGTCTGATCGCATCACCCCCGTGAGGGAAACAACAACAAAATTCTTAACTCCCTGTGACCTCCAGGATAAAGTTGAAGCTGCTGATAGGGCATTCACGCCCTACACCATGACCTTGGCCCGCTCCCCAGGCTGGTCTCTCTCCACGTCTCCTTCCATCCTGGTCTCCAGTCACTCTGGAATCACCACTGTGGCCCAAATCTGCGCTCTGCATTTCCGTTTGGCCCCTGCCCCTCAGGTCCTTTGGCTCGGAGTACCATCTTGTCTGCCCAAGTCTTAATCCTTCTTTCAGGTGGGGCTCAAATGCTGTCTTTCCTCGGGGAGGTGTTCCAGATCACCAGGGTCAAAAATAATCGCCCCTCTTCCATTATTAGCTGAGTCATCTTAGGAAAGTTGCTTAAGTTCTCCAAACCTCCTGTTTGTAAGATGACTTGAAGCAGGTACCATGTCTGTTTCTTCACTCATGTGAATCAGGGTCCTAGCATGTGCCGTGACACATAGTAGGTGCTCGGGTATTTGCTGACTGACTGAGTCAACCCTACAGATTTAGTGAGAGAAGAGTTGTAATGTGTCCGCACACAGGAGGCCCTCCACAGAGGAGAGTGCCGAGCATCCTGGCCTCTGGTCCAGCCCCGGCCTCCAGCGTGGGTGTCTATCAGCTCCTCTGTCTGGGATCCAGAGCAGATGCTCATTAAAATTGGAGCCAAATGTGAGTTATCCCAAGCTGCTTATTGCATGTGTTCAGTGACTATTTTCAGGGAAACTGGAAGAGGAAACTAAAGTAAGATTTTACTTAAAAATTATGCAAGTAATGCACATTTGTTATAAAAACAAATGATACAGAAGTGTACGAAATAGAAGTCACTCCCTCTTCTAAACCCCCGTGAGTAACCATTGTTAACAGCTGTAATAGCTATAGAGAGAGGTTTATAGATCTGTATGAATATTAATTTTAAAAAGAAGATCATTCTATTTTATCCCACTTGCTTTTCTCACTCAATAAGCGATCATAGGAGATTTCTCTACCAACTTGTATAGATCTTTCTTGTTATCTTTGGTGGCTGTGTCTTTGTATGGAAGAGGAGGGATTTATTAAAATCTGGGTTGTGCTCCTTTGCCGCCTCCCAGCTTCCCCACGGCATTCCCCCAGCAGTTAAGGGAGAGCTGAGAACGTGGGGACACTAGGGAGAGGTCCAGATTTTCTTCTAAGAAAGAGGCCAAAACTTGCACTATATGTCAGGCTTGACCAAGGGCTGTCTCTGATCCCCACCCCCACCCCCACCCAGGGCATCAAAGCCTTTCCACTTGCCTGTCCAAGCACAAATTGGTGAGTAATGTCATGATGACGTTGGGATCACAAGGACTTGACCGTGCCATGGCCCCAGCTGATGGCCCAGGCCCCAGCCTGGCCTGGCCTACCCTGTTTTCTATCCAGAAATCCTCGGGCTCTAACTGAGGGGCTGATTTTCCACCCAATGTCCTACCTTCTGACCTGGAGAAGAGCACATTTCCCTGGCACCATCAGCGCAGAGCTAGCCCCGGTCTGACTTTGTTCAGTGACGTTGATGGTATAGATTCCTCCCTTGTCCCTGGCACTTTCATTTTGCACAGTGCCGATCAGATTTTTACAAATATTTAGCTTTTGGACAGCCTGTAAACAGAACTCCAATTCATGACTCACTTGTCAGTTTACTACGGAAAATTCATAATGTACCTGGCACATTTCAGAGCCTGGGGAGGGGACGCCAGAGGGTCCAAATTGCTCTGGAGATCCCTGCCCTGAGGAGAACAGGCCACCTATGGGGTGCCAAGCATTTTACAGCCTTCACTACTCTCTTGCTCAGGACAGGGCGTGCAGGCAGATCAGGGCAAGCGAGCAAATGACCCACGGTCCCCACTTAACCCACGTAAGTACCAGCATGGCATCTGAGCTGAGGTTTGGGCCATGACAAGTCATGATCTTCCCACTACATCATGCAGCCCCCCTGGTTAGGTCTAAGATCGGAGGACAAGTACGGGAAACAATGTGCTGCTGGCCCATCTGTGTCAGGGCATGGACACCAGAGTCCCTGGACAGCCCTATTAAGACCCCGCCACCCTTGACATTTGGAGAGAATTTGGCTGGAGCCCCCAGCCCCAAGATGGGAGCAGTCTGAGGCACCACCAAAGTTTGCGTGCCGTAGTCTCATGGTTGGGACACATTCAGAGAGCCCAGACCAAACCTAGCCCCCTCGTATGAGCTCTGAGAGCCCCGCCAGCACCAGAGGGCCACCTGCTGTCCTGTGCTGCTGGGAGCCCCCGAGAGGGGTCCCACAAGAGCCGGTGCTGGTCTCTGCCCCCCTTTCTCTCCCATCTATTTATCTTCTCCATCTAATTTTACTTGGAAGGGAAGTTGTTGGAGGCAGTAACTGCAAGTAGCTTTACTTATTTTTTAAAAAGTTGTTTTAATTAGATGTCAACAGTTTATATCCGGACAAACCGAACCCCCTTTCCCATTTCTTCCCTCTGTCACGTCGCTGCCCCTCTGTGTCCGGGGCCTCAGGCTCGGGTGTATGTGACAGCTTGCCAAGCATGTGCAACTAACGTCTGTCAGGAACAAACAAGTAACACACAGAAATGCCAAGCCAGCCACTTCTCAAGGCCTCTGTGCCTCTCGGTGGAGACCAGCATAGTGTTCTGGAGGGGAAGATGAAAGCCCACGCACGGTGTCAAGGTTTCTGGAAATGACCAAACAAAGCCCACCACCACCTACATTTGTTTTCTGTACAGTCATGCTGGGCATTCAGTGAGCAGCCGATAAATGTTAAGTCTCTACGGAATAGCATCCCGCCCCCTGTGCATGATGCCCTCCTTCTAAAGAGCCTAAGTATGTCTTTTAGGCCAGTAACACTGCCTAGGGACAGCTAGCATGATTCCTTTTTACACAGCTGGGAGAAACCGGGCAGAAAAGAGGGGGCACTTTCCCAAGGTCGTGGGGAAATGCCAACGGAGCCAGCTTAGAGCCAGGCTCCCCTGAAGCCCTCTCAGCTCGTGTTGGGCAGAGCGGACCATCTGTGCTGATGCCGTGTGGGCATCGGGTCCTTTCAGAGCTCTGCCCCCTTCCCCGCCTGGGTATCAGGAAACTGAGAAGCGATGGGCTTGGTGTGGGTCAGCCCGGCGGTCACCCAAGCAGAGCTCCATGTCTGACGTGTGTGCTAAAGAGCCAAGGCGTCACCCCAGACTCGGGAGCTGGCATTTATCCCAGGGGCAGAGCCAGGAGGGCTGGAGCCAGTACTGAGATCACAGTGGGAAATGCTTGGAGACTCCTCTGCCAGCCTCCAAACCTATGACCTTATAGCAGGGTTGAGAGGAGAAATGCCATGGCCGCAAGATGGCGGATGGCAATAGGCAGGGGGACCTTTCCCCAGGGATAACGGAGCGGATGGCGAATTCAGCTCCCTTCTGCCTCTGAGATCCAGGGTTGGAGAGATGCCACCCATCACGGTGTGGTGGAGACCACACAGAGCAGCTGGTTTTTCAGCCTTCTCAGCATGTGAAGAACATCCACAGCATCACAAATAACTCGTGATATAAGTAACTCACACTGAGCAACATGCTGGAATGTGACACACACACACACATCAGTTCGGCACACTCTTATCGCATTAAATGAAAGCAGCAAAGATGAATAAGGTGCTACCCCTGCCGGCCCCACCCCCAGCTCACAGTCTGGGTGAGAAGACCAGGAGGGACCACAGTACAGTTCAACCCCATGGGTCGTACAAGCTGTTATGGGGTCTGAAGGAGAGGGAAATAGGAAAGCAGAAGAGTTGTGAATTGAACTGGGATGGCTGAGAGACGGAGGCCTGAGGCTGGGGCAAAGGGAACAGCAGGGGCAGAGGCCGGGCACGCTCATGACATATGGCTCTGTTCCGCAGCGGCAGGTGGAGATGAGGCCGGGTGGTCTTCTCGGTCCCTGAGCTGCTGTGTCCAGGAATCTGGCCTTTGTCCTGTGGCCGCAGGATTTGGGGAGCCAGCAAAGGTATACTTAGGCAGGAATGTGATCCAATCAATGCTGTTTTACAGAAAGAGAAGGAGGGTTGCAGAGTCCACACTAGTAGGAAGGGACAGAATGAATGGTATTGGGTGTTTCAGTCTCTACGGACGTAACAATCACCCCAAAATTTAGCAGGGTAAAACCCACCATTTAGTGTGCTCAAAAGTGCAATTTGGGCAGGGCTTGGTGGGAGCAGTTCATCTCTGCTTGGCCTAGTTGGGGCTCAAAGGCAGGGTGACAGCAGTGGGGAGTCCTGGGACGTCTCCCTTTCTGTGGTGTCTCCAGCGGGGCAGCTGCAGGGTGGCTGGACTTCGGACGTGGTGGCCCAGGGGGTCAAAGACCCATGTTGGGCGGGTAGTGAGCCAGGCAGAAGATGGATTGCCTTTTATGACCTGGGCTCGGAAGTCACAAAGAGCCTCTTCCACCACAGGTCTTCGAGGCAGTTACAAGGACCTGCTGGGTGGGGTTCAAGCAGGAGGGGGCAGGGCAGGGCAGCTTTAATCCCTTCCGGTGGAAACGGCAGGTTCTAGAAAAGCATGAGGGATCAGAAATCTTGCTATTGTGTGATCACTTTGGAAGATAAAGTCTGCCATCCAAAGTTTTAAATACATGATCTCAGTGGATTCTCCCCCTCTACATAAGAGGTGGGTATTCTCCTGCCCATTTTATATATAGGAAATCACAGGAGGCTTGGAGAGGTTAAGTGGTCTGCCTAAAATCACACCCCAAGAGATGGGGCTGGATCCCATGTGCAAGGCCGATGGCCCCAGGCCCCATCCCTCTCCCTGCTCCTGCCTCCCTCGGGGGAAGGAAAGCAGGGACTAATTCAAAGGTCAGTGTTCTGCCCCACAATGTTGTCACCACTAAAAAGGGAGGGCGATTTCTGAGCTCAACAGGAGGCTGTTCAACAGATCTTGAAGACCAGTTGAATTCTCACTGTATCTGCATCATGGGTGGCACGTGACAAGCATTTCCCGTGGCGGCCACGCGAATACCAGGGAGTCGGAACTCCCGGGTGCCACTTGCCGAGCGCCAGGCTCTGTGCGAAGCAGGTCCTGTGCGCTATCTAATTGCATTTCACAATAGCCCTGTGGGACAGGTATTATTATCATTGCTGTCAGGCTTCAAGGAGTGAAATAATGTCGCAGAGGGGACGTCACCCTGGGGCCCCTGCCTCCCTGCCGTGCATCCGCTCCCCATCCACCATGATAACAGGAATCGAGGAATTGATGGGCCCCACTCTCGGGGGGCAACACTGGCTGGCCACCGGGTGCTTACGAAGGCCCCCTCGAGTCACACTGGCCGAGCTGGGAGCCAGCCCCATCTACTAGCTGTGTGGGCTTGAGCCCGTCACTGAAGCTTGCCATGCCTCAGTGTCCCCATCTGTAACACGAGCTCCTCAGCAGGAGCGTAAGACAAGCCTGGGCAGTTTCAGGGCAGACCTCGGCACAGAAGAAGCGCCCGATGGGTAGATGTCAGCTACAGTTAGTGACCGGAGGCTGGGGGCCGGCAGCTCTGTGGGGCTGACTCAGGCATCGGGGGTTCTCATGGTCCGGGGCTCAGCACTGCTTTCTGCAGAGGGCCAGGAAGCGGCTTGTTTATGCTCGCCTTGGGACGGGGTGGAGGTGGGTTAATCTGTCCAGCCGCTCGCAAGGGATAAAGGAACTAATGAAATGGGGAATGAGGTGAGTGTGTGGAGGGAGGAATTTGCAGACACTGGGCAGCTTCATGGACACTGGCCCCCATACCCAGGAGTGTCATCGATGCCCTGACTCAGACCCCACACAGCTGGGTCCCAGGGAGGCTGGGAGGCTCTGGATTTAGGTTAGCAAGACCCTCCTCTGGCGGTGGAGCTGGGCTCTGGGGGGCGGGTGCCCAGCATCACGGAGCAGGAGCTGAGAGAGACTGGAGAGGGATGAGCCCCTGGGAGCACCCCAGCAGAGTTCCTGCTCATGGTCCCCCACCCAGGTGCATTCCCGTCCTTCTGGTGTTTTGGTGATTTGGCTATGTGAGCCAAAACATCTCTCCTCCTGCCCAAGCTGGCAAGCTGGTCTGGTCACCAGAGTAACGGATCACTCAGAGCCTGAGTGACGTACACGCCGCAGGGTTCCTGGCCCAGCCTCGGCAGCTTGCCGCCCATGCCTCACAATAAGGATGCTTAGAGAATACAATCACGGCCTCGCCCCTCAGGCTTCTGTAGAACCTTCCTTCCAAACACTTCAAAACCAGACCATTGTGTGTCGTCACCGTGGACCCCCGTCGCTTAAGACCTGCGGAGGCGACAGTGGTTCCAAGTGTGAGAACCCCCCTCCCCTCTTCCTATGTTATCAACTCCACCAGCTTTCTTGGAGCAAAATTTGGTTTTTGCTCCTTTCCTTTTTGAAAAACAAAAATCAACATGAAAGGCTACAGGTATGCCTGGCTTCCTAATGGGAGGCCATGTCCCCTCCCTGGAGTCCCACGATGAGGACCGATCCCTTACTTCCCGCGTGCATCTCAAGTGGGAGCTCTACAGAACTTCTGTTTACACGGAGCTCGCGAAGAGCAGGTCAATTTCATGTTCTGAAAATCTGTGTTAATCCCTTTTCTCTCCTCCTTTGAACTTCACCAGTATCACTCAGGAGATCTGAAGGTGGGGTTTTTGTCTTTCTGACATTTGCTGGTCAGCTTGTTTTTTATCTTTCGTCTTTCCCACAAGGATTCCAGGTGGCTAACAGCAAAGCACACACACACACACACACACACACACACACACACACAGAATGGTTAATAAAAGAAAAACAGGAGACCCTTGATATTTGTGATTTCAAATCCCTACCTTCATCTATTCTTTAATAATGCTGAAGATCCGTGACATAGGATAATTTTTCAATCCCTTGAAATTCAAGCCACGCAGCCTCAGCCCCTTTCCTGGGAGGCAAGAGAGGCTGCACGCTGCCGATCAGCAGAGCTGGCATCCCTCCCCGCCGCTTCCCCGAGGCCAGGCTACCCTCTAGGACACAGCCAGCGGTGTGGCCAGGGCTGCCAGGCCTCACCACAGAATGCACCTGCCCGCCTGCCTCAGAAAGCCCCATCCACAGTGTGCTGGTGCCAGAGGGGACCTCTGTGGGGCAGGGCAGATGCGTGGATGGATTTCAATGTGTTCTCCTCTTACCCTGCCCTGAATGTGTTTGAGAGTTAGATGCAGCTTCAAAAATAAAAACAATATCTAGATGATAAATCCCCTAGCCCCTCCTCCCAACCAGAAGGCTCCCAAAGCCCCTTCTGGGTTTGGGATTTTCCCTGACTTCCGAGGTAATAAGCTAGCCTGGTACTGTTTCATGGACACCGGAGACAGGACGGTCATGGGTCAGAGACAGAGAACTTGGTTCTTCATGGCACAGAAAGCAGCGTGAGCATCATGTTGGCATCAGTTTCGCATGCCCCTTAGATTGATGCTGTCCTCGAAGCGGGTTTGTGTCAAAGCCGAGGACGACTAAGCTCAAGGAAGCCCCTGCTCTTACAGAGAGCGGTAAGCATGCCTGCTCTCCGTCCAGAGGAAGACATCACTTCATTCCTCTAGGGTGATTGCTGCTTGTTGCAAATACAGCCCTGAAAAATGGTCTGGGCAAACAGCAGTCAGGTCCTGGCATTCTTGCCATACTTAGTAAGACCGGGCAGGGGTGCTCGGCACCCAGGATGGCTCGTCTCTCTCAACACCTTTCCCCATTCTGATCAGGGGCAGGATGTCTGGATGGGCCTTGGTGGAATGAGTTGGGCTGCAGAGGGTTTCTCAGTGCTAGCTCGGTGACTTCCGCATTCCCGGCCCCCTCTGTGGGTCCACATCTCTGACTGCTGACCTGACATCCCATAGCAATGATGCTGGCTGACATCTGCGGGGCCCCGACTTTGCCTGACACCGTGCCACGCCCTCCTTGTGCATTATTTCATTTCATGCAGCCCCTCCTTATACCCCCATCTGCACAGGAGGAAACTGAGGCTCAGCTGGCTAGTAAGTGGTGGAGCCCAGATGTGGTCCACAAGCTGGCTCCAGAATCCACGTTCCTTATTACCCCACTGGTGCCCATACCCCATAATAAAGATGGACTCCTTTCTTGGTCAACAGAGAATGGATTCTTTTTCTATTATTATTATTATTATTATTATTATTATTATTAGCAAATTCTTCTTCACTGAAGGCATCTTCCTCTGACCTCCTGTCTCTATCCCTACCCAAAGTCCTGGCTGGGATTCAGAAGATTCTCAGTAGACTTTGGAACTAGCCTGAGAAAAGTGCATGAGCAGGTGCACCTGGGTGGCTGAGTCAGTTGAGCATCTGCCTTCAGCTCAGGTTATGATCCTGGGGTCTTGGGATCGAACCCCATGTCAGACTCCTTGCTCAGCGGGGAGTCTGCTTCTCCCTCTCTCTCTGCCCCTCCCCCTGTTTGTGCTCGTGCTCTCTCTCTCTCTCTCTGTCAAATAAATAAATAAAATCTTTAAAAAAAAAAAGTGCATGAGGAGGCCAGCTGAGCAGGGACAGCCCTCAAGGCGATCTCTGAGTTTCTGAAACAGCCTATTGACTCCATTTCTATGTAGATAGAGGAGTGACTGGAAGGCTGCATATAATGGTACCTTTTATGAATTAGAAAAAGGGCACCTTCCCTCAAGACACTTGATTGCCACTTTCTGGAAAATTATGACTATACATATACACATCTAGGGAGACGCCTAAGTGCATATCCCTTCCTGCAACTGAATAGTGCATAACCTGTGCAACCATACTGCCTAGGCTGAGTCACACAGACCTGGGTCTATACCGATTCCATCATTTACTAGCTGAGTGATCTTGAGGAGATCACTGGGCTCTCTGAAGCTCCGTTTCCATGGACCTCACAGGTTTGAACAGAGAAATAGGAAAGAGCTCTTGCTTAAGACCCAGGGGGAGGGCTTTTCTTCTTGGGATAAGATGGCGATATTAAAAATCAGAGACTGGGACCTTGTCCTGGAAGGACATGCCCCGCCCAGCCACAGGTGGGATAATGGGACTCCTTTGAAGTCCTCTGTGGTTTTCTTATCACTGCGGAGGAAGAGTTGGACTAGTACTGAGGCTTGTCTTCAGTTCCATCTGCTCCTCCCTTTCCAGTGACCCATTCCTCAGTGAATCTTACCCCTCCCCCACCCTGCTCCTCTTGCCATCACCCTCCTAGTCCTTCCTCTTCTCTTCCAATCAGAGAATGGTTGGTAAGCTTTAATGATACTTTGGAAATTTGCCTCTAAACAACTAGGTCAAAAAATGGAAACTAATCAGTGCCTTCGGACCTAGGGGAAAGATATTTTGGAAAGGTATTCTGCCTGCATATGACATGGAAATGTCACCATGAAGTTGGCCATCCATTCCACCTTTAAAAAGCACAGAACTGGGGGCGGGGGGGGGGGAAGGAGCAAGATGGCGGAGGAGTAGGAGATCTAGATTTCGTCTGGTCCCAGGAATTCAGCTGGATAGGGATCAAACCATTCTGAACACCTACGAACTCAACAGGAGATCGAAGAAAAGAAGAGCAACAACTCTCTGAACAGAAAAGCGACCCCTTTCTGGAAGGTAGGACGTGCGGAGAAGTGAATCTGAGGTGATATTCAGGAGGATAGACAGTGGGGGAGGGGCCTCCGTCTGCCGCTTCTGGCAAGTGATAGAGCCGTGGAGCACAAAATTGGAACTTTTATAAGTGGGCTCCGCTGAGGGACGTCACTCCGGTGGCTAAGCGGGCGGTGGAACCCTCGTGGGACAGTGTGGTCTCAGGACCCTCGGGGTCACAGAAAGACCAGGGGTGCCTGAGTGCAGCAGAGCTCCCAGGTATCGGAGCGGGGAAGCCGGCTGCAGAGACGGAGCCCAGGCGCGGGCTCCCAGCTCGGGGTTGGCATAAACCGTGATCCGCGGCACAGTCGGGCCACTGCTCCTCCAGCAGGGACCCAACAAGCGGCAGATCCGGGGAGACTCCCCTTCTTCCCCCGGGAGGAACGGCATGGGAGCGCACCGCAGGGATCTGCTGGGTTTGGAGACTCCACACGGGGTCAGGTGCCAGAGATAGAAAGGCACGGTCACAGGCCGGGTGAGCGCGGAGTGTGGCCGGAGACCGGGGAGACGGGAGTGACTGACTGCTTTTCTCTGGCGGCGCACTGAGGAGCAGGGCCCCGAGTTCTCGGCTCCTCCAGGGCGGAGACTGGGAGGCCGCCATTTTCACTCTCCGCCTCCAAAGCTGTACGGAAAGCTTGCAGGGAACAAAAGCTCCCGAGAGCAAACCCGAGCAGATTACTTAGCCCAGACCGGCAGGGGCGGGGCAATTCCGCCTCCAGCAAAGACATTTGGGAACCACGGCAACAGGCCCCTCCCCCAGAAGATCAGCGAGAACAGCCAGCCAAGACCAAGTTTACCGATCAATGAGAACGGCAGAACTCCAGCGCTAGGGGAATACTGCACATACAATCCATGGCTTTTTTACCATGATTCTTTAGTCTTTCAAAGTTATTATTTTTTTTTTTGAATTTTTCTTTTTCCCTTTTTCAACCAACATCTTATCAATCCCTTTTTAAAAAAAATCTTCTTTATTTTTCATTTTTAGAGTCATATTCTATCCCTTCATAGTAGTTAACCTTATTTTTGGTATATATATATATAAGTTGTTCTCTCTTTAAAATTTTGGGATACAGTTTCTTCTAACAGACCAAAATATACCCTAAATCTCTAGTGTATGGCTTTGTTCTGGTCTCCTGCTTGATCACATTCTCTCCTTTTTTTTTTTAAATCCTCTTCTTTCTTTTTTCACCCAACTTCTTATCTTATCAATTCCTTTTATAAAATCTTTTATAATTTTCATCTTTACAGTCATATTACATCCCTTCATTGTATTTACCCTTATTTTTGTACATATATAAGTTTTTCTTTCTTCAAAATTTTGGGAGGCACTTTCTTCTAACAGACCAAAACACGCCCAAAATCTAGTGTGTGGCACTGATCTATGCACCAGCCTGATCATATTTGATCATATTTTGTTTTTTTTGTTTGTTTGTTTTTATCTTTTTCTTTTTCTTTCTTTTTCTTTTTTCTTTTTTCTTTCTTTCCCTTTCTTTTCCCCTGGTTTCAGGTCTCTTCTGATTTGTTTAGTGTATATTTTTCTGGGGTCATTGTTACCCTGTTAGCATTTTGTTCTCTCATTCATCCATTCTCCTCTGGACAAAATGACAAGATGGAAAAAATCACCTCAAAAAAAAGAACAAGAGGCAGTACCAACTGCCAGGGACCTAATCAATATGGACAATAGTAAGATGTCAGAACTAGAGTTCAGAATGATGATTTTAAAGATACTAGCTGGGCTTGAAAAAAGCATGGAAGATATTAGAGAAACCCTTTCTGGAGAAATAAAAGAACTAAAATCTAACCAAGTCGAAATCAAGAAGGCTATTAATGAGGTGCAATAAAAAATGGAGGCTCTAACTGCTAGGATAAATGAGGCAGAAGAAAGAATTAGTGACATAGAAGACCAAATGATGGAAAATAAAGAAGCTGAGAAAAAGAGAGCTAAACAATTACTGGATCACGAGGGCAGAATTCGAGAGATAAGTGATACCATAAGATGAAACAATATCAGAATAATTGGGATCCCAGAAGAAGAAGAAAGAGAGAGGGGGGCAGAAGGTATAATGGAGCAAATTATAGCAGAGAACTTCCCTAATTTGGGGAAGAAAACAGGCACCAAAATCCAGGAGGCACAGAGAACCCCTCTCAAAATCAATAAAAATAGGTCAACACACCGACATCTAATAGTAAAACTTACGAGTCTCAGAGACAAAGAGAAAATCCTGAAAGCAGTTCAGGAGAAGAGATATGTAACCTACAATGGTAGAAACATTAGATTGGCAACAGACCTATCCACAGAGACCTGGCAGGCCAGAAAGGACTGGCATGATATATTCAGAGCACAAAATGAGAAAAATATGCATCCAAGAATACTATATCCAGCTAGGCTATCATTGAAAATAGAAGGAGAGAGAAAAAGCTTCCAGGACAAACAAAAACTAAAGGAATTTGCAAACACGAAACCAGCCCTAAAAGAAATATTGAAAGGGGTCCTCTAAGCAAAGAGAGAGCCTAAAAGCAACATAGACCAGAAAGGAACAGAGACAATATACAGTAACAGTCACCTGACAGGCAATACAATGGCACCAAATTCATATCTTTCAATAGTTACCCTGAATGTAAATGGGCTAAATGCCCCAATCAAAAGACATAGGCTATCAGAGTGGATAAAAAAACAAGACCCATTGATATGCTGTCTGCAAGAGACTCATTTTAGACCCAAAGACAACCCCAGATTGAAAGTGAGGGGGTGGAAAACCATTTACCATGCTAATGGACACCAAAAGAAAGCTGGGGTGGCAATCCTTATATCAGACAAGTTAGATTTTAAACCAAAGACTATAATAAGAGATGAGGAAGGACACTATATCATACTTAAAGGGTCTATCCAACAAGAAGATCTAACAATTGTAAATATCTATGCCCCTAACATGGGAGCAGCCAATTATATAAGCCAATTAATAACAAAAGCAAAGAAACACATCAAAAACAATGCAATAATAGTGGGGGACTTTAACACCCCCCTCACTGAAATGGACAGATCATCTAAGCAAAAGATCAACAAGGAAATAAAGACTTTAAATGACACACTCGACCAAATGGACTTCACAGATATATTCAAAACATTCCATCCCAAAGCAACAGAATACACATTCTTCTCTGGTGCCGATGCAACATTCTCCAGAATAGATCACATCCTAGGTCACAAATCAGGTCTCAACCAGTACCAAAAGATTGGGATCATTCCCTGCCTATTTTCAGACCACAATGCTTTGAAACCAGAACTCAATCACAAGAGGAAAGTCGGAAAGAACTCAAATACAAGGAGGCTAAAGAGCATCCTACTAAAGAATGAATGGGTCAACCAGGAAATTAAAGAAGAATTAAAAAAAAATCATGGAAACAAATGAAAATGAAACACAACTGTTCAAAATCTTTGGGATGCAGCAAAGGCAGTCCTAAGAGGGAAGTATAAAGCAATAGAAGCCTTTCTCAAGAAACAAGAAAGGTCTCAAGTACACAACCTAACCCTACACCTAAAGGAGCTGGAGAAAGAACAGCAAATAAAGACTAAACCCAGCAGGAGAAGAGAAATAATAAAGATCAGAGCAGAAATCAATGAAATAGAAACCAAAAGAACAGTAGAACTGATCAATGAAACTAGGAGCTGGTTCTCAGAAAGATTTAACAAGATTGATAAACCCCTGGCCAGACTTATCAAAAAGAAAAGAGAAACGACCCAAATAAATAAAATCATGAATGAAAGAGGAGATATCACAACCAACACCAAAGAAATACAAACAATTATAAGAACATATTATGAGCAACTCTATGTCAGCAAATTAGATAATCTGGAAGAAATGGATGCATTCCTAGGGATGTATCAACTACCAAAACTGAACTAGGAAGAAAGAGAAAACCTGAACAGACCTATAACCACTAAGGAAATTGAAGTAGTAATCAAAAATCTCCCAAAAAAACAGAAGCCCAGGGCCAGATGGCTTTCCAGGGGAATTCTACCAATCATTTAAAGAAGAATTAATACCTATTCTTCTGAAATTGTTCCAAAAAATAGAAATGGAAGGAAAATTTCCAAACTTGTTTTATGAGGCCACCATTACCTTGATCCCAAAACCAGACAAAGACCCCATCAAAAAGGAGAATTACAGACCAATATCCTTGATGAACATGGATGCAAAAATTCTCACCAAAATACTAGCCAATAGGATCCAACAGTACATTAAAAGGATTATTCACCACGACCAAGTGGGATTTATCCCTGGGCTGCAAGATTGGTTCAACATCCGCAAATCAATCAATGTGATACAATACATTAATAAAAGAAAGAACAAGAACCATATGACCCTCACAATAGATGCAGAAAAAGCACTTGACAAAGTACAGCATCCTTTCTTGATCAAAACTCTTCAGAGTATAGGGATAGAGGGTACATACCTCAATATCATAAAAACCATCTATGAAAAACCCACAGCAAATATCATTCTCAACAGGGAAAAACTGAGAGCTTTCCCCTAAGGTCAGGAAAATGGCAGGAATGTCCACTATCACCACTGCTACTCAACATAGTACTAGAAGTCCTAGCCACAGCAATCAGACAACAAAAAGAAATCAAAGGCATCCAAACTGGCAAAGAAGAAGTCAAACTCTCACTCTTTGCAGATGATATGATACTTTATGTGGAAAACCCAAAAGACTCCACCCCAAAACTGCTAGAACTCATACAGGAATTCAGTAAAGTGGCAGGATATAAAATCAATGCACAGAAATCAGTGGCATTCCTATACACCAACAAGACATAAGAAAGAGAAATTAAGGAGTCGATCCCATTTACAATTTCACCCAAAACCATAAGATACCTAGAAATAAATCTAACCAAAGAGGCAAAGGATCTGTACTCAGAAAACTATAAAATACTCACGAAAGAAATTGAGGAAGACACAAAGAAATGGAAAAACGTTCCATGCTCATGGATTAGAAGAACAAATATTGTGAAGATGTCAATGCTACCTAGAGGAATCTACACATTCAATGCAAGCCCTATCAAAATACCATCCACTTTTTTCAAAGAAATGGAACAAATAATCCTAAAATTTGTGTGGAACCAGAAAAGACCCTGAATAGCCAAAGGAATGTTGAAAAAGAAAAGCAAAGCCGGTGGCATCACAATTCCGGACTTCCAGCTCTATTACAAAGCTGTCATCATCGAGACAGTATGGTACTGGCACAAAAACAGACACATAGATCAATGGAACAGAACAGAGAGCCCAGAAATGGACCCTCAACTCTATGGTCAACTAATCTTCGACAAAGCAGGAAAGAATGTCCAATGGAAAAAAGACAGTCTCTTCAACAAATGGTGTTGGGAAAATTGGACAGCCACATGCAGAAGAATGAAACTGGACCATTTCCTTACACCACACACAAAAATAGACTCCAAATGGTTGAAAGACCTAAATGTGAGACAGGAGTCCATCAAATCCTAAAGGAGAACACAGGCAGCAACCTCTTTGACCTCAGCCACAGCAACTTCTTCCTAGAAACATTGCCAAAGGCAAGGGAAGCAAGGGCAAAAATGAACTATTGGGACTTCATCAAGATAAAAAGCTTTTGCACAGCAAAAGAAAAAGTCAACAAAACCAAGACAACCGACAGAATGGGAGAAGATATTTGCAAATGACATATCAGATAAAGGGCTAGTATTCAAAATCTGTAAAGAACTTATTAAACTCAACACCCAAAGAACAAATGATCTAATCAAGAAATGGGCAGAAGACATGAACAGACATTTTCCAAAGAAGACATCCAAATGGCCAACAGACACATGAAAAAGTGTTCAACATCGCTTGGCATCAGGGAAGTCCAAATCAAAACCTCAATGAGATACCACCTCACACCAGTCAGAATGGCTAAAATTAACAAGTCAGGAAACGACAGATGTTGGCGGGGATGAGGAGAAAGGGGAACCCTCCTACACTGTTGGTGGGAATGCAAGCTGGTGTAGCCAGTCTGGAAAACAGTGTGGAGGTTCCTCAAAAAGTTGAAAATAGAGCTATCATATGACCCAGCAATGGCACTACTGGGTATTTACCCCAAAGATACAAATGTAGTGATCCGAAGAGGTACGTGCATCCCAATGTTTATAGCAGCAATGTCCACAATAGCCAAACTGTGGAAAGAGCCAAGATGTCCATCGACAGATGAATGGATAAAGAAGATGTGGTATATATAGTCAATGGAATATTATGCAGCCATCAAAAGGAATGAGATCTTGCCATTTGCAACGACGTGCATAAAACTGGAGGGTGTTATGCTGAGCGAAATAAGTCAATCAGAGAAAGACATGTATCATATGACCTCACTTATATGAGGAATTCTTAATCTCAGGAAACAAACTGAGGGTTGCTGGAGTAGTGGGGGGTGGGAGGGATGGGGTGGCTGGTGATAGACATTGGGGAGGGTATGTGCTATGGTGAGTGCTGTGAACTGTGTAAGACTGTTGAATCACAAACCTGTACCTCTGAAACAAATAATACATTATATGTTTAAAAAAAAAAAGAAGATAGTAGGAAGGGAAAAATGAAGGGGGGGAATCGGAGGGGGAGATGAACCATGAGAGACTATGGACTCTGAGAAACAAACTGAGGGTTCTAGAGGGGAGGGGGGTGGGGGATGGGTTAGCCTGGTGATGGTTATTAAAGGCACATTCTGCATGGAGCACTGGGTGTTATACGCAAACAATGAATCATGGAACACTACATCAAAAACTAATGATGTAATGTATGGTGATTAACATAACATAATAATAAAAAAAAGAAGAAGAAAAAAAGCACAGAACTGAGGGAAGGGACCTGGCGACAAGGCTGGCTGCCCCGGCACTGCGCCCCCTAGTGGCCACCGTGGGAACGGCCACCATTCTCTCCAGGATCCGGGCTTGGAAATTCTTTGAGCCAATGCTCCCTCCTGGCACCTGCCCAACATTTTATACAGTCAGAGCAGCCAGGGGACACATTATTTAGGCCTCGCTGTCATCCTCTGATGTCTGAAGGGCAAAATGGAGGTGAACATGGTAATACCTCTCCCAGAGGCCCTGAAGTCCGTTTAAGTCTTTACTGGTCACTCACTGGGAATTTCCGCTGGGGCTGTGGAGAGAGCATATGCTGATGAGAAGAGAACCAACATTTACGGTGCACTTTACATGTGTTACTAATTAATTTAAACCTCTTAGGTTAGAAACCACCCTCCATTTGCAGATGAGGAAATGAGGCAAGGCCAGAGCACTTTGGTCCCCTGTGCCAGGGCACACGGCCAGCGACTAGCCACCCTGGGATTTGAACTAGCCACGACTAGTGTGATGCCAGAGTCCATGCTGTCTTGCCGCGCACCGTGCCAGGTCTCTGCGGCTCTCGCCCAGCTGCTCTAACTCCCGGAAGATGCGAGCAATATTGCGATTTATAGGACATATGTACCTGGTCCCTCAGATGATCAAAATGTATTTCTCATACAATTTGGTCCTCATCCACTGTTCTTGGCTCACAGCTTCCCAAATCCTTGGAATTTCCTAAGTGATAAGAGCGATGGAAGCATTTTTGGTTTCAACATTTGATCTCTTGTCCTCGGTTCATGAAAACAGAGTCATAAAGGTAAAAATGGGTGTCAGGGATGCCTGGGTGGCTCAGTTGGTTAAGCGTCCGCCTTTGGCTCAGGTCATGATCTCAGGGTCCTGGGATCGAGCCCTGCGTCAGGCTCCCTGCTCAGCAGGGCGTCTGCTTTTCCCTCTCCCCCTGCCCCTCAGCCCCCTTGTGCACTCTCTCATGCACTCTCAATAAATAAAATCTTTAAAAAAAAAAAAAAAAAAGGTTAAAGGGTGTCTTGTTATTCATAACTAGCTCCTTTTCACCACAACTGGGTTTATGTTAATGAGGTGACTTACGATAAGCACCTAAGGATGGGGGCTGGTCGCCAGGAGAACCAGCCATGAATACAAGGTTGGAACTTTCAGTCCCACCCCTTTGACCTCTGGGGAGGGATGAGGGGCTAGAGATTCAATGGCCCAGATTTAATCAAGCCTCCATAAAAATCCCAGAGGAGGAGGTTCGGAGAGCTTCCAGATTAGGAACCAGAACATCTCCAAGTGCTCCCATGCTGGGTCCCAAACTCCATGAGGACAGAGCTCCTTTGCTCAGGATCTTGCCTTAAGTATCTCTTCATCTGGCTACTGATTAGAATCCTCTAATATCCTTTGTAGTAAATCGGTAATCTAATGAGTAGAAGGTTCCTGAGTTCTGTGAGCTGTTCTAGCAAATTACTCAACCCCAAAGGAGAAAGTCATGAGAACTTCTGATTTATAGCCAGTTGGTCAAAAGCACAGATAGGCACCTGGACTTGTGACTGGCATCCGAAGTCACTCTAGCAAATTAACCGAATCCTACGAGGGGCTCGTTAGAACCCCTGATCTGTAGCTGGGTGGCCAGAACCACACGTGATAAGCTGGGTTTGTGATTGGCATCTGAAGTGTGGGGCTGGGGGCAGTCCGGTGGGATGGAGCCAACTGGAATCCGGGGCTATCTCCGGGGAGAGAGCATCAGAATGGGGCTACATTGTAGGACACCCAGCTGTGTCCTGAGAACGTGGAAACCTCTCCCCACACACATTGGAATCAGTCCCAGAACTTTTAATGCATTTAGCATATTTCAGAGCATCACAGGAGACAGGCGTCCAGGACCTCTATTCACGGGGTCTCTGCTGACACAGCAGAGCACAGGCCCAGGGCAGCGGCTGCCTCATGGCCTCCAGAGAGCAGCCTCAGCAGAGAAGACAGGCGCCATCTTTGCAAGATGATTTTATCTGTGGCTCCAGAGGATGGGCTATGGGTCACAGATACCTGCATTCAAACCTTGATTCTGATGTTCCTACATGCTCTGGGCAACTCAACCTCTTGAGTTTCAGCTCCTGTTTCTGTGTGGGGGTGACGTTTGTCTCTCAGGGCTGCTGCCAGTAACCTGCAGCCTGTTCCCCCAGACGACCCACAAGAAGTTCCCAGGACAGGCCTGGCAGCCACTGAGTGCTGAGTCTATGTCAGGTATTATTACTGATTTGGCGCTGCAGAGATCTGGCAGATCTGCTTGTGGGGGAGGCGTGGCATAGGAAAGAGAGGCCTTTTCTCTCTCTGCCCCGATTCCCCTGCAGCTACTAAGGAAGAGGATCCAGGCCGCCTCTTTCTGGCTGCAGATTACTCAGGGGAAATGGGCCTAAAATGTACCCAGAGAGTCCCTTGGCTATTAAAGGAAGTAAGTGCTGGAAAGCTTACTATATATATATACTGCTCCCCAGGCCTCCCCTTCCCCAGGGAATGCCTGTTTCCAGTCTGTGTTCAGCTTGTATGAGGATTTTAAAACTTTTCTTTGAACATATCTGTAGGATGGTGTCCCTAGATGTCCTGTCCAGGGGACAAACTTATTTATTAATAGACCCAAAGATTGGCTACACCCACTGCAGACCTCATTTTAGCAAGGTCCTCTGAGTGACACCCCTATCGGGAAAAAATGGTGCTTCCTCTCCAAAACCTCTTGGGTCTCTGAAATGCTGATGCTTTCAGGCGCGCCTGGGTGCCTCAGGCGGTTAAGCATCCAACTCTTGATTTCGGCTCAGGCCGTGATCTCAAGGTTGCAAGATCGTGCCCCATGTCCAGCTCCACACTTAGCATGGAGCCTGCTTGAGATTCTCTCTCTGCCTCTGCTCCTCTCCCTGCTCACTCTCTCTCTCTCTTTCTCTAAAAAAAAAAACAAGAAGTGTTGATACTTTCGTCTCATTAACGATGACATCATAGGCCAACAATTGGAAGATCTCAAAATCACTTATGAATACCATAAACAATGGGCTTCTGATACTGATTTCCAGTTTCCTGCTCACTGGACTTGTGCTGGGTCCTGAGCATGCCAAGGGGAGCCTGCCGGATGGACTTTGGGTTCATTTACTGGGGGGGAGAAGGAAGTGTAGGATATTGTCGAAAACTGACCTCTGTCCTTTGGAGCCAAAATATAACCGGAAGACAGAGTTTGGGATAAAGAGGAACAATAGCTTTATTGCTTTGCCGGGCAAAGGAGGCTGCAGCAGGCTAAGGTCTTCAAAAACTGCAAGCCCGCCCAGAAGAAGGGCCTGGGGGGTTTTAGAGAGAAGTGCAGGATCTAGCAGGTTTCAGCAGGAGTTGGGCACCTGCTGCCAACCTCCTTAGTTAGTCGTTTTCCACGTGGTGCCAGGTTCCTGAAATAAAAAGCTAAGAAGGGAGGAGGGGAAGTTTGGGGAAGAGAGGAAAAGGTTACTTAGTTTAAAATCGAGCTTCAGGAAGCATTAATGTAGCCATTTTGATTTTTGTTCAACTTCATGCTTTCAGGCAGTTTCATTAAGACAGGATTGCGGGTTGGGTTCTTGGTCCAGAAGATGCTGAGGTGGAGTTTGGGGTGCAAGACGTTTAGTGGGCTCACACGTGTGTAAGGGAGGCAGGAGAGGCTGGGTGGGGCCGAGGCGATGCAATCCCAGCGAAGCCTCGGCCAAGAGGCCCGGGCTGGGGCGAGGAGACCGCCTGTCCCAGGCCCCCATCAGCGGACACTGCTGGCCCGGCCCCCAGCCATCTTGCTCAGCCGCTGGATATGGAGGCTGGGAAGAGCTGACAGCCCTGGTGCCTGCTTGTGCGTCCCCCCCCCGGGGGGCCAGGCCTTCCTTGAAGGGGGATCTGGCTCACGCGGCAACAAGTCTGCCTGGGAGGGAGCTTCCTAGAAGAGGTAACACCTAAAGCAAGATTTGAAGGGCAAAGCGCCAGGAGAAATGGCGGGGACTGGAGGAGGAAAGAGCCCTCAGGAAAGCCTGGAGCGACCAGACAAGTTCCAGGGACAGAAGCGGGCGGAGCCAAGTGAGGGCTGGGGGTGCAGTGGGACAGAGGAGATGGGGAAAGTAGGAAGGGGCTTTGTGGGCCACAGTCATGGGTCTGGCCTTCCTCCTAAAGCCGTGAAGATGCACTTAGAGAGGAGCCGGAGACCGTCTGCTTTTGCCCCTCTGCCCGAGGGCAGGCTTGGGAGCTGAGTTCGGGCGGGGCTCCGAGGGAGGCTGGCAGGGGCCCTTTGGCGAGCTGGGTCTCCAGGGCGCCTCCCTCCACTTGGAGGGCGGGCTGGCCCCGGGGGCTCCCCGTGAGGGAGGAGGCGGAGGCCCCGGGACCCCGGGGAAGGAAGGCCTGGCCGTGTCCGCCCTTGCAGCCCTGGACCAAGGCCCGCTGCTCCGCGTTCGTCGACTCATGGCCCATTGCGCTTCATCCGCATCCCATCAACTTCCCCCTTCTCCTATCATTTTGAAGCAACTCCTAGACATTAGGTCATTTAATCCATAAATATTTCATGATGTCTCCCTAAAAGATAAGGATACTTTTTAAAAAATAAGACCACAATACTAATATCACCTAAAGATACTTCGTGGTTTCTTGATACCACTTGTCTCAGAAATGTAATAAATGTTTATTTTTTACAGTTGGGTTTGAATCAGAATCTAAACAAGGTGCACTCACTGTGATTGGCTGGTGTGTTTTGTTTTTGTTTCTGTTTTTGTCTTGGGGGCAGGTGTGGGAGGGGCAGAGAGAGAGAGCGAATCCCAAGCAGGCTCCATGCTCAGCACGGAGCCGGCCACGGAGCTCGATCCCATGATCCAGAGATCATGACCTGAGCCAAACCAAGACTCGGTCGTTTAACAGATGGAGCCACCCAGGTGCCCCAGCTGATGTATTCTTGTCTCTTAATCGCCATGTTCCCTCCCCATCACTTCTCATCCCACCTGCCAGCCACCCCCACTCCTGCCACTTATTTTTTGAAGAAACGAAGTCATTCGTTCTATGGGATTTCCTCGGAGTCCGGATTTCGCTGACTGCATCCCCAGAGTGTGTGTTCTCACATATTCCTCTGTATTTTCTCTAAGTCAGGAATGAGGAGTTCTTGAATATGAGAAGATGGAGGGTGGCATTCGAGAAGGGAAGGAGAGGAGAGTAGTGGTGGGCGTGCTGGGGCATGCATGGAGGAGGCGACCCTGCTGGACTTCAATGGAAGCAGCATCCAGGATGTCTTTATGTCCATTCTGGAGTAGGAAGGGGTTCATCCTTTATCCCCAGGCAACAGTGAATCAACCGGATATTTTAAAACAAAAGAAGAACTTCATTCATTCATTCTTTCGTTTGTTCAAGGAATATGGAGTCTTCTCAACTGTGTGGGGGGGTCCCACCTGGCCTGGTGCTGAACCAGCAGCAGGGAGTGAGAACGAGCAGGATTCTGCCCTCCTGGAGCTTACAGTCTAGTGAGGGACAACTTCTAAACAAATAAACTGACAAAGGACTGTAAAACTCCCACCGTGAAGGGCACTGGGAAAGAGGGGGCATTGCAGGGGCTCTGGGATCCTTCTCGGGAGAAATGACAGCAAGCTGAGGTCAAGGGTAAGTAGGGAGCGACTAGGCGAGGCCACAGGGGGAGACTTTGAAGGGGAGGTGGGAAGCCTAGTCCAACTGTTAAAATTTGGAAAACAATACTAAATTTACTTTTTGCTGAAGCAAGGGAGAACTAAAGGCATTAATGTAATCTCTCTCCAAACAAAGAAAGGAGCAGGATGCTGTTGGTTTGGTAGAAGTGTGGTGTTCAGGCTACATTTAAATAAAGCAGCATTTTGACTGGTGCAGAGTGAATTTTCTTTAAGAGATTGATCAACAAGAAAATGACTTTGGGGTTTTGTTTTCTTGGAAAGAACAGAGTTAAGGTAAATGTGGGATGTTGTATTTGCTGGTTGTTAGTGAAACCCTTTCTATGGCCCTCTAACAGGGAGCTTACAGGCCCTGGGGGTACCTGATCTGACAAAAGACTGGGAGGTGCTATGGTCTGAATGTTTGTGCTTCCCTCAGAATTATATGTTGAAACCTCATGCCTGATGCGCTGGTATTAAGATGTGGGGCCTTTGGGAGGTGATTAGGTCATGAAGGTGGAGGCCTCATGAGTGGGATTTAGTACCTCTTATAAAAGAGACTTTATAAAAGTTTGTTTGCCTGTTGCACCATGTGAGGACACAGCAAGAAGGTGCCATCTGTGGACCAGAAATTTAGGCCCACCAGCCGCCAGGATGGTGAGAAATAAATCTGTGTTGTTTATAAATCACCCAGGCCATAGTATTTTGTTCTTGCAGCCCAAACAGACTTAGCAAGAAATCTAAGCTGTGGGATTTCTGTGTCAGAGCTCAGACTCTTCAGGCAAGAGTAAAATATTCTGTTCTCAAAGGCCATGGGGGTACAAGACAGCATGTTGCATTTGATAAATGAAAGAAGGCGAGGAAGGCTGGAGCTCAGGGATAAAGCTTGTGCAGGGGAGGTGAGACCCAAAAGGCAGGCAGGACGCAGGGCTGTGGACACACTGCAGGTCACGTGGGGGACTTTCGAGCCTCCTACTTGCCTCATAGTGAGAATTACTGGAGTGCTTATTTAGTTAACAGATTGATGGACATCCATCCTGAAATTCTCATTCCATAGATCTGTATTGGGCCCCTAGAAACTGTTTTAAAAGATTTTCCAGGTGATCTTTATCTTCAGGAGAGTTTGGAAATCCTGAGGACAGCTATCGATTTTTTTTTTAGTAACTGTTGGGAGTGGGTGACCTGATCCGATCTGCAATTCAGGGGGGACAATGGATTTGGTGGAAGATCCAGAGGGTCCATGGAAGTCTGCTGAAAGCTTGTTGTAATAGCCCAAGTGACAGATGGTGGACGCTTGCTCCAGAGTAGTAGTGATGGAGCTGGAGAGGAGGCTTGGCGATCGGCAGACATGGGGCTGGGGAGGACTGTGCTGGAGAGGACAGTTTGGTCTGGCTTGCGCAGCTGGACTGTTGGCAGGGTCATTGGCTAAAACAGGCAACACTGCAAAAATTTTGAATAAGTGGAGTTTGAGATGCCACCAAAATATTTTTTTTAAGAATTTATTTATTTATTTTAGAGAGAGAGAGAGAGAGAGAGCAGGAACGGGAAGAGCAGAGGGAGAAAGAATCTCAAGCAGACTCCGCACTGAGTGCGGAGCCCCACGCAGGGCTGATCTCACTACCGTGAGATCGGCACCTGAGCCAAAACCCAAAGCGGATGCTCAACCGACTGCACCACCCAGGCGCCCAGATGGCACCGAAATATTTAAGTGAAGACTTCAAGCAAGCGATTGAATGAATGTATCTAGAGGTCAGAGGAGGGACGCCTGGGTGGCTCAGTTGGTTGGGTGTCTGCCTTCGGCTCCGGTCATGATCCCAGGGTCCTGGGATCGAGTCCCACGTCGGGCTCCTTGCTTGGCGGAGAGCCTGCTTCTCCCTCTGCCTGCCGCTCCCCCTGCTTGTGCTCTCTCTCTCTCTAACAAATAAATGAATAAAATCTTAAAAAATAAATAAATAAATAAATAAATAAATAAAGAGAGCTCAGAGGAGATATCTGGGCTGGAGATAGAAATATACGGATCCTCTGTTTGTAGGTGGAAATAAAGTCTCTAGGTATGCTTGACACTGCTGGAGGAGAGCACAGGGAGAGCTTAGGCCAAAGCCCCGATGAACTCCATGGGAAGGACTGATGGCAAAGGCGAGCCTTCAGTGGAGACAGAGAAGGGAAAATCAAAATGGTAGAAGGAAACCAGAAGAGTGGTATCCCAGGAGTCACGATTGGATCTGTTGTAGAAGGATCCGTGTGGCCAGTGTATGGTGGGTGATTAGAGGCAGGGAGATGGGTGAAGTGTGCTTTGTATATTCTAAATACTGACTTCAGGCACAGCAAATAAGTAGCCCCAGCCCAGGGAGCCCTTCTGGTTCACGGTTTCACTGATGTAACTGAGGTCTGCCACCTGCAGGAGTGACAGACTCTCAGCAATCAAACTACTGGTTAGTGAATCACTCAAAAGAATTCTTGATCTTGTGTGTCTCTCTCCTCGCTTCTTTTAAATGCAACTTTTCTCCACCGAACCCATGTAAAAATCGCTCTATCTCTGGAAAGTCAGGGCTAGAGAGGGACCCAGGCTCCTTTTGCTTTAAACCTCTAATAGTTTGTTACATGAAACCATAGCAATTATGCTTTTATAGGTCCACCCAGTTTTCCAAGTAGATTTGAAACCCCTCCTACTGAAGAGGAAACAGTTAAGCTGAAACAATGAGGACAAAGCTACGTGTTTTTAAAAGGGAACAAGTTCTTTTTAGCTCCAGCTGCTGCGTGTAAGTACATTTAATGCCCAGGAAAGAGAAAGTCTCCCGAGACGGGGCAGTGCCAAGAAGGGCGGGAAACTTCTTCCACCGTCCAGTGGACCCTTGGTGAGGGTATTTGGAAGCATTTTGTAGGAGTAGCCTTCAGAGGTGTTATTCATTCGTTCAGTAAGTATTTATGGAGCCCCTCTTTGGTTCTGGGCGCTGGTCGAGGCACTAGGGTGATTAAAGGCATCTCCAACATCCCCTTGTAATGCCTGACTCCGCCGTTGCAAACGGAGCTGAAGGAGCGAGAGCAATCCAGTGTGTGCAATGGAAAGCCTCAGCACAGCCGGGACAGCAAATCTTTGAGGGTGTGGAGACTCAAACTGTCCGCGGCGGCTTATCCACCGTGACCCAAGGGAGTCCTCTCCACTGTGGACGGATACGTTCCAGAACGGGATCTGGACCGGTGAGGGATGCAGACACGGGGTAATGGAAGGACAGAATGCAGAGCTGGACGTGCTCTACCCGAGCCACTTGTCTCACCGGGGGAGGCTGGTTTCGAAGGCTTCGAACGTGGCCTGCTGCTTGTGCACTGTGCATGCTCATGGCTGTGCAGCCCAACAATGACCGGCGATGTCGACCCTGCTAAGAAGTTCGAGAACGCGATCACATTTCCTGCTCACAGAAACCCTCTGAAGTGGGTCCCCGAAGTATTCCCATTTTAGAGAACAGGAGACTGTGACCTTGGCAGATGGGTCATCTGCCTAAGGAGCTGTGATGGCAGAGCGGGGCCTAAGGATGCTTGGCCCAGCCCCCCTGACGCCCAGGCCCTGAGCCGCCCTGCGATCGCCAACCCAGATTCCATGAGCCGGGCCATACTGACTCTACAATATGGGCTTGTTCCTGCCCCATGGGCCCGTTTGCAGTTCTTATGCCATCCTGAATTAAAAGAGCCCTTTCAGGCAGGATTCAGGAAAAGTCCCTGGCAGGACAGAAACTGAGGGAGAGGGGGTACAAAGGCAGGGAGGAGAAACAGCTCTGAGGAAGGATCGAGAGGTAGTTAATATGGCTGGAGTGGTCTGAAAGTGAAGTCACAAAAGGTGAGGCATGGAGGTTCCCACAAGACATCCCAGTAACAGGCAGTAGGGATCTCCCAGCGCCTTGCCCTGTTCTCGTGCTGGCGAGTTCTAGCTGAACCAACGAATACTGCTGCCCTTGATGAGCTTCTAGTCTGGAGAAGTGAAGGATTCTGACTTTTATCCTAAGGGCAGTAGGAAGCTGGGGGAAGGTTTTCATCCAGGAGGTGACAGAGGATGAGCATTCTGGAAAGCATGCAGGGGTCGGATTTGAGGAGGGAGTGGAAGCAGGAGGACCAGTCAGAGGTTGTTGCCATAATCGAGGTGACAAATGAAGGTGACCTGAACGAAGAGAGATGCCTGTATGTGGAGGAAAGACAGATTCCAGAGATATGAGGTATATACACATAAAGGCATGGGCATAACAACTGGCTTCAAACGACCTTAAACTACAAGACTAGAACTCTTTCCAAACTTAATGGCCACCCTGAATGTGCAAAGTAGATAGCTGATCGGTTTCGTTGGGGAGTGCTGACCACAGTTCTAGTGTCTTCCCCAATGGTTTGCATGGATGAGGAAAGCTACTGGAGACTTCTGACCATGGTGGACATTCTAAAACACCTGAAGGTCAGGTGCCCCTTTCCTCCCGGCCCTCACCACTGCCAATCTGTGGAAAGGAAGAGAGGACTCCATGTGACAGTGCTCCTGAACACTGCGTGCTTCGCCAGAAGGCAGTAGCCAGTATCCTTCCCCTGGGCCAACACAGCCTCACTCGTTCCAAGGGGCCCGTCTTGCTGTCAGATCTCATCATTCACTGATGGGCCCTTGTGTCCTGGTCCCTTGGCTTCTGTGACGATGGCTTGTGCCATTCCTGAAAATTAGTCCTTTATGGGTCTCCTAATGCTGCTGTAGCAAATTACCACAAACTTGGTGGCTCCAAACGGCACACATTTGCCCTGTTAGAGTTCTGGAGGTCAGAAGCCTACAATCGAGGTATTGACAGGGCTGCATTCCTTCGCGGGTTCTGGGGAAGACTGTTTTCTTGCCTTTTGCAGCTACTAGAGGATGCTTGTTTTGCTCGGCATTCAGCTCCGGCTTCCCCTCTCCTATTTCTTAACTTTCCTCTGCTTCTGTTGTCACATAATCTTCTCTGACCCTGATCCTCCTGCCTCCCTCTTAGAAGGACTCTTATGATTGCATTGGGCCCCAAGATCATCTAGGATGAGCTCCCCATCGCAAGATCCTGAATCACAATTGCAAAGTGCCTTTGACCAAGGTAACGTATTCATAAATTCAGGGTTTCGGATGTGGACATCTCGGGGCGGGGGCACTATTCAGCCTACCACAGGTCCCACACGGCTGCTATATCCTTGCATCCTTGTTCATTGCCGTGAGGACAGCCCCCATCACTGGGGGGGTGAGCCCTTCTGCAAAGGCCAATCCCACCCTCCACAGTCATTCCCTGTATGGGCTTTCAAGGTATGGCTCTTTCTGTTCCCACCAACATGCTCAACTATTTTCAAAAGTATGTTCTGAGTCAGGGGACTAAATTAGGGGCTTCCAGTCTCAGAGGCATATTTGTCCCCAAGACTCTATGCCTGGGTGTGGAGCTGGGGTGCAGACTCATCCTTCCACTCATCTATTCCTAAATTCCATCTATGGAAGAGGCTGGAATCCAGTATGTGTTCATAGTTATTTAAAAAAGCAACAAACAAACATACAAACAAAACCCCTCTGACTTAAAATGATCATTTGTGCTTCTTTTAAGATGACATTGTTGCCATGGCGACCAGAGGCTAGCGAAAGAGACTCTCTCTCCTCTTTCCCATTTCCTGCCCGTCTGTACATTTCTTTAGCAGATCTCCATTGTGTGCATCTATGGATACCTCAGGGGAACTCTCCTACCTACAGAAAATCTTCTTTCTGCTTTCTGCAAGCAGGCATGTGTGTGGTCAGTGAATCAGCCCCCAGGGCTGATGGGGCAGAGGTTGGCACATCTTGACCCGACTCTTCCAGGCAGATGGAGAAGGAGTCTGCTGATGTGCTCTCAGTGCATAAATAATAAGCGTCCTGCTGCCTTGTCTCTGCGTGCGGTGAGTGTTAATGCCTGCCACAGGGAGGGATCTAGGGAGAGCTGCGCTGATCCAGAGCCCAGAGAGAACGGGAACGACTGAATCCAACTGTTAGACACTGTGTTCTGCACTCCTCTCCAGGATGACACATCAAGTCCCATGGTCACCCCCACCATTGTCTGCGGTCCAGTCAAGGCCTTGGAGGCCAGACTGGAGGCAGTGAGGTGTAATTAAGATCTGGGATGGAAAGAGGGCTATGGGATGGCGGGCAGGGCAGTCTCCCAATCACAGCTTCCCCATCTGTTACTGGGATCCAGATCTCTGCCCTGCCTGATCTGTGGGATTCTTGTGAGGATCAGATCAGATCACTGCTGTGACGGTGCTTTCTGAACTCGGTTTGGGACTGCAAACATGATGATGATGATGATGATAATGATGTCATAAAACTGGAATCATACAGTATGTAGCCTTTTCAGACTGATTTCTGCCACTTAGCTCTCAAGGTCCCTCCATGTTTTTGTTTTTTTTTTTAAGATTTTATTTATTTGAGAGAGAGAGAGAGACAGAACATAAGCAGGGGGGAGGGGCAGAGAGAGAGGGAGAAGCAGACTCCACGCTAAACAGGGAGCCCGACACGGGGCTCGATCCCAGGACCCTGGCATCATGACCTGAGCCCAAGGCAACTGTTTAACTGACTGAGCCACCCAGGTGTCCCTCCTCCATGTCTTTTCATTGCTTGATAGCTCATTTCTCTGTCTGGCTGAGTTATATTCCATTTGGGTGGATTTCATCTACTCCTTCACCTATTGAAGGACATCTTTGTTGCTTCCAAGTTTAAAGCTGCTATAAATATTCATGTGCAGGTTTTGTGTGGACATAAGTTTTCAACTCCTTTGGGTAAATATCTAGAAGCAGGATGATTGCTGGATCATATGGCAAGCTTATGTTGAGCTTTGCAAGAAACTGCCAAATTGTCTTTTAGAGTGGCTGTGCCATTTTGCATTCCCAACAGCAATAAATGAGAGTTTCTGTTGTGCCACATCCTCGCAGGCATCTGCTGCTGTCAGTGTTTTGGATTTCAGCCATCCTAATAGGTCCGTAGTGCTCCCTTGTTTTGATTTGCAGTTCCCCAATGACATTTGATGTCGGGTGTGTTTTCATCTGTTTATTTCTCATCTGTATGTCCTCCGCAGTGAGGTGCCTGTGTAGATTTTTGGCCACTTAAATATCAGATTGTTTTCTTATTGTTGAGTTTTAGGAGTTCTTTGTGTATTTCAGGTAACGGATACGTGTTTTGCAGAGAGTTTCCTCCCCATCTGTGCTTCTCTTTTCATTCTATTAACGGTGTCTCTCGAGGAGCCGAAGTTTTTTATTTTAATGACACCCAGCTTGTCAACATTTCCTTTCTGGAATTGTGCTTTTGGTGTTGTATCTACACAATTGTACTTTCGGAGTTGTATCCAAGCTCACCCAGATTTTCTCCTATGCTATCTTCTAGAAATTTTATAGTTTTGCACTTTACAGAGGTCTATGACATGTTTTGAGCTCATTTTTGTGAAAGATGTAAAGCCTAGGTTTGGATTCTTTTTTTTTTTTTTTTTAATTTTATTTATTTATTTATTTTTTGCGTGTGGATGTCCTGTCGTTCAGCACCATTTATTCCAGGACTTTCCTTTCTCCATTGAATTGCCTGGCTCCTTTGTCAAAGATCAGTGGACTGTATTTGCCTGGGTCTATTTTTGGCCTCTCTATTCTGTCCCATTGATCTATTCATCTGTTCTTTTACCAACACCATACTGTCTTGATGGCTGTAGATTTACAGTAAGGCTTCAGGTTGGGTAGAGTTCGTTCACCCACTTTGTTCTTTCTCAGTATTGTGTGAGCTCTTCTGTGTTTTCCCTTCCCATATAAAGTTTAGAACCAGTTTCTTGATATGCACAAATAAGTTGCTGGGATTTTGATTGAGATTGCATCGAATCTATAGATCAAGCCAGGAAGAACTGACATTTTAACATTATTAAGGCTTCTTACCCGTAAACACAGAGTATTTCTCTATTTATTTAGTCCTTCTTACATCTTTATCATCAGCATTTGGTGGTTTTCCTCGTATAGACCTTTTACAAACTTGGTTAGATTTTACAACTAAGTATTTTCTTTTTTCTTTCTTCTTTCTTTCTTTCTTTTTTCTGGCGCTAATGTAAATGGTGTTCGTTTACATAAATTCCAATCATTGATTGTTGGCATATACAAAAGCAGTTGACTTTGTGTCCCACAAGTTTACTAGAGTCCTTTATTAGTTTCAGGAGTTTTTTGGGGGATTCTTTGGGATTTTCTACACACAGTCATGTCATCTGCAAACAAAGAAAGTTTTATTTCTTTATTTCTTTCTGTATTCCTTTTATTTCATTTTCCTGCTTTACGACATTAGCTCAGACTTGCAGTGTGATGTTGAAAGGAGGGGTGATTGAAGACATCCTTGCCTACTCTTGCTTGTAGGGGAAAAGCATCTAGTTTCTCACTGTTAAGTCTGATGTTAGCTGCAGCTATGTGTTTTTAGATATTCTTTATCAAGCTAAGGAAGCTTCCCTCTATACTTAGTTTTCTGAGACTTCTTATCATGATTGGGTGTTGGATTTTGTCAAACACTTTTCTGTATCAATTGCTATGCTCCTATGATTTTTCTTCTTTAGCTTGTTGATGTGATGTGTTATACTAATTGATTTGGAATGTTGAACCAGCTTTGCATCTACTGGGTTGTGGTGTATAATTCCCCTTATATATTGTTGGATTTGATTTATTAATCCTCTGTTGAGGATTTTTGCATGTATGTTCATTTTTTTAAAGGCTCCCCTGGTGAGTCCAGTATACAGTTTGGTTGAGAGACGCTGACAGAGAGAAATACTCAGCCTTGTGTTCTGAGAGGCATGTCCTGGGATATTCATTGCAGTATTGTTTATAATAGCAAAATATTAGAAACCACATAAATGTCCATTAGTAGAGAACTAGCTAAATCAAACTATGGTCTCTTCATACTGTGGAATACTGGCATTTAAAAAGGATTGGGAACGGGCGCCTGGGTGGCTCAGTTGGCAGAGCATGTGACTCTTGATCTCAGGGTTTTGAGTTCAAGCTCCATGTTGGGCGTGGAATCGACTTAAAAATTAAAAAAATAAATAAATAAAGTGAATTGAGCAGGCTTAAACATGTTGACTCGCTAAGATGTCTGGAAGATATTTTTAAGTGAAAAAAGGCATGTTGTAAAACAATTAATAGTATAATTCTATTTTTACTTAACTACCTTATATATTTCTCTGTGTTTGTAGGTGAGGTATGTAAAGGCATAAAGAAAGGTCTGGAAAGATGTATGCCATATTGATTACTCTGGGAAGGGTAATGAGATTGAATTGGGGGCAAGAAGGAATTTCTTACTACCTTTATTGCTTGAAATGTTTACAGTGAAAATGTGTTAATATAGTATCTGTGCACTAACATGTTTTCAAATTAAAATAACACTTAGTAAGTCCCCTGGGACAAGTTGGGGAAATTCCAAAATCTATAATCTATGGTTCCTGTCCTAAAGGGTTTATAATCTGATGGGAGAGGTAGACCTGTAAATACAAGAACAATAAAATATTATACATATTATGGTGGACAATTGTACCTATCACGGTGGGAGCTTAAAGGAAGAAAGAAGCAATTCTACCTTTGCGTGGATGGTGGAATGAGGAAAAGCATCACAGAAGTAACAACCCTTCGTCTGAGTCTTAAAAGATGAGTCGTGTTAAGTTAATCAAACCAGGAGGCCATTAGACTGGTGTGGCACCTGCGTAAGCAAACCAAAATCGAAGCCCGTCAATGCCTCAAGGTTACAAAATCAAAACCTAAGGGCCAGCAATCACAAACAGCCAACTGGGCTTTAAGCTAGAGCCAATCAATAATCTCCTTGCTTTGTTTCTGCCTTTTCTCTAGAAAAGTCTTTCCCTGAACTCCTGTCCTTGGAGCACTCCTAACCACGTCTAGTTTGGCACTACCCTATTCAAATCAATACTGCTCAAATAAACTCAAAATTTTTAATATGCCTCAGTTTATGATTTAACAGTAGATCGTTGCCAGCCCACTGGGGTGTGGGGGCGGGGCAGAGTGGTGAACACTGGGAGGAGGCTGGGTGGGAACCAGGGCAAGGAGACATGTTTGGTATGTTTGGGAATTGTGTAACTGTGCTGAATGTTCAAGAAGAGCAAGACAGAAGGCCAGAGGGAAGAGGCAAATCCAGAGTTTGGGGCATGGAGAGTAAGCATTCATGTTCAGAATATTGCCAGGGGAGGGGGCGTCAAGCACCATGCACCGTGTTGGGTCTGCCTATCCTTCAACGAACACGCAGAGAGATCCTCAGGAAGAAGAGGTTTGCCGTGAGTATAGAGTTGACTAGACGCGTCCTAAATCCAGCACCACCACTTAGGAGCTGTGCCATAGTCCCGCCATGACACCCTGCCCAGCCCTGAGCCCGGGTGCCCTCATTCTGAAACAGACACAGGTAGGGCTCCCTGGCAGCCCCTTGTATATAGCGCGGGATAGGAAATGTACAAGACACCCCGCCCACTATGGCCGAAGAGCCCCACAGCCCTCCCCCACACCCGCTCCTTCTTCCCCTGGGCGGAGCATTTCCGCACACAGACCCTCCTCCCTCTTCCTCCCCACCCCCCAGTTCAAGATCCAAAGGCCTGCGGAGAGCCTGCGCTCCGGCAGGGGGAAGCAGGAAGTCAGTGTGGGAAAGGGCCAGGAGCAGCAAGGATTTCCTGACTCGGGATGAGAAGCTGGTGGCAGCAGAGATCTGGGCCAGCTTCCTGACCCCAACCCCGCTCCCCATGGGAGCTCCGGTTTCTCCTCTGGCTGTTTCTGGGAACAGTGCCTGCAAATATTTCTCTCTGGATTCATCTATACTTTCAAAACCTCTGCATTAAAACATTCTAAACTACTGTGAACTAAGAACCCAGCTGGCTCCTTGTTTAAAAGGTCACCTTAAAATGCTTACAAGCAAAGAAATTCAGCTTTCCTCTGAACACCATGCCCCTAATAATAACACTTGTGGGGACTTGTCTCCAGGTTGTACTCTTCAAAATGTCTTCACTGACCTAATCACATCTGATTCTCGAAAACTCCACAGAGAAGCTGGGGCTGGTATTACCAAGGCCAGCTTCCAGATGAAGAAACCACAGCTTAGAGAGTTTGTGTCTTACAGAGATTATCAGTGGCAGAAATGAGATCATTTTGGGGCTCTTGCCCTCTGTTTGGGCAGGACCTGGCCCCTGCAGCCATGGGGAGTGGGGGCCAAACACCCTCTGGACAGCTTTGGTGCAAAGGGAGCCCTGACCCGGGAGGCACACAATGCAGGCAAGCCCACATCTGCCCCCATCACCTGTGTGATCCTAGACAGATGCTCTCTGCAGCTGTTTTCTCTTTGTAAAGTGGGAATGACACCCTGAGCCTAGCTCATGGAATTTTATACAAACCAAAGATGAGGCTGATGAGAGCACTTTCCGCATACGTTCAAGCAGCCATATGGAGGGATGAGGATGGTGTGGGTGTCCTGGGTGCCCTTATTATCAATAACAAGCTGCTTCGCTGGCTCGTTGGAGGACTGAGATTATACAGGGAGCCTGGGTCGGTGCCTGGCACATAGTAGGCCCTCTGTTGGTGGCAGTTACTTTCATTCTGTGCGGCGGCTTAGTCACTTCCCAGTTGGCCTCCAGTTTTATGGCCCCAGAACTGATCCAGGATGCCCTAGTGTCAGTTGGAGGACAGCTTGGCCTGGATCTCACGGCTGAACTCCACAGAAAAATTGGTAAATTAACCAGGCCGGTGGAGCAGCGATCCACACCCAGACCTTATAGAGAAACTAGCTGACCTGAGACCGGGTCAACTGGACTCAGAGGGAATTCATATGGTGAAATAACATCAGTCCGTGCCTTGGGATTTATGAAAAATCTCTGTGCTCAGTGCTTCGTCTTCTTTCCCTTCTACAGGTCTTATTGTGGCCTCTGTGACTTGGGGAGCAGGATCAGGGTGAGTGTCTGAGACACAAATCTATCCCTTTGGCATGAATGGCTTTTGCCATTTGGGGAGGCTCTTAAATTCTGTGCTTAAATGAGGCTTGGGAACTCTCTAGACTTTTCCCTATTCATGCCCCAATTAGCAGGGACAATCAAGAGTTGTTTCTCTTTGCTCCTCCTCAGAGCCAAGCTGGAGGCAGCCATTAACAAGCCCCAGTGATGTGATTTTGTGTGTGGGGGAATAATGGGCCTGTTCTCTTGACCTTAGTATTGGAGGACTGGAGAACATTCATTCAACACTTATTTATCAGGCCTTACTGTGAGCTAAAAACTAGGCAGGGCTCTGGTTCAGTAAAAATAGGGTCCCTGATCTTAAGGAATTCATAGTTTGTTCCAGAATGCCAATAATTAGCCAGGCAAGTATAATTCGGTGGGTTACGGGTTCTAGAAACATGAGAGAGGTGTTTTACTCAATTTGCAGGGAGGGGGTTCAGGATATGCTTGGGTGAAGAGTGGGAGGGAAGAAGGTAAAGATATGATCCGCTAGAACATTTAAGGGACAAACAGAGCTAAGAGGAGCCACAGAGGAACCTGAGTGGTAGCAGTAAAACCAGGAGCAACTAGGACATATAAGCAAGGAAGGAGAGAATTGAAGGGAGAAGGGGTCAGTAGGGAGCTGCAAACTGAAATGTGTTGGCTAGATTTGGCTATCAGGTTGATGGAAACACCCAAGGGAGTAATTTCACTGGAGTAGTGAAGGGAACCCCGGATGTCCGGGGTTAGGATGGAGGGGGAAGTAAGACCCATCGCTCTTTCCAGAAATCTGGCTGGTAATAATATGGTACATGAGCTATTCTATTCTTATTTGAAAAGATTTATAATACTAATGTTGTTGTATTGGCCGAAGGAAAGAAGAGCAATAGGGCAGGGGCTGGGTTCCGTGTAAGGTTGGGCAGAAGGCTTGTTTTAATGAGAGAGGCTTGAACATATTTAAATCTTGGTGAGGTGGTGGGATGGGAAGAGAAAGGACTAGAAGGGTGATTAAGGGAAGAGGAAGGGGGAAAGGGATTTGTCTTAAGGAGCAGGAGGGACACTTCTTTTGAGAATAGAAGAAAGAGGAGATGGATGAACGTCTGTTAAGAATGGGGAAGGGAAGTTGATGGAGAGCCCCTCGGTGGTCTCTACCCTCTCTATCAAGTAAAGGCAAGGTTGTCAGTGAAAACAATGGCCAGAAGAAAGTTCTCAAACTGCTACTGGAGGGAAGAGAAAAGGCAGAACAAGTACAGGTGGGCAGTTTCGAATTTGGCAAAGACAGTGCCAGCCCCGCTCCCAGCCCTGCGTTCTGCCTAGCTCAGAAGAAGGGAAGACCTGTCACTGGCACCAACGTTCTGAGTGTGATAGCCATGGCCTGGGACTGAGCTGCTCACTAGGGGCCTATAAAAGGCTTGCGGGATAGCACGGATGCCCTTCTGAATTGGGAGACCTTGTATTCATTTGCAGTGACCTCAATCTGCCTTTGAGTAATGATGGTCTCTTGCCATGTTTTGAAGTTCAAGAATAAGAAGGGAGAAATCAGATGGACCGAAATCATCCAGAGTCGGGGTTCTGCCAGGCGAGGGCCAAAATAATGGCAACAGGATAAGAGAGTTGGAAGCATAACCAGAAAGCTAGTGGTGGTCCACGGGATCCACATTGCGGCGGGGAGAATGTGAAGGCAAGCTCCAAGGTGGGAGGTGGGGAGAACACAGGAGTGGGAGCCTTGGAGGAGGTGCTGAACAGGTGAGGTGCACACATGAAAGCGAACGTTCAGGAAGGAGGAAGATTGAGATACGAGGTTACGGTTGGTCTCTAAGAGCTAGGAGTGGCCATGTCCTTCTGCTCGAAGAGCTCCAGGTCATGACAAGGTCCAGGCGTGGCCGTGGAGGAAAGGGCTCACGTGGGGTGGAGGTGAGCGGAGACGACCCTGTTAGGGGTATGAGTGGGGGTCTGCCCCTGCCCCGGCAGTGATACTGAGCCTCCCTGGTGGTGGCCTGATGGGAGTGATGAGGACGCGTGGGCTCAGGTGCGAAGTCCTCGGTGACTCTGTGTCTGTCTGTCTGTCTGAAGTCCATAAAAATATTGAAGGTGTTTCTTGTCCTTCTCCTGACAAACTTCTGTTACTTAATGTCAGCTGGTATTTCAGAACAGTGCCAAGTAGGAAAAGCTTGTCTTTGGAACAGTCTGCTGTTCCCTGTGCAGACTGCATTTTGGCTATAGTCCTGTATCTAAGACCTTTACACAGAAGTTAGAATGTGGACATCTTTTTTATTTCACTACACTGAACCCACTACGGGAGGCTAAGACAGAAATGCAAGCGTTTGCGAGCGGGGAGGGCTGAACTTGATGTGAACAGCCAGAGAGCAGCGAGCTAGTCTACAGAACAAGGTGGGGACAGAGCCTTTGAAGACCCTTGGGCCAGGCTGGCAAGACTGTCTCCTATCACAGGACACACACCTTACCCCGGGAATCACTGACAACCTACCCTGCAGGCTCTGTCGACAGCCCCATGGAGGCTGCAGCAGGAGAGTCCCTGAGGTCCCTTGCGTTCTGAGATTCTGCAAGAGCGTCCTTCCAGCGTCTGGCTCTTCTACGGCTAATGACCGCACGCGTCATGCATCGGGTGAATGAGGAGCTGAGAGAAAGCCGGCAAACCATTCTCCGGAAAGATGACAGCCCCTGTGCTTGCCGTGCCTCGAGTAGCTGAGGCTTCCGAAGAAGGAAATCACTTCTGGGAAAGACATTGAGGACAGGCAGGACCTTTCAGCAGCCGGTGGGTCTCCTTTGCTGGGCAGCACGGCCCTGCTGCTGGGCTCCTCTGTGGTGGGAGAGGCGCGAGGCACAGCGCATGGGCTCTCCGTGCTGCTCCCCAGGGCTGGCAGTGGGACCCGGGAACCTGTGAGAAATACAGATTCTCAGGCCCTCCCCAGTCAGACTCGCTGAGGCTGTGGCCCAGAAGTCCTTGTCTCAACAAGCCTCATAGGTGAATCTGATGCCGGCTACAGAGTGGGACTCACTGAACGGTGCTGTGGAGCTCAGTCTCACAGATCGCATACACTTGGATTCGAATTTCAGCTCTCTCACCTGCGTGACTCTGGACACGTTACCTAAATTCTCTGAGCTCTGGCTTTCCCGTAGGTAGAATGGCAAGCGCTTCTTAGGTTTTCAGAGAACTGAAAGACGAAATATTTGTGAAGAGCTCGGTAAAGTACCAGGCCCAAGAAATAATAATAACGACAAGCAGCTATTATTCTGAGGCCTGTGGTGGCCAGTGGGCTCTTCCACACCATGCGCTTGGAATGGCCCCCTTTAAATCTGTGGCTTCAGCCCCCAGGGTCTTCTCTACCCCTGGGGCTGCAGCAGACCAGGCTTCCTGGCTGATGCTCGGCGTCATGGTGCAATTCTGCCCACACGCAGCTGCCCGAATCCGTCCACAGAGCGGAGAGCTGTCGGCCTGACCTGGTGAGATAAACTGGTTGGGCGGGTGGACTGGCTCGCGTTCTCCGCAGGGTTGCAAGCCAGAGGTGTGCAGACACGGTAACCAGCCCGAGTGGAACAGCAAGGCCAGATCATGTGCGTCCGGGGCGATCGGACTGCGGCCTGCTCGGAGCGGCATTTGCTTCCTGCCACCCAAGGTGCTACCATCTGCTTTTCACGACACGTTCTCGAGGGATTCAGAGTGCTTGACAATTCTGTCACAGGACGTGTGTTCTCTGATTGAGAGGTGAGACATGGAGTCCTTGGGAGGCTAAGAGACTTGTCCGATCTGAGGTGGCCCAGCCAGTAAGCCGTCCTACCAGCGCTATAACCCACTTGTCCTGACTTCTGGTCCAGTGCGCCTTCAAACACACCACATGGCTTTTCCTAAAATGGACATGAAAGCTCCTCCAAACCAGGTGACTTGAGGTCCAGAAAGTCTACGTTCTTATCTGAAATTCCATTTTCTCTGCAGGAAATCATGTCTCTTGCTGCTATGTGACCTAATTTTCTCTGGTTCAGGTCTCCATTGAGGAGAAGAAGCCCTTGGGACAAGAAAATACGAAATTCCTTCCCTGCTCCTGGAGTCTGGGTCACCATCTGCTCCCCTGACCCCATGGCCCTTGGCTCCCTGGAGAGCTTAGGATGGGTTGGGCCAACCACGGGAGATGGGGCTAAATGAGAAGCTTCTGGCTGTTTTGCAAGGGTCCCTCTCTGATATTTCTGTGTGAACTCAGCATCTACTATGGATAGGAACCTGTTTTTACTGGGCTTCCACAATCATTTTCTCCTCAAGAAAATTTAGTAATTATCCTTCTGGCCTGCCCTCATCCCTGCCTTGATGTGGGGATCTGGCTGGGTGGCAGGTCTGGGGGTGGGTTTTGGCCTGGTGGTGACAGAGAGGGACGCTCTCTTTTCTTTGGAACAGATGTTGGCATCCAGCAACAGGCCAAAGCCACATTCAAGGTTCCTCCTTACAACCCACTAGTCAGACTGTGGGGAGGAAAGGGAGGAATTGAAGGTTGCTGGTGGCGTGTGCAACCTCTTCAGTCTCCTGCTTCTCCCAAATACACACCCAGCATTTCCTTTTTGGCTCAAAAAGCCCGGCTTCAGGTTGTTCTATAGTGAGGGACTGACGTAGGTTGGTGGGGGGCTGCGGGGACACCTGAGATCGGTTCCAGCCTAAATGCCATGGTCTGGCTGCTCCATGACACTCCTGGCTAGCAGTCAGTCCTGTGGCCGGGATGGGGGAGTCTGCCCAGGCCTCAGCAGGGGCCTGCATGGCCGACTGCCACACCAGTCCCTACGGCTGCTAGGAAAACCCAGGCCTGCTTCTACACAGGCCAGAAGGATGGCAGCTTCAGAGCTGGGCCCTGGCTCCAGCCCTCTCTGTTTCACTCTGAACTTTGTCCCTGTTTCAGTCAGCTCAGGCTGCTGTAACAAGCGGCATGGTTTAAACAGAAATTTCTTTCCCCACAGTTCTGGAGGCTGGGAAGACCATGGTGCTGGCCAATTCAGTTCCTGGTGAAGACCATCGTCCTGGCTTGTAAAAGGCCTTGTTGTGTCCTCAAGTGGTCTTTCCTCCGTGAATGTGCTTGGGAATACAGAGAAAGAAATCCAGCATGTGCATTTTAGGGGACACAACATTCAGCCTGTAACAGCCCTTGACTGCCCTAGTCCTTCCAGGTTAAGGGGTGCAATGTGGGCGGGGAGACTCATCTTCTATCATCTCAACTTTACAAGTTAGACTTAGACTTCATTGAGAACATTTTAGTAAATGTTAAAAATGCCGGCTTTAAAAATAAAACCTGATTGTAGTCATTGATTTGTTTTTAAATGCATAGCAAAGCCCTTGATATGAATCTGGATGAAAGAGAAAGTATTCTCACTTGGGTCAGATGCACATCCTCCCTATGGAAGGAAACTCTCACAGGATATGAAGGGAAAGAGGGAAGCAGCCCACCTGGTCAGATTAATTGAATGCAGCTGATTTTCACCTCGACCTCCTTCCTTCTAAGAGTCCTGGTGGTGGGAGGCAGCTTAAATTAGCCACAGTGGGGGGGGGGGGGAAGTAACTGGGCAGAGGGCAGGAAACTCCAGAATCAGTGGCAAACTTTTAGCCAAAGAGATTTGATATTCTGAGTCTGGGGGCCAGTGAGACCTACCTCAGTCCCATTCTGCCAGGGGTGTTAGCGGTGAGATTCATCACCCGCAGGAGGCTGCACCTTCCTGGGCTCTGCGATCTGGCCTCCCTGGCCTCTGCGGCTCCTCTCTCAGAGCAGGAGGGAGGGAAAACCAGGAGCTCACCAGGACTGCGAAGGGCGCCCCCACCTCCAGCAGGTGTGATGTCCCAGGGAGCCGCTGTGCCGAGCCCAAGGAACCGGACTGATCGCCACTATCAGCCGGGCTTCCCCCGGGGGAGATGCTCTCCTGCCGCCATGATGGATGTGGTCATTCTGTAAGGATTTCTTGAACATCTATCTGTTACGCGGGGGCACCGGGCTGGCATTAGCTGAATGCACAGAGCCTGTCATCAAGGGCTCATAGTCTAGAGAGGGCGGCACATCCATAAGCAATTTAACACAGTGCAGAGATAGATGCAGCAGGAGCAAAGGGAAGCAAGGAGCAAGCAGCCTAAGAAGACTTCCGGGAGGAAGCAATGCCTGATAGTTGTCTTCAGGGAGGGATTTCCAGAAAGAGCTAAGGGAGGGGGTAAATAACATCACGGTGTGTAACTGTGGTGCATCTTTTAAATACAACAAAATGACTTGTTGAGAACCACTGAGCCTGAGGAACAAGAACCACAGCTAGTTTTCTGTACAATGTGTGTGTGGACATAACCGCAGACTAAGAAATGTTCCCCCAGTGCCCTCCCTAATGGAAGGCTGTCCAGGAGCGATCATCTGAGCTGACCGAGTGCCCACAGTCATCCTGTTGGTCTCCTCGTCAGCTCCTGCCTCCTGGGGGCTGCACTCGCCCCCAGTCTCTGTGCTCCCACTCGCCTGGCTGGCCTGGGCATCCTAGTGAGACAGGGTCAGCCTGGAACTGGGTCGTGGCCCTGGCTTCCTCCTGTACCCTGTGTGATGGCGCCCCCTGCAGGCACACAGGGCAGGGCCCATGCCCCCTGGGCTGTCCTGCTGTTTGTCAACTCTGTCCCCATGTTACTGAGGACCAGTGGCTCTGTTCATGGCTCTAGAGAACCACAAGGAAGCCAAGTGTATGGTTTCTCCAAGTAACTGAGGGGCTACCACAGGGTCTGAGCGGGAGGCCCTGGGCGCCCGGCCCCCTCAGCCACAACTGCTCGGTCTTTTCTGTGGTACATGACTCCACGGACGATGTCATTGGAAGGTCATAGTTCTGCTGCGGAGCTAGAAGGATTTTACCAGCCTCCCTGATGCTAGCCAGAGGAATAAGCACTTCTGAGCTGACGGCTGTCTGGAAGATTCACTCTCATCTCCACTCCCGTCCTGCTGGCCCTTTCCTGTTCACCCCCCTGCCCGTGCTGTCCTCGCCCCTGCCAATTCCGTATTATCTGCCAACACTTTATTTTAGGAATACCACATAGCCTCTCAGCCTCACGACAATGGCTAAGGTGGAAAACTGTCCCTTCACCATTTCACCATTTCCCTGTTACTATTTCATACCTACGTCTGTGTGGTTTATATCAGTGGGTCTCTTGAGTGAGCATTGGAATCATCTGGAAGGCTTGTTACAACACAGATTGCTGGGCCCCACCCCTGGAATTCCGGACTCACTGGGTCCAAGGTGGGGGCTCAAGAATTTTCATTTCTATCACGTTCCCAGCTGATTCTGCTGCTCCTGGTCCAGAGAACCACACGTGGAGACCCACTAGTTTATAGGGATACAATCTAAAATTAGCACAAATCATTCTTTTTTAATTAAAACTTTATTAAAGTGCATATACATGCAGCAAAGTACACATATCCAAGTATTCTGCTCAACTATTTTTAAACTGACCCATCACCTGAGCAAGCAATGGAAACTTCCATGTACCCAGAAACTCCCTTCCTGCCCTCTTCCAAACCTCCCCACTCTCCTTAACAAGGATCAGAAGCACCCTGACTTCTCCCAGCATAGATCACCTGACCTGTTCTTGAACTTTACATAAATGGATTCGTATAGCCGGCACACTTGGGTATCTTACCTCTTTTTTCAGCAGAATGACTGTGAGATTCACTCATGCTGTTGCATGAAGCCATAAATGGTTTACTCTCATTGGTGGATCATATTCCAAGCACAAATCATTTCTGCGGTATTGAAAACACAGATGAACTCAAGAACACAAGGAAAAAGTGGCACTGACCACTGGATGCTAACTTTGCTCAGCTGGAGGTGGGCTTTAAAAAGTAAGTGGTTGAGTAAGAAGAGGGGGTCAGTAGAGGTAAGGACTGTTGGGGTGGGAGGCGAGGGTAAAGATTACATGTGACATCACAGAGAGAGTGCCTGCTTGGTACTTTTCACACTGTAGGAACTCAAATTGTGTTAGGTCTCACATCCTCGTCAGAAAGCTATTTAGCACTAAAGTTGGTGTTAAAATATTATCATGTATGTTCATGCATTCACTCATCCCGTAAAATATTTGTGTCTGCTAGGGCGCCGTTGGTTGAGCATCCGACTCTTGATTTCGGCTCAGGTCATGATCTCAGGGGGATCGAGCCCCACACTGGGCTCTGCGCTCAGCGCAGGGTCTGCTTGTCCCTCTCCCTCTGCTTCTCCCCCTGCTCCCGCTCGCTCTCACTCCCTCTCTCTCAAGTAAATAAATAAATAAAATCTTGAAAAAATATATTTGTGTCTACTAGTTCCAGAGCACCTGATGGGGACACTGTGGATACAAAGACACAGGCTTGCCTTCCCTGCCTTTCAGTTGTGCTTAGTAGTAGGCGAGCAAGATGAATGAACTTGTACAGGGCCGTATGGGGGTGGGGGTGGCGGGGGGTGAGGTCTGCGGTGTGAGCGGCATTGTTTCCGGTGGTGGTGGTGGTGGTCTGTCTACCAGGCTCTGCGTGTGTTCCAGCCATAGGCATAAGCACTTTCCAAACATTCTCTTATTTACTCCCCAACAACACTAGGAGACAGGTATGATGATGCCTATTTTATAGATGGAGAGCCCAACTTGTCCACAGTCTTCAGCTCACAACTAAGTAGCAAAGCAAAATTCACACCCAGCTCTGTCTGACTGCAAACTCCTAGCCCTTTACCCTCCTGACTCGGCCACAGCCTCTGTGCCACGCCAGATGCTTGCCCCAGGTGCAGGACCTCGGATTCTGTCTCAAGGAAACTTCGCGCTTAGGTCCAGTCTCCCAGAGGATGGACTTTCACTTGAGCCACAGCCATGACGGAGAAGGTCGAGGAAGGCCCTCCAACAAAAAAAGCAGCATTTCGAGTTTGAGACTTGAGTCCACAGGATGAAAACTGCTCTTTTTAGAGAGCAAGAAGGTTAAGGAATGCAAAGGTGGCTTGGCTACGCAGGACAGACTTCTTTCCAGAGCCGGCCGGGAGTCGGCTTTGGCGCATGACAAGGGAGTTCCTGGGGAAGTGGTGAGGAGCACGAAGTTGGCCAGAGGCCAGCTGTGCTCACATGAAGAACAACCAGAGCATCCATCAACACACACGCTGCAGTCTTGGAAAAGGCCAGAATTCAGAGTCATAGGAGAGTCGGTGGGGCATCAGCCAAAGAAGATCATAATTTGAAAAGACTCCAGAGAGAGAAGCTGTTTCTAAAAGGTGGATTCCACAGATGGATTTGCTGAAGCCCTTTCGTATTTGCAAATGGAACTTCTGTTACTATGGCCACCTAAGGAGTCGCTCCAACCTAGTGACATCAAACAACTATTTATTATGCTCACAGAGTCTGTGGGTCAGGAATTTGGACAAGGCATGACAGAGACAGCTTGGCTATGCTTCCCGATGGCCTCAGCTGGATGACTCCAAGGCTCAGGGCTTACCATCACTTGAAGGTTCTTCCTTATATGTGTTGGGTGGTGGATGCTGGCTTGGGGGCCTCAGTTCCTCTCCGTATGCGTGTGTCCATGGGGCCCCCTCGGCACTAGTTTGGACCTCCTCACAGCTAGGGGCTGGGTTCTGAGGGTGAACTTTCTAAGAGAGAGCACCAAGTAGAAACCATATTGCTTTGTATGATTTGGTCTTGGAAGTCCCTTGGCATCATGTCTGTCTGTCAAACACAAAGGCCAGCTCAAGTTCCAAGTTTACTTGGTGCAAATGGTCAGATTCTGGAAAATATGTGGGGCTGGAAATATTGCTTTGGTGACTTTTGGAAAATGCAATCTGTCACAAGGAACAAAACAAGTAGACTCTACACCAATATTAATCTATAAACATACTTTAGTCTTCTCTCTGACTCGGCCTCGCTGTGGGGTCATGACTTGGTATCCTATAGACAATATATATATGTGTGTGTGTGTGTATATATATACATATATATATATATATATATATATATATATATATATATATATTCTGACTCCTGCTTACGTATTTTATTTAGGCTGCATGAGAATCAAGATTGCAGATTATCTTCAAAAATTAGAAATTCTACCAATATGAGCTGAAATTCTTGCATGCCAACATTTGCCAGAGCAGAGTATCAGCTGCTCTCTCTAAACCAAGTATGTACTCTCCACCTGACCTGTTCACTCGAGACCCTATCACTTGGGTGTTTTCCATGAATTTCAGCCTATTTCGTTAAGTGCCTGGCCCCCACAGATACTGAGTTTCTGATCCTTAGCATAGAGGATATTGCTGCCCCTCGTCTAATCACCTGATGGTAACTAGCAAAGAGATCAGATCTCCACTTGAGCTAAGAAGATAGAAATATAAGTGAAATCATTCCATTCAGTATACATTTTAATTGATTACTATGTCTGCTTGTGTTTGTCCTAAGTTTGCCTAAGAGATTGTAATGAAAACATTATTTGTTCTTAGCCCTAATTGTCTTTGATTTGAACAAGTATCTAAGGAGGGCTTTGGGTCTGGGGTAAACAACTGGGGTATCAGGACCTCTGTGTTGCCAGAGGTGAAGGAAACTCATTAGATGAGCCTAGAGTAAGGGCTTCATTCACCTGGGATCAAGGCTGAGGGATTCTGTGATCCCCTGAAATTATAACTTATAATTCTGTGCATGTGTTATGCACGTGAGAATGAATATATATTTATACAGGTTTCTTCAACAGTCCTTGACCCCAAAAGGTTAAGAATTTCTGTAATGTCTTCCAGAACTTCCAGATACAGAAAATCAGGGTGGTGACAACGAGATTTCAAGGGCATTTGTTTCCCAGGGGAAAGCTGGGAGGGATGCCCAGGAAGAGACCAGAGGCCAGACTTGGCAAGGGGTCGGCACAGTGCCAATGTGAGCCCAGAAGTCAGAGCAAACCTCCCTGAAACTGCTCTTGTCAAGGTCACCAATAACTTCCGTGTTGCCGAATCCAGTGGTCAGTTCTCAGCCCCCACCTCACTTGATCTACAAGCCACTTACCCCAAATGAACATTCCTCCTCCTTGAAACACTTCCTTCATTTGGCCTCCAGAACTCCAACTTTCCCTAGGTTTTTCCCTGCCTCATTGGCTACTCCCTCTAAATCCCCTTTGCTGGGTCCTCATCTTCGCCCTGACTTCTAAACTTTGGAAGGTCCTAGGACTCCTCTATAGACATTGACTTCCTTGGTGATATTGTCTAGTCCCATGGATTTAAACAACATCTATATCCTGAAGGTTTCCAAATTTATCTCTCTTTATAATACAACTGACCTTCACCTTTTTTTCAGAACTCCATACTTAGATATTTAACTGCCTATTCTACGTTTCCACTTGGATGATTTAAAAGGAGTCTTAGGGCGCCTGGGTGGCTCAGTTGGTTAAGCAACTGCCTTCGGCTCAGGTCATGATCCTGGAGTCCCGGGATCGAGTCCCACATCGGGCTCCCCGCTCAGCGGGGAGTCTGCTTCTCCTTCTGATCCTCCCCCTCTCATGCTCTCTGTCTCCCATTCTCTCTCTCAGATAAATAAATAAAATCTTAAAAAAAATAAAAAAATAAAAAAATAAAAGGAGTCTTAAACTTTCCAAGACTGAACTCTTCTGTCTTTCCCCTGCCCTCCCCCTCCCCCAACCAATTCCTCCCTCAGCGAATGGGACCCCTAGGACCTCCAGAGGAGAGCCCTCTCTTACCTCTCAGCACCACATGCTGCCCTGAATTTTTCCTACTTTAGAATCAGGACAGCCACGATCAAATCAGGAAGCCTAATCGAGATCGCCAGGCCAGTCCAGCCAGCACCTCCCATGGGTATTTGAGGTAGAGAGAAACCCCCAGAGTTTCCTGCTTTTCCACAAAATGGACCCCAATTGACATGTGGCCAAGGACCAGCCCATCTTAATGGAAACCTCAATCATGGCAGCCTTGCAGAGGAGGCTTTGAGGAACAGAAACACAGGGGATGTGAGCCTTCAGGTTGCATTTTTTTTTTTTTTTTTAAGGAGAAGCCTATTTGGGGGGCGGGTGGAGCATGCACGAAGTGGAGGTTTTGAAGGTAGAATATGAACAAATCAAAAGAGCAACACAATTTGAAGCAAATTAAGGCTGAATGGGAGACAGAAGGCAGTTCCCCCGAGGGATGGAGTCAGCTCTTTAATGGGGCACTGGCCCCTCATGCGATTATTCTGATAATGAACAGCCACCAAAGAAAAAGGCCCTGACGTGCTTCTCCCTGAGTCAGAGCAAAACACTGAGATGAGCATTGTTTATAAAATGCTTCAAAGGACCAGATGACAGGCTAGAAGCTATTATTGTTTCTGATTTGCTCTGTAGTTCTGCCATGCATATTTATAATACAATTCAAGAGGCAGCAATACCTCCCTGAAGACACACAGATTATCCTCCAGGCTGGGCTGTGGCAGACGATTGACATGATGCCCGACATCCTTCTTGTTCCAAAGAGCTGCTTCTGTGTGCCCTCAGCCCCGGTGGCTCTAGATCTTGGCATTTAGGAACCAGGTGAAAGTTCTATCTTTCCTGAATGTCCTCTCTCACGCCCGGCTGGAAGGAAGTTCTCCTTCTTCTCAGCTCTCTTCACACTTTATCCAGCCCTCTACTACAGTTCTCGTGATTGGGGTGCCTGGGTGGCTCAGTCGGTTAGGCCTCTGATTCCTGATCTTGGTTCAGGTCTCCATGTTTGGGTCGTGAGTTCAGGTCCCCAGTCGGGCTCCGCGCTGGGTGTGAAGCCTGCTTAAAAAAAATAAAAGAAAGTTCTCATGATCTTCTACTCTTCAGGATAGTTACTTCATGTGCCTGTACATGCGTTCCTCTTAGAGTTTGGTCTTGTGGAGGCTCTTAGAGTTTGGTCTTGTAGAGGGCACGAGCTAAGGCTCATTCGTCTTTGATTCTCTGGCGTTCTCCACAGTGCCTGACACCCACAGATGCTGAATGAAGGTTGAGACACAACTCTGTGTCTGATTCCAATGCCAGACAGAATAGATGCCACCCCACAGGGAACGGTATGAAGCATTCCCCGAAGCCTCCAGCCCATCTGTTTGAAATGCCTACAAGACATCTTCGCATAGGATCAATTGAAAGGCAAAATTTCAAAGATGGAAGTGGTGACGGGAGACACAGCATCTTAGTATTAATATGTTAATTTTGACTGAGAACTTACTAATTTTTAATTAATTACTTAATTGTTGTCTTAGTTCATTTGGGCTGCTAGAACAAAGTACGATAGGCTGGGTAGCTTATAAACACCAGCAGTTTATTTCTTAATACTCCTAGAGACTAAAAGTCCAAGACCAGGGTGCCAGGGTGGCCAGGTGAGCACGCTCTGCGGGGGTTGCAAACTTGGCCTTGTGGAACAAGGCAGAAAGGAGTGAGGGAGCTCTCTGGGGTCTCTTGTGTAAGGGCTCTAATTCTCCTTAGGAGAGCTCCACCTTCATGACCTAATCACCTCCCAAAGGCCCACACCTCCTAATACCAGCACCTCGAGGGGCAGATTTCAACACAGGAGTTCTGGAGGGAACACATTCAGACCAAAGCGATCGCTAAAGAATATTGCCTAAGAACTTAGTATTGCCAAAGCTCTCTTCTCGGTGCTTTGCTTGGACCATTTTTACAACAACCCCATGAGCTAGGTCTCATGATCATACTTTCATAAATGAAGAAACGGAGCCATAAAGCGGTTTGTTTCCCTGTTCCCACAGCTAGTAAGCGGTGGATTCAGGCTCTGGACCCAGGCAGTCTGGCCTCAGCACCTGAGCCCCTAACCAATCTCCTGTTGCGGTCATTTCCCGGATCGGGGATCGAGGTCCTAAGAAAATGGGACACGGTATCTTAAGAGAACAGCAGGCACAACGGGTAAGTTTTGGCCATGAGGAAAAACTAGAAGGTGTGAGACAGGCACACTGCTTAAAGAGACCTCCGAACTGCAGTGTATGGGGTACCCGGTGCGCGGTTAGCTGGCGCTGTGGGTGCGGACTCAGGTGTGCCGTCCCCGTCTCCCTCCAGGAGGGCGTGCGGTGAGGAGGGGAGCCGGGGAACCGCCTCAAGCTGCTCCACATTTAGATCTCCCCATGCATGCTTGCTGAGGCCATGGCCCCCCGGCCTCTTCCCAGCCCACAACGAGGCTCGGCAGGAGTAGGACAGCCTGGCCGGCTCTGTCCAGGGCAGGCTCCTCTGGCGGGGAATGTTTGCCTTGGGGCTCCCCGTTGGCCTGGTTCAGACTTCCTGGGAGCTCACTGCCATCAGAGGCTCCTCTTACCCAGGGTCCTTCCTTCCCTCTCTCCTCTCACAGGGGTCCGACCCGAAGCAGGGAGTGGGGCCCTCCGCCTCTCAGCTGCTCCCTTGCCCCTTGATCCTTCACAGGTGCTTCCCCAGTACATCTCTGGCATGTCTAATACTGTCTTGGCGTTTGCTTCTCAGAGGACCCGAACTGACTCACTGAGAGAAGAAGTGAGAAAAAAATGACCCTTAGTCTGCCTGGGCTGCTATAACAAAATACCCAGAGACTGGCATGACAGACATTTGTTCTTTGGAGGCATGTGAACATCCAGCCACACCACCCTCCTCCTGTTTTGACTATAATCTACTTAAGAAGATTAAATTTACAGACAAGAAATGGCTAAGAAACCATTCAAGGTGGGCGCCTGGGTGGCTCAGTTGGGTAAGCATCTGCCTTCGGCTCAGGTCATGATCTTAGGGTCCTGGCATTGAGCCCCACGGTGGGCTCCCTGCTCAGCAGAGAGTCTTCTTCTCCCTCTACCCCTCACTCGTACTTGTGATCTCTTTCTCTCTCTCATGCTCTCTCTCTCTCTCTCTCAAATAAATAAATAAAATCTTAAAAAAAAAAAGGAAACAATTCAAGGCATCCTACAATTTGAAATGTTTTGAATTTATAATTCCCTCTTTTTTTCGAGAAACGTCACAGAGTGCTTACATAAATACATAGGACCCAAAAGCTAAAAAGAAAGGGTGGAGGGGATCCAGGCAAAGGGAAAACAGGTCTGGAGAGTGACTAGTGAAGGAAATGTGGAGACGGGGACATGCAAGACGCATGCACAAGATCTACCTCAGAACTCCCCAGTGGCCCAGCACAGAGAAGCTCCTGGTATTCACAGGACTTACCAAGACTGACATAAAACCAACGCAGTTCCTCCAAAGATGCCCTGCTTTTCTAGTTGCCAAGACCTGGCGCCTTGAGGAATGCTCCCGGGGTTCCTGGTCAGGGCGGCTCACTGTGATGACACTCGGATGGTGGTCCCAAACAACACCCCTAAAAGCTACGATCAGATGTTGCCCAGGGCTGTTTCTCCTGGCAGCTCTGCCTGGGGAATGGCCCATTCAGAGCAGCTGTTCTGTGACAGCGAGTCTCTGGGGCTCAACCTCATCAGTCTGAAGTGCACAGCCCTTGCACCATCTGCCTGATCTGGCCATAAAACTCGGAACATGCACATGGAGGAAGGAATAAGGTGTTCTTCCTTCATCCATCCGTAATCACGATCTCTCATAAATCAGGCTCTTATCAAATGACTGGAATCAAAGAGTTTGTGGTGGTAGCCTTTGGGAGAACCCAGAGACAGGGTTCAACTTATCCTTTGCAAATTAAAGGGCTGAATCAAGACAAGGGCTGGAAGTGGTGCAAGGGAGATGATCTCCAAAGAAGCACGAAATTTACGATTATGGGGAATGTGAAAAAAAGAAAATGGGAAGAAAGAAAACCTGAACCCCCCACGTCACCCACAGGCACTGCCTCCGACCACCTTGGTCTCAGGCTTACGCCACTGTTCTCGGGATGGCACAGCGAAAGTCGCTGGCTGGGTCACCCAGACACACAGGGGCCAGTGCGCTTCCCACCGCGTTAACCTGAGTGATCGGCTCGGGCATGGACCACTTCCGGTTATGCTGTGGGCTCACATCTCAAGCCCAGCTAAAGTCACCACTAAAAATGTGGCTTGACTTGAGAAGAGCAAATTGCGTTTAGTGGAGAACGCGGGTAAGGGAAGCGGTGAAGTCCCGGGGTAACTGAGCTATTACTGTATCTCCTGAAGCCTGTGACTCCTCATCAGATCCATTCTACCGCCTCTGAGGCCCCCTTTTCTCTGAGCTGAGAGAATTCGAATGGAAGGTGTTTCTCAGGGAACATTATCTCCACATGGACTGGGACTGCCATTACTCCCTTTTCATGTGTCAACAATGGGACACTGACAGATGAAAGGCGAGTTGAAATGATGCCCTGGCTTTGCAGGACCCATGCTTTTCTCTCTTTCTCAGAGCCGGAAGGCTCAGGAGAGGAAATGTGCCTTGTAGAAATGGCAGGCACCGGGGGCCGAGTGGGCCAGCATCCCCGGTGTCCTTCCTGAGTCCCACGTAGGTGGACCCAGGGCAGTGGGCCAGGTGGACTCCTGCCCATCTCAGAGCTCATGCTGGGCACCGAGCGCTTCACGGGGAAGATGTTAGGGCACCAAATGCCACTATCAGCCACCATGCTTGTGAAGTACTTTGCATTTTATTGGATTCGCACACCATCCTGAGAGCGAGTCGTCATCCACCCCCTGTGACAGCTGAGGAAACTGAGCCCAGTACCCGTGGCCTCTCATCTTGCTGAAGGTCGCTGTGTTAGTGTGTGTTGGGTCCAGAATTTGAGTCCAAATACGCAGAATCGTGTTCCTCACTACTGGAGATGCTTGGGGGCCAGAGCGAACAAAGGAGCAGGAGAGAGATTTGGGGCGCTCAGACTGTGATCCAGCGTGGCCACGGTCAGTCGTGACACGGTGACGCCGGCAGGGCTCTTTTCCCGGGGGCCCGGAGTATGCAGAGGCCTTGGTAGACAAACGGAAATGGATACCAGTTGAACTTGGGATTTGCTTGCTTGTTTTCTTCTGTTTTCTCTTGTTTGTTCTTGTCGGGGAGAGGATAATATGTAGTAACCTGCCCTAGTCAAGCAATTAAAAATCAAATACTAAGCACCCATTATTTTTTCTGAGGTTGGGAGGAAGTGCAAATGAATAATGTGAAGCCTCTGTGAGAGGCCAGAAGCTCCCATCTCTTGTGGGGGCGTTAATCCCGTGAGATCTCTCGCACCCCTCGAAAGAAGACACGGTGAGAAGATGAAGAGGAGGTGGCGACTGCACCTGTGGGGATCTGGGAAGGCTCCTGACAGACTGAAGCTAGACCACGAGGGATGGGCATCACTTGGAAGGGCAGATGGCCTCGAGGGAGAAGGGACAGTGTGAGTGAGGGAGAAGCAGGGACATTTGAGAAACTACAGGTGGACCAAGCATAGGGGCCGAGGTTGCTGGTGTTTATTATGATCTTGAACAACTAAGTTTGCACCATTACTTATGGAGGGAAGACTGCAAGGGAGGTTTGGAATGGCCCCAAGTGACAGCCACTGGCCTCCTTCAGTGACAGTTCCTAATAGAGCAGAGTTCTCAGAATCAGAGCCTTCGGGGTTGGAAGCCAGGAGAGCCTGTCTCTCCCGCTTGCCAGCGTGTGGCCCTTGAGGTCCCTTCTCGGAACTCCCTCTGCAACCACTCAGGGTCCGCCTCCCCTCTGCCCCCACCGCCCCGGACGGCTCTGCCAGCAGAAGACGCTCCCTCCCACCCAGCTGGAATCCGTCTCGGTCCAGACTCACCGAGGCTCATTCCCCATCAAGAACCTTCCACACAGATGAATACAGACTTCCCAACCTTCCTAGCCAAACACCAAATCTTCTCTTATCTGGACTAAATGTGGGGTGCTTTCAGCAGTTCCCATTCATCATTTTTGGGTTTCCTTGTTCTGCTCTGAACACGTGTATTTATTTCTCCTCAAGGGCAGGTTTGCTCTCTGAATTCTGGCAGCCCCCCGCCCCTCCCACCACCATGTGCCCGTGTGCACTCCGCTGGGCGCTGGGAACACAGCAGCGAAGAAAACAGCTCGTCCATATGAGAGGTGGGAGAAGGTAGGGGTGGGGGCAGGGGAGAACTAAGGTTTATTATTTACTATATACTAGGCATTATGCCAAAAGCTTTACACATGTTATGGCTATTTCTTATAAACTGGGATCATTATCCCCATTTTGCAGATCAGCAAACTGAAGCTCAGGGAGCTGAAAGGAGTCAAGCAAAGTCAAGTAAGTGGTGGAGCTGTGATTTGCACCCCTCTCTGTGTGACCCCAGACAGGCAGACTGATATGTCGGAAGACTAGCACTGTGTCTTGAGCATCTTTGAGCTCCATATTTAAAGATTTTATTTATTTGAGAGAGAGTGAGAGCAAGAGAGATCACAGAGGGTGAAGCAGACTCCCCAATGGGCAGAGAGCCCAACGCAGGCTCCATCCCAGGACCCTGATATCGTGACCTGAGCTGAAGGCAGACGACTGACTGAGCCACCCAGGCGCCCCTGAACCTCCCCATTTAGAACAGTGTCTTGCATACAGTAGGTGCTCAGTTAAGCACATGTTTACACCCACCCTCTGAAAGCACTGACTCACTGTTATAAGCAAAACACATTCTAGCTGTATTTCCTCCAATTTCTTTTCTGGCTTCAAAACCACAAACTTTTCCACATGAGAGATCTTTCATTTTTCCTGATATGCTGCTGGGCCGTAGTGCTCAGGCTTCTGACAGCCTATTAAATAATGACATCTGTCTTCACATGTTTTATGAGCCTTTTCCAAGGACCCACTCAGGAGATAACAGGAGGATGGATGTAGCAGTGTTGGTCCAGGGCTGATGGATGGCCTGCCTTGAGCAATTTTCAAGTAGAAGGGAAACAGACTCAAGAGAAACATTTTTTTTTTTTTCTCTGACTTGGATGCCCTCCGCTAAATCACGCCCTCTGCCTCAGCCCAGCCAGGGTCCTACGGCGTCTAAATCTCGGGACTAGAGCCCCTTTGTGGCTCATGCCAGGAAAGCAATGCTGAGCCCGGGCTGCCCCCTGCTCAGCACCCATCTCATCTCTTTCCCACTTAAGGGTTGGTCAATAAGACTCCAAAATTGCAGAATTTTCAAAACCCAAGGGACTGTGCCTTGGTTATTCTATGTGGGTCTCCGTCAGAATGTAGAGGGTAGAGGAGGCAGTAAGGACAACAGGCAGGAAGGGCTTAAGTAGAGGAGACACGGACATGGAAGGAAGGACGAGAGGTCAACACCATGGAAGACCCTCCCAAGAAGTGTCCACATAGAACGTTCTGGAAAACTGAGGCAGCAAGGGAAGAGTAAGGCAGCTGCAGCCGGGGTCTGAGGCCCAGCCCTCCCCTGTGCCCCTGCCCAGGCCGGACTCAGAACTACTGTGGGGCAGTTGCCCAAGCCTGTTCAGCTCTGCTCACATCCTGCGAGTTGATTATAGCATTGCTCATAGTGGAGAGGAAACAGAAAATAAACAGAAGAGGGAGATAAAATGAACAGCCAGTCAAAAGGTGATTGCTGGAATAAATTATTGTAAACTTTCACCAGAAGGCCCTGAACTGTAGTGTTTGCCAGTTTCGAGGGTGTAAATTCTCCCACCGTGGACTATTTGAAGCTACTTGTGATTCATAACTAGCTTACAAAATTCTTGAATATTGACTAACTCGCTCTTGCGGAAGGTGAGTACTAAATACTAGATGGTTCCAGAATACCACTGAATCTTGCACATTGCCATGAAGAATGAGTTAGAACTATGCTAGTTAACTTGGAAATATTTCTATAAAATTTTGTTGAATAAGAATAACAAAGGTAGGGAATTATGTCATGTGATCCCGTATTTGTAAAGCAAGTGTGTGTGGACATGGGCAAGCAATTGTGTGATCATATGAGCAAGGAGGAAAACATGGATGATACACATTAGGCTGTTGACATGGGTTATCTTGTGGGAGCTAATATGGAAGGAGTGGGAAAGGAGGGAAAAGGGAAAGCAAGAAACAAAGTAGAAAAATACTGGGTCTTTTTATCTTAGTTTTTAAAAAGCACACATAATATATGAAATACAATTAAATTCATTTTACATGAAAGTACATATATGTCAAAATTAAAAAAAAAAAAAAAACAGAGTCAAAGTGAGGCAAAAGGAATGTAAATGTGGCCAGTGGTGAACAGTATGTATTAACTGACATATGCTGAAACTTTTACATGATAATTATTAAAAAGGAAGAATAAATAAATAATGCATTAATAAAATAGTACATTAAATTAATTTTTTTTCTCATTAGGCAAAAATGTGTGTTCTGTTTGGGAAATAAAGGGAAAGTAAGCAGGGAAGTATGGAGGGGGTAACCCTGTCATCTGATGGATGTTGACCTTGTGTTCACAGTGGACCACCAGGCAGAAAGGGGATACGCATACAGATGGTTGCTGTCCTGGAGAAACAGTAAGAAAAACGCTGACTTTCTCTGCCCCAAGGGTGGCCAAAGAGTCAACCCTGGGACAGAGAGGTGGAGTCCTACCACCCAGGCTAGCCAACTTACCAGGAAATAATTTTTACAACACTTTTAAATGGGCTATCACATTATTTAAACATACATTTGGGGATATGAAAAATCAATCCACATAGTCAGAGAATCACTAAGTTCAAGAGCTGAACTTGGAATTTAAATCTCTTAATTACAGTCTGAATGAGAGAAGGCAGCAGCAATAATTTTCCCCTGATATTAGAACATTCTCCCAAGGTCAAAAGCATAGAATTCCCAACACCTGTGGGCTTCTCTGTGGATCTAGAATTCCATACCAGATGTAATTAGTCTAGCTCTGGCCAACTTACACAGGGGTTTAGGCCATAAATCAGCTTGAAGGATGCCTCGGTGTGGCTTAAAAATTCCTTCGGAGCCTATACAGTTTCCTAACGTGATAGGGCATCTCATCCTCACTGTTCTGAAAATGGGCTACAAATACTGGAGCCACCTGAATTGCAGGAAGGAAGGGCAGGGAGCTGAGTCTGGCTTCAGCCAGGCCAAGGGCGGCCTCATCGTCTGCTCCAGGATCTGGGAAGCCCCTGCTACTGTCCTTTCTTAGGGAGCAGTTAGTTGCAGTCGGGACGCGTGCCGCCCCCACCCCGTTTGGAAAAAAAGGGCTGTGTAGCGTACCATGCTGGGAACTCGGAATGCGTACCATGCAGTTCTTTCCAGAGGGGAAAATGCAGCCTACTGCAGGGATGAGACAGGCACGTATCAACTTTTATAAAAGACAGAATACATGTGTTAATATACATGTCGTATCTGAGCCGGTGACATCTCACTTCTAAGCATAAAGAAAGCTAAGAGGGAAAACAGGATGGTGGTGACCCCATTTCATTTTGACACCCAGTAATTTATTAAGAGGTGCCTCGATTTAAAAATAATGACCAAGCACATTTCTCTCCTCTCCTTAATAAGTAGCCTAAGAGAGATTCAAAGGGTATTGCATATATAAACCCAGAACTGAAATAAAATTGCATCGACTAAGATTGTTTCTCCTATCTGTGAGAATAGGGGCTGGAAACAGAAATTAAACTGAGATATGGTAAGACAAAAATATATACATTTATATATATCTGAGTCTGTAGCCTGAGAATTATACTTTCTATATATATGGCAGGAGTTAAGTTTAAGGAGATAGTCTATCTACCTATCTAGCCAACTAGTGTATATATATATATGTGTGTGTGTAATATCTACATAATATTAGGTATTTTATATAATATCTTATATGTGTGTATGTATAATATATACATAATATTAGATATTAATATAATGTTGAAGAATATTCAATATTAGTATAATATTGAAGAAAAGAATACTGTGGGTCTAAAACAGAGACAGGATAATGCAGTGGTTCTCAAACTAGGATAAAGATTGGTATCAATTAGAGAGCTTGAGAAAATATGGATGTCCCAAAGATTCTGATTTAACTGGTTGGGGTATTACCTGGGTGTCAAGGTCTTTAAAAGTTTCCAGGTAGTTCTAATGTGCAGTCAAGGTTGAAAATCACGAGAGCAGGAGAGAGGTTATGAGAATAAAAGAGAGATTTTGAAATTTTTAAGTATGATTGTCAAAATTAAACAAAAAATCGGCAAAATAATTGAAATGAAAGGGGATAAAAAATGCCCTAGAAAGTAGAACAAAAAGAGACCAAAACATGAAGAAGAAAAATAAAAGATGGAAGGGTAATCTACCAACCAATTGGAGTTCTGAACAGAGAGAAGACAGGAAATAGAGGGGAGAAATTTTTACCAGAACTGAGGGCCGTGAATCACCAAAGACTCACTGAGAATCAAACAAAATAAAATGGTAATAGACTCATAGCTACGTGTATCATTATGAAATTTTAAGACAGCCAGAGTGAGTGAGAGAAAACATCCCAAAAGATCTCAGACATTAAAAACAAAATACTAGGACATATATAAAGGAATATAAAGGAGATTGACATCAGAGTTTTCAGGAGCAATACTAAATTTAGAAAAAAATGGACCAAAGCTTTTAGATTCTAAGAGAAATTTATTTTAAACCCATACTCACAGGGCACCTGGGTGGCTCAGTCGGTTAAGCGTCTGCCTTCGGCTCAGGTCAGGATCCCAGGGTCCTGGGATCAAGCCCTGCATCGGGCTCCTTCCTCAGGAAGCCTGCTTCTCCCTCTCCCTCTGCCTGCCGCTCCCCCTTCTTGTGCTCTCTCTCTTCCTCTCTCTCTGTCAAACAAATAAATAAAATCTTAAAAAAAATAATAAACCCATACTCAGGAAAGCCATCAGTGGTGTTGGGGGGTTGGCAGTAGGGGCAGAGTGTGTGGAGGGGGCAGGTGGGGGTGGAGCAGGGTTGGGTCAGTGGGTGGGGTTGGGGTGGGTTTGGGAGGGTTGGGTCAGTGGGTGGGGGTGGGAGGGTTGGGTCAGTGGGGGGGTGGGGTGGGGTTGGGTCAGTGGGTGGGGGTGGGGCTGGGTCAGTGGGTGGGGTTGGGAGGGTTGGGTCAGTGGGGGGGGATGGGAGGGGTGGGTCAGTGGGGGGGGTGGGTCAGTGGGTGGGGGTGGGGCTGGGTCAGTGGGTGGGGGTGGGAGGGTTGGGTCAGTGCGGGGGTGGGTAAACTAAAGCTAGATGTAGACATACAAGGACTCACCTGGGTTACCTCTCATTCATCCTTCCCTAGGAAGTTTACTGCAGGGTGTATTCCGTGAGAAGAAAGGAACAAATCAAGGAGAAAGACATGGGGCACTGAAAATGGGACATTCTACGTGGGAGAGCATTAATGGCAGTCCTATAATTACACTCATGTGGGGACCACTATTCCATCTGAAAGGGTACAGAAAAGAGAGAACTTGACTGCTAATCTCATATAATGAAATCACTTTTTTAAAAATAAAGATACATGAAGATACTAAGGAAGAAGAGAAAGGTAATCAGAAGCTCTAAGAAAATAGAAAAGCTGTCTAAGCAAGGGAATTTAATCATAATACTGGCATTTTAAATTCTTTGACCTATGAAATCTTCTTATGTAATCAATTTATCTCTTTTATTTTTGGTTGTTTTTTCTGCTTTTGATACCATGCTTAGAAAGGCCATCCCTTGGGGCGCCTGGGTGGATCAGTGGGTTAAGCATCTGACTCTTGATTTCTGCTCGGGTCATGATCTCAGGGTTGTGAGATCGAGCCCCCTGTGGTTCCTGTGTGGAGCCTCACAGCGAGCCCCGCCTGGGGCTTGGAGCCTGCCTAATATTCTCTCTTGCTCCCTCTGCACACCCCCCACCCCCCGAGCTTGTATGCTCTCTCTTAAAAAAAAAAGAAAAGAAAAAAGAAAGTTCATCTCAGCTCAGAATTTTTTTTTTAAAGATTTTATTTATTTATTAGAGAGAAAGAATGAGCTGGGGGAGGGGCAGAGGGAGAGGGAGAAGCAGGCTTCCCACTGAGCAGGGAGCCTGATGCAGGGCTTGATCCCAGGGTCCTGGGATCATGACCTGAGCCAAAGGCAGACGCTTAACCGACTGAGCCACCCAGGCGCCCCTCAGCTCAGAATTAAACACACATTTGCCTATGGTTTTCTCTAGTACATTTGTTTGTTCATTTCCTTTAAACCTTTAAAACATAGGGAATTGCCCCCGGAGGACTCGTGGGTGGGGTGCTATCGGGGAACGGCTCTGTGCGGGCACCCGGGACTTCGAGATGCACCTGCACAGGCCACCTGGGGCCAACAGGACTTGAACGCATATGATACGAATCTTGGCAGAACGCCTTGGGATCTTCCTGGAATGTGGGAAAATGGGGGACTTGAGAGGAGCTGCTCCTGGCTTCACTGGCTCCCAAGGATTCAGAGACAGCTTCCCACGGCCTCCTGATTCTGATGAGGTTTGAGGCTTTCTGCCTCCCTCCCTTGGGGTACAAGCAGGAAGCTATGAAGCTTCACTGCCCCCTGACATGGGATCCTCTGTGCCACGTGTCCTGTGGTTTCAGGGTCGCTCTGCTCAAGGGCCACAGGGACCTAGCACCTTTGGTTATTCCTCTCTCTGCCTGTCTAAGTACTGAACTTTCTGCATCTAAAAAGGGCTTCGTGTTTCTTGACTGGCTAAACCCATGGGTCTTACCCTGCCCTTGTGCTGGACCGTAGCAACTTATTTTCTACCAAATGGTTAGTAAAGTTTCCTGACACCATTTACTGACAGTTCATTCTTCCCCCAAAGATTTTCTTCTTTCTTGTTTCGTTGCCTTTAAAAGATTTTCTTATATGTGAGAGTATTTTATGTACTTGCATCTGTTTCTAACTTTTCATTATGTTCCATTTTTTCCCATCTATCTCTTCTGGTGCCAGAACCACATTAATCTGTGTACATTTATAACCCATTTTAAAATGCGGGAAGAAAAGAAAAATAAAGTGGGCAAAGAAAACCCTTCTCAGTCTTCTTCCTTGACAGACTTTTTTGTTTTATCCAGGATGTTCTTACAAATTCATTTTAACAGAAAAGTTTTCAATAATTCGGTCAAAACATCGATTTAAAAAAATCCCAACTTGTATGTCAACTATATATTTTTGAAATATTTTATTTATTTATTTGAGAGAGCGAGAGAAAGAGAGCACCAGCATGGGGGATGGACAAGCAGCCTCCCCGCTGAGCAGGGAGCCTGATGCGGGGCTCCATCCCAGGACCCTGGGACCATGACCTGGGCCGAAGGCAGACGCTTAACTGACTGAGACACCCAGGCGCCCCTGTCGACTATATTTCAATTAAAAAAAATAAAATAAAATAAATTTTAAAATCCTGACCTCCTGGAATTTTGTAATAGTTTCTTTTGCTTGGAGAACTGACAGCTTCACACTACTGCGTCTTCCCATCCAGCAGTAGGTATTTCTCCACATTTATTAACCTTGTCTGCTGCCCCACAGTAGGGTGTTGGGAGTTTTCTCCAGAGACGTCCTGCACCTTTCTTAAGTTTGTGACCATGTGTTTACATTTTACGTAGCTGTCACGAATGGCATTGTTTTCTATTGTGATTGTTGTGGGGGTTTAAGCAGGGAGGTGACAGGGGCTCTGCTCTTCCGAGGCTGCGGGGGGGGGGGGGGGGGGAGGGGTGGCAAGGGGAGGGGGAGGGGTGGTGGCCGGGGCAGGGCACTGCGAGTGTGTAGGGCTGCTTCCCTAGCGTGGCCAGTGGTCTTACCCGTTTTTCTCCTCATCACCAGCTTTTTTCCCCAAGTGGCGTCTTCGTAATAAACTCTTCAAGAGCGTGACTAAGTCCCAGCCCTTATTTAACCCACCCTCTGGAAATAGGCCTGTGGGGCCGGGAGTTAGACTTTCAAGGTCGCCGAGTGTTCAGAAAATCTCGGGATGACATTAGAACCCTTCCCTCTGAAGTCAAAAGAAGCCCCACTCGTCCTCTTCCCTCCTTCCTCAGACTCTGGCACAAAGAGATGGCTGAGCTCCCAGGAAGCGGCTTCCAATTAGCCTGGGGCCTTTAGGACCATTTCTCTGCCTCTTTCTCAGAAGGAGGCCACTTGAAAATGTGGCTAGATGAAAAGGTCCCCCTGCCTGGGGGGGTTGGTGGGGATGGGGGGGGTGGCGGTGAACGCCTCTCGCTCTTCCCCTTCCTAAGGCACCTGACATCTAGTCCAGGGGAGAGCAGGACACTTTCAAACAGGAAAACAAAAAACACCTAAGAGCTCCCATATAAAAAGATTCCAGTCGCTCGGATGGAGTAGGGGCCTCCACAGGAGTGTGACTTAGAGTAAGGTGTGAGAGCCACACCCCCACAGTACCACAGATCCAACGGCACCCAGCATTTGTGGAAGGGCGATCCCAAGGCCGGTGCTGTGTCTTCCATGTTCCACAGCCCTCGCCCCTGAGAAGAGGGGCTGGCTTCACATGCGGGCCCCGAGAAGGGCCGGCTGTGCTCCTCTCCCTTTCACTCGCTCCAGCCTCTCTCCTCTTCCAGAGTGGTCTAATCCAAGTCGTCCTCCCGAGCAGGTGTCTCAAAGACAAGCCCAGCCCCGCCCTGCGCCCTGGTGCTGGGGCTTCCGGGATCCGGCAGGACCCAGACTGGGCAGGGAAGCCAGGAGCATGAAGCAATGACCTCTTAGTACTTTGGTGCAGAAATCTAGTCCTGCAGAGGAAGTGGGGCAGGTGAATTGACAGATGCATAGTCGGAGCTGGGCAGAGGAGGTGCCTTTTTAAGTATTCTTAAGATAAACCTCTATTTCACCTGAGTTTCTGTGACTAGGATTCTAATCCTAGCCACCAAGCAAAAGCAATCACCGTATCTATTGCCCAACCCAAGCTCTGAGGGGTTAGAGAATCTCTTGATTCAAAATGAGAGCATTATGACAGAACGAAACAAGACTTTGTGTTAGCCGGCCCCTGCTATATGCTCGTATAGAGAACAGGTATGAAATCCCGACTACGTGCCTGCCAGATACGTACACCTTACAGTATTACTCAGGGCCCACCAAACTCCATTATCTCATTGCTGTGGTTTCGTAAGTGAGCAAAGTCAGAGCGAAGTAACACGAAGAGGCAGTGAAGCCTACCAATTAAGAGGATGGGCTTTAGAATAAAGACAGTTGTAGGCTTGACTCTCAACCCTACCCCCTTAAAGGTTTATGACTTTGCTTTTAAAGTTCGTACAAAGTTCAGTTTCCTTGCCTATAAAATGGAAAATAATGTCCACCTTCTACAGGGAGTGGTGGGATAATGGCGCACCCGCATCAGGCCCCTGGATACGTGGGACGCCTTTCAGATGCTAAAAAGGAAGAGATCCTATGATTAAGTGCTGCCACCGCTTTTCCTCAAGACTTTACCCGGAATCCCAACAACTAGTTTTGGAAATCTAATGTCACATCTGGAATCACATTTTCATGTAGTTTGAAGGCACTTGTACATGTCCCATCATGTATTAACCTTGATCCAGTCATTTGGTCTAGGTTTCTAGACCCAGGACTTGGAAGCACCCAGGACTTCCTAACTATGGAACAGTGGTGCTATTTAGAAACTTGAAAATGAATGTAGAGGCACTTTATAAACTGTAAAGCTGGAGTTTATTTTAATTACTTAATTTAGTAGACCTCATGCCCAGCATGGAGCCCAACCCGTGGCTTCAACTCAGGACTCTGAGATCCAAGACCCGAGCTGAGATCAAGAGTTGGACGCTTAACCGACTGAGCCACCCAGGTGCCCCAAGGAGACATTTAAAAAACAAGGTTTTAAATATTACTAAAGGCTTTTAAAAAACACTAGGTGAAGTATTCAAAATTTTGTGTAAATGGATCAACTGGAAACAATACAGAGCATGCATGTGGAGTCAAGACCTGGGCCCCATGTCTAGCTTTACTCCTGACTCAGGCGCCACATAATGTGTCCCAGCTTCCACCAGGGAAGTGCTGGAGTAGTGAATGAGCTCTTAGAGAGAAGGGTTTAAAGAAATAGCCACTGATAAAAGCATGTTATTTTTGCTTGAAGTTTTATTTTTAACCTTATCAAGCTCAATATCTGTTACAACTGAGGGATCCTATGACTCTCTGTAAATGCTTCAATTTCTGGTCCCAATTTTTCTACCAAAGTGACACCCTCCAATCACAGTCCAGGCTTAGGAAAACTTCATTTCCCAGCTGCAGAGAGATACTCCCACTTCCCACATACATATCCTCCAAGATAACAAACAAACAAACAAAATCCTATTTCCAAAGGTTTTATTTCACGTATTATTTGATGTTAAACTTTCCTAGGCTCTGCATCTAACGTATGTCAGTGTGCAAACTCTATCTCATTCAAAAGAGACATGGCAGTTGAGTATCCAGAACACAGGTAAGTGTCACATGCTTCCTAGGCATGCTTAAGGAGCAGTTTTGGGCCAACAGAAAAAGAAAGGAGCGCTTGCAGAAGTGAAGGATACCCCATGCGTCCTCAGACACACACTCAGGGAGCAGAGAGGTTGATGACACTCTTCCATACCAACATGTGGGCCAAAATAGAATGCCTTTCATCCTCCATCACACTCTTAAAAACACACAGTGACGATCTCACACATTAACTGACCTTAAATTAATGTCAAAGAAATGAGAAGTTAATGTACAAAGAAATACAATTCACAAAAGAAAATATGCATGTTTTATAAGCTGCATACATTTCCAACAAAAAATTTGGGGACACAGATTTAGTTATTTCGATTTTTGAAAATATTTATTACAAGAAGATTCCCTTTCCCATATTAAAAGAAAACATATGTCTGGAAATATTCAGAGGGTGGAAACTAGTTAAACCAATTCCCAAGTCCTCATCAAATAAGGTATCAATAAAGGAGAGGTTATTTCAGAACTTAAAATTAGGGAAGTCTATACACAATTTAGATGGGGAAAGAGAAAAACAGAAAAAAACAAAGTGAGAATGATCGTTTACATTTTACAGTCTTTAATTAAGCACATAAAACTGTACTATTTAATATATTTCTCCATGAACTTTTTGTGAAATTCAGATCGCAGCGTATCATTTACAAATCTTTTGTCTTTCTTCTGATCATCTACACCTTTTGCACAGTTCTTGAAAACAACATCATCATCCCACCTAAAGGGAAAAAAGAAACCAGAACGCTCTTATATGTCTGTATCAGGAGACAAGAACAAGTGAACTGCAAAGCTTAGTCATTACCCAGAAAGATGCTCAATATGTAGAGCATCTGATGCAATTACACCCAAAACGATAAAGTAATTCTTATAGGTTGTAATCTTGCTTTATTACAGCAGGAAGGGCAATTCCTATTTAGAACATACAAACATTCTTATTACTTCTCCTGTATGAGGAACTTTGAGTTAAAAAGTAGGAATTCATAGGCTTAATTAAATATTTAATGTTTTCAGGTCTAAAACAAAGAGGCAGCACCCCGATTCGCATAGATGCTTCTAGATGATAATAACTGACCAGTTTACTGTAGTTTAGATTACATGCTTTTAAGGATTTTATACTCTCTCATCAGTTACCACTTAGCAATCATCCACTGTAGTATTTGCATTTTATGGCAACAAAGGAGAAGAAACTATTGGGGTATAACCATTAAGGTTCATAGACTGGTCCAGATCTACATTTCAGTCTGGGGGAAAGAATGTGCTGGGTGACCCCTCACAGGAGGGACAGAGCATAAGGAAGTATAGGTTTCTCCTCTATGATCTATCTGGCTGTGTATCTTTACTACGTTAGTCACAAGTACAACTCTATGTGGAGTCCTCGGTGTCCTTCTAGTGAGTCTCTGAATGTGAAGGGTGATCTTGGGGACTCTTCACACATACATCTAAAATGTTAAGCTTTGGAGAGCCAATGGCTCAATGCATTGCTCCATCCCTAGTGCTTAGAACAGTATCTGGTACACAGCTGGTTATCATAAATATCTACTAAAAGTAAGTACGTTTTCTTTCATTCTCCTTCTTCCGTTATTCCCATATCTGATGGAGAAGGGTATCAGTGAAAAGGGGGCTTTTACATAATATAGTTTGGTATAAAACGCACAATCTGCAATATATATCCAACTCGTTAGTGTAAAGTACCTTCTTTTAACTTTGAAGTTGGCCTGAGGCTGGGATGGGCCAGTGAGATTAAGGAGAGGGTTTCCACTCAAAATGTTTTCCATACGTATTCTTTCTTCTTCAGCTTTCTGTTCTTGTTCCTGTCAATGACAGAGGAGGACTCATTTACTTACATTAATTCTGGGGCCAATCTTCTTACATAACTCCTATTTTAAAAGACTGTGAGGATTTTATGAGGGAGAAGGAATGAGCATCAAGGTAGGTGTTTATTTTTTTTAAGATATAACATATACCAGAAAAGTCTCACTTATCAAAATAATTTGGCCTTTTTATTATAAATACTTCATGCTTGTCATCATACATTCATTAGTCTGACTCATAAATTCTATGAATGCATATTTAAATCTATTTTCTTTCTTGAAGTACATATAAAATTAATTGCTATTTTAAGAGTACATCAATAAATATATTCTAGTAATTTGAGAATACATTAAACATCAAAGAGACACATTTAGCAAAGCTATTACCTTGATTTTTAAAAATGGGCTATACAGAACTATGATTAAAAATAATTTTATTTTGAATTATTAACAATGTAAATTTGTACCTCCAGGATTAGTGACAAGTTATTATTAGCCAAGAAGTAGGTCCTAAGATAAACTATCATGTAACATATTATATTCAGCTAACATGTATTTCTAGTAATCTACCCCGGCTTTATTCATTTTGTTATGCTTTATTGTTACTAACTTTGCATTTTTATACTGCTCGCCTACAAGCTTGTCTTTCTTCACTTTTAATTAGCATTAACCTCTTTAAACTTAAATCACCCTCACGTTTCATTCTTAGAATTAGAAATATAAAATGCCTGGAATTCTTAGCCATTAACTGCTAGATCTACCTGTTCATGCTATCTTAAAACAAAAACAAAAAATAAACCCCACTTTATTGTATTTTAGGAAGGACAAAAACTGATGACTTACTGGATCAAGGAAAAAGAGACTTTCAATTTTAAATGAACCTAATAGGGGCGCCTGGGTGGCTCAGTCAGTTAAGCAGCCAACTCTTGATTTTGGCTCAGGTCACGATCTCAGGATTGAGATCAAGCCCCACATCAGGCTCCCCCCTCAGCACGGAGTTTGCTTGGGATTCTCCCCCTCTCCCTCTGTCATTCCCTTGACCCCACTCATACTCTCTCTCTTTCTCTCTCAAATAAATAAATAAATCTTTAAATAAATAAATAAAATGAACCTAATAGTTTTAAATCACTTAGAAAAATAACCTAACTTTCCACAGAGTTAATGATATTTCATTTTAATATCCAAAGGTGAACAAGAGATTTCATTTTTAAGAGGCCAAATAACTGGGAAGTGAGAAGATGCAATGCTCAGGGAAATAAACAGGGAAATTCCTTCAGATCACTGCTCAGACCTTAAGCAAACAAAATCAGGAACATCCATTATAGATTAAGAATAGATAGCATTCTAAAAACTACGTATTTTTAACAATTTATATTGATGTTGAAAGTGAAAAGACATTTCTCTGAGATGCTAGAAAAATAAAAGCTCAAATATACAATGTATCCAACTTCAACTTATAATAATAACGTATGTGATATAATAAAGTTCTGGCCATTTTATATTTGCAATATTATTTCCTTTAGAGTCCTGGCTGCCTGCCACGCACAGCACTGGAAAAAAAAGGTGCCAACTCTTTCCATATTCAAGTACCAGCCAATGGGGCGCCTGGGTGGCTCAGTTGGTTAAGTGACTGCCTTCAGCTCAGGTCATGATCCCAGGGTCCTGGGATCGAGCCCCGCATCGGGCTCCCTGCTCGGCGGGAAGCCTGCTTCTCCCTCTCCCACTCCCCCTGCTTGTGTTCCCTCTCTCGTTGTCTCTGTCAATTAAATAAATAAAATCTTTAATAAAAAAAAAAAAGTACCAGGCACATTATGGTTCACAAACATAGACTAATAATCAGACAGCCTGCAGATCAAATCCAAACCACCCCGTTTTTGTTAATAAAATTTTACTGGCACGGATAGTCACACTCGTTCATTTCTGTATTGTCTACAGCTGCTTCTGTGCTACAGCGAGCAGAGCTGACAAGCCGCACAAGAGACAGCATGGTCTGTAAACCTGAAATATCCCAAGACATTTACCATCTGGCCCTTTACAGAAAGCTTCCTAGCCCCTGACATAGGCTGACTGGTCGAAAATATTTTGGGACACCTCAAAAATTAGCCATTAGAAAACCAGATGGGCAACAAGAACAAAAGTAAAACTATCCTTCAACCCCTAGAAACACCAATACATTTTTGTACAAAGAGAGTAATCTTACAAAATTCCACGACCTTCTGTCTAAAATGCTTATCCTCCTAAGGGTCAACCAAATGCACTTGAACTGCTTGTCCCTTATGAATCCACAGCTATTAGACAAGCCAATAGAATCAGGAATAGAACAACTGCCCTCTAGTGGTGTGCAAGTGAAATTAGGACGGTTCTTACAATTGATTTTTAATTAGATAGGAACAATTAGAAGCTTTTATGGGAACTACGCTATCCTATGCCAAACTTCGATGGGAATTATATTTAAAATATTCTTCTTCCAATTTGAGTTCCAGCAATCTTCTACTTCCCAAGACTCCTTACATGAACCCATGTCAGTCTTTTTCCACTCTTTAAATAGAACAATTCTTGGTTCAAATGAAAACTTACACAGAAGCTCATAAAAAAAGCCGAGCTGTTCTGTTTGAAAGTGGACACAGACCTCTCCATCTGAATGTCTCATAATGTGTTAAATTCAACATGTTCCAAACAGAGCTCATCATCTCTTTTCTCTCCATCTAAACATGTGCATCCTTCTGCCATCTCCCCCCCCCTTAAGGAATGTCAGCAACATCTACCTGGGAATTGGGGGTCATCTTTGCTGCCACATCTAATCAGTCACTTTATCTGATCAGTTTTACCTCCTTGACAGCTCCATCAGCATCTATTTACTTCTCTCAATTCTAATTCCTATTATGCAGAATTATCTTAATTGCATCTGAGGATTATTGGAACAGCCTTCTCAAACAGTTTTCCCAATCCAACCTCCATACTTCTGCCAGAGTAATCTTTCTAAAATGCATATCCAAGTAGATGATATTAAATTTATTATTCATATTTTTCTGTATTACTGAAATATTTCATAATAAAAAAAAACCCAAAATAAAATGCATATCCAATCTTATCATACTCCTTCTGAAATCAACTAGCTCTTCATGGCCTTCAAGATAGAGTCCAAACTCCTTTAGCACTGGTTTATGAATCTCTACTGTTCTGACCTGCTCTTGCTCATCCAAAGTTTAAAGGTATGTACTATGGATCCTATGTAATCCCTGTAACTCTTTTTGAGATAGACATTCTTTTCTTCCATTGTATAAACAGAGAGACTGGTTAGGTAAATTACCCTAGGCTATATAAAATCTATTGACAGACTGCACAACAAATGCCTGGAAAGAAGGTTGGAAGCAGGAGACAAAGACATAAAGATGGTCTCATTATATCCTTCGGTTCTTCGTAGACCATGATTATATCATATTCATCTTTAATTCTTCTGACACTTAATGAACAATGACTAAATGTCTGTTGAACAAATGAACAAGTGAATGAAAAACAAATTGATAAGCACTATGAAGCAAACCTGAACTATTTGGAAAGAATTTCTAACATAACCAGGAAAATCAGGATGTCGCAAAAATAATCAGACTTGTAGATCTATAGGTGCTGTAATATCTAGATATGGCAAGGACAATTTCTAATATAAGATGTATTACTTAAATTAAAAAATATTCCTAGTTTAGAATAGGCGATAAGATGCAAATATTTAATATTTTGATTTTACCTTCCTGGCCTGCTCTTCAGCTCTTTCTTTTTTAATTTTTTCTAGTTCTGCAAGAAGAGCTGCAGTATCATCATCATCACTCTCCTCTTCAAAATCTTCATCTTCATCTTCCTCCTAAAAAAGAATGATGATAGCCCAGGAGAAAATGCGTGTTATTCATTATTTTTCCCATGAAAATTACACTTACCATATCTTTGGGGCAGGATTAATTTTCCCACTGGGAAAGATAAATGCACCTAAATACGATTAAAGTCAACCATCAACCAAAACGTAAAATGAAACCCCACAAACAAGCTTACAGAATTCTTACTAAAATGTCCCTGAGATGCTTGAGAGATTGTAACAGCAAAAAGTGTAACAAAGTATTCTTCAAATTTACATAGTCAAAAGGGGATTTCATATGAAAATATTTCTACAATCAGACAAGGAACACTTTACACTGATACACACAGTACATACATATACAGCGTATCACCCTAGAGTCAAATAATTTCACTAGCTCAAGACAACTTTTAATCAAGGAAGTAAGGATAATCAAAAGTACAAAAAAAGGGTGCTACATTCTCAGAAAAATTTCAAACAATTATTAAATACCATTTAAAATTGGGCTCCCTTTGGGGCGCCTGGGTGGCTTAGTCGGTTAAGCGGCTGCCTTTGGCTCAGGTCATGATCCCAGAGTCCTGGGATTGAGTCCCGCATCGGGCTCCTTGCTCAGCAGAGAGCCTGCTTCTCCCTCTGCCTGCCTGCCACTCCCCCTGCTTATGCTCTCTTTCTCTCTCACTCTCTGTCAAATAAATAAAATCTTTAAAAAAAAAATAAAATAAAATAAAATTGGACTCCCTTTAATTACTGAGTTAATTATTTAATTCAATCTGTCAACTCTGGAATTAATTGCTGATATATAAACTTAGTTAGATGCAACTGATGAAAGGCCAGTCATGTTTTCCCACTGAATGTACAAAATTGCAAGTTAATTATAGACCGTAGGGCCCCACTGATTTTTAATGTTAACTGAAGCACTAATCCTAAAAGAACTTCCACTTAAAACACTTCCCCCTTCCTAGCAGAAGGAACCATTAAGTTGAGTTGCACACCTAGAGGGGGCATGTTTGGTATCTAATGTGGAAAGGCCTCTGAATTCAGCTCTTGGGGGTGCTATTACTGATAGAGACCCTAGAATGAAGAATGCCCTCTGGAGGTACAGAACATGGGCAACCTCCAGGGTTTAGTATGGAGAATTTTTTTTTTAGAAGCTCATATTTTAATAGATCACTTTCTTATTTGGTTCTCCAGAGATCAAACTTGCTCTTAAAGTTTAATTACTCTTGTGATTAATAATACTTTTGCTTTGGGGCGCCTGAGTGGCTCAGTCGTTGGGCGTCTGCCTTCGGCTCAGGTCGTGGTCCCAGGGTCCTGGGATCGAGCCCTGCATCGGGCTCTCTGCTCAGCGGGAAGCCTGCTTCTCCCTCTCCCACTCCCCCCGCTTGTGTTCCCTCTCTCGCTGTGTCTCTCTCTCAAATAAATAAATAAAATCTTTAAACAAAATAATAATAATAATACTTTTTCTTTAAAAATCAACCATAAAGCTTAGCATTGAAGTCAGGACTACATTTGAATAACAGTAAGTAAAAATAAATATAGGCCACTTCTTAAAGCCAAAAAATAAAACAAGCATTTCAGAAAACATACTAAATGAATTACTCTGTGGAGACCAACAGAGGAAATAAAACCTACATCTGTTAGAGGATCATCAGCATCAAGGTTGGCAGCAGGAATCTGGTCTAACCGGGGCTTCTTTGACACTGATGAGGAAGTTGTATGTTCTGGGGAAAACAAACACAATTTAGCTTACTAAATAAACACTGTGTTTCTTGTAACATTTTAGGGACCTGTGGGGACAAAAAGCTTAGATTATAACCATCAAGAGCACAGACAGGAACCACAGTGCCTGGCATTTGCCCTTGGTCAACATTTGTTCAATGAATTAATGAAAGCATTGATTTTAATATGGGAACCATAGCCTCTCTGAGGAAATTTAGGGAAGAGTTTATATATACTGAAAATATAAAAAAAGATATTATAACTTATGCCCCTCGATGCCTTCCAAAAGCCAGTGACAAAAACTGGAGACCCTCATAGACAGAAAATGCATGGCCTCAAAAAGTCTGGTTGCTGTAAACAGTCAAAACTTTTAGGGGTGCCTGGGTAGCTCAGTTGGTTGACTGTCCACTGTTGATTTCGGCTCAGGTCATGATCTCGGGGTCCTGGGATCAAGGCCCACAAAGCAGCATCAGGCTCTGGGCTTGGTGTGGAGTCTGCTTGAGATTCTCCCTCTGCTCTCTGGCCCTCCCACCCTGCTCATGGGCACATGTGCGCTCGTGCTCTCACTAAAATAAATAAATAAATCTTAAAAAACAAAACCAAAAAAACACCTTTATGTAAACTGAAACAAGAGCTGCCAGATATGCCAAGATCATCCTGTTCCTTCTACTACAGCAGCACAGAGATGGAACTGGAATCAACCTTGTTATCACCTCTAATCTAATCACTTAAGAAAGTGTTACCAATATCTTAAAGCAAACAATAAATTGTTTACACCACTTTAAAGCAAACAAACAAAAATATTAATCAGTTCCAATTAGTACACGAAAAAACTGTTGTCAACATAATTTCATGAGACAAATGTCTAGGGGCAGTGTTGGTACCTCGTGTTGGACGATCTCTATTTTTTTCTCTTGCAGCAGCTCGCTCTCTCTCTTCCAGCTCTCTCCTGAAGTCACGGTTGCGAACCTCTTCAGGAGCATCCTGAGTAGTTTGTCTAAAGTAGAAACAAATAGGCAAAAATGTTACTAAGAAAATACATGGCTGTAGCAATGGAAGACAATTCACAAAAAGCAACTCTGTCCTTTAGTCCCTCAAGGTTCATGGAACTAAACAAGATCATTCCCCTAATCTGAAGGTTATTAATAGGCATTCTTGTAATGTTTCCAGTATTTCAGAGAGCCCAAACTGAGTCACACATTTTCCTATAAGGCTGCAGATTAATGAAAATGTCTTTACTTTTTGTTAGTTCGTCAACTCAGGGCTCTTTACTATGACACTTTTAATCTCATATTGATTAGTGCTGATGGTGCACGGGCCTTCTGAGGTCATTATTATTGTGCCATATACATATGGAAATTCTCAGTTAACAGGAATTTCTGCATAAGTAATATATGAAAGAGTTTTATAAAGAGCACAATTTTAATGTCAAACACTCTACTGCATTCTACTCCTATGAAACCAGAAACTTCAGTGATACATCACTGTTTGGGCGGCCCCAAACATGCTACAATCTCACGAGCATGCCATTTAACAGATTTCTTAGTCTTGTCTTCTGAACAAGAAAGTAAAAAGTCTTCATTACCTATATTTTATCTTTGTATGAGAAGGTAGGTCTCTACTTGAATATTGCTTTGAGAGTTGGCTCAAATCACCTTCTCCTTTTCCTCTCCCACCTCTCGCAGGTTCAAAAGTTGGCCTAGCTGCTGTTGTCATCTTTTATGCTTTAAAGAAAAACTGTATCAAGTTATTTCCAATATGACAAACCCTCATTTCATAAAGTATTAATAAATATTGATCCTTGTGAAATAATTTCCAAAACTCATTCTCCAAAATTACTTAAATAACCTCAAACAAAAGTTCTAAAGAAAACAAATAATGAAGCCCAAGGTACATAAGGAATATAGCTTCTTAGGCAGCTCTCATTTAGTGCAAAAAATTCTCTCATGAAGATCTGAGTTTGTGTTCCTGTTCTCCTTCTGTCTCTGTGGCCCTGGGCAAGTCATCCAGCTTAAGTTTCTGTGGAATGGGCAATGTCCCTCACAGGATTATTATGAGAATTGAAATGTCAAAGCCCTGTAAAATTTAGTACTGCCATGATTGAGTTTTAAAAATTCTTAATTTAACCCTACTCCACCAGACGCCCTAAGGTTTGCATTTTATCTAAATTTCATACAACAGAAAATAGGCTAGTAACTACAAAAACAAAAGTTGTTTTAAAATCACTGACAAATACTGAGTGTCCTGGAGAAAAGTGTGCTAAACTTTAATGACAGTTACATGTGCAAAATTCTCCAACAGCCTTCTGTTGGTCCAATTTTCTTTTATAGCAATCATTATAATATAAATCAGATCTTTTGTAGGTTACCATGCTCAAGACAGGAAACTCACCCCCAAAGGATTCTGATAAGCAAAACTCAGGGACCCATTCCTTATGTTACTTTTGGTTTGGGGCTGCCAAGAGTAGTGCCTAGCAGATGTGGCGACTGAAGTCCCGTTAAGTGTCCGAAAAGCAAGAGTGCGGGTAAGCTGGGGCAACTGGTATACTACTCCAGATTTTTCAAAAAGGGAAAAGGGGTCCATGCAGGGGGAGAAACTGGGTTTCCTGCCGCTGGGGGCGCCGCCGCCGCCGCCTCCCACACACTCCCGGATTTTTATCACTCCCGCCTCCCGGGGGCTCGCCTTCGGGCTGTTACCAGAAACTCGCTGACTCTTCACCCAAAGGCCCGACTCGCAGGGGGTTTGGGGGATGGAGGGGTGTGGACCCTGTTTAACGCCGCCTGCAAAGCTGCCTTCACGCTCCGCGCTTCGCGGCCGGCCGGGGACTCGCTGGGCTCTACCACCGCCCGCCGCTCCGGGGCCTCCACCGCCCGCGCCCGATTCTCTATCGTCGACTCCGATCCCCAGCCGCCCTTCCCCGCCCCACTCGGACAAGAGAGACAATCTGCTACCCTCCTGCCGCTCACGTCGGCCGAGGTCTAAGGCGACAGCCTCCGCAAATCATACAGACACCATTACGACTCTTACCTCCCAGAAACCTCTGCGCCCAGGGCCAGGGCCCAAGACCCGGAAGCAAACCCCTAGCTCTTTCGCCGCACTTCAGAGGCCGAGGCAGAGACCAATCCGCAGCAGGCAAGGTGGAAGTCGGCGTGACGACAACAAGGGGCGGGGCCGAAACGGCCCAGGGGGCGGGCATTTGAAATCAGTGCCTTAGAGTAGACCCTAAACATCATTTTATACCTTCAAGAACCAATTACTTAATGTCTCTTCCGTCTTTCCCTTCCCCGACCCCCTCCCAGACTCCTTCATTCCGGTGCTGCGTGGACGGAAAGCCCCGGTAGCCGACACCACGTCCCCGGCTAGCGAGAGAGAGCGTAGAGAAGGATTACACCAAACTGTTTAAATCCAACGGCGCCTGCTTCCTCTCTCCTGAGCTAGACCCAACAAGCCTAGAGAGCTGGGCTACGGAAAAACTAGTGTTTTCATTTAATTGGATATGAAGAAAGAACAAATATGTACGGGGGCAACCACGATCTTTATAAAGGTACCATTCCTGCAAAAATATTAGTCTTCAAAGCAAAGGTTGTATTCGTATTGTTTGTTAAAACTTCTATTTTTTAAAAAAGCCTAAGTTCTAGTGGGAGGGGAGATGTCACTATTTAGAGATTCATTTATCAACCCGATTATGAGCGTTTAGAACGGTGGGCCCAACTGCCAGAAGCACGAGATGCAGTTATAAGATGGCTACTCAAGCGTTAGGTGAACTTTTAATAAGACAACGAACAGGGGGGAAAAATCACCTACCGTCCTTCCTCCCTTTCCCAAAAGGCACTGGGAGCAGGGATCTTGTTTTTTTAGCCCATCTCGGAATCTCATCACGTGGTCTTTGGCCACAGTAGATGCTCAATAAATATTTATTAAACAAATGAAAATTCAGCTCCTCCAACTTGGTTTCAAATGTAAAGAGCTCATAAAGTTGAACATTAAAAAGCTTTATTTTCAGAACTCTTTCTTTGAAACTTATAAAATTTTTTTTTTTTTTTTTTTTTAGAAAAGTAGAAAGAACCCCTTCCCTTATAAAGTTCAAAAGGAAGATCTTAATTTTTCTTATGGAAGGTATTTCTCCCCTAGTTTTGTACATCTCAGTAAAGGACACTACCATGTATGAGTTATTAAACCAAAACCTCAAGGCTCCTAATTAAATTCCTTTTTCTTTACTCTTCACATTTAGTTTATTTGCAAGACTTGCCAATTTTACTTTCAAAATAATACCCTAAATTTCATTCCACTGCCACTACCCTAGTTCAAGCCACCAGGATTTTTCACCTGCGTTGTAATTGCTCCCTAATGGATCTTCCTGCTTCCACTTTGGCCCTACATACAGTTAATTTTGCATATAGCAATGAGAGTGATCTTTGAAAATTATGAATCGGGGAGTGTTACTCTCCTGCATAAAAACCCACTGCACTTAGAATAAAAGTCAAATTCCTTAATGTTACCTGAGACCCCATGGGGTCTGGTTCCTGCCTATCTCCCTGACTTTACTTTTAATCAGACACTCTCCTACATATTAAACTCCAGCCACAGCCAGCAGGGCATTTCTGTTTCACAAACAAGCATAAGATTCCTTTGCACCAGGTTATCTGTTTCCTGTGCCTCAAGATAACTGTGTTAACCTCCTTCAAGCCTGAGCTCCAATGTCACCGCATCAGTGAGGCTTTCCCTGACATCTTCATTTTCTCCCCCACACCCCGCCGTGCAAATACCATCGTGTCGCCCTGTTTTATTTTTTGTAGTACTGAACTCTACCAAATTTATTCTGTTTATTGTTTCTTGCCTTGTTTCTTGCCTGAGAGGCAGCACAGAAGTCATTCAGAGAAAGGGATCTATAGCCTGTCTTGGTGCTAAATTCCAGGTGTGCCTTTTCCTGGCTGTTGAACCTTGCCCTAAAGGGAAAGTTATTTTTCCTTTTTGTGCCCTCAAGTGTCCATTGCATAAAATGGGGATAATTCTAGTCTTCACCTCTTATTGTTTTGATAAGGCTTAAATGAACGAATACTTGTAAAGTGTTTAAAACAGTCTCAGCAAACAGTAGTTGCTAAATTAATGTTAGCTATTAATATTATTAATATTATTTTTATTATTATTGTCTATCTTCCTGTATTAGAACGTAAGTTCCAGGAAAGCAGGAACCTTGTCTCTCTTGTTCACTGGTGTATCCTCTGCATATAGAACAGTGCCTGGCACATAATAGGTGCTGAGTAAGTATTTGTTGAATGAATGAATGGTTGATACACTCTGAGGTGGAGGAATGAAGTAACAATGGCAAGGTGGGGACACAATTACAGAAAATACCCCTGGTTTTGATGTTCCAACTGCCCTTATCAGCCCTGAGTCAGTCACCCTGATTCATTTATCTCTTAGCCCACCACCTAATCTTTGGATCACCATGATTAAATAATCACCCCTGTAATTTTATTAACACCAGCATACAACATGATCAGCCTACAAAATGAAAAGCTTTGACTTAAATGGTCTGAAAGTATTAACTAGAAAACAAACTAAAAAGTTTTTCCTTAAGTGATTTTAAAGTACTAATAAATGAAACTAAAAGCTTTTGACTTAAATGGTTTGAAAAGATTAGCAAAAGAAACTAAAAGTTTGCTAAAAACTTAAAATTCACCTTATCTGCTATCTTTGCTGGCACAAATCTGCAATGATAGGATTTCCCACATTCCCCTCTTTCTTCAAATCTACACACCTCTTCCCACCTCTTTTCCCTTCTCATCCTCTTCCTAAGGAGTGGATGATCTTCTGACTTCTCTGGGAAAATAAAAGCTCTTAAATAAGGATTTCTCATGTGCCCTTCAGCAGATCTAGCAAGCTGCCTGTGACTGTGGCCATACCCTCAGCTTTTCTATGGGTTGGTAGAGATGAGGTGACCTAAGTCCTCTCCCTTGTGGTCTGGGTCCCAATCCCCCCAACCTTCTTAGTAACTGGCATCCTGCTATCTATCCTATATCTCATAATCTATGAATCCATCCCTTCTAGATCGCTCTTAACAGGTTTTGGATATGATGTAATATATCTTAACCTTAAAAAATGCCCCTTCATTTTAATATGACAAAGGTAGGATTTTAATTCAGTGTGAAAAGGATGTTTTATATAATAACTATGTTTGCAAAATCGACTATTCTTGTAGCACCATATAGGAGTTCCAGCTTCAAAGCTTCCACAGCTAGCTGAGTTAAATATCCAAAAGGAAAAAAGAAACCTTAAAATCTAAGAGGAAAACTTAAGAGACTAGTTCTACAACCTAGAGTTTGTAAAGATCCTTTGAGCAAGGCAGAACACCTAAGAGCTATAAAGGAAGTAATTGTAAAAATTTATCCTTACAAAATTTTAATTTTATTGCAGAAGATGCTCAAAACAAAGTCAAAAGATAAATGCTAGATGAACAGGTAAATTTTGTAATGCCTATAACATATAAAAGGTTACTACTACACATAACAAAATACAAACAACCCAATAAAAAAAAATGGCACAGAATATAAACCAGCCATTCAGAGAAAGCAATTCCAAAGGTCCAAAGAAACAATAAATATAAAATACATGCAACCTCCCTATTAGGAAAATGAAAGTAAACCAATAATGAATTACTTCATTATAGTATCAGATCGGGATTGGGAGAAAAGGGGATCTAGTTAGACAATAGGCATTGGCTCCCTGTTTCTCTCACAATAAAAATAAAAAATGCTCACAATGACCTACAAGACTCTCCCCTACCTAATTGATTTCCTCTCTTGCTCATGCCTTCCTGGTGTTATTTGATCATAGCTCTTGCCTTAGGGCCCTTGCATTAGCTATTTCCTTGGCCAAGAGCACTCTTACTTGTCTTATTCAGGTCTATGTTTAAATGAGGTCACCCAACCGTGACAGCCCTGTTTAAAATTGCAACCATCCTCCCTTTTGGTCCCCCAATATCTATAGTCCTTATCTTCCTTATTCTGCTATGCTTTTCTTTTTTACATTGCATGTATCATCTTCCATGATCCTGTATAATTTAGTTATGTGTATTATTTCTTTCTCTACCTATTCCATGTAGGATATAAATTCTACAAGGGCAGAATCTTTGTTTATACCAATGATGTCAGCCAAGCACCTAAAACAGTGCCTGGCACCAAGAGGTACACACAGTTTTTTTCCAAATGAGTAAATGAATGAATGGATAAATGAATGAATGAGTGAGTGAGTGAATGAATGATTTTTAAGAGGAAAAAGAATCACATTTTGATGTAAAAAGTTGTTGCTTTAATCTCTTTTATATTTTAAAGGAGAAAAAAGTAATTTACATTCTGCTAGTCTGAAATCCAGGTTTGACATGAAGATACGCCAAGACCCAGAAAGATGATTTCTTTTCAGGAAAGAATCACTAAATGAAGTCACTAAGTGAGGTCATGTGACTATCAGGCTCTATATGTTTCATCAAAATTCTAATTTGGCCAGCCCCACCCCCAGTCCAGTCACAACTCTAATCCGACCTCCCTCTTCTTTCAGTTGAATCATTTTCCCCAATTCCAGTAAACCCTCTCATTTACAAAGTTACCAACCCACAAACTGAAAATTTTGCTTGAAAATGTTTCTTTGAGGCTTTTAATAAGAAAATGAAGAAAAAACCCCCAATGGTCACAAGTCAGAAATCACATTTAAAAATAAACATAAATAATGGCATCTGTTTAAAATTTTTAACCTGAAAATGACCAATTTTCTAAGATAAAAAACTGAAACTTTGTTTTGACAAAAATAGGGGAACAAAGTAGCTTGCCTTACATCAACAAAATCCTGGTTTGGAATGAAGATGCTCTGGGGCCCAGAGAGATGATTTTCTGGAGACAGCTTCAGAATGAAATTTGCTGATGGTCCAGACTAGCTTACTGGATAATAACCTAATTTAACCACCTCTTACATAATCTGAGCACATGGCTACCTCATTAGTTGGCCAGCCCATAATTACCAAGACAGTTAAAAATGAACATATTAAAAAACAGTTAAAACTAAGCAACTAAAATGGGGGAAAATTTGAGACAAGCATACCAGGCAAATTCTAAGTAATGCCAACAAAAAACTATGTAGCGACATGAATTATCAAAAGGATTCTTTAAATAGAATAGCATTAACAAGGACATGAATAGGGCCATCTTATGGAGTCATAAAGAAAAATTCAGTAGGAAGGGGCGCCTGGGTGGCTCAGTTGGTTAAGCAACTGCCTTCGGCTCAGGTCATGATCCTGGAGTCCCGGGATTGAGTCCCGCATCGGGCTCCCTGCTCAGTGAGGAGCCTGCTTCTCCCTCTGACCCTCCCCCCTCTCATGTACTCTCTCTCTCAAATAAATAAATAAATCTTTAAAAAAAAAAAAAAGAAAAGAAAAATTCAGTAGGAAAATATTACAGTCATGAAAATGTATGCAACTAACTATATAGTCTGGAAAAATATAAAGCAAAAATAAAGAATTAAAAGGAAAAACTGACATCCACAATTATAATGGGAATTTTTTTAATGTAAATTTTTCTCAGATTGATAGGTAAAGCAGACAACAACATTGATGCATTGTGTGAATAGATAAATATCCTTATTGCATTTATATATGCATATATATTTGTATATTGCATTTATAGGTATAGAAAAATCCTTTAAAACAAGAGAATACACATCATTTTTAATAAACATTGAAGATCTACAAAATTTAATCAAATATAATGCCCCCAAATAAGTTTCAATAAATGCTTATGTATATATTTCTAAATGATAATATTTAGTCTTGCCAATTTTTGAACTTTATATAAATGTTCAAAATGTTTATATAAATGAATCATGTATATTGTGTAGCTGTAGTATACTATGTAGAACTTTATTGTGTAAAAATACACAATATATGTTATTTATTCTAGTAATTATGTTTTCCAGTATGGGTATTACAAATAATGCCACTATGAACATACTTATGAATGTGCAGAGATGCGTGTGTGCACATTTCATTTATATATATCCCATCAGCAAGTTGAGAGTTCTCATTCTGTAGTCTCACCACACTTGATATTGTCCAACTTTTCAATTGTAGCTCACCTGGTGGATGATAGTAATCTCTTACTGAGGTCTGAATTTGCATTTTCTTGATTACTAATCACCTTACATATGTTCAATGTCCATTTGGATTTCTTTTGTGAAGTATCTATTCAAGTCTTCTTTCTCTTGGTTTCTCTGAGCTCTTAATACCTTCGGCACCAGTTCTGTCACTTGTTTGTGCCACGTGTATATTTTCCATTTCTTGGCTCCTCCTTTTGGCATATTTTGATATACAAAAAGTCTTTAATATTTGGGTAGTTCGATTGATCAGTCTTTTCCTTTCTGCTTAGTGCATGGTATTTATTGATTGAGAAATTCTTCCTGACTTTGCAGTTATATAGATATTCTTGGATATTATTTTCTGTAAGTCTTGTAGTTATATCTTTCACAGTTGCACCAGGAATTCATTTTTCTGCATAGTGTGATAGAGGGGGCTTGAAATCTGGTAAAGCAAGTCTTCTAGTTTTGCCCCTCTCTTAGGAGTGCTTTACTATTCTTGGCCCTTTGTGCCTCAATATAAAATGTAAAATGTTATGTTCTACAAAAATACTTTTGGGATTTTGATTAGAATAACATTGAATCTATTGATCAATATAAGAAGAACTGACAATACAATATTGAATCTTTAAATCTATTAATAGATTGTCTTTCCATTTATTTAGGTCTACTTTAATTGCCTCTAAGTAAATTTATATTATTGTCTTTATGGAAGACTTGCAAGATTTTGTCAGCTTTAACCTTAGGTGCCACTTAATTTTTAATACTATTGTAAATGGCCTCTTTCTTAAATTTTGACTGTCTAATTGTTTGGTGCTGATATATATAAGTCATTTTTTACATATCACTGTTTTAAATTCAGAGACCTTGCTAAACCCTCTTACTAATTAAAATAGCTTCTTTATAGATCTTTTGGATTTTTCACATATGCAGTGATATCTGGGAATAATGACAGCTTTGTTTCTTCCTTTCCAATCTTTCCCCTCCCCTCTCTTTTTTTTCTTTGCTGTCTTATGTTGGATAGGACATCCAGGGCAATGTTGAATAGAGAAATCACAGGCATCCTTGTCTTTTTCCTGATCAGAAAGGAAAAGCTTTAACTTTTCATTATTAAGTATGATGTTTCCTGAAGGTTTGGGGTAGATGCACTATATTCGATAAAATTTCCCTAAAATTTTTAGTTTGCTAAATGGATGGTGAATTTTATCAAACACTTTTCTACATCTAGCGAGGTTCTCCTTTAGTCTGTTAGTGTGTTATGTGTTAATTTATATGCTTAACTGTCAACCTTTCATTCTTGAAATAAACCCTTCTTGATCATGATGAATATATTGCAGAAATCAGTTTACTCAAATTCTCTTTAGGACTTTTGCATCTATGTTCATAAGTGAGATTAGCCCGTTATGTTCCTTTATCATAGTGTCCTCATTGGAGACTTGTATTATAAAATTTGTATCATAAAATGTGTTGGAAAATATTCTTTTTCTGTTCTCTGGGGAAATTTGTCTAAAGTTGGCATTATTTCTTCTTTGAATGTTTGGTAGAATTTGCTGGTTAGGTCATCTGGGCTTAGAATTTTCTTTGTGAAGAGAGTTTTGAGTACTGTTTCACTTTTCTTGATGGTCATAGATGTACTCAGTGTCCTATTTCTTCTTGTGTCCATTTTGTTATTATGTTTTTCTAAGAATTTGTTTCATCTGAATTTTAAAATACATTGATTGGCTTAAAGTTGTTTGTACTATCTTTTTTTTTTTTTTTAATGTCTACAGCAGTTATAGTGATGATCTTTTTATCTTTCCTGATGTTATTTGTGCCTTCTATTTTTGGTCTTTACTGTTTTCACCAGAGGTTTGTCAATTTTATTCGATTTTTCAAAAAACCAACTTTTGGTTTTGTTCATCCTGTCTATTTTATATTGGTTTTATATTTCATCAATTTCTGGTTGTATTTTAATTATTTTCTTTTTTCTACTTTTTTCCTAATTTTCTGAGATGGAATTTTTCAGACTTCTTTTGTTTCCTTTCTTAGATATTTATTTAAGTCTATAAATCTTCTTTTTAATACCTTTTACTAGCATCCCACAAGATTCGAAATGTAGAATACCCATAAAGTATTTCCTAATTTCCATTTTTATTTCTTTCTGACTAAAGGTTTGTGTAGAAATTTATTTTTAATTTTATAAAATTGAGGGTTTTCTAGGTGTCTTTTTAATATTAATTTCTAACTTTATTGTTTCTAATTATGTCCTGCCTGCTTTTAGCCCTTTGACATTTGTTAGAACTTGTTTTATGGCCACAGTTTTATGGTCAGTTTTGTAAAGTTGCAATAGTGCTTGAAAAAAAATTACATTTTGTTGTTTGGGAGTATAAAGTTCAATATATATCCATTGGGTCAATTTTTAGATTGCATTGTTCAAATATTTTATATTGCATTGTTCAAATATTCTATATTGCTCTATATTCTATACTATATTGCATTGTTCAAATATTCAAATACTTGATCAACTAGTAGAGTCCTGGTTTATGTCTATCTTCCTTGGGTCCCTGTCACTCTCAAAAGTGTGTCAGATTAGGTGATAAATGATATGGTGTAATTTAAAGTTTAGAACCACTCTTAATAAAATCTGAAATGAATGTAGAATTTCTACTAAATCAGTAAATATTCAGTATTTTACTAGAGATCATATCTAATTATATAAGACTTCCATTCCTGCCCAGCTCAAAAAAAAAAGAAAAAAAAGAAAGAAAGAAAGAAAGAAGGAAAGAAAGAAAGAAAGAAAGAAAGAAAGAAAGAAAGAAAGAAAGAAAGAAAGAAAAAGAAAGAAAGAAAAAAGCTATGACTACTGGAAAAGAAGAGAAATAATTTTTGTATTTTTTTTCAGAAAACATGATCATCTATATGGAAATATGGAAAACTGTAGAATCAGTGGTCAGGCTAGTATAACTAATAGGAAAAAGAAGTAAAAGTTTGAAAAGATATATAGATAAAAAATAATGAAAATTAATATAAAGAAGTGTCATCACAATACACTCAAAAAATTAAGATGGTCCTAAGAATATATCTAAGGCAACAGATACATTATCTTTATGGATAAAATTCTGAAACTTTTTTGAAATACACACAGAATCTGAATAAATGGAGGAATACCAGTTAGTGAATGGGAATGCCCAATATGAGAGCTACGTATACTCCAAATTTTTCTTTAACTCATATAATTTCAATTCAAATCAATAGGATTTTTGTGGAAACTGAAAAATGTGTCCTCAAATTAATACTGAAATTTAACTCTATTAATCTACCCAAATTAATTCTGGAAACCACATAGGGACTTGCCTTACCAATTATCAATACTAAGTATAAAGCTATTGTAATTGAAACAGTATAGACTCAGCACAGAAATGGGCCAATCAGTGGACTTAAATGGAGAGTTTAGAGAGATCCATGCTTATATTGGAACTTGGCATATGAGAGTGGAGGATTCCAACTCAATGGGGAAAATGGTGGTAGACAATTCGATTTCTAAAAAAAAAAAAAAAACCCAAACAACAATATATATCCCTAGCTCCCAACAGCAATGACACAACATTCTAAATAAATGAAACAGATAAAGATGAAACACAAAGAAAACAAAAGAAAATTAAATCTTAGTGACTTCAAGGAACAGTGGGTTACTTAAACAGGGCATAAGGAAACAAATCATAATGGAAAAGATTAACAAGTTTGATTACATATAATTTTTCAGAATAACTAAAAAGACTCCATAAACAGATTTAAATAGAGATGGTGGGATGAGGTAGGATACTTATAACAATACAATCGACATAGAATTAGTATCACAGACATTTAAAGAATTCTTACAAATCAGTAGAAAAAAAAGTAATTGAAAAAATGAGCAAAGGATATAACTGGTAATTCATGAAACTGAAACCCACAGAAGGTCAATAATCAATGAAAAAGCATGTCACCTCATCAGGAAACAAGCCACACTATACTATAAAAGGGAATATATTATTTTGCCAATCAAATAGTTAACTAAAAACTCGACATTATCAAGTGCATCTGAGGGTATGAAGAAAGAAATTCTCCTACTCTGCTAGTGCATGTGTTAATTAGGAAAATCACTAGATAAAGCAACTTGACCATGCCTAATAAAATACAAAATGTAGTTTCTATATCACCTAAGAATATGTGCCCTAGGTAAATTCTCACAAGAACACATGTAAAAGGTTTTTAGTGCAGCATTGTTTATAATAATAATAAAAAAAAAAAACACTGGAAGTAATCTAAATACCCACTAATAGAGAAATGCATTAAATATATTCTTATGACAGACTATATATATATGTATTTTTGTATATATGAATTGAGACAACGTTGAATTTAAAAATTGAAAAAAATTAGCATATTATGAAATCATTTATATAAAATAAAAATAGCAGATACACAATACTTCATATTATTAGTTGATACACAACACATACACACATAGAAATGCAAAGACATCTACCAATCAAAAATGCACCAAATTCATAATAGTTGTTGTTTATGGGGCCGGAGAGGAAAAGGAGATTAGGATTTGGGGTTTATATTATCTGAAACATTTATTTCTTCTATTAAAAGTACTTGAAGCAGGAACAAGGCCCTTCAGGATGTCTGTTCTCACTACTTCTATTCAACATATACTGAAGATTCTAATCATGGCAGTTAGGCAAGAAAAAAAATAAAAGGCATCCAAATTGGAAAGGTAGATTATCTTTATTGACAGATGGCATGACTTTATATAGAGAAAATCTTAAGGAACCACTAAAGGACTACTAGAACTGATAAGTTCAGCAAGATTTCAGGATACAAGACCATTATATAGAAATCAATTGATTTCTGTACACAGGCAATGAGCAATCTGAATTGAAAATGAAATTAAGAAAACAATTCCGTTTGCATCAAAAAGAATAAAATGCTTAGGAATAAATTTAACAAAAGAAGTGCAAGACTTCTACATTGGAAACTACAAAATGTTAAATTAAAGAAGAGCTAAATAAATGGAAAGACATTCCATATTCATGGATCAGAAGACTTAATTTTGTTAAGATGGCAGTACTCCCCAAATTGATCTATGGGTCCTATGCAATCCTATTATAATTCCTTCTGGCTCCCCCCTCCCCCGAAACTAAAAGTTGATCCTAAAGTTGATATATAAACACAAAGGACCTGAAATCGCCAAAACGATCTTGGAACAAAAAATTTGGAGGACTCACACTTCCTGATTTTAAAACTTACTACAAAGCTGCTATAATTAAGGCATTGGTATGAGTGTGTATTAACACACACAATTAAATGGAATGGAATTGAGAGCCCGAAATAAACCCTTACATATATGGCCAGTTGATTTCAACAAAGGTTTCAAGACAATTCAACAGTGAAAGAATAGTTTTTTCAACAAATGTTGCTGGAACAATGGATATCCACATACAAAAGAATGGGTTTGGATTCCGACCTCACATCATATACAAAAATTAAGTCAAAATTGATCATAGACCTAAATGTAAGCAAAAACTATAAAAGTCTTAGAAGAAAACAAGAATATATCTGCATGACCTTGGGCTAGGCAATGATTTCCTAACTACAACAGCAAAGGCACAAGCAATAGACAAGATAAGTTGCACTTCATCAAAATTCAAAACTTGTCCACTTCAAAAGACATAAGAAAGTGAAATGATAATGACAGACTGGGAGAAAATATTTGCCAATGATATACTCAACAAGGGACTTAGAACCAGGACATACGAAGACCTCTTGCAACTCCATAGTAAGAAGACAACTCAAAAAATGAGCAAAGAATTTGAATAGAAATTTCTTCAGTAAAGATATATGAATGGCAATGAATATAGGAAAAAAATGCTCAGCATCAAATTAGAAATTAAGGAAAGACAAAACTACGAGATACTTCATACCAACTAGAAGTACTATTAAAAAAAAAGACAATAACAAGTGTTGGTGAGAATGTTGAGACATAAGGATGCTCATATATTGCTGGTGGAGATTTAAAATGTTGCAGGCACTTCGGAAAAACAGTGTAACAGTTTCTCAAAACATTAAACATAAGAGTTACCTTATGATCCAGCACTTCCACCCCTAGGTATCTACACAAGAAAAATAAAAACATGTCCACACATAGACTTGTACATGAATGTTCATAACAGCATTATTCATAATGGCCAAAAGATGAAGACAACCTAAATGTTATCAGCGGATGAATGGATAACTAAATGTGGTATATTCATAACAATGGAATATTATTCAACCATAAAAAGAAACAAAATACTGATACATGTTAGCAACAGGGATGAACCTCAAAACCTGCTGAGTGAAACAAGCCCGACACAAAAAACTTCATATGGTCCTATTTATATGAAATATCCAAAATAGGCAAGTCTGTAGACAAATTAGTGGTTGCCTGGAGCTGGGGGTGGAAATGGGTTGTGACTGAAAATGGGCATGAGGTTTCTTTTTGGAGTGATGGAAATGTTCTAAAACTAGATTATGGTGATGGTTGCACAGCTTTGTAAATACACCAAAAATTATTGAATTGTACACTTAACATGGGTGAAATCTTTGTTCTGTAAATTATATCTCAATAAAGCTGTTTTTTAAAAAGCCACTTGAAGCAAATATGACAAAATACTAAGAATGTCAATTGTGACTGTTTGGAATGCAGATTTTTCTTATTTATGCAGTTTTCTCTGTTATTTAATTGTTTCTCAAAAACAGAAAATTAAGACACCATAAATTCCTGAGCCCCAATTTCAAATGAAATAGATACATAAATTTAAAGTTTTTTCATTATATTCTTACCTCCAGGTATTGACAGTTGCCCCCATCCCCAAAGGAAATGACTGGATCCTTGTCAGAGCGTTCTCAGTGAAGCTTACCAGTCATACATAGCAAATGCAACTCTTCAGTGCCTGACTCTTAAACATAAGCCAAGAATAACTATGAGGAAAGCACTTAACATGAAAGACAGAAACCAAACATCCTGGAAGGGTGAATTCAGGGGAAACATACAATGTAGAAAGCAAATGAAACTTTTTAAAGATCCCTATAATTAATACTTCTAGAGAGAGAAGAGAAAGTCTACAGCCATGGAAAATATCAGAAACCCATAGTAAAACGAATATTCAGAGAGCAAAAAAGAATTTCTGGATATTAAAAATAATTGCTAAAAGATTTGGAAAGTAAAATATAACAAAACACAAAAAGATGGAAAATAGGAGAACAAAGATAAGAAAATTAGAGGATCAGTCCAAGAGGTTTGATAACCAACTAATTGTATTTCCAGAGAGAGAGAATGAAAATATAGTGGGAAGGAATATATTAAAGAAATGGTTATAAGAGTGTTTAACAGCAACAAAGAACATGAGTTTCTGTATCAGAAGCTAGCTAGCTCAATAGTTGACAAAAAAAAAAAAAAAAAGACTTACAAATCATATTGTAATGAAATCTCTGAAAATAAGGAGCAAAGGAATATCCTAAAAGTGTCAAGAGAGTAAAAACAGGTTGCACAAAAAGGATCAGAAAGCACATTGGTTTTGGATTTCTAGAAGCTAGAATTCAATGGAACAATTTCATCTTCAGAATCCTGAAAGAAAAAAGTAAGGTATGCAAACTTTAGTAGACAGTTGTTATATTTGTGACCAACTTTGAATTCCCTTTCTAGATTTGGAGAAATGCCCATATTAGGACCCCTGCCTTGCCAAGGTTGAAGCCAGAACTCAATTATCCAGCATCTGTTTCAGCAAAGACCTAGACATATGACCTAGGCTCTTCCCATCAAAGACCTCAATTTGAAGAAATGTGAGAAAGTCAATTTTGCACAGGATCTGTTCCTGGAGTAGGTGGTGAGAGACCGTGAGCTTTCACAGGCAGCAGCAGTGTAGGCTGTAGTTGGTAAAGGTCCGTTGCTCGTGGTCTTTAGTACCTTGGACCAAAGACAGTATAGGAATACCTTAATATAGATTGTTGGATAATTTGAGTTTTGTTCCTAGAAGCACAGTCTCCAAAACCTATTCTCTGGTCCTTCTGGAGATTGTGTGAGCTACTTAATAATTTCTAACGTAACCTCCAAGGATGCTCCTGGTGGGTGTGCCCCACCAACACGAGGGAGTAAACCAGGAAAGAAGACTGAGATGGGAGGAACCAGGGATCTAACATAATAGGGAAGGAGAATCCCCAGGATTATGATAAATAGAAACCCCAGGCTGCAGACTATGCATGCAGTGGCCTAAAGACTAAGCGGTCCATATTCAAGTAAGCATATGGAGGGCTCCAGGAAGAATATTTCTGAAGAGAGAAATCTGACTTAGTACCTGATGTGTTTTATGTATTTAGAAGATAATTACACTACTGGAAATGAATTTGGGAATGAATAAATAGGTATAAAACCAAGCAAATGAAACAATGAGACAATTATTAACTCCCCAATAAATAAAATTATGTGGAAATGCAATCATAGTGTAGTACGTGACTCAGCTGTAACTAGTTTTGCTTGGTAAAAATACAGACGATTTAGCCAAAAAAAATTGATACAGCTATACAAGAGGATGGGGTAAGGAAGGTATGTGTTGGGATGGAGCATAAGAGAATTAAATCTACATCTTTTATAGTATGACTGTCTATGATATCTAAAACTGAAAAGTCTAGAAATATTGGAAAAAGAAAACACAAGAAACAGCTAAAATATTTAAATAGTGATTGTTTGGGGGCAGTGGGAATGAAGGAGAGGAAGTGTACTGCTCAGGTTCTTTAGGTGCATAATATAGAATTCAGTCTAGTTTAAGGCAAAGGTTATTTTTTTCCCCAAACATTAAGTAGTTTAGAATCTCGGGGAAAGTCCAAGAACTAGATTTATATGCTACTCAAGAAATGTATTTAGGGGCGCCTGGGTGGCTCAGTCGGTTAAGCCTCTGACTCTTGGCTTCAGCTCAGGTCATGATCTCACAGTCATGAAATTGAGTCCCCTGTTGGGCTCCATGCTCAGCGCAGGGTCTGCTTGAGATTCTCTCTCCCTCTCCCTACCTCTCCCACTTGTTCTGTCTCTCAAAAAAAAAAAAAAAAAGTTTTTAAAATTTGTTGGCAGTTCAAAGAAGCATGTTTGCCTCAAAACTCCATAGAGTGGCTATGTCTTGGAGATGTGGGGTTCAAAAAAGACTTCTGGCTCCTGCCTGTCTACATTGTTAGATAGCACTGTGACTGCCACGGTGTCCATGTAACAGAGGAAAGTAAACAGAAAATACTCTAAGGAAGTTAATATTCCCATGCTCAACTTACGTCACAATGATATCATAATGTGACTTTTTTTCATAATGTGACATTTAAGTTGATTTAAATGCCAAGTCCTCCCCCCAAATAAAGTAAAATAAAATAAAGTCCAAGTCCCAATCTGTCACAATTTAATCTATGCTGTTCATGCCTGACACTTCCTACCATGTGTCTTCTCTATATCCAAGCTCCTGATGTTCCTAAATAGGACATAGACACCAAATATTGGCATTTGAGGCACAAAGTGTACAGGAAAATTCACCTTCTTATCTTCTCTTTTCCATGCACTTTATCAAGAAGAGAATGTTGAAATTTGTGGGGCAGAAACATACAAATATCTTGAAAGAGAAGCAAGCACATCTCATGGAAGGGATTTATTACTTTAGACAAGTACCCATTAGAGGTGAAAGCTAACTGTCAAGTAAAACATTCTGGAGAGCTCCCACTTCAACAGTTTGTATTAAACACCAAATAAATGGCCCAGACATATAGTTGGTGGGGAGGCGTAGAGTTGGTGCGGAAGGATCTCTCAAGGAAGAGGTTTGTCTGGAAGGCAGGAGTAACTTAGAGAAGTGAGGGAAGAGGAGCATAGAGGGACAATGACAAAGAATGTGACTGAGCCCAGGGTTTGGGTTAGGTATATTGAGGGATATATTTGGGGAAACAGAAAGATATAAAGATAGTGGTTTAAGTACGATCATTTACCTTGCTCCCTCCAAAACTCCAACGAAGTAACAGTAACAGGATTTTTGGTTTACAAAATAATTTACAGAGAGAAAATGGTAAAGGAGATAAGATAGTAGCAAAATTTAAAAACAGAGACAAGTAGAAACTGATTTATCAAACCCTGTGAAGTTGAATCCTAAATTGGCAGTGAGGAAAACCAAGAAGCAATGCAATTGTCTCTACAGAACCAAAAAGGCTTAGGATTTCTTGAAAGTCTGTCTAAGAAGCAGTTAGAGCCTCAGATCCCCTCCCTTCCTAAACTGCTCCACTCTTACCCTGATGGGAGACTAAGCTTCATTTTCTAGACTAAGTGAAAAAGATGGTCTCTGGATTGGAAATTTTGAGCATCCGCTGAGTGTGTTTGTCACAGAGAAAACAAGCTGACTTAGTGAACTTTACAAGTTGGATATTAGAAATTTCAGAACCCTTTTTCCATGTGGTAGGGAAGCCAGGCCTGTCCCCTCCAAGAGGAAAATTGGAAGATCCATCACTGTTGAATATGACCAGCCCCCCACCCAGATACCAGCATCAGAGGCTCACCCAAGAAACAGCCCAGACAGATCTTCAGATAGGGAAACAATCACCATGCACCCTGAGCTTCTAAACAGTTTTTTTGTGTTATACTCCTCTATGAGCCAACTACTAAGGATCACCAAACATTTGAGGAAAGCCTTAAACCTGAAAGATAGAAACTGAAACAAAAAAATTAATAAAAGGAAATTTCAAAGAAACAGACCATGCAGGGGGAAAAAAACCTTCCAAAGCCATTGACATTTTAATATTTTCAAAGAGATAGAAGAAATGCACCCATGAAATAAGAACAGGATAATAAGACACAAAGAGGGGGGTAAAAAAGGAAGCTACATACACACAAAAAAGAGATAAAAAAATGACCTGTTGGAAATTAAAATTTTGAGAGATATGAAAAGGACAACAGAAGGAGTTTGGGAAGGTAAAGATAAGGACGTTTTTCAGAAGAGAGAGCATAGTGATAAAAAGACAGAAAACTAGGAAAAGAAAGGTTACAAAAATTAAAGGTCCAATCCATGAGGTCTGATATCCAAATAACAGAGGTCATGTACAGAGGAAAAAAGTAGAGGAAGTCATCAAAGAAATAACTTAAAATTTTTCCTTAAACCAAAGAACCTGAATTTTGAGATTGAAAAAAAATTAAGACCAGTAGAATAAAGAAAAGCTCCCGTAAACTTGAGAAAAAGAGAGAAAACACACAATAAACAGGGCATATTTAAAGGACCAGATATCAGATTTACATCTGCCTTATTCCTCACACCAACCCTACAAAACAATAAAACAACTTAATATAACAGATTTTTAAAAAGCACAGAATTAAAGGTATAATTCAAATCAGAGTTAGAGGTACAATTAACATATATAAAAAAAGATAATACTTATCTGCCTCTGGATGAGGAAGTAACTTTCTAAACAGATGTGAAAGACATTACAAAGCAAAAGATAGACTCAACAACATAAAACACTGAAATATATGTCAAAAGTATTTCAGATTAGATAAAATTAAAGAAGTATAAAGAAATGGGAAACTGGGAAAAACCTATGAACATATCTAACAGGGTTTAATATGTAAAATTTTCATATAAGCAATAGGTAAAATGTTCATATAGGCAGATGAGAAAAAACACTTGGACCCTATTAGAGAAAAAGGGGCAAAGGATATGAACCAATTCATATGATGAAATGCAAACGGCTCATAGTCATGAAAGAAAAAAAATCAACCTTCACGTTACTCCAAGAAATGTAAATTAGAACTTGGGCTACATTTTTTTCACGTACCAAATTAGTAGTTTCTTTTCCCTTTTATTTCCCCCAAAGTAAAGTTGCTCAGTGGTGAGGATGTGAAATGATGCATTCTTTCTGAAGAGTTTTGGAAATATGTGTTAAGGACCTTAAGGTATTTAAATACTACAATGCCACGTACCTAAGGAATTTCATTAATTTAACCAATATTTTACTGTATATACTGTTTAAGGTACTGAAATATAGGATACATATTTATAAGTAATTATTGTTAGGAAAGTGAAAACAAAGTTAACTCCAATAATAGGGAGAAAGTTGAGTCACTTATAAAACAGAATTTATTTAGCCATCAAATTCCATGGTTATAAATTATTTTCATTGAATGGTAGGTAGATTTTCTAACTCAAAAAGGAATTTTTATTAAACACAGAACTTAGATATTATCAGCAGAAACAGTGGCTAATGTCTGAGGCAGACAGTGACTAGGATAACTGTATTGCAGAAATAAAGACATATAGGGAGGGGTGCCTGGGTGGCTCAGTCGGTTAAGCATTGGATTCTTGATCTCAGCTCAGGTCTTGATCTCAGGGTCCTGAGTTCAAACCCAGCATGAAGCCTACATTAAAAATAAATAAATAAAATAAAGAAATCTAAAGGAGGAAATTAGTTTTAGGAGAAAGATGATCAATATGTACTAAAGAAGTTGATTTCCAAGGGCTCAGTGGGCTGTCCCAAGATAAAGAAGACAAACAAGGTTAGGAGTTAGGTCAGTATTATAGAAAATTATGACAACAAATACCTTTGAAGAGAGAGAGTGCAATACTAAGGAAAGCATGAACATAAATGGGAAATTTAAAGAGAGAAAGAAATACAGAGTTAAGAGAGTTGAGCTTTGAGGTAAGTTTGCATTCGTGTAGTAGAAAGAGGAAGTGGAAGCAGGGAGAAAGAGAAGAACCAGGATGAAGAGGAATAGCAGCTCCTGAGAGGTCAGAGTTTTAGGAGGAAGGAAGATGAAGGTGCTCCATGAATCAATGATGTGGTGAGATAAAGCATAATCCCTGGTGCAGCCTTTGGGAGGAGGCAATCTGATGATTTACAGAGATCAATATCAGTGGAGGAGTGGGGGTAGAACCAGAGGAGGAGAGAGAAAGATAAGGGAATGGGTTTGTGAACAAAGACTATTTTTAAGCTTTTGACAGATTAGGCACTGAAAGGAAAGTGAGAGAAAGGACAGTAGGAAAGAGATGGATGACTGATGATTTAAGAAAGACAAAGATGATAGTGATTATTGAATTGACTGTTCTGGAACAAGTGAGAGGTGTTGATTTAAGGAGTTTAAATGCAATTAGCCATGGAAAGGAGTATATCCTCTTAAGAAAGGAGCACAGGAAGGAAGATGGCAGGAGGAGAGAGGCTGCAAGTATATACCAAATGGCCTCACTTGATTATTTCTTTAATAAATTTTTGGAGTGCAAAAAAAATTTTTTTTGGAGTGCACACTATATAAAGTACCAAGAAAGATTTCAAGACATCAAAGAATGCCCAACTTTAAAAAAATCTGTTTCAAGCATCCCATTCTCTTTCTAGCTTACATTTCCTAGTGCTCTAACAAGATTATTTGAGAAATTCAGCCCACAAATCGAATCCCATTTCATTCTCCATTACCACCCACATGCTCTCATTTCTTGTTTAAACCCAGGATAGATTTAATAGCCCATGATTACAATCACTCTCTTGTACCTCCACCTAACCCATCAGGGTCCCTCTTTGCTTGAGATATACTTGCCTGGAAAAACACTAACCCTGATGGGACCTTACTATTTGCTTTCTCCCTATCTTTTGAATGCCCCTTCTTCATGGGGAAAATTTTTGTCATGCTGGATAGGCGGCCACCAGTTGTACAAGGCTTGGGGACAAATACTTCAAAGTTATACAGTATGAGTTAAGGAAACACATCCAGAACAAGGCACACACAGCCTCCCTGTTTCTTTAGCATCTCCACAGAGAGGCATCTCATGTTCAGGAAGCATGCTGGATACAACTTTGGTTTTGTTCTTGTGAAGGGGCTCCTTCCCCCATTGCACTTCCTTCACAGAGGGCTTCAATGACAGCAACTTTATCAGGAGAGGTACATAGAGACTGCTTGGTGAATCAAGCTGCCTAGATGTCATACCAGTCATTTTCAATATTTTCTGGGCCCTGCACTTAAGGAGGCAGCTGGGGACCTTGAGTCCTTTTGGATGGTATAGTCCTACAGCCATGGGAAGAGCAATTCCCATCCAGCTAGGGGAAGAGGTCTGGGCTAGCCTATGGTTCAGGCATTCTAGGGTGAACATCTGGGGTCATTTTTGGACATTGCTTCTCCTTCATAACCTTCAATCCCCAAGACTCTTGAGTGCTCATCAGTTATATCTGGAATAGGAAGAGAGAGATGTTATTTGACTTCCACCCAACCTTTAGAGTCTAAATTAATTACATTTGTCCTGCTCCCTCAAGGATGAGCCAGATTGTCATCTACTCCCCTCACCTGAATTTATTAGCAACAAGTTCTATAGAGACCTAGAGATTGTTTCAGCAGCTGTAAACCCTCTTTTTGTCCTTTGACACGAAAGTTGGAAAAGGAGAGGAGTGTATTGATCCTCCTTATTCCACCTCTGCAGATTCTTTAGTGCCTTAGGGTCCATTGAAAGCAGAGGTGCTAAGAGCTACCATCGCTGATTCAAAGTGCCCCTGCCATTGGCATTTGAGTCTGCAGCAAACATTTGGTACACTTTTACAAAAGCCACCAGGTCACAGAGAGTAAGGCCGTCCTTGGCTATTTTTGCCTCAGACCCCAGACCCAAAGGAAAAAGAATTTGTGTTTAATAAAGAAGCCAAACTGTGGTGACCTACCTGGGGGATGGGGATGGTAAAGGATTGGGCCCTAGCCCTCTTCCTCTTGTCTGAATGGACCTGGAATAAGGTGGAGGGACCTCTGGTGCCAAGACTCTTGGGAACCATGGAAGATGTGGATGGTTTCTATTATTTTGAGCAGTGGCAGGTAAGGTGATCACTCGTAGCCTTATTGGGGAGACTGCAGGGTAAGAGTAAATGCCTTGATCTCTAGCCATAATGTGGCTGACTCCTTCCCAGGAGCTCCTCCTCACCCCATTTCTTTGGCAAGGTTTTCTTTTCTTCCCCATGGTTCTTGTGCAGACCCAAATGCTAATGGTGTTTTGCACTCTGACAACTGTGCTAGCTTTCCTATAGTACTTTTCCTCCCATCCTGGCAGTGTTCCCAGCAAAATCTTTCTGTTCCTAGGAGGACCCTAAAATTTGTAGAACCCTCAGACCCCACAAAACATGAATGTGCTCTTGGTGTCTGGCAAACTTCCAGGGAATCTGTCCAGAAACAGTCACTCACAAATTTCCAGTGATTTTGTAGGTGATTCCAAGTGGATTCAGAATCTCTAGGAGGTCTGCTCTGATTTCACACATCAACTTAAGATAGGAGTAGGCTTGTTTTTCCCCCCACTAGGTAAGTCTAGGTTTATCTTATAGTAGAAAGCCCAGCATTAACCTCTCCATATCATCTTCCAGTCATTCTTCCTGACTCACTTACATGCTATCTTCTTAGCAGTTTCTCCAGCCACAGTAGATCTGACTGTGGAGAAAGCTGTTTGAGCTTACAAATTGTTTTTATTTTTAAAATATTAAGGGGGTGCCTGGGGGGCTCAGTCAGTTAAGCGTCTGCCTTCAGCTCAGGTCATGATCTCGGGGTCGTGGGATTGAGCCCCGCATTTGGCTTCCCTGCTCAGTGGGGAGTCTGCTTCTCCCTCTCCTTCTGCCCCTCCCTCCTGCTTGTGCATGCGCACGCACGCTCTCTCTCTCTCTCAAATAAATAAATAAAATCTTTAAAAATATATGATTTCAGATTCGTTGAAGGATGGCAGTCATTTCCCTTCTTTATTGTCTTGTAAGAAATCTCCAAGAAAAAAAAAATTCAGGCAAAACACTCATGCTTTGTGGGCTGGTAACATTGAAAACTAGGTTTGGAGAGATGGATGGATAGCTGATTGGATTCAATTGTGATTGGACTAGGGATGATGGAGTTGGGGTGGGGCCAATTTGAAGAGACTAAGTCCTGATCATCAGTTCATGTTTTATTTGGAGTTGTTTTTTGTTTTGTTTTTTTTTTGAGGAAGTACATGTTTTCTTGAGGCAAAACCATCTTATCCAAAACAAGACTATCGGGAAGGTGATATTTGAGCTGAGACTTGAGGAAGGTAAAAGAGTTGCCTGTGTACAAAGACCATCAGGCAGGAGTACTCCAGGCTTTTTTTTTTTGTGAAGATTTTATTTATTTGTTTGAGAGAGAGAGTGAACGAGCAGTGGGGAGGAGCAGAAGGAGAGAGGGAGAGAGAGAGAAGCCAACTCCCTGCTGAGCAGGAAGCCCGATGCGGGGCTCAATCCCAGGACCCAGAGATCATACATGACCTGCGCCGAAGGGAGACACTTAACTGACTGAGCCACCCAGGCATCCCCACTCCAGGCTTTTTTGAGACACAGGAATGTGGTTGGAACTGAAAGAGCAAGGGGTAGAGCAGAAAGCAGTGATGTTGAGCATCAAGAGGTAATGGTGAAGGGCACCTCGGTGGCTCAGTTGGTTAAGTGGCTGCCTTCAGCTCAAGTCATGATCCCAGGGTCCTGGGATCAAGCCCTGGGCCAGGCTCCTTGCTCAGTGGGGAGTCTGCTTCTCCCTCTGCCCCTTCTCCCCCTGCTCGTGCTCTCTTTCTCTCTCAAATAAATAAATAAAATCTTGGAAAAAAAAAAAAGAGGTATGGTGGGCCAGATCATGGAGGGAGGGACTTTTAGACATTTGAAGGATTCTAAGTGGGATGGGGTAGGCATGCCCAAACTTGAAGATGGGGAAGATAAAACAGAAAAACTAAGAAATTAGGAGTATAAAAGGATTAGTAAACAGTATTAAAGGACCTCTTGAGATTTGAGATTGTGTTAATGAAGTAGTTAGCTTATGTATCTTTTTTTTAAGATTTTATTTATTTGAGAGAGAGCACGCACACGGTGGTGCTTTTTTTTTTTTTTTTTTTGGTTAAGGATGTTTCTTTTGTTTCACTGTTAAGAATGATACTTGCTATTTATTATTTACATTGAAATCCTTTATCTTACTATAGAAAATTTCTTAATGGTTTACAAGTAAAGAATTTTAAAATCATGAATGAGTGTTGAATTTCATCAAATGGTTTTTTTTGAAACCTACAAGATGATATTTTTCATTTTCATTGTTAATATTCTGAATTATATCATTAGATTTTCGGATATTGAATCGTCCTCGCATTCCTGGGATACATTCCATTTGGTCATGAGGTATTATTCTTTTAATATATTGCTTTATTTGGTTGGATAACATCCTATGTAGCTTTCATCTATGTTTATAACTAAAGATGACCTATAGCTTAATTTTCTGTTGTTCTTTTCTGATGTTGTTACCAGAGATAATAGCCTCACCTGAGTAGCTTTCTAACTTTTTCTATACTCTGAAAGAATTAGCATTAATAAGAGTTAACTGTTTCTTAAAAATTTGCTAGATTTGCCTATCATATGATGTATCTTTTGGGCTTTTAGGGGTCATACTTTGAACTGGATTCTTATATTTTTGTGTTTATGCTTTCTAGTTTTTCTTGGGTCCATTTTGGATATGTTTCCTCTGTAGAAAATAATTCTCTTTTGAAAATTTTGATGTCAAGATGCTAATAAGTTTCTCTTTAGAGATTTAAAAATTTTTTCTACTGTATTACTAGATTTGTGCACTATTTAATTCTATATTTCTTTTTTTATTGAGATATAATTAACAGGCAATTTTATATTAGATTCAGGTATACAATGTAATAATTTAACAATTCTATTTATTATCCAGTGTTCAACATGATAATGTGTAGAATTGTTGAATCACTATATTGTACACCTGAAACTAATATAACACTGTATGTTAAGTATATTGGAATTAAAATAAATTATAAAAGTTAAAAAAATTTAAAAAGTATTTCTTGTTTCTTTTTTGTTTATTTCTTAAATTTCACATATGAGTGAAATCATATAATATTTGTCTTTCTCTGTCTGATTTATTTTACTTAGTATTATAACCTCTAGGTCCATCCATGTTTTTACATGTGGCAAGGTCTCATTATTTTTTTATGGCTGGTAATATTCCATCTCTTCTTTATCCATTCATTTATTGATGGACAGTTAGGTTACTTCCGTATCTTGGCTATTGTAAATAATGCTTCAATAAACATAGGGGTGCTATGTCTTTGAAAATAAGTGTTTTTATATTCTTTGGGTAAGTACCCTGTAGTGGGATTAGTGGATCATATGGTAATTGTGCTTTTAATTTTTGGAGGAAACTCTATACAGTTTCCCACAATGGTTGCACCAATTTGCATGTCTACCAACAAACAGTACACAAGGGTTCCTTTTTCTCCACATCCTTGCCAACACTTGTTATTTCTTCCTTTTTATTTTAGCCATTCTGACATGTGTAAAGTGATATCTCATTGTGGTTTTGATTTGCATTTCCCTGATGAGGAGTGATGTTGAGCATCTTTTCATGTGTCTATTGGCCATCTAAATGTTGGTCTTTGGAAAAATTTCTATTCAGGTTCTTTGCCCATTTTTTAATCAGATTTGTGTGTGGTTTTGTCTGTTTGTTTATTTTTGTTGTTGAGTTGTATAAGTTCCTTATATATTTTGGATATTAACCCCTTATCAGATATATCATTTGCAAATACCCTCTCCCATTGATAGGTTGCCTTTTTGTTTTGTTGATGGTTTCCTTGGCTGTGCAGCAGCTTTTTATTGTGCTCTAGTCCCAATCATTTATTTTTGCCTTTGTTTCCCTTGCCTGAGGAGACAGATCTAGAAAAATGTTTCTATGACCGGTGTCAAAGAAATTACTGCCTATGCTTTCTTCTAGGAACTTTATGGTTTCAGGTCTCCCCATTTAGGTCCTTAATATTTTGAGCTTATTTTGTGTATGGTATAAGAAAGTGGTTCACTTTCATTCTTTTTTATGTAGCTGTCCAGTTTTGCCAGCACCATCTGTTGAAGAGACTGTCTTTTTCCCATTGCATATTCTTGCCTGTTTTGTCATAGATTAATTGACCATAGAAGCATGGGTTTATTTCTGGGCTCTCTTTTCTGTTCCATTGACTTATGTGTCTGTTTTTGTGCCCGTACCATACTATTTTGATTACTACATCTTTGTAATATATCTTGAAATCTGGGGTGGTGATACCTCCGGCTTTGTTTTTCTTTCTCAAGATGTCTTTGGCTATTCAGTCTTTTGTGGTTCCATACAAATTTTAGGATGATTTGTTCTAGTTTTGTGAAAAATGTTGTTGGTATTTTGATAGAGATTGCATTAAATCTATAGATTGCTGTGGGTAGTATGACATTTTAACAATATTGGTTCTTTTAATCCATGAGCATGAAATATCTTTTCATTTGTTTGTGTCATCTTCAATTTCTTTTATCAATTTTTTTTTAAAGATTTTATTTATTTATTTGAGAGAGAGAGAATGAGAGAGACAGCAAATGAGAGGGGGGAGGGTCAGAGGGAGAAGCAGACTCCCTGCCGAGCAGGGAGCCCGATGCGGGACTCGATCCAGGGACTCCAGGATCATGACCTGAGCCGAAGGCAGTTGCTTAACCAACTGAGCCACCCAGGCGCCCCTTTTATCAATGTTTTATAGTTTTCAGAGTACAGGTCTTTCACCTCCTTGATTAAGTTTATTCCTAGGTATTTTAATATTTTTAGTGCAATTGTACATGGGATTGTTTTCTTAATTTCTCTTTCTGCTGCTTTATTATTTGTGTATAGAAGTGCAATGGATTTCTGTACATTGATTTTGTATCCTGAGACCTTACTGAATTCATTTGTCAGTTCCAGCAGCTCTTTGGTGGTCTTTAAGGTTTTGTTTACACAGTATCATGTCATCTGCAAATAATGACAGTTTTTGCCAATTTGGATGTTGTTTATTTCTTTTTCTTATCTGATTCTGTGGCTAGGACTTTCAGTACTGTGTTGAATAAAAGTGGTGAGAATGGATGTCCCTGTCTTGTTCCTGATCTTAGAGGAAAAGTTCTCAATTTTTCACCATTGAGTATGATGTTAGCTATGGGTTTTTCATATATGGCCTTTATTATGGTCAAAATAAATCTGTTTTGAATCCATCAAGAATGGATGTTGTACTTTGTCAAATGTTTTTTCTGCATCTATTGAGATGATCATATCCTTTCTCTTGTTGATATGATGTATCATGTTGATTGATTTGTGAACTTTGAATCATCCTTGCATCCCGGGAATAAATTCCACTTGATGATGGTGAATGATTTTTTTAATGTGTTGCTGGATTCAGTTCACTAATATTTTGTTGATGATTTTTGTATCTATGTTCTTCAGAGATATTGGCCTGCAGTTCTCTTTTTCATGGTGTCTTTATATGGTTTTGATATCAAGGTAATGCTGGCCTCATAGAATGAATTTGGAAATTTTCCTTCCTCTTCTATTTTTTGGAATAGTTTGACAAGAATAGGTATTAACTCTTCTTTAAAAGCTTGGTAGAATTCACCTGTAAAGCCATCTGGTTCTGGACTTTTTTGGAAGCTTTTTGATTACTGATTTAATTTCATTGCTATTAATTGGTCTGTACAAATTTTCTGTTTCTTTCTGATTCAGTTTTGGAAGATTATATATTTCTAAGAATTTATCCATTTCAACTAGGTTGACCAATTTGTTGGCATATAATTTTTCATAATATTATCTTATAATCCTTTTTATTTCTGGGGTGTCAGTTATTTCTTCTCCTTTGTTTCTGTTTTATTTATTGGGAGTCCTCTCTTTTTTCTTGATAAGTCTGGCTAAAGGTTTATCAATTTTGGTTATCTTATTCTAGTTTCATAGAGCTGTTCTATTTTTTTTTTTTTAGTCTCTATTTCATTTATTTCTGCTCTTTTTATTTCCTTTTTTCTACTGACTTTGAGCTTTGTGTGTTTTTTTTTTTTCCCCTAGCTCCTTTAGGTGTCAGTTTAGGTTGTTATTTGAGATTGTTCTTGCTTCTTGAGGTAGACCCATATTGCTATAAACTTCCCTCTTAGGACAGCTTTTGCTGCATACCAAAGATTTTGGACTGTTGTTTTTTTGTTTGTTTGTTTTGATTGGTCTCCATGTATTGTGTGGCTTCCTCTTTGATTTCTTCACTGACCCATTTATTGTTTAATAATATGTTATTTGGCATCCACGTATTTTAATTTGTCCAGATTTTTTCTTGATTTCTAGTTTCATACTGTTGTGGTCAGAAAAGATACATGATATGATTTCAGTCTTTTTGCATTTATTGAGACTTGTTTTGTGGCCTATTATTATCTATTCTGGAGAATGTTCCATGTGCACTTGAAAAGAATGTGTATTCCACTGTTTGGGGATGGAATGTTCTGAATTTATCTGTAAGGTCTATCTGGTCCAATGTGTCCTTTCAAAGCCACTGTTTCCTTGTTGATTTTCTGTCTGCATGATCTATCCATTGATGTAGTAGGGGTTAAAGTCCCCTGCTATTATTGTATTACTGTCAATTTCTTCCTTTATGTCAATCAATAGTTACTTTATGTATTTAGGTACTCCCATATTGGGTGCATATTTACAGTTGTTATATTCTCTTATTGGATGGTTCCCTTTATCATTATGTACTATCCTTGTCTCTTCTTATAGATTTTGTTTTAAAGTCTATTTTGTCCAATATAAGTATTGCTACCACAGCTTTCTTTCCACTTCTATTTGCATGGTAAATGTTTTTCCATCCCTTTACTTTCAATCTGCATGTGTCTACATCTGAAGTGAATCTCTTATAGGCAACATATAGATGGGTCTTGCTTTTTTATCCATTGAGTCACTCTGTGTCTTTTGATTAGAGTATTTAGTCCATTTACATTTAAAGTAATTATTGAAAAAAGTAATTATTGATAGGTGTGCACTTATTGCCATTTTGCTATTTGTTTTACATTTGTTCTCTGTTCCTTTCTTCTTCCTTTGCTCTGTGCCTTTGTGGTTTGATGGCTTTCTTTAGTGATATGTTTGGATTCCTTTCTCTTTATTTTTATGTATGTATTACAGGTTTTTGATTTTTGGTTACCATTAGGTTTACATATAACATCTGCATATAGCAGTCTATATTAAGTTGATGGTCACTTAAGTTTGAACACATTCTAAAAGCACTAAATTTTTACTTCCCCTCCCATGTTTTATGTATATGATATCACATTTTATATACTTTTGTTCTGTTAATCCCTTGACTGTTTTTTATAGATTTAGTTAATTTTACTGTTTTTGTGGTTTAACCTCCATACTAGTTTTATAAGTGATTAACCTACTACTTTTGTTATATGTTTGCATTTGCCTGTGAAATTTTTTCCTTTTATAATTTTTGTATTCCTGATTATGGCCTTTTCTTTCCACTCAAACAATTCCCTTTAGTTTTCTTATAAGCCTGCTTTAGGGGTGATGAACTCGTTTAACTTTTGTTTGTCTGGGAAACTCTTTGTCTCTCCTTTTATTCTGAATGATAATGGTGCTAGGTAGAGTATTCTTGGTTGCAGGGTTGTTTCTTTAGGTACTTTGAATATATCATGCCACTCCCTTCTGGCCTGCAAAGTTTCTACTGAAAAATTAGCTGATAGCCTTTTGGGGTTTTCTTCATATGTAACAGTTTTTTTTTTTCTCTTTCTGCTTTTAAAATTCTCTCTTTATCCCTACTTTTTGCCATTTTAATTATTACATGTCTTGGTGTGGACCTCTTTGGGTTAATTTTGTTGGGTACTCTCCGTGCTTCCTGGACCTAGATGTCTGTTTCCTTCCCCAGATTAGGGAAGTTTTTAGTTATTTCTTCAAATAAATTTTCTGCCCCCCTTTTCTCTCTCTTATTCTGAGGTCCCTATAATGCAAATGTTATTACTCTTGATGACATCATGGAGTTCCCTTAACCTATTCTCATTTTTTATTTTTCTTTTTTCTTTCTGCTGTTCAGCTTTGTTGCTTTCTGTTACCCTGTCTTCCAGGTTACTGATCAGCTCTTCTGCCTCCTCTAATCTGCTATTGATTCCCTCCAGTGTATTTTTTTATTTCAGGTATTGAGTTCTTTATCTCTGATTGGTTCTTTTTTATATTTTCTATCTCTTTGTTGAAGGTCTTACTGAGATCCTCCACTCTCTTCTCAAGTCCTTAAGTATTTTTATGATCACTAAACTTTGAATTTTTATCAGGCATATTGCCTATCTCCATTTCATTGAGCTGTTTTGCTGTGGTTTTGTCCTTTTCTTTATTTCTTTTTTTTTTTAGGATCCTAAGTGTTTAATTCTGATTTTATTTGTCAGAGAGAGAGAGAGAGGGAGAGCACAGGCAGAGGGAGAAGCAGTCTCCCCACTGAGCAAGGAGCCCAATGCGGGACTCCATGCCAGGACCCTGGGATCATGACCTGAGCTGAAGGCAGACACTTAACCTACTGAGCCACCCAGGCATCCCTTATTTTTTATATATTTTTTAATTTAAATTCAATTAATTAACATATAATGGATTATTGGTTTCAAAGGTAGAGTTCAGTGATTCATCAGTCTTATATAATACCCCAGTGCTCATTACATGATGTGCCCTCCTTAATGTCCATCACCTAGTTACCCCATCCCCCCACACCCCTCCCCTCCAGCTACCCTCAGTTTGTTTCCTATGATTAAGAGTCTCTTATGGTTTGTCTCCCTCTCTGATTTTGTCTTGTTTTATTTTTTCCTCTCTTCCCCTATGATTCTCTGTTTTGTTTCTTAAATTCCACATATGAGTGAAATCATATAGTATTTGTCTTTCTCTAGTTGACTTATTTCGCTTAGCATAGTAACCTCTAGTTCCATCCACATTGTTGCAAATGGCAATATTTCATTTTTTTGATGGCTGAGTAGTATTCCATTGTGTGTGTGTGTGTGTGTGTGTGTGTGTGTGTGTGTGTGTTATCCATTCATCTGTTGATGGACATCTGGACTTTCTCCATAGTTTGGCTATTGTGGACATTGTTGCCATAAACATTGGAGTGCACGTTCCCCTTCAGATCACTACATTTTTATCGTTGGGATAAGTACCCAGAAGTGCAATTGCTGGGTCATAGGGTAGCTCTATGTTCAACTTTTGAGGAACCTCTATAGTGTTTTCCAGAGTGGCTGCACCAGCTTGCATGCCCACCAACAGTGTAAGAGGATTCTCCTTTCTCCAGATCCTTGCCAACATCTGTCATTTCCTAACTTGTTAATCTGAGCCATTCTGACTGGTGTGACCTGGTATCTCATTGTGGTTTTGATTTGTATTTCCCTGATGCCAAGTGATGTGGAGCATTTTTCATGTGTCTGTTGGCCATTTGTATGTCTTCTTTGGAGAAATGTCTGTTCATGTCTTCTGCCCATTTCCTGATTGGATTATTTGTTCTTTGCGTTTTGAGTTTGGTAAGTTTTTTATAGATTTTGGATACTAGGCCTTTATTTGATAAGACATTTGCAAATATCTTGTCACATTCTGTCGGTTGTCTTTTGGTTTTATCAACTGTTTCCTTTGCTGTGCAAAAGCTTTTTATCTTGATGAAGTCCCAATAATTCATTTTTGCCTTTGTTTCCCTTGCCTTTGGCGATGTTTCTAGGAAGAAGTTGCTGCAGCTGAGGTCGAAGAGGTCGCTGCCTGTGTTCTCCTCTAGGATTTTGATGTATTCCTGCCTCACATTTAGATCTTACATCCATTTTGAGTTTATCTTTGTGTGTGGTGTAAGGAAGTGATCCAGTTTCATTCTGCATGTGGCTGTCCAATTTTCCCAACACTGTTTGTTGAAAAGACTGTCTTTTTTCCACTGGATATTCTTTCCTGCTTTTTTGAAGATTAGTTGACCATAGAGTTGAGGGTCCATTTCTGGGGTCTCTATTCTGTTCCATTGATGGTGTCTGTTTTTGTGCCAGTACCATACTGTCTTGTTGATTACAGCTTTGTAATAGAGCTTGAAGTCTGGAATTGTGGTGCCACCAGGTTTGGTTTTCTTTTTCAACATTCCTTTGGCTATTTGGGGTCTTTTCTGGTTCCAGATTTTGTCCTTTTCTTTCATTTGGGACATATTCCTCTGTTTCATTTTGTCAAATTCTCTGTGTTTGTTTCTATGTATTAGGAAAGTCAGCTATGTCTCCTGATCTTGGAAAGTGGTGACCCTATAAAGAAGAGGTCCTGTGGTGCCCTATAGCACAATGGCCCTTGTTCACTAGAACCAGGCACTTCAGAAGTGTCTACTCTGTGGGCTCTGTGCATCCTACTATTGTGGCTGAGCTACACCTTAACTCTATTTTTAGATAAACATATGGAAATTTGGGGAAATCATCATAGCTTGATGAATTATCACAGTTAGCTCTTCTGATGGCTATGTAACCAGCACCTAGGTTCAAAACAAGAATATTAACATGCTCCAGAGGCTTCCTTATGCCCCCACTCACAACCTCTGTCTTTCCCAAAGGTAACCACTACTCTAACTTCTAATATAGATTACTTTGCCTCATTTTTATCTTTATAAAAATGGAATCATGGAATAGCTATTCTTTTGAGTCTGGATGATTTTGCTCAGTATAATGATTATAAAGTTATTCTTATATTTCTGTGTAATTTTTTAATCTTCATTGCTGTATTATATTCCATAGTATGAATATACCATAACGTATTTATCCATTCTACTGTTGATGGGCTTATAGGTTGTTTCCAGTATTTGGCTACTGGAAATAATGTTGTTATAAACATTCTTGGAGGTGACTTTCAGTGCAGAGTCATGCACATTACCTAGACATGTGGTAACAGTCATATCGCATGTATGTGTTCAATTTTACACATGCAGATGCTCAATTTTAGTATATACTGTCCAAATAGTTTTCCAAGGTGAATCTAACAATTTCCATTCTCTTTATTAGAGTATGACCCTTCCCATTGTTCCATGTCTACACCACCTCTTGTTTTGTCAATCTTATAAACTTTTAGCCTTCCTCTGAGTGTGCAATAATATTCCATAGTGGTATTTTATTTGTAACTTTCTAATAATTTTTGCGACATTAATTTTCAGACTTTTTATGTTCTTCCTTTTAGGCTTTGTTTAAACACTGCCCTGAAGATATAACCTTTAGGACACCCACCCCAAGACTGAGTGATTGAATAGACCTCCAAGGAACAGCGCCAGGTACCGACTGAGGAGCATCACAGGCTCAGCCACTGTTAGTTCTAGGCAACTCTTCTACCCAGAGCGTTGTTCCTTGGTGAATCAGCAAGCCTAACAAACATTATCATTTCACTTGCATAAAGGTCCACTGGTGGTTCTTAGTGACTCAGATACTCAAACGCATTTTTTAAAAAGTAGCATTTTCCAGCATCCTCAACTACCTAGAACATACTGAAAACCTTTGGAGTTTGGTGCTTATTAATGGAAGCTATGAAGTCTAAGACCAACTGTGCTCAGAACCCGAGTTGTGCCATAATGATATTTCATCCAACCAAAGAAGAGTTTAATGATTTTGATAAATATATTGCTTACATGGAATCCCAAGGCGCACACCGAGCAGGCCTCGCCAAGGTGATTCCACCCAAGGAATGGAAAGCCAGACAGACCTACGATGATATCAGTGACATCTTAATAGCCACTCCCCTCCAGCAGGTGGTCTCCGGGCAGGCAGGTGTGTTTACTCAGTACCATAAAAAGAAGAAAGCCATGACAGTGGGGGAGTATTGCCATTTGGCGAACAGCAGAAAGTATGGGACTCCACCACACTCGGATTTTGAGGACTTGGAGCGAAAATACTGGAAAACCCGTCTGTACGATTCTCCGATCTATGGCGCTGACATCAGCGGCTCCTTGTTTGACGAAAACACGAAGGAGTGGAACCTTGGACACCTGGGAACCATTCAGGACCTGCTGGAGCAGGAGTGCGGCGTGGTCATCGAGGGCGTCAACACCCCCTACCTGTACTTTGGCATGTGGAAGACCACCTTCGCCTGGCACACGGAGGACATGGACCTTTACAGCATCAACTACCTGCACTTCGGGGAGCCCAAAACTTGGTACGCGGTGCCCCCAGAGCACGGCCAGCGCCTGGAACGCCTGGCCACGGAGCTCTTCCCGGGCAGCGCCCGCGCCTGCGAGGCCTTCCTGCGGCACAAGGTGGCTCTCATCTCGCCCACCGTCCTCAAGGACAACGGGATCCCCTTCAGTCGGATCACGCAGGAGGCTGGCGAGTTCATGGTGACGTTTCCCTATGGCTACCACTCTGGCTTCAACCATGGCTTCAACTGCGCAGAAGCCATCAACTTCGCCACCCCGCGCTGGATCGATTATGGCAAGGTGGCCTCCCAGTGCAGCTGCGGGGAGGCCCGGGTCACCTTTTCCATGGACGCCTTCGTGCGCATCCTGCAGCCCGAGCGCTATGAGCTGTGGAAGCGCGGGCAGGACCGGGCTGCCGTGGACCACACGGAGCCCGCGGCGCTGGGCAGCCGGGAGCTGCGCGCCTGGAGGGAGGTGCGCGCCCCCGGGAGAGCCGCGCTGGGCCTGAGGCACCTCCCCCCGCGCCGCGCCCCGCACGCCCCGCGGCCGGTGGCCGCTGGCCCGGGCACCCGCCGCCGCACCTCTCTGCGCCCGGCCTCCGCGCGCCCCTTGCCCGCGCAGAGCTCTTCCTCTGATGCGCAGTCCGGGGCTGTCCCCGCCCGCACCTCCCGGGAGTCTGGCCCCAGCCGGCCGCCGCCCCCCAACCCCTCTGCCCCAGATCTCCAGCCCCCCACTGGCAGGTGTGGTCCTGGTCGTCGTCCTCGGGAACAGGGTGCTCAGGGGCCTAGCATCCAGGCCCGGGCCAAGAGGCGCCTATCGGTGGGAACAGGGCACGCAGCTCAGCACTGCAAGGCTCAGCCCCTTCCTGTGGATGGAGGCTGGATGGACAAGCCCGCACCACCGAGCCCTGGGCTCCAGCGAGCGGCTGAGGCTTCCGGGTCCGGCTGTGCCCTTGTCCCCTAATCCCAGGGGACACCTTTGTAACCCACTGCTCTTGTGTGTGGAGGCTCCTTGAGACTGGCCACATTTACGTCAGAGCTTTGGGCGAGCTTGCAGGTCGCTGGTCTTGCTTGAGAGTCCTATGATGTTGCCACTGATGCGTTGAGTCCATGTTCTTTACCAAGTTCGCCATAGTTTGTTCTTTCTGCCAGACCCTGGAATGTCTTTGGACACTGCTGAATCCCACCCATGTCACCAGCTGAGGTTTCATCCAGTAGGCACTCTTGTGTCTCTGTGAGCTGGGTCCTGCTGAGGTGGCCAGAGCCTCATCTCCCCCAGACTCCTATCCTCTGGGTCAACTATGAATGCTGCTGGGTTTTGGTTCTCCTCAATCTCCCTCCCTTTCCTCTCCCACCTCCCTTACCCCTATCCTTGAAAAACTAGGCTCTTTTGACCAAATGGGTCAGTAGAGGCTCGGAAAATAATTTATCATCTTTCTGAGTCTTTGATGTATTCAATATGTGTTATCACCAGTATTTGTTCACAAATATATTAAAGATAACCAAAATGTTCAAATCTGACTTTGTTTCTAATAAATATTGTCCATTCAACCAATTGAGGGGTGGAGGTTATTCTCTTCTGTACTTTTCTTGATAATTATATTAAAACATTTTAAGCAAGACTGATTTTTATTGGCTGGCTGCATTGTGTGGTGTTGATGAATGAGTTTGGTGTATGGTTCTTGGGCACTAGCTGACTGGGTGGGTGCAGGGGATTTGGTTTGCAGCTCTACCTTAAGGATGATTTGTAAGAAGCACCTGGTGCTTTGCTGGGTAGGAGCACCCGAGTTCCTGGGAGGCAAGCATGCCAAGGACTAACGTGCCATCATCGGAATATCTTCCCCCCAAGTCTGCACTGCCTTTTCAATGCTGTATGCATATTTCACATAGCAAATTCATTGATTCATCCCAGTAAGCATGCACACAAATGAATGAACAAGATAATTTCACCTGGTACTCTGCTGTGAAGAAACTGAAGGGGATGGGATGCTAGAGCAGAATGGGCAGGAGTGGCCTGGGTTCCAGTAGTCAGGGGAAGTTGCATTAAGCAGTAGACCTTTTCCAAGACCCAATTGACTCAATGGAAAGCTGGAGCTGATTTCACTTAGAGGAAGCCATCTTTGTAATTGACCTAACATGGAACTTAAGTTTTCTCAGGGAGAGAAAGAAAGCTCTTTGTGACTGGGCATAGAGTGGAAGGAGAGAGGCAGGGTCCAGGGTATGCAGGCCCTCATGGTTCATGTCCAGTATTTGAGTTTTTTTCAACTTGAAATGAGAAGGCATTGGAAGTTTGAAACAGCCCTTGACATGCTGTGCTTTATATATTTAAACAATCAGCTTAGTTCTGTGACAATGCGGGGGCAGGAGAAGTAGAAGATCTAAGTAATAGCAGTGAGATGTGATCATTTCGATGTCAGTATTGAAAATACACAGAAGCAGAAAAACTCAGGATAAATCTTAGAAGTCGAAAATGATGGCTTGGCTACAGAAGGAAACATTTCAGAGAAGCAAACCACCGCTCCCCTCCCTCTAGCTCTCCCCCACAGAATTTCAGTAGAGCTCTGGAATTCAAAGCCCCACATAAACCTGAAGGCCAGAGTTATGACAAGGTAGTGTTGGTTTGAAGTTTGGATCAAAGAGCAGCAAGAAGCTGTGTCTCATTTCTACACCAGGCAGCGAGGCAACTTTGTCTTTCCAAATGTCACAGGAGATGGAAGTGTACTCTTCAGAAAACCGAGGCTGAGAGGCTGAACTTGGGGAGCCCCAGCATGGTGGAAGATGGGAGGGAGATGCTTGAGTGGAAAGGAGTTGAAGGCAGGTATTGAGAGAATAGAAGCCCAGGATGGAGGTTGACCAGAACCCCTGGGAAGGGAGTAGCCCGAGAGTGCAACTGGACCCGAAGTAGATCTTACATGAGCAAGGAATAAACTTCTACGTGAGAAGCAACTCAGATCTTGAGGGTTTTTTGTCTTTCAGCATAGATCAACATGGGTACAGCAGTGCAGAGAAAAGAATTCTAAAAAGTCCAAGGTCAATACCTGGCTCATATTCCTACTTTTAATTTTAGAAATTGAAATTCTCATAATATTTCAGGAATATCACAATCCCTTCCCTGGCAGATAGATGCTCTGGAAAGCCTAACATTAAAAAGGGTGGGGACAGTTAGAAGGGGAAGAAACAAAAATGATTTTCAGAATATATTGTTCCCATTGCACTCCTATGTTTTCACTCAGTTATTTTCATATATTTTTATTTCCCTGGCTCAGTAAGGACGAGCAATGTTAAGAATATAATTTAGCTGTATCGGTATACTGTTTTCTAAACTAGTATTTGTGAAAGGACTGGGAGCTGGGTGGTGTTGAAGGGGCTTCTTCAAGCAATTTTATTCAAAATTCTATTTTATTTTTTGTCAACGCACTCAATTTGGACACTCAGTTTGGACCACTCTTCTCAATAAAAGACACCCCTCTCCAGCTGTTTCTCCATGTCCAATAAGTTTTTCCTATACTCAATCTTGGAAAAACCAGGGGCATCCATCATAACAATTGTATAAAGGCCAGGATAATACCACTTTTGTTCTCACACCATGATCTCTCCTAGGCCTCTCTTCACTGCTGAGAAATAACAATCATGAGTTCAATGTATATTCAAGTTTATGGACAAAAGCATATGCAGCTAATGGTAACATGGCACATGTGGCTTTATTAGTTTATCCCATTACCTTTTTAAAAAGTCAATATGACATTTACAAGCTCTAAAGACATTGCTATATGTAGATCTTAGTCAGGCCAACAAAGTAAACTAGATCTGGTATAGATTTTTATTTTATTCATTCCCTTGTTGATGGACAATAAGATTATTTCCAAATATTTGTTAATTCAAACAATGCTTTACTGAACAGCTTTGTACAAAGAAATAGAATTACTGGGTTGTATTTATGTTCGTTTTCAACTTTCTTAGAACAGTCAGATTGGCCTCCCAATTTATATCTCCACTGGCAGTGTGGGAGAGTTCTGGTTTCCCCATATCTTGGCCCATTTAAAAAATTATCACATGCTTTTATTAGTCCTAATATAAATGAGTAAAAACTAGTATCTCATTGTATTTGTCTCAATGCTAGTAATCCTGCACATCTTTTCATATTTATTGGCCATTTGGATTTGTGTGTGTATGTATTATTGCCTACTTTTGGGGGGTTGACTTTTATTTTTATTGATCTGTAGAAGTTTTGTGACATTCAGGATACTAATTCATTGTCTTTTTTTATGGTGAAAAACTTCTAGACTGTAATTTCTTTTTAATTTTTTTATGTCATTGAGTTAAGGTTCTGAAGAGAAACACATAAATACATATATGAAGAGCTTTTATTGTTATAGGATTTGATTCATGTTGTTACAGAGGCCAAGAAATCCTGTGATCTGCTAGATTGATGTTCTGCAAGTTATAGAACCAGAAATATGGTGGTGTGATTCAGCAGGAGTCCAAAGTCCTGAGAATCTGGGAGCTAATGGTTTAAGACTGAATCTGGGTCTTGTCAACCTTAAAAATAAAAACCAGTTATTTTAGCGGCAAAAGATGGGTTTATTTGGAAGTAAAAGAGCATTGCAGTCCAGACAAACAAGCCGGGGCAAAACCATAGGCAAGTCCAGGGAACAATGGAGAGACACGCTTTTTTAAGGAGAAAGGGTAAGTTGGGAAAGCTGTTATAAACTAAAAGTGCACCGGAATAAACTGGAAGTTTCAAGTGTGGTGGCTTTTCATTGGCTGAGCTTTTGCCTGAGATGAGAAAAGTGTCTCTTCTTCCAGCCAGAATGCAATAGTACCCACCTGCAAGATGGAGTATAAGGTCAAGTCTGTCTGTTCTGTTGGGTCTGTAATTGACATGAGTGGTAGGGCGTGAGAGCTCCCCCTGCCAATTTCCCCCCAGCTCCACCCCGACTCCATTTTAGTGAGGTTTCCCATTACTAATTTTCACAGTCTAAAATCCTGGGAGCCAGAAGGACCTATGTCTGATGTCCCAGGTCAGGCAAAGATGATGTGTCAGCTCAAGCAGCGAGACTGAATTTACGTTTTCTCTGCTCTTTTGTTCTATTCCGGCTCTTGATGGCTTGGATCAGCCCACCCATATTGGTGAAGGTGATCTTTACTCAGTTTACTGATGCAAATGCTAATCTCTTTCTGAGACAGACATACAGACACACCCAGAAATAATTTCTTCACCAGCTACCTGAGCATCTCTAGCCCAATCAAGTCAACACATAAAATTAACCATCAGAGTCATGACATTGGAATCAGTTAAATATACCTGATACTTCTCATGGCGCTTTTGGTTCTTTAAGACATTTTTTTCACCCTGAGTTCAAAAAGACATTCTTCAATATTTTCTCTGTTAAAGCTCTGTTTTGAATCTTCAGTCTGCAATCCACCTCAAATTTATGTAAGTGGTATGAGGTAGAGTTCTATTTTTTTTCTCTCAAAAGTAGTACATTTCCCCCCACCAGTTTAGTGCACCAACTCCATTATATTTAGATTCCCACTTGTACAGTATCTGTGTCTGGCCTCTCTGTCTTGTACGCAGATGTATTTGTTCATTGCAATTCAATTGTCACAGTCTGATAATGGAGAAGTCACCCTTCTTTGTCCTCCTTTTAAGGAATAATCTTGGAGATTCTTGTTTGAATTTCCAACTCCACCACTTAATGTCACCTTGACTCAATTTCCTCACCTGAGAAACCTGAGGATTACTTGGAGGATTTCCCTGATCTGGTCATTATGAAGATTCAATGAATTATTCTATGCAGACTATTTTGAACAGTGTCCGGCATTTGAGAGTCACCATATGTGTTAGCTACTTTTAATAATATATGTACTATTACAGGTAAAGAGGGACTTCTGTTCATCAAAAGATATGGAAAAGAGGGGCGTGTGGGTGGCCCAGTTGGTTAAGCATCCGACTCTTGATTTCGGCTCAGGTCATGATCTCAAGGTTGTGAGATGGGTTTCCGTTCTGCCCCGCCCCCCAGCACTCTCTCTCTCTCTCTAAAATATATATATATATATATATATATATATATGAAAAAGGCAAATCAAGGAGAGGAAACAGATATTGTATTGCTCATATCCAAGAAAGAGCTAATATCTAGAATATATAAAGAACTGCTGCAAGGAAAGACAGACAGTCCAGCAGAAAAATGGACAAAATACTTGATTAAGCACTTAACGAAGGAGCAAGTCCTAGTGGCCAAGAAGCATATGAAAAAATCGCTCACCCTCCGTAGTAGTCAGGGAAATGCAACTCATAGTGGGATACTCCTACACCATCCATCTGATTGGCTAAAACTAAAAGGGCTGATAAATCATCAAAGGTTTGCAAGAGTGAAGAACAACCAGGACCCTCATATGCAGCTAGTGAGTGTGTACATTGGCAAAAATGACCAAAAAAACAATTTGGCAAGATAAAGGGTGAATTCACATTCTATGACCAAGAAATCCATTTTTAGGTATGAATGCATGTGTGTGCTCCAATCGATGTGTTGGAGAATTCAGAGCAAAGCTGTTTGTAAGGGACCAGAAGCAGAGGCAACCTACAGGCCCATCACAGCATAAATGTGTATATGGTGAATACTGGACAGCCCTGAAACAGAACAGAGTCCAGCTACGTGCAGCAACATAAAAATGAGAAGAATACATGAAGGTACATAAAGTAGGATTCTTTTGATATGTTTATATAAAGTTTTCAAAAATGGGCACAATTTTAATTTTATATTGCTTCCCAAAATCAATAGGCCTGTCGTTAGGGTCGGATTAGTCTAGAAGGCAGTGTGGGCTGTAATCCCAGAGGAGAAATGCAAGGCAAGTTCCTGGCTGCCTGGTGATGTTCTCTTCTCTTGACCTGGGTGGTAGTTCCATTTTTGTTTATAATTGTTCATTAAACAGTACATATATGCTTTATAAATTTCTGTAAGCACTCTGTATTTCATAATTTTAAAATATTAAAAAAAATTGCTTTCTGCTCTAAAAAAATTAAGTCATGCAGTCGTTCATAAAATCATTTGATTTATATTGTTTTGTAGACTTTAAAAAATCTAGATTATATTTCTAATATTTTTCATTCTAATATCATTTATGGATAGCTTCTTTTGTTTATTATTTATTTTTTATATTTAGTAATACTTTTTTTAGAACAGTTTTATTTATTTATTTATTTTTATTTTTTTTATTTCATTACGTTATGTTAGTCACCATACATTACATCATTAGTTTTTGATGTAGTGTTCCATGATTCATTGTTTGCGTATAACACCCAGTGTTCCACGCAGTACGTGCTCTCTTTAATACCCATCACCAGGCTAACCCATCCCCCACCCCCCTGCCCTCTAGAACCCTCAGTTTGTTTCTCAGAGTCCATAGTCTCTCATGGTTCATCTCCCCCTGCGATTTCCCCCCTTCATTTTTCCCTTCCTGCTCTCTTCTTCTTTTTTTTTTTTAAACATATAATGTATTATTTGTTTCAGAGGTATTTATTTATTTTAAGATTTTTATTTATTTGAGAGTGAGAGAGAGAGCATGAGCAGGGGGCAGGGGTAGAGGGAGAGGGAGAAGCAGACTCCCCACTGAGCAAGGAGCCCAATGTGGGGCTCCATCCCAGGACCCCACGATCATGACCTCTTTTCCCCTAACTAACATCTTAATTCCCATGGTGCATTTGTTACAATTAATGAATGAATATCAATGTTATTATTTACTAAAGGCCATAGTTTATTCAGATTTCCTCAGGTTTTACCCAATGTTCTTTTTCTGTTCCAAGATGCCATCCAAGCTACCACATTACATTTAGTTTTTAAATGTCTCCTTAGGTTTCTCTCGTCTGTAACAGATTCTCAGACTTTCCTTGTTTCTCACAAAAATGTTTATATAGAAACTTGACAATTTGGGGGAGTACTGGTCAACTCTATGGTAGAATGACCTCTGTCGGAATTTGTTTTTCTTATGATTACCCTTGGTTTATGTGTTCTTTGGAGGAAGATTACAGAGGTCCAGTGCCATTTGTATCACATCTTATCAAGGGTGAATACTATCAACATAACTGATGACTCTAGATGTTGACTTGGCTGAAATAGTGTTTGTCAGGGCACTCCATTGTCAAAGTACTCCCCCCACCCTCACTCGCCACCCTGCACCCATGAAGGCACTCAGGATTCACAGCGCACACTCAGGTAGCAGGGTGTCATGCTCTCCTCCTTTAGGGTGGAGTATATGTAATTTATCTGGAATCTTCTGCAGGACAGAGTTGTTTGTCTCTTCTCAATTTGTTACTTAATCATTATATCAGTGTGAACTCATAGGTATTCATCTTATAATTTGAGCTAAAATTCAATAGTACTTTAATTATTTTGTTGCCCAAATTGTTTGAGTTATGGCCATTAGGAACTCTTTCTTGTGGTTCCTGTGCTCCTTTGCGGTGCCCCCATCAATGTGTTTCTTCCTTCAGTACATCCTTAATTTCAAGCATTGCAAGAAGCTCCAGGCTCCTGTGGTCTATTTCCTGCCCCAGTCCTAGAAAATTATTTTCCTTCATTGGTTTCACCAGTTCTTTATTTTATTTTTCTTTAAAAGTATCAGTTTTCTGTTTTATTAATCACGTCTATTTTTTAATAAAGATTTATTTATTTATTTGACACAGAGAGAGAGACAGAGCACAAGCAGGGGGAGCGGCAGGCAGAGGGAGAGGAGAAGCAGACTCCCTGCTGAGCAGGGAACCCAATGCAGGGCTCGATCCCAGGCCCTGGAATCATGACCTGAGCTGAAAGCAGATGCTTAATGACTGAGCCACCCAGGCGCCCCAATGGCCTCTATTTTTGTATATGTTCATTTCTCTGTCCTGCTTATTTATCATGCTATCATTATTTTGATTTTTTCCTTTTCTTTTGCATAATACTGTTTTGTTTTTTACTAACTGATTGAGTTGAACATAAAAATCAATAGATTTTTATATGGATATTATTGTAGATATTAGGTGGATATCAATTTTCAAATAAATATAGTTGTGTGCAGATTTTTATTGTTGACTTGCAATTTTATTTCATTGTGGTCAAGATTGTGCTCACCGTGTTGATTCTATGGAATTTTCATTGCTATTTATTTTGTGGTCTTATATCAGTAAATTTTTATAAATGTTTTACATGTATTGAAAAGCATCTTCCATATAATTCATCTTTGCATTCTATGTCTCGTGCTGCTATGTGGTTAGGTACATAAAGTGTATCGCTGTGATAGTTTCCTAGTGAGTTTTTCTCTTTGATAACTATAAAATGTCTTCTTTTATGCTATAAATGCTTTTGATGTTAATTACTATCTTTTGTTTAATATTTGCCTGGTGTGACTCTCCCACTCCTTTATTTTCAACCTCTTAGTTTGCTTGGTTTAAAGATTGGTTTTAAAGAACAAAAGAGCTTCGAGGAAGTAGGATAACTACCCAAGACCCTAGACCCATGATTACATTAGATGGGCACTGATTAAATCAAAAGAGGCTACTGCCCAGATACAGAACCAGAGTCATCAGGACTTGAGGCAACACTTGGAGGCTAGCTAGTGAGAGGACACCGTCTCTCGGGGTCCTGGAATAACTTCACCTGGAATCAGCATTTCGTTGGTGGAAGGTAGGTCACTTTTTGTTATTTGTGCTTGTGAGCAAAAGAGTTATTTTTCTGTTACAAGTTTAAGAAAGTAACTGTATTTTATATATATATATATGTGTGTATATATATATATATATATATATATATATATATATTTACAATTGAGAAACATGCATTGGGATTATCATTTCCTTGAGTTAAAAGTTTTATTTTTAAACTTGTTTTCAGACTTGTGGAGTTAATTTCTTTTCTTAATATCTTCTTGGTAAAAATCACAGATTTTCAGGAAAAAGCACTGCATTTAACAGGCTGGTATCCAACAGAATTAAGATGGTTTTCTAGAACCGGCAAAGGAGTGAAAGGGAACTGGAGGGGCGCCTGGGTGGCTCAGGTGGTTAAGCGTCTGCCTTGGGCTCTGGCCCCGATTTCAGGGCCCTGGGATCGAGCCCCATGTCTGGCTCCCTGCTCAATGGGGATTCTGCTTCTCCCTCACACTCTCCCTCTGTGCTTTCTCCCTCTATCTCTCTCTCAAATAAATAAATAAAATCTTAAAGAAGAAGTCAGGAAACTGGAAAATACGTGGACTAAATTAAAGACCTTGATTGGATATAGGGGTAGCAGAACTGGGACGGCGCTGATTGAATTAGAATTAGGGTGGGACAATATAGCTGGAGCTTGTGAGCAAAGCATGCTTCATTTAGAGGCTGAAACGTTAGGGGGGACCATTTTCTTAGTCCTAATGTATGATCATTTGGAATCAAGATCTTAAAGTCATAGAAAGCAAGCATTCGTTTTGGTTTTGCTTTTGTTTTTTCCTTTAAAGCATAAAACAGATGAAACAATGACATTTTATATCAGAGAGCAACTTTTTCCTGGTAAAATGCTTTATTTATGCATTCAAAGTACAACTATTACGTGCCTATCATTTTTAGATTTCTTCATTGGGATCTTGTATTTCTGTTGCTAAAAGGGATTGAAGCCTTTTTGCTATCCCACATTATAGTAGTCCCCCAAGCCACAGTGCTGCTTTCCTCTGCTTCAATGACTTATGGTCAACCAAGTTCCAGAAGCAGAGGGTCCTCCTTCTAACGTTTGCTCAGAAAGTCAATAGTAGCCCAATGCTACCTCCCAGTGCCTCATCACTCACCTCACTTCACTCGTCATGTAGGCATTTTATCAGCTTACATCCGTAAGAAAGATGAGTACAAACAATAAGATCCTTTGGAAGAGAGGAAGAGATAACATTCACATAACTTTTATTTCCGTGTACTGTTATAATTGTTCCATTTTATGATTGTTGTTGTTAATCTCTCACTGTGCCTAATTTATACATTAAACTTTAGCATAGATACATATGTGTAGGAAAAAAATGGTACATATAGGGTTCGATACTATCCTTGATGTCAGGCATCCCATGGAGGTCTTGGAATGTATCCCCCGAGGACAAGGGGAGACTACTGTCTAATTGATTGTTAACTGGTGTGCAGAATGCTCTAGATTTCTGGATGCTAATCTGTGTCTAGAAAGTTTGTTGAACCCTATTATTTCTAATAATTTATCTTTTGATGTGACATGATTAGGTTTTAATTAGATTGCCTCAAGTGTTTACCCATTAAGGATAATGAGTGTATACATTAAGTGCACAGTTAATGTGTACATTTATGTTCTGTATTTTTTGCCTGCTTGTAGTTTACATAGCACTTTTTTCTATTATGGGATTTCTTTCCTCTTTTTTTGAAAACATGTATTCAAATAATGAAATAGACGTTGAGTTATTTCAGATATTTTTCTGCATGACATAAGATGATGACTTTTCCATTTCATTTGTTATGGTATTCAGTAACACTGCTAGAATTTTTTTTTTAACTTTTTAAAAGATCTTATGTATTTATTTGAGAGAGAGAGAGAGAGAGAGCACAAGTGGGGGAGGGGAGAGGGATAAGCAGACTCTGCAGCTGAGCGTGGAGCCTGATGCAGGGCTCGATCCCAGGACCCTGAGATCAGGAACTGAGCCAAAATCAAGAGTCCATTGCTTAACCGACTGAGCCACCCAGCTGCTCCAACACTGCTAGTTTTTAAAGCCTCCTTGCAGTAATTTATCATGATGTGTTATTCTTTTAATGCCCTGTTGTGGTAAAAATTTGATAAAATTTTATTTAAGGTTTTTGCAATTTTTCCCCTAGATATCATTGACCCTATAGAGTGTGTATCCAGTGTTGGCCCTTCTGGGTTTAGCTTCAAGGTTATGCTTGAAAACAAACTGAGGGGTCCCTGGGTGGCTCAGTCAGTTAAGTGTCTGGCTTTGGTTTGGGTCATGATCCTGGGGTCCTGGTATCAAGCTTCACGTCGGGCTCCCTGCTCAGTCTCCCCCTCTCTCTCCCTCTGCCTGCCACTTCCCCTGCTTGGGCTTTCTCTCTCTGTGTCAAATAAATAAGTGAAAAAAATCTTAAAAAAAAAAAAGAAAAGAAACTGAATATCAAACCCTAGAAAAGTTTGTATGAAGTAAGAGTTAGAATCCACTTATAAAATGACGTTTTAGGTTTTTATGGGTCATACTTACAGTTGTTATATTTCTATTAGGTTTATTAGTATATATAAGCACTCTATTTTTTTCTTGGACCACTCTGGGATAGTTGTACTTTGAGAAAATTTTCTTTTTTAGTTTTCAAAATTAGTAGCACTAAGTTACTTACAATATTCAATTATAATTTTTTAAAAAAATTCTCTGATAGATTTTCAGCTATATCGCCTATTTTATCATAATGTGGTCTATTTGCGCTTTTCATGCTTATGTCTTTTCATTTTTTTTTTTTAAGATTTTCTTTATTTTTTGAGAGAGAGAGTGAGAGTGTGGGGTGGGGAGGGGCAGAAGGGGAGAGAGAGAGAATCTCAGTCAGACTCCCTGCTGAATGGGAAGCCAGATGCTGAGTGGGGAGCTGGAGGCAGGGCTCGATCTCATGACCCTGAGGTCATGACCTGAGCTGAAACAAGAATCTGATGCTTAATCGACTGCACCCCCAGGCGCCCCTGTCTTTTCACTTCTAATGGTCTTTTATAAGAATCAGGTTTTGGTGGTCATTTCTGTTAGGTGTTATGCTCCCTTTGCAATTGTTTTAGTTTATCTTTGTTTTCCTTTCCTTAATTTACCTTTGAGGTTAATTCATTCAGTTTCTTGAGTTGAGTGCTTCTCTCATTTATTTACAAACTAGCTTAATTTTTCTTTTAGTTCAGTTCAATGTTTCTCTTTTTCTGTCTTATGATTTGCCCTAAAATTCTTTTTTTTAATTTTAACTTTACTGATATATCACTGACATTAAAGAATTGTAAACTATTGGAGGTGAACATTGTGGCAATTTGTTGGATGTACGCATTGTAAAATGATTCCCCCCATCTAGATAATTAATACAACAATCACCTCACGTATTTACTTTTTTGTTTTTTATATTTTGGTGAGAACATTTAAGTTCTACTCTCGTAAAATTTCGTTATACAGCACAGTTTTATCAAGGATAGTCACTATGTTTTACATTAGATCCTCAGAACTTATTCATCTTATAGCTGAAATTTTGTAGCCTTTTACCAACCTCTGCCTATTGCCCCCAGCCCCCAGCCCCTCCCAACCACTTTTCCCCCTCTGTTTCTGTAAGTTTCAACTTTAAAAAAAATTTTTTTTAAGATTCCATATATAAGTGATACTATGCAGTATTTGTCTTTCTCTATCTGGCTTATCTCACTTAACATAATGCTCTCAAGGTCTGTGTTGTCCCAAATGGTAGGATCTCCATCTTTCTCATGAATGAATGGTATTCCCTTGTATATATATACACCACATATTTCTTTTTAATAGAGAAGTTGAAAATTATTTTTTTTATTGAAGTTTAGTTAACATTCAGTGTTATATTGGTTTCAGGTATACAATATAGTGATTCAACAATTCTATACATTACTCAGTGCTCATCAAGATGAGTGTACTCTTAATCCCCTTCACCTGTTCCACCCATCCCCACCCACCTCCCCTCTGGTAACCCTCAGTTTGTTCTCTGTATTTAAGAGTCTGTTTTTGTCTTTGCTTCCTTTTTGTTTGTTTGGTCTTTTGTTTTGTTTCTTAAATTCCACATCTGAGTGAAATTATATGGTCTTTGTCTTTGTCTGACTTATTTTGCTTACCATTATACTCCTTAGGTCCATTAATGTTATTGCAAATGGCAAGATCTCATTCCCTTTTATGGCTGAATAATATTCCATTATATATATACCACTTCTTTATCCATTCATCTATGGATGAACACTAGGGTTGCTTCCATATCTTGGCTATTGTGAATAATGTTGCAATAAACATGGGAGTACAGATATCTCTTTGATACTCTGTTTTCATTTCCTTTGGGTATATACTGGGAAGTGGAATTGCTAGATCCATACGTTAGCTCTATTTAATTTTTTGAGGAACCTCCATACTGTTTTCCATAGGGGCTACACCAATATACATTCCTACCAACAGTGCAATTTTTGCATTGCTTTTCCAATTTTGAAATTAACATTGTTATACCAATTTTCTTTAACTTGCTGTATTAGTGTTTCTTTTGTCATCTATTTATTTTCAAAGATTCTGTATTCTTTTCTTTAGATTTAGCCTTTAAACTTTCTTGAAGAGACTTTCTGCTCTACGGTGGAGTGAGGAGCCCCCGGTGAATCAGGAGAGGCCTCAGAGACACAACTCCAACTGAGGAATCTCACAGAGCTGCAGGCTGGGTTAGAACTTGACGCAGAGTGCCTGCCCCACTGGGGAATACTCTATTTTCTTTGGGCACAAAATGCCGACCAGAGTGGTGTCCCCCTGGTGAACCGGCAAGCCTGGAGAAAGATCTTTTCGTTTGTTTAAAAGTTCATGCCTGAATTCCTGCCTCACAGATGTACCACAGCATTTTTCTTAAAGAAAGAATAGAGAAGATAATAATCCCCTACCGACTCAGGGATCTAAAACCTACCTAAAAACCCAGAGTTGGCTGCTTGTTATATTGCAGCCATGAAGTCTAAGCACTATGGTCCCCAGAACCCAAGTTATACAGTCATGACCTTCCACCCAACCACGGAAGAATTTAAGGATTTCAACACATACATTGCTTACGTGGAATCCCAAGGCGCACACCGAGCAGGCCTCGCCAAGGTGATTCCACCCAAGGAATGGAAAGCCAGACAGACCTATGATGATATCAGTGACATCTTAATAGCCACTCCCCTCCAGCAGGTGGTCTCCGGGCAGGCAGGTGTGTTTACTCAGTACCATAAAAAGAAGAAAGCCATGACAGTGGGGGAGTATTGCCATTTGGCGAACAGCAGAAAGTATGGGACTCCACCACACTCGGATTTTGAGGACTTGGAGCGAAAATACTGGAAAACCCGTCTGTACGATTCTCCGATCTATGGCGCTGACATCAGCGGCTCCTTGTTTGACGAAAACACGAAGGAGTGGAACCTTGGACACCTGGGAACCATTCAGGACCTGCTGGAGCAGGAGTGCGGCGTGGTCATCGAGGGCGTCAACACCCCCTACCTGTACTTTGGCATGTGGAAGACCACCTTCGCCTGGCACACGGAGGACATGGACCTTTACAGCATCAACTACCTGCACTTCGGGGAGCCCAAAACTTGGTACGCGGTGCCCCCAGAGCACGGCCAGCGCCTGGAACGCCTGGCCACGGAGCTCTTCCCGGGCAGCGCCCGCGCCTGCGAGGCCTTCCTGCGGCACAAGGTGGCTCTCATCTCGCCCACCGTCCTCAAGGACAACGGGATCCCCTTCAGTCGGATCACGCAGGAGGCTGGCGAGTTCATGGTGACGTTTCCCTATGGCTACCACTCTGGCTTCAACCATGGCTTCAACTGCGCAGAAGCCATCAACTTCGCCACCCCGCGCTGGATCGATTATGGCAAGGTGGCCTCCCAGTGCAGCTGCGGGGAGGCCCGGGTCACCTTTTCCATGGACGCCTTCGTGCGCATCCTGCAGCCCGAGCGCTATGAGCTGTGGAAGCGCGGGCAGGACCGGGCTGCCGTGGACCACACGGAGCCCGCGGCGCTGGGCAGCCGGGAGCTGCGCGCCTGGAGGGAGGTGCGCGCCCCCGGGAGAGCCGCGCTGGGCCTGAGGCACCTCCCCCCGCGCCGCGCCCCGCACGCCCCGCGGCCGGTGGCCGCTGGCCCGGGCACCCGCCGCCGCACCTCTCTGCGCCCGGCCTCCGCGCGCCCCTTGCCCGCGCAGAGCTCTTCCTCTGATGCGCAGTCCGGGGCTGTCCCCGCCCGCACCTCCCGGGAGTCTGGCCCCAGCCGGCCACCGCCCCCCAACCCCTCTGCCCCAGATCTCCAGCCCCCCACTGGCAGGTGTGGTCCTGGTCGTCGTCCTCGGGAACAGGGTGCTCAGGGGCCTAGCATCCAGGCCCGGGCCAAGAGGCGCCTGTCGGTGGGAACAGGGCACGCAGCTCAGCACTGCAAGGCTCAGCCCCTTCCTGTGGATGGAGGCTGGATGGACAAGCCCGCACCACCGAGCCCTGGGCTCCAGGTTTATTTTGAGGCTTCTGGGTGCTGTTGTACCCCTGATCTTCAACCCTTAGGGCCACATTGGATCCTGATAATCCGATGCACCCTGGCCCGTGCCTGCTATCCCTGGACGGTATTACAGTCAGCTTCTCTGACAGTGTTCCTCTGGCTCCTGCAAATGGAACTCAGAGAAGGTTCCCCAGGCACGCTGATGGGGACTGCGGGGCCCCTCTGACCCTCTCTGAGGTTGTAATGATGGACCACACTTATGCCTCTGTGAAGCCGACCCCAGCTCCAGCTGCCAGCATCTCTTGCATCCCTGACTTTGATCCTCTGGGGTTGAAGCCAGAGACTGCTGCCCTTTTTGAGTCCTGGGTTGTGTTCAGCCCTGATGGAAGATCTTCAGCCTTCGAGCTGTTGACTTTTAAAGATTTTGCCCAATATGGCTGTATCTGACCCTCAACCCCAGGAAGCACAGAAGCTTCCAGATAAGCAACAATTCCAGGCTGGGCCTGTGAGAGTAGAGGTGCTTTGTCTCCTAGAAAAGACACGTTACCAAAGATGCCGGAGACTTTCTCCTGCTAGGACAACCAGGACTCCCAGTGAGTGGCTCCCAACAGCTGCCCATAGAATGTTGTAGTAGCTTTCAGGGAATCTCAGCCCACCCCTGAACACTCAAAGTTCTGTGGTCTCTGCCTTGGCCTAGATGCCACGGTTGCTGGTTGTTTCTGAGGTCACCCCCAGGGTATCTGCGCCTACAGTAATTTGGGGCAACATTGGATGTTGCTGAGAATCTGACCGAGCCCCTTGGTCCTCATATTGCATCTGGGCTTCCGAGTCACCGATCATGGCTTCCCCCGGGCATTGCTACGGCCACGACTGAGCCCCGGGAGCTTCTCACGCTTCTGCAGCTCCGGCACACCCCACCTGTCAGGCCACTGCTCATGTTGCAACAAGACCTCATGGAGTCTGTCAGCCAACTCGGCCTCGGGGATGCTTTTAACTTTGTTGATGTTTCTTAAAGTTGTTATCTATAGTGTGTATCTGCAAAGCAAAGAAATGTTAAAATCCTTAAAATATATATTTTAAAATATATTTAAAACAAGACAACAGGTCCAAAATGGAGGGTCTTGTGCTAAGCCCCATATCACAAAACAGAGACTTAATTGGAGTTTAAGCTGTCTCAGAAATGGAGGTTTAAACCAGCTAATCAGGAATCGCCTGACCAGTACTAGTTAGGTTATCTGCCTGCTAGACTCCCCCCATCCTTTAAGTATCCTTGCAATACCCAACCCAATTTTTTGCCTAGTATAACTTCCTTGTTCCTGTTCCCTTCTGCCTATGAAAGTCTTTCATTTTGGAGCTCCTTTCTATCTGCTAGATTGGATGATGCCTGATTTGAATTGATTTCTGCTCAAATAAACCCTTAAAATTTTTACCACGCCTGTTTTTCTTTTAACAGTCTGAAACTGAGTGATTCAGAATAGTTAAAAGAACAAACAAAACTATGTCAAACAAAATACAAGCAGAGAGCAGGAGTCATGGGTCTTAATATCAGACAAAGTAGAATCGAAACTAAAGGGTACATAGAAAGGCTTTTCATCATGCCAATGGCTAAATTTCACCATGAACATACAGCCGTCATGAATATCCATGCAACTTTGACAAACTGTAAATTACTTTTCAGATGAAAAGCAGATTTTAAAACAGAACAAGTTGAAAAAATCACATCAAAATAGGAGAATTTTGTGATACTATGATTTATAATAAGAAATAGACATTTGGTCTTCATCCCCGTTTCCGGCATAGAGCTCCTAAAACCCTTGGAATCTCATAAGAAATAAGAATGATAAAGGCGTCTTTTGTTACGTTAGTGATGTGATTTTTGGAATGCCCCTAGGTCACCTCAATGTGCCTAACCAGAGAAACCAACCTTGTCATGAGAGGGCTGGACCTTTCAATCCCACCAGCTTGACCCCCAGGGAGGAGATGAGAGGCTAGAGCTTGAATCAATCTCCAATGGCCAATGATTTAACCAATCAGGCCTAGGTAATGAAGCCTCCCTAAAAGCCTGAAAGGACTTGGTTTGGAGAGCTTCTGAGTTGGTGAATACATTGGGGTGCTAGGAGAGGGCAAGGAAGCTCTGCACTCCTTTCCTATACCTTGCCCTATGCGTCTTTTCTATCCGGCTGTTCCTGAGTCATATCGTTTTATAAAAAACTGGTGACCTAGTAATTAAAATGTTTTCTGCATTCTGTGAGCCATTCTAGCAAATTAATCAAGCTGAAGGAAGGGGTCGAGGGAACCTCTGGTTTATAGCTAGTTGGTCAGAAGCACAGGCAAGTGCGCGGGGGGTTGGATGGGGGGGTAATGGAGGGAGTGCAGCAGTCTTGACCCTTTAACTTGTAGGACCTGACGTTATCTCCAGGTAGATAGTTTTTTTTGTTACAGGATTTTTGTTCCCTTAGTGCCTGGGTTCTCCGTCGCGTCACTTCAAAGAATGAAGAGGTAGACCAGACAAAGAGTGGTGGACAGCAAAGCAAAGCTTATTGAGCAAGAGTACAAAGCTCCCAGAGAGGGAGGGGAGCCCAAGTGGGTTGCCCCTGGAGTTTCTAAGTTTAGGGAGTTTTATGAGCTCTTGCAGAACTTTCTTAAGCAATCAGGGTGTTCTGAGTCATGCCAATCAGGGCTTTATTCACGTATCTATCTACTTATTGTGTTAATGTCCATGTGCTGATGGCCCCTTTTTGCTGACATCTGGGGGCTTATGTCTTAACTGCCCCTTGCCCATGACATTGACAAATGCTTTTGTGGTTAATTGTCTTATTTTAGGAGGTTTTACAAAAGTCATTTCTGCAAAGGCTGCAAAGCAGAATGTCCATGTGGTCCTGTCTAAGCTGCAAAAGAGGATGTCAGTGCTGTTTTATTTTAGCTGTCCCGACTCCGTATTTTCTTGTTGGGGACCCAGGCTCTGACTCCCTAACTTTTCATTTGACTCCTAACAGTTTCAGAATTGAGTTGAGTTCTCCGACATCCTGTTGGTGTTCTGAGCATTGGTGATGGCGCTGGTGTGGGGAAACTGGAATACACATTGGAATTGGGTGTTCAGAACCCCCTTTACCTTACCTAGTGCAAGACAGAAAAAATGGACAAATGTAAGGATGTCAAAAACTTAAACAGCATTAACAATAGGCAGAACTTATGTACCTGGTAATAGAGAATACTTGTTTTTGTCAAGTGCCAATGGATGAATCACAAAAATTGACAATATATTAAGGTGAAAAAAAAGCATCAACACATTCCAAAAACAAAGTAAGAAAAAACCCTTAGTGATTATCACACAATAACACTAGAAATTAGGGGTGCCTGGGTGGTTCAGTCGGTTGGCCATCTGACTCTAGGTTTTGGCTCAGGTGGTGATCTTTGGGTCCTGGGATGTGGCTGCACTGGGCTCCGTGCTGGGTGTGGGGAGTCTGCTTGAGAATTCTTTCCCTCTCCCTCTGCACCGCCCTCCCCCACTCACATGCTCTCTCTCTAAAATAAAAAACAAAAACAAAAAACCTAGAAATTAATTTTTTAAATCAGAAAATATAGAGGTCTTTTTTCCTGGAAAGCTAAAAATTCTTAGTTGAATGACTTGATCTAAGCCATATTTCCAGGAAACAAGGAAACAGAATAAATATTGGTTAATTATATGACCTCTGGAGTTAGACTGACTGATTTTGAAACCTAGCTTCACTCTTACCACAATGTGTGACCTTGGCAAATTACTTAATGGTGATGACTCAGTTTCCTTAACTGTAAAACAGGGACACTAACAGCACCCACCTCGTATGATTGGTATGTTGGTTCTATGACTTAATACTTGTAAAGTGCTAAGATGGATGCCTGGGACCCAAGAATCATTATTGGAGTGTTGTTAGTTAAAAATGAATGAAATACACATAAGAATATGTGAGATTCAGTTAAGATAGTATTAAGGAAAATTTACAGCCTTAGATATTTTTATCAACAAAATTTTTTTAGAGTTTTTTTTTTAAGATTTTATTTATTTATTTGAGAGAGAGAGAGCACACAAGCACGAGCAGGGGGCAGAGACAGAGGGAGAGGGAGAAGCAGACTCCCCACCGAGCAGGGAGCCCGAGGCGGGACCCAATCCCAGGACCCCGGGATCATGACCCGAGCCGAAGGCAGACGCTCAACCGACTGAGCCACCCAGGTGCCTTTTTATCAATAAAATTGAAAGAAAAAAATACCTGGATTAAACATCAGTCTCATAAAGTTAGAGAAAAAACGAAGGAAGTAGCAAGAAGGAATTTATAATATTAATTGATGAGTAAGAAAAATATAAAATAACTAATAAATCAACAGAAAGATCAGATAATATGGATAATTTTCTAGGAAAAATTAATTGAGACTGATTTCAAAAAAGAAAGAAAACCTAAAACATATATTTCTATGTAGGAAATATAGAAACATATCAAAAAATCTGCCTCTTCAAAAATCATTAGTGCCAGATAATTTTTCACAGCATAATGGTGAGACCTTTACAAAGCACATATTTCCAAATCTCCTAAGGCATTCAAAAAGAAGAAAAAATTCAAAGGTTTTTTTTAAAGATTATTTATTTGAGAGAGAGAGAGAGAGGGAGGGAGCGCACGCGTGGGCACCGGAGCATGCACGAGCTGGGGGGAGGGGCAGAGGCAGAGGGACAGGCAGGCTCCCGGCTGAGCAGGGAGCCTGAACCTGGGCTTGACCCCAGGACCCTTAGATCATGACCTGAGCTGAAGGTGGATGCTTAACCGACTAAGCCACCCAGATGCCCTGAAAAAATTCAAAGTTTTAAAACAAGCACAACATTGATAGAAAAACCTAATAAATTGCATAATGAGAGCAAATAATAGGCAGATGTTCTTTATGAACATCCATGCAAAAGTTTTAAATTAAAATTAGCTAAGACAATGTAACTACATTATAAAAATAACATAATGACTAAATAGGGTTTATTGTAGGAAGGCAATGATGGTTTAAAATAAGAAAATCTGGTAATATAACTTACCTTGTTAATAGTTCCAAGAAAAAAAAGTCATATGACCATTTTCATGGATGCTGTTACCCATTTGACAAAATTTAACACTCCATCTTGTTTTAAACACACCCCCACGTATGAATCAATGAATAAACACTTCCTTAAAATGAAAGCATTTTCTCTATCTAGTTAGCTATTTTAGCCCCAAAGCTAGCATTTTACTGAAGATAGAAATATTTGAGACATTTCTACCAGCAATTAAAATAGAATTAGAGGTATAAACCAATGCAAAATATTAGAACTTTAAGTGATGGAAGGAAAATGACAAAATTAGTCATTTTTTTTTTAATTAGGTATGATTAAATACCTGGAAAACCCAAGGAGGAGGCTAATTAAATCTTTTTTTTTTTTTTTCCCCTCTTACTTTACCTTAGCAAGGCTCTGTGCTCCCAGATTTTACTTCTTGGGAGAAGAATTCAATCAAAACTTTGTTGTTCATCTAAAATGAGTAGCAAAAAGGAGAGAAACTTGACTTCTGATATCATGACCTGAACTGAAACCAAGAGTCAGGCGTTTAACCAACTGAGCCACCCAGGCGCCCCACTTCCTTTTGATTCTCTTAATAACATTTTCTTTAGTTTACTTTATTGTAAGAAGTCAGTATATAATACAAATAACACAAAATATTTGTTAATTGACTATGTAATCAGTAAGGCTTCTGGTCAACAGTAGGTTATTAGTTAAGTTTTAGGGGAGTCAAAAGTTATATTCAGATTTTCAACAGTTTGTTACCCCTAAACTCCACATTGTTCAAAGGTGTACTGTATTTTAAACTTTCTACCTTTTCCAGAACTTCCATTTTATCACTCCTCTCATTTTTAGGCAGATGACCTTAATCCCTACTTACTAATGAAGGTTCCCTAATTATCTCGGAACTTCTGCAACACTCTAATAGCTTACTGAGCACAGACAATATGCCAGGAACCATCCCAAGCATCAAGATCAGCAGTTCATCTAATACGCAAAATCACCCTATGTGGTAGAGGGTATTGTTATTCTCATTATATAGATGAAGAAATAAAATTATAGAAAACTTGGATAAAACGCTTAAGGTCACCATTTAGTAAATATTGGGGTCAATATTCAAATCCAACTTGTCAATTAGTGTTAATTCTGCACTTGTCTTATCTTCCCCATGGAAATAAACATCTTTTGATTCATTTTTGCATTCCCCATTGAACTTATCTTGATACCTTAAGCATTGTAGTCCCTCAATTCATATTTATTTGAGTCACTGATTTAGTGAAGTCATTTAGCTGGAGTTTTTCATCTCTCTCCTGATCAAAAATTTCTCTGGATCCTTACCTTTCTACTTTTTTGTGGCTTTTAATTTTTTTTTTAAAGATTTTATTTATTTATTTAACAGAGACACAGTGAGAGAGGGAACACAAGCAGGGGGAGTGGGAGAGGGAGAAGCAGGCTTCCCACTGAGCAGGGAGCCCGAGGTGGGGCTCGATCTCAGGACCCCGGGACCACGACCTGAGCCGAAGTCAGATGCTTAACCATCTGAGCCACCCAGGCACCCCAGTGGCTTTTAATTTTAATTCTATCTTGATTTACAATGAGGAGTCATGGGATTAGATTAGGATACAGTGTTATGGCAGGGCTCCTGGATGGCTCAGTCAGTTGAGCCTGTGACTCTTGATCTCAGGGTCCTGAGCTCAAGCCCCTCTTTGGCATAGAGCTTACTTAAAAAATAAAAATAAAATAAATAAAATGTTATTGGCTTATCACCCCATTCCTTTTCATTTTGAAAATGGCTCCAGTGAGAAAGCACTTTATGGGTCTGGGAATATCTTATTTGAAATCAGGATTTCAGATCCGTGGAAGATAAGCTATGTATTATTTTTTTTTTTCTTGTTAAATGTGTGAAATTGATGGAAAGGGAGAACTTTCTCTGTTAAAAGTTCAAAGCTTTTGCTTTTCAGTCGTGGAACCATTTTCTAATTTTTGCATTGGAAATCATTATAGATGGGGTTTCTATTTCTCCTGGATTAAAAATGAATATATATATAATTAAATAAAATTGAATATATATATATATATATATATATATATATATATATACATTAAGTAGTTGTCTTATGGGTGGTAACTAGTTTTGTTATGTTGTCATGTTAAAAGTTTTAAAGACAGGCGCACCTGGGTGGCTCAGTCGGTTAAATGCCTAACTCTTGGTTTCGGCTCAGATTGTGATCTCAGGATCTTGAGATCAAGCCCCACCTCTGGCTTTGTGCTGGGCGTGGAGCCCGCTTAAGATTCTTTCTCTCCTGCTCCCTGTGCCCCCCCTCCCCGCTCTCTCTCTCTCTCTCAAATAAAATAAATAAATAAATAAATCTTTTAAAAAAAATTTTAAAGACAGATTTATCAGGCAGTCTTTATTTTATGGGAAACTAGAAGGAGTAGACCAGAGTTTGACATGAATGATTTTGAAGGATATTGAGGGATTGGATGAGAATAGTGCTGAGTGAATTCAATTTTTGATAGAACACACAGAGCCATCAATTCATGCTGCTTCATATTTTGAGGTTGCATTCAAAGAGGAAAGCATATTTCTGGATCTTGGAAAATGCTCATGTGAAATCAGGATTGCATATTATTGGACAATTGCCTGTTTATTCCTCCACCTTTGTTCTTTAAAAAACAAACAAACAAACAAACATGTAAGAGATTAAGGCAAGAACTATTTACATTTGAAATGTTTAAAATTTTTAAATCTTTACTTTTTATTTTGGTGATTAAGAACATTTAAAATTTTTTTTTTATCAAATCTTCACACTATTAAGGTATATGGGTTTTTGTACCTTTTCATCTTCAGGTTTGAAAGAAATATTTTTACCCCAAATAGTTTTGTTTTTTTAGTGAGATGATAACAAACTGAGATTTACTAGCAGTGAAAAAGAACATTTTGGAGTCTGATGGGTCTGCTGACAACAGAATTATATTGGAGCTGATTAAGTAAAATTATTCTTTCAATTATGTCTATCTTCAATAATATTTTTTGATTGAAATGCCAGTCAAAAAATATCCCATTTCCTTTGTGCAAGAAACTGCTGAAAATAGGATTTAGTTCCTGAAGGAATTGGCGGGCTGGGAGGTATTCTTGTTGCTTAAAGAGTTCAAGTTAGAATTGGTGGTGGTTGGTGACATATATGAGAGGTTTTATCATTGTAGTAAATAATTCTTATGTTTATACAGGGGGAGTGGGAGAGGGAGAAGCATGCTTCCCGCTGAGCAGGGAGCCTGATGCAATGCGGGGCTCGATTCCAGGACCCTGGGACCATGACCTGAGCCGAAGGCAGACTTAACGACTGAGCCACCCAGGCGCCCCATATACGATTGTGGTTTCATGTGGATGTCCAGCAACTTCGGCTATATCCAGAACAGAGCTTGGGATTTAGGACTCTGATACTTATTCATTTGAAACCATAGCATCTCAGGAACATGGCATCTAGAATCTAAGCTTTACAGTAATGAAATTTCATCCAGTGGTGAAAAATATTTCAATATTTCAGAAATACGTTGCTTACATGGAACACGCAGCCCAGACACAGGCCCAGAAGAGGCCTGACTGAGAAACGGAAAACCAGAAACGTCCGATACCGCTGCAATAGGCACTCCTGTCCAGCAGGGGGCGCGGGGAGGGGAGTCCGTTCACTAAACACCCCGAAAGAAAAGGCGGGGCTGTGGGAAACCCCTGCCAGCTGGAGGGGAAAAGCTCCAGTATCAGATCCAGGTATAGGTGGATTATGAGGATTTGGAGTGAAAATATTTGAAGAAACTCTTATACAAACGACCAAAATTATGGCATTAAAAGTCAATGGCTCTTTTTTTTTTAACTTTTTTATTGTTATGTTAATCACCATACATTACATCATAAGTTTTTGATGTAGTGTTCCATGATTCATTGTTTGTGCATAACAGCCAGTGCTCCATGCAGAACGTGCCCTCTTTAATACCCATCACCAGGCTAACCCATCCTCCCACCCCCCTCCCCTCTAGAACCCTCAGTTTGTTTCTCAGAGTCCAAAGTCTCTCATGGTTCGTCTCCCCCTCCAATTTCCCCTTCATTCTTCCCCTCCTGCTATCTTCTTCTTTTTTTTTTTTCTTAACATATATTGCATTATTTGTTTCAGAGGTACAGATCTGTGATTCAACAGTCTTGCACAATTCACAGCGCTCACCATAGCACATACCCTTCCCAGTGTCTTTATATGATCAAAACTCTGAAAGCTGGGAACCAGCGGGAGTGCGGTAGCTGGGAGCTGAGCGCCTGGAGGGAGGTCTGCCCCGAATCTCCATCCAGCTGCCCAACTGGCAGACAGGGTCGTCGTCAGTCATCGTCCTCGGGAACAGGGGCTCAGGAGTCGGCTGCCCCGGCCCGGCCCGGGGCCAGGATGCGCCTCGGTGGGCACAGTGCGCACAGCTCCGGAACCTGGAGGCTGGTCCCACCCCAGGACAGCGCTGGGGACCTGAGCCCTGCAACCTGTCCTCGTGGTAAGGCTTCCGCAGCTCAGAGTCCTTGAACGACCCCTGTTAACGCTGTTAACATTTTCATTCCAGCTCTGGGCCAAAGTGGAGTTTGCAAAAAGCTATTATGTTTCTGACAGAGTTCTCCAAAAACGCTCCTGAACGCTGCTGAAGTCTGGATCCCTGGCAATTAGTAGCATAATTTCCTGATTTCCTTTGCACCTCTGAGCTTGTTGTGGTCAAAAAGATTAGGCTTGGCATCAACCAGGTTCAGATCCTAGCTCTGTCACCCCCTAGAAGTTATGGAACTTGAGCAAGTTAATTCATCCTCTCAGAGCGTCAGACTTCACAGATTGCCCTGAGAATCTCATTAGCTAATGCTTTAAACCACCTTTTAACAGCGCCTACCATACACTACCATAGATGCAACTAACAGTAATTAACATTTTCTCTCGATTGCCTCAGTAGGGACCACCTGGGAATACGGGTTCTGCATCACCTTTGGAAAAGTCTGGGTCAGAATAAGAAAGATTTTAGGTGAGCACTTGTAGATAAAAATAGAAGAAAAATAGAAGAGAAAGTCCAAAGGAGACCTATAATTACCATCTGGGAAAGTCAGATGAATGACATTAAGACAAGAGCTTTGTAAGGCACTGAATGCGTGTGAGCGTGTGTGTGAGTGTGTGTGTGTGTGAGTGTGTGTGTTGCCTCCTTCTGCTCTCCTGCAGCCTTAAGGACTGAAGACTTTGTTTTCCTGGAGCAGCTAGGAAATAGGGAGGTAGGAGATTTTCTCTTTCTCCAGCCAGGCTTGGAGACAGAAGGATGAGATGGTGTGGCCATGAAGAGGCGGGCAGATGGGCCTTAGTCCCTGGGATGCACGGAAGACAAGAAAGGAGACTTGGGGAAGCCTGCCTGGGTCTAGAGGGATCTGGGAAACTTAGTTTTCCTTAACTTAACTTAACAATATATGTTAAGGTGAGTAACTAAGCTACTAAACTAAAAGGCTCTGTGCTTTTCCTCATCAAATGCTGACGAGGACATTCAGAGCAGGACTTGTTTCTCTAAACATACAACCAGAACTGTGGAGTGAGGCTCTGGTGTCTGGAAATGCCCGGTGTGGGGGGCTGTGTGGGCTTTGCCTGCCTCCTCTTTGGGCTTCTGGTGTAAGATGGGCCCCAGGACAGTGGGTGACACAACATCTTGGGGCCCTGAGACTTGCCGTTGGCCAAGGAAGATGGTCGGTCCTGTGGGTAGAGAAAATTCCGTAGTAATTGGAGTTACACAGGACATCGTGCAGCATGTGACATACAACTTTAAAAGATAAAAGCACTACAGTGAGGACACCAAGAAGGGAGCTGGAGTTGCTGGACTGGACCTCAGACAGGCGGCTGGCAAATGAAAGGCACTGCAGTGAGACCCTAGTCCTGGACAGCATAACGCTTTCTACTCCGGCTTCTCCCACTGCTTGCCTCCCCTGCCCCTCTGCATTTGTGCACCTGCTGGCCCCCTCAGCCCTCCCACCAGTAAACCCGGAACATGAGGCCGGTTCAAGCTGGTTGTGACAATTGAGCCAGGTTGCCTGGGCCACTCCGCACGGCGTCGCTGTGGCCTGACTCCAGACCTGCAGAGGCTCGTCTTCCTCACCACCACAGACAGTGACTCCCCAGGGCGACTCCGGGGAACGTCGGGACTCAGCTGGTCCATTACAAATGGCCTTCGGTCTGGGAAATTCTGGGAAGGCTGTCACTCTGGAGAGTAATCATCAATCTCTCTTCATTCCTCTTCCCTACCTCCTCCCCTGTAGCTTCTGACTTTTCTTTTGATGGTAAAGGAGAGAAACCATCGTGCCGTTGAGGTGGCTTTATGTTTTCCCTCCATCCACAAACTCAGCTCATCGATATACCTGCTCCAGCTGCATCTGTGCGAAGCTGATTCTGAAGCATGGTGTATTTGGTAAAGCAAACCTCTCCCTAGTCATTGTTTTTCCCTTGCCGGCAGTGACTGAGAGGGGAGAACCGGTCTTAGAGTCAGAGAATGTCATTTGGACCTGTGCTTTGCCACCTTCTAGCTGGCGACCTGCAGCAAGCACTCACTGATGTTCTCTGCGCCAACATTACAGAGCAAGGTTTCTGTGCAATGCTGCGGGATGTCCTTGCGCTGCTCAGTCCACCTGGATGTGCATCACACGCCCTCGCTGCCTCTAGGGCAAGCGCGAGGCCAAGGACACGCTCTCGGATGCTCTTTCTAAGCTGCTTGGTTCCACCGCTTCCCTCATCAGCACCCTCACAGGCTTACCCATGACTTTTCTTTTTCTTAATTAATGGACTTTATTACTATTTTTTTTTTTGGAGTAGTTCACAGCAAAATGAAGCAGAAAGTACAGAGACTCCCATATACCCCTTCCCAGCCTCCTCCACCAGCATCCACACCAATGTGGTAGAGTTGGTAGAATTGATGAAACTGTGGGCGCCTGGGTGGCTCAGTCAGTTAAGTGTCTGCCTTTGGCTCAGGTCATGATCTCGGGGTCCTGGGATCGAGCTCTGTGTCAGCCTCCCTGCTCAGCGGGGAGTCTGCTTCTCCCTTCCCTCTGCCCCTCCTCCCATTCATGAGCATGCTCTCTCTCTCTCTCTCTCTCTCTCAAATAAATAAATAAATAAATAGAATCTTAAAAAAAAAAAGAATTGATGACTCTGCACTGACATATCATTATTACCAAAGTCCATAGTTACATAGTTATATTAGGGTTCACTCTTGGAGGTGTTCATTCTGACAAATGTATAATGACGTGTATCTACCCTTAGCGCTGCACAGAATAGTTTTACTGCCTAAAACTTCTCTGCTCTGCCTCTTCTTCTCTTCCTCCTCCCAAACCCCCGGCAACCATTGATCTTTGTACTGACCTCATCATTTTGCCCTTTCCAGAATGTCATCTAGTTGAAATCATACAGTATGTAGCCTTTTCAGATTTGGCTTCTTTCACTTACTCATATACATTTAAGTTTCCTCCGTGTCTTGTGGCTTTATAGCTCCTTTCTTTTTAGTGCCGAATCATATCCCATTGTATGACTATGCCATTGTTTATTTACCCACTCACCTACTGAAGGACATCTTCTAAGTTTTGGCAATTATGAATAAAACTACTCTCAAGATTCTCGTGCAAGTTTTTGTGTAGATGGACTTTTTTGGCTCATTGGGGTAAACACCAAGGAATGCAGTTGCTGGATCACATGGTAAAAATATATTTAGTTTTGTAAGAAAATGCCCAACTCTCCTCCTCCCATTATTTTTCCTGGTAGAAAACTTATTTTTTTTTTCTCATGATCTGCCACATATTTGTACAAAAGGTCACATATGCTTGTTTGCGAATTCCACTCCTTGTCATGTTTGGCCTTGTTGTAATGTTACCAAAGCAAGGTCAAGATTTCATCCAGGCTCATGAACCAGAAGACCCAATGTTTATTCAGACTCCTACACTGATGTGTTGAGTAATCTGTCAATGAATCGGCTCTTTCCTCTGGTTCTCCGCTTCCCTCCTTAGGCAAAGGGGGCTGTTAGCACATTGCACCGCACTGGAGGCCGCCCACAACCAGCTCAGACCAGTGCAAACATAACTCGTGCTAGAGAAATATTAGCTGGTATCGTTGTTACTTACAAGCCCAAACTTATGAGACGGACAGAAGAAACCGGACTTGACCACTAGTTGTAGAAGTTGGTGTTTGGGTCTTGGGACTCCCGTAAGATTTACTAAAATGTTTCAGTTACGGATTTGTCTATCTGGACACTCTGCCTTATTCAGAAGGATTAACCACGACATCGTTTCAGTCTCCGCGTGTGAATGGAGACCTTTCCAGATATTCAGAACGACCTGCAGCATGATATTTATTTCACTGGATTGTGGCTATATATGGATTTGAAGTTGCTTCCCCCCCTCCCCCCCCAGTGTTTGGGTTACCTGTCATCACTAGAAGCAGGAAACCACAAACTGTTGTGAGGAATTGGCCACAGAGATAAGCCGAAAGGAAACCTATCAGAGTTGAACAGAACCAGGGTGAGGAAAAGCCCCTCTTTCCGGGGGCCTGGCCGTCCCGTGCTGCACACCAGGCTGTCACCCTGAAATTCCTCACATGCTCTTGTCCCTCCTGCCCCTCACCGCGGGGTGATAGTGGTACCCTTCTCATTATAACCCTCAGTAAGTGATGGGGATTACAGGGGGATTTCAGGGAGGACTAGGGAGGAGCAGAGCTGAGCTCTGCAGGGGAAGGATGTGTGGTTGGAGGGGCCACCCTACGCAGACCTAACATTTGTGTTGTTGGGTTTCTGCATTTTCTTTCCTCACCTCTGATTTGTTGGCCTCCAGGATCCTTGTGCCCTAATGTTCAGGGTCCCCCGCCCGGACCAGCTCTACATCCAGGCCTGTAGACCTCAGAGAGCGTCTTTTCTCTGTCCCATCTCTCAGAGCCTCTTCTCCAAAGATCCACATCCTGTGTGAATGGCCCTTTCAGGCCCATTCATTCATTCATTCATTCAGTCAGTCAGCATGCCACGCACCGTTCTTGGGATCGGGAACATAACGGTGAACAAGGCAAACTTTCAACTCTCCTGGAACTTAGATTCTCATTATAAAAAGTGATATACGGGGGCACCTGGGTGGCTCAGTTGGCTAAGCGTCTGCTTTAGGCTCAGGTCATGATCTCAGGATCCTGGGGTCAAGACCCCCATCAGGGTCCCTGCTCAGAGGGGAGCCTGCTTCACCCCCTGCCCCTCACCCTGCTCATGCTCTCTCTCTGACAAATAAATAAATAAAATCTTTAAAATAAATAAAAAGTGACATACAGTAACATGTCAAGTAGTCCTAAGGGCTATAGGGGGAAAAAAAAGCAGAGTTAGGGGGTTAGAGGGTGACAGGGCTGCTATAGTTGATGGGGTGGCATTTTTAGGGATGTAGGAAGAGACTTTGAGAAGGTCTCTTGGGGCTGTGGTCTTCAAGTGTGCCATGGGCACGTGGGGGCCTCTTTACAGGCTGAGGGACAACACGTGTAAATGCCCTGAGGTGGGAGCATCCTCAATGTGCTTACGGATCAGGAGAGTGGAAGTGGGGGAGTGGGAGCCTCGGAGGAGATTGGGGTGGGGCATAGGCACAGAGTATCTTAACTGAGTTAATGCACACCGCTCTAGAAGACTACCGAGTGATTGTGGTGGTTGGTGTTTTAGGGGAGCTGGGGATAGAAGAATTTGGGGACCAGAGAGCCTTTGAAATCACTCATAATTCACAGCCAACTCTGGAAACGACTCTGTCTTTCCCACCAAATGCAAAACCTGAGAGCAGGAGCTCTAGAGGTTTCGGTTCCCTGCTGTAACCACTCACTTGGCGTGTGTCGGACTCACAGTAGGGACTTTAAACGTGTACTGTCATTAGCAGGGACTCCGGCAGACTCAGCGGGTCCCTGGCATTCACTAAGTTAACAGCCATTTCAGCTAGTTATGAGCAACGCCGATGAATGGCGTGCAGTCACTATTCTGGAGCTTTGCTGAGCCCATATTTGAATAATGCAGAGGGCTATGAAGCTAGTGTGAAGGAAGGAGACCCCTTGCTCCTAGGGCACCCACAGCAGGAGTTTTCTAGCAAAACAGCTAGAAGGTGGATGATCAGGTGGGAGAGTTGAACAGGCGGTAGATTTAGAGTGAGGCTCTGTGCAGGAAAACCCCAGGTCCAGAGAAGGTTAATATTTAGGAAAGCACCAGCATTAGGAATTGGTGAAGGTGTCAGGATCCATTCCCTGGGAATGTCAAAAAGGTCTACTGAGTAAGTTTCTCCTTCCTGAGCAACTCCTTAGGAACCAGTTGGCCTAACCTTCCTCCTCTTGTGGTCCTATCACCTCCACTGTACTTACCCATGACCCTCTAGGACTGGAAGAACTTTATTTTACCTCTGGTGTATCTTGTGGATTACAGCAGATTAATACAGTTGGTTATTATCTCTCTTGGTTTTCTCTGTGTGGTGGCAACTCAATGAGTATTGTTGGTTGAATGAATAAATGCCTCAAAACCATCGATAGAATTGAGAAAAGGGTTAGCATCATAAGAAACAGCTAAAATAAAGAAACAGTCTCTATGATAGCATTATTGCTTTCATTTTGATTACGTTTTAAAATAAGATATCCAGTTCTAAGCTAGGTGGTTGAAATAACTTGCAGAGCCAGAGACTAAACTCTGTGTCTCATATTCCAAATACAATTCACTCATTCATTCATTCGACAAACACTGTTAAGCACCATCACCAGCCGGCACTGTACTAGGTGCTCAGAAAACAACATAATGCGGAGTTTACGATCTGCTTGGAGACAGAGACAAGCAATAGGCAGTTTCTCCATGCCACAGCTTCTTTTCAGCAACCGTAACAATATCCAGGCTCTCCCCAAACCGCTGGTTTTAGAGCCCCTTGAGAGATGGAACTTTTTTGGGGGGGTGCACAGCCTCAAGCTTAGGGCCAAAGCCCCGTGGGGCTCTCAGAGCTGTTTCTGTCTGTTCCTGGGCGCATGGTAGGCCTCTTGCTTGCTTTTTCTCAATGGTGCCTGGCAAATGGACACTTGCCACCGTTTGGGGGGGGAATGATGACTGCACCAGACATCTCTTTTCCTTTCTCACTGGTTCTGCAGGACGAAGAGGGCTGGCTTTGAGTTTTCCCCACTGGCTGCTTCACTCTGGAAAGTGAATGTGGCTTACTGTCAGACCCCTCCCTTCCTCTGCCCATGGCATTGACATTCCTTGGCTCCTTTAGGGAGCTGGGTCATTTAAATTCCATTTCCTGTGTTCCATTCTGTCTTCCCACTATCTGCCCCCCATCCCCACCCAGCTATGGACTGAATGCATTCCCTCAAAATTCATATACTGAAACCCGAATCCCCAGTATGATGATATTTGCAGGTGGGGCCTTGGGAAGTGATCAGGTCATGAGGGTAGAACACTCATGAACGGATTAATGCCCTTCTAAGAAGAGACCTGAGAGAGACGATTTCTCTCTCCACCATCTGAGGATACAGCAAGAAGGTGGCAGTCTGGAAACCAGGAAGTGGGCCCTCACCAAGAACACGGCCATGTTGGCACCCTGATCTCAGACATCTAGTCTCTAGAACTCTGAGAAATAACTGTTAAGACACCCAGTTTATAATATTTTGTTGCAGCAGCCCAAATGGACAGAGACCCCCCCCCCCCAAACTGCTTGTCTAGAGTTCACCCTGGTTGTCTAGGAGAAAGGTAAAAGAAAGAGCTAAAGAGACAGGCAGATACAGCCACCATATTGGCAGTGTGCCGAGAACACTGACTTGCAGTATATGTACATCATTCATTTTTCCTTCCAAGAGGTCAGTCTGCAGAGTTAAGCCGATGGAGATTTGAAGCCGAGCTCTGCCACTGATTAGCGTGACCGTGAGCAGGTGACTCACAACTCTGAGGCCCCAGCTCCCTGGAGAGACGGTCTAACGGAGTGGTTACCAGCACACAGCCCGCCCTGCGCTTACCCCGTGTGACCTTGGTGAGCTGCCTTGTCTCTGCTTCAGCTTCCTCTTCCCGAAAATGGAAATGATCATAGCAGTAACCACAACAAGAGGGGTCGGGAAGATCAAATAAGTCACCGTAAGTAAAACACTCAATAGTAACCAGCTCAAAGTTAAGAACAAGCTATTCACAACTTCTTGTTGAATATATGCATTTTAAAAAAGTGTAACATCAGCACAGTGTTTGGCAAAAAAGCAGACAACAGAGGCCCCTGGGTGGCTCAGTCGGTTGAGTGTCCGACTCTTGGTTTTGGCTCAGGCCATGATCTCATGGGTTGTGGGATCAAGCCTGGCGTGGTTGATGAAGGGAATCCCTCTCAGCAGGGAGTCTGCTTGAGGGTTCTCTCCCTCTGCGCCCTCTCCCTGCTCACTTGTGTGCTCTCTCTCTCTCTCTAAAATAAATAAATAAATCTTTATTTTTTTATTTTTTTCAAGATTTTATTTATTTATTCAGGAGACAGAGAGAGTGTGAAGCAGAGGGAGAAGCAGACTCCGCCGCTGAGGAGGGAAGCCTGATGTGGGGCTCGATCTCAGGACCCTGGGATCATGACCTGAGCCAAAGGCAGATGCTTAACCAACCGAGCCACCCAGGCACCCTAAAATAAATAAATAAATCTTAAAAAAAAAAAAAGCACACAACAAAGTCTTGCTATTACTGATGTTCTTATTATTATTTTGTATTACTTTAATAACATTATTATTACCTTTATTTATTTTTTTGCTCTTACCAGCATTTCAGACTTGGAGGTGACAGGCTGTCAGTCTCCCTTGCTAAAATACTTGAAACAGAATGACAAAAGAAAAGGGCTGTGGCTTCCTGTCACTCAAAGCATGGTTTGGATCCACAGTATGGACATGGTCTTTGAGCTTGGCAGAAATGTGGAAGCTCAGACTCCAGCCCAGACCTATGACTCAGAATCTGCATTTTAACTAGATCCCAGGTGAGTCACGGGTAAGTTTAAGGCTGAGAAGCACTGCTCCAGCGCACCGGTTCTCAACCCTTTGGAATCATATTTGAAACATACTGATGTGTGGACAACCTCCCCATACCCCCCCAGTTTCATTTCAGTGGCAGGAGTACAAAATTGTGAAAGCTCCCTGGGCCACGCCCACGTGCAGCCAAGATGAGGCCCACCCATCTAGCATTCGGTCCCCGGGGAGTTCGGCGGCAGGGGTGGATGGGAGTTCAGTTTCTTCAGCAAGTGCCAGTGAGTTCTGGTCTGTTTTCTTTCTCTTCAGGTCCGGTGGAAGTAGGAAGGGACACAGAGAGGACACATTCTTCGTTCCCTGCCCCCGCCATTCCCGTCTTCATTCCAGGGAACAGCACACGTGACAAGGCTCTGTGCGGGCTTCTTGGCCAACGTTTCTGTTTCTCTCTGTCGCGACTCACGGGTGTCCTGGCTGTGTTGGCTCCTACCGTCCCCTTCACTCAAGTCACTGTGCGGAGGGGGCTTGGCTTTTCAGCTGTGGGAGTTTGTATTTCTTTGCGGTGGGGTCCTTCTCTCTCCATCCATTCCTGCCCACTGCTCATGGCACCCACAGGCTGCTTGGTTGGAGAAAACCTGGCCAGAGATCTCCTGACCTTTCCCGTGAGACCCTTGACCCCTGGTGGAAAATTCACCCTCCTACTGGGCTGATGCGAGTTATCTAAGTGAGTGGTACTGTCGAGATGTTGGTTTATGCCCCGCAGTAAGACCAAGGACTCTCCCTGGGGCCCGCCTTCTATCGTTTTTGTGGGAATGAGGGTCATGGGGCTGCCATTTTCTGAATTTTCCAGAGTAGCTGGCAACTTGCAATTTCAGTAAAAAAAAATCTTCAGGTTTTTAAAATTTGGCAGCTAATTACAAAATTTAAAAGCCCTAAAGGCCAAATGAAACATTTCTGGAGTTGGCCCATTGATATCTGAGACACGCTCCCTGTTTTAAACAGCCAGTTTGGGTTGCAGAGATCCCACAGTCAGGGAGACTATCCTAAATGATGTGTGGACAACCTCCCCATACCCCCCCAGTTTCATTTCAGTGGCAGGAGTACAAAATTGTGGTACCTTTGGAGCTGGTAAAAAGGTGAGCTGCTTGGAGTCCTCTAAGTCATGTGACCAGAGGTGTCTAATTCAGATGACTTGATAGTTCAGTAGACCGTCTGCACGCCTTCCGTACTCCTACACCTAAGCACGGCTGTTTCCGACTCATCATCTCAGACCTCTGTCCTCCTAGGGTGGCAGCGCTCCTCTCTGCCTGCCCTGGGGTATGTGCATTTCCCTAGGACAGCAGAACAGAAGGGAGGAGGGGAAGATTTATCCTCTCGACTCTTCTCTCTTCCTCCATCTCTCCCCCCTGAATAACAGACAGCCCAGCAGTTGACAGAGGTCCTTGTTTTATGTTGCCACATCTCTGCTAGTGACCAAATGTTTCTCCCTCAATATTCTCTTTATACAAGATGATGTGACTTGTGTTTGTTGCTAATATTAGAATTGCAACAGATGCGCTCATTGTTGGGCCACCGGTCCATGTGGCACAGATTAATAAAGCCAAGACAAGGCCTCAAATGCCCAGGGACTTTAATAGCAGAACTTGCTGCAACAGCAAGGGGCTCACACAGTGTTGGGCAAGGTGGAGGGGACAGACCTGTGAGAGACCTGGGATCCGAATCCACAGTCTAAACGCCATTGGAAGTGGAGGCAGAGCTCTTGGGGGCTGCAGGGAGGGGCACAAAGCATCAAGAAGAGGCATCTCCACATCAGGACAAGCAATAATACTGTCTGGTAAAAATGATGCCACCTAATCACCACTGGTGGACAAATTTAGGACCTAGGGGAACTAGCTAACAAACCAAGGGAGACAGTTCAATGACTATGGCCAATGTCATGGTTCTTATTGCTCCTTTCCATTTTTCTCAATAAAGCCTTTTTAGACAAATCAAAGGAGGGTGGTGACATACCACGAACCTCTTGGGTTTTAGCATGAATGTGGAATAATTTAATTGCCTTAGTGGTGCATCTGATAATCAGTGGTGTCTTGGATGTGATGAAATTCACTCACTGAATCTCTTGGCACCTTGACCTTGGACTTCTCAGCCTCCAGAACTGTGAAAAATAAATGTTTGTTGTTGTTGTTGTTGTTGTTTAAAGATTTTATTTATTTATTTGACAGAGAGATAGACAGAAGAGCACAAGCAGAGGGAGTGGCAGAGGGAGAGGGAGAAGCAGGCTCTGCACTGAGCAGGGAACCCGATGCGGGACTCGATCCCAGGACCCTGAGATCATGACCTGAGCCGAAGGCAGATGCTTAACCATCTGAGCCACCCAGGCGCCCAATAAATGTTTGTTGTTTATAAGCCGCCTAGTATGTGGTATTTTGTTACAGCAGCCTGAACAGACTACCGCAAATACTAGGTAATATTAACATTAATAACACTAATATCAATTTAGTAATAATACTGAATTGTCTTATTAGGCAAGACAAGCACGCCTAGCAGTTTATCCATACCTGCCGAGTGTGGATTTGGGTCTCCTTGCTTCATCAGAGCTTCCAAGTCATGTTTGTATTATAGAGAAGAATGACCAGGTGCCTTGGTGATCTATGAACAACTAGTGGAAAGGAAATCCTCCCGAGAGATTTTTAAAAATTTATACTTACTAAATTTAGTGGTTTCTAAATTTAATATTACTTGCTTTGCTTATTTATATTTTTTTGAGAGAGAGAGAGTTTGTGGGCATGGGTGTGCAGGAGCCGTGGGCGGTGGGGAGGGGCCGAATCTTAAGTAGACTCCACACTGAGCATGGTGCCCACTGGGGGCTCAAACTCATGACCCTGAAATCATGACCCGAGCCGAAATCAAGGGTCAGACACAACCGACTGAGCCCCCCAGGCGCCCCTAATATTATTTGCTTTAAAGATGTGTTTTCTTGGGTCGGTTAAGCGTCAGACTCTTGATTTTGATTCCTTGCTCAGCGTGGAGTCTGCTTAAGATTCTCTCCCTCTCTTTCTCTTCCTCTGCCCCTCCCCACCCCTCCAAGATCGCTCTCTCTTTAAAAAAAAAAAGGTGTTTTCTTATTTTTCCTCTTGTAAGATATTTTCTCTATTTAAAATTTGAAATATGCAAAAATAGAATAAAATAATTTTACTTATCCTATCACACGGAGACAATTAGTGAATTCTCAGTCTTTTATTTTTGCGTATGTTCACACAGTGTGATCATTTCATGTATACAATTGTTTATTCTTGTTTTCTAATTTTTCTTCCTATTATCAACATGTTAATAGAACTTCAGTTTCTTTTTTCCCTGGAAAGTTTTTTTTTTATTCCAGTGTAGTTAATATACAGTGTTACATTAGTTTCAGATGTACAATATAGTGATTCAACAATTCCATACATCACCCAGTGCTCATCACAATAAGTGTACTCTTAATCCCCTTCACCTGTTTCACCCATCCCCCCATCCTCCTCCCCTCTGGTAACCACTAGTTTGTTCTCCAGGGTTAAGAGTCTATTTTTTGGTTTGTTTCTTTTTTCCCTTTTATTTGTTTTGTTTCTTAAATTCCATATACGAGTGAAACCATATGGTATTTGCCTTTCTCTGACTGACTTATTTTGCTTAGCATTATACTCTCTAGATCCATCCATGTTGTTGCAAATGGCAAGATTTCATTCTTTTTTGTGGCTGAATAATAGTCCATTGTATATATCTCCACATCTTTATCCATTCATCTATTGATGGACACTTGGACTGTTTTCATTATTTGGCTATTATAAATAATGCTACAATAAACACAGGGTGCATATATCTCTTCAAATTAGTGTTTTGTATTTTTTTTTTTTTTTTGGCATAGTAAATACCCAGTAGTGTGATTACTGGATCATATGGTAATTCTATTTTTAACCTTTTGAGGAACCTCCATACTCTATTCCACAGTGGCTGCCCCAGTTTGCATTCCCATCAACAGTGCACGAGGGTTCCTTTTTCTCCACATCTTTGCCAACTCTTGCTGTTGCTTGTGGTTTTGATTTTAGCCATTCTGACAAGTGTGAGGTGATATCTCATTGTGGTTTTGATTTGCAATGATAAGTGATGTTGAGCATCTTTTCATGTGTCTGTTGGCCATCTTTGGAGAAATGTCTGTTCACGTCTTCTGCCCATCTTTTAATTGGATTATTTGGTTTCTTTTGGTATTGAGTTGTGTAAGTTCTTTATATCTTTTGGATATTAACCCTCTATTGGATATGTCATTTGCAAATATCTTCTCCCATTCAGTAGGTTATCTTTTAGTTTGTTGGTGGTTTCCTTTGACGCGCAGAAACTTTTTATTTTGATGTAGTCCCAGTAATTTATTTTTGCTTTTGTTTCTCGGGGGACTGTTACTGCCGATGTTCGAGAAATTATTGCCTGTGCTTTCTTCTAGGATTTTTTTGGTTTCAGGTCTCACATTTAGGTCCCTAATCCACTTTGAGGTTTTTTTTTTTTGTGTGTGTGTGTGTATGGTGTAAGAAAGTGGTCCAGTTTCATTCTTTTGCATGTTGCTGTCCAGTTTTCCCCAAACCATTTGTTGAAGAGACTCTTTTCCCCATTTTATATTCTTGCCTCCTTTGTGGAAGATTGATGGACCATATAATTGTGGCTTTATCTGAGCTTTCTACTCTGTTCCATTGACCTATGTGCCCAGTTTTGTGTCAGTACCATACCGTTTTGATTACAACAGTTTTGTCATATAATTTAACATCTGGAATTGTGTTACCTCCAGTTTTGTTTTTCTTTTTCAAGATTGCTTTGGCAATTCAGGGTCTTTTGGGGTTCCATACAAATTTTAAGATTGTTCTAATTCTGTGAAAAATGCTGTTGGTATTTTGATAAAGATTGCATTAAATCTGTAGATCACTTTGGGTAGTATGGACATTTGAACAATATTGGTTTTTCCAGTCCATGAGATCTTTCATCTCCTTCCTTAAGTTTATTTCTAGATACTTTATTATTTTTAGTGCAATTATAACACAGGATTGTTTTCTTAATTTCTCTTTCTGCTGCTTCATTATTTGTGTATAGAAATGCAACGGATTTCTGTACGTTGATTTTATATCCTGCAGCCTTACTGCACTCATTTATCAGTTCTAGTCGTTTTTTGGTGGAGTGTTTAGAGTTTCATTTATATAGTATCATGTCATCTGCAAATAGTGTGAGTTTTACTTCTTGCTTAACAATTTGGATGCCTTTATTTCCTTTTTCTGATTGCTGTTGGAAAGTTTTTTTTTAACTTTCTTGATACAAAGGAAATATACATTTGTTCTAGATAAGTAGAAATATACGAACTATTCACAATGAAGAAAATGAAAAATAATGAAAGTTTAACACAGAATGTTCTGCATTCTCACATTGATGGTTGAATACATTTTAAAAGAGAACATGTAATCAGCAAGAAACAAAAGGCAACAGAAGCTGCTTTTGATCCCCTCTCTAAATATACAACACCCACTTAACGTCTGCCTGCCTGTCATCTGGGCCTTTCAAGGCCCAGAAGTTGAGCTGAATTATGGCTGATGGGAAGAGGAATGGGAGTCACTCATAGGATGAGTCTCCAAGGTTTGCTAAAGCATTACCAGAAACGTGATGATATTTAAAAATATATATATTTATTGAACCTTCTCTTGGGGAGAATGCTGTATATGATTGGAAAGCAATACTTTGATGAGCCCCTTGGGGAGGGTGTAAAACCTCCAAAGGGCCCTCTTGAGTAGTCGGATGGTCACTATCCTTCTAAAGGTGGTGGTTAGCTACACAGTTTTGGTGTGCTCCCTGGTATATGCAGGTTTGGGGCCACAGCTGGATTGCTGAGCCCCACCGTCAGAGGTCCTACTTCTCTGCTGTGTGTCAGAGCACCCAGTCTCTCCAATAAATAATTAGATAAAGAATATTGACCTAGAGGGGTGCCACGTTATTAGCCCATTCAGGGTGCCCATGTCTCAGCAGCTCTCAGATACATATTTTTCTGAGATCTTGCTAAGACACAGGGATGGATATCAGATGTCTCCTCCAACCCCAAGCCAGGTGTTAAGAGCAGCTTCTCTCTTCCCTGGCAAATGGGTCAGTCATGTCATTATCTGCCATTGCCAACATGGACGACTGTTTTAAAATGAGCCATATTGACTGGCTCTGATGAAGTTAGAGGAACTATATTTATATTTTTTATCTATAATCTATTAAATACTTATATAGTATTTTCTGTGTGCTATGCACTTCTCCTTTTTTTTTTTTTTTTTTGCTATGCACTTTTCTGAGCTCTTTTTTGTGTCCTGATTTTCATCACATCTAAGACAACACTGATTATAAGATGCTGAGGGTTCTAGAGGGGAGGTTGGTGGGGGGATGGGTTAGCCTGATGATGGGTATTAAAGAGGGCACGTTCTGCATGGAGCACTGGGTGTTATGCACAAACAATGAATCATGGAACACTACATCAAAAACTAATGATGTAATGTATGGTGATTAACAGAACATAATAATAAAAAAAAGATGCACAATTATTTTACATAGCCCTGAGACAATTAAACTCTGCCACACTATCAATTGTAAAAGGCACCTCAACTTCAGAAATGTTCAATGGGAATATGCATGACTTACACTCAATGAAACATGGTGTATTCATGCATTTAACATTTAACACTAGGAGGTAGGTGCTATCGTTGTCCTCATTTATAGAAGAGAAGCTTGAGGCACAGAGAGGTTCAACAAGTTGCGGAAGATCACAAAGCCAGTAAGAGGATCCAACATTTGAACCCAGCCAGTCTCTCTCCAGAGTTCAAGCTCATAACCACTACACTCTTCTCTCTATAGATATGGAAAGCCAAAAAAAGTTTCGGAAAAATCTACTTTATTTTATCCATTTTTTTATTGAGGTATATCAGATAAATTATTTTAAATATTTCTCCATTTGATGGGTTCAAAGTTATTCCTGCCTGAACTAATCCTTTAATGTCTGGACAAATACCCAGAAGTGCCCAGCAGTTCCATGGGCCAGGTGCAGGCTAATGGGGAGCCAATGTGTATGTGCACACATGGATGCTTCTTCTTTTTTAAGATTTTATTTATTTACTTGAGAGAGAGAGAGGACAAGCTGGAGAGAGCACAAGTGGGGTGGGGGGGAGGGGCACAGGGAGAGGGATAAGCAGTCTTCCAGAGAAGGGGGGCTGCATCACAGGAACCCGGCGTCATGACCTGAACCGAAGACAGATGTGTAACTGACTGAGCCACCCAGGCGCCCCATGGATGCTGCTTCTCTGAGAACAGAAGTTGTCTAATTATTACTTTTAGACATCATCCAAAGTTTAGCTTTGCTAGAAAGAAGACAGCTCTGCCTCCAGTCTAGGTGAGCATGACTCAGTCTCCTGCTGGTGTGGATGTCAACAGCCCTTTTGACTCAGCGGCCTTCCGGCGCTCACTGGAGTGGTGAGCCAGGCCTGCTTTCTTGGGTGTAGTCATCATTAGGAAAATAAATTGAGCATTCTAACCCAAAGAGGAGCTACTTCTCAGCCTCCTCACCGCTCCTAGTGATCCGAATGAGGTTAACTTCCTTATTATTTGTCAATTTTGTACAAGTGCTAGATGATCCACAGAGAGAAGAGCCAAAGACGTTGGCTAGAAATTATTGTGCTAGTTTGTGAGCCACTGTTTCAACATGTCTCATCATGAAGTGGGATTTTCCACTGTACGCATTGTCTTTCTAGAACTTCTTCCCAGATTAGCCTTCTCGCCCCTCATAGCACATCACACTTCCCCCACTGTCTTGTAATTGCTTATCTGTCTTCCCTGCCTATTTAAGTTCTGTTGTGCGAAGGCCAGTGCGTGTCAGTCTTGCATTGGAATGAAGTCCACGTTCCAGAAAGTTCCCAGCGGTGCCTTCTCTGGTCTGAGGCAGAGCAGGTACCCAGGATCCTTCTGCTTTCTATCCTGATTACCTGTGCAGCCCTTCGAGGTGCTAGCCTGAGCGCCACGAGAGCAAGTACCAGGTCTGACTTTGATCTAGTCACAATGGCTGGCTCATGGTAGATGTTTTAAAAACATTTGAAAATGAATGAAGGAACTAGAGTAATGAGAATCCAAATAAAGTTTCATGGAAGAAGCGTTTTTTTTCTTTCACTCAATCATTTACTCCCTCACTGTACTGAATCATTACCCTATGACAGGCACTATGTGAATTTCTAAGGGGGGAGATAACAGTTAGACACAGGGGATATACTGGACTTGGCAGGCATGATCAGATGGGGCCCTTAACCTCATGTGGGGGAGGAGGGGGAAGGGCAAGCTTGTCAGGAAGGTGGGTGATTTGTGGAACTAATTTTAACCGGATCATTGGGGGGGGGGTGCTAAATGAAAGGGGTGAAGGGACAGGAATGCATGAGTGGTGAGAAATCCAGGCGAGCAGAAGTAGTTTATGACGCAAAGTCTCAGGCACAAGAGAGAGCATTGTCATTTGAGGAACTGCAGAGAATCCAATACTACTTAGCGTTTAGGGGGTTGGTGGGAGACTAGAGCTGAGGAATCAGGAGGGCCAGATCTCAGTGGTCATGGGGTCAAGCAGGGAGTCAAGTGGCATCCTCAGGCAAGTCTCCACTTGAACAGCTGTTAAGAGTTGAGTGACATCATCAGATTTATTTTAGGAAGTCACTCCAGCTGGAGAATGGATTGGAGGGGATGAAGGGATAAAAATTGGGTGTGAGCCTTGGCTGGCTTGGTCTAACATGGTGATGGGGGGGCGGGGGATGAATTGTCATCAGAGCACGGAGGTTGAAGTGTCTAGTTTGCCTCCTGATTTCAAACAAACTGGGGGAAAAAACCAACCAACTGGCAGAAGTATAAGTAGAATGTCATTTTATTCCACACCGGCCGTCACTTTTCCTCTTCAGGCCTTTGCTGAAGGCTATCTACTGATGTTCCACTGATGGGGTATGAGTGCAGAAGCCCAAGAGGATCTGGCTTGAAGTCCCCTCCCCTGTGAGAAGAGAGTCAGTGGAAAAGAGGGGCCAGAAGCGACCAAATGGGGAGAGAGCAGTGATGGGTGGATGCACTGGGCACCGCACATAAACACGCAGCTAGCTAACAAGGGCCATAGCCTGGAATGAGCCGGCAGCAAAATCTTTAGTTAGATCCAGGCACTACAACCCTGTAGTTTGTTCCAGACTCTTGGGGCGAGGACATGTGTAATTTACAAAAGTCAGCTCAATCTTATAACAAAATTTTACCTTTGGAAGGAAAGCAAACAGACTGGAAGGGGTCAGTTTCTCAAAGTTCCATATTCCGTTTTTAATTATTCCTTTAATAGCATGCTTCTGTGATTAATGACAAGCTTTCCCACTAGGTTGTCGACTTCATGCCACGGGAGCCCTGTTCTGGCTTTACCCCTGTGCCCAACCTAGGCTAGGGTGAAGGCACTCGGTGCGGTGAATGAAACAATGAATCAAATAAACACATTAACCGAGGATGCCCGCTGGTGTCCTTTCTTGGTTTTGGTTTTGTTTCTCAGCCTTGCGCCAAGTAAACCACAGCAGGGCTCTCCTGTCTGCCTGGTTAGGAACTTCCTATAACAGGATTTCTCAGTTTGAGGCTCGGGGCTTCTGATCCGCTAACAGGACATCAAAGCTTTATACGTGTGCGCCTGGTGGAGCCTTTCAGTTTCCACTGGATTTCAGAGGCGGGTCTCTACCCACTCGCCGCAAAGAGCCACAGTTCCACGCACATCTCCCGCCGCCCCTCGGCATCCCCGACGGCTCCCGGAGCGCGCTGGCTCCAGAGGCTTCCGGGCGCCCCGCCCAGGGGACCGTCCCTTCCCAGCCCCTCGGGTCAGGCCCACCCGACTCGGGCCTCCCACTCTTGGGGCGCGTCCCCGCGGCCTGCAGAGGCGAGGCGGCGCGGCGACAGGCGGGGGGTGAGGGAGCCGGGGACGCCGCCGCACCCCCGAGCCCCCGGCCCCCGGCCCCCGGCCGACGCGGCCATCTTCGGCGCAGGCGGGTGGGAGGGAGGGAGGCGCGGCCTCGGGCCTCGGGCCCGCCCCCGCCGCCGGGCCGCCCAGCCCCGCCCAGCCCCGCCCAGCCCCGCCCCGCCGAGCGCTCACCCCGCCGCGCGCTCACCCCTCCGCGCGCTCACCCCGCCGCGCCGCGCCCGGGTCCCGACTTCCCCTCCCGCCCGGCCCGCAGAGCCCGCGCCCACCCCCATCCCCCCACCCCGCCCCAGCCGCCGCTCGGCCCGCAGCGCACGCAGAGGCCGCCATGCGGCCCGCGCGCTGCCTCGCGCTGGGCAGCCTCCTCGCCCTGGCCGGGCTGCTGGAAGGCCGGCTCGTGGGCGAGGAGGAAGCCGGCTTCGGCGAATGCGACCGGTTCTTCTACGCCGGGACCCCGCCTGCGGGGCTGGCGGCCGAGGCCCACGTGAAGGTCTGTCAGCGCTTCGAGGGCGCCGAGCGCTTCGCTACCCTGTACAGCCGCCGGGACCGCATCCCCGTGTACTCGGCGTTCCGCGCCGCGCGCCCCGCGGCCGCCGGCGCCCAGCCCCGCTGGCTGGTGGAGCCGCAGGTGAGCGAGCTGAGCCCGAGCCCGGGCGCGGGGCTGGCCCCCGGGGGCGGGGAAAGGCAGCCCCCGCGCCTTCGGGGCCAGGTCAGGAACCCCGGGTTTCCGAGCCACCCCGCCGCACCCCTGTCTAAGCCGCAGCCGGGGCTTGGCGATCCGCGAGCCTCCGCTTAAGCCGCGGGGGCCCCGCGGTCCCCAGTGGGAGGTGGTTCTCCCCTACATTTCGGGGTAGACATCTGCAGTGTCTCATTCATTTCCTGACCGGTGAGGAGCGTGAGATGGACAGTTCAGATCAGCGGAAAGCCTAGGCTGGGAGCCCACAGGCCTTGGCGCAGGTCGTTGCCATAGTTCTTTGGGCCCCCCGGGTAGGTGGGTGGGCGTTTTCGTGCCCATTTTGCAGAAGGGGCGATCAAGGCCCAGGGAGTGAAGAGACTTGTGGAAGTCTGCCCAGCTGGTAAGATGGGGCAGGTGTTTTGGCTTAGAGGTTCACTGCCCTTTCTACTTAAGGAAAAGCTGCTCTTCTGCAGAGGCCACCTGAGCCTGAAAACCCCTTGTGCACAGGACATGGAGTAAATTCGACCTGAAGTTCTGTTAGGACAATCAAGGTACATTGTTTTAGAAATGCCATGGGATAGTTAGAAATAGTAGGGAAACTGACTATCTCCAGCTAGTGGGAAGGGCAAACGAGTTTTACCCGACTCTTCATATCTGTATTATCAGACCACTTGGAAACCATGTCGTGAGTGTTCTGTACTGGCTGGCGAGGGTGACCAAACACTGCAGAAGGTCCCCAGAGGCCCTGCTGAACCTGCCTTAACGCATCCTGCCCCACCTCTGCGTAGCTGGCCTCCTCTCTGCAGACCCAGCCAGGCTCCCCTTGGGTGTGTTCTCCGCCTCTCAGCCGCCTCCTCCCACCGTCTCCTGTACCTGTCCCAGCCGTCAAGACCACCTTGGCAGGGGGCAGAGCTACTCACTGAGCCCACCCACTCCTGATGGCCAAAGCTGGCTAAAACCATATGGGTGAACAGACTGTGGCTTTCAGGTGCTTCATTCCGAGCCCTGGGCTGTAATCCCTGTATGTCATCCAGGTATTTCTAGCTCTGAGAGCTTGGCCGGGACTCATGTCATCTTGCACCTCAGTCTTCTCTTCCTGTCCGCGTCCAATCCATAGCTGTCTCCTTGATGTCAGGACCTAGGAGATCAGGCATGTGTGAAAAAGCCTTTGTAAACTGTACACATGTAAGACATATATTAATCTACAATTAGTTTGTCCCCAGCTGCACCCCTCAAGCTCTCTGCGTATCCCGCAATTCATTATACATCACGATTGTGGGCCTGTCAAGAAACAGATGACCTAGGCCTTTCTCCTTGAGGATCTTCTGGACGGCTCAAGGAGACAGAACATACAAGTGAGGAAGACACAGGAATGCGTGCTAAATTTCCATTGAATTCAGAGCACATTTAGTAATCACCTGCTGGGTGCCAGGCACATAGGGAACCAGGAGAAGAGAGGGTAGCTCTTGGACTCCAAGGCTTCCTGGTGTGCAGGTGAAGAAGCCTGCCGGGTGGAGAGGAGCAAAACAACTGATTAGAGCCAAGCAATGTGGGTTCGAGAATGTTTTTATTGACGAGCTGTAAACTTGGGCAGGCTATCCTGGAGCTAATAACAGGGTGGCCTTGAGGATTAAATGAGTTACTATATAAAGTTCTCTTGAGAGATGCCTGGCACATAAGTCCTACCTATTATTAGGACATAAGCAAAGCCTATACTTTCATAAAGGTAAACAAAGTCCTATTAGATTTAATCTCTCGTGGAGGTGAGAGGGGAAAGCCTTGGGGTCAGGGTGACATTTGTGTTGTGCCTGGAGGCGGAAGCAGAGAGTTCAGAAGAGAGACAGAGGAGGAGGACATTCCAAGCCTCCTGATGTTTTGGAGGGAACACCAAAAGTGAGAAATGCACATTCAGGGATTAGTGCATGGGGAGTGGTTGGAGCTCCTGAACTAGGAGTATGTAGGTGACAGTCTGCTCAAGTGTTGCGAACAGAGGGGGATAACGGAAGGGAGAGGGCAGGTATGAAGGAGTAATCAAGGAAGGCTTCGTGAGGGAGAGCCATCGATGCAGTTACAGAAGGAGTCACAAAGGAGCAAGTTTCGGGGGTAGAACCAAGTTACAGAGGCACAGGAGACCCTGGGCCCCTGGGGGCAGGAAATGAGGAATGGCACTGGGGAGGTAAAAGAGGATGGGGAGGGAGGGGGGACATTGTTCCAAATGGCAGCTTGAGAGGGGAGATGAACAGTGGTTTAGAAAAGGACAGGAGGCCATTGAGTTCCCAGCTGGGGAGGTCAGAATGGTGGCAGTGGCTGATGCTTTTCCCCGCACGATGGGCTCATGTCCGCCTCCTTCCTACCCCAGCCTCAGTCAGGAGCCAGAGGATATCAGGAAGGAGGGGTGGAAGGAGGGAGGGAGGAAAAGCTGCCAGATGAGATGCAGGCGGGCTCTGGAGCACACTGCAGCAAACCTGACACCCCCCCCCCCCCCCGCCCCTGCAGCCTGCATCCCAAGGCCTGCCTCCCAGCCAAGGTCCCCACTGCGGAGGATGCTCAGGGCTAACTGTGGACTTCTTCAGAGCACTTTGTAATGCTGAGCTGCCTTGTGCCCACATCACCTTTTTTTGAAGTCAGCTTTACCAAGAGGCCCAGCAGACAGGGAAGGAAGAGGCGGGAGGCCAAAGGAGCTCAGTGATTGCTTTGAGCGATGAGTCAGGCAGGGCTGTGCTGGCCCTGGGGGCTCCCTCAGCCCAGTTCAGCAGCTTTCAGAGCTGTCCTGCAGTTTCCCTTGGGAAAAAACACCAAAATTGAAGATCATAGAAACTTAGTCACTCTTGAGCTTAAAACCTCTAGGTGGCTGCCCAACACCTACCGGACCAAGTTTATCCTGCAGGATGCAGTTTAACAAGGCTCTCCACGTCCTGGCTCCTGTCTCCAGCTCCAGCCTTGATTCTCACTCCTCCACGCCCTCACATTTTATGTTCTAGCATTATCCCGCTGCCGGGCATGCCTCTCAGAAACTGTACTGTTTGTAACTTCTGCTTCTGTCCTCATGCTCAATCCTTTTGCCCTGAATCCCCTTTCTGTACTGCCCCATCTTGCCCCTCACTTCTTCCCCTCCTCCATCCTTTAAGACTGCTGAGGTACCATCTCTTCTAGAAAGAACTGCACACCTGATTTAGCTCCACTGCTCAGTACTCTGATAATTTCTTTCTTTTTTGTACTCCCCACATTGTTTGTTTTTTTTAGATTTATTTATTTGTCAGAGACAGAGAGGGAGAGAGAATATGAACAGGGGGAGTGGCAGGCAGAGGGAGAAGCAGGCTCCCCACTGAGCAGGGAGCCCAATGTGGGGCTCGATCCCAGGACCCCGGGATCATCACCTGAGCCAAAGGCAGACGCTCAGCCGACTGAGCCCCCCAGGCGTCCCTCCCCACATTGTTTTATAATTACCTGCTTATGTGTCGGTCTCCTCAGTGTGAGCCCATGAGAGGTGAATGCTGCACCTCACTCATCATGCTTATGTCACTAGTGCCCGGGACACAGAGAGTCTCTCAACAAGGGTTGAATAAAATAATTTGCTGTTGAGCTAGGTCAGGCGGCAGCGGGTGCGATGCTCTGCTTGAGCTTTCCTGCTGGGACATATACTGCTTCAGGGGCTCGCCCCGTAGCTGGCCAGCAGCCGCTAACACAAGCATGTTCCATATGCAGAGCTGGAACCTTCTAAGTCCACCCCATTAGTCCCAGCTCTGGCCTTTGGAATGACCCCAAATGATTTGGATCTCTTCTCTGGACAATAGCTCTTTGGTGTCTGACACAGGACCCCATGTCCACCCACACTGGAAGAATTTAAATGGGATCTTCTGAGGGACGGAAGGAGAACTCTGAAGGAAGCAGAGAAAACAGCGGGCTGTTGTAGGTTTTATGTGGAATGTGGTCACCTTTAAATTGAGAATGGGGGGCGCCTGGGTGGCTCAGTTGGTTAAATGTCTGCCTTTGGCTTAGGTCATGATCCCGGGGTCCTGGGATCAAGTCCTACATCAGGCTCCTTGCTCAGCGGGGAGCCTGCTTCTCCCGCTCCCCTTGCCCTCCCCCCTGCTCATGCTCTCTCTCTCTGTCAAATAAATAAATAAAATCTTAATAAATAAGTAAATAAATAAATAGAGAATGGGGAAAAGGCAAAAAAGGTGAGAAAATGTTCCCCCATTAGCATGGTGGAGATGCTTTAGAAGATTTCTAGTCAAGACTTCAGAGACCTGAGAACTGGGTTCTGGTTTAGTACAGGGAGCCTCAAACCTTTTAGTCTCTCGATTCCTTTCCATTTAATAGAAGAATTTTTGAATGAAGTGTAAGTGATGCGTTACCAGAGTGCATTGTCAGTTCATGCTGGAGGCCATCATAGAAGACTCTACCATTTTATAAAGATGAATGCTGAACGGATCTGGCTTCGTATTCAGCTTACACTTCTTTAATCTTACAAAAATACTCTGAGGTAGATGTCATTGTCTTCATTGTAGAGATGAGGAAATGGGCTCAGAGGGGTTAAGTGATGTGCCCAGGGTCACACAGCTTGGATTTGAACTCATGACTATTTGCTCTTAGTCCAGTGCTCTTTGAATATATCATGGAGATTCTTTGACTTCATAGGGGATCCACTGCATTAATGGCCATAGGTTTTTAATTCTCATCTTTTATATGGGGATCTTAATTTCTACTTCATTTCTCGTTCCAATAGTTAGTAGGACAAGTGGGAGTACAAATTTGGCCACATAAATGTTGCTTAGGTGCCAGGGGCTCTGGAATGAGGGGTAGATTCTGGTTAACTACAAAAGCATTGTCCTAAAGCGCCCATGAGGCCATATTTCAAATCCTAGTCAATGCCTGTGAACAGTGATCACAAGTTAGAACCTTGATTAAGTTCTGGATCTTTAATTTCTATCAGTGGCTTCTCGCCTACACACACCCTGAAACTGTTAGACAGGCCTTTATTCTAACATCAGTCCCTTTGTCATTGTGTCAGAGAACAGATACATCGAAGACATCACACACTTAAATCCCTGTGCAGCAAACAGGACAATTCTGATACATACTTTCTAGTTAGGACACTTGAATTCAGACTTCCTGCTCTGCTGCTTATAGGCTATGTGACCTTAAATTCTTCCAGTCCTGTTTTTCTCATCTGTTCATTAGAGGCAACAACAGTATTTAATTTCATGTAGTAGTTGTGACAAGTGACCAAAGTAACGCACATAAACCTGTAGCGTGGTACCTGGAATCTGGTAAGGTCTTAGGAAATATTACTGTGTCTACTTTACTAAGGTCCTACTCTAATAGGTATTATTACTTTTTTTTTTTTTTTTTTTTTTAGAGAGAGAGAGTGCGGGGGGTGGGGGCAGAGGGAGAGAGACAATCCCAAGCAGGCTTCACGCACAGTGTAGAGCCTGACTTGGGACTCGATCTCATGACCCCGAGATTACGACCTGAGCTGAAATCAAGAGTTGGATGCTTAACTGACTGAGCCACCCAGGTGCCCTGGCATTATTACATTAAAAAAAAATAAATTTATATAAGTTGTACACCCACCATAGGCCTTGAACTCACAACCCTGAGATCAAGAGTCACGTGCTCTGCTGACTGAGTCAGCCCCCCTTTTTTTATTACCTTTAAAATTTAAAAAAAATTTTTTTAAGTAAGCTCTGTGCCCAATGTGGGGCCTGAACCCATGACCCTGAGATCAAGAGTCACATAATATAATAGGTGTAAGACATACACAAATACACACAAATGGAATGTTGGATTAGACAGGTGACTCTTACAATTCTACAACTCTCTTAAAATGTAAACCATCTGTGTATCTTCTCAAACACTAGGCATATATTTCACATCATACAACAGGTGCTTAGATAGAGCTTTGGTGAGAGACTGAATGGATAGATGGATGAATGGATGGATTTAGGTGATTGAAAGAACAAAAATAAAATTGGTGCCAGAGATACCTCCACCCTCCTTGTCCTGAGTCACCAAGAGGTGTGTTGTCACAAAACAAATAGTGAGCAATGGCATTGCAATCTATGGCGCTGAGTCTGGGTAAGTCTGGGAAGCGGCTGACTCAAAGGGATGATTCCAAAGTCAATCACTCACAGTTTCTTCCTCACTGGGGTGCACATAGCAAAAACAGAAGTCACTTAGGCTCTCTTTCCTTGCATTTTTCTCCTCTTCTAGGTTTTTCTTCCTCTTTGAATTCAGTGTTTCTGTTTGATTTGTGGTCGTTCTCAGGAGCAAGTTAAGGGACTTGCCCTACATTGGCAGAACATTTTAGGGCCCTTTTGTCCTGAAACAGTTCAGGGGTGACATCGCTGTACACCATTCTTTCAGTTCAGACTGAAACTTGGACAGTCCAGGGAAGGAGATGTCATTTACTGATTCCCTCACTATGGACAAGGGTCTTCACAAATTAACCCATTCATATAACTAGATATTGTGATCCATGTTTTATAGTTTAAGAAACTGAGCTTCAGAGTGGTAAAGCCACTTACCCATGGTCACCCAGCTTCTAGATGCAGAGCCTGGATTGGAAGTTATGGCTGCCCGATTCCCAGGCTCTTACTGCCCTTTCTACTCGAGTGTGAGGTCTTCCAGTGACAGTGTTCGTATTTTCTCTCCAGATTCCAAATTGACTGACTAGGGTTGTTAGTTTATTTTTATTTTACTGAATTCATCTAGTTCTTTGGATGATTTGTGGCTTTGCTTTGGAATGGGCCATTCTGAAAATCTCGGCTTCAGATTATTCTTAGCTCAGTTATGAGCTCATGGTGATTCAATGGAGCTTTCCCTGAATAAAGATTTTATTCTTTGGGTTTCAGATTTCTCTTCCTTTTAAACTGTCAGTGAAACTTTTAACAAGTAAGAACGTGAGAAAATAAATCCTCCCATTCGCCAGTAGCTTTCGCTTCCTGTGATCTGGTCTTTCTCCTAGAATTACCGTTCATTCAAGCGTATGGTCCCCCTTCAAGTTGTATATCATGTCTCCAGAGTGGCCACGTAACCTATCGGCCCCATGGAACGTGGCATCTGTGGCAGCCATAATTTGTTGCCTGTTGATATATCTAGTTAGCCACTGAAAGGAAGGAGAAATAGAAAAGAAACTGACTCATGGCGTGAACCAAAAATAGAAGCACCATTAGTATTCCAGTCATGCTTCTATTGACCCAGTGCCGGACAGAGTGTGGCTCCATCCAAAGAGGTCAGGCTGAGGACATCCTATACTTTGAATCAAGATGAAAAATATGGGTACATTTCATTTTGCAGAGTAAACAGGTGGCTGAAATAGTGTTTGAAAATAAAAGTTAAATTACATGTTCCAGTCGACTTGTACCTTAATTTTAGGGATGATTGGTTTTGAGTTTTGATTGAGTTTCAGTTGGCAGGAACACCTAATGCTTTAATAAGGCCCTGGGTCCTCTATCAATGAATTCCCCAAGTCAACAAATATTTACTGGAGCATCTGCTGTGTATCAGGCACTGTTCTCGGCCCTGGGAATGGAGCAGTGAATCAAACAGACAAAAATACCTTCTCTCGTGGAGCTTACTATCTAACAGAGGACACAGGCGATAAAATAAATAAATAAAAAACATAACATGTTAAATAGTGAAAGTGCTAAGAAGAAAAGTAAAGCAAGGCAGGAGGATATGAGCTATCAGGGAAAAGGTGAAGTTTTCAAAGGGTTTTCAGGGAAGGTATTACTGTGGAGGTGACTTTGTGTACAAACCTGAAGGAAGGGACAAAGCCAGTCATGCAGGTATCTGGGGGAAGGATGTTCCAGGCAGAGAGAACAGTAAGTGCAAAGGCCCTGAGGCAGGAGTGTTCCTCATGTTTGAGGAAGAGGCCAATGTGGCACAAGAAGGATTAATGAGGAGAGAGGCAGGAGATGAGGTCAGAGAGGTGGGGTGGGAGATAGCAGACCATGTAGGGCTTCTGGGCTGTTTGTAAGGGATTTGGCTTTTACTCCATGTGGGACGGGACGCCACTCTGCCGACTTTGGGGGGTGGGGTTTGACGTGTTCTGACTTACATTTTAATAGGATCACTTTGGCCGCTGCGTTGAGAACAGACCATGTGGGTTCAAAGGCAGAAGCAGAGAGGCCAGATGGGAGCTTTCAATATCTGGCAAGAGGCGGTGGAGGCTTGGACCACTGGGGGTGGCAGTCTAGTTCTGGGTATAATTTGAGGGGAGAGCCAAGAATGAGAGAACGGGAGGAGTGGCAGACAACCCCAGGGACTTTGGCCAGAACAACTGGAAGAACGGGGTTGCCGTGAATAAGACGAGGATCCCGGAGAAGGAGTGTTAGACGTGCTAAGTACAAGATGCCTCTTGGTGTTCCACAGAGCTTCAGGTAGGGCTGAAGGATGGTGCTCACTGGTGCTTACTTACCACCCTGGGCGCTCTTCCAGGCCTGATTCACGTGTGAGCTCATGTAATCCTCAGGGCAGCCATAGGAAATAGGTGCTGTCATTATCCTCCTTGGACAGAGGAGGCTCCTGAGGCACAGAGAGGGTGGGTTACTCTTCCATGCTCACACAGCTAGGAAGCATGGGACTGGGGCTCTCTGACATCAGAGAGCCCATGGAGTTGCCTCTCTTAGCAAACCCGTTAACGTACGGGGGAGTTCCTATTTCCCTCTCCTGAGTGAAGCTCCTCTTTGCAAACTCACAGGTTCCTTTATCAGGACTTCATAGACCAGAGCATGTTCCCAGCTCCACGGCCGCGTGCCGATGACCGTGGACACTCACGGCCTTCAGGTGCACGCTCGTGCTGAAACCACGGCAGGTTACTGGAGCCGTAAGCACTGTGCTGGGCGGAGGGTGCTGTTGGCTCCCTTTTGCAGTCGTGCTCTGTTCTGATCCGTCGATCCATCGTGAGCACTGCCCATGGCCATTATGCAGACAGACATTCTCCATAGGGTTGGTGGGGGGGAGGGGGGAATCATCTAAAAACTCTGTCTGGCAACAAGTATTGTCCCTTGCGTCTCAGTGAGTGTGGCCAGCATAAGGGAGGGCTCTTGCATCTGTGGGGGCGTGGAGCTGTTGCTGCTGGAAGTGGGCTGGGTGCCATGCATGAGCCTGAGGAGAGCCCAGCTCCTGACCAGGTGCCAGCTGCCCCGGGGCGGGGGGGTGGTGCAAGCAAAGCACACCCTCCAGAGCCCCACCTCTGGAACAGAGAGGGAGGACCCACTCATCCATCCTTCAGCCTAGAGAGCTCAAGAGTCCCTCCAATGCCCCCAGCCTGGTTCCCCAGAGTAGGAAAGGCAGCTGAACCCAGCACATTCTGAAACTTCATACCCCGGTAATGTCATACACCCTGCTTTGGGACCAGGAGAGGACCTTCTCTCCAACTCAGCACACCCCACGTCCTTGAAAGGACAGAAATTCCTTTTTCTTTTATGACTGTTAGTAAACTGACATCCTCTCCCCAGTGCACATTCTTACCTTTGCGCTTATGTCCTAGGTAACCTGGCATTCACCCAGCTTGGTAAATGAGCCTTCCCGCTGTGTCTGGGAGATGGTAGCATTGGTTTCAGGAAGTCCCCTTATCATTATTTTAATATTTATAACTGAGGGAAGAAGTTGACCCATATCACATCAGTGTTTTGAGTGAATTGACCAGGACGCATGACTGAACAGGGCCATGTAAGGAAATGGCCACCGTTGATGTTTCTGAAAGACTGGTCATCCACCGTAGTCTCAGGATGCACAGAAGCCTGGGGAAGGGAAAGGCGAGCTTACAAACCACCATCAGTCTTCTATCATTCTGGAGTATCTCTAGTGTATCTGGAACCATGGTACCCATGATGACAGATGCCTCCTTCATGGCCAAGGGCACTGTTCGGGGTGGTTGATGAACTTGCCCTTGCACTTTCTTCACTGGACAGACCTCCCCCCTGTTATCCTGGCCATCTGCATGCAGAGGTCCAAGCTCCCTTCATCTTCCTCTAGGCCTCTGCAAAACAGCTTCCTCCCTGGTTAATTCCTCCTACCCACATCTCTAAACTTACTCCCCTTGGAAGCCAGAGAAATCCTCTCAGATCATCAATCCCGTCGTGCCTCCAGCAGCCTCCCTGGAAAGCCTCCAGGGCTCCCCATTTCTCTTCCTATAAAGATAAGTCCTTATCGTGATGTCCAGAGTCCTGCACGTGCATCTCCCACTCCCCACCCAGCCTTATCCTGGGGCCACACACATTGCGAGTCCTTTACCTCCAGCCACTTCGGCTCATTTCTGTGAGGGTGATGCCGCTGTTTTCCTAATTCCCATCAAAGGACCTATGTACCTGCTGTTTTGTTTTGCATTTTGTCTTCCACAATATTCCAGAATAGGGCAACTGCCCAGAATACTTTCTAGTAGCACCAGACCTCACCTTTCTTTGCTAGTGTGTCACAGTTACACATGTATTTGTGTAACTGAGTGCCACCCAGTGAGACTTGAAGTTCCACGAGGGAGGGTGCAGGGCTCTCGTTGCTCACTGTCCGAGCCTCAGTCTCTAACACAAGGACCAGCACACGTTTTCTGTATATGGCCAAATAGGAAGTATTTTAGGCTTTGTTGGCCATAAAGTCTCTGACACAACGATTCAACTGGGCTGTTTTCACACAAAAACAGCCCAGAGAATAATACATAAATGAATGAACGTGGCTGTGTTCCAAGGGAACTTTATTTATGAAAAGTGGTGGTCGGTCAGATTTGGCTTCACAGGCTGTAGCTTGCCAGCCCCTGGTCTTGCCTCAGGCCAGCATTTCATAAGCGATGAAGAAATGTTGCTCAGTGTGGAGCACTTAGCAAATATGGACTGAACAGCAGCAGTGAAATTTGAAACGTGGGCAATCCTAGTCCTGTTGCAGCCCAGCAGTCCTAGATCTAGACCTGCAGACAATCTTCAACTAACCCTTTTAATGTATAGTAATGGCCATCATTTATAATACTAAGGGTTTTTAGGATTAGAAAAGTAATATATGCTTATGGTAAAAATATTTTTTGAGCATTTTAGAAGTCTATAAAGAAAAGGATCTCATTTCTCACAGACAGCTAACCTTTACAGTTTGTGTATGTGTACGTGCTAACATTCCAGAAATTTCTTTTTTTTTAAGATTTTATTTATTTATTTGACAGAGAGAGACAGTGAGAGCAGGAACACAAGCAGGGGGAGTGGGAGAGGGAGAAGCGGGCTTCCTGCCTAGCAGGGAGCCCGATGTGGGACTTGATCCCAGGACCCTGGGATCATGACCTGAGCCGAAGGCAGACGCTTAACGACTGAGCCACCCAGGCGCCCCAACATTCCAGAAATTTCTGTTCACATAGAGACACATATAGGCTCTCAGACCCTTTATTCTAGTCAACAAGGTTCAACACTCTTTTGGATCCCCAAGCCACAGCTAACAAGCCTCTCAAAGGACCACCATACCCATGGAGTGGGAAAGTGAAGGGGCTCTTGATGAGTGAATTTGCACATGAATAGAAATAATTTATTTAATTTAGAAATAGAAGACCTGGGCACCTGGGTGGCTCAGTCGGTTAAGCGTCTGCCTTCGGCTCAGGTCATGATCCTGGAGCCCCATGTGTGGCTCTCTGCACAGCAGGGAGTATGCTTCTCCCTGTGCCCCTTGCTCTGCTCTTGCTCTCTCTCTCTCAAATCAATAAATAAAATCTTTAAAAAAAAAAAAAAAGAAAAGAAAAGACAGAATGCCGGGGGCCCTCACATGCAAAGTCTACTTCATCATATTTATTCAAGTCAGTGTCTAGATAACTCATGGGTGGCCTGAAATAATCTTACCTTCTTGCCCCTTCCTGTGTTCCTGGGCAGTGGTGATCCTTGTCCTCTTATGGGGGACTCACTGGCCTGCCCAATGTGAGGAAGCCAGTCAGTGGCAGAGCTGACCAGTCTCCTCATTTCTAATCTGGTTCTGTTCCTAAGCCCTGCTGCCATATAGTCTCACATTTAGAAGAACTTGAAGATTAGCAACATTCAGGGCGCCTGGGTGGCTCAGTCCATTAAGCGTCTGCCTTCGACTTGGGTCATGGTCCCAGGGTCTTGGGATTGAGCCCCGCATTGGGCTCCTGCTCAGCGGGGAGCCTGCTTCTCCCTCTCCCTCTGCCTGCCGCTCCCCCTGCTTGTGCTCTCTCCCTCTCTCTGTCTCTCCCTGTCAAATAAATAAGTAAAATCTTAAAAAAAAAAAAAAAAAAGAGTGACATTCATAAAACCCAGGAGAAAAGTTTGAACAAATGGAAATGATTTTGCCTGAGGGCAGATTTACTAGCCTCAAATCATATTTATTACACAACATTGAGAAGTACATGCTGTCTTTTTTGTGCTGAAGACACAGGGTAAGATTTAATAGTTCGAGGAGGGTTTAGGTTGGAAGCAAATAAGCCATTTCCCAACAGCGAGAGTTACTATGCTGTGGGAAAGGGTTTAGGGGCTGTCAGGTCCCCTTCTCTAATGATCTTCAAAAAGAAGGGTAAATTTGTCAGTTGGCTTCAGAGGAAGGCTATTTCTTATAGCTGTCAGCTTGTGTGGAGACAGGCTTTGAGCCTTTCCCAGTTTTCCGATGAGGGCGACTCCATAATTGGGTTGACAGTGGTTATATTGCTCACGGACCAGGCGCGGTACTGTTTTTTTTTTTTGGTTTTTTTTTTTTTTTTTTTTTGCTGCTCTCAGTACTGGGTCCCATCCTGTGCCTCCGTTCTTGCCACAGGCCAGCCCCTGAGTATTTCCTCCCATTTACGTACGTAATAAATGTGATCACAATCAACCAGAGGCCAGGGTGTATCATAAATTTGTTCTCTGTCGGTGAATTGGGGTTTAAGAGGTAGGTGTGGGATTATAGGGGTTTGTAGTGATTGAAACAAGTCCATCCTGTTCATTATCTGCTCATTTACTTATTATTCCTGGTCAGTGGGTCTAGAGTTTCAGCATTGCAAAGAAGGAGGGGTGGAGGAGTTGACATCCAGTTGTTGATGGACACTGTGATCGGTGTTGCCATTCTCATCCACATCAAAACCGTTTATTGAGTTCTCAGCGCCAAGCCAAGAAATAGGAGTCTCAGACCTGGCCCTGGAACAAGACCCAGTCCTTTCCCGCAGGTGTCTTGTTACTTAAGGCAGGAAGGCAGATCGTGACCGTGACTGAATTCTCTCCTACTAGACTGTTAGGCCCGAAGGGGCAAGGACTGAGCGAGCACACCGAGTGGTTGAGAAGGTGGGTCTTTTAGAGGGACAAAATTGGGTTGAGTCCTAACTCTGTCATTTACCAGCTGTGTGACCTTGGAAATGTTACTGAATTTCATGGAGCTCAGTTCCCTCTCTGTGACATGGGGCTAAGAAATTGTCCCTATTCCACAGGGGAGTAAGGAAGACGGTGTGACACTGTATGCAGAAGGTCCTCTGCATTGTAACATTAGCACTCAATACGTGTATATTAAGCATGTGGGACGAACAAGTGCCCTTGGCTTCCCCGACCATGCCTGCCTTGGAGACAACCAGGCTAAGGGTCCCCAGGCTCCTATGTTTGCCTCAGTATTATTGCTCAAATCGTTTCCTGGCCTGTGCTGAGAAAGTGAGAGGTCAGACTCTCCAGGTGGCCAAATGGGAGAAGACAGGTCAGGCCAAGCAGATGCAAAACCAGTGCTTCGTCAGTGTTGTGCGCACCTTTGGCAAAAAGAAGGGTCCCAATGCCAACCCTAAAGTCCTGTGTAATCCTGGATTTCTGTAATAAAACTGTTGAGCTGGTTACAAACAAAAACCCATACTCCTGCTCCATTGCTACTTTTCTTGTGACTGGCCTCAGCTTCTTCACGGAGTTCGGTGGCTCGTACACTGTCCTCCATGTTACTTTACCCATTGATACATTGATACATTCTTTGTTGGGGAACTCAGTAGAAGTTCCTTCTCTCTGCTCCATGGGGTGCCCCTCCGGTCTGTTCCCAGACTTCTGGAACCAAGACAGCCTTGTCTCTTCATTTGCTCCTGAAATTTAATCCAGGTGTCTGGAAGGTTCCATGCCTATAAGGTTCCTGCTCCAACTCCCACAGGGGGCTTGCTTCAGGCTAGTTGGCGCATGACTCACATGCTTACCCAAGCTTATTCAGGTGAAGGGCAGGGCTGTTGTAACAGATCACTGGTAGATTCACAGACATAGGAACCGAGGTACACACAGGCCTCCAAGGAACCAGAGCTGGGAAACTTCTAGAAGCCAAATGGTCTCACAGTCTTCAGGGTCTTTATCCTACCCTCCTGATCTTTTAAGGGTTTTCCTGCTTTCCCATGGGTCAGCCTGGCTCCCAGCCCTAAACTGCACGTGGCGACCTTCACACTCTGATTGTTGGCAGTCTCTGAGTTTCTTGGATTGAAAACCCAGGAGAGAGCCATCTGACTGCTTGCTGGCCAGATGTGACTGGCAAGGAGGTGGGTAGGAGGGGATCGTGTGGTAAGAAGTGCTGCTCTTCCAGAGATAGTATCTGAAATAGTTAATTTAAAAATGGAAGTTAACTATAGCATACTGACCGACCAGGGCTGGTATGGCTGGGGGTGGTCTGGGAGAGTCCAGCCTGCGCAGCCATATTCGACTTCTCAAGGGACCTTCACTAGTCAGCAGAACCGGTTCTGTGTACCTCTCTGTGTGTAACTCAGGCCACGAAGGCCCCAAGGTGCAGTTAATCTCCCAGGACTGGGTGAGTTGCGATCTTGGGAAAGCACTCACTGAAGGTTGTATCAACCAGGGTCCTGGCAGGAAACTGGATGGAACACTCAAAGTAGCTTAACCAACAGAATTGAATGAAGAAATTATTTACAGAGAATTAAGGGAGTCAACGAGATATGGTAAAGCTGCTAGGGCCCAGCCATTTTTACAGGAAGCTGTCACCATCCCAAGCTGTGGGGTCAGGCGGGAGCCTGGTGGGAGCCACGACGGCAGAGAAACTCAGCCAGAGCTGGAAACGCAACAGCCGGCTGGAGGGAGAGCAAAAGAATAAATACTCCGGTCGCTGTCTCCCCCACTTTCCTCCTGGCTAAGCCAGAGGGCACGAGAGCTCAGATGATGTGGTCCCTAGAAGGCAGCCTCCTGGGGCACAGAGCAGGGCGGAGAAGAGTGGAGAATGGATCTGGGAGGCCAAAGGGGACCACCCAGCATGGGAGGCTGTGAGGCTGGGGCTGGGCCCGAGCACCCAGGTGGAAGGCAAGGAGCGGGGAGGAATGGTGGAGGCGCCACCACCCCCACCCCTGAGGTCACAGGTGCAGAGGGAACCAGGGAAGCATTCACATGACATCCACGTAACTCACATGGTTGGGGACAGATTGGCCTATTTTGGTTGAATGTAAGGGAAGATTTGAGTGAAGAGATTGGAGGAGTTTTGTGTGTTGGGGGGGGGGGGGACTTACAAATATGCCTGTTTGTCATTTACCCAGGAAATATAGGATTCTATCAAAGATGTTAGACTAGTGAGATACAGTCAAAAGAGTATACATAGCAAAAATGGACTTCTCATTCCATATATGAATAAGGCAGGAAATCCACGTTTACACATGTTTATGATCAGAATGCTAACTGGTCCGATAGGAGGCAGACTTAAATGGCCCTATAATCCTTTGTTCTCTCCCTTGGCGTTATCATCGGAGCTCTTGCAGTTTGTGGATAATGCTCTCACAAATCACAAGTATCATGTGAATCACTTAAGCCCGGCGGGGGCACTACCCAAAGGTGATTTAAACATTTGTTTTTAGGTGTGGGGTTCATGGAGCCCCCCACCCCGCATCAGCCTCACCTGGGATGGTGGTAAAAATGCACTTCTGAGCCTCACTCCACACCTACGGAATATAGCTCTGGGGTGACGCACAAGAATCTGCATTTTTAACAAGGACCAAGGTGCTTCTAATATAAACTGAATTTTGAAAACTAATTTAAGGAGACATCACTAATTTCTGGTAGTGGCCATCTGGGCAGGAGTTAATTCCACCAGAGACTGATAGGATAAAAGAGAATCTGATAAAGATCTAGCCCAGCGGGTTCTCAATTTAGAATCATCAGGAGAACTTTAAAAACATCCTGATTCCTAGCCCTCTCCCGACCCCAGAATTCCTATTTCATTGGTCCAGGGTGAGGCTTGGACATACTGTATTTAAAGCACCCGGGTGATTCTGACGTGCAGCCGGACCTGAGCACCGCTAATCTGGTCTGAACCCAGAAGGTGGAAAAAATTAGAAATGGAAATGTCTCAGCTTAACAGACTTTTCGGAATTCTGTACCACACAGTCACATGCTAAGAATAATTGCTCTGGAAAAGAAAGCAGAGTAGAGAGTGGAAAACAGGCTTCAGTGAGTAACAGGGAAGGAAACCAAGAAGAGCAGGGATGATGTAACCTGAGAAGGTACTGCACTTCTGGAAAGGTCTTAAAGGAGTCGGCACACTTCTGTAGGCCCCCAGAAGGAGTTTGAAACTTGGCGCTTTGTACGAGAAGGAGCAGCCAGAGGAGTCCCGTGGGGAGTTTGTCCCCGAGGCCTCCGAGGCCACCGGCTGGCCTCCGCTCAGGCCTCCCCTCCCAGCAGGTATTGCTGTTCAGGGTTGGTGCATTTTTTAATCCCTCCCTTTTATTGACCTTTTTTTTTTTTAATTTCCAAGACAAAGAAAAGTCTGAGATGGAATTGGAACAGCCTTGTATTCTTTCTTCTGCTCCGTCATCCTCTGACTTAGGAGAGAACCCTTCACCGGGTTGCCTTCGCACCTCTGGGGTCGGGGGACCCATGCTGGGCACCTACAGGGCGCACAGCGGCCGGAGGTGGAAATGCCCGCTGCGCCCCACCACAGGAAGGTGTGTGAGTGGCCCTGGGGGCCCAGAGGAAGGGTGATTCACGGGGAGGAAGGCCAAGAGGACCAGGAAGCCCGCCTGAGTGCTGAAGGGCTGGTCAGGAAGTGGAAAGCCCTGCATTTCTCCTTCAAAAAAAAAGAAAGAAAAGAAAAAGAATTAAAATAAAAAAAAAATCCTGCTAAGTCTTCTAAAGCTGTTTCTATTCCCAAGAGGATAAAGAACATTTTGGATGCCAAACAGGGAGGTGTTTTTTTTTTTCTCTCTTCAGTGGGTGGTCGGAACTCTGTTTCTTCCTTTCCCCGAGAGCTGCAAGGCCTTATGGGTTATTCCTCCTCAAATACCCTTCATCTGCTCTCGTCGTCCCACCAGCCTCCCGCTCCTTTTCTGAAAGGCAGCACTTTCCTCAAGCTTGGTATTTTCCGTGGTGAGTGCATTCTCTCAGGATTCACCCAAGGCCTCAGGTCTAGTTTATTCTCCTGTGTGTGACTGTGGAGAGGGCCTGTTTGCGCCAGCCAGCTCCAGGTCTGATAAGATCATCCGATGTTCCGACTGTTCCCTGTAGGAGGGGCCCTCTGACTGTTCCGTGATGGGTAGTGGGATGATAGCATCTTTTCAGTGTCTGTGTGTATGTGTGTGTGTGTGTGTGTGTGTGTGTGTCTGTCTGTCTGTCTGTCTTTCTGTCTGTCATAATTCAGGGCAGAAACAGAATTGGAACACCAACAGATCAGCGCATTCGATGACTTAGCTCTTGTTGAAAATAAAACAACTCCCCAAACGAAATAGCCTCTTTGTCCCCGGTTAGGTAGGAGCCCACTAGGTCTCTCCTGATGATAGGATCATATCTGAAGCAGCCCCGCAAGTGCCCATCTAGCCCCAGCTTCAGATTCTCCCGGGGGAGGAAACTCCACCCTTCCCGAATCATTGCAAAGTTTTATAACCGTTTTGATGATCCTCCTAGATGACCCCTGGTCCACGTCCCCTGAGCCTGTCCTGCTCCTCACCCGCACACACTCAGTCTCTTCATGAGCAGTGCCCGTAGCTGTCACCTACCACCGTTGGCCCCTGCCCACCTGGCCTCTGATGCCAAGGCCCCCCTGCCCCTTTCATCCTGTTTCTGAACCTGTTCTTGGAGTATGGGTCTTGGCTGTGGGTAAAATAAGTACAAAAACGACAATCCTGGCCTAAGCAGAGCTGGCCTGTCCCATTAATCCTGGCTGGCCTCTACGGAGCCTCCCTTTCTTTCCAGCATCTTTCCTTGCCTCTCTCCTGAATTCCCCGGCACAGTGACCTCCAGAGGCTTGCAGACCTTCCCTAGGCTCTGCCTCCATGTCCCCAATGATGGCAGAGAACTCACCAATCCCAACTCCCCACGGACCCTTTCCTCTTCTCCTGTGTTCTCAGCAGAGGTTCTCTCATCCCGGCTGACTCCTCTCCACATGCTCCCAGTAGCATTCCCTTTGCTGTCCCACCCCCCTGTGCCATCAGTGCTCGTGATCACCAGCATACTAATCAGCCACCACCTACCTAGAACCTACCATATGCAGCATCTTCATCGTGTTTTAGGCAGGCGAAAGTATGAGGCAATCCCGGTGTCTGTGGAACTTGCAGTCTGTAAAAATATAAGAAGCAAATGCACAGGAGCCCGATCTCCACATGCAGACACCTCCATCCCCCCACCCCGATATCTCTTTCTGCTGGATCCATTGTGTGTGCTCTTTAAAACTAATCCTGGTGACTAGTTATGAGCGTCTGCCACCTTCCCATCCTCCTCACCTGGCATCCCACCCCTCTGCAAAGCCTCTGTGCAGCTGTGTGTTCTGGCACATTCTGTGCCTGTGCACACTCTCAAGGCACACACATACTCTCCCTCTGCTGCCACTTTCTTGCCCCATGGCGCAGTCCCCCAACTGGTCTTGAGGGCTTGGCTGGGACCTTCTGGTCTTCTGGCCCTGTGGGGTCATCTGTCTCGTCAAAATCCTTGTGCAGTCTTGATACCGGGAAGGAGGTTTAGGGGTCTCCCCTGTACCTGCCAGGCCTCTGAACTGCTATAGAGAAGGTGCTTGTGAACTCCCAGAGGAGTTGAGAAGAGATCGAGAGGAAGGAGGAAAGAAGGGGGCAGAGTACTGCTGCTGAGTGCTGAAGCTTCATGTTTGAGTTCTGCAGACCATTGTCACTGTCGACAAATAGCTCCTCCTCCCCACCCAGTGACGAACTCCGCTGTGGCAAATCTGCACCGGCTGCCTCAGGTCCCTAAGGTTTGCATGGACTTCGCAGCCCAGAAACGCTCAGGGACTGGGCCGGGGCTCGGTGGCACTATGCCCCTGAGATGCCTTCGAGCCCCAAAATACTCCTTGCACGCACAGAGACTCAGCAGCCCCACCCTCCCGATGCCCCTGGCCCTGGGCCGTGTGTGGGGGCTGGAAGACCATCTTTGCTGATCCCTGGGAGCCCTGCTTCTCGGCGAAGGGCCTGCTCATCTCCTGCCTTTACCTAAAGACTTCAACAAGCCGTCTGTGTCTGCAGTCCACTCTTGCCCATATCCAGTCACTTTCACCATTGGCCTTCCTTCCCGAACCCTCAGGGGAAATCGCCTCTTGAAGTGTCACTAAGGATTCTCAAATCATCGAAGGCTTTGGTCATTGTCTCCATCTTTCCCTTTCTTCTCTGCGGCGGGTGCCACGCTGTTGATCTTCTCTAGCCAAAGCTTTCTCCTCCCCTGACTTCTGATGTGACCCCAGGTGCCTGATTCTCCTGCGGCGCCATCTGTGTCGCCCAGGTGTCTCTAGTCCTCCACCTGTCCTCCAGCCTGGCTGCCCTGGGGCTCTCGTGCTCCCTTCCTCACCCAGAGGCGCGGGGCTGGGGCTTTGGAGTCTGAGAAGCTGGCTATAAACCTTGGCCCTGCCATATTACATATTGGGTGACCTTGTATCCGTTGCTTATGTGAGTTTTCACTTTCCTGTGCGTCAAATGAAGATAATCCCTCGCCCGGAGGGTTATGTGAAGAGTAAATGCAGCAGGGCAGTGCTTTCTGAATTGTAGTCCTTTGCAAACCTGCTTTACAATTTTTGCCATATCTGAGGTGATGGGGATCCTATTAGGATTTAAAAAGATGCTTTATGTAGAGCATTTTCCGTGGTGCCTGGTGCATAGTGAGCACTCGCTGGTAGTGGTAATTATCCCATGATGAGTTATCTGTATATTGGATCATTTATACTCTGCTTCCTGCTGTCCGTTCCAATTCAGCTTTTCACTTTTCCTTACTTCGAATCCTGTTTTCGGGGGCGCCTAGATGGCTCAGTCGGTTGAGTATCCGACTCTTGACTTCAGCTCAGGTTGTGATCTCAGGGTCGTGAGATCGAGCCCCGTTTCAGGCTCCGTGCTCAGCAGGGAGTCTGCTGGAGATTCTGTCTTTCTCCCTGCCCTGTCCCCTCTCAAATAAATAAATAAATCTTAAAAAGAGAGAGAGAAGGAATCCTCTTTTCACAGGCTGCTGGTCTCTGCCCCCATGCCTTGGTGTAGAAGTCTTGTTAAGCCTTACTGACCTTTCTGTGTCTCTACATTTATCGAAGTCTTGCACATCCTTCTAATCCCACCTCAGCTTCTGTCTTCTCCAAGAAGTGAGACATCATCCTTGACTGCATTCATGGTGCCCTTCCTTCCTTCGAAATTCGTGTGCTCTTTTTCTTTATATCACTTATTCAGCATTTAGGGTAACCTGCATGGCACTGTTATCTTTCTCTTGGCTTCCTATTTAACTTTGTATCTGTGTCTTGTTTTCCCAAATAGATGGTTCATTTCTTCTTGTGAAGGCCTATTTTGAGGCACATAAAGCAGTGATTAAGGACACCAGCCATGGGGCTGGACTTGCCATGTTTGTGTGGTGATACCACTCCTCACTGTGACCTAGAAGAGGCTGCTTAATCTTGATGTGCCTTAGTGTCTTCATTTATCAAAAAAGGTGATAATACCATAGTACCTAGTTTTTGGGTAAGCTTGAATGAGTGAAGACTTAGCATAGCCACTTACTGATTTAATACATGTGAAGTTCTCAGAAGAGTGCCCGGCATATGGTGCTCAAGAAATGTTGATGGGGGTGGTGGTTGTTACCAATGCGAATGCTTCCTTCTACAGTACTGGTCACACTTAATATATGCTCAATAAATATTGTTGAATGGATGAGTATTTCCCCTACAGTCCTCCTTTGCAATTTTCTTCTTTTTTTTTTTAAGATTTTATTTATTTGAGAGAGAAAGAGAGCACAGGTGGGGTGAGGGGCAGAGGGAGAAGCGGACTCCCCGCTGAGAAAGGAGCCCCATGTGGGGCTCCATCTGGGGACTCCAGGATCATGACTTGAGCTGAAGGCAGACGCTTAACCCACTGAACCACCCAGGTGCCGTCCTTTGCAATTTTCTATCAGTCTCTTTTTCTTACATGCATGTTGGCAGGAAAACTGAAAGTCTGCTTTCATTTAATTCCAAAACAAAAAGAAACCCCATGGGTTTAAATAGCTTTTACTGTCCGATATAGAGACCAACTCATTGAGAGAAACCATTTTTTTTCTTGGTACTGAATTCGAAAAGGAATTTATTATAAGATTATTTATGGGGCAGGATGCTGGTGGAGGGGGAGAGTTCATTTTTCTAAAACCTACTTAGCATGTTGTGATTAGGAAAAAAATTTTCCATTAAACACAGGAACTGTATCAAATGACATGGGCTGCCCAGGGGGACCAGGTCAGCAGGGAGAGAGAGTACACAGAGAGGGCTTTGTACCTGTCCCTCCGTCCAGAGGTTCCTCTGGGAAACCAAAGAGTAAGATTAGTGGTGCTCGCAGAAGGGCAAGTGTAACCCAGAAATGTAATCTGAAATTACGTCTTACGTCACAGGCATATTTTTGTCTTCAGGGTGCGGCATTGTCAGTAATTTACTATGATAGCAATAACCAGATCATTAAACTGTGTCTGCAGAGAGCATGGAAAAATACATCTGCCCTTTACGTGACCATGTTTCAAAGAATATATTAGACTTTCTAAATCAAATACTCTTACTATTTTTAGTCCAGTTTCCCACAGGTGAGTTTGGTATTTTAGTTACATACACAGTGACATTCCTTCAGAAAGTGAAGGCTACCAAGACCCACAGGGCTGTTCTGTAGAGTTAAGTAAGGGTGGTGGTGACAGGGAGCTGTTATTCTGATTTTATTTAGCTATTCAGATGGTTCTTTAATGCATGACATTAAAATACTCGTCAGCCTGGGAGCAGAATAAAGTTTTGTCATAGGTTAAAAAACTAGTTTTAAGACAGGAAGCAGGAATCATAATGGGCATGTCTATCAGTGGAGGTCAGTGAGCAGGCTATTATAAGACCCTGGGATTTAATGTCTTATAAATGATACGGTGGAGTGACTTCATAATGGAATACCCAGTTTGTGTGTGTGTGTGTGTTTGAGGGGGGTTTGTTAGCACAGAGGAGGGGCGGAGTACACAGGGAGTAGAATAGGAAACAGCCTATTTGGCACCTGCTTCCAAACACCAGGGTCCTGGGATATTAGAATGATGTGTGTGTGCACCGGAGAACCAAGCCCTTCCACACCCGGGCGCTGGGAGGGTTCATGCCCTAGGGACTTCTCTAGAGCCTTGGCTTCGAGTGCAAGTGATTGCAGTGCACCCTCTCTCCAGTGAACAGGATGCATCTCAATACTTGCTCTCTTCTTTCAGATCGACGACCCCACCAGCCCCCTCGAGGAGGTGATTGATGAAGCTGATGCCATCACTTCTGTGAGTGGCCTGGGAAGCAAGCAAGCCCTGAGTACAGATTACCTGGACTCTGATTACCAAAGAGGACAGCTGTACCCGTTCTCCCTTAGCAAGGATGTCGAAGTGGCCACGTTCGCTCTCACAAATGCAGCTCCGATGGCCCCATCCTTCCGGGAGCGGTGGTACCTGAATCTCAACAGCCTGATGGAGCGGGCCCTGACCCCGCAGTGTGGCAGCGGGGCAGACCTGTATATCCTCACAGGCGCTGTGCCCTCAGACCGCAGACTAAAGGACAGAGTGACCATCCCTGCGTTTGTCTGGCTGGCAGCCTGCTGCGCCGCGCCCGGGGGCGGCTGGGCCATGGGCTTTGTCCAGCACGCCCGGGACGGTGACGTCATAGAGGACGTGATGGTGAGAGAGCTCGAGAAGCTGCTTCCGTTCAACCCCCAGCTCTTCCGGGACAACTGTGGCGAAACCGAACAGGACACAGAGAGAATGAAAAAAATCCTGGAAGTGGTTAACCAAGTCCAGGATGAAGAGCGAACGGTACAGGCGAAAGAGGGCACTCGTCCCCTCTCCAGCACCAAGGACCAGGGGTCAGCTCTGCTACCTCCAGAGCCATCTGAGGAGAGGAGGAGCTTTTTGGGCAAGTTGAGGAGCTTCCTCGCCACCCCCGTCATCAGGCTTTTCCAGTTACTTTATTACGCTGCCATAGGCATCCTGAAGAACGTTATATATGTCCTGTGGTTTGTTACCAAGCAGGTGTTTAACGGCATAGAAAGTTGCCTTTACCGCTTGGGTTCAGCCACCATCTCATACTTCTTGGCCATTGGGGAAGAGTTGGCGAGCATTCCCTGGAAGGTACTCAAAGTCATGGTCAAAATCATCAGGGCCATTCTCCGGATCCTTTGTTGTCTGCTGAAGGCCATTTGCCGCGTTCTGGGCATTCCGGTCCGAGTCCTCGTGGACGTGGCCACTTTCCCCGTGCACACCATAAGCGCGGTTCCAATTGTGTGCAAGGACATTGCAGTGGGCCTTGGTGGCACCATCTCTCTGCTCTTTGATGCTGCTTTTGGCACTATGGGTAGCCTGTTTCAGGTTATTTTTAGTATCTGCAAGAGGATTGGCTACAGGGTTACTTTTGACAATTCGGGGGAGTTATAGAACTCAAAAAAACTAGGAGGGTCCAGTTACAGTGAATTTGATTTTTTTTTTTTTAAATAGAGAAAGCTGGAATATTTTGTCTTTACAATGGGTTTCTGTTCGCTGTCAATTACCATTATATCTTGGCCTTTGGTAGGGGTATTTGCATGTTTTTGCAAAAGAAGATGGTATAATTTAGACTTGAGCAAAGAGGGATGTTGAGAGTGGGATTATGTGTAGGTCATCTGTGGGATATGGGCAAACTTCCAAACCATTAGAATCTTTCTTCACTTTGCTACTAGATGGACTGCCTGAGATACTCTGGTGTTCATTTGTGATAACTAGGAATTACAGAGAAGGGAAGAATTAAGAAGAAGACAACCTTAATCCAAAGAGTTTCAGAGAGAATGGGAAAGGAATCTTGTTTCTGTTATGAGATGTAAGGCAAGACCTATATAAATGCTGTTGGTCGATTCGTTTTCATTTGTTTCTCTTTCTCTCCAACTCATCTGACCTTGGTGAAGTGCAGACATGCTTCCCTGTTGAAATAACTTTCTTAGGGATAAAGAATTTGCTAATATCCCTGAGCTTTCCATGGCTTCCAAGGACCTATAAGGTTGCTTGGGTTTTTTGTTTTTTGTTTTTTTTCCTCCCAAGATGAATTTTGCTGCATTTTTCTTTTAGGTAATGATAAGCATTTTGTTTTAAATGTGGCATAACAAAGTTTGAATGCCAGGGCAAATTGTTTGCCCTTTGAACAGTGTAGCACAGTCCTCTCAGGTATAAAGAAGAGATTGCAAGGGTCAGAGCCCTGCTCTGAGTAGGTGTTGTAGGTCTGAGAACATCCTTAGCTAAGCTTGGATTAACTTGATGTATATTAAATCTCTGGCTGACAAGAATGAACTCAGACTGACATGTTAGCTAATATGAAAATTTGTACCCTCCAACATTCTAGATCAGTCTTTGTTTTGCTTCAGACAAGTACCCATTACAGTAAAATCTTTGACCTCTGTCCTTAAATGATTGTTTTGGTATGAATGTATACAGAAGAGCCACAAAAGAAAAAAAACTATTCTAGCCATCTCAGAAAAAAAATCCATATCCATATATGTTTATATAGGCATAAACTTGATTAAGAATCACCATGTCTTAGGAAATTACTTTTATAGTGTGTTTGAGGTTAGAAAGCATAACTCTCCCATTAATGCAAGTTTGATTTGAGAGCTAACCCCCATTTTTCTGATCAATTTATTTTAAATCTTGCCCCGAAAGAGAAAGCAGTATCTTCCAAACTTTGTTCCACCTTCCACAGCTGAGATGGAATCATCTGGATTTTTCTGAGTGTCCTCAAGAGTTGCCGTGAGGTAGAAATGGGCCACATGTAAAATACTGTCCTTGGGGGGGGTAGAGTACCATTCATCTGAAAGTTAGTTGTAAATACCTGGGATCCAGAAAGGCAACAAGGAGAGAATAATGGAGAGAAATAATACTTCCAGTGGGTTGGTAGACAAGAAATGTGAGTGTAGTGAGTTCCATGTTGCAGAAAAATAATTGAATTGCACCCAAAGTAGAAGGTCAATTGGTGAGACAATATTGGGGATTATGAACACCAGACTGGTCCATGGTAGGGGATATGCACTAGATTTATCCAAGAATCCTAAGCCGTCTTTTAGCAACGCTTCTGTTTGTGAGTGAGACCCTGTAGTGGGCCTTCCCTTCATCTCAGCAGCGTGGAGGTTCACAGAAGGGTGAGGGTTTGCCTTGGTACTGAGGGGTCAAGAGTCCTGTTGGATGAAAGGAAGAGAATCTTCGAAGCAACCAGAGAGATGGTCTGGCCAAACCCTCAACTGATGAAGAAACTGAGGCACAGGGAGGCACCAGTCTTGCCTTTAGTTTCTTTGCTGGCTCATGGCAGATCAGGAGCCAAGGTCTTTTGCACCTGTCCCATCACACCTGGGATGTCAGATAATGTGGTGTGTGCGTTACTACTCAGCTGCCTCCTTGGGTTTTCTCCATCGTCCATCAAACAGAGTCTAGCCCTGACTCCTCAATTGGATGGATTGAGCCCAAGTGATGAAACCATTAGCCATCCGTGCACAGCGTCATGCTTCCTGCCCCCCACAGAATCTTTGTTCCCTCACAGTATGTATTTTCGTGCTGATAGGCCCAGAGAGGGCATCCACGGCAGCTTGAACCCCTTGGCGCCATGCAAGGAACAGGGCATCCAAACTGCTTCTCGAGAGCCACTTGGAAATGCCTTCTTTTTCACTTCGAGTTGTTTAGTGTTTTATTTATTTATTCTTGTGTGGCCTTTTGTGAAATCTGGGAAGGGGTAATAAAGCAAGATAGATCCTTAAGGCGAGGTGGCTGAGCCCATCCGCTCTGGACCAGTAGGGTTAGTTGAGCCTGATTTACTGGAACTGGCTCCAGCAGGTGGCTGGACTGCTCCCCCCTCCCCATAAGCTACTTTCACTTTGAGGTGACAATTTGGACTGATGAACACTGTCTGTAGCTTGAAGATTTTTCTGTGGCTCTGTTATGTTCTCAGGCCCTGGGGAGGTCAACTGTTCATTATTATGGAGCTAATTTCTAGTCTGTGGATGAGCCATGCCTTTGGACACTCCTCTTTTCCATTGTGCCTTTTGAATGTTGGCTTCTCACTCACCATCAGCACTTCCACCTAAACGCAGACTAGGGAGTTGGGAGAAAGACCTAGAATGAAGCACTCGTCATTCATTCAGTCATTCATCTGTCAAACATGTATTTGAACATCGAGGTTGCAGAGGTCAGCAATATGTGGATCCCGTCCTGGAGGAGTTCAGAAATCTAGTGGGGCGAACACACGGTGCAGTTGAAAGCTGAAACACAGCATGGTGAGCGCTGCAAGAACAATCCTAGCAGCGTGCTCCCTGGAGCACGGGAAGAAAGCCCGCAAAACCATGGAAATGAGGGAAGCCTTTACAGAGGGTGTGACGGAAGTCAACTTGACATTTTCAGGCTATGTACAATGCTGTGCACCTTGCAATGCTCAATAAAGTAATCGTTGACAACTCATTAGCATTCCGTCTATCCATCTATATCATCCTATCTATATTATTAACCACAAAATATCTAAACGGGGAGAATCCTAATGGTTGAAATGAGCTTTGGGGATTATCTGTGATTCTTATTTTTTCCCATTTTCTTCTTTATCCACCTCGACTCAAGCAGTTTTCTGCTCACATCTAGGTTTGTTTTTAATAAATGTTTTTTGGGGCACCTAGGTGGCTCAGTGGGTTAAGCGTCTGCCTTCAGCTCAGGTCATGATCTCAGGGTCCTGGGCTCAGCCGGGAGTCTGCTTCTCCATCTGCCCCTCCCCCTGCTCGTGCATGCTTACGCTCTCTCTTTCTCTCTCTCAAATAAATGAAATCTTTAAAAAAAATGTTTTTGGAATCGTACGAGAAGATTAGGTCAGTGAAAGAGGCCTTAGAACAACTGTTCAATGTTCTTTCCTCTGAAAAGCTGTTTGAGACACCAGATATTTGTGATATGTCCTCCATAAATAAGCACCAAAGGCTTCTTCCTTCACTGATTCTGAATCACATAGAAAATTATAAAGACACTTATTTATTGGTTTATTCATTAGGAACCCCCCACAATGTGGGAAATAAGTAGCAGTCTCTAAGGTGAACCGGTCTTCTCTGTGGCCTTTGTAGGGCGCCCCATCTGGGGTGCAGGCAATTCTTGACTGTCTTCCAATGGGGCAGGATCTTAGGTGTGATTCTGTGTCTTCTTCAGCATTTCACCTAAGCTCACTACATAATACGTGTGTTTCAAAATGTTACACCAGGAGCCATACAGCATGGACTGCTTAACTTTCATGGGTTTTCAAGACTTCTCCCCGTCTCTTTCTGTAGGTATTTTCCCCCAGATCGTGGCTTGCTTTCTAATAACTACACTCCAAACCAATTATTGTTAAGCTTAAATTTCAACAAAGAAAGCCCTCATGACCATCGCCATCGTTGGCTGTGTTCGGTGTATAGGAGTCCACAGTGAGACGCTCTGGGGAGGTGGGTCAAGGTCACTTCTGGAGGGAGTCTAGCCTAGTGGTTGAGCCCACGCTCTGGAGTCAAAATCACTTAGACTCAAGCCCTATAATTTTATGTGATTCAGAATCCATGAAGGAATCCTAAATGGCCTCACCATTTAATGACTATGTGGAATTGGGCAAGTTACCATCCAAATCCTCAGCTTCCTCATCTGTGAAATGGGGCTAATTATTAGTACCAACCTCAGAAGGTTGTTATGGGAATTCAATGAGTTAATGAAGATAATGAAGATTCTTTACATGGCTGTCATATGGTAAGTGCTCAGTAAAGGTTAATTCTTGTTGATATAGCTATTGTTGGTAATAACCCATGCATCTTGGATGAAATTAGCCGGAAGTTGCTGGAAGTTGCCTTAGAGGTCAGGATAGTTCTAGATCAGAGCTGGAAAGGCTGGAGTTAAAGTACAGTCTGGGAGTTGAACAGAAGTGAAGGAGTCCAGAGCCTCATCAGTGGTGTCAGAGTATCTGAAGAAGGAGATGAGGGATGGACCAGGACCTGGCAAGTTGCCAGCACTATTCAGGAAGCAGGGCATGAGCATTTCTTTTTTTTAATTATTATGTTATTTTAATTACCATACATTACATCATTAGTTTTTGATGTAGTGTTCCATAATTCATTGTTTGCGTATAACACCCAGTGCTCCGTGCAGTACGTGCCCTCTTTAATACCCATCACTAGGCTAACCCATCCCCCCATGCCACTTTTGTCTGGAACCCTCAGTTTGTTTCTCAGAGTCCATAGTCTTTCGTGGTTCGTCTCCCCCTCCGATTTCCTCCCCCGCTTCATTTTTCCCTTCCTGCTATCTTCTTCTTCTTCTTCTTTTTTTTTTAACATATAATGTATTATTTGTTTCAGAGGTACAGGTCTGTGATTCAACAGTCTTACACAATTCACAGCACTCACCATAGCACAAACCCTCCCCAATGTCTATCACCCAGCCATCCCATTCCTCTCACACCCCACCACTCCAGCAACCCTCAGTTTGTTTCCTGAGATTAAGAATTCCTCATATCAGTGAGGTCATATGATACATGCCTTTCTCTGATTGACTTATTTCGCTCAGCATAATACCCTCCAGTTCCATCCACGTCATTGCAAATGGCAAGATTTCATTCCTTTTGATGGCTACATAATATTCCATTGTATATATATATATCCATTCATCTGTTGATGGACGTCTTGGCTCTTTCCATAGTTTGGCTATTGTGGACATTGCTGCTATAAACATTGGGGTGCACATACCCCTTCGGATCCCTACATTTGTATCTTTGGGGTAAATACCTAGTAGTGCCATTGCTGGGTCGTACGATAGATCTATTTTCAACTTTTTGAGGAACCTCCATACTATTTTCCGGAGTGGCTGCACCAGCTTGCATTCCCACCAACAGTGTAGGAGGGTTCCCCTTTCTCCACATCCCCGCCAACATGTTAATTTTAGCCATTCTGACTGGTGTGAGGTGATATCTCATTGAGGTTTTGATTTGGATTTCCCTGATGCTGAGGGATGTTGAGCACTTTTTCATGTGTCTGTTGGCCATTTGGATGTCTTCTTTGGAAAAATGTCTGTTCGTGTCTTCTGCCATTTCTTGATTGGATCACTTGTTCTTTGGGTGTTGAGTTTAATAAGTTCTTTATAGATTTTGGATATTAGCCCTTTATCTGATATATCATTTGCAAATATCTTCTCCCATTCTGTCGGTTGTCTTTTGGTTTTGTTGACTGTTTCTTTTGCTGTGCAAAAGCTTTTTATCTTGATGAAGTCCCAATAGTTCATTTTTGCCCTTGCTTCCCTTGCCTTTGGCGATGTTCCTAGGAAGAAGTTGCTGCGGCTGAGGTCGAAGAGGTTACTGCCTGTGTTCTCCTTTAGGATTTTGATGAACTCCTGTCTCACACTTAGGTCTTTCACCCATTTTGAGTCTATTTTTGTGTGTGGTGTAAGGAAATGGTCCAGTTTCATTCTTCTGCATGTGGCTGTCCAATTTTCCCAACACCATTTGTTGAAGAGACTGTCTTTTTTCCATTGGACATTCTTTCCTGCTTTGTTGAAGATTAGTTGACCATAGAGTTGAGGGGCCATTTCTGGGCTCTCTATTCTGTTCCATTGATCTATGTGTCTGTTTTTGTGCCAGTACCATACTGTCTCAATGATGACAGCTTTGTAATAGAGCTGGAAGTCCGGAATTGTGATGCCACCAGCTTTGCTTTTTCAACATTCCTCTGACTACTCAGGGTCTTTTCTGGCTCCATACAAATTTGAGGATTATTTGTGGCATGAGCATTTCTGGTCGCTGGAGGAGAGGAGTTTTCCCTCCAGGCCCCTTCCTTGATGAGTCCACAGTTTTATAACAGACTCAGCTTCCCAAGAACATGTTATTGGAAGAGAGGTAACTAGACAGAGAGTATGTACATTTTAGTGGCTGGAAAGGATGATGGCCCTTACTGCAAATAGTCATTCCTCTTTATTTTTCAGCCATTTGTGAGTTAAGACATCATGAAGTAGTGCCCAAAGACGAGCTGATCTTTAATACCTACATCCAAAGCAGACGCTGACAGCATGCTTGGTATTTGGAGGCTTGAGTATGATATGAAACTGCATGCTATCTCTGAAGATCGCATAATACCTTTCAAAATAAGAGATTATTTCTATAAAGAAGAACCCATACTAAGCAGATGACCCAAAAGATAATTTTGATGATTAATTAAGAAATTATAAGAGGTCTACTTATTTTTTGTGTCCTGAGTTGGCCCACTTAATGGATCACTCTCGTTCAAACGTTAAAAAAGAGTCATACTGGCAGATGCTCAGAGCTTGTAGACTTGGCTCCTGAACTACCCTTTTCACTGGTAAGTTCCACTCCTCCTCTCGGCCACCTAGCTGGGCATCTTTCTGTCCTTCTCTGCCTCCTGCTCCAACTGATACACATATTAAGTGCTTTCTGGGTTTCTAAGACTCGACCCTGCAGGACCAGTCTCACTTCTTTTTCTCTTGAGATAGTCCTATCTCCTGAAAGATCACTTTTCCAATCCAGAACCTCTTCCCTCAGGAGAGCTGCTCAGACAGTCCCAGCCAGGAGAAGCCCAACTTCCTGAGCACACCAGAAGGCTCCTGGTTAATGGGGGAGAAGTTTACGAGGGTAACAAGGGGACTTTGGCTCATGCAACCGACCAGAGTTAAACTTACATGACTTTAAAAGTATAGAAAAATGGAATTTATGCTTAATGAAAAGGGCCTTGAAAATAAATACAATAATTTGGTGGTGGGGCAGGGTGATGCCTTGAACCAGCACTCATTAGGATTCTCATCCATGTCAGTAAGCCCTTCTTAAATGTATAATTTTGCATATGCCTCGCCCATCTGAAAAAGTTTACTGGCTTCTTTTTCATCTGAAAATGGTGGTTCCACCTACCAGAACCCTAGAGTTTGCAGAAGTATTTTCACCTACAGGGATTCATCCAACTTTCCCAGACATTGTGTCGACTAGAGTACAGGTACACCCACAGTTGACTATATTTTCAAGGTAGGAGTCTAGGGCTGCTGTCCTCTTAGGGAGTATTTCATTCTTTTTTGGGTAGGAAAAGGGCACACTCATTAAGATGGACCAATATTCCATAAAAAAACATTTTTAATTTTTTATTTTTTTACTTTATGGGTTTAGAGAGAAGTTGTGTGCGGCACTATATTGAGTAATACTACTCTGATCTGGAACTCAGTGTTACAAGAAAGGCCATGTCCTAACAAGAGCTCCCAGAATTTGGGGCATCTTTGGAAGGGAAAAGTAGTTCAAGATCAAATTTGCTATGAGTTCTGCACTAAAGTGCTTCTACAAAGAGCTATGGCATGAGGTTGGAGTTTTTGTGTTTTGTTTTGTTTGTTTGTTTTTTTAGCTTGCACTCTGGATTCTATAGACCTGGGTTCAAATCTTTGTGTTCCTATGACATTTTTGGGAAAGTCTCCAAATAAAAATATCAACCTCATAGGGTTTCTGTAAGGATCAAATGAGATTATCAGCTTTGTAAATTATAAAGTATCAGACAAAGATTTATTATTATGGGAGGCTCCAGGTTGGTTCTATTTCCTCCAAAATTGATGCATGGTTCGTATTTTAAAACATGAGTAGATATAAATGAAAATTAAAGCAGTTATCTAGAAAGTATGAGTGGTTTAGCCAAAGACTGGGTTTGGCAGAACATGTTGAAAATAATGCCCTGGGAAGGCTCTGGATTTAAGGTCCTCAGAATTCTGCCTCTTATCTTTCCTTAAGTCTATTTTCTCGAAATCAATAAATCCCATCTTCAGTAGATGCTTGGCACACACCTCATGCCTATCCTTCAGGTATGAGTCAGCTGAGTCCCTGGGATATTAGGTATTGAAAAGAAGACACTCTTTGAGTCATATAACAATAGAGCTGATGAAAAGAAACATGGCAGAGAGTGAAAAGCCACAGGGGAGCCTCTGAGAATGGACAGAAGCCGCCCAGAGCAGCCTACAAACTGAGGGCCAGCCCTGGCCTGCCACTGAGTCACCTATCCCCAAGAACACCAGACAGCAGCTTCCAGGATTGTGTTGTTATTTGTTAATTAGGCAGATCCGGGTGTATCCTGTTCACTGCATCCAGAAGTAAGTGTTCAGGGAAGTGGGAGTTCCAGAAGTGAGGAAGAAGCAGGCTGGTCAAAGGGGACCCAGGAGACCTGAATTCACTTCCCCGGAATTACTGTACTTTTTCTGGATGTCATTGCAAAAGGAGAAGGGAGGGACAGGACCATCCTTAGGGCCTCGCCAAATTGCAGGTAATAAATCTTAGCTTTTCAACAGGGATTTTCTATCACTGAGTCACAGAGATCCCAATCAAGTTTTATTAGTTTATCTCTTCTATTTGAAGGTTACCAAAAGTCATAGAAATTCCCTGGGGCATTACTGGGAAGGATAGTGAACCATCATCTCATCATCGCTGTTATTATTATTACTATTGTTAGCATTTCTTCTTCCAGACTCACAAAATTAATTGGCGGGGTTACTCTCAGTTGGTAGCCAACCTGAGAGCATATAAGAAATGTCATAAAGCTCCTCGATCGCAAATAAGTCCCTAGCAGCCTGCAATGCTGTTGGGGGTGGGGGGGACCTCATCCCTTGATTCTCTTCCCTTGGGCTATCTCCGTTTCCTATAAAAATACAGAGTCTGAGGAGAGTTAGCACACTGTGTCAATACTAGCTGGTTAGAATAAATGATCTCATGAAATCCTTCCCACCAGCCGGAGCAATGCCTATGCACAGGAATTATTTTGATAGATGAGGGTTGTGGTCAGGTGACTCTGTGCAGAGGGTCAGGAGGAGCCCATCTTAGACCAGCTTCCCATGGGGCCAGAGCCTGGCTCAGGCGAGCTCTTTACTGGGAGGGCTGGGGACAAAGTGAGGTCCCCTCTAAGATCTTAGAAATAATACTAGTAAATTGCTCTCTACATGTCAAGTAGAAGATTGGCCCATAAGAAATCAAAGTAGAAACATACACATGGAAGAGGTAAGAAGCTGCAGGACCTGTGACATTCATAACCAGGGCTGTGCTAGTTAGTGTCAAACAACCAGCTAGAAATTCTGCAGGTGGAAGGGATAAACCTGATTTGTATCATTTGCCAATTTCTTTAGTATAAATACGCACCGTGGCTAATTTCAAGCTGCCAGTGTGACATCACGGAAAACAGAATCGGAGGAGATGCATATGATCAGCGCTCCGGAGACACTCCCCTGCACCATAACTTTATAATCCAATTGAGTGCATTAGACATATAGAGAAAAGGTGTTTCCAGCAGAGAAGGAATTGATCAACCATAGAATTGCAGAGAAAGAAAGGGTCACTGTGACAGACACTGACCATGCCCATGTGAGTACTATCCACAAGAGAGGAAGGCTTGGCAACCTGCACCTGGAGTAGTTCCAAATCCAAATCCATCACCTGCCCTGTGAAATGAATGCATCAGGTTATTTTAGCTTAATGCCATTAAGCCTCAACTTACCCAACACCCCTCTTTTTTCAATCCCATTCCAACCGGACAAACTTTGAATCATGACCTGGTTTCCTAGGTTGGCTTGGCTCTATGGTGAGAGGTGGGGTGCAAGATAAACATCTACGATACTCGCTCACAGACTGCCCCACAGCTTGAGTTAAGCCATATAATGATGCCCTATAAATACATAAGGGGACATAATTCAGGGAGCCCTTTCACATTCATCAGTGGACTACATTTGACCATAGATATTTTGTTGTTGTTGTTTTTTAAGGATTTTATTTATTTGACAGAGAGAGAGACACAGCGAGAGAGGAAACAAAAGCAGGGGGAATGGGAGAGGGAGAAGCAGGCCTCCTGCAGAGCAGGGAGCCCGATGCGGGGCTTGATCCCAGGACCCTGGGATCATGACCTGAGCGGAAGGCAGACGCTTAACGACTGAGCCACCCAGGCGCCCCAGATATCTTGGTTTTTGACTTCTTTTATGAAACAGAAGCTCTGGTCACCATGTGCCAGCATTTTTACAAGGCTATAATCAGCTAGAGCTGAGTAGATAGTTTGTCATGATCCCCTTCATGTCTTCATCACCTCTCTGACCTGACCCTCTTTACTCATTTAAATTACTTGCTTAGTTCCCATAGCCACTTGGGTTTGCTAATCCCTAACATGACCTCATTTCATTCATATCTATGCTGTGAGCACAAATGATCCCAATTTTATAGATTTCAACCCAAAATTCAGAGATTCAACGGACTTTCCTATGATTGCACAGTTAAAGGTGAGATCAAGATCTTAGAGTTTAAGGTTGTTCAGGGTCACCCTATAGGGTTGTACAGATTGTGCACTGAGCAATTCTAGGAATGCCTTTCACACCATAGTCTATGTGAATGGAACCCTCTAGAGTTGTATAGTCTGCACTATATGTGAAAGCCCTGAGACCATTTTCCCTTCTATGTCACCATAGTCATAATACTGTCACAAATTCAAAATTAGTCATGTCCTTCAAATTTTTATTATAGAACAAATACTCAGATAAGTGAGTGAAATGGTGAATGATCAGGTTGAGACATGGACCAGTAAGTCTGAACACAGTAAGTCTTAGCTCAGATAGATACATTGTCCAACTTAATGGAAATGAGGTAGTTAGTGAAGAATTGCTCCCTAGTGGCCACAATCATGTTAAGGGTGATTTCGTTTTCCTCTACAAGTAACCCAATCTCTTTCTAGATTTCAGTCCCCACATGATTAAATGAAGGGTTTGCACTCAACTTTCCAGTTAAGACAGTAGTGCTTGATCCCATCCCTAAAGATTTGAACTGAAACTTCACCAAAAAAGATATACATAATGTCAAAGAACATGCGGGGGAAGCACATGAAAAGATGCTCAACATCATCAGTCATTAGGGAAGTGCAAATTAAATTTCTGGTGACATGTAGTACACACCTACCCCCACCAGAATGGAGAGGTTATAGAGCCACTGGAACTCTCCTGTCGTGCTGGTGGAAATGTAAGATGGTCCAACCACTTTGCAAAGCTGTTTAGCAGCCTCTTAAAATGCTAAACATAGACCTGCCACATGATTCAGTCATTCCACTCTGAGTTGTTTATCCAAGAAAAAAGAAAGCCTACAACCAGACAAAGACTTGCACATATGTGTTCAGAGTAACTTTATTTGTAATAGTTCCAAACTGGAAACAACTCAGATGTTTGGTGACAGGTGACTAGATCAACAAGCTGTGGTAGAGCCCACAGTGGAATACTGCTCAGCAATAAAAAGGAATTGACACATAATCACACGGGTAAATCTCAAAGTAATTTTGAGCTAATGAAGCCAGATAAAAGAAAAGGAATGTACTATATGATTCCATATATGTAAAATTCTAGGAAATAGAAATTCATTTATAGCAACAGAAAGCTAATCAACGTTTGCCTGGTGGTGGGGGTGGGGGAGGTAGGGAAGGATTGCAAAGGGTGTGAAGGAACTTTACTTGATTGCAGTGATGGGTCAAGATATATATTTATGTCAAAACTCATCAAATTGTTTAACTATGTGCAGTTCATTGCATGTCACTTATACAATGTATATAATACAATGTATATCAATATGGCTATATTAAAAAACTGATGGCTGGAACTCAGGCTCAGAGATTCTGATTTAATTGGTCTGAGCATCAGTATTTATTAAAAATTCCATCTATGATTCTGGTGTACAGCCAAGGTTGGTTCTATAATTTTAGGTCATTTCAGTTGCCCTGGGCCAGGGATTTTAGCCCTTCCCCACTTTGTGGACTAGAGCAGAAGGGGATGGTCCCACAACAGCAGTTGCTCATGCAAAAGGATGCAAAGTGATTAAATCCACTGGCTGAGTGCCCAGGGTCCAGCCTAGCTGCCTGGAAGCTGGAGCCTTTGGCCTTTCATAGAACAGAAACACCCCTCCCCCTCCAACATTTATCCATCTATTCCAGCCTGATGCTTTCTTGTGACAATTGTCTTTTCAAAGCTGCCTTTGGTGAGCATGTTGATATTTAAAGTAGATAAAGATATTATTCAGGAGGGTTTGTATGTGTAGAAACAGCGTGTCTAGCCCCAGCCAGACGCCTCCTACTAACACCTGCTGGTACAATTTTGGGCATGATATCCTGAAGTTTCAGAGCTAAGGCAGCAGACTGGGGATCCAGAATGCCAGGAAGTGGAAGAGAAATGCTCCCTATCTTCATACTCCCAGGGATGGCAGCAAAACTTGACCACTGGCATAGACCAGGGAACATGGAGGCCGGGAGCTAGAACCAGGGAGATGACCCTTTGTGCCAAGGCCCCTTCTACTCATCCCAGAGACACAGTGAGAAGGATATTGCTTTGAATCCCATTCTACTTGTTATCAGTTTGGGCAAGGCACCTGACCTCTCTTTGCGGTCAGTCCCTTACCTATAAAATGGAGACAAGGTCTTTCTCATTTACTTTAACAGAGTTATTGTGGAGATCGAATGAGAAAACGAGTGTGATCAGGCTTTAGAAACACAAAGGCATTTTATTTACCATGATCATCCCAGTGTTTTATAGAAGGGAGAAGAAAAGATGTAGACTCAATTGGTAGGAAACTGGATGAGCCTGAGGAATAGCATCATTACACAGCCTCCAAAACTCGACTTGCTGTTTACATGACTTCGGTGGTGTCATAATCATCACGATAACAATAACAGCTAGATTTATTGAGCACTTATGTTCTCAACACTCTACTAAAGTGCACCTATATTTTACAGAGGAATTTTACAAAGGAAGGCACCAAAGCGCTGGTAGGGAGGGTAACAACTTGTCCAAGATCACACAGCCAGCAAATGGACTTGGGTCTTGCCATGCCACCGTCCAGCTCCCAAGCATGTAGGTATAACCAGCTGAGCTTTCTCCTACAAAGGACTGTCTCAGCTCAAGATTTTAATAAATGACTTAGGTGCTCAGTAGACCTTCTCTCTCAATCCCAAAGCAGGTAGGGCTCTGCTAAGAGTCAGGAAACATGAATCTTTGTTCTAGAATTTTCTGTGCTATCTGGAGATGAGAGTGGGTGTTTATGATTGGGCTTTTAATGCAAATATTTTTCCCTGGCTTCTGAAAATAAACCTATGGAGATAAGATTAGAGTTATCAGATAGGCTGCAAAATGTAAGATGATATCATTAACCTTTAGAGTTTCTTTTTTTTTCTCCAAGAATTTATTTATTTATTTGTCAGAGAGAGAGAGCGCATAAGCAGGGGGAGCGGCAGGCAGAGGGAGAAGCAGGCTCCCCGTTGAGCAAGGAGCCTGATGCAGGACTCGATCCCAGGACCCGGGGATCATGACCCAAGCCAAAGACAGACGCTTAACCAACTGAGCCACCCAGGCATCCCACCTTTAGAGTTTCTACTTACTCTCCATTTGCTGGACACTTCATGTCTACCACACACAAAGAGTAGACCAAAAATACAGCTATGTGCTTATACTGTACACCTTACAGACTAAGGCTGAGGAGAGGGGGAGAAAACTGATAAATATAATATGCAGACGGATGGCAAACATCCTTAATATGTACAGATCTCACAAAAGTGACTAAGAAGAACATTCTTACCAATTTTTATTGTTGCTATATAAAGTCAGAGTTTATCTTTTTGAAAGAAATAAGTTGAGTTCATAGAAAGGCAGATCACGAATGCAATCTTTCCCACATGACATATTATTTATATGTAGTTTTACTGTCAAAAAGTATTTAAATGAGCAAAGGATTTCCAAATAAGTTTCCATTTTGAGAAGGGAAATTACAAACTCATTACAAAAAAACTTAACTTAAGGAAGGGACTCAGATTTACAAATATATTCAGCCACTCTGACTAAAGGTGAGGTTGTAGAACAGGGGTCTACCTGTTGTCCTCCCTGAGGAGAACCCTCCATCGTTGTGGACGGGTGCTTAACTCCTGGCTTCCCTGAATAATTCCAGCCTGCTTTGGGTCATTTGATTTCAAAGACTGGAAGAGTTATCTCCAGAAAAATGAAAAATTGAGCAGCACTGATGGTAAACATTGTGAGGATTCTGAAAATGGTGAAGCTGGGTTCCTTTGGAGAGGGAGTGTGCCCGGGCAGTCTTGCAGAGTCTCACAGCCCTGCCAGTTTGACAACAAAATGGTCCAGATGGAAAACTTGTATAGTCCCTTACTCAGACTCATCTCCGAGAAAATCCAGTCTTCCTTTGATAGGACCAAAGACTTTGGCTCCCCTGGCAGCCTGAGCTGGTGTGAGAGCAAGAAGATGGACGAGGCATGCTTAGCCCATTGTTGGGCACAAAGGAAGTGCTTCCTCAACGGCTTCTGTTATGCCGGCCCTGTTGTGAGCAGTACACCTTCCTTCCTACCTCCATTGGCAGGCTCTTGAGGCAGAGTGTGAAGTCCAGGGGCAGATTTCTGATACTATCACCAGTGCTAATAGGTGACAACTCTCCAAGCCATGCTCTTCCTGGGAGAAGCATTTCACTCTGCGCTACGCAGGTCTCCAGCTCCATGCTCCTGGGTTGGACAAAGAAGATAAGGAAGGTGATTGGATCATGAACACACATTTCTCTTCAGTGCACTTATATAGGGACTGAGTCTTGGAATTGCTCATTTCGAGAAATTAGAGATTGTGTAGGCATTTCTCCAAATGCTAACATAGCATAAGGACATGACGTTTCTTTCTTCACAAGGCAAAGTGAAAACAATTTTAGGGGGTTGGCTTAGACCGAGTCAGTGAAAAGAGCGAAGAAGAAATGAACTGTTCAATAATGAGAAATGAAGTCCATTCCAATTGAGGGAGATAGTGTCTTGAATAGAATGAAAATGCTATAGACACCATGGTACAAGCTGGTAACGACTGGATAATTCTCCAGGTCATGTTGTTCAGGGAACATGTAAGTAAACAAGCTAGGAGGCATGGGCATTTGATAAACTGATAATCAGAGGGTCAACTTGACCATGAGTTCCTTGAGGTTGGGTTCCTCATCCTCCTCTCAGTTTCTAATGAATAGAAAAGAAACTCGAGATCTATTCAGTTTTCTTTTTTTGATTACTGAAAAATACAAGCAGATCTTATCCCTGAAAACTATTTTGTTCCTAACCTTCTGCACACAAATATTCTTTCCTTTGAATGAATATCCTAATCAATCCCTTGGACCAGGTCTGAATAGCTATGCAGGCTTATCAGCTGCAGGTAAACACTGTGATCATGGCTCAACTTAATCCCTTTACTGCATTGCTTAAAAAAAAATGGAGGTGATCTTCTTAGGAACTGAATAAGGAGTTTCCTGAAGCCATAAAGCCCTGAGTGGGGCTGCATTTCCCTCAGACTCTCATTAATGGCACCATCTGGCACCAAGACCTGAGAACCTAGGTGCACCCTCTGCTGTGGTTTCTTCTCCCTGCCCTTTATTTTATTTTTTTGTGAGCAGTAGACTCAGTTGCAAGTGTCGCAAAAAGCAGGTGCAGCCTTCCAGGGCCATTTGCAGGAGGATGGAGGTTGCGGACCAGGATGTGAGCTAACTTCACTCTTGAGCAGGAAAGGAGGAAGAGGAAGATGGCAGAGATTTGCTTGTGGGGGGTGGCACAGATGGGAAAGCAGATGGAGGCCTTTGGGACCGATGCCGAATGGAAGCAAGAATGAAGGTCTGTCTTTCCAAAGGCATTCTTGTTATGACTCCACAGATCATCTCTCTCTAGGAGAGGTGTCATGATTTCCCTGATCCTTCTCATCCTAGGAGGGTCAGCAGAACACCTCAGACCCATCTCCCCACAGGAGGGTCCATCATGACCTTCTAGACATATCTCAATATAGGAGCGTTCTTGACTGCTCAGAAACCATACAAACTAAGAGAATATATCAGCATTTTCCAGGAGCATCTCTTCCTAGGAGCACTAATCATGGCTTCCCAGATCCATCTCCTACTCAGGAGGACCCACCATAACTGCACAGACAAATCTCAATCCAGGAGGACTCTTGACTCCCCAGACACTTCCTTGCAACCCAGGAGGGCCTATCATGATTCCCTAGTTTTGGCATTTAAGGTCCATCACTTCCTGCCCAGAACTAAAAAGCCATGAGATGCCAGAAAAGGTCTCCACCAAGTCTTCTCCACATTGGAAGGGCTGAGGACCCCACATCAGTTACTCCCAAAGAACAGATATAAATTCATGGCGGTGGCGGGGGGAAGCAAAACTTCTATTCTGGAAATAAGAAGCAGCATGACTTAAAAAGCTCTTTCCCCAGTCTGTAGCCTAGGCAGGGATGAAGAGGGTCAAGGTAGAGATGAAGAAGTTGATGAAAGTCAGCACCTTGGGCTCTAATATATCAAGCAGAGAAATTAAGCAGTGGGCTGCTGAGCTGCCTTCTCTTCTAGATCGATTCTCTAGAGATTGCCAAGGGCACCAGGCCCTGCCCTTGGTTCATTTCTGCTTGGGAACAGAGGTGCTGAAAGTACCTGCTGACAGCCCCTGAGTCCCCCAAGACCATCAGGTCTTCTGGGGTCTTCTCCCCGCTCCTGGAGCTCACCTTCCATCTGCTGGTGTTCATGCCCAGGCCCAGAAGTCCGTCCACCGAGCACCACAGTTCACTCCCAGGCCCCGAGGTCCACCTGCTGCTGGGCTGTATCCCAAAGCTTCTGGCATTCTCAGAGGGCCTCCCACTGACCCAGGCGCACATGGCGATTCCCAGCTTCCTCATGATGAAGTCTCCCCACCAGTCTCCAAACTTCCCAGAAACATTCCTCCCCTTTTCCCTACCAAGTTCCTTTTTTTCTTAGGACTTCCTCTATTTTCCTCCATAGGAAAGTTGTGGTGATTTTGTGATGGGGGCTGCACTGTCTTCAGAGGTGATTAAACAGATTCTGCCCCCTCCCCATGGTATGAATACATTGTAGCAACAAAAAATGGAGTGAATCGCTAAACAACAGAGCCCTGTGTTGGGTTGTATATAAACTACTGTTCCAGATATGCAGAGAAACATTGGTACAAACAAGGGATAACATTTTCAAAGGGGGAAGAAGAGCATGAGGAGGAGGTGGGGTCTGATGGATGATGAAGGATGAAGTGAGATTGCTCTGCCCCAACACCTGGGAGGCGGGGGCGGGGCTCTCAGCAGGTGAATCAGGTGAGGAGGAGGGCAGGCTTCCAGGGCCCCTGAGGCCTGCGAGGTCTGCTCTGGTGAGTTCTCCTCTCTGTTTCTCAGGAGAAGACAAGGACTTTCTCGGCTGTGACACGGAACTTAACGTTTATCATTGAAAATAAAAATTCTCAGCCTGTATTTGTGTGAAGCTCATGGTGTGTGAAACATTTTTTATAGATAATGTTAAGAAGCCATAAAACATGGCTCTGTGTGGGAAACAGGGACGGCTCGTAAACTGTAGCAGCTTTTTAACTACTTGGCTTGAACGCAAAGTGAACCCTTCCGGGATTTTTTAAAAAACTGGTTTCACCTGTCCATGCAAACGCCAGCCTATGAAAACCTTCGCGTCACTTGTGAAGCTTGAGAAAACAGCTTATGCTGTCGTTTGGAATGGATGTGGATTCGGCAGCACATAGACTGATAAGAACGTGAGTGAAGGAAATCTCTGGCATTTTTCTGGACCCACACATAACGGGATGCGTTTTTTCATTGTTCTCTTCGCTTTCTTCTTTTTGTTTTCCCTTGTTTGGTTTTGGTCACTCTAGGAGCTGAGGCCCTGTGGCCAACAGACCCAGGGACCGCCCTCAAAGGTCCTGCGGGCTGGTGTTCAAGGCCAGGCCAAGCCCGCCTTCCCTGATAAGAGGGAGCAGGGGCTGAGAGGAGCAAGTGGATGTGTAAATAGCCGACTTCAGGATATGGAGCAAGAAGGCAAAGAGCCCGAGAACTGCCACTCAGAGTATAAGTTGGTACGCAAAAAATAGATCCGCAGGAGCCAGGGTGCAGGGAAGGTGTGTGGCCGGGGCTGGCCCACAACGAGGTGGCTCGCCCATTCTGTGCTGGGGACGTGCAGATGTCACACCGGGCCACGCTGTCCTCGTGCTTGTCCCTGGTGCTGGCCTTCGTCTTAGTCATCTTCGTGTTCCGCTTCCCATCAGTATTGTCGCCCACAGAGCAGGGGTTAATAAGTAACGGTTGGATTAAGCAACCATTCATGAAGGAGTGTCCTCCCTGGGTGACAGGTTGAACTAGAAGAATTCCAAGATGCCTTTCTACTCAGAGATTTTATGATTCTATAGCGAGCCTGGCATGTGACAGGTGCTCACTAAATAATGAATCAGAGGATGTCTGCTTCCTATTGAGTTTATGTATCCCCATCTTCTATCTCCCCATATAAACCAGCTTTTCCTTTTCTCCGAGGGTAGTAATCATTGACCAAGCACTTCAACTTGTCTCATCTCACAAGAGCCCTAGGAGGTAGAGTCTGGGTTCCTACTGCTGCGTAACAAACCAGCCCATAACTTAGTGGTTTAAAACAACAGTTTATTATTGCCTGCCGTGGTTTGTGGTTTGCCTGGGCTCAGTGGGGCCAATCTTTTTGGGGCCTCATGGAGTCGCAGTCAGGCGTTGGCTGGGGCCACGGGCATCTGAGGGCCCAGTGGGGCAGCACATCCAACAGGGCTGACCTGTTGGCGGGTAGTTGATGCCAGTTGTTGGTTGGGGCCGTTAAGCAGATACTTACACCACCACTTCTCCCAGTGCTTGGGCTTCTCACGGCATGGCGATGCTACAAGAAACCCAGACAAAATGACCTGGCCTCAAGTAATCAAGCCTCGAGGGCCAGAACATTGTTTCTGCAACATTCTGTGGTCATGCGAGTCACTGAGGCCAGCCTGGATGCAAGGGGGAATTAGAGGTCATCTGTTGATGGAGGAATGGCAAGGTCATTTTATTTATTTATTTTTAATTTATTTTTTAAAGATTTTATTTATTTATTTGAGAAAGAGAGAGCATGAGCAGAGAGAGGGAGAAGCAGACTCCCTGCTGAGCAGGGAGCCTGATACGGGGCTCCATTCCAGGACCCTGAGATCACGACCTGAGCCGAAGATAGACACTTAACGGACTGAGCCACCCAGGCGCTCCAGAAAGAAAGGTCATTTTAGAAGAGCAGCTGGGATGAGAAATATTATTGTAGGCAGTCAAGGAAAATACCATCTATCATAAGTATATACTGTTAATATCCCATTCTACAGGTGAGGACATTTGGCAATGAATTGCTAGGTCATATGGTTAGCTTGCTCATTTACGGGCAACCAAATCCACACTCCCTCTGATTTCTTAACCACTATGCTTCACTGAAGACAGTCTTCTAAAACTTTAATGAGTCACCCCTTTCAAAGATGCAGGATTATTTTCAAGAACATAAAAATATAAATTTTAGTAAAATGTATAAACTTGAAATGTAAGTTCTAGTAGGATCTGGAATGCCTTGTTTGACAAATAGTAAATAAAGAACTACATTTTTGAGTTGCTTCAGTGAGCTAGGTACTTACACACTCTATATAAACTCACGTAATCTTTACTAAAATCTTTTCCCCGCAGATGAAAAATGAAATTTCGAGAGGTTAAATAACTCACCCAAAAGCACATAGCCACTAAGTGATAGAGCCAGGCTTTAAACCTAGGTCGGTCAGTCCATCTTCCAGGCAGCTCTACGTTGAGCTTGGGCTCCCAGGAATCAGATGCTGAGATGAGATCAGCATGAAGGAAGGTCACTGATGAGATCAGGGACATCACCTGAAAGGGGATGTAAGGGCACAGGGTCAAGTGAAGGAAAAGGTGGGCTGTTGCTGTCATAGCAAAGGACTCAGCAGGCCCTTGGGGAGCCCTGAAGCTGGGATAGCCCTTCAGAGTTGTCCTCAGCAAGGGGTCTGGCCTTTATTACGCCCCTCTCCCCACTGCAGGCATTACAGTAAATGGTTGCTAAATAAACCAATGCATCAAGCAGATCCAGATTGAACTATAAAGGGAGGCAGCAGCACAGGGGTGGCGGGGGGGGGTGTCCCTGACATGTCAGGCCAGCCAGCCCTAGCCCTGGACCAGGACAGCCTTTCCTGTAGGACACTAGAACATTCGGGCCCTAACTTCAGGCCCTAACTTCCTCAAAAGGAGAAGCCAGCTCGCTAAGCCCAAACAAAGCGCTAAGGTGAACACTGCAGGTCCCTTTACTTAACCTGCCCAAGGAGTCCTCAGCACAGGCGGGTACAGTCTTAATGTCGTTGAGTTTAGGCATGGCCCCAAAATGAGTCAACTTACAGTATTGAGTTTATTCACTCTAGGATTCCACACCGTGGCCACACACCCAGTGAAAAGTTTCTACAAGTAAATAATTCAGCTGTTTACTCCTAGATGCTGGTGGTAGGAGCTTGTTAGGTGGTAAGATATGAACAGCCCATCATAATGACAGTCATCATCCAAACAGGATAGAATGATGAGAACACATTTCCCAGACCTACCCTTTGTCTCTGTGCCTGATCCAGTCTCACTTTCCATCTCCGTGGAGCATGGGAAGGGGGAGAAGTGGGGAGAATTAGAAGTCACCAGGGAAGAGGAAAATAAGAAACCACTTAAGGGAGATAGGGCTGATTTATTGAATGTGTGTTATCCCACTTAGCCCTTCTTGCGACCCTATGAATTATTCTGACTGCCAGGTTTCAGGTGAGGAAATTGAGACTCAAAAGGACTAATTAAGATCCCTGGGTGTGGGGAGAAAGAGGGAAGAGACGGAAAAAGGGGTGAAGGGAGGAAGGAAGGGAGGAGACTAGAGTTGAGCCCATTTATCAGAAAAGGGGGACGATTTTTTAAATGCCCAAACATACTCACGCTGCCAGAAAACCATGCTTCCTCCCTGTGCCCCCAAACTGAGAAAACAAGAAGGAAGTAAGTCCCTGAACCCCCAGTCCTCATTCCACCTTCACTTTCTCCTTTCTAAATATCTCCAGGTCCTGCTTGAAGTGCCCAAAGACTGTCTTTCCAGAGGTTTTTAGACATATGATGACTTAAATCCTTTTTGGCTTCATTTCTAATAGAATTTCCAACAATGAAATGAACGCTTACTGAGCACTTACTGTACATTGGAAACTTTCAAATATGTTATTTCATTTACTCTTCACAATAACCCTGCCGAGATAAAGAATTATTAATTCTATTTTTGAGAAAGATGAATTTGAAGCTCAGAGAGGTTGAATAACTGGCCCAAGATCACACAGGTAGTGTCAGAACTAGAATTCTAAGCCAGATTAGAGCCAGCACACTTTTCCCTTGATCCTCCCCAAGGTTACGGAGGTCCATGAGCCCTACATGGATTATCCTGGTCTTGCTTTTGGTTGATGCAAACATTCAGTGTCCATCAAGGATTGCAAATTTCACAGGGATCAGTTACTTGGTACTGGGCATTTTATTTTTATTTATTTAATTCAATTTGGGGTGGGTTTTTTGTGTGTGTGTGACTCTTGGTACCTGTAGAGTATGCAGGCCTCCCTCAAATAAGCAAAACTTCCCACTGTACTGAGTCATTTGGCAAGAAGAAAGTGGTCCACAGCCAATGCAAACAGAGGAGGAGTGCAGGCAGGGAAAGGGAGGGGTGGGAGGAGAATTTGGTAATGTATGGAGCTGCGAGTTCAAGCACCTCGTTTTTGCCTCCTGCAAAATAACCAACACCCCTATGTGAACCTGTTTCCAAGGAGTCACCCAGTCTGTACTTTCGGTGTGTGGTCCCTTAGTGACCCCACAGCCAGCAGCCCTGCTCTGTGCTTTGGCAATCATCTTTGGTCTGGGACTGGCGCTAGCTTGTGTGAACGCCCGTGGATGCTGCCAACAGTTGCCCAAGGTGGAGAGGGTAACCATTATTCACAGCACCCCTGAGGCTCTGCCCTTTTGCAGAGCGGATGGGAGCGACCAGGTCCTCCCAGGTCTTGGCAGTGGACTGAGACACTGGCAGGAGTATTGAGGGAGGGCTGACAAGCCAGAGCCTGAAGGGAGAGGGCCATTCCGGAGGCACACCCAAGTAGAAGGCCCTGCCTCTCAGATTTAAATGAGGAGGGGGGGGCGGGGCGGGCAATGCCGAGGAGGTGGGGCAGGTAAAAGAGGGAGATGGGCGAAGGAGGGAGTGGGGAGGTGTTCTTTCCTGGGGCACATGGAAGAACTGTCAAGCAAATGCCAGCCACAGTTCTGGAGGCTCTAGATGGAAAGGAGACAACATCAAAACGGCATTAATTCTCAACCCTGGGTGCTGGAAAGAAAAAACAATGTACATGTATAAATGCATATATTAATTTATAAGCGTGTAAAAATGTGTGTATAAGTGCATATATGTATACGTGTGTGTACGTATGTATACATAATTTCTCTACAACAGTGCTGGGTTTGCGACCCTCTCTACCATTTCCCAACTGTGGACCTTGCACCAGGTACAGAAGATGAGAATAGGAATTCCTCTGGACAAGATTGGCAGGGAGGAGTCAGGTGCGGGCCCACGCTCCAAGCGCAGGAAATGTTCCCTTGCCTTCCACTCTCCCCAGCGATTAGGAAGGTTGCTTTGTTTTCTTCCCAGTCAGGGACCTGGAAGAACAGTGAAGCTCATGGCTGTCTTTGGAGTCCTCGAAGGGAGGGAGCCCCGGGCGTGGAGGGGCGGCCTCAGGCCCCGGAGGGCGGGCTACAAAGGGGCATTGTTCCTGGGAGGGCGGGCTGGGCCCGGCGCCCACTCGCCGCGGGCCTGGGGGTGGGCAGGTTTGCTCCGCCAGAGGGGAAGTCCTCCATCCCGGCCCACGGTGGCCAACCTCCAACAATAGTTTGGTTAAAAATCAGGAATGCAGGAAAATGCCAGAGACTGTTTATTTTCCCCTGGGGTGGGTGGGGGAGAAAGCCACTCCTTTTCTTGGGCTGGATCCAGGCTGTCTCCCCTCGCCCCACCCCAACTTTTCCACTGCGTGTGGCTGCACCAAGTCCCGAAGTCCTTGGGGAGGCGGCCAGGTGACAACACTGTCCCTTCCTCTGGGCGACTGCGCGTCCTTCCGAGCCCGCTCGGCCTGTTTCCTCCGGCGCTTCTAGAAAGGACAGGCCGATGCTTAGGACAGCAGGGCCCAAACCGGGGTGAAACCCCCTCCGCTGTCCCAGTCCAGCACGGGGAGCCTGAGCCGGGGCTCCGTTCCGAAAGCGGGCAGGCCGGCAGCTGCGATCTGGGGACAAATATGTATACAGCGCCTCCTCCGACAGCCCGGGTCCCACGAGGGCGGAGGTGGGGGGCACCCTCGGGAGGGGGGGAGGGCGTCGGGGCGCCCGGGGCAGTCCGCCATCTCGGGGTCCGGAGGCGACACGGCGAGAACCGTGCTTCTCGAGGGTCCCGGGGGTCCCGTCCGCTCCCAGCTGTCCCGCCCCGCGACGTCAGCGGGCCGAGTCCGACGGCGGCGGCCGCAAGTGGGGTCCTGTGCGCGGAGGGGGGGCAGCGTGTCCGAGGGTGGCGACCCCACCCCGCTCCCGCCCTCCCACCCCCGCTCCCTGCATCTCTGGTGACCCTCGCCGCCGCGGGGAAGACGACCCAAGGAAATGGACTGTGACGGGCGGGACAGCCAGCGCTCCTCGCCCCCGGGACCTCGCGTCCCTCCTCCCGGCGCGGGTTCGACCGGCCGCTCTCATCCACCCAATTCCGCATTGCCCCCTGGGCCTCCCTGGGCCCGCTGAAGACCCCGGCGGGGCCCGATCCCGCAGACCCGCGGGAGGCCAGCGCTCGGCTCCGGGGTGGGGGGCCCCGGCTCGCCCCCTGGTGACCCCACCCGGCCAGACCGCGGGGCGCGTCCGCCAACCGCCTCACCCTGGTGAGGTGACCCGACTGGTAAGGACTGGGCGGTGGTGACTGGGGCCGAGGGTCACTTAGGTCCTTTCACCGAGCGCTGCCCGGGGTCCACACCTGCGAAGCCCCAGGCGAAGTTGCTGGAAGACGGTGAACTCAAAGCAGGGGAGGTAGATGAATCAAAGGTACAGTTGCATCCTGCTCGGACAGTCTGTTGGCCCATCTCAGTGCGACCCGTAGGGCCCGCCCTTCCCTAGACCTGTGTCCCCCTTTTTTTGCGATGCGCCCCATGTGAGCGGTGTTAACACGGGCGTCGGGTTACCGCGGGGCGGGGGGCTGTGTTGGGCGCCCCTTACCCCCGCACTCTTCGGCGGTGCGCTGATTTCACAGGCCGGCCGGCAGAGGGCAGCCTGATTCCAGGTTCTGGCCCCAGCTCACGGGGAGGCGGGCCCTGGGTATCTTCCTCCTTCGCCAGCCATCTCCGTCACCTGCAGGAGGGCTCAGCCGGGAGGGCCCCTGCGCATCTTGTCTCCAGGAAAGCCAGTGTGAGCCCAGTTGACTGTCCTTTTACTCCTCCTCTTGAGAACTGTTTACATTTTAAGGAGCCACGAAGTCTCTGCACACAAAGAAAGCGGGCCAGGGAAGGCAGGGTGTGTGTGTCCAGGCCTCCGACCGAGGCTGAGGGGAGACCTTCCCTGTTTTTGGAAATCACCTCCGATTCCAGTTCGGGTAGCATACCACTGCACACTGTCTTGGTGGGAGAAGCTCTGGGTTCGGAGCTATGAAATCCAGCTGGACCTCTGGCTCCCTCCCTATGAGTTGCCTCCCATTAGACTGCATCCTCTTATAGCACCTACCGCTATGGTCATTTTATCCGTTCAACACATGTTTATAGAGTGCTCACTGTGTTCCAGGACAGTATTATTTGCTGGGCTTGGAGTCAGCCGATAAGCAATACATATAAAAACGAAATCATATCTGTTGGAAGGGGGCCTGTTATACAGGGCTTTGCAGACATTTTATGGACTTTGGTGTTCATGTGAAAGAAATGGGGAACCATTCGTGGGTTTCGAGCAGCGGGTGGGCATTTGCTTTTCCCAAGCATCACCTTGGTTGCTGTGTTGAGAATAGACAGTAAGAGTTCATGAAGCAACATGGAGGCCACAGCAGAGCCCCAGGTGAGAAGGGTGTTGTCTCAGGCCAGTGGGGGCTGCTGGAGGTGGGGAGAAGTGGTCACGTTGTGGGTATGCATTTCAAACTAGAATAAAGAAGAGTCCTGTCTGCTGTGGGGTGTGGTCGATAGGAATCGAAGATGGCTCCAAGCAGCCAGAAGGTTCTAGACTGGAAGGCTGGGGGAAAGGCATGGAAGAGCTGAGTTTTGGTCGTACTAAGTTGGAGGTGTCCAACAGAAGAAGTGGTGGAGAGGTTGTCTAGAGAGGGCTGGGCTGAGACCGAAACGTGGGGCTGTGAGGATACATGGAGTGGGCACTGGAAGGCCTGAGGCTGGAGAGATCTGGAAAGAGTGAGTGGGACACGGGATCGCAAGCACGGAGCCCGGGGCCCAGCACACACATCACAGCCGGTCCCTTTGCTCAGCTGTGGTCCCGTGATCCTCTCTTGTTCACAGCTCCACCCCGGTGCCTGCTCACAGAACATCTGATCCTAACTGTAAGGCAAGCAAAACGAGATGCCTACCTTCTAAGATTGTTGTTGGGAAAAGCTAAATGGGGCGATGAAAGTGAAAATGCCTTCCAAATAGTAGGCACTCAGTATATTCTTAAGATCTAGGCTTGATGATCTCATTCTTATTTATAACTCTGGTTTATGAGAACTTTACCGCCTCTATTACTTGAGGGCATCTTCCCAGTTAATTCCTGATGCATGCGGGCAAACACTGCTCTTCTCCTCTTCCAGAGGAGGAAAGGAGGCTTGGCGAGGTAGAAGAATTTCCTGCGGGTGAACATCTAGTGGTAATACCAGCCGCTCGTGTATGTGAGCACGGCTGCGTCAGGCAGTGTTAACAATGTTGCTTGTATCTTGGCAACAACACTCGGAGCAGAGAAAGGATGGTTAATGTGGCCAAGGCCACACGCCGCGTGGGTGGCAGAGCCTGGGGCACGAAGCAGACCCACCCCCTCCTGATCCTGACCACAATGTTCTTTTCCCAACCTTGAGGCTCTTCATCCTCCTCCACGTGCTAGACTCCCGGCAGGGCTGGGCCCCACCAGGGGCAAAGTGAGTGGCTACCTCTTTGCTTTGAAGGTAGCAAAATTCTCCCTCCTTCCACTTCTCTCCTACCAAGCCTGCTGCAGGATCAGAAAGTTCAGTCACTCCTTGGAAGTTTCTAGAGCAAGCGAGGTCAAAGCATTTTGGTTCATTGCTCCCTCTCTCTGGAATGTCCTTTCCCTTGTTTTCTATCTGGTGAACAACTCCTATGTGTTCTTCCAAATTCTGGTGAATTCCTATATGTTTTTCCAAAGCCAACTCATATGTCTCTTCCAGGGTGAGGCCTTCCTTGCTTGCACCCGATGGAGTTTGTCGCTACTCAGTTCACGGGACACTTTGGTCATACCTCTTTTGTAGCAAGTGTCACAACAAATGGACAGTTTCCTGTGGATTTGACAGATGCCACTGTAAGATGGTGATTTCCTCTAGGAAAGATTTTTTTTTCCCCTTGTCTTTCTATCGACATGGTGTTTGCTTCATGGATATATAAGTGAATGAATGACCCATCAATAATCACTATCAAAGCAATTGTATGGGTGTCAAATACAGTTTTAGAGATGAGGAAATAGGCTCAAAGAGGTGACTTGCCCAAAGTCACTCAGCTAATGAAATATTGGAGCCCGAGCTCCAGAGAGATGATGAGGTTAGGTTGTACCTCATGAGGTCTCTGACAGCTGGGGAAGCCCAAAGACTTCAGGCTGCTCCTACCTTCTCTCTCCAGGGCCATGCAGGGTCACTCTCCCCCAAATGATCCAGCAGGTGGCAACAGAGACCAAGGAAAGGTGTCTTGTCCTGGAGGGAGCCCAGATCTGGGGGGTTGGGGGGGAGGTGAGGAAGGCAGAGCCACCGAGGGCAAAGGCAAGGTGATTTGAAGAAATCCAGGCAAGGGAGAGCATCTTTTGCCTCCATCATTTGTAACTCAGAAGGAAATTGTTTAGACTCCTAAAATTGACATGAAGAAAGAAAAAAACAATTAAAGGACATCAAAAGGCGAAAATGAAACTTTACCTCTGGATGAAAGGCCATATGATCTGTCCCAAGTCACAGAGGTAGAAAGGGGCAGAGGGGAGGGTCACTGTCCCGACTCATCGCCTGTGTCATCTGCAGAGCGGGCGGCTGCCTGGTGGCCGAGCACAGAGAAACCCGCTGCGGCTACAGGCGCATGAGATGGGCCCTAGAGCGTGTTTGGTCATGGACTGAGAGCCCCCTGGAGGGCCAGGGTTTATGGCTTGTGGGGCTCTGTCCCCAACTCTGCCCTCAGAAACATTTTACCAACGGCTTAAAAAGCAGAGGGAAGGTCCTCAAGTTTGCCAAGGATAGGAAGCTGAGCACTTGCGAGTGCCCCTGGGGAAGAGCGGGGAACTGTACAGGTCCAAGCAGCACGGGCCCATGGGGAAATGGAACAAGGGGACATGTCACCCTCGTGTTCTAAATCAGCGGCCAAGGACAGAATAGAAGAGACATGACTTTAGGAGCAGCGTATGTGGATAAGAACAGGGCTGGGCCTTGTTTGTGCAGCACCTGTAAGATATTCCCACCGTCTCTACCCCTCACAACACACCTTGAGGCGCTAATGGGGAAACTGAGGCTGGGAGAGTCTCACCTCATTGAGCGGTGAAGCTACATTGTAAATAGTGTTTCTCTAAGTCTTGGGCAACTTCTGGGCCTTTGCCCCACATCTCTAACCAGGCTGTAGGTTCTGCCCATTCCTTTCTCAGCCTCTCCCCTCCTGTCCAGCCCACTGCCGTGTTAGAGGAAAGGGTGACCCATCTCTCTGGGGGCATCTTGTACAACCTCCACAGTTGATCTCATCCTCTTTTTCCTCCCAATAATCTGATCCATGCCACATGGGTAGGCTTGCCGGATTCAGCCAAAGCCAAAAACCAGAGGCTCAGTTAAGTTTGAGTTTAGAAAAACAATGAGGGGCGCCTGGGTGGCTCAGTCGTTAAGCATCTGCCTTCGGCTCAGGTCATGATCCAGGGTCCTGGGATCGAGCCCCGCATCGGGCTCCCTGCTTGGTGGGAAGCCTGCTTCTCCCTCTCCCACTCCCCCTGCTTGTGTTCCCTCTCTCGCTGTCTCTCTCTCTGTCAAATAAATAAATAAAATCTTTAAAAATAAAGAAAAAGAAAAACAATGAATAATGTTCACTGTCTGAGACGTACTTGTATTAAAAATATTTTTGTTGTTCACCTGAAATGCGGATTTCACAGGGCATCTGTATTTCTTGCCAATGGTATCTATGAGTGTGAGTTCTGAAAGGCCATTTCCATCATTCTGAAAGTGTCCAGTTTTCCTGTTACCTATCCGTAACCACAAGCTCAAGTCCCTACCTGCCTGGGCAGGTAACACAAATGCATGAACTGGGTGATCAACAGGAGGAAGGGGGCCTGGAGCTGAATCAAAAACTGAAGAGCGAGATGTTTCCTGACCCCAGACATTCAAATTCAGATGTTGAAAATATATAATAAATCCCTGTTAAAGCAAAGAGCAAACAAATACGCACACATATCCATAGCTGTCAGAGTTCGGCTTCCCATCTGGAACCCCGGCTCAGCAGAACCCCTTGGTCTGAGCATGCTGCTCTCCTCTCCCATCCCCCTTCTCGTCCGTTAGCTCGCGCTCCTCACCACGGCCCACCTCACCCCTGGCGAGTCCCACTGGCCCCTCGGGCCCACAGCGATCTTTCTCTCTCCATGGTCAAAGCGCTCCCCTCTGCCCACGGACACCTCTCGTGCTCACATCACTTCCTCTCCGGCAGCCCCAAAGAGCAGACAGCGAGTGACTTTGAGAGGTCCCTACCATGTGCCAAGTCCTTTATATACAGACCTTGTCTTATTTCTGGCCCCCTATCCTTGGCAAGGTGATGAATCACTCATAGGGTGGCACCCTGTGTCAGACACCTTCAAATTCCACCCTGACTTTTAGTATAAAGACGCGCTCAGCATAGACTTCCCAATGGGGCCAGGAGCGTGCGAACTCATGAACTCAGTCCCTGCGGGCCGGGAGCCCCACTGTCCCCCAGTGCTTCCCCCACCCCCACATTTCCTTACCACCTCCCAGGCCGCCTTCCCAATTCTAGTCGCAAACAGTTTTCAAATCTGAGGCTTCAGCATGAGTTTGAGCTTTGGCTTCAAAATCCGTTTTTTACAGAGCTGATTAGGACCTGGATTTGAAAGATGTCTGTTCTGTTTTGGCCTCCGTCCTGCCGGGTGGTTTTGCTTTATTAGAAAATTAGCCAGAGCACCTTCAAAGGCCTCCTCTTGTGCATGGTGAACTGAGCCAGACTTGGAGTTTTGAAAGGAATGCCATGGAATCTTGGCAAAGCTGTACCTTTTGTTTCTCTCTCTCTGTGTGTGTGTGTGTGTGTGTGTGTGTGTGTGTGTGTGTGTGTGGAGGGGGAGGGCGAGGAACACGGATGACTCGGGGCAAAGGACCAGTTGGCCCCAGACCTGATCCACTTCTGATGGGAAAGGCAAGAATCCTGGAAATAACCCAATTAGACACCAAACTGGGGGGCCAAAGAAGGGGCAGGCACCAGCCGGGCAACATTTCCGTCTTGCTAACTCCAAAGATTTTTCCAGTATCCTGCCCCTCTCGGGATTGCTAGCCTCCCCAGCTCCCAGCTCCATTGGGGCTGAGAGGTGTGAGCACGGGGCTGGGCTCCACTCCGGGGGGACTGCTCACCTTCACTGAGCCCCCCGCCTCCCCACAGGCTTCCTCTGACTGGACAGCTGCCTCCTGGAGCTCCTTTTGAGTTCCGCTGTTACTCTTTTCTTTAAAAACAGAATCATTTCCTTCCAATGGGAAAAGGTGTCATGACCAATACTATGTCTCTGTTTTAGAGTTAGGCTCTAGACTTCTCCAAGGGGGGGGAAATGGCTTTAAAAAAATTGGATGAACTAGAAGGAGTTCTTTATTATATATCAACTTCAAAGAGACTGTACTTGGCCCCTTGGACAGGACTCAGAGCAGAATTTCCCAATCAGAAATCAGGGACAGAAAGAAAAGACCAGGACACATGGGCGAATTTTCCTGGATTAGTGGTTTTTCCTGTAATAATCTATTTAGTATCTCGGGGGAAGGAGGTTGCATGTGCTTGTTTGCCAGGTACCGGGAGGGAGGTGGAGGGGGTGAGGGGTGGGGACACAGAATGAAACACCCCTCCACCCAGGCTCTCCCCGCCTCACCCGGAGGAGGATAGGGGCTTAGGCATCTGAACCCAGTGTGGTGCTTATGACACCAGCTCTGCAGTCAGAATGCCCCGGGGGTTTGGGCACTGGCTCGCTGCTTATGGGCTGTGTGGCTTTGGGCAAGTTACTTAACTTCTCTGTGCCTCTATTTTAGATCCTAAAACAGAGTTAGTTACAAAACCTACACTATAGGGTTCTCGTGGTGATTTGATGAGTTTAAAAAGTTAATGCACTTCAGCGCGTGTTTACCGCTCTCATTCAGGTGTGGAGGAAGTGTGTGGGAGTGCAGAGGAGGGTGCCGGCCTGCAGCAGGGGGAGGCTTCAAAGAGCCGGGGATATTTGATTTGCACCTGAAAGGTGAGTAGGAGTTGGGTAGACCAAGGTAGTGGGAGGGAACCCAGTTGGAGAGTGCCTCGGAGACTGGAGAGAAGGCGGGGGCTGGTAAGAAGGAGCAGGGGCCAGTGTGGCTGGAGTGAAGGACTGGTATCTGGCTTGCAGAGGGAGTAAGGGCACAGGGGGGCCAGACTAGAAAGGCCTTGAGTGCCATGTCATAGGTCATTCATTCATGTCAGCCACGTTGACCGTAGCTGGGGTACTGGAAGTGTTCAATCAATATTAGCATCATTATTATTACTATTAATATCAAATCCTTTCCAGGCATTATGTCACTGAATTCCCAAAACATCCCTGGGAAGTAAGTTCTATTGTCCCGTTCTGTAAGACAAGAAGGAAGGTGGGCCTTGTGTCGTTTGCCCAAGGGCACTGAACCATTGGGCCGGAGCCAGCAGGTGGTGGAGCTGGACTTTGAATCTGGGTCTGAGTCCAGAGCCTAAGTACTCTCTTCCCCGAGACTTGGTGCTTTCTCATAGTGTTTCAGGCTTCTGCCCTAAAACAGTGCTTCCCATTTGCCTCGTTAAATGGGATGGTATATGAACAATGCCATACCGTTAACAGGGCAAAGAATTAGATTAAAGGAATACAGTAAAGCAGTCTGACGGGGACCTTTGGTGAAAGAGTGTACCTTGAGTCTGGGGTGTATTTCAGCAGCCTGGGTGGGGGATCTCCTGGGCTGTATCCCCAAGGTCATCTGACTCCCTGGTGCCCTCCCCACAAAAATCACCATGACAACCCCAGTCGGCATTTCTTTGCAGATAGCCTGGCAGGGCTGAGTGGTACCTGACACCCTCCGGGCCACTTCGCTTGGAACAAGGGCTTGACTGCCTTGGGGGTCAGTGCAGGCCGGGCTGTCCCTGTCCCCAGGCTGTGACCAAGAGCCCAGACATCTTCTCATTGGTCTGGGGTCTGCGGTACCCTCTCCTCCACTCGTTCACCACCGGCTGGGCATTTGGGTCCTGGATCAATTCTGCTCGTCCTCTCCCCTTCTTTTGGGAGACATTCACTGGTCAAAGACACTTAGTCCTTAGGTCCCCGTGGGTCCTCAGCACCTCCCGGCAAGTTGCTGGGGAGGGAAAAACGGGCTCCTGTGGGGAAGCAGACAGTGGGCACCAGGGAGCCCCCTCTCCAAGCACTTCCCCGTTCATTGGGCCCTGGTATCTTCAACCCAGAAGTTGAAGAAATCAACGTGGACCCAATTGGCATTGGATCAGCTGCCTCTCCTTAGCATCCCAGTGCTGAGGAGTTGATCTGCCGACATGTCGCCTCCTCCAACAACCCTTCCCTGCCCCCCCCCCCCACCGCCGATTCACCCTTATTCCCTGCCTTTCCCCTTACAACACTTCCTCCAATTTGTAGTTCAGGCATTTTGCAGACTGGAAACTCCACGTGGGCAGGGCGCGTGTCTCCTCATCCCTTGTCATGTAGCCGGCCCTGAGCACATGCAGAGAGCGTGGCCTTTTGGCCTGCATCTCTGGGTGTTGCTTTGTTACCCCCTTTCCTGGCTAAGTGCCTTCTCCACCTCCTGGCCTTCACTACTGAGTCCTGGAGGCTGGCTCTCAGGTCATCCTCATCCCACCTCGGTACAAAGTTTCAGGTCCCCTACTTGATGTCTTTGTATGTCTTAAAGGCACCCCGAATTCCCTGTGACCAAGGCAAAGACACATGGTCTCTTCCCTACAACTTTGCCCCTTCCCGGTGTTCTCTGAGTAAGTGGCTCCATCGGGCAGCTGTTTGGGTCAGGCAGGAAGCTGGGAGTCATCCTGACTCCTCTTTATTGTCTACCCCTGCCTCCCCTCCCCCGTCTGATCCCTGCTACTCCTCACATGTCCCCGAATCCATCTCTTCCCCATCTCTGCTGCATCCGCCCCAGTCCGTGCTCCCTGCTCCTCTCACGTCCCTGCCTGCCTCCTTCACCAGCCTTCACACTTCTATTCTGGTCCCCTCCATTCTCCATGCTCCCGCCAGAATGTTCTTGAAATGCAAATCTGATCATGGCACTATCATTCCTCCCTCCTCCACACACACAATTTAAAACTCTGCTGTAGCTTTTGTGGCTCTTACAATAAAAGCCAACAGCCCAGACCATGGGAGGTGGACTCAGAAGATGTATTCGGGGGGCGGTCTCTCGTGGACACCCCAGTCTGGCCTTTGTGCGTGGGGTGGGGCACCTCACTCTGGCAGGGCCCCCTCTTAGACCATGTCCCTTCAAGATGTCCCAGCCTGGTTACCCCTCACGGTCTTCTCTTGGCCTGCAAGGAGATCAGACCTCCTGGCCATGCCAGGCACTGGAGGAGCACTTGTGTTTGCCCCTTGGCCTCCCTTCTCGACTGGCCCGCCAATGAGGGATGCTTGGGCCACAGTTTAGCTGTGTGCTTTCCTTTAGATTGGAGTTGTAGAGCAGTCTGTAAGTTTCCCTAAACTCCACACGACATGTATAAATTCCTTAGAGTGGAGCGGGGACTCAAACCCAGTTCTTTCTAAAGAAATCTTCTCCTCCTGCCTCCCCTCTCTCGTCTCTTCCATAGCCAGGAGTGGGGCTGGAGGAAGGGTCACAAAGAGGATTGGGGTTACCTCTGTTGCCAGTCCTCAATACATGGGGCATCATTTCACATTGGAATCTGGGGGCGCTTTACCTTCTCCTGAATCCTTCTGGGGGCCGCAGGCAGAACTGAGTAGAAAGAGTTCTAGCTACAGAATCCTGTTTAAATAGAAGGTGCTCAGTGGAAGGAGTTGGTTAGAATCTACTATTATGAGACGAAAAGGGGCATGTTGCTTTTGGAAAAGTCGGGTGGATACAGCTCTGAGCAGCTAGAGAGCCCAGAAGAGCCCAGGAAGCAGAAGGGGCTGTACCAGTTCACTTGCCTCCATCACCACCACACCTGGGGCCTGAAGTCAGGGGGCAGGGTGTTCTGAAGCCCTCAACCTCTCCCTCCCAAGCTCCCAGTCAGCCCCCGGACGCCATCTGGTGTCCCAGTCATATACTGAACACAGAGAGGGTATAGACAGTCAAGGTGGATCTAAGGCCACGTAACTATGGATAATGTTGTCCAAGGGCACTTGCTCCCAAAACGTACAGCGTTCTCCAAAGGAGACTTTTGAAGTATGGTGCTGAGTGCGTACAAAAAAAGTGTGTGTGTGTAGCTTATCAATAGGGAAATCATATGAGCCCTTACTTTCCAATCTAATCCAGTAAGTCTGGGTGTTTCCGGGAATATTTATTTTAAAGATCCTTCCCTATAGATTTTGATGCTCAGAGAGAAGGTCTGAGAACCACAATTTAGACTGCAATCTAGCATAGTCCATTTAATTTTTAAAGATTTCCCCCATGTCTTATTTTCATGGCTATATTTCCTTCTTACCACAAAGTTATAGGGGAAGAGCAATGACAGAAGACACCATGTAGCTTGTGGACCATACTTGTAAGTGCACATACAGATACATAGAAATTTAGATACATAGAAATATGGTTATAAACATGTAGAGAAATCTAGAATGACTTCAATCTGCAAAAGCATTCTGCTCACAAGCAAGAGTGGGCACTTGCCTTCTTTTCCTTGGGGTCCTGGGAAATGGGTGTGTGTTTCCATGTTCACCTTCTTAGCACTGCTGAGATTCCACCTAAGGATGTGGTCTTAGAAACAGCAGGGAGTTCCTTTTCATTTCTGCTAATCTGTCTTCTCCACATTGTCGATGGGTCAGTGCAATAATCAGGGCTGCAATTTTTTTCTACTGTTAGGAAGATATCCATTCAGTGGAATGTGTTTTTAATTCTGCCCACTGGTTCTCAAAATGTGCTGGACATTGGAATCACCAGGAGAGATTTCAAGACCAAATATCCTGGGGCGCCTGGGTGGTTCAATGGGTTAAGTGTCTGCCTTTGGCTCAGGTCATGATCCCAGTGTCCTGGGATCGAGCCCCACGTTGGGCTCCTTGCTCAGCAGGGAGCCTGTTTCTCCCTCTGCCTGCCGTTCCCCCTGCTTGTGCTCTTTCCCTCTGACAAATAAATAAATAAAATCTTAAAAAACAAAACAAAACAAAACAAAAAAAACGACCAAATGTCCGGGGTGTAACTCAGACTAATTCCATCAGAATCTCAGGGTGGGTGATTGGTTCTCAGATTATTAGTATTTTTAAAGTCCCCAGGGATTCTGGGGGCATCATGTTCAAGAACAATTAATTTGACCTACACTTCACCTGAGGAAGAAATAAAAGTATAGCAGGAACCTTCACTGAAAAACCAGGAGAAAAATACTCCTTTCCCTTGTACCTATCCCCAGTCATGATCTCGTGATTACTTTCTTTCTTTTTTTTTTTTTTTAAATTTTATTTATTTGAGAGAGAGAGAATGAGAGAGAGCACATGAGAGGGGGGAGGGTCAGAGGGAGAAGCAGACTCCCTGCCGAGCAGGGAGCCTGATGCAGGACTCGATCCAGGGACTCCAGGATCATGACCTGAGCCGAAGGCAGTCGCTTAACCAACTGAGCCACCCAGGCGCCCTCGTGATTACTTTCTGTATCCACTTGTCCGTCTGTGGTTTGATTTGCTTTTTTTTTTTTCTTTTCGCAGACTTCAAATATTATCCTGTGGTATGCACCTGTCTTGTAGTTTTGGTACATTCAGAACTGGAAAGTTCTTCTTATGACCCAGCCATTTTCCTTCAAGGTCCAACCATGTGGCCGCCAGTTATATGGATGCTTTTTAAAAATGGAGGTTCCTGGTGTTTGGCCCAAACTCACTAAATCAGAATTGCTAGGGGTGGTTCCATGAATCTGGATTTTTAACAAGCTCCTCAGTGATTCTTATACTTCAAAGTTTGGGTATTTCTGCCCTGAACTCACCAGTCCAGTTAAGGTCCAAAATATTGGGCCCAAAATATTGAGGTCCAAATATTGAGGTTGAAGACCCAAGAACAAGCTTAGGGTCCAAAATATTGAGGTTGAAGACCCAAGAACAAGCTTAATAGGAATGTGATATATTTTAACCCCAGGAAGATGAACATTCTGAGAACAGGGATGAGCAGAGGGGCTGATTTTTAAGTTACTAACTACATTAACTCTAGAGATATAAATGAAAATCCCTAAGACTATTCCCCAAGGCTATCCTTAATAAACTGAGATAGGAGAAAGAAATTTCCCAATCCAGATTCTATATGGGATGCAGTATTGACCACCTCAATAGTGCACAACCAGAAATAATGAGTTTTGAGGTGTCTGAGTGGCTCGGTCTGTTAAGCATCTGACTTTGGTTCGGGTCATGACCTTGGGGTCCTGGGATTGAGCCCCGTGTGAGGCTCCACCATCAGCGGAGAGTCAGCTTCTCCCCCTCCGTCTGTCCCTCCCCCTTCTTGTGCACATGCATGCACTCTGTCTCTCATAAAAAAAAAAAATCTTAAAAAAAAGAATGAGTTTTGCTCATGTGTCTGGGTTGCCCGGGAGATTCTGCTGATCTGGACTGGGCTTGGCGAGTCGGCAGTCAGTGGTACGTAGGCTAATGACTTTACTGATCTTGGGTGGGTTTCTCCACCCAACGCCACGGCCAGAGCATCTGGAACAACTCCGCTTGCTGCCGTGTCTCATCCTCCGGCAGCTGGCCCCAGACATGGCAGGATTCCGAGAGAGAGCAGAAGCATGCAAGGTTTCTTGGAACCTGGGTCTGCAACTCGTACAATGTCACTGCTGCCACATTGTTGGTGAAGTCAAGTCACCAGATGAACCCAGATTCAAGAGAAATAGACTCTACCCCTTGATGAGAGAAGTTGTCGAGTCATATTCCAAAGGTTGTGGCTGCTAGAAGGACATTAAGTGTTGCACTTTTGCAAACAATCTACCCCGTCCATTACTTAAACTTTGCCCGTTTGGGTAACGCCTAGCTAGAAGGTACGAGATTCTAACAGCTCTCAGATTGGTCCTGGGCATCGGAAGGGTCTTGCGTGGGAACGGAAGGCCTTGCGTGTCCACAGTGTGCTCCCAGGATCTTAGACTTTACCCATGAGAGGCTGGCATACATCGTCAGAGGGGATGTGAAAAAGTATTCAGGAAATTCATCAAGATAGGCAGAAAACCTCCCAAAGACAGCATTGTACTTGCTTTGCACATCCCGTCTCCATGAGGCCCTGAGATTCTAGTCAGGCTCTGGTTGTCAAGGAGATGTTGTGGTTCCAAAGTGGGACACATCCATTCCTGTGCTCGAGACCTAGTGAAAATGGCTTTCGTCTCCTTTTCCGATGAATAAATACAAGTGTTTTAGTCTAACCTTGACGGCCCTGCACAGTCTGAGCAAATGACACCTGCCAAATTCATCTTCTAATGCAAAACCCTACACACCTGGCCTGAATATTGCCCTCTGGGTTTTTGCTCCCTCTGTTGTCTCTGCCTGAGTGTGCTGTTCTTCAATCTCTGTGAATCCAAGTCTTAGAAGAAACAGAGTAGCAACTGAAGTGAAACAGACCTGGGAACTGTTCTACCATCCATCTCTTTGACCTTAGACAAGTTACTTAATTTTGTTTGACCTGTTTTTTTTTTTTTTTTTTAAAGATTTTATTTATTTATTTGACAGAGAGAGACACAGCGAGAGAGGGAACACAAGCAGGGGGAGTGGGAGAGGGAGAAGCAGGCTTCCCGCCGAGCAGGGAGCCCGATGTGGGGCTCGATCCCAGGACCCTGGGATCATGACCTGAGCCGAAGGCAGACGCTTAACGACTGAGCCACCCAGGCGCCCCAGACCTGTTTTTTTTTTTTTTTTTTAACTCTTTGAATGGGGGAAACACCCATTTGTGGGGTCACTCTAATAAAAATAATGTATTTAAAGTTCCTAACATTTAGAAGGGTCTTGATAATTGATGGCTGGTTTTACGACCCCCTGCTACACAAACTATTCCCTTATTCTTTCCTCTGTTGGCTGATGTCCCTATGCTAGCCTCTTCCTACCCACACTTCCCCTTTCTTAAGGACAGGGGCTATGCCCTCCTTCATACTGTTATCTACATTTTACAGATGAGGAACCCAAGAAACCACAGGATTAGGTAACTTGTTCAAGGCCAGACAGCTAGCAATGCTTGGCGTTGAGATTTGAATTTATTCTGGGATGTGTTTTCTAAAGTCCTATCTTGTACTGCCCTATCTTGGCCTGGGGTGTCCTGGAAGCAAAGCCAGAAACCACAGTTTAGGAGACCGGAGAAAGTGGAGGACAGGGGAGGGAGAAGAGAAAGGGGGAAAGGCGATAGAGTTGGACCAGTCCTTGATTCTCCGGGCCCTCCGAGTCATATTCCAAAGGTTGTGGAAGTCTCCAGACCGAAAGAAGGAAGCATCCATCCTGTCATTAGTCACTGGCCAGGGGTTAACTGTTAACTCCCAGCATTTCACATGCCTTGTGCAAAGGCAGTTCCCTCTGGCACCCTCCCACAAGCACTCAGAGCAGCCCCGGGGGCCAGAATCCAGAAGTCAGCAGTCCAGGGCCACAAGAGATGCTCCCCCACCGAACCTGGCCAAGGCCTCCGTGGAGCTGGCCACAGCAGCGGGGCGGGGGGAGTTAGCAAGTTACCATGATTGTGCAATGGTGTCGAAGGGGCGTGCACTAATGCCTCTGGGCAAGTGAAGGAGAGCCAACGGGTGGTGGACAGTTCTGGAACCAGGTTCATTTTCCTAAATTTCACCTTGATACCAAGATGAAGGATTTGTTAACGGTCGTTTTAGGAGCAGGCTCGTGCCAGACGGAGTATGAAGTCTTGCCTCAGCTGCCTTCGAAAGAGTTCTATGGAAAGGTTCGGCTCACCTGTGTTTTGAAACATGTCAAGGATGTGAGATTAAGGAGAAGAGACGTTCTCTGCCACTGACTCTGTTCTCAACCCAAAGTGAGAACGTGACGTGATGTGCATTAGCAACTATGACTTTTTAAAAAAAAATTTTTTTTTATTAACATATAATGTATTATTTGTTTCAGGGGTATAGGTCTGTGATTCATCAGTCTTACACAATTCACAGTGCTCAGCATAGCACCTACTCTCCCCAATGTCCATCACGCGGCCACCCCATCCCTCCCACCCCCCTCCACTCCAGCAACCCTGTTTGTTTCCTGACATTAAGAGTCTCTTATGGTTTGTCTCCTTCTCTGGTTTCGTCTTGTTTCATTTTTCCCTCCCTTCCCCTATGATCCTCTGTCTTGTGTCTCAAATTCCTCATATCAGTGAGATCATATACTTGTCTTTCTCTGATTGACTTATTTCGCTCAGCATAATACCCTCCAGTACCATCCACGTCGTTGCAAATGGCAAGAGTTCATTCCTTTTGATGGCTGCATAATATTCCATCGTATATATATATATATATATATATATATATATCACATCTTCTTTATCCATTCATTTGTTGGACAACTAGCTTCTTTCCATAGTTTGGCTATTGTGGACATTGCTGCTATAAACATTGGGGTGCACGTACCCCTTCGGATCACTACATTTCTATCTTTGGGGTAAATACCCAGAGCACCTATGACTTTGAATTGGTAACTTCCACCATATAGTGGAATGGTGCTAAAAACAGAAATGTAATATAGTTTTAAGCTTTCCTGAGTCTTCTTTAGATCAGGCTTGTTGTTCTCTTGGGAGAAATTCTTAGCCGTTAAATTTACAGGTACTGATTTGATATCATTGGTCTGGGAACCTTCCCCGAGGGGACCATCTTTTAAATTGAAGTGCCCCTACACGACTGGAGGAAAAAAAAACCCCGATTTTTTAAAATTAAAGTTGCAAGTTAGCCGGAGAGGAAAGTTATCTAACCTCTTGTTTGGAGCATAGACTATCCTTTAACTTTCTAAGTAAAATGTCATGTTGATAGTATTTACACTATCACGCAAGAAACTTAGGCTGAATTAAGGTAGGGAAGTTCAGTGTAGGAAGTGGTATTAGAAAGACGAGTTCAAACCCTCACTGGGCAAATCTTTCTGAGACTCAACTTCCTCACCTGTAAGATGGAGGTAACAATTCTTTCCCAAGTTATCCTGAGGAGTAAATAAGATCATGTATGTGAAAGGACCAAGCTCACACATAAACCTGGACTTTTATTTCACTTTTAAAAATGGTTCAGAGTTGTTAATAAATTCCCAGGGAGCCAGTGTCAAAAAGGGGGATTCTGAATTGGGGGAGGTCCTGAGGAAGGGCTGGGCTGCTGCGTTGGCCGGATATATCCCCTTCTTCTCCCCCAGACGTTGCATATTATTGAAAGAGACAGACTCTCATCGGCAAGGAGCTGGTTTCTGCAGATTGTCCGTGGACGGCTGGACACGCGGCACAAAGGGAGACCTCTCGCCTTTGACACGAATTTTTATGTAATCAGCATAAATCAAAATTAGGACTTGCCTTGGAAAACCTTGCATGAAAGGCTTTACACATGCTCTGTAGCTTTCCAAAGGCCTGTCTTCCATATCTACTTGAGACCTTATCATCACTACCCATTACACGTGTATAACCTCTCCTTCCCCGTCTGTTGTCCTTCCCACCTCTTTATTTCAATTAGCAACAACACTGTCATCAGGCTTTCTCATTTAGCCTTTGAAACCTGCCACCGTATATTTCAAATACGTGATTACATTTCACCTCATTCTCAACCGAGTCCAGAAGGTATTCTTCCCCTCAGATTGTGGTGTGGAAATCAAGGTTCCCAGAGATTAAATCACTTCTAAGGTCACAAAGCTAGTATTAGAATGTGAAGAAAAAGTTTTTGAAGCCAGGCTCTGACCCCAGGTTCAATGCCCCTTTCCCATCCTAATTCCCGGTTTGGCTAACAAGAGACAATAGTGAAATTAATGTGCCTCTTGCTGCGATCACAATGGACATTTTAAAAGGTAGCAATAATTATATATTTTGCACCACTTATGCTATTGCAATATTCCATTAATGCAATATCAAGTGATTATAAGAAATGTAACCAAAAAACTGTGGGTTGGGAATAAAGGGAAAAAAAAGACATAGTTCTGATGTCTTTCTGAAAGCACGTCTCAATCATCGAGCAGAAATGAACCTAGGCAAGAATGCTTCGCCAATGTAAATATAAATATATGTAAAAGAAAACAGTCAGGGTTCAGTTTTGCCAATTTTATTGAACCAATAAAATTCCTACTAATAACAATGAAATAAATTTCTGCAAGTATAAATGTGATACAGTTTAACAAAACCCATTGTTCTGTACCTATAAATAGATTTTCAAAATGTCATAAAAAGTGCAGTTATGAATTGTTGTTAACATGTTTAATACACAGTTCCTTTATTTCAAATGTGTTTGTCTTGACCCACTAACAGTTCCTTCTGCATCTGTTCAAATAATATTACCCATCCCTCCAAAAAAAAAAAAAAAAGCCATTAAAGCACTAGAATATTACACATAAACTGATCCATTCAGGTCAGCTTTAGTCAGAATTGTAAAATCAGCAACATAAGAAAAATAAAACCTACTTATACATACAAAAAGCTTTCATGGGTTCTATAATCTCCTTAACTGCTGACTCCCGTGGAGGGCATAATAGTTGAAAAGGCTTATATGGTTAAACTACCTTAGACTACTACATCTAGAGCAGGGTCTGGTTTGCCAGAATGAGTTTAAAGTGGCTGTTTATCAAGTCTGCTATTTTCAGAATTGAAACTATAAATATAGGACCGCCGTTTGACGCTGAAAACTGTGTGAAACCTAAATTGCATCAATGATCTATTTGATAAAAGCTTATTCTAATTGAAAAATCTTATATAGTAAGACTGATATATATAGCAGTCTTAAAGATCATGTCATCTGCCTCACATTAGTCCAAAGTCACGTGCTTCGTAAAAAAAAAAATTACAGTAACAAAGCACAGGACTACAAAGGCAAAACATCACAGCTTCTGATTACATTGAATAAAAAGTACCAAGGAACGCAAAAGATAAATCTGTATTAATACTGATGAATTAAAGAACTATAATAGACATTTCACAGCATGCTACATATATCGCTCACAACTGAAGGATAAAATGATGTCTAAAATTGAAAGTCAAGAAGTTGGCAATCTGATTTCATGTGCAATTCAGCTACAAAGTCTTAATATATACATTCATCATGTAGCTGCCCTGCAAAATCAGGATTTTTTTTTTTTTTTTTTTTAAAGAGATTTCAAGTTCAAATCCTATTTCATAAGCTAAAGGATACATCCAGTTCTTCCATGACCAGGAAAGTTATTTTCAGGTTTGAAGGAGCTAATCCGAGGAGCAAGGCCATGTTCCAAGTTGACCTGACGGGGTACTTTCTCACCTCGCTCAGACTGTGCACGTGATGGGACTATTCTATTGGGCATGGAGAAGATGCCAGACTGGCTTGGTTTGCTTCCTGTGTCTATCTTATTTTGAGCTGAAAAGAGTAGATGTGAAGAGAAAGAGGAAGGGAAAAATCGTATTTTCTTTCCAGAGAACATCTATGGATGCAAAGAAAATGTGCACTAGATAAGAGAGTTTGACTCGCTTTCCTTGATGAACAAGGGCACCACTGAACTCTTGCCTTTCCTTCTAGATAACTCATGAAATTCAGAAAGGAGAAAACAGTCTCTCAACATCACAAAGGAAACATTTTCCTACCCAACTGATAGGTTTCCTTTATCCTTCCTTTTGATCCTTCCTTATGAGATTTGGAAGTCGGTGGAAATTTGTAAAGATGAATTAATTTAAGAAAGAGATGTATAGCCACTTTCATTTGCTGAGTGTCATAATGCACACACTCAGCTAATCAGAAGTCATGGGCAATACTTGAGCATTAAAGACCAGAGGTTCTATCCCCCTTTGATAATCTTTCTGTGGAAATTATACATTCATTTTTAAGAGGTTCAACCGAGGGGTACAAGAAAAATAGACTGTTTTAGCAAAATTTATATACCAAAAATTCTATTTATCATACTTAGACTTACTAATGTTTGATGTTGTCCTATCGGCTATAAGTAGAATGGTGTGTTTGTTCTAAAGGCTATTTTATAGGGTGTGTTTCATTATCTCGAAGATTTCCACAAGCATTGGGAAAAAAATCAGATATTCCTTCCCTTGCCCCCATTTTTCCTTTTTCAATTCTCTACTTCATGGCGGTGCAGTCATAATTAACTTAAAGCTAGAATGAACACTTCATGACATATGATTTAGTAAAAACCATTCCTTCAGCATCTACTATTGTCTCATTTCTTAACGAGGCATCAATTCACTCCTGGGCTGCTAAAGGCATTTTCCTAGACGCTGCTGTCAGGCTGGGTTGCTCATGAACAGAATGCAAAGCGTTCAAATACCACCACAGATTGTAATAATCTCTACTTCTAAGCAGGGTGGGTCATCCTCAGGTCAGACAACCATCGGGAGAGCAACACGCCCCACGTTAGAAACCTGACAGAGTTTCCATCCATGAACGACACAGAGCGCTCACTGGCTGGAGAGGAAGAACTTGCTTCTTCCTCCTCTGTGCACTTGTTCCTTAATGGGAAAGTCTGGGTATACCTGAAATGCAGGCAGGGGAAGACAGACTACAAAGTCAATGCATTCCTTTTTCATCAAATAGTACTTCCCCCCCGACCCCCCATGAGAGCAGGGTAAGAAAGGCGGTGAGAAGCTTAGTCTGACCTGGGAAAGCTTGTCCAAACTCTTATGTACCAATTTTGTGGTATTTTATCTATGTTATATATCAAATGGGCTTGTGTGACCCATTGGGACCACCTAAACACCTTTTATCATATGTCTTTCTATTAGAACTGTGTTTCAAGCCCCAAGCAACAACAATCAAACAAGTATCTGAAACACCACCCATTTATATGCCAGAAATTTCCTGTTCCACTGAAGGGTTACGGATCAATCTGAATTGCTAGAGAATTTTAAATTTACATTCAAATTACTTGGACTGACACCACTATTTATTCCCTAATAGAGATCCAGGTTAGGATGGTAACTCAATCACATTAAAATCCTGCTAAATGCTAAGTTCTGCATGATAGAAATAGTTCCATTTCCGTATCATGTATAAATATAAAGACTTCTACTTTGATAGAAGGCAAAAATCTTCTACGATTTATTAAAATATGGAAGTAGCATTACTGAACAACAGAGAGTGAATCCATGAAAAGGTTGGATACTCTGAATTTATAGGCTCTTTGGGGATGAGGTAGAGGACAGCAAGATATTTTGGCAGCCGGGAAAGGGTAGAAGAGTATGGGATGGACAGGATTTGATTCCACTCGGTGCTGCATAATATCTGGTAGGGTGCCCAGGGCAAAGGTTAGCCAAAATGTAGCTGGATGGTTGAGGGATTTAGGGGAGCTGGGACAAAGTCATATTCTTAATGAGTGGAGAAAAAGTAACTCAGAAAAGTAAATGCTGGTGACTATCAGCAGGTGGCTGGTGATGTTTGGATGGTGAAAAGACCTGCAGACCAACACGGGCTGAAAGATGCAAGCGTGTAGAAGGCTGAGGACAGCAAGCACGTAGAAGGTTGAGGCACTTGGGGGAAAGAAAGCAGGCAGGAAAGGGTGGACTGAATGTAGGTCAGAACTCCCACAGGGGAAGGTTCCTTGACACTAGGTGTGCGATGCTGAGGACGGCCACGCTCAGAGTAATGTTCCACGTGTCCTTGGGAAACCTTTTCCTTCCTCACAGGGCTCTCTCTGCCTCTGCCTCTAGGATCCATTTCACCCCAGCTGTTTTTGTTCTAGGTCTCACCTGAGTGGACACTGCTCACTAAGCCAAATTTAGCATGGAAATCAGCTCCACACACCGGGGCATTTAAGTTCCGGTGACTGAGAGGAATACATTCATGGTACAGTACTGTTCTAAGGAAAGACTCCATAATTTGATTCTCAGTCTCCAGAGGGATACAGTAGGGAAACACAGATGAAGAGGACGGCCACCCAGAGTGCATTCTGATGATACAAATTAAGTAACTTCACACTCGATCTGAACCAAGGGGCCACATGTCTCTCAGGGTGCTGTGGAATTATACCACCAAGAAAATTTCAGATACTGTTCATATAGCATTACTGTTGCATACTTTTTACTCCATGTAAGACCGCCTATTTGCAGAAAAGAAGAAAAAGTCTATTAGATAAAGACAAGAGTTTAAGATCTTGCCTTTCAGAGGAATGATTTCGAACTGTCTTCAAAACACAACACAAACAAAACAAAAACCTCATTTTACTATCACAGTGCAAATCATTTATATCACATGCACTGAAATTTTTTTTTTTTTCCCTGATGAACTGTCTTTAAGAGTTTAAAAGAATCTTACGGTCGTATATGCATGCACTCTGCACTAAAGTGGTGAACTATTTTTAAGTATAGATTTTTAATTTTTTTGCCAATCATTTTATTTTGCTGTGGCCTAAAAATCTAAGATTTTGGATTAAAAAACTCTATAAGGTGGAAAAGGAAAAAAACTGCTCTGGAATAATGTTATTTAGTCTTTAGAAGAATTTAAGAACTTTGGGAGACTTTATAACACAATTAAAATAGGGGCTCTGGTTCAAATATGGTCTTAATATAAAGCTTCCACTGAGTTTTCTGTTCTAAAACAGCCCTGCATCGCTCTGCCATTATCTGGGTTTAAAGCCATAATCAAAGGCCAAGGCCATGGCCCGGATTCCACATTAGCCATCTTTTATGGTAAAAGTACCCCGGATGGGACGAAGAGTCTTCCTGAGACTGAGACAACATACGTGGTTCAAAAAGGTAAAGAAGGTAATGAGCGGTCTCATCTCAGAAAGCCTCTTTTCCGCTGGTTATCACAAGTCCACCTGAGGGGGCCTAATCTGAAGGATCAAGTGGGGCGGCTGCTGGGCCACTCCCACAGTCAAGCGATTGGCTTACAGAACAGAGTCACCTTCCGATGGGAGAGTATTCAGGTATTTCCTACGGTGATCTGAGAAATTATGAATTACAACCGAAGCTGGGAAGTAAATAGACATCAATCAAGCATATACATCAGTGGGTTGTTAGACTAATTTTAACATGATAAGCGATGAAGTCAGAGAATTCACATTCGCATGTGCTTTTTTTTTTTTCCAAGTACACTTGCACATTTAAAGTTTGGCACAATGTGAGCCCCAAGGTGTAGGTTAGCATATCGTGTAATCACGTCATTACACCAATTGAACCAGATATCTCTTTTAAAAATATCACATTTTAATATAAAAAGCTATACTATAAATTACTACATAGTAAATTCAATACTCTGAAAAAATACCACCCTGGAAAACCACATCAGAATTTCAAGTTTGCGTCAGAGAATGTTCCCAGCAAACTTGCCATAAAATGGTATTCACACCCTGGAAGGCTGCGCATGCTGCAGCTCAGAAGGTGCTCTAGCACCTCCGGAAGTCGATTTTTCTAGGCTGGTTCACTGAGGTTCATAAATACATTGTTTTGTCTTTGTTTATAGGTCCAAGTCGACTTATGTTCCTGATTACTGATGAGATAGATCAATGCTGAGCTAAAAAGAAACTTTGCTAGAAAAGAGATCTAGTAAAGGCACTAATATTTCCAAAACCCAAACTCCAACTACTTACATTTCTGGGGTAAAAAAATAAAAGACAAAAACTAAGTGGCCATTTTAGTTACTTACACCTTGTTTCCCCTTTTGGTCTAAAGCTCATATGGTGTTCTGTGAGAATTTCTCCTCCTTTTCCATTTATAAAGATCATTTTTAATCCTGTAACACAGGTCACATGCACAACAATATAGGGCTATTAACTGAAAGGATTGTAGGAAAAGAAAAGAAAACAAAACAAAAAAACCAAACCCAGATGTCAGGAATAAAAGATATCCTCAACTTGAAAGTTCTAAGGTTAGGGAAGTCAAATGAACATTTATGCTATCGTCCATGTCTTGTCATTTTCCTACTTTCCTTGCAGTTAATACATATCTGTATAATGTGATGTCGAGTAAAATCAGCATATGGTATATGCAATTAAACAGAAGAGATCTGGCATGAATTCTCTGAATAGTATCTTTAAATAAACCACCCTGTCTTAAAAAATATTAGTAATTTTTTCCTCACGTGGAAGATTTCAAATGAGATCCTGGGATCTAAAAATGCAGAACTACCTCATATTAGTAGGCTTACAGTCATCTTTCTGTTTTCTTATCTGGAACAAAATCTAAAAGGAAGCAACCTAACATGTTGTACCAGAAAAGGATGATGAATGGAAGGGCAAAATGATCTAACAAAACACGTGTCCACGTTTCTTTCATGAGAGAAAACTCCTATATGACAAGTAAGGAAGTAAGTCTAAGATGAAATCTTTGTGGGAACTCTAATGGAGAATTTTGACGATATTATTTAGTATGAACAAATGGAGCAGTTTTTAAAAAATTAGCATGTTTAAAATTCAAGTCACCCTTAATTAACCAAAAAGTGTTTAAGCAGGGCAGTTCGTGTCCTACTGGATAGCTGTAAGCATCTCTTTAGGCACTTCACTGGTTCATTAACACAATACAAATTAAAGCTATAAACACATAATGTTGTGCTCTGTGAAGATAGTCTAATCAAGCAACATAAACCAATGCAAAAATGTGACTTTTTGGATGCTTATTCCTCCCCTAAGACTTGATATCTTTTTAAAACCAGTTGTCCAAAGAGACTTTTTTTTTTTTCTGGGGAAGGGGGTGCTTTGGCATTAGGAAAAGAATATCGTTCAACCCCAGTAAGGCAAAAGCCTTGTGCGATAAAGAAATCGGAACAAAATTTCTTTATGGCTCTGTTCAAAAGGACACTTCTGCAATGACATAATGGGGGGAAAGTTCAGTGGAGTATTTTTTCCCAACATATTGCACTTTTTTTGTTGTTGTTGCTGTTCAATCACATTAATGCATAGAAACACAATTTTTACCTTTGAATATTCAACTGTTCAACCTATTAGAAGAAAAATCACGGGAAAGAAGTTCTAAAGGCCTACCAGGAAAAAATACAAGTATATTAACCTTCCTCTGCTTACTGCAATATAGAAAACACTATGAGAAAAGAAAAATGTGCAAAGAAACTTTTTGGTCAATCATGTGGGTACAGGCTTGTACGTGCCGACTGAACGAACTGTGAGCAGCCCTGTGAGCACTGATTATTCCGGTGACTGAGGATGGCTGTCAGTGATAGAAAGGATTGTGCATAATTTCACTTTTCATATATACATCTGATAAGGAAAACGGAAACTTCTGTTTCAGAAGAGAAAGAAAACAGCTGAATTTGGCATTTCAGTAGCATGCTATAGAATTCATCATGATTAATTTCACATTAAATTATGGACAATGGCTGTATCACATTTCACGTTATCGCCAATAGCAGTAAAAAAAAAAACAAAACAAAAACAAAAACAAACAAAAAAAAAACACAAACAGTGCCTGACAAATAATCTCCTGGGGACACAGATATGTGTCCTGTGAGCAGCTTAGTTCAACAGCGCATGCTTTTCCTCCACCAGATTTAGGACACAACATTAAAAGTTTAGAATGGCCAGAGGAGGTCATTCTGTGCTGTATTTCCAATATCTGAAAAACAATTGCTTGAGCAGATTGTAAGCGCTTTTCCTTATTTAAAAAAAAAAAAGGAAAGAAAAGAAAAGAATACACATACATACAAACCCAAAAGCGCTGAAGTTAAGCATTAATAAACCAGGTTCATGATTTATGATCAGTATCCAAAAAATCCAACTTTAAAACAATGCAAAGTAGTGCTCCTCAGTATTATTTTTGCAATTGTTAGTAATGTTAAGCATCAAGAAAAATAAAACACATCATTGCACATTACAGCCGCCAAAAAGAACGGCTAAACTTTGACACTAGAGAATTGAATAATTTTTGATGCTACATCACAAACAGCTTCTGATGTATATCTTGTGTGAAAAGGTCTTTACACACATAGGACATTTTCGCTGGGTGATGATGCTTCAGGTCAAATGCCGAGTTATGGCACGAAGCGCATAAAGTAGTTCAGCTTGCATCCGTGCTTCCATTAAAAGTAGATTTACGTGAACCTAGAAATGAAAATGTTATCTCCTTAGTGACCAGTATAAACAGTTGGAAAAAACTTACTTTTTTTTTTAACATATCAGACATTCACAAAGGTTTATCACATGTACAGGCGTATCTATGCGTGTAAATGACATAACACTCATTGACAAAACTGTCTGTAAAAAAGAAATGGGTCTTGTGAGCAGTAAAAATGACCTCTAAAAGCCTGGAAAATACCAATCATTATGTCAGAATATATGTTAGGTAAAGCCAATCAATCTTCTGGATTATGCAATAACTTTTTTTTCTTTAAAGATTTTATTTATTTGACACAGAGAGAGCGACAGCGAGAGAGGGAACACAAGCAGGGGGAGTGTAAGAGGGAGAAGCAGGCTTCCTGCGTAACAGAGAGCTCGATGTGGGGCTCGATCCCAGGACCCTGGGATCATGACCTGAGTGGAAGGCAGACGCTTAACGACTGAGCCACCCAGGCACCCCTATGCAATAACTTTTTAAAAATATTTTTATAAATGACAACTTTCCTGCAAGTGATACTTTCTTCCAGTTGTCAAATCTTATAGGGCTAAAAACCAGCTCTACATTCATTAGAGCCTATGTTCACTCCTTGGAAAGCTTTTAAAAACATTTCTTACTGTGTACTTGAAAGATACTAAGGTGAAAACCTGAAGCCGAAAGCAGTTTGTAATTAATGTCTGGTCCTTGTTAGATAGGCATAGCTTCCCTGGAGGATTTCAGATACAACTGTGAACAAGCCGCTAAGTTCTAGGGGAGATACACCTCAGCTGATAGGTTAAAATTAATACCCACATATTTTCGAAACTTACTACAGAGAAATGTTTTTGATATTATATTTATTTTGATAACCTCTACAGATTAGATATACTGTTAGACATATTCTCTTGATGAGTAAAGAGAATTTCTAGATACAACCTAGTAAAGGAAGAAAATCTAATGCAAACATGTAAACAGGGCATAAAGATCCATCGAGAAGAGATGCTGGCAGTAAAATGGGTATTTATCTGATGTGTGATTGGCTCTAAGACTTCCAAAAATAGGTTAGGTTTGGACGCCATAACATTCTCTGCCAAGCTCATAGAATTAATTAGTGAATACTAAGATCCTAAAGAGATTTTCTTACTCTCAAAAGCTTGGAAACTGTGGTGTAAATGAAGATTCTTGGACTTACAGGTCGAAAAGACCTAGGCTTTAAGGCCAGTTTTTACACTACAATGTTGGTAAAGATCCTTAACATTTACTAGGTCTTAAATAACGATTCCTATATATTTCATCCAAAGAAATATTCTTAGATAATGGTGCATACATTTGGCTCAAAGGTCATGCATTATATCGTCAAAATACTAAATTAGCAAATTGGAATGAAAAACTATTGTTCTAATAAGTTAACTCTAATGGCCAGAGTTAATCTCTCAACGGAGATACCTTCTGGGCCTGGCACAATCACCCCCAACACATCTCCTTAGGTTTGATTTTTATTAATCATGAGAATGGTAGACATTTTCCTAAAGGTACTTTAAAAATATCAATATCCAGATCCAGCCGTTCAAAGGCAGATGCTACACGTGTACAGTACACACCACACTGGCCAAAACATATAACCAAAATTTAGTTAATATTCAATAAACTGGAATTTAAACACGTTTTTAAAAGAGGGCCGGATGACGCCACTTCCTTTTCTTTAATGGCACTAACTTATCAATATTTTCCTGTGTAATTTTTCCTGATCATTACTAACTACACTGAACACGTGCCTAAGGTGTCTATAACGTCGAGTCATGAAACACACCTTTTCTGAGTGCTTGAACTGACGCCAGTAACTATCATACATGCGCTTGGTGGTTCTCTCCGGATAGCAGGTCACCGTCTTAATGTAAACCTTCAGGCTTCGTTCAAGTAATTGATTAACTTCTCCGTAATCATAGTCATCATACCTACGAGCCAAAGACAAATGACAAAATCAGAATTTCTGATTTCTAAGTTGGTATCAAGAGACGTTGATTGTCTAGCAATTCAATACCAAAAACTCATTAACAATTGTTGTCACAAATATTTACTGAGTGCCTATTAGGTGCCGTGTCCTTTTCGTGTAGCGTTCCAGGCAGCGGTGATACACGTATGAACAGAGTAAACAAAAATCCCTGGTCTCAGGGAATTTCAACCCTTCTGGAGAAGGAAGGAAAAAAATAGACAAGCATGTGATATGTTGGGGGTGTTCACTGCCGTGGAGGGAAAGGGAAACGAGGCTGTGAGAAGAGAAGCTGTGGTTTTAGGGAGGGGGCGAGGCTGCCATCTGAGGAGAAGGCACCAGCAGAGAGCCCTGCGGCGCGAGTCATAGGTGGGGGTGGGGTGGGGGGCAGAGGGAGCGATCCACTGTGTCCCAGGCTGCTGACGTATCAAATGCGACAGGAACTGAGCCCTGAGCCCCGGAAGCAGCTGCGCGGGGGTCACAGGTAACCTTGCCAAGAGTGCTTTTGTTGGTGTGGTGCCGTAGTGCGTCCAAGAGGGAATGGGGGATAAAACGGTGACAGCCAACAGACAACACTTCGTCAAAGAGATGGGCTGTGCGTGGGAGCGGGAGGACGAGGCAACGGCCAGAAGGAAAAGAAGGATGAAGAGAGGATTTTTTTCTAAAGATGAGAGAAGTCACAGCATTGTGTGTATACTGATGGGAAAGATCCCCTGAAGAGGGTAAAGTTGATTTTGCAGGAGAGACAAAGGAAGAATTTTTTTTTTTTTAAGTAGGGGCTTGAACTCACGACCCTGAGGTGGAGACCAGAGCTGAGATCGAGAGTTGGACGCTTAACTGACTGAGCCACCCAGGTGCCCCCGGAAGGAGGAACTTTTATTTTTAATTATAGTTGGCATACAATATGATATTAGTTATAGGTGCAGGACACAGTGAGTCAACATTAATATCCTTCACAAAATGCTCCCCACAAATGTAGTTACCATCTGTCACCGTACAAAGTTACTACAGTCTTACTGACTAGAGTCCCTGGGCTGAAACATTGTATCACCATGACTTACCTGTTTTATAACTGGAACTTTTACCTCTTGATCTCCTTCACCTATTTTGCTCTCTCCTTCCCCTCCCCCGACAGCCACGAGTTTGTTCTCCGTATCAGTCTGTTTGTTTCTTGGTTTTGCTTTTTAGATTCCACCCACAGGTGAAGTTATACCGTTCTTGTCTTTCTCTGGCTTATTTCACTTAGCATTATACCCTCTAGGTTTGTCCATGTTGTCACAAATAGCAAGATCTCATTCTTCTTTGTGGCTGAGTAATATGCCATTGTGTGTGTATATACACATACATACATACGCATATATATAATATGTACATATACATATATACAATATATTATCTATCTATCTACCACATTTTCTTTACCTAGAATAGGGATCTTTAAATGAGAGGAAATGGGAGTTTGTGCCCAGGGGGCTATAACAGTTCATCCATCACAAGAGAAAAGAGAGAGCAGAGTCAATGGGTACAGAGACAAACAGCAGGGTAAATGCAGTAGTGGGAGATCGTGGGATTTCTCTTCTATATTTTCAGTTAATTTTTAACCCAAATATATGCTTAGTTAAGTATTCAAAGATCTTATAAGTACCGTGCGCTAACCGATTGCGCCACTGGAGCTCCTTATTCAAAGATCTTATATGAGCTTTATTTGGTAGCATCCAACAGATAGACACCATAACATTTGTCATGTATTGTCTTGAACATAATTTATCACAATTGAATTAAATTACTAGTATTTATTTTTCTTAAGTTAGGTAGTTACGGCATACGTGTCTTAAAATGTGATGATTCTGTGTTAACTTATTGTCTGGAATGGTAAATGAGCAAATAGCATAGTTAACTATTTACCATCATAACAGTGTCTTCTACGTAGAATGCTGGACTATTAGTTGATGTTTCAGGAAAATTTTTTTACATTAAAATTATAGAAAATACTTTGCTTAGCAAATTGAATTCCAATTCCATTCCATAAAGGCTTTCTGATGCTACATTAGAAAGGATATAGTAGAGTCAAATTGAACGTATTCATAACTGGGAATTTTTTCTTTCTGCAAATTTATCTCCATAAACGCCTTCAAAACCCAGCTCAAAAAGGCACATTCTCCCAAAAAAGCTTTCCTGATTAGACCATTCAATCTCATTCACTCATTTACTCACTGTCCTCTCAATGCCAATTTTCTAAATTTAGAGGCCATTAATTTATATTGACTGATAGTTTCATTTTAGTGTTCTTATGTGAGCTTTATGAGGACACAATCTATCCTAGTTTTATTTATACCCTAATTACCATTCCTTTAAAAATAAACAAACAAACAGTCATTTATCACAGTGAGCTAAAGGGGCACAATAAACGTTTTTTAACTGCCTAATTCTTCCAGGAAGGATTCTTAAATTGAGTCTGATTCTATTGCATCCCCCAATGATTACTGATCTTTTTCCCCTTCCTTAGTAAATTCTCATTACTGTATTTATAGGTGCATGCTAAGATTCCCAACAGTTAAACAAGGAAAAATGTTTTTCTATATAATGGAAGTCATTTTTCAAAATCAGAAGTCCACATGTAATACTTTCTTCTCAGTACTATATAGCACTAAACAGGACAGGAGCAAGACTCGTGCCAGAATTTTCATTTAGAAACATTTAAAACTGTCTTGACAATGAACATACCTGATTCCAAACATACAGTGAACATAGTTAAATAAAGCTCTGCGCAGCGTGGTTGTGTCAACATCCTCATGGGTGGCCATAGTGTTATAGGTGAGATTGTAGACCATGCGGAACTTCTCATCAAGAAGATGTCCAATGTCAGAATAAAGTCTGTTCACCAGGGAGAACCCATGATTTTCCCAGGTGTAGTCCTAAAAGAAGAAATTGTATCCAGTTACAAAATGGGCAGTCTCCATTTAAATTCCATGTTTGTAGTAAATATAACTACTGAAGCAAGTAAGTGAAGATATTTCAAATATAATTCTAAGTTGATAGCTTTACTAAGAACCCTTCACATCGGTTCATGGATCAAAGTGCCATGTAGTTTCCTCAGTGGGGTCAATGGTTTGACATGTTGGTGATGAACTCTGGCCACCTCCTGTGGTTGGGTACTATGCTCACTACACCCTTATCTGGAAGAACCCCAGAAAATCTGAGAATATTCCTATGTGACCAAACCTACTCAGTGACCAAACCTACTCAGTGACAGTTAGAAGATCAGTGAAACAAGCGCAAAGGAGTCTGTCTTCATTCAAACTTCCACTCTCTTTAGGAGCCACATCGCTACTGTGGCTCTGTGTTCTAGGGGTTGGTGGGGTAGCCCTTAAGCCCATAACTACTGGTATATGATCTTATTACAAAATGCTATTTTATTATAAATGTAACTTTATCACTTGATTTCCTCCCTGCTCCTCTCAAAAAAAAAAAAAAAATGGTATGAACACTGTACAATTACCATGTAATAATGCAAGTAACTGAATAAGACCATTTCCTTTTGCCTTCTTAGAGGGGAGAAACATTGAAATAATAATTCATCTACTGGAAGATCAAATTAGACTAGGCCAAAAACTAGGTTACATAAAAAGATCTACAGACTCTATCAAAATGACCATTAATTTCTTTAGAAGTCAATGTATTTACATCTCAACATTTCACAGTTAAAATGACAGTATTTCTTCTCTAGTTTCTATGAATTAAAGGCATCTTATATACCTGAGCTCGGAATGTTGGCAAATGTTCTTCTCCTCGTCTGGCAAAGTCCTCATACCCAAAACCAGGGTCTTCAATATATCGGGAGACATCAGATGTTATAATCATGTCATCTTCAAAATCTAAGGACAATAATGAACAATCTAGAATAAAGGAAACTGTGCACAGAACAATGAAACTGCTCCATTTCCCCCCACTTTTTAGCTTTTCCATGGATTTCTGAAGTGACAATACTGACTTCCTGGCTTAAGTTTTGAATTCAATTTCAATTCAATTTCCTTACCAAATACTGGCAAACTTAACATTTAACTGTACTTGTCTGGGCAAAAACATGACTACACTGAAATATCTAAGCAGTAGCAGCAAAGAATCAATACACTAGCTTTACTTATTCAGAAGGGGAATATAGCACAGGGCTTTGAGTATAGAGCTTAAACATTTTTTGAACTCTTGCGTGATGAAGTGGGATGTGGGGAAAGAGACGAGATGAAGGTGAAAGACCACTTGAGTGGAATTTAATGTTAAGATAGATTTCGTTAAAATTCAACGGTGCTTCATCTGAATGTGTTCATGCTGAAAATTAGTGCAATCTCATCCATTTTTAGCTCACAAAGAGGCATTTAGGGAGAAGGCCTGGGAAGGGAATTGGGACAGGGAAGAAAGTGGCCTTCTGGGTACCACCATTATTCTGAGTTGACTTGGGCGCTAAACAGGAAGGGTCAGTTTGAGAAAATTCATTGAGTTTTATGCCTAACCTATGTGCGCTTTTCTATGCACATGGAAATAAAAAGGCATACAACGTATGAAGTAAAACAACGTGTTAATGAGATTGTGATCAGAATATTATAAAAGTGGCATTCAGGAAGATAGGAAGACTACAACCATCTTTTAAGACAGCTGACTTCTGCATACTTGCTAATATTAAAAATTTACCACTGAAAAATTTTAAATGCCCAATGCATGTTAATGTCATTTAAAGAAAATTCTAACTCACTTTTTTTTTTAGGGCAGTCTGTCTTTATAATTACCTTTTTCTCATTTCAACCACTGAAAGGGAATGAACAACCATTATTTACTACCTCCTACTCTAGAAAATGAACATATTGTTTCCAAAATAATAAAAAAAAAAGCTCCTTCCATGCAAAGAACAATATTTTCTTTTTTTTTTTTTAAGATTTTATTTATTTGACAGAGAGAGACACAGCGAGAGAGGGAACACAAGCAGGGGAAGGGACAGAGGGAGAAGAAGGTTCCCCAATGAACAGGGAGCCCGATGTGGGGCTCGATCCCAGGACCCTGGGATCATGACCTGAGCCGAAGGCAGACGCTGAACGACTGAGCCACCCAGGCACCCCAATATTTTCTTATTAAGTATTTTAATCAATATCAAATAAATGCAATACTTAATAATTAATAAACAACTATTAGTTTTTAAAACAATTTTTAACATTTTATTTATTTATTTGAGAGAGAGAGAAAGAGAGCATGAGTGGGGGTGAGGGTCATAGGGAGAGAGAGAAGCAGACACCTCGCTGAGCAGGGAAGCCCGACTTGGAGCTCGATCCCAGGACCCTGAGATCATGACCTGAGCCGAAGGCAGATGCTTAACCCACTGAGCCACCCAGGTGCCCCACTTAAACAATTTGGTGGCATAAAAACTATAATTCTTAACTGGACAGTCTTGAGAGGCTTAAAAGAACAGGTACAATCATAGTAATTCATCCAAAAGATGTAGTAAATTAGTAGTGTCTTCATTATCTTTAATCTTTGCTATTTCATGAAAATCCTAGCAATAATTATTCTTTCCTCACAGGGTTTTAACCTTTCCTTAGGTCACTGCCATGGCCTAACAGGGTGCTCGATAATGGCAGGAAAGATCAAGTATCCAGGCTACCCAACTTTGGAAATATTAAAATTCTTACCTAACTTCTTTACTACCCATAATGCGAAGAGACTGACATTTGTTGAGTACTTTTTTTTTTTTTTTTTGTCAGAGAGAGAGAGCACAAGCAGGGGGAGCGGCATGCAGGAGAGGGAGAAACAGACTCCCCGCGGAGCAAAGAGCCCGATGCGGGGCTCCATCCCAGGACCCCGGGATCATGACCTGATCCAAAGGCAGACGCTTAACTGACTGAGCCACCCAGGTGTCCCTGTTGAGTACTTAATATATACCAGGTACTATGCTATGTGCTTAATATCTATTTTTTGTTTGATTAATGCAAAATAAATACCTTCTTAAGAAATTAGTAAACTGTAAGCTACTAATAGCACTGTCAGTATTGTCAGTAAGAACTACAATGTGAATTAGTTTAGGATGGTGTGGAAAACTTGTAAACACTGAACTACTTAATTTGATCTGAAGCTTGTAAGTGACTTTCAGTTTTTTAAATCGAAATCTTGGGCTTATCGCTAGCCCAACCCATGACCACTGCGTTGTCTCATCAGGCTGCAGGACTGTGTTTGGGTAAATGGAAACACTTTGAAATCAGCATTTTCAATGCTTTGTCTCTCCATGTTTATCAACGAGGTTATGCCTTCCTTAATTCAGTCCATCACATACTCATCAATATAAATGAAGCAAAAAAATTGAAAACATAGTTAGCGATCGCTGAGGCTGCTAGGAAAACTAGGAGTTTTGTGGGCTGCGAAGTAAAATCAAACCAAGAACAGTGAGTGAGAACTAACGTCTGCACAACAGTTTCTGCCCTGATGTGATCTCTCCACCCACACTGCACAAGCAGTTGGTTTCACTGGGCAAATACTGATTCTGAAGTTGACTATTACACAGCTGATTCATTTGATGTTGATGTTAGTTTTTGATTTGTCCACAAACATTTTCTAGTTGTCATATGACTTGGAAACATTTTAAAATAAACAATAATGAGTAACTGGAATCAAACAAGATAGAATTTATCCTACGGATAATATTCATTTATTCATTTTAAAATTAGGAGTCAATCAAGACCTGTTTTCTAGACCATTTTGTCCACAGAAAGAAATGTACAAAGGTCTCTTAAACTACAAATACTTTTTTTTTCAAATTTATTTTAAGAAGTTAAAACCAGTACTCTGACCAACAAATCTAAAACTCCAGTTTTAATTCTATCTAAACAAATATTTCAAAGTCTGGACTCAAAGGAAATAGTAGTTTGCACACTGGCTGCTTTCTCTGCCCCAAACATAATATAGAAAACACTCTACTAGAGTAATGGAACAGCTTTCTAACTTGAAAAACAAAAAGAATAAGAGTTGGTTAACTCTGTTACCAAGCTATAGAATACTACCTCTGTAGAACATTTTAAACGTTTATTTTCTTCAAAAGGTTTGAAAAGCTATTCTTAGAGTCTCCACATGGAATCTGGAATGCTTTATCACACGGGTCAAACCAAAAAATTCACTACAGAAAAAAATACATTTCTATTTCCATTTTAAAACATGGTAAGATTATAAGAAGGACTCAGTTAGCCACTCTACCAAGTCGTTTTTTTGTTATCTTTGTGTGACCAGCAAATGTAGTACTGGGAATGGTTAAGAGTAAACAATGAAATGATTTATTTCCTTGACTGATTTACAAATGATACAGCCTCTTCTGTCAAAATTAGAACATAATTTTTGGTGAGGATCTAAGACTTGTTAGTCAAAATTCACTACTGTATAAGGCAGGAGTCCCTGCTCAAGGATCCAAGAAAGTAGAGGCTGGGATCCAAAATATATTTTCAAGGGGCGCCTGGGTGGCTCAGTCAGTTAAGTGTCCGACTCTTGATCTCAGCTCAGGTCTTGATCTTGGGGTCGTGAGTTCAAGCCCCAAGTTGGGCTCCACGCTGGGCGTGGAGTCTACTTAATAAAAAAAAAAACAAAACAAAACAAAAGAAGCTCTCAGAAGAGCTTTGATTAAAAAAAAAACCACAAAATCTATTTTCAACATTAAAAAACGACTAAGAGAAATAAAACATTTATATCCTTCAAGCTCTAGTGATGTTCGAGAAGTTCTTAAAAATGAATGTCTGAAAGCAAATAGATATTACTAACCTTAATAGGTTAGTAATGTTTACATTTTACAATCTTGGTTTATCTTGAAGGTTCACCCTAGGCTTATGATTTTCCTTTGTCCCATGTGTTCCCTCTGGATGGTCTTTATAAACAACCCTTCCTGTTTTAACTCCCAATCATATGGCAATAATTTCCAAAATTTCATCTGGAGTTTAAAAGCCTCTCCTGACCTTCAGACCATCTGCCAAGGCCCTCACTACTGCAGGGTGGTTTGCAGACTGGCGGCCCTGCCATCACTTGGAGGAATGATAGCCACGTGGCCTCTCAGGTCCTAGACCAGATGACTGAATCAGAATCCGCATTTTGGCAAGATTCCCCAGTGACTCACAGGCAATCAAAGTTTAAGAAGCAGTGTACTAGACATCTCCAGACTGGAGGTTTAACAGACCTCTTAGCTCAAAATGTCCAAAATATGGCAGGCTGCATGCTCCTTAAGGCTAGAAAGGTCATCATGATAAGGCCTCTGTTTACCTAACCAGCTTATGTGATGACATTACCTGCCTCATGATTTATGCCCACTTGTTCCTGTGCCCAGCATCCTGTTTCCGTAGCAGGGTGCCTTGGCTCCGCTGATTGTTTACCACCAACTCCCCTGTCCTCCAGCCACTGCCTGACTCCCCTGCACTTGAGTCTTGAAGACTTAGAGCCCAATGGCTGGAGGAAGTCTTCCTCGAGGACCCCTTTTGTGCACACTCTTCCCCCCACCAAGACTGGATTCAGGGCCCTCTTCTAGGTTCATATACTGCTCACACTCTGCTATGTACTGAAATTCTTTCTCTCCCTCCAGCAAGGGGAGCTCCCAACAGAGGGCAGGAATCATGTCTTATTTAGCTTGAAAACCTTAGTACCTACTACAGTGCTGAGACTATAGAGGGTACTCAATAAATGTTTGTAGAATGGATATTAAGCCAATAACTAAAACACCAAGTTTCTTTATTTGGGATTTCCTGCTGCTTAGAAGCTCCAAGAAACTAGAACTTAATATAGTCAATGTGGTGGATAAAATCTTTCATAAAAAAGACCACAGGGGAGATGATAAAAGGGGTTTTTGTTCTTCTTGGCAAAACTTCTGAGAACTACTGGTCAATGCTATGTTTAACATTAACAAACAAATTATGGCCCAATCAGTTACCCTCGGAATTTATGAGATTGACTGGCCTTAAGACGAGACATTTCTTAAACCAATGGGACTCTGTTACGTAGACTGGTGACTTTGGAGGGTTTCAACTTTCTACTGAGTCAATGCTATTTTTTTTTTTTAAAGATTTATTTTATTTGTTTTAGAGAGAGAGAGAAAGAGAGTGGAGGGAGGGGCACAGGGAGAGGGAGAGAGAGAATCTCAAGCAGACTCCCCATTGAGCTCAGAGCCCGACTTGGGGCTCAATCTCATGACCCTGAGATCATGACCTGAGCCAAAACCAAAAGTCGGACACTCAACCGACTGCACCACCCAGGCGCCCCAAGGCTATTTTAATAACATTTACTATGTGGTGTTCAATATCTTTTTTAGTCATAACTAAAAAGTTGTCTAATTCAAAGTCTCTTCGAGTACTGGGGTGGGGGGAGGGAGTGTATTTTTAAGACCAGAGCAAAGATGTCTAGCTTTTAATACAGAATGAATTCCTCCAAATTCAATATAAGAAAATGACCTAAATAATGCATTTTTATAAAATTCCGAAGATGTCTCCAAAGAAATGCAAATGCAAGTACAATGTAATTTTAGAACTAATCTGGAAAAGTAGCAGTTCGAGAACAATCCTCCCACATACTCCCCACACACAAAAAAGGCAGAGATGTTTTTTTTTTTTTAATCTATTGAAACAGGATTTCACTGATCGCTTTAAAACATCACAAAAGTAGAACGAATTAGGTAGCTCTATCTAACTTTGTAGGCAACTGCTCTGGCTTCGAATCTCATTTTATCCCAGATGTACAAGGCGGGAAGTCCCTCTCAACTGGACCTGGAGTGTATTCAGAGATGCAACAACAGAAGGGGGGGGGGGGCAATGGCATCAGGGGAAGCTGGAGGAGGAGGAAATAAAAGGAATAGATAGTAGAGTCGCTTTTACAGATCTGTGTGGAAAATACGGAATGTGGTCTTATCAGGGATGCAACAACTCAAAGGCAAAGACAGTATGGGGTGGGTTGTGGGGGAGCTCACCTGAATGAGGAAATGAATGAAAAGTGTCTCCAGAGACCACGAAAAGACTTTCTTTCTTCTCCTTCTCAAAACGAGTGGTCATTTCTTCCTGAGATGCGTCTTCATCTTCTCTTTCTTCTCGAAGCCTCTTCATTCTGTCCATTAAGGCCTCTAGCTCACTTAGAGAATCGACAATCTGGAGCCAGGTAAGATAATGTTGGGTGTTAGTAATATTAAGAATTATTCTAGTAAATGTCCCTGTCTCTCAATGCCACCTTATTATGTACAGTGGCATGGGCACAGTTCTTAAGTTCCTAAGTGGGTTTTCCATTAACCCCAAAGAAAATCAAATGACAGATTCAAATGTTTTCAGGAGTACGAAGTTTTTGCAGCAGTTATAAATCTAGAAAATTTAGAAGTATAGATATATTTAATCTAGAATTCTAGCATTTAGTGTATATTAAATTAGTTTATTTTTTAAAATGAGGCAGCTTTATGATTTGTAATAATATCTATTTGCTTTATTTTTTTTTTTCAAAGATTTTATTTACTTATTTATTTGAAAAAGACAGAGAGAGAGCATGAGCAGGGGCAGAGGGAGAAGCAGACTCCCTGCTGAGTAGGGAGCCCGACACGGGGCTCCATCCCAGGACCCTGGGGTCATGACCTGAGCTGAAGGCAGATGCTTAACCGACTAAGCCACCCAGGTGCCCTTATCTATTTGCTTTAAAAGCCTCTTTAAGACAATTCAGAACTTCATGTATAAGTTAAGTTTTTACAGTAGGAAAAGTTGTGCAGAAATATTTCAAGTATACAATGTCCTGTTTAGTCAGACAAATTCTTTCTAGATATTTTTCAAGCAAAATAGTAAAGAAAAACAAAGTTCAGAACACTAACCCCGAAGTTGTTGCCTGTAAGGGATGCATTCTCTATGTTGTTATCGTTAGCGAGATCACACACACAGAAATTGTTGACTGATATTAGCCTGAACCCATTGGAGATTTCTGGATCTCTCTCTGGATTGATGCCACTACCAAAAACAAAGCTTGCCAAAGCATGATAATGTGCCAGCAGGACCACAGCATGTACCAGTTCGGGCAGAGACCAATTATTTTCTCCAGTTTTGACAAGTTTCTGAAATGAGAAAGTGAATCAGAGTAAGAATGAAAATCACAGAATGCTACAAAGCAATTTTAGAAAGCATGGAAAATCCACCAAATTTTTAGGTCTATTTATAGCAATCAAACTTAAAACTCCCTTTTAAAAATGTTTCATATAATAAAGATATGGCTTTGGTCAAACAATATTACATTCAACCGGCAAACCTAACAATATAATTATGTTGTAGATCCTTCTAAATCCCTTATATGTACCATGGATCTTCTGCTTCCAAAGCGCTTTTACATATTATGTTGTTTTAATAAGATATTTCAGAGACTCAAAGAACACTGAAGCTAGAAGGGACTTTAAAGATTATCTGGCAAAGCCATTTAAAGTTTTTAGGTAAAGACTTTACCTTCAAAGTCACATAAAAATCCAAGTCAGTAAGTCAACTTTTAGGTGCCTTTCCTGATAGAGAAAGAGCCGATAGCAGATGGTAGGAATTCTAGAATACTACCTTGCCTTTGAATAAGAACTTCAAAAGTTTCAAAGCACTTTTTCATATGCTATTTCACTTGATCCTCCAGCTGAAGGATGGAACCACAAGTGAAGCCATTGAAAACAGTGATGTCTCCATCCTCACTTTCTCCAAGAGCCAATCCCATCTGTCAGTCCATCAGAGAGTCTTTCCCATCAGTGTTCTACCTTGCTTGGTGTACACGTGCATGCATGTCCTGCTGCTCCCCACAAATCCACGCTTTTAATTCTGCTCACATCACAGCCAAACCCCCACCAGACACCTCTTTTGCTTTCCTCTCCATTAACCATACACACACACACACACACACACACACACACACACAGGCAATTTAATATATTACCAAAAACTCAGGAAAAAGGAAAGGAAAAATTAATCATATTCTACCACCCTCATATAACTTTCACATATTTTATTTTTATAAGCATAATTATATAATCAGAGTAATACATCTAATTTTCTCTGCCTTTCAAACCTGACATTTTGACATGTTCATTTCTCATGAGGCTCCATCGTCTTCTATTGAGCATGGGCTGTATACTGCATAGCAATGGATGTACAGAGCTACTTCTCCGTTCCTTTACTGTTAGATATTCAAATTGCTTCTAAGGTTTGTTGGGTTTTTTTTGTTTATTTGCTATTATAAATAGCATCTTCAGGCTATAGCTCTGAATAATTCCTAATAGCATTTTTAGGGCAATCATATTTTAAATACTTTCGATAATACTGCCAAAGAGCCTTCCAAAACAATGGGTAGAATTTACAATGCCTTTGTTAGTCTTTCCAAGAGTATTAAACCTGAAAGGATAGACATGCAGCACTCATCATCTCAAATTTCTCATCTCACATTCATTTGTTTTTTTTTTTTTTAAATTCATTGTAATTTGTTTTCTTTTTTAAGCAAGCTCCTGAAAGCAACTTTCGCTAAGGTCACATATGACCTCCAAAAGGCCAAATCTAACTATTTCTTTTTAGTACTTACCCTTATTTGATCTCTGTAGGATTTATGTTTTCCTTACTTCCTCCCTTCTTGAAATTAACCTCCCTTGACTTCAGCAATTCAACTAATTTTTTTTGCATCCTTTCTCCCCTGAGATGCACGTTTTCCCATCTTCCTCATAGCCCCCTTTTTCTGCTTGCCTCCAAAATGCTGGCTTGCTCTATTCGACCCATGATCTTCTTTCCTTGTGCAATATCTCCCTGGATGGAGCATTCATTCCTCCAACTTGACCTCTGCTTACTGTCAATATCTATCTGATTTTATTTCTTTTTTTTTTAAGATTTTATTTATTTATTTGGCAGAGAGAGACACAGCGAGAGAGGGAACACAAGCAGGGGGAGTGGGAGAGGGAGAAGCAGGCTTCCTGCTGAGCAGGGAGCCCAATGTGGGGCTCGATCCCAGGACCCTGGGATCATGACCTGAGCTGAAGGCAGACGCTTAATGACTGAGCCACCCAGGCGCCCCCTGATTTTATTTCTAATCTATCCTTTATCTTGAGTTACAGACCTGTATTTCCTTCAGTAATTGAACATCACTATCTAGATGACACGGTCATCTGTTTTCAGGCCAGTGTATGCTGTCCTGCTCATGGCATTGCCTTTTGCCAGTCAGGAAGGTAGAAACCTTACTTACTGTCCTGTCCCTACCCTCTCTTCCATCCTCACATTCTACTAGTCACCAAGTCCTGCCTCTTCCCATGCAGAATGCATGCACACAGTCTGATCTCTCCTCTCGCTTTTTTAAAAAAAAAAATCACCTCTCAAATGGACTACTGCAATTGCTTTATGACTGGCTCCCCTGTTTCTAGACTGTATAATTTGTGATTTATCTTCTGCATCACCACACACATTCATATTACAACCCAGCTCAAAAACCTTTGATGATTCTTAATTCTTTATTATAGTGATCTCTGAAATCTTTTGATCACATATACTACTTCTTTCTTTTTTTAAGATTTTATTTATTTTATTTTGGGGGGTCACGAGCAGGGGGAGAGACAGAGGGAGAGAGAGAATCCCAAGCAGACTCTGTGCTAAATGTGTAGCCCGACGCGGGGCTTGATCCCAGGACCCTGAGATCATGACCTGAGAAAAAAATCAAGAGTCGGACACTTAACTGATTGAGCCACCCAGGTGCCCCATGATCACATATACTTCTGACAATAACAGTTGGGGGCTCCAACCCTTGATAGTATGTACATTTATTTATAAATTAATAAATACTTATAAAATACATTTTATATAGATAGGTCATACACATGTACTGTAATACTAATATTGTAAAATATACAAATAAAGAAATTTATTAAGGTAAAAATACATGTGCGTGCGCGCGCACACACACACACACACACACATAATTTTCTAACATTTTGAATGATTGCCTTCTGCATCCCCTGAAGTAATGTAACATAAATCTGAAGAACATAGCTTTCTGAGGATAAAACAAATTCTTTAATACAGTATTCATTGTGTCATAATGATATGCTCCCCATTCCTCCCATCTCCTACCCCCACCTCACATAACCTTCCCTACTGTCAGTAACCTGAAGCTGTTAGCTACTTTTCCAACCTGTTTCACACTCTATTATTTGTCTGGAGTACCCTCCTCTTCTTGAAAATTCCCACTTACTCTTCAAGACCTATCTCAAATGTTACCTCTTTCATGCAACTTCCTGATCCCATTCTTTCTATTCATATCTTCATACATCACTGTGCTGTGTTTATTGTCATTACCTCTCCTCCTTTCTTCCCCTAGATTCCAAGCATGTTCAAGGGCAGGATCTACCTTTTTAGATGCACCAAAGTATATGGCATGGAGTAATTAACATATGACATAAAAATAATGATCAATTCTTCTATCTAAGTAACATTCAAGTCAGAACATAAACCTCAGGGCAGTATTATGTTTCATATATTCCCAGACAGATACTCAATTTCTAAGAGTATAGAGACTGACAAAAGCTCAGTTTGGTTTTACTGGGCAAATAACTAACAAAAATGTAGTCTAATGGAGAGGATCAACAAAACCAAGGACATGTCTACGCATTAGAAGCAGGGAATTTAAATACCTAAGGCTTCTCTGATAATGATTTAGATGACAGCTGCTATGTACTGAATAATGACCAAGTGCCAGGCACAGAGCCAAGGATACGGTACCATGGCTTCACCCTGTGTGCCTTTGATGGAAGCTCCTTTCCACCTGCAAGTGTTCTAGTCAATCGAAACTCTGTTTCTCATCTGAGCTCTAGCTTCCAGAGGCATTCAAGTGTTCACACCAGTTGGCACATGGCTTTTTATTTGCAAAACTGTAATTTGCAAATCTTAAAATTATTAAGTGTTAGAACTAGAAAAGAGCTTGAAACTCATTTAATGTAGGCCCCTCATTTTATAGAGGGGGTAACTACTGAGACCCACAGAAGTTAATTTACTCAAGGTCATGGGCATGAGAACCCAGGTAGCCCATTGTGCAGTTTATTTTCTTTGTCTGCCTCCTGCTTGAAAATAGAAATCAACTTTTCTCATAGCCATTCACTAAAGCACCCGGGTAGCTCATTACTGATTACCTAAAGAGGAATATTCATTTGTACCTAAATTAAACCCACAGACTTTCTACATTTATCTCTTCTATATACTGATAGCCTATGTTTTAAGTTTCTAATATGCAAGTAGTTAAAATTAAGTCTTAAGCAAAAAAAAAAGAAAAAGGAAAGGAAGAAAAAGAAAAAAGAAAGAAAGAAAAGAAAAATGAACTCTTGGCTAGAATCATGAGTGAACTTCTTTGTCATTTCCAAACAGCACTCAGTACCTGAATGTGCTCTTTCGTGATCAGCCAGGGTCGGTGTGCTAGCAGCTTGTTTATTTCATTAAGATTTTTCAGTCTTTGCGGTACATATTCCAAACCATTCAACCACTCAGCAATACCTCCTGTCTTTAAAAATTCATCCACATGCATGTTTATTAGGTAGGAACATTGATGTCTAGCTGCAGCCTAAAACACAAGAAGAGTCAGTTGAGACAACAATCGTGGTAGAGGTCGGATCCTACTAGTTCTAAACCAATAATAATTTATTTGGAGTTTAATAATTTCAATAACCAATACTTCTTTTCTTCCAGATTCCTGCTCCTCCTCCAACTTCTATCATACAATATGCCATAGATTCTTGAATCAATACATGTAGCTGATATTTGTATAAGCAAATAACTGTCACCTGTAGGCAATTACCCCCTCAGCCAGAAGTGGGTATGGATTAACCTAGAATCCACTTTCTGGTTATGTCAAGAACATACATGTCCATTTCATGATGGTAAATGATATAAACTATGTTCTATTTAAAACGCAATAAAATCTCACTAACTTCTACCCATTCAGAACGCATGCTAATTTGGGTGCTCCTCTTACCCCCTCTAAGATAACTGTGATTTCAGTCTTATCTGGGCGCATCACCCTACTGAGATGAGACTGAAGCTCGCTGACCCCTTCCTTCCTGTGCAGTCAAAACCAGCCTTGACACTGACAGTTTGGGAAATCCATGCAAAACAGACTTTTCACCGCTCCTTTCCCTGGGACTGCTTCTCAGGAAAACAGTATTGTTTACTCATTCTTTTCCGTATCTTGCTTATCTCTCAGTTTGTGATCATTCTAAGGCTGCCTTGGGCCTCACTGTCATCAAAACTGTGAGCTGGAATTACAGTCTTGATCGTGTTCGTCAGTCGAGAAAACACAGAGCGCTGCCCTTTCCTTGTTGTTGTTTAAAACTTCGGTGAGAGCATAAACAAGAAAATCAAATTAAACTTAGGAAAAACGAACCTGCTCACTGCGGGCTAGCTCTGCAAGCCCAGCTGTTCTAAACTGTCCCAACACAGGGCACTTGGAGCAGGTCCTTCGTCTGTTTCTCCAGTAACAGTCCAACTGTGACACTGTTCCCTTCCACCTTTCTCATCCCGATTTATAATTCTCTCCCCACCCCCACCAAAACATTAACTAGTTCACCCAGTTTGCATCAAATACTATACTGAGCGGGGTTATGATTCATTTAAGAATTTTTCTCCACTGGTACTGATGGATAACTTTCCTCTCATCTGGCCAAATTAGTGATATTCTTCATGTAGAAAATGACTAAATCAGATGTCACAACCAACCTGTTTTATATAAGCAATAAAGACAAGGCATCAAGAGCCAAAATAAAACTTGTGGGATGTTAGGGATATTCCTTTGGACCCTACAAGCGTCATTAACCGTAAGAGAATAAACTGAAAATTCAAGGAGAAACAGTGAGTCCTTTAAGATGTGTAAAGTACTCAAAATGTATCCAAGACACGGGGTATCCGAAAGGCCACGGGCTTCTTCAAGTCTTATTTCTAGAAAATTATCCTTGGCTCGACACACACACACACACACACACACACACACACACACACACACTCGGAGCGGGGAGGAGGAGTGGGTGAGGGCGAGGTCGGGGAACCGAGGCAGCCGGCCAGCGGGCGCACCATTATTGCGATGTAGTGCCTGTGTGGTAGAGGAAGGGGGCCGTCCATGCGCAGCATATAGAACTGGCTCCGCAGGAAAGACTCCAGGTACTGAGCGTGCAAACTCATGACCTGCGTGATGTTGTCCAGCCGACCGGATGTAGAGTATTCTTCCACGAGAAAGTTAGTACGCTCATCCACCGTGTTTGCTTGGACAACCTTGCAATGGAGAAACACACAATGATTACTGAGGAGCAGTGGTTCTTTTGCTTCCATACATGATGCACTCTTGAAGCAAACAAATGTTCTTTTGATATGAGCAGACCCTGAAATTGTGCCGTTGCTCATACCAGAAACGGAAATAAAAAAGAAGGCGCCGCTCATTCTTGGCTCTGGGACCACAATTTATTAAACAACAAATGTCAGATCGTCAAACACACAGCTCTGAAACCGGAGGGAAGCAGCTTCCATCTGCTGTGCCAGGCACATAAGGCACAATTTTCAGGGCCCACTTGCCTGGTCATTACTACGCCGATTTGTGCAGCGGCAAAGCGGTGGCATTTGATTTCCAGACTTACAATTTTATCTCAACAGCCTATGAAGATACTCACATTATCTTAAGTATTTTCAGTCCGATCTTTCGCTTTGTTTTTGTTCAACATAAAATGAAAAGCTTTCTGAAAGTCTTCTTAGGGACAAAGGAAAATACGATAATTTGTAGGAACGTGTTAATTGAAAAATTAATAAGGACACTCGAATACTGTCATTCCTATTTTCAGCCTATTGTATTAATTACTAAAACCAACGTTAGTTATTAAAATGGACATCCTCCATCCCAGGGAATCAAAATAGCTTTCTCAAAAACAGATTCTTATCCATAGCTTTATACACAATGACAGCTTGGGCATCACACCAAGAATTGGCTCTGAAGGTGTTAAGAGCTTTATTAGCACCTTGTAGAAGGACCCAGCTCTGTGGGAATTAATGGACATGAGATGAATATTTCTAAGCTCAGTTCATTATTTATTGATATTTTCGAATTAGAATTCTAGACTTAAGAATACATTTCTTATTTCAGATTCAAAATTAAATTCGAGCTCATGCATCTAGTTAACCACAGAGCCTGGTCTAGAATCTAGATTTTCTAAAGTCCAGACTAATGGTCTTCCCAAAGATCCATACTGCTATTAGAAACTCTGTTTACTCTTTAAGGCTGCCTTCACAGTCTCTTCTGAAAAATAAGCAAAAATTACACAAAGGCACTACCGACCGAGGAAAATGTAATCCCAAAGGAAATAGGATGTTTGGAAAGTGTGAACTGTGAGGAAATGTTAATTACAATGGCGTAAAAAAGCAATTTCAGTTCAGCTAGTTATAAAGCCAAGTACAGTTTCATTTGCCCATTTCCCCCCATTTTGTCAACTACAGGGACCAAGTGATGTTAAAAACAGTAAGATCCGGATCAACCACATGTAATTAAACACAGAATATTTGTTGGTCTTGTTTTGTTTTCTCCAGAGCCGTTTCTTTTGTTTAACGGACTGGCGCCAAAGACGTTAACAGATGCAAGACGTCCTGAAAACAGTAGTGGTTTCTGCAAACCAGCTTACCTTCAAATATATACTGTGAAAAAGACTGTGCTTCAGGAAGTCATTATGTATATGAGGTAATCACTCGGCCAAGAGTGGTCCCTACACTGCCGGGGAAAATGGGCACAAACACAACCATTTCTCTAATGACTGGCCACCACCTAGATCAGCTAGAGCCGTTACTGTTAACATTCCTTCAACCTTTCCGTTCAGATGGTCAGGTCACTCAAAAAGCGAAATGAAGATGAAGGACTACTGACTCTGGCAGGGACCTGGAACATATTCTTCGAATTCTATTCACCCTTTCTTTTAAGACAATGCCTGGCACATAGCAGTTGCTTTGTATACCTTTGTCGACTACTCTCGGAACAACAGAGGAATAATGCTGGTGCTTTAAGATAAATGTCTTTGCAGTAAATGGTGAATCAGGATATACAATCGTATTCAAAAGGGAAAAACTCCTTCCAGCAGAGAAAAACTCCTCAGTTTAGTGGTTCTTAAACTTTTCTTAGCCCAAATGTCTATCTGAGAGGCATCTAGGAATCTAGGAAGTCCTGCACATCTGCTGTGATCTTTCATAAAGATGTATACCCACAAAAGGGGCCCAAATCTTCTATTGATTATCATTTCTTTTGCATTACATTTTATGACCTCTTTCTTGCAGTTAACATCTTGCCTTGCCACCCTCACCAAAGGTATAGACTATACAGATTCTATTGACATTCTGTCCAAGAGACTTAGAACCAAAACAAACAAGTAAACAAAAGAGTAACAACTAATGATGTAATGGCACGTTTTGCTTAATAGGTTTAGCTGGGAAACTCATTTTTTCATTTCAAAATATATTTTCTTAACATTTATGAAACCTATGATCACCATGAGGCCATTTAAAAACCTAAAACCTTGGTTTTTAAAGGTTTAAAAACCTTTGGGTTAATACTAAACTTTATTTTAAAAAAAATTTTATTACTGTTAGCAGCTTTGTTCAGAGAAGTTATATTTGAAATCAAATATGGTAAAATTTACTTTTTTCTAACCTTGCAGTATAACTAACTCTAAAATAAGAAGGTAGATTACTAAATACACAAACTTCTAAGTGAAGTTCAAAAGGAAATATCTCTGTGGTTCTCTGACATATAAATAAGGAACAAAAGCAAAACACAGGCTTACTTCCATATTAAAAATGGAGATATTCTTTGATAACAATTCAGTTATTTTTTTGTATCACACTTAATGTATTTTAAGACAGATAAACTTACTTCCTTCTCTGGAATAAAGGCACTTGGTCCTCTTGTCAAGGGTTGAGATACTCTGATTCTTTTATCCTGTTTTCAAAAGAAAAGTTTTATGTGTTAATGATGATGTTCTAGGAAAAGTTAAATTGGTGCAAATTTATTGCTGAGGTACTAAAACAAACAGCATAAATAGAATTATGTAAAATCAAAATAAGGGACAGGTCTCAGATCACAGAAAATCCATACGGCTAATGTGTGAATAAGATAATGGGGCAAGTTCCTCAAAAAGTTAAAAATAGAACTACCTTATGATCCAGCAATCACACAACTAGGCATTTACCCAAAGAATACAAGAACATTAATTCAAAGGGATACATGCACCCCTATGTTTACAGCACCATTATTTACTATAGCCAAGATATGGAAGTTGCCCAAGTGTCCATCGATTGATAAACGGATAAAGAAGATGTGGTGTATACATACACAATGGGATATTACTCCGCCATAAAAAAGAATGAAATTTTGCCATTTGCAACAACATGGATGGAGTTAGAGAGTATAATGCTAAGCTAAATAAGTCAATCAGAGGAAGACAAACACCATATGATTTCACTCATATGTGAAATTTAAGAAACAAAACAAACAAGCAAAGGGAAAAAGATGAGAGAGAGAGAGAGACGAATCAAGAAACAGACTCTTAACTGTAGAGAACAAACTGATGGTTACCAGAGGGGAGGTGGGTGGAGGGATGGGTGAAATAGGGGATGGGGATGAAGGAGGGCACTTGTGATGAGCACCATGTGATGTACAGAATTGTTGAATCACTATATTGTAGGCCTGAAACTAATATAACACTGTATGTTAACTAACTGGAATTAAAATAAAAACTAAAAAAAGAAAAGATAATGGGGCAAGTGCCTACTCCAGTTCTGGATACACAGTAGGCTTCCAAAATTTCATTTCCCTCAATCATCTTCTACATCCTCAGAGATTTTTAGCCCATAGTTGACATGACTGAAACTGTCAATCTCTATAATAAAATCATATCTAATAGTATACTAGTGCACTGTTAGACCTCAACCGGAAAGCTCCAGGAAAGGCTGAGTTCAGAGGATTCCATGCAACTCCCCAAAGCAATGACCTGACCTGTGGGTTTTTTCCGGAATAAAATAGGAATAAACATATCTAATATAAAGTTTTGAAGCTTTAAGTAAGAAAAATGTAAAACTTGGAGAAGTAGAGGTTAACTTAATGTAAGAAATGGAGAATACAGCAATGCATATTGTTCCACTTGCTACTCTATTTAATATGAACTGGGAGATTGCCAATGGTATGTTTGAGTGTTAGATTTTTTTGAAGTTTTTAAATTTTTTGTTAAATTTTTTAATTAAAAAATATCTTGGTAACCCCATTTAAGTGTGATATCTATAAAGCCGCAAACATTCCAATCAGGTAAAAACTTCCTTCTCTGCAGGCATGTTGAAAAGTGGGAATAATCAGAGGGAGGCTCTTAAGGCTCTGAAGTCCTCCTTGGCCAGGAGGAGAGAGAGGAGAAATGGCCACTTAATGTTCTATATTAAAAGTAATATTCTAAAGTTCTCAAAAAGAAGCCCTCTAAAACCGTAACATAAAAACAGGGACTATGCTTACACCATACACAAAAATTGACTCAAAATGGATTAAAGACTTGGATGTAAGACCAGAAACCATATAACTCCTAAAAGAAAACATAAGCGGTAAGCTCCTTGACATCACTCTCAGCGATATTTTTTTTGGATCTGACTCCAAAGGCAAAGGCAAAGGCAACAAAAGCAAAAATAAACAAGTGGGGCTACGTCAAACTAAAAAGCTTCTGCACAGTGAAGGAAACCATCAACAAAATAATAAGGCAACCTACTGAATGGGAGAAGATATTTGCAAATCATATACCTGATAAGGGGTTAATATCCAAAATACATAAAGAACTCATAAAATTCAAAAGCAAAAAAAAATTCAATTTAAAAAATGGGCAGAGGATCTGAATAGACATTTTTCCAGAGAAGACATTCAGATGCCCAACAGACACATGACAAGATGCTCATCACCACTCATCATCAGGGAAATGCAAATCAAAACCACAATGAGATATCACCTCACACCTGTCAGAATGGCTAAACTCAAAAACACAAGAAACAACAAGTGTTGACAAGGATGTGGAGAACAAGGAACCCTCGTGCGTCAGAGAGAATGCAAACTGGTGGAAGACAGGATGGAGGGTCCTCAAAAAATTAAAAATAGAACTACCATATGATCCAACCATTCTCCTTCTGGATATTTATCTCAAGAAAATGAAAATACTAATTAGAAAAAATATATACACCTCTATGTTTATTGCAGCATTATTTGTAATAATCAAGATATGGAAATAACCTATTCACGAATGGATGAATGGATAAAGAAGACGTGGTATACTGTATATATACAATGGATTGATTACTCCTCAGCCATAAAAGAGAAAGAAATCTTTCCATTTGCGACAACACAGACAGACCTTGAGGGTATTATGCTAAGTGACGTAAATACTGTATGATTTCACTTACATGTGGAATCCAAGTGATAAAACAAATGAACGCACAAAACCAAACCAAACTCCTAGAGAGAGAAAATAGATTGGTGGTTGCCAGAGCGGAGAAGGGTGGAGAGATGGGCAAATTGGTGAAGGGGATAAAAAGGTACTAACTTCCAGTTATAAAATAAGTTAAGTCACAGGGATGTGATGTACAGCATGGTCAATAATATTGTATAGCAAATTTGAAAGTTGCTAAGAAAGTAAATCTTAAAAGTTCTCATCACAAGACCAAAAAATGTGTAACTGTGTAGGGTGACAGACGGTAACTAGGCTTACGGTGGTGATCATTTTGCAATGTATACAAATGTCGAATCATTATGTGGTGCACCTGAAACTAATGTAATGTTTGTCAATTATACTTCAATAAAAACACAATAGGGACTAGGCCATGGTTTACAGAGATTATAAAGACTGCGTGGGAAACTGAAGAACATAACATGAGAACAGAAGTCTACTGGAAAAGAGTGTACTAAGGTTTAGGTGCCACCAAGCCCTCCTCAGGAAACTTCTAAACCGAGGAAGTGACTCTAAATGGTTCCTTATCGAACGTTGGCAGTATCTATTTCATGTGACTTTGTCTCCCAGCCATAGCTGACTAGACCAATCAACATAGAAATTGATCTGCAGCCTACGGGTACCTTGATGCAAAAGTTATGCCCAAACACAACTGAGGGTAATTTGTTGGACCAGTTAAGATTCTAGAGTTACTAGAAGTATATGCAAGTAATGCACTCTGACAAAGAGCAACAACATAGCACTCAGAAGCAGAGGCAGAGAACACAATAAAGAAGCATTAGAATAGGCAACAACAGATATCTGCTTCTTTTTTTTAAATATATATATATTTTTATTATTATGTTATGTTAATCACCATACATACATCATTAGTTTTGATGTAGTGTTCCACGATTCATTGTTTGCGTATAACACCCAGTGCTCCATGCAGAACGTGCCCTCTTTAATACCCATCACCAGACTAATCCATCCTCCCACCCCCCTCCCCTCTAGAACCCTCAGTTTGTTTTTCAGAGTCCATAGTCTCTCATGGTTCGTCTCCCCCTCCGATTTCCCCCCCTTCATTCTTCCCTTCCTGCTATCTTCTTCTTCTTCTTCTTTTTTTTTAAAACATATAATGTATTATTTGTTTCAGAGGTACAGATCTGTGATTCAACAGTCTTGCACAATTCACAGTGCTCACCATAGCACATACCCTCCCCAATGTCTATCTGCTTCTAAGGGGAAAAGCACTAGCGTTTCTATGGAGTCCCTAGAAGAAGTCCAGTCTAATCATGGGCTCTCCTGTGTCTTTTCCTCCCTTCCATCCTTCCCTCTTTCTCTCTCCATAAGGTAACCGGAGTCTTTTTTGTTCCTTAAAATCAAAGAGCCTACCAAACACAAAACAGTTATTCCAATCCCTTACTTCAGTGAGCAGCAGTTACAAAACAAACGGACAAAAGTAGGCAGCCAGGCATTCAATGATTTTTTTGAGAACCTGATCAGATACTGTGATAGACTCAGAAGATACAGAGCAAGCAAAACAGGGGGGGTCCCCGCCCTCGTGAGCATGGCACACAATCTCCATCAATTTTCAGAATTCTATCGGAATAAATACAGTGAATAATGATAATCTAAACCTGCTCAGGTTTCAGAAAGGACCAGGCATTTAGGTTGTATTTATAAAGTGATGACAAATATATCTTAACCTGCTGGTCAAATATACTAGAAGACTCCATGTAAAAAGGAGTAATTTAGAATTTCTAATATTGGCATTTCCTGTCTACATCAACCACCATCTTGTTTTACCCAGAAAAATAATTTAAAAGAAAATAACAGATTTCTTCCCTCTACTAGTCTCTGTGAGTTATAGGAAACAACATTTCAAATACTCTCTATATCATATAGCCTAATGCAGTCATATGTGAAAAGCAATTTCCTTGATGATGAATCATTTCAAATGAATAAAGCAGTTAAGAGAAACTGATTGTGAGGACCTACCACAGGTTTGAGGAGAAAAAATGCCAATGGGAAGGTAAGTGGAGGTTTTTGTTTATATAAAATACATAAAATTCAGAGAAAAGATAGGGAGAGAGAAACTAAAAGCATACGAAGGGACTTCGGGAGACAAAGAATGATTTATTACAAATATGATTTGTTTACAAAAATCACTCTTTGATACATTTATCAACTGAATTTACCTTTACATGCTTGAACTTGTTATTCTGCTTACAAAAATATTTTTCTGGAACGGATGTTTAAATCTGAAATACGTCTTCATTACAAATGGAACTGCAGGCTGTTGCACTGCAAAGAATGTAACATCTCTTCATTTTAACCAATTGATAAGAAGCAACCGAAACTCAATTTCATTTGTGTCAACATTCATTTGCTCATTTAGTCAGCAAACATTCATTGAGCATCTACAATGTGCCAGACACAAATAAGGATTAGCCTGGCAGAAATGCATACAACCAACCACCCTGCATATGACATATCCCAGGGCAGATACATACACAAGGTGATGTGGGAAGACATTGTAACAGTTACCACTTGCTCAGTCATTCCCCTTTTGTTGAACATTAAAGTTATGTCCAGTTTTCATTATTATAAAATAATGCTATGGTGAGTATCTTTGTAAAAAGTGATTTGAGGGCAGACCGTGGTATTCAGGATAGGTTCTTTAGGAAGAACCCCAGATGTGGATTTCCTGGGTTTTAGGTCATACATATCTTTAAAGTTCTTGTTGCAAACTGCAAAGGTGCTAACAAAAATGTTACACCAATTTTATTTTCATCAGCTGAGAAAATGCCCACTTAACTCATTCACTTCAAATGTGAAAAACAGCATCCAAAAATGTGATTGAAACTTTTCATGATATACATATCTGAGGTAAAGTTTCTTACATAGAGATGTGTAATACAATTAATAACAATACTACAATATTTTAAATAATACAGTTTTTTAATAATACAATTCTGGGGGTGATGTAGCCCCTGGGCCTGGGACTAACAGAAACCAACAGAAACACCCCAGTTGGGCAGTTACTGCAATAGTCCCAGGGAGAAATGATGTGGCCTGACCTAAGAGAGCTGCTCAAACACTGAAGGGAAGGGAAAACTAACATCATTTTTTAAAAAGATTTTTATTTATTTTAGAGAGAGAGAGCACGAGTGTGTGGAGGGGCAGAGAGAGAGGGACAAGCGAACCCTGCACTGAGCGTGGAGCCCGAGGCGGGGCTCGATCTCACAACCCTGAGATCATGACCTGAGCTGAAACCAAGAGTCACACGCTTAACCAATGGAGCCACCCTGGCATCCCTGAAAACTAACATCATTTTTAAGTTTTGCCATCATGTATCCTTCTTCAGTTATGTTTTTATTTTTTTTAATGTTTTATTTATTTATTCATGAAAGTCAGAGAGAGAGAGAGAGAGGCAGGCAGAGGCAGAGGGAGAAGCAGGCTCCCCGCCTAGCAGGGAGCCCCATGAGGGACTTGATCCCAGGACCCTGTGATCATGACCTGAGCCGAAGGCAGACGCTTAACCATCTGAGCCACCCAGGCGCCCCTTCAGTTATGTTTTTAAAATGGCACCACTACTGAAATGATCAGCCTAGTTCCTGCTTCTGTGTAAGGAGCACCTTTTCTGGTGAGGATTTTACTATTGTCTCAGTTAGCTGCTTTGTGTATTTACAAGAAGGTGAAAAACAAAATTTCAAAAATGATCAAGGCAGCTCATAAATTCTACTGTGAACTCCTTTTTCTAATTCTCCCCGCCCCCCACCACCTACTTTCTGTCTCTGTACTTTTTTAAAGTTGATAAGGTCAAACCCAAAAGAAAGAGGATGGCACCATATCCCAAAGATTCATTTTCAAACCCTAAGCTGAAGTTCCGGTCTCCTGTCATACCCTGTAACACATTTCCTCAGCTTTTATTTCAAATTCAAAATGCCCAGGACTGAGTTGCTACCTCATTCACACCCTGATTAACTTTTCTGAAGTCTCTAGACCTCTGTTGCCTTGTACGGTAGCCATCAGTCACATGTGGTGACATTTAAATTAATTAAAATTAAATAAAGCTAAAAGTACAGTTCCTCAACCATGCTAGTCCCATTTCATGTGCTCAACCACCACATGCGCCCATTGCTACTGTGAGGGACAGTGCAGACATTCCCCTGCGCCAATGCAGAAGGTTCTAGCAAATAGCACTGCTCTAGACTCTTCATTTAATTTTTTTTTAAATCACATCTTTCGCATTTTAATGCCTTTTTGAAATGATAAATGATTTCTCTGCAGAGTTATCAGTTTGATGATCACACCTACTCAATCCCATAACCAAGCATTTTAATGTAATTGCAGAAATGCTCTCAACCAAATTAAGAGTAAATCCAGATAAGGGCAATTCAGGAAAAACAAACAAACACAAAATCAGCCAGTTCTAAGAATCCCTGTCTCAATTTCTGTTCTTATGACAGTCTCCAGGAAAAGAAAACCTTTTTCTCCCTTTTAAAAAATTATGGTAAAAAGCACATAACATGAGACCTACTGTCTTAACAAATCAAGAGTACAGTACAGAATTGCTCACTATAAGTACAGTGTTGTACAACAGATGTCTAGGACTTTTTTATCTTGCATAACTGAAACCTTATACCCATTGAACAACAACTCCACATTTCCCTCACCCCCCAGCCCTTGGCAACCACTACTTTGTGCTTTTTATGTAAGCATACTCTTCAGATCCCAGCTGAGATGCTCCTTACATAATCACCAGCCTTCCTGCCTCCTCGAACTATTTTCTGTCTGCCGGGCAACTCCACCCTTGGTTGCCTCTGTAACACTGGACCACCCATCCTACTGAGTCTTTGACCACTTGTACACTTTAACTGAACATCCCCTGCATTTCTTTCATTAATATTCATTCGCTCAAGTGAGCATTCTCTTCCAGGGCTTACATCTTCTTTCCATAAAGCCAAATTTACTGAGTTGTGTGATAGGCCCTGTTGCAGGGGGGTGGGGGTGGGGTGGGGGGAAGCGCATGTGAACTGAAAATGAGCAAGCCAGGCAACTGATTCCTGAATCTTGTTACTAGCTCAGAGCTAGCTCTTCTTGGCCCTGCAGGCTGGCTGTGGACCATTCTGAGCTGCCTGCGACGTCATCTGCTTGTAATACCTGCACCTTAAAATCAACATGTTTAAAACCAATCTTCTGGGGCATCTGATTTTGGCTCCGGTCATGATCTCAGGGTCCTGGGATCGAGCCCCACATGGGGCTCCCTGCTCAACGGCCTGGGCGGGGCGGGGGGGGGGGGTGTTCCTGCTTCTCCCTCTCCCTCTGCCCCTCCCCCCGCTTGTACTCTCTCTCAAATAAATAAATGAAATCTTAAAAAAAAAATCTTCCAAATCAAACTCACTGTCCCTTCTGACTTTCCTGTCTGAGTCGTAAAATCACCGCACGCACCAGTAGCCTTGGCTCCAATGGAGAGTTATCTTTGTCTCTTCATCCTAGGAGCGTGCATTCAAACAACTGCCAAATCCTGTAACTGCCTTTTCCCATCCTCTCCACAGACCCTCCTCAGCCATAAGAGTTGAGAAATAGTTTCCTCTCACAACTGAAATTAATGTCAATTCAATGTCTTAGCTTTCCCTCTTGTGGGGGAAGATAACACATAAAAAATGCAAAGAATAATACAAAATGAGGTCTTAGTTTTATTTTTCTAATTAATTTTGAGGAGTAATACTGCCATATTTTCCTCTTTTTAAGTATAAACTGATATCTTATTCTGCAGAAACAAATGGCTTTGATCATACTAGCGATTCTTGTACAATGGTCTTGTTTTGTTTCTATGAAAATCTAAAATCCCAGGGCGCCCGGCTGGCTCAGTTGGTGGAGCATGTGATTCTTGATCCCAGGGTTGTGAGATAGAGCCCCAAGCTGGGTGCACAGATTACTTAGAAAAACAAAAAATTTTTAAAAAATGGAAGAAAATCTAAATTCCCAAAGCTAGCCCTTGAGTTTTTTTAGCTGCATTGTCCATTACAATAGTCACATGTGGTTATTTCAATTTAAGTTAACCTTAAATAAAGTTAAAAATGTACTGCCCAAATTGCATTTGTCACATTTGAGGGTGTACAACAGTCACAAGTGGCTAGTGAGTGTCATGCTGCACAATGGAAATCGAGGATTTTTCTAATCATCGCCAAAGCGTCTACGGTACAGTATTGCTCCGTAGCACCGCTTAGTCCTGATTTTAGCAATTGGGATGATGCAAAGATATAAAATGGTTAAAATTTCAGGAATGAACAAAAGTGTAATAAACATGTAACTTTAGGGGCACCTTGGTGGCTCAGTCGGTTAAGCAGCCAACTCTTGATTTTGGCTCAGGTCATGATCTCAGGGTCCTGGGATCGAGCCCCACATTGGGCTCCACGCTCAGCAGGGAGTCAGCTTGAGATTCTCTCTCTCCCTTCCCTCTGCCCCTCCCTCCACCACTCACGCTTTCTCTCTCTCAAATAAATAAATAAATCTTTTTTAAAAAAGTAACTATAGAAATAAAATAAAAATTGATTTGCCTACTAAAACTGGGAAACCAGCAACTATAATGGCAGTAAAGTTGGAAGACACCATTCTTCAGACTTAATTTGATGACAATGTTCAAATCACTATGTAAATAGAACAGTCTCTAAAATGTTGACTTTAGTGTTAAAAAATAAAAGGACATAGAAAATTTGAAGAAACTTTAAACAATAGTAAATTTAACTGGGCTTTGTTTTCAAAGGTCTTAGACAGCAGTCACAGTATTTGTTTAAATTTTTTCCACAAAATTCCGTAATTTCAATCAAGAAAACTAGCTATAAAATAGGAACCGAGACTCTCAGTTATGTGTTTTAAGTTTTACAAGGGTTGTAAGGTCAAGAATGCTACCATGAGGAAAGTTTCTTTTTTCAGATATGTTATTATTGCTGAAAGAAGTTATGCTTGAAATTCATCAATGGAGATTATGCCTATTAAGTCATTATCTGCTAGAAAACAAAACACTGAAAGGATGAAGATTATATTTAGAAAACTGCTTCTTCTTTTGACCTGTAACAGCTAAGCAATTTACCAGATAACTTTATATAAATTAATCCCAATAGAAAATTCAGATACTTGGAAGTCAGGAGTTCTTAAAATTATGAGTTTTTAGGGGTAATCAACAAATTACTTGGCCCTAAAAAGCTGACTACCCTGGAGAATTAAAGTGCTGCACCTCCTGCTCCTAAATACTTCCAAATTATTAAATTTCATTTTCATGTATCTCACCCATTTATCATGGGAAAGCAAAACACACGCACATTCTATTTATTAAAATGTAAAAACTACTTGTGAATTTCTCTCTTTAGGAGAGAAATATCGAGTAATATGTATAATTAACTTTACCCAGAGACACGTAGAGGTTTTTAAAATCTTCAACATATAAAAATTACGGCAAAACATAAATTTGACTCCAAGCGCACACTGATCCCATAGCTTTTATTTTATTATTATTTTTAAAGATTTTATTTATTTGACAAAGAGAGACACAGCGAGAGAGGGAACACAAGCAGGGGGAGTGGGAGAGGGAGAAGCAGGCTTCTTGTGGAGCAGGGAGCCCGATGCGGGGCTCGATCCCAGGACCCTGGGATCATGACCTGAGCCAAAGGCAGATGCTTCATGACTGAGCCACCCAGGCACCCCTGATCCCATAGCTTTTTAAAGATAGCCTGAGGGGGCGCCCGGCTGGCTCAGTTGGTAGACCATGTGACTCTTAATCTCAGGGTCATGAGTTCAAGCCCCATGTTGGGTGTGGAGCCTACTTAAAACAAAATAAGAAATAAATAAATAAATCTCGAGAAGGCAATTTAATACCTTCAACATTTGTTTTTGTAACACAACAGCGACAAAACATCTTCCACACCAAACAAGTGCCCCAAACAAAATTTTTAAGTGTGACTATAATAAGAAAGTCAACTGCAATGATCAACACAAATAGTACATTTCAGTTGCTGAGTCGCCTTCTATTCTTTACAGGTGTTTCACTTTGGCACAAACCACTGCAGGAAGGGCAGAGATGGGTAGGGGGCTCTATGCTATGAGATAATGCTGATGACATCTTTTTGTTCCTTGGCAGACACTTTCAGGGATAATGACTGGGTTTAGAGAAATGGATGACATTACATATTTCAGAGGAAAAAGGGCAAATGGAAAGGAACACAAAGATCAAAAACTATCACTACCTAAATGAGGAAAGAACAGGCTTGAAGATTAATGGTAACAGACTGGTCAATTTTACAGTAAACTCAAATTTAAATTTCTGTAATGATCTGGAATATACATTATGTTCCCACCACCCAAATGGCCTAAAAGACAATTTAACGAAGTTGTGACTTCTCCTACACTAGATTAAAATACGTATTGACCTGCATGATATTATAATAACTGAGATCTCAGGTCATTTTGTGAGAAAAGATCTGGTAGCAGAAAATGGCAATAGCACCAAGATTGGGAATCTTTCGAATCCCACCCAAGTCTCTCCTATTACTTGGAGCTAGGGTGTGCAAAGAACCGCTGGGTATCAGGACCCCAACCAGGCATCACAGCGAGTGGCAGAAATGCATTGATAGTCCAAAGAGCACTCAAAATTCCCCTTCAGAGGTGGGAGATCCTGCCTCATTTTCAGGGCCTGAGACCAGGAGTGGACTCCTTTTAACAGACTTAGAAAAACGAAGCCTATCAAGTCCCTCTGTCACTAATAGCTCCAACCCTGGGTAGAGTCACTTGAAGAACAAGGCAAAGACCTTGTTAACTGTAAATTTCAGTGATTCTTTACCAACACATACTGGCTAAAATTTTAACTTGAAATCTCAAAACACTTCCACCAAAAGCAATGCACTTAACCAGTGTACTTTTTGTAAAGATTTTATTTATTTATTTAGGGGTGGGGAGGAGCAGAGGGAGAGGGAGAAGCAGACTCCCTGCTGAGCAGGGGGCCCAACATGGAGATTGACCCTGAGAGCATGACCTGAGCCAAAGGCAGATGCTTAACCAGTGACTGAGCCACCCAGGCGCCCCCATCCAGTGTATTTTAGTGATTTCTTTACCTTCTCATTCCCCTGCTAAGCTGTTAGCTCCAGGTGGGCCTGGATAGTGCCTTGTTCATCTTTGAGTATTCCAACTTAATACATTCTACAGTGTGAGGCAAACATCTGGTCCATTTTTGAAAGTTTTATGTAATGATCATTTGAATAACAGTATTTTTTTTCTATTTCATTTTTCAAAAAATGAGTTCCAAGAAATGAGACATCATGATTAAGCAACCCTCACTAAAAAAACAAAAAACCTTGGTGTGCCATTTGGTAGGGACCATTTGGTAAATTTGTTTTACCAACAGTGGGCCTAAAGATAGACAAACTCACCTACTGAGTAGGACTATTATCTAGCAGAAATCAGTAATAATATTGCTGTAGTAGATGCAGTCAAGTACACAGAGATGAATGGGCCTCATCCCATCAGTAAAATAATTAAACACGTATATCTAGATAGCAAAGGGTAGCTAATGAGTTAAATTTGCACTGCAGTGTAGCTGAATTTAAATGAGCTTTCCCTTGGCTAGTAACAAAAATCTCTTAAATTTTATTCATTAGAACACATGGTGAACTCCATGCAAAGTGCAGGCAAGTTTTTCTATTTTTATACAGACTATGAAATTGCAAACTTGTAAAAACAAAAGGACCACCAGCACCCCGTACGACCACAGACTGACGCCGACTTATAAAGCTAGAAATATTGAAAACAAATATGGGAGGGATGCCTGGGTGGCTCAGCCGGTTAAGCATCCGATTCTTGATTTCTGCTCAGGTCATGATCTCAGGGTTGTGAGATCGAGCCCCATGTCAGGCTCCGTGCTGGGTGTGGAGCCTACTTAGGATTCTCTCTCTTTCTCTCTCAAAATAAAATAAAATAAAGTAAAATAAAATAAAATAAAATATGGAGCTGGGATAGTCTTTAAACTACATGAGTAGCATCATACTACTAACTAATCCTTTAAACTGGAAGTAAATCTAAAATCATGCTCACGGGGCGCCTGGGTGGCTCAGTCGTTAAGCGTCTGCCTTCGGCTCAGGTCATGGTCCCAGGTTCCTGGGATCGAGCCCCACACGGGGCTCCCTGCTCAGCGGGAAGCCTGCTTCTTCCTCCCCCACTCCCCCTGCTTGTGTTCCCTCCTTGTTGTGTCTCTGTCAAATAAATAAATAAAATCTTTTAAAAAAATAATAAAATAAAATCATGTTCATGTCCAAGGCCATCCAGAGGCAAGCAGCAAAGAACACACATCCTTTTCCACTTTCCATGCAATGTCACAAAGTAGCATAAATCTATCACGTTAGTTTCACCTATAATTAAAAAGTCGGTAGTTTTTTTTTTTTAAATATTTTATTTATTTATTTGACAGAGGGAGAGCAAGAGAGCTGGGGGGTGGGGAGGGGCAGAGGAAGAGGGAGAAGCAGACCGCCCCCCCGCCGGCTGAGCAGGGATCCCGACATGGGGCTCCATCCCAGGACCCTGAGATCATGACCTGAGCCGAAGGCAGACGCTTAGCCGACTGAGCCACCCAGGTGCCCCTAAAAATTGGTAGTTCTAATATGACAGGTCTTTTCCATATTCTGCAGAATTTAGATATATTTGAACCAGTGCTTCCTGAGACTCTGCTTTCCCTTTTTTATGTCTATTGAAATTCTACCCATTCCTCCTTTAAGACCCAGCTCAAATATCATCTCCTTTGGTCTCCCCTCACACTCCTACCTATTCCCAAGACCTGCTATGAATTTAAACTTACTCTTCTTAAGATTCACAATTGTGTTTCTCTCTCTTATAACTATTAACATATATCATTATCTTATCACTCCTTTCAAATAATAAATAAGCTCCTTAAAGAGCAGGATCAATTTCTGATACAGTATCTATGTATTACAGCACAGCAACATGAAAATTATAGGGTACTCGTATATTTGTTGAACTGAACTAAGGAGACAGGAGTCTGGTACAGATTTTTCTCTTCCTTCAACAGGTTAAGAGCATCCTGTGGACTTGAGGCCATTCTCTGTATTCTTATTGAGAAACAACAGTAAGTTAAACTAATAAACATAGTCCTGGACATCAATCCATTACCTTCCTTGTGCCCCCTGGGTTTCCTTTGTGACACTTTTTCCTGTTTATATTCTTATATTGATAAAACAAATAATACCTTACATTTCCCATAATTTGTAATATTTTCTAGAAGTCAGTAATAATATTATTACATGCTGTGACACTAATCTTGAACAATAAACGCTCCTATATAAGCTTTTCAGTGTTGAGCACTTTTTTTTAAGAGATGCAGAACTAAGAAATACACTAGCTGAACATGCTATTAAAATTTTGGGCTCAAGCCCAAGACAATGAGAAGAGAACTATTACTTTTTGTATCTGAGATAATGCGAGTCCATAATAACTACCACAGACAATATACTTTTCTCCTACCAATTACAGGATCTCTCTCCAAGTCCCACAAAAGTATTAAGAGAAGGGCTTTACTTCTCTACAATGTTTAAAGTTTTGTATTGTGTAATAATAAAAACTCTTCTTGATTTTAGAACGTTTTACTATTAAAATTAGGTCCTAATTAGATTAAAAGAAATTAAAAATGGGAGTTTTAGAAAGTTAAGACTCCCATTAGAGACCATTACAGTTACATAATATTCTGATAATAGTACATGGTCGATAGGACTAGTGTTGAAGAAACAAAAAAATATGCTGTGAATGTAGTTCCCTTGGTATATGAGGGAAACCTAGTTTTGTTTTTTAAAGATTTACTTATTTGAGAGAGAGAGAGAACACGCAAGGGAAAGGGGCAGAGGGAGAGGGAGTGTCTGAAGTCTGAGAGAGGGAGAGGGAAAAAAGAAGGAGAGAGAGTCTGAGCACGGAGCCCTGAGATCAAGACCTGAGCCGAAACCAAGAGTCAGACGCTTAACTGACTGGGACACCCAGGCACCCCAGGGAAACATAGTTTTAAATCAAACTTCTAAACTCAGCATCTACAGCCTAGGTTGTAACAAAATCAAAAGGCCTTTAGGTTATTCTAATGGAACAAAGGATGCCAGGACAGTTTCCAGATCTTTCAAAACACAATGATTAACAAAATACAAATCACTTGCTTAGCTTAGAGGAATCAGGAGGAAAGCATTAAATACAATTGATTTCTAGAGATTTACAAAATGTAAGCATTTTAGCCACTTGAAAACCAATACTGCTTTACACACTTAGTCAAAAATAACAAGAAACTTATGTTCTAATTTAAATTGAGAAAGTACCTTTCACACAGCCTCCCAGGAACACAACAGCTGAGCAAATTAAAGTATGTTTGCTTTTACATCGAATTATATTCAACTTCAGTTGTAATGAAATTTAAAAGAAAAACAGAAGTTTTTGTTTAGCTTTGAAAAGAACAGTTGTATTTTAATTTTTGCCTGGAATAGAAAATCTGATCTGAATAATAAAATAATCAGAATCTGATGGTTCATTCCCATTAACTTCATTTCTGTCCTATGGTATCAACCCCTAAGTCTATAAACAGAGAAATACAAAATTGTGCTTTAATATACACAGGTAAATTTAAAACCTATTGTAATTAGAATTAAAACCATGAGTTGCTATGCTCATTTTTTATTATTTATTTATTATATATATTTTTATATTATATTTATATTATTATTTATTTGTATTATTATTATTTATTTATTTTTTGTTCTTTTATTTATGCTCATTTGTTTATTTAGTTTAGAGAGAGACAGAGAGCACATGTGTGAGTTGGGGGGGAGGGGAAAAGGGAGAGGGCGAATCTCAAGCAGACTCCCCAACCGGGAGATCATGACCTGAGCCGAAACCAAGAGTCAGACACTCAACGGATGGAGCCACGCAGGCACCCGTTATGCTCATTTAAATGGATGGTTCACAAACTTTTTTGATATCAGGACCTCTTCATACCAAAAATTATCAACCCCAAAAGCTTTTATGTAAGTACTATCTATCCATAATTACATTTGAGAAATGAAACCAAAGAACATTTTGAAGTACTTATTCATTTAAAAGTAAAAACAGGGACACGTGGGTGGTGGCTCAGTTGGTTAAGCATCTGCCTTTGGCTCGGGTCATGATCCTGGAGTCCCAGCATCCAGTCCGGCATTGGGCTCCCTGCTCAGTGGGGAGCCTGCTTCTCCCTCTGCCCCTGACCCTGCTCTCGTGCTCTCTCTCTCTTTCACTCTCTCTCTCAAATAAATAAATAAAATCTGTAAAAAAAAGAAAAGTAAAAAAAGAATAAACCCATTACATGTTAACACAAATGAATTTTTTGGGAACTATAGACAATAGCAAAAAATCACCGAGAAGAGGAGCATTATTTTACATTTGTGCAAATATCTGGCTTAATTAAAAAGAACTGGAGTCTTGTATTTGCGTCTGCAATTCAAAATGCTGCTATCTGTTGTAGTGATTGCACAACATGAATAAAATCTGGCCTCACAAAGATATAATTGGAAAAGGGAAGTATATTTTAATAGCCTTTTCACATAATTTTGCACATTCTTTGGTACTCCACTAAACTGGACAAATGGTAGCTTTTATAAGTTTGTTGCAATGTGGAATCTGAAGCCTTATCAATAAACTTCTTACTCTGATGCATTAAAATCCATTGGCTTATCTTGTACTTGTATTAAATCGATCATTTACCCACATATGATTTTGTAATGTTAACCACTGGTCATTTAGAAAGTATTGGCTCCTTGAGCTTTGCAGGTTTTTTAAAATAGTGATACATATAATATAATATTAAAAATAAAATTTGTTAAATACCACCACTCATCACATCAGAGGCATCTCTAAGTACTGAGAAGTGGTCAAGCTCATGGTAGAGGATACCAGTTTTCAAAAATTCTTTTCTCATGAAAGCTCAAATTTTATCATTGGCAATTAAGTCCTGTCAGTTGTTTTCCTTAAAATGGCAGGCTCACTTGGTTAGTTTTTGTGAAAATGTCTGCCAGATACCCCGGTCTGAGTAACCATCAGTCATTCTTTCCCGTACAAATGGTGATCAATAAAATGACGAGCTTGGCTCACAACTCAGTCACACATCTGCTCTGTCTGGAGACAGCCACCATACCGCGGCGTGCAGAAGAGCTTTGTGCATATTCTCTACTTTGAAACAGAGACTTAAAAGATAAGTATTCAGCGGCCGAGATTTAATAAAATGCATAATCTCTACTGTCTCATCAAGAATATTCTTGAGTGGGTGGCGCCTGGGTGGCTCATTAGGTTAAGCGTCTACCTTCGGCTCATGTCATGATCTCAGGGTCCTGGGATCGAGCCCCGCATCGGGCTCCCTGCTCGGCAGGAAGCCTGCTTCTCCCTCTCCCGCTTCCCCTGCTTCTGTTCCCTTTCTCGCTGTCTCTGTCAATTAAATAAATAAAATCTTTAATAAAAAAAAAAAGAATATTCTTGAGTGAAACTGACCTTTTTACTGTGAACACAGGGTGGTGAGGAAAACGGTGGTCACCAGTACAGTGTGATGCCACTGCTTTGATTCGTGCCAAGGCCTGAAGGTCCACAGACCACACTTTGGGAAACACTGACTGAAATACATGTTTCCAATGCACTGGGCTCTCTCTTTCAATTATGTATCTTTATAAGTGGTTTCAGTCATTTGCAAAAAGATTGCCACATTTCACCTTCATATTAAGACAAAGTATTAAGAAGCTCTTAGAACAATTATGATGTTTTGTTTTTCTCATTACTACAAGGTCATAGAACTTCTATGGAAGTGTTCATTTTCTTATTTGTGAAATAAACTTTCAATCGATAAAGTATATACAAACGATCAAGAACACCCTGTAGAAAAAGCACAATTTAGGAGGGGTGCTACCCCTACCATATAGTAAAATATGTTACTATAATACCCCTACCATATAGTAAAATATATTTCTATAATTAAGAGTTGTGTTGGCATATGAACAGATTCACAAACCAATGGAACATTCGTAATTATAACTCAATATCCGGAAACAATAAAAAAAATTGGTAATTCAACCACATACAGACACACACACACACACCCCTTTCACACACTACAAAAACACCATTAGCAAAATCAGATGACAAATACTTGAAATTTAACACCGACAATAGTTAATTCTCTAATTGTTTAAGGAGCTCCCAAAAATCAAGAGAAAAAAAAATAAAATCAAATTAAAAAAAGGACAAAGAACAGGCATTAACAGAAGAAATTATTCATAAAAAGAGAAACGCAAACATTATATTTCGTATATCAGACTGGCAAATAACCAAGTTAGGCAACATATTATTTATTGACAAGACTATAAGGGAACAGACACTCGCAAAAATTGTGGGAATGCAAGAACCCAGCAACTCTCAGGGACAGGAATTTGACAATGTCTGGAAAAATTACATATGCATTCATCCTTTGACCCAGCAACCTCACTTTTGAGGACCTAACCCATTGATACAGCCATAAAAAAGGACGAGGAAAATGTCTATGTACCAAAAATAACCTGAACCTGAATCTAATCAAGCTTCTAGTCCAGACTTCAAATTAACAGGAAATAGAGGCACAAAAGACAACATGAGAAAACAGAGAAAAATATCCATATTATGAAACATTCTATAGGACAACTGACCCAAGTGGTTACAGGCATGAAAAAAAACAGCAGGAGCAACAAAAGAGGAGAGACTACTCTGAAGAGAGACTTCAAGAACACAGCTTCAGTGGACGTAAGTCAGAAAAAGTCACCTCTAGGGGCGCCTGGGTGGCTCAGTTGGTTAAGCGACTGCCTTCGGCTCAGGTCATGATCTCAGGGTCCTGGGATCGAGCCCCGCATCGGGCTCCCTGCTCCGCGGGAAGCCTGCTTCTCCCTCTCCCACTCCCCCTGTTTGTGTTCCCTCTCTCGCTGTCTCTCTCTCTGTCAAATAAATAAATAAAATCTTTAAAAAAAAAAAAAAAAAAGAAAAAGTCACCTCTAAAAAGACATGGAACAATGAGAGGAAACTGAATAAGATGAAATATTACATGATATCAAGCAATTATTGCCAATTTTGTTAGGTGTGATATTCCCCCTGTAGTTATATAAGAATGCATTTATATATTTTAGATGCTAATGTAGCAGGGGTAAAAGAGAATGGCTTTTGAGACTTAATTAACTTAAATTACTTCAGCAACAATAACACCACTGGATTGATGAAGTAAAGTGACAAAATCTTGCAATACTGAATTTGGTGATGGCTCTCGGAGGTTTGGTGTACTATTTTTTTCTGCTTTTGTACAGCTTGATGTTTTTATGATAATTTTCTTTTTTTTAAATTTTATTTATTTATTTGAGAGAGAGAGAGCACAAGCTGGGAGAGCGGCTGAGGGAGAAGCAGACTCCCCGCTGAGCAGGGAGCCCGATGTGGGACTTGATTCTAGGACCCCGGGATCATGACCTGAGCCAAAGGCAGACACTCAACCAACTGAGCCACCCAGGCACCCCCCAGATGTTTTCTTTTTAAAAGGTTGTTATTTGGAAGGTCTTGGGCTAAGTACTGGGAGTACGAAGATAAAGCGTTAAGTGCTGACCTCAAGGAAACATCAAGTAAATAAATATGAATGTACAATTACAATAGACGTTAGGAGCTATAATGGAGATGACCAAAATAGAAATACCTAACTCTGCCTGCAAGGGGGTGGATCAAAAAAGCCTTCCCGATGGGATAGATCTCTAGGAAGGAATGGAAATGTGTCAGGCCATCTAGAAAACAGATGGGTGTATGTGGGTACAACATCCTAGGTAAAAGGAACAGAAAATGCAAAGGCATGATACATTTAGAAAACTATATGCTGTTCTACTGGATCCCTGAATCTCAAGGAATAAGCCTAGAGACACAGGCAAGGGTCATATCATGAATGCCAGACCAGAGCCTGATGTTTTTTATGATAATTTTCTTTTTTTTAATTTTATTTATTTGAGAGAGAGAGAGAGAGAGCACAGAGGGAGAGTGAGAGGGAGAAGCAGACTCCCCACTGAGCAGGGAGCCCGATGTGGGGCTCGATCCCAGACCCTGAGATCATGAGCTGAGCGGAAGGCAGCCGCTTAACCGACTGAGCCATTCAGGCGCCCCTAAGAAAATATTTCTGACATCAATGAGAAAAAGGACTGGTGGGGGGGAGGCTGGAGAACATAACACCTGTTAGAGGGCTCCTATAATTTCTAGGAGAGAGACCTGGGTTCACTAAGCAGTATGGATTAAGGAAAAGCATTCTGTTGAGAGCTACTTAGGAGACAGAACAAACAGAACGGAGGGGCTGACTGGATAGGAGGGGGTAGGAGTGAGAGAAGTCTAGGTTGCCTCTGAAGTAGATGCCTGGATGGATGAAGAATGGTGGTACCAACTGATATAAAAGAAATCAAGAGAAGGAGGCAGCTTGGATTTAGGTTGACTCTAATAATTGGGAGATATAAATTTATAAGGCCGGTATACAGAAGGATATGAGTTTCAGGGAGAGGAGATTGCTGGCAAGAGTAATGTGTTTGATTATTTCCAACTGCACTTAAAGACCCAAACTTCCTGTTATGCATTTAATAGCAACTTCCCACCACCTGTTCACAAAGTCTTGTTCAGTGACTAATATGTGTCCCACTTCCACCACTATCCCATTATAATACACCACTCTAGCCCCAGCTATGGGGCGGGAGCGAGGGAAGACGGTAGAAAGAGGGTAAAGTTTTTGATATTCTGGCCCTTACCTAGCTTTCCAATGTTTGTTTTCCAAGTGGTACTGACATGAATACTGCTTCAACTACCCTGATCTGCTGACTCCCAAACCCTCCTTTGCATATTTCTGTACCTCTGTTCCTTTGTCCTTGAACCTCCACATGGAATGCCACATCCCTTCTTCATATTTATTACAGTGTTGCTAACTCATCGCCTCGGGCCCAATTCAGTTCCTACATTCTCTATATTGAGTCATTCAACAATGAGTTTGTACCCTCTTCTGGGTTCTCACTTAAATGACAACTGATCATACCTTTATATGGCTTTATCTTTTATTACACTAACTTAATTCTAAGAGTAATTCCATCTTACTTGATAATAAATTCAAATCTGGTGCTCAACAAATGTTGACTGATCACATACCATCTCTATATATTATTAAGACTATTACACATTTAATGATATCAAGTAGCTGTTTTGGGGCAATAACCGCCTTAAACATTTTAAAGAGTTTATTCATTTACCTGAGAGAGCGAGCACAAGCAGGGGGAGAGGCAGAGGGAGAAGCAGACTCCCCACAGAGAAGGGAGCCAGGTGCAGGGCTCTATGGGGGTTCAATCCCAGGACCCCGGGGACCCCGGGATCATGGCCCGAGCCAAAGGCAGACGCCCAACCGACTGAGCCACCCAGGCACCCCCTGCCTTAAACAATTATTGTCATCCTGGACTCATGTTAGTCCTAAGACACACACACACACACACACACACACACACACACACAAAATTACAACTGAATAGAATCATCCCACATCCAAACGTTTTGAATTTGTTTGGGCAACAAAATTTTCAGAGTGTAGTTTTGGTTGAAAGAGCTATTAATTATGTTACAATTAAAATCCATGAAAGTTATCTTCTAATTATCAAAAAGACTGTCTTTAATTTGTTATTCTCCTGATATCTCCTCCCATTTTCCAGATTAGCTTCTATATAGATGCTATTTACATACCTTCTCTTCTTTATCATTCTGTGTAACTAATTTAACTTATTTTAACTAAGGACAGACTAGACTCTTCTTCAGGCCTCAGTGTTAGTATACTAAATCCCTAGTTTTTTAGTCAACTCAAAGATGAGAGGGGCGCCTGGGTGGCTCAGTTGGTTCAGCGTCTGCCTTTGGCTCAGGTCATGATCTCAGGGTCCTGGGATCAAGGCCCACATCGGGTTCCCTGCTCAGTGGGGAGCCTGCTTTTCTCTCCCTCTCCCCCAGCTTGTGCTCTCTTAAATAAATAAATAAAATCTTAGAAAAAAATAAAGATGAGCAGTCATATGATGTAAGCTTTACTAATTTTTAAGCATTTAAAGGACATTGAATGGGAACCAGAGCATTGTACTGGGTATTCTAAGTTAAAAATAGCCATTCCAATCAACCAACCAACCGTATGCACTGAGTGGATTCTTCATTTTTTGAAGAATTATTTATTTATTTGACAGAAAGAAAGAGAGTGAGTGGGAGAGAGGGGCAGAGAGAGAGGGAGAAGCAGGCTCCCTGATGAGCAGGGAGCCAGACGTGGGGCTGGATCCCAGGACCCCGAGATCATGACCTGAGCCGAAGGCAGACGCTCAACTGACTGAGCCACCCAGGCGCCCCTGAATTCTTCATTGTTGAACAGCTTATGTAATAGCTCTTTTAAGACTATAAAAAGTAGAAAAGCTACCTAAAGGAGTTTACAAACTGTTGGTGAAATTAGATGTAAGTACCTCAAACAATAATAAACAGAACAATATGTAACTAAATGCTACGGGCAAGGTGATATAATGAAAAACGTACCAAAAACCTGCATTTTTTTTTTTAAGATTTTATTTATTTATCAGAGAGAGAGAGAGACAGAGGCAGGCAGAGGGAGAAGCGGGCTCCTTGCTGAGCAAGGAGCCCGATGTGGGACTCGATCCCAGGACCCTGGGATCATGACCTGAGCCGAAGGCAGAGGCTTAACTGACTGAGCCACCCAGGCGTCCCCAAAAACCTGCATTCTTAAGCACTGAGAGAACTTGCTCAGTTTCTGGGGCATCAATTTCCTCACTTGAAAAATGAAAGAGATGATCTCTAAGGGCCTTTATGTGTTCACATTCTCTGGTTATACAGAATGCTGTGAGCAACTCTAAAAAACAGTTTTCAGAAACAAATAACCAAAATGCCTTAAAATTACCTTCTCATTACTTTTACTAGTTTAAAACAAATATTTTTAAAATAACCATTCTACTTAATAAGCTGATAAACTCAGATTTTGAATTTTTGGTAAAATGTTATGAGGGGGGGCGGAGCAAGATGGCGGAGGAGTAGGAGACCTGGATTTCGTCTCCTCTCAGGAATTCAGCTGGATAGGGATCAAACCATTCTGAACACCTACAAACTCAACAGGAGATCGAAGAAAAGAATAGCAACAACTCTCTGAACAGAAAAGCGACCACTTTCTGGAAGGTAGGACGTGCAGAGAAGTGAATCCGAGGCGATATTCGGGAGAATAGACGGCGGGGGAGGGGCCTCCATCGGCCGCTTCTGGCAAGTGATAGAGCCACGGAGCACAAAATCGGAACTTTTAGAAGTGGGCTCCGCTGAGGGACGTCACTCTGGTGGCGAAGTGGGGGGTGGAACCCTCGCGGGACAGTGTGGTCTCAGGACCCTCGGGGTCACAGAAAGACCGGGGGTGCCTGAGTGCGGCAGAGCTCCCAGGTACCGGAGCAGGGAAGCCGGCTGCAGAGACGGAGCCCAGGCGCGGGCTCTCAGCTCGGGGTTGCTATAAACCGTGATCCGCGGCACAGTCGGGCCACTGCTCCTCCAGCAGGGACCCAACAAGCGGCAGATCCGGGGAGACTCACCTTCTTCCCCCGGGAGGAGAGGTGCGGGAGCGCACCGCGGGGATCTGCTGGGTTTGGAGACTCCACCCGGGGTCGGGTGCCAGATAGAAAGGCGCGGTCACAGGCCGGGTGAGCGCGGAGTGTGGCTGGAGACCTGGGAGACGGGAGTGACTGACTGCTTTTCTCTGGGGGCTCGCTGAGGAGCGGGACGCCGAGTTCTCGGCTCCTCCGGGGCGGAGACTGGGAGGCCGCCATTTTCACTCTCCGCCTCCAAAGCTGTACGGAAAGCTTGCAGGGAACAAAAGCTCCGGAGAGCAAACCCGAGCAGATTACTTAGCCCGGACCGGCAAGGGCGGGGCAATTTTGCCTCTGGCAAAGACATTTGGGAACCACGGCAACAGGCCCCTCCCCCAGAAGATCAGCAAGAACAGCCAGCCAAGACCAAGTTTACCGATCAATGAGAACGGCAGAACTCCAGCGCTAGGGGAACACTGCACATAGAATTCATGGCTTTTTTACCATGATTCTTTAGTCTTTCAAAGTTAATTATTTTTTTTAACTGTCTTTTTTTCCTTTTTCCTTTTTTCTTTATTTTTTGAATTTTTCTTTTTCCCTTTTTCAACCAACATCTTATCAATCCCTTTTTTTAAAAAAAAAATTTTTTTATTTTTCATTTTTAAAGTCATATTCTATCCCTTCATAGTAGTTACCCGTATTTTTGGCATATATATATAAGTTGTTCTCTCTTTAAAATCTTGAGATAGTTTCTTCTAACAGATCAAAATATATTCTAAATCTCTAGTGTATGGTTTTTTCCTACTCCCCTGCCTGATCACATTCTCTCCCTTTTTTCTTTCTTTTTTTTTTTTAATCCTCTTCTTTCTTTTTTCAAACAACTTATCAAATCCTTTTTTAAAATTTTTTATAATTTCCATCTTTACAGTCATATTCCATCCCTTCATCATATCAACCCTTATTTTTGTACATATATAAGTTTTTCTTTCTTTAAAATTTTGGGAGGGACTTTCTTTTAACAGACCAAAATACACCCAAAATCTAGTGTGTGGCACTGATCTATAATCCAGCCTGATCATATTTGATCACATTCTGTTTTTGTTTTGTTTTGTTTTGTTCTGCTTTTGTTTGTTTTTATCTTTATCTTTTTCTTTTTTCTTTTTTTCTTTCCTTTTCTTTTTTCTCTCTTTCCCTTTCTTTTCCCACTGCTTCAGGTCTTTTCTGATTTGTTTAGAGTATATTTTATGGGGACCTGTTACCCTGCTAGCATTTTGTTCTCTCATTAATCTATTCTCCTCTGCACAAAATGACAAGACAGAAAAAATCACCTCAACAAAAAGAACAAGAGGTAGTACCGACTGCCAGGGACCTACTCAACACGGACATTAGTATGATGTCAGATCTAGAGTTCAGAATCATCACTTTAAAGATACTAGCTGGGCTTGAAAAAAACATGGAAGTTATTAGAGAAACTCTTTCTGGAGAAGTAAAAGAACTAAAATCTAACCAAGTAGAAATCAAAAAGGCTATCAGTGAGGTGCAATCAAATATGGGGGCGCTAACTGCTAGGATAAATGAGGCAGAAGAAAGAATCAGTGAGATAGAAGACCAAATGATGGAAAATAAAGAAGCTGAGAAAAAGAGAGATAAACAACTACTGGATCACAAGGGCAGAATTCGAGAGATAAACGATACCATAAGACGAAACAACATTAGAATAATTGGGATCCCAGAAGAAGAAGAAAGAGAGAGAGGGGCAGAAGGTATAATGGAGCAAATTATAGCAGAGAACTTCCCTAATTTGGGGAAGGAAACAGGCAACAAAATCCAGGAAGCACAGAGAACCCCTCTCAAAATCAATAAAAATAGGTCAACACCCCGACATCTAATAGTAAAACTTACGAGTCTCAGAGACAAAGAGAAAATCCTGAAAGCAGCTCGGGAGAAGAGATATGTAACCTACAATGGTAGAAACATTAGATTGGCAACAGACTTATCCACAGAGACCTGGCAGGCCAGAAAGGACTGGCAGGACATATTCAGAGCACTAAATGAGAAAAATATGCAGCCAAGAATACTATATCCAGCTAGGCTGTCATTGAAAATTGAAGGAGAGATAAAAAGCTTCCAGGACAAACAAAAACTAAAGGAATTTGCAAACACGAAACCAGCCCTACAACAAATATTGAAAGGGGTCCTCTAAGCAAAGAGAGAGCCTAAAAGCAACATAGACCAGAAAGGAACACAAACAATATACAGTAACAGTCACTTTACAGGCAATACAATGGCACTGAATTCCTATCTTTCAATAGTTACCCTGAATGTAAATGGGCTAAATGCCCCAATCAAAAGACACAGGCTATCAGATTGGATTAAAAAACAAGACCCATCGATATGCTGTCTGCAAGAGACTCATTTTAGACCCAAAGACACCCCCAGATTGAAAGTGAGGGGGTGGAAAACCATTTACCATGCTAATGGACACCAAAAGAAAGCTGGGGTGGCAATCCTTATATCAGACAAATTAGATTTTAAACCAAAGACTGTAATAAGAGATGAGGAAGGACACTATATCCTACTTAAAGGGTCTATCCAACAAGAAGATCTAACAATTGTAAATATCTATGCCCCTAACATGGGAGCAGCCAATTATATAATGACACACTGGACCAAATGGACTTCACAGACATATTCAGAACATTCCATCCCAAAGCAACGGAATACACATTCTTCTCTAGTGCCCATGGAACATTCTCCAGAATAGATCACATCCTAGGTCATAAATCAGGTCTCAACCAGTACCAGAAGATTGGGATCATCCCCTGCCTATTTTCAGACCACAATGCTTTGAAACTAGAACTCAATCACAAGAGGAAAGTCGGAAAGAACTCAAATACATGGAGGCTAAAGAGCATCCTACTGAAGAATGAATGGGTCAACCAGGAAATTAAAGAAGAATTAAAAAAATTCATGGAAACCAATGAAAATGAAAACACAATGGTTCAAAATCTTTGGGATACAGCAAAGGCAGTCCTAAGAGGAAAGTATATAGCAATACAAGCCTTTCTCAAGAAACAAGAAAGGTCTCAAGTACACAACCTAACCCTACACCTAAAGGAGCTGGAGAAAGAACAGCAAATAAAGCCTAAACCCAGCAGGAGAAGAGAAATAATAAAGATCAGAGCAGAAATCAATGAAATAGAAACCAAAAGAACAGTAGAACAGATCAACGAAACTAGGAGCTGGTTCTTTGAAAGAATTAACAAGATTGATAAGCCCCTGGCCAGACTTATCAAAAAGAAAAGAGAAATGACCCAAATCAACAAAATCATGAATGAAAGAGGAGAAATCACAACCAACACCAAAGAAATACAAACAATTATAAGAACATATTATGAGCAACTCTATGCCAGCAAATTAGATAACCTGGAAGTAATGGATGCATTCCTAGAGATGTATCAACTACCAAAACTGAACCAGGAAGAAATAGAACACCTGAACAGACCTATAACCACTAAGGAAATAGAAGCAGTCATCAAAAATCTCCCAAAACACAAAAGCCCAGGGCCAGATGGCTTCCCAGGGGAATTCTACCAAACATTTCAAGAAGAATTAATACCTATCCTTCTGAAACTGTTCCAAAAAATAGAAATGGAAGGAAAACTTCCAAACTCATTTTATGAGGCCAGCATTACCGTGATCCCAAAACCAGACAAAGACCCCATCAAAAAGGAGAATTACAGACCAATATCCCTGATGAACATGGATGCAAAAATTCTCACCAAAATACTAGCCAATAGGATCCAACAGTACATTAAAAGGATTATTCACCACGACCAAGTGGGATTTATCCCTGGGCTGCAAGGTTGGTTCAACATCCGCAAATCAATCAACGTGATACAATACATTAACAAAAGAAAGAACAAGAATCATATGATCCTCTCAATAGATGCAGAAAAAGCATTTGACAAAGTACAGCATCCTTTCTTGATCAAAACTCTTCAGAGTATAGGGATAGAGGGTACATACCTCAATATCATAAAAGCCATCTATGAAAAACCTACAGCGAATATCATTCTCAATGGGGAAAAACTGAGAGCTTTCCCCCTAAGGTCAGGAACGCGGCAGGGATGTCCACTATCACCACTGCTATTCAACATAGTATTGGAAGTCCTAGCCACAGCAATCAGACAACAAAAAGAAATCAAAGGCATCCAAATTGGCAAAGAAGAAGTCAAACTCTCACTCTTTGCAGATGATATGATACTTTATGTGGAAAATCCCAAAGACTCCACCCCAAAACTGCTAGAACTCATACAGGAATTCAGTAAAGTGGCAGGATATAAAATCAATGCACAGAAGTCAGTGGCATTCCTATACACCAACAACAAGTCAGAAGAAAGAGAAATTAAGGAGTCGATCCCATTTACAATTGCACCCAAAACCATAAGATACCTAGGAATAAATCTAACCAAAGAGGCAAAGGATCTGTACTCAGAAAACTATAAAATACTCATGAAAGAAATTGAGGAAGACACAAAGAAATGGAAAAACGTTCCATGCTCATGGATTGGAAGAACAAATATTGTGAAGATGTCAATGCTACCTAGAGCAATCTACACATTCAATGCAATCCCCATCAAAATACCATCCACTTTCTTCAAAGAAATGGAACAAATAATCCTAAAATTTGTATGGAACCAGAAAAGACCCCGCATAGCCAGAGGAATGTTGAAAAAGAAAAGCAAAGCTGGCGGCATCACAATTCCAGACTTCCAGCTCTACTACAAAGCTGTCATCATCAAGACAGTATGGTACTGGCTCAAAAACAGACACATAGATCAATGGAACAGAATAGAGAGCCCAGAAATGGACCCTCATCTATATGGTCAACTAATCTTTGACAAAGCAGGAAAGAATGTCCAATGGAAAAAAGACAGTCTCTTCAACAAATGGTGTTGGGAAAATTGGACAGCCACATGCAGAAGAATGAAACTGGACCATTTCCTTACACCACACACAAAAATAGACTCCAAATGGTTGAAAGACCTCAATGTGAGACAGGAGTCCATCAAAATCCTAAAGGAGAACACAGGCAGCAACCTCTTCGACCTCAGCCGCAGCAACTTCTTCCTAGAAACATCACCAAAGGCAAGGGAAGCAAGGGCAAAAATGAACTATTGGGACTTCATCAAGATAAAAAGCTTTTGCAAAGCAAAGGAAACAGTCAACAAAACCAAAAGACAACTGACAGAATGGGAGAAGATATTTGCAAATGACATATCAGATAAAGGGCTAGTATCCAAAATCTATAAAGAACTCATCAAACTCAACACCCAAAGAACAAAGAATCCAATCAAGAAATGGGCAGAAGACATGAACAGACATTTTTCCAAAGAAGACATCCAAATGGCCAACAGACACATGAAAATGTGTTCAATATCGCTCGGCATCAGGGAAATCCAAATCAAAACCTCAATGAGATACCACCTCACACCAGTCAGAATGGCTAAAATTAACAAGTCAGGAAATGACAGATGTTGGCGGGGATGCGGAGAAAGGGGAACCCTCCTCCACTGTTGGTGGGAATGCAAGCTGGTGCAGCCACTCTGGAAAACAGTATGGAGGTTCCTCAAAAAGTTGAAAATAGAGCTACCATAGGATCCAGCAATTGCACTACTGGGTATTTACCCCAAAGATACAAAAGTAGGGACCCAAAAGGCTACGTGCACCCCGATGTTTATAGCAGCAATGTCCACAATAGCCAAACTGTGGAAAGAGCCAAGATGTCCATCAACAGATGAATGGATAAAGAAGAGGTGGTATATATATACAATGGAATATTATGCAGCCATCAAAAGGAATAAGATCTTGCCATTTGCAACGACGTGGATGGAACTGGAGGGTATTATGCTGAGCGAAATAAGTCAAACAGAGAAAGACATGTATCATATGACCTCACTGATAGGAGGAATTCTTAATCTCAGGAAACAAACTGAGGGTTGCTGGAGTGGGGGGTGGGGTGGGAGGGATGGGGTGACTGGGTGATGGACACTGGGGAGGGTATGTGTTCTGGTAAGCGCTGTGAATTGTGCAAGACTGTTGAATCTCAGATCTGTACCTCTGAAACAAATAATGCAATATATGTTAAGAAAGAAAAAAAGAAGAAGAAGAATGTAGCAGGAGGGGAAGAATGAAGGGGGGGAAATCGGAGGGGGAGAAGAACCATGAGAGACGATGGACTCTGAAAAACAAACTGAGGGTTCTAGAGGGGAGGGGGTTGGGAGGATGGGTTAGCCTGGTGATGGGTATTGAGGAGGGCACGTTCTGCATGGAGCACTGGGTGTTATGCACAAACAATGAATCATGGAACACTATATCTAAAACTAATGATGTAATGTATGGGGATTAACATAACAATAAAAAAATTAAAAAAAAAATGTTATGAAACCAAAATTAGAAAATAAACCATATTATAGATATACTATATAATTTACATATTTTTATAACAGAATGACTTTCACTTTAAATTTATCTAAAAACCTTTTCAATGTTCGGGGCGTCTGGGTGGCTCAGTTGTTAAGCGTCTGCCTTCGGCTCAGGTCATGATCCCAGGGTCCTGGGATCAAGCCCCGCATTGGGCTCTCTGCTCAGCGGGAAGCCTGCTTCTCCCTCTCCACTCCCCCTGCCTTGTGTTCCTTCTCTCGCTGTGTCTCTCTGTCAAATAAATAAAATCTTAAAAAAAAAAACAAAAAAAACCAAAAACCTTTTCAATGTTCTACACTCTATATTCTGTATAAATGATCCAGTTGAGAAGACATACCTACTCTAAAGAAAATTTTAAATAAAAAAAATCAATTTCTTGTAAGGATTCATGTTGCTTTATAAAATTAAAAATCTTTATAATCTCTTGTAAATGATTTTTAAATGTCCTCACAAAATGACATATGGGCTTGCTGTTTTCAGATATTTCTATTAAGAAATGTATTGTAGAATTTTAGCTTCACCATTAAGGATTACTAGGCCTCTATATTTTAGTGAGTCCTAATTTTCCATAATTTATTTTTTAGGGAGTTCATATAATCTTAATACGTCTTCAAATACAGCTATTTCTTCACTAGAATGCAATCTTCAAAAAAATACATTTTTCTCTTCTAAAAGAAGAGTCATATGATCATCAGTATGCCAAACATGTATACAGCTATCAGAGTGGATGGGCTGGCCACTTGGAAAGGATGCCTCACTCAAATGGCTGGTTGGTGCTGGCTAATGGCGGGGTGCCATGCTTCTCCTCCACGTGATTCAAAGACTAATCAAATGGTGATTTTATATTATGATCAAGAACAGAAGTGAACTTAGTGAAGTCACTCTTACTCATCGTGTAAATAAAGTTATTGTCAATAAGTCTGAATAGATATGGGATTATTTAAGCAGAATTTAGTTGGCAAATATTTGTAAATACTTTTAACACACCAAACAGACTTCTGAATTTCAAATACCCAATGATTTCTTTTGCATTTTGTTAATGCTATTATTTGGTTTCTTAGGGAAACAAATGAAAGTTTCAAATAAGCATGCTCTATGAAACAGAGGCCATAATTTAATTTCACTGATAAGCACTGAAATAACATTTATTTCTAGAGTGGCAAAACACAAAATACAGATTTCTAAGTCTTGAATGGCAATATTCTGCAACGTTATAAGGCTATGGTGTCCTTCTCCACAAAAGCTAACAAACTTTTTCCCCCAGAAAACGTGTTCTTTTTCTAATTTAGAAACAAGATGATTGTGTTTTTCTTACTACAAAAAGATAAACACGTTTCAAAAATACACATTTCCCCAGAGAAAAAGAAAAAAGTAATACATTATAACGTAATACCGTAGCATCCAAGCAGCAGGTAAAGAATGAAGCTCTTCAAGACTCAATTTATTCTTTCATAAAGTGGGGATGGTAGCTCAACTTCAAAAGACTGTTACGAGGATTGAACGAGATAAGGTATGAAGAAAAAGCCTACTACTGGGTCAGAAATATAGTGGGCCCAAAATGAAAAGCAGCCTTATATTCAAATTTTAGATAGAATTTCTGACAAGATTTACTGATTTCCCTACATTCTGGATTATGTTTCCCTGAGACCTTCAGCAAGAAATGAATTAACTTATTATTACTATATCCCCCACCCCCCACAGCCACTTCTGAGTTACAAAGCAGTGGAAAGAGGATGATGTGAAATGGGATGGAAGGCTTCACACCGGACGAGGACAGGCGGAGCTCGTAACACTGGCACACTGAGGTAGAGGGCAGATGTTTGAGGGACATGTGTATGAGGTATTCCTAGGTAGCTCAGGTCAGATGCGTGCACTTTTCTGAACGTACCTCGTGTTTCTCACAGATGAAATTGCGTGAAGCAAATACAGAATTCACCATTATGATCAAATCATTCCCTTACACATCAACTGGAACAGATCTGCCTAAATGCTACACCGGAACAGACAGCAGGTTGCATTCTAACACCGCATCACCTAAATGCAGCTCTTACTAAGACAGAAAGGAAGACTAAAGACATTTATTATTATTATCCCACTATACCAGACTCAAGACTCTTGAATACATACAAGTTATATTGTTTCATGGGAAAAAAAGTGAACTTGACAAAGTTCACTGGCAAGATGAAGGGAGGGAAACTCAAACATGGAAAATCTGCTTTCAATCATGTCATATTTTATTATAAATAATACCCTATAAATAAATACTTGTCTTCCTTATATCAAAGATCTGGTCTTATTTAAAAAACAACAACAACAACAAAAACAGTTAATTTATGCAATTTATAGTTAGATTTGCATTATTTGAAAACCAGATTCACAGAAAAAGATAAGCAATTTTATCAAGAAAATTGAGATGCCCTGTTATCATCACAGTAAAAAAATAGGATATATACCTCAGATAATAATCAATTACTTCCTGGTGTGTAGATAAAGTATGTTTGTTAAACAGTAGTGACAAATAAAGTCTGCAAATTTTAAAGTTGTAATCAAGCAAACCAGCAAAATTTCTATCAACCAAAAGACATCCTATATATTTATTAAAAATGTAACTTACTCACAGAAACATTGGCCTTTAGAAATGAAGACCAGTAGACCATTCCCTTTATACTAGGTGGAATAAAATCCAAATTATCTATTATTCTGTTTCAAAGGCTCTTAGAAGAGGAAAACCAAAACTATCGCCTCTCTTGGTTAAGAACTATGTCTCATTTGAACCATGAGAGACAATGGACTCTGAGAAACAAACTGAGGGTTCTAGAGGGGAGGGGGGTGGGGGGATGGGTTAGCCTGGTGATGGGTATCAAAGAGGGCACGTTCTGCATGGAGCACTGGGTATTATGCACAATGAATCATGGAACACTACATCAAAAAAAAAAAAAAGAACTATGTCTCATAACTCTCAGGCAAGAAGTGCAAACATATCTCACTATATTAGAGTTTATAGACTTATAAAAGGAAAGGAAATAAAATCATCAGGGCACTTAGATGAAAACTCGGCAATTAGTAATAAAAACACTGAGTCAGTTCATTTCCATATACTTTTCTGTTCTTTTTGGTTACTGACAATTTCTATCTAGGTTGAGGGAAAGCAAACATATAAGAAAATCATTGAGGGTATGGTGGTCGTAGTTTTAAGCAAGTTACATTGTGTACCTGATATCCTCATCCATGAAACGGGGATAATTATAGCACCTACCTTGAAGGGTAGTATGGCACAAAGCCTAAAATTAAGGCTGAACATTTTGAGCTGCCTTGACATCTGATAAAATAAGGAGGATCTTAAATAGCCTAGCTACAAATTCCCATCCTCACGCTGTTCACGTGGATAAGGTCCCCAGACCAAACAACTCTCCTTACCACATGGACCAGGTACAATTCCTGCTTTTCCCCGAGTAGCAAGTTTCAATTCCCCACCAGTCCATGGAATTATTCAAACAAGCCAATCACAGATTCCCACAGGAACCAAGGGATCTCTCAACCTCTTGATATGACAAAGCCTCCCACCCACAGCCCTTGGTTGTTCACTCCTGAGTGCAACCTCCATGTGGCCCTGTGTGGTGTGCAGTGTTTTCTTTCCCTGGGGTGTGAGTATATAGAACAAACTGCTGATCTCCTCTGTCCAGTGTTGGGTATTGTGTGTCTGGCCATCCCCATGACCCAAAGTTGGGGATCTCTCCCTCACCAATGGGGTAAATAGGAAGCTATTAAAACAAGTAGTGAGAATAATTATATGAGTGAATACCTGCAAACTTCTTAAAACAGGGTCACATTATCAGCTACATATCTGCGATTATTAGAATTGGTCAACACTGAGTTCACAAAGCACAATGTAACTAGTCTAAATGTTTTAACGTTATCTAACAAGTTAAAGGAAAGATTTATAGAGTAGACTGGATTTATGAAACTATTAAAATGGGTTCACAGTAGTCCCTTAATTCAAAATTTTGCTCATCAAATGTCCCAGACAATTAAAAATGGAAAACAGAATTGGAAAATATGGCCACTTAAGTGAGAAACACTCGTTAACACAATAACTGGTTATGGGTAGTCTTTATTGAGTAGATGATCATTTTCAAGAATTAAAATTTAGACTGAAAAAATTATTAAATACATAGTCACCAAGACCACATCACTCTGCCTTGAAAATTAAAAAGGTATTTAATATTTAACTAGTCTTTTCCACACACTGTATTTAGATGATCGACATTTTATTCATGCTTTCACAATTGTTAAAGTAACAATCGATGAATATCTATAAAAAGCCAAAATAATATGTTTCCATTTGTACCTCCTTTCATAGTTACTTAGAAAATATATTTCACTCCAACCACATAGTAAGCTCTCTAAAACCTAGGTCACATTCTGTATGCCCTTTTATTCTTCAAAAATGCTGGCACGTAAATATTAATTAAGTAACTGTAAATTAAATTATTTCAGGGCACCTGGGTAGCTTAGTCAGTTAAGCCTCTGGCTCTCGACTTCAGTTCACATCATGATCTCAGGGTCCTGAGATGGAGTCCCGAGTCTGGCTCCTACTCAGCGGGGAGTCTGCATGAGATTCTCTCTCCCTCTGCCTTCCCCCTGCTGGTGCACGCTGTCTTGTTCTTGCTCTCTCTCTCAAATAAATAAATAAATAAACAAATCTTAAAACAAAATAAATTATTTCATAAAGTAACCATCTTTCCCTACCCTTAGGTCCTAATAAGTAACACCTCTAGATTAATATATAATGTTCAAATTAAATATTTGATAAATTCCTGGAATTTATACAAGAAGTCTTATCTATCATATAGTATAAAAGAAGAGTAATATAACAGCAGCTATCTTTTGAATTCAAAATTAAAGAGAAAAAACTAAATTTCTGTTTAAATATTAGTAAGTACAACAGGTTCCTAAAGAGAAATCCTGGAATGATGTATATGATAAGAGAAAGGAAACTGCTATCCAGATAGCTACAATACCTTCATTCATTTCCAGATTGTATACATCGATGTCTACACATTTGAGTCCTTATTAACCACCTACACACACATTATTATTCCCTTGGCAATTTACCCACAGCTACTATGGATATCTATTAAATCTATGAGCTTTTGTTTCTGTCTCAATGCGCCTTTAATTTACCATCTCATTTGGATTTGCTCTCTGCACTGAAATTATTTGTTCTACTTATTTCAAAACAGTAATAGCTCTTAAAATTTTTATGAAATACACATTTATTGTGGAAACAAACAAAAGACAATAACAGGAAGTAAATGATAAAAATAATTTCCAGCAATCCCATCATCTGGGTGTTGATATTACTAATTCTGGAGTCCATCCTTTTTTTTTCAATTAATTAATTTATTTTAGAGAGAGAGAGAGAGCAGGTATGAGTGGAGTGGGGTGGACAGAAAGAGAGGGAGAGAATCCCAAGCAGACTCCCCGCTGAGCATGGAGCCCAATGCAAGACCTGATCTCAGGACCACAAGATCAGGACCTGAACCGAAATCAAGAGTCAGATGCCCAACTGACTAAGCCACCCAGGTGCCCCTGGAGTCCACCCTTCTGTCTCTTTACCTTTTTAAAAATGAAAATGGATATGAAGTCATATCCTTTAAAAAAGAAACCCAGGCTTTTCCACCCAATAACCTATTACGGACAATACATTCACTATTCACTTCAATACATAGATCTAATCCCAACAGTAGTTCGGTATACCACTGTATTTATATCACATATTTGTTTGATTCCCTTATTAAGAGTAACCTCAGACTATTAAGCATTTACTGATGATACTTTAAAGGTAAGAGATGATTCAACTGGAAATGAACCCTTACTGGATAAGGCTTAGTTGAGAAGGAAATAAATATAGACAAGACAAAAGATTACAAATGATAACTTGGTTTTATTCTTTAGCCGGTACTAAACAGCACTCTCACAGACCTTGACGGAAGGAGAGGTGGCCCAACAGTGAGAACCAAAGTTTTGCCTCTTTGGTGGGTGTGGATGCAAGAAGGAACAAGGAAGGCGGGCAGGTTGCCAGCGGAGTCTCTTAAACAGAAGTGATCCGTAGACTCAAAATTATAGGAAGCAGTTAGGGGGAAAAAATAGGCATGAAGTGTTGCTTTTATTTTTAATCTTGTCATTGCTTCCAGTGTTCCCCAGAGAATTCTATTTAAATATAATCAGGAATGACCCATAATTTAGTATTTTTATTCTTGATGAGAATAAAATTACAACTAGAGCTAGGCAACCCCTTTTTCCTCAGGCAGGGGCCCTAATCCTAAACTTACATCGGAGCTGCTCAAGTTTTCCATTAATCTGAAGATAATAATTATCACTCGTTAATTAAGGGAGGGATTGTTGTATAGCATTTTGAAATGCTCAGATGAAAAGTGCTATGTAAAAAAAACATGTTATGCTAGCTTCATCAGACATGCAGTAACTGACAGGAAATATTCTCATACCTTACTTTTGCTGCACTGCTATTTTAGACCATGAAAATGCCTTTCTAAATTTCCTTTTTTATGAGTCTCAAAGTCAAAAGCTGACTGCCCATTGCCATGGAGACAGTTCTATTTAAGGTACTATATTAGTCCTTTCCTCACAGAAGGATAGAAAAGTGGTCAATAGAAAAGCATCACTCTCCATGGGTTAGAATTAAGTAATTACATATGCTTCTGGGGCAGCAAACACATAAATGGGAATTTAGGAGTGGGGGGCAATTTAATAGTTTGTTATTTTTCCCGAGAAAGATCAACACAGGTTAGATTTTACCACTAAGCTGGAGACAATAAGAGAAAAAAATCCCATTACCTCAAAATTATATGCAACCAAATAAGAAAATAAAATTATTTCTATTTACTATCCTAGAGGGAAGAGCAACTAGCTGAAACAATCTTTCCTTTCAAAGAGCAATTTTTTATCCTTTCGATTTATAGAAAGCCCACATGTAACAGACATTCCTTAAGTTTCCTTTGTGTTAATTTTCAGACTTCCTGATTTGGCTTTCTGACATCCCATTTGTAACTGAAGAGTAAGCTACTAGTTTACAGGAAAAAAGGAATATCCATAATTGACATGTATGTTTAAATTTGTCTAAAAGACTCGAAACAAAACAAAACAAACAAACAAAAACATACAATCTTTCAATCCTAAACCTGTCTTTAGGACAAATATTATCACTTCTTCTTCTGTTTAGGAAAATAAAAATGTCCAAGATAATCTTTTCCATGAAAGCTTAAAACATCAATCTTCTGTGAAATAAAAATAATTTAAGATGGTGAGACCTATCAAAGTCTATCAATGTTGGTGCTAAAACACTATTTTTATGTAAACAAGCAATTCCAAAAGATATTTTCATTCGATTTCAGTCATAAAATAGCTTCTAAAACCCAACTCTTTTTTCCCCTTAAGCTAAAGTTCAGAATCCAGCAACAATAAAATAAGACATTACATTTCTTAAGGTGAGAGCATGTCGTACCAGATGGTATCAAATCTATATATTTGTTTAAACAGGCAAAGAAATCTTTCTGATTCTAAAGCTGATACTACCTTTACTATCTATAAAGAGTAGGGATTTCATTGACTTAATTTGAAACAATTTCCTTTTTTACCATATTTCTCCAACAGTTGATGATGCATACTGGAAATGAAATGGACACACACAATTTTGATTTATAGAAGTATTTGGTTAATAACTGTAGACCAGTGGTTCTCAATCCTTAAGAATGCATCAGGATCACCTGGAGGGGTTGTTAAAATACAGATGGGCAGGCCTCACCTCCAAAATTTCTGATTCAGCAGAGCTGGGTCAGGGCCCCAAATAGTGCATTTCTAACAAACTCCCAGGTGATGCTGATGTTCCCGGTTCCAGGACCACACTTCAAGAACCATTGTCCTAGATTAAACAAGCTTATTAACTTACAGAATTGTTATTCCATTAATATATCACTTCAATCTTTCCCCAAAGGAAAATAAAACAATAACTTTAATCTCAGGGGTGGGGGTGGGGGAGGACAGTCAATCCTAGCAATCTGGAAAGGATATTAATTCAATCAAAACCAAGTTAATTCCTAAAACTTGCTATCCAGTGGTTAGGCAGCTGCTGGGGTTACAATGACATTCAGGAAAACAAATCCTTGACCAAGAGAAAATGGCTGTGTCTCCGGTGGATTCAACTGGCCTTGAAAAGCAACTATCTACTATAAACTTGTGCAGAGAAACTTAGTAATTGAATGTAAATTTTTCTTAGAAATAACTGTAAACCAATTATGCATTTACGTATGTGCCAGAAAAGGTATGTATCAAGTTTCTGGGAGTCCAATCTAGCTTTCCCACTGACATACGCTTTCATTTTAGAAATCCTTTATCTTGAATTGATTGATCTACAACTGACAGCATATTGCATTTTAGTTTTCAAGTGCTCTACAGCTCTGTCAAATAATTATCCATAAACACTAAAATGCATTAAAATGACTATAAAGATAGAATAAAAGGAAACAGCCTTTTATAATAACAATATACTCCTCTACTATTTTATGGGCATGAAATGCATACCTGTCACTGACAAAGTGATGGACAAGTTAGAAGTACCCGTGGACAAATTACTTCGTTCTCATGGCATCAAAGCACCTTTCATAAATGGCAACACTGTGGTTTATTAAAAGCTAAAACTGTTAAATGCATAGTCATGACAGGTTCAAACTTTAGTGGCATTCTAAAACAAAAGATGTAACACCTGGTAGCACATTGACAGTAGGATTCTAGTGAGTTTCTTACTCAGGTTTTAAAAAAAAATTCAACTGTTTCTATAAATATCTGAAGTTAAATGGAGTTATCATCAAGGTACTCATTAATTATCAATTCTTTCCATTTGCCATTGTGACAAACATGTTCTCTGCAATAGCTTTAACAAAGACCATTAGGAAAGGAAACAAAAGAAAAACGCATAGATGTACTTACTTTTAAAAGCTTACCATCAATTAAAAGTAAAGTATTTTCCATGACTAGCTGCTTTTACATCATAGGATTTTTTAAAACCAAGTGCATCGGGACGCCTGGGTGGCTCAGTCAGTTAAGCGTCTGCCTTCGGCTCAGGTCATGATCCCAGGGTCCTGGGATGGAGCCCCGCATCGGGCTCCCTGCTTGGCGGGAAGCCTGCTTCTCCCTCTCCCTCTGCCTGCAGCTCCCCCTGCTTGTGCTTGCTCTCTCTCTCCTCTCTCTCTGACAAATAAATAAATAAAGTCTTAAAAAAAAACAAAAAAACAAAAAAAACCAAGTGCATCAATCCTAAAATTTATGTGGAACCACAAAAGATCCTGAACAGCCAAAGCAATCTTGAGGAAAAGAGCAAAGATCACACTCCCTGATTTCATATATTACAAAGCTATAGTAATCAAAATAGTATAGTATTGGCATAAAAACAGATATATAGATCAATGGAACAGAATAGGGAGCCCAGAAATAAACCCAAGCATATGTGGTCAATTAATTTATGACAAAGGAGGCAAGAACATACAATGGGGAAGGACAATCTCTTCAGTAATTGGTGCTGGGAAAACTGGACAGCCACATACAAAAGAATGAAATTGGACCACTATCCTAGCCCATACACAAAAACTGACTCAAAATGGATTAAAGACTTGATGTAAAACCAGAAGCCATGTAACTCCTAGAAGAAAACAATGGCGGTAAGCTCCCTGGCATCATTCTTGGTGGTATTTTTTTTTTTTTCTTTTTAATCTGACTCCAAAGGCAAAGGCAACAAGAGCAAAAATAAACAAGTGGGACTATATCAAACTAAAAAGCTTCTGCACAGCAAAGGAAACCAAAATAAAAAGGCAACCTACTGAATGGGAGAAAATGTTTGCAAATCATTTATCTGAGAAGGGGTTAATACCAAAAGCATATAAAGAACTGTTACAATAACAAAAACCCCCAAACAATCCAATTTTAAAAATGAACAGAGGATCTAAATAGACTTTTTTCCAAAGACATCTAGATGGCCAATAGGCACATGAAAAGATACTCAACATCACTCATTATCAGGGAAACGCAAATCAAAACCGCAATGAGATATCACCTCACACCTGTCAGAATAGCTATCATCAAAAGGACAAGAAATAACAAGTATCGGTGAGGATGTGAAGAAAAGGGTTCCTTTTTGCATATTGCTGGTGGGAATGTAAATTGATACAGCTACTAGAGAGGACAGTATGGAGGCTCCTCAAAAAATTAAAAGTAGAACTATCACATGATCCAGCAATTCTAATTCTGGATATTTATCATAAGAGAACAAGACTAATCTAAAAAGATATATGCACCTCTATGTTCACTGCAGCATTATTTACAATAGCTAAGACAAGGACACAACCTAAATGCCCCTCAATGGATGAATGGACAAAAAAGATGTGGTATATATACACAATGGAATACCACTCAGCCATGAAAAGGACTGAAAAATTGTCATTTGCAACAAGGATAGACCTTGAGGGTATTATACTATGTGAAATAAGTCAGAGAAAGATAAATACTGTATGGTTTCAGTTACCTGTGGAAATCTAAAAAAATAAACACAAAAAACAAAATCAAGCTCATAGATACAGAGAATAGATTGGTGGAGAGAGGAGATACAGAGAAGAAGGTCAAGGGGTGGGCAAAATTGGTGAAGGGGATCAAGAGGCACAAATATCCAGCTATAAAATAAATAAGTAGTGGGGGTGTAATCTACAGCATGGTGACTACAGTCAATGATATAGCAAAATTGAAAGTTGCTAAGAAAGTAAATCTTAAACGTGCTCATCACAAGGAAAAAAATGTCATAACTTCGTATGGTGACAGGTGGTGACTAGACTTATTGTGGTGATCGTTTTGCAATGTATACAAATGTCTAATCATTATGCTGTACACCTGAAACTAATATAATGTATATCAATTACACTTAAAAAACAAAACAAAACCAAGAGCATCTGATTAGTGATTACCTCATAATATAAAAGAGAACAAGATAAGCATAATCATCCATATCAATACTTGGGTTATGTACATTTAATTCTCCCATATATAATCATAACAATATGCAACCATAACAAGGGTTGGTCAAAAGAACTCCCTACGAGATCTAGTATGAAGCACACAATATTAAAATGCATAGCTGTTTGTCAATCTTCACTTCAGTGCAAATTCTGATTGACTGAATAGGGTCTGAATCTTGCCCTTTGTACTGGCTGTGTCATTGCTCTGGACATCATCAGACCTCAACCATGGAAGACATCATATACTGATACTTTTACAAAGGTGCAACCCTGGTAAATGGTGCCATCTTATATTCACTGACTCAATACTTGGTGTGAAATGTTTAAAGCTCTTCGTCTTAAAAAGTATCCTGAATAATTAATGATTTTCCATTTTTGAATTATTGACAGCCATCGCTTCTGCTCACCAGAGGGGTTGGTTTCCCCTGAATTACCCTCCCCTCACACACACTCACTCAACAACTCAAAGACAATATAAATGACAGAGCTCTGAAATCCTAACATGGGGACTCTGACCAGCACACAGAATACATTCAGAAGCTTAAGTATCTAGTTTTGCACTATGGCCTAACAATCCAAACCATTCACGTAAGTTAGGTTTTGCAAAACTCTCAAAATGTAACTGTAATTAAAATGTAAGGCTGCGTAATATATAATGGTTCTTCTATTAAAAATCAAACAAGGTATGACGAGGTGTTACTTCAAAAGAGGTAAAAAAACATTCTGTGTTCATAAGCGCTTAATGTCAAATGTGCTTTCAAGGATATTTAGTATCAACATGTTTTTAAAAGTTTTACTTTGGATATATCCAAATTATGTTATCTATCCAGGTCCTAAATAGGTCAGTCTATTTTTTTTTTAATTTTTAGATTATTTATTTATTTGTCAGACAGAAAGAGAGAGAGAGCACAAGCAGGGGGAACGGCAGGCAGAGGGAGAAGCAGACTCCCCGCTGAGCAAGGAGCCTGATGTGGGGCTCGATCCCAGGACCCTGGGATCATGACCTGAGCTGAAGGCAGGCGCTTAACCGACTGAGCCACCCAGATGTCCCTAGACAGGTCATTCTAATTAGGTGTTTTTACAAATGCGGTGTTTATCAATAGTCAGCTTTGGATTAATTTTGTACACCAATGAAAGTACAGTTAGAATGATATAGGAATTTTTTTTTTTTAAGTAGGTACTATACTATATTATCTGTACATTAGTAATGAGCAGGCATAATTCAGAAAGGTCAACTAACCTCGGCCTCTGATGCCGAATTCCTTGCACTGTCCTCTCTACCAGGAGGTCAGCTAACTAGACTGCTGGCTACATCCAGCCTGCTGTCTCCTTTTTTACTGCCTGGGTTTTATATTTTTAAATAATTGAAAAAAATCCAAAAGCATATTCATGACATGTGAAAATAATATACAATTAGAACTACAGTGTCCATGAACCAAGTTTTATCAGAACAAAGCCACATCCATTCCTAAGCGTTCTTTTATGCAAGAGACCTACTTAGTATTTAGTGCCCTTAAAAATGAGGGAAAATATATGGTTAGGGAAGTAAGAATGTAAAAACAATTCTCTTTTCTGATAAAAATATATACACTGCCGGGGCACCTGGGTGGCTCAGTCAGTTAAGCGGCTGCCTTCAGCTCAGGTCATGGTCCCAGGGTCCTGGGATCGAGCCCCGCATCAGGCTCCCTGCTCGGCAGGAACCCTGCTTCTCCCTCTCCCACTCCCCCTGCTTGTGTTCCCTCTCTTGCTGTGTCTCTCTCTGTCAGATAAATAAATAAAATATTTAAAAAAAATATATATATATATATACACTGCCATTTTATGCTTATTCTATATGAGTTGTCTACCGCTGGTTTCGCCATCCAAGGACAGAGTTGAGTGGTTGTCACACTGATAACTACTTAGGCTTGCAAACCTAAATTATTCACTATCTAGTCCTTTGCAGAAAAAATTTGCCAAACACTATTCTATACCATCTGTCAAATGAGGGGCATAATCTTGAAGTTCTCTTTATGAGATCCAGATGTAGGTTGTAACTCACCACCCAGCTTAGGCCAAGAACCCTGATGTCCTCACTGCCTGTGTTTTGAGTACCCAACAGGTAGGAGCATTTGAGGTTTGCTGAAAGAATATATAAAAGAATGACAGATATTCATACAGTATGTGAGTAGTTTATAAATGTTAACAGCCTCTACATTTCTTGCCTGTTTAAGAGTATGAAGGCCACGAAGGAGTAGTAACATTGGGATATAGAATAAGCATAAAATGGCAACGTATATATTTTTACCAAAAAAGAGAATTGTTTCTACATTCTTATTTGCGTAAACATGCATTTTCCCCCCATTTTTAAGGGCACTAAATACGAGGTAGGTCTCTTGCATAAAAGAACACTTACGAATTCATGCTAGTCTTGGGTATTCAACAATGCACTTTGCCTAAAGAATATTAAAACCTAGACCTTGTGGTTATCTTAATAGCTACCCGATATAAAACAATAGCTTACAAGATTATTATCTAGATAGGCCATACTCTATTAAAAAAATAAACTACAACACAAATAGATATTCTGCACCCCACCTGAGAATTCACTAATTTCAGCAAATATATTATACAAAAAGGTTTATATAAAAGAATTTGAATATTACTTGGGGCTTAGTGCTGAGGTACCTTTAGCTTAGGTGATTTTTGTTTTAAGCCCTTTTTGGTGGAGTAAATTTGCTGGGTGTGTTTTCCTTTATTAATTTATACCAAAAAAATTAAGATACACAAGTTAAATCCCTAATTTCATATAAAAAGGAAACTTTCTGAGGAATTAAAATTGTTTTTTTTTTTTTTCATTTATATTACCTTAAAGACAAAATGGAAAGTAAAAACTATCCCACCCAGCTTAAAATGCACCGTGCTGGGCCAGAGCCTCAGTAAGTAAGTACAAAGCACACAAGGATAAGCCAGCTTGATGATGCTGGACCCTTGGTTATCCCAACACCTCACTATCACCCAATTTTTAACCCGTTCTTCATTTCAACTGTTTACTTGAATACTGGATAGAACTGCAGTCACGGAATTTTCCTATTAGAGACAATAACCAAACATAGTCTCAGAGTGAACATATTACAAAATATTTTTTGTCAAAATTATTTACCCTTTTTAGTGTCAAGTATGCAAGTTAGGAGAGCCCTCCAGTGAAGCAGTTACTTAGATTTCAGAATGTAATTTCCCCTGGAGACAATGTTATTATACCTACTGGTTAGGTTTCCAAGCTAATCAGTAAATGCCTATTGAATATAACCGTACTTAATTAATAGTACTTAACTAGATATCTTACTGTGTTTCTACGGAAAGACTCTCAAGAGGTCTAATTTACAAATAGCAGAACCACATCCTCAAACTCCTCTCCTCAACATAAACCCTTTGTAACACCAGTAAGCCCTCTGTAAGTCTCCTGTAGATGTCACAGACAAAATGTAGGTAGGGGGAGGCCAGGGGCTGGACACCATCCCAGGATCTGGGCTTCCTTTTAGCATCATTTTTGCCTTACCACAGAAAGCCAAAATGAATGGTGGAAATGAGCATTCATGTTAGATCTTCATAAATCTTTTTTACTGTAAAATATTACTAAAAATTGAGGACATTTCTTAGAGGTCCTATTCAAGAAACAAAACACTTAAACTCAATGTTTCTAGACATAATCTTCTGTCAAGATATGTCAGCACTATTGAATGAATCAACGTTACTGAACTAATAAATGACTGATTGGCAAAAGAAATAGGTCAAAGTTTGCTGGAAAATTAGGAAAAATATATCCTGGGATTAAGAAGAATGATCACATAACAACAGACATAGATAAAAGAGCTAACTAGATAGGTCAAAACTGTCAATGAGAACCTCAATTTGGTTTTCAATTGATTTAATCTTTAAAGAAATTTGCATTTCTAATACAAAAATAAAGTAGAAAATATCTGAATTTGAAATTCCTCTTATTAATCTCTTGAGTAATCAAGTCCTATTAAGTTTCACTAATTTCATATTTTGTAAAAGTTGTTCCATAAAGAAAACATGGAATGTAAGGAAATTCAGTGTTTCTATCTGTATAAGGAGCCAGGCTTTGGAGTTAGACCTGGTTTCAAATCCTGAGTCTGCCACCTATTGGTACTATGACCTTAAACAACTAACTAAAGCTCTCTGAGCCCTAATCTCTTCATCCATAAAATGTAGTAATTCTTTATAGTTTCATTGTGATGATTAAATGTGATACATATGCAGGGCTTAAATATTTAGCAGTCTGGCACATTAGGTGGTATTCAAAAGAAGCTAGTATCGTTACTGGTATTATAAAATGCACTTCAAAACCAAGAGTTATGATCTCAGGTAATTACAATCATCTTCCACAAAATCCAGCTTTAGCCAGCCATGAGGTTAATTTCAGCCTTCTCAATATTCAGCCTATATCTATAACTGGAAAGAGAGATTTCATTTCTTCCAGCAACTAGTTTCACCTTTGCAATAGAAGGAGATGTAAAAATATGTACCTAGAAATGAGAACATATACCTCCATTACAAGTAGTTGTTAATTAGTAGAAAAAGTAAGTCTCACTCAAATGTATATTTTATACTATTAAGAAATCTCTGGTGCAAGAAATAATATGGCCTTAAATCAGCCATTTTTATACTTGGTCATACTTACTCATATATGATATGTTCAACACATTCTTCATGAAATGTAAGGTAAAATGCCTGTTACTCCTTAGTGGAAGCGTTGAGCAACAAAATGCAAGGTTATTCCAACCCACCATTAAATATCCCATGATATTCATGTGTCCCTCAGGGGGCAGTCAATATTCTGGCCCGTGGACCAAAAAGTGACTCACTTCTGGGTGGATCTAAAAAAGTAAAGGATAACTAAGGGGCAGTCTGGGCCCAGGAACAGTTCTCTGGTTCAGTTACCAAGGGAGTGCCTGCTGGCCAAGGGGATCGCAGCTGGCTTGGGAGATTTCCAAAATAAAGGACCTGGGGGAAGTGGAAGAGAGAAAGGCTTAGCCAGAATATGTGAAAAGAACCTTAGGAGGGGGCCTATGGAGAATCTTGGAAGTTTGAAGGTATGTCTTTAGTACTCCAAAACTACCATCCCTTACAGAACACTAGCACATTCCAGGAGGTAGAGCATATGTCCTATCAAAGCAATGGCCATTTTACATTTCTGAGGACCAATAGCTAGCTAAGGCCAGTGTCCTGACCCTCTTAGTGAAATGACATTCTTGCTCCCTATCAGAACTCCCTCCAAAACGGAGCATATTTCACTGAAACATTCCCATGGCCAAAAAGATGGCAGTCATCTGTCACTGAACTTCTCAAAGTGTTCCTTATAAAGAACAAAATATGACTGTAAAGAACAGACATATCAGACAAATATCAGACCTATTTTGGAAAATGAGAGAAGTTTTCATTTTATCAGATTATATTGTATCCAATACAAGTATACTGCCAATATCTATAAGAGCAATAGATTTTTAAATCAGAATTCTAATTTTGCTAAAAATAAACTTTCTATTAACCAGATCCCAAATAAGAGGAAACCTAGTAGGGGAAAAATATATGCAAATAATTGTTAATTATAATTTAATGTGCTAAGTGTGATAAATGCAGTATATTTGGGCAGAGCAGCAGTCCTGAGATAGGGAGAAGGAAAATGGTTTAAAGATTAGGAAACACTTTTGAGATATCACAACTTTTGAAAGACAAATAGGAATTCTACATGTTAACTGTAGATTTAGATGGTATAGGATATAGATTTTTGAATAGTTTATACTGCATCTACTTATACGTTTAAGGTAACTGTTGTAGACACATCACTAATCATCACTAATCATTTTGGCTTTGCCATGTAATTACTGTATATGGTGAAACCCACCCCCTCCCCCATCCCTGCCCCCCACCACAGTGGTATCTTAGGATAGTCTAGATACTGGTAGTCATTTATAGGTCTCACCAGATCTAATCAAATAAACAGACCACATTGAACTTCAGGTAGTTGTCTGTCGTAGTTTGTGTGGACAGAGTAACCGCACCCCCTACACACAAAATAGAAAATGCCCTCTGTCTTTGAGGACTGCAGTATTTAGGGACTCCTTCATTCATAGGACATTCAGAGCTGTCCTATCTCACGTCAACAGTGGTGGTTTTCTTTTTCTTTATTCTAACAATGGTTGTTATCAGCAGTCTACAGTGATACTTCTCTCGGATTCTTTCTTGTCTCTTCTTCTTCTGTTGCTTCTCCCACATGTCTCCGCTTTCAAGAAAAAAGGCTAATCTGGCTACTCAGAGCCTTTCCTTTTCAGCCAAGAACCAACCAATTGGAGCACAATAGACATAATCTTTGGATCTGACCATTCTTCATTGCATAGTACTTAGGAGAATATTCCCTCGGAGCCAGAGAGATGTGTTTTTCCCCTCCTTGGTTTCTACCAGGTAAGGGGATGCTCACAAAAAGTAAAGATCATTTCTAGTTAGCCTAACTCTTAATGTGATAGCAGAGAAGCTTCTAGGATGTCACTGAAAAGGTGCTAGGCAGCACCTGCAAGTGATCCTCATACAGAATAGAGGTGACTGGGTTGGCCTTATCTACATTTTCTTTGAGTGGTGCTTGCCTTTTGTTTTCCCCATAGACTCCTGAGAATTACATTTATATGTACCATACATTTATATGAACTCTGGCTCAACAGTTCTTAAATGTTCTGGTTTTGGAACTCCTTCACACCCTTAAAAATTACGGAGGAACCCGAAGAGCTTTTGTTTCTGTATGGGTTATAGCTGTCAATATTTACTGTATTAGAAATTAAAACTGAGAAAATGTTAAATGTTAATTCACTTAAAATAATAAACCATTACATGTTAACATAAGGCACATATTTTTATGAAAATAACTTTATTTTCCAAAACAAAAAAAGTGAGCAGAGTGACATTTACGTTTTGCAAATCTCTTTAGTGTCTGTTTAATAGAAGACAGCTGAATTTCATATCTGATTCTGTATTCAATCTGTTGCAATGTTTTGATTGAAGTATGTGAGGAAAATCTGGCCTCATACACATAAGTTGGGAAATGAAAGAGTTAATTGTGAATATTCTTCTTTGATAGCACACCAAAACTCCACAAGCAGAGCTTCCTAATGGTTCCTTACAATGTGGAATCTGAAACCCTATCAGGAAACTGAACTTTCTGTACCCTACTATATTAAAATCTATTTGCCCAGTTTGCACTTTTAATGGATCTTTTACCCATGCAGGATTTTGATAAACACTTGCTCAAAAATGAGACAAGCGATCCTGTAAATTGAAGGACCACTGACAACATTCATTGCCAGTAGGAGAAAGAATGGTCAGACGGAGAGCTTTGGGGACCTACAGCCGTTCATAGTTGCTGAAGTTGGAAATGAGGATATTTTCCCTGGCAGCTTCAATACTGCAGGGGACCATAAGAATACAGTTTTATTATAGAGGCAGTCCTAAGAATTAAATGGACTTTTTACTAGTTGTATGATAGAGGTCAGGGCACTTAAATTTTCTGTGAGAATCAACTGAGATAATGTGAAAACACCCTAAAAACTGTGAAAGTCTAGACAAACTTAAGTTATAACCCAATACTTTCAAAAGGGAAGAAAGGGACAGAGATGGGGAGAAAAGATTAAGACACTTTTACTCCCATAACTCTTCTCCTAAATCAGAAGTATTAATTTTTTGCTTTGCCCTAGATTTCCCCAACTTCTATTAAATATAGTCATCTTAGTCTTTTCAAACTAAATACTAATTTCCCTCATCTGCTGAAGTGTTGAAAAGGCAATTTCATTTTATTTAATTATTGGGAAAAATGAAAGCAATGCACTGGATTACTACATAAGAGGGGGAGGAGTAGGTATAAATAGAAATATGCAAATCAAAAATCAGTATGTTGATCATTCTAACCAAAGCATAGTATCTTTACCTCTCATTTACAGACAATAACTAAAAAGGAAAGAAAAGTGAAGACTAACCAAATTACTCAGTATGTACTGAAATATATTGCTACAACTCACAAAGAACTACAGTAACCTGGGAAAATAAATAGGCTCATGTTTTTCTCATATTTATAAGTTATACTTTATGGTTTACAAAGCACTTTAACACACATCACCTCTCTCGAGCTATGCAGCAACCTCTAAGTCAAACAGAAATTATCTACATTTTACAGAGAAAACTAGGCTTCAAGGAAATTAACTAATTTGCCTCAAATTAAAAGACCTACCCGAGACCTACCAAATTAAAAGGCCTATCAGAGACCATGAGCACATCTAGTGGCTTCCAGCATCACTACATTAGCAGTTACGTTTTGGCAGTTTACTTATTTGGTCGTGGGAAGGTGGGAGAAGCAACAGAATCCATTTTACAAATGAAATTTTAGTTGGACCCGAACTATGCAACATATAAAAATACAAAACAATGATTTTAATGTGTTTTAGCTATAAAGTAACAATTACTGTTAACAATAAGTTTGTTAACAAATAATAATATAACAGTAGAAATATAACATGAGTACATACGTGTGGAATTTTTTTTTTGAAGGCCAAAGCCTTCATAATCAATGACCATCTTTCTTATCAATATCATATTAACAAAAAAGTTCAAATACATGTACGAAGGTAGCAGAACAAGTTTTAATTCACGGCCTGCACAAGAATAATCCTGTAACAAAAGATAACTTTTAAAACAATCTGTTAAAATTTGATAAAAATTTTAAGTAGCTGTGTTTTTGTTATAACTTAAGAATAATTTTAATTGTACTTAAAAATGTAATCCAACTCATGCATTTAACACTGAAGCATCTTAGGGCTCCCTAAAAAGCAGTTTGAAAACCTTTGTATAATTGTTTGCTATCATAAATTCATTGCTTGATCTCTGCCTAGTTCACTTAAGATAAAGTAAGTAAAAAACCGGTTTTGACAATCAAAAAAATACATATAAGAAACCTAATTAGGAGTATAGCTATGGAAATCAGTCAACGCAATTACATCCTATTGGTTGAACCTTATAAAACTGCTATTAATTGACAACTTTAATTATAAAAGTGAGGCTCATATGGTTCAATTTAATATTTCCTATTTTATTTTTGCAGTCTTTTCACTTAAAAACGCACCAAAAAGTTGCCAAAATAAGTGATTATATAAACAAAGTGGAAAGATAAAATACCAACAAAGATCTATCACTACTAGAACTACCTAAACACATTAAGAATTTTTAAATGTTAAATGTTCTAACTTACAGTGCAGTTTTATTCACTTCAGTAGGACTGGCTGCTCCATACTCAAAGAATATTGCAATATGCCCCTTTTCATTCATCAGAAGATAAGTGGACTAATAGTTACCTACCTTTCTTAATGCAGTTTGGTACTCCACTTTGAAATTTATCTAGTTGTCACAGGAATTTCTTCAAGTAACATGCATTTTACTTCAAAACTCATTAACTTTTCCAAAGTAAGTGGAAGCATTTCCTCTTTTATTAAAAACTTTATTGATTTATTTCATTGATAACGGAACAAGTTAGGAGTTATAGATGTGAAGATAGTTTTTGTTTGTTCATTCATTTGTTTCCCTGTATGGGAAATATATTCTTTTTACTAACCTAGGATACCAAATTAGGTATATTCAATATTTTAAGAAGTCCTTCTATTTTAAAAGACACTGAATCAAAATTGTAAAGGCACGTCTAATAATGAATGTGACTCTCATACAATACATAACTCAATTTTCAGACATTGGGTTAAACCAAGTTATTTCATTTGAAGGTGAATCCAGTTCCTTTTGAAGATCCCCCCCCGCCCCAAATTTAACACATTGCAACAAATTAAGCTACTTAAAGAAAAAGCCTTCATGCCACATAAAAGGTGACTCCTTCCCCATCATTAATGAGGACTGTAACAGCAAAGAGTAATTCACACTGGGTGTGCATGCGTTTCATTCTTCATTATGAACTGAACTAAAATTCAAAATGCTATGACTCACTTGGTTCTTACTGAACACTTTATTAAGTGGAAAACACAAGATAAATTCAAAGAATCACATTTTCAGAGTTACAGATGAATTTTAAAGTTATATACTTTCTATCAAAAAGAAAATCATCTTTATTAGAAATACACTCTTACATGCTATTTTTAGAATGATGAAGAATTTAAAATGCTAAACACTTGATATCTTTTAAAAGCACTTAAGAATAGCACTCTTTAAAAGCTACAAATGTTGCCAAGTCATGTCATAACTGGCTCAAACAAGCCCATTTCCATCTAAAGTTATTTCATGCTACTGCATGAATCAATATTAAATACCTTGGAGTTACTAAAAACTGGAATATTGGCAGAGGTACATAGCAATTACAAAATATGAAAATGGTGAATTTCCATTTTCCATATACCTCTTTCTTTTAAGAATGACTAGAAAAGAAGATGTTCTTTCTAGGTAAATAGAAATAGTTTCTTAAAAGCTAAGAGAAAGATATAAAGAATGCCAGCAAACAGTGATGGATCCATAGCCATGGTTCTCTTAAAAGAAAAACTAGATTTTGAAGCCTAGTATCACCTCCAAACATCTTATTAGCCTACCAAATGGCCAGAGCCATTAAAAAAAAAAAAAAGTCAGTCAATATAGTTCTTTTGTTCCTTATTCAATTAAAACAACAAAACAACAACAACAAACAACTAGCTGTTATTTTAACCAGGCTTGAGTTTAATCAAATGTGTCTCAAGCAACAATTTTTTTCATGTTAAAGACATAACTTACCACTTTTGAAGTCAGGAAATAATAATAATAATTTTTTTAAAAGCTAGGTTCGATGACATCTGACCCTGAAGTGAAAGAGTTAACATTCAACTAAGCTGATCTGCACTTCTGATCCATTACATTTCTCACAAGCTGCCCTACAATGAGCTGAGCAAGTATCAACTGTAATTTGATCCCAGAGTTTATGGAAAAAAATAACTGCACATACTCAACATGCACATTTAATAAAAATCTGTTTCAAGAGAAACATATCCACTAAACACAATTTAAGGCACATTTAACTGTTCGATTAACTTCAAATCTGCAATCCCTTTTCTTTCTTCATGCTCTCAAATAAAATAGTGGGGGGGAAAAAGCAGCAGCCCTACTGCAGGGGAAAGAGGCTTGAAAAACAACTTTGATTGGCACTTGGCCTGACCCACAGAGGAAGAAAAACAGTTTTTGGACAAAGAGCGCAAATATTTGAGCTTGCTGACTTACATGCTTTCTTTCTATTTTTAATATATAAATAACAATCCCAATTGCACTGTATTTAGAGAAATTGACTAAAAACGGAGCCGTATTCATCTTAAGTCTTCCAGTCCCGATGCATTTGCACAGCTCAGCAATTTTAATTCATTTGTACTGGCCAAACAGAAGCACCTCAACTACTGTTTCCACTTAATGAAATGTAAAAATGCAGTTTGAAGGAAAAGAAACTGATTATAATATTACCCAGTGGAGGCTGTTAAAGTCTGATTAAAAGCTTTTCTCGGTCTAAAGCGACATCTTTTCATTCCCCTCCCCCACCCCTTAACGGAGTGATTAAGCCAAGTAAGCTAAACAATTCTGGAGTAAACTTTCTATCAGTCACTCGGGGAAGCAATAAGCTGATTGTACGTCTGATTTTTCTGGACCTGCACGGGGCGGGGGGGTGCTGAGGAGTAATAACCCACGTCCACCTCCGTCTCCTCCTCCCCCAACCCCAGAGGAACTGTAAGGTCGAATAGCATTTCCCATGGGCATAAAGTTCAAGCTGCTTTCCCAGTTCCTTTCAAGACTGAACTATAGACACAAGACTGCCGTCAAAAGAATGTAAAAAGGGGTGTTAAGGGAGAGCGCGCAAAGAAGGCAGAAGCGACCGAATAAACAAAAACAACCCCCGCCAAGAGTTAGCCACACAGCAAAGAGGGAGCCAGGTTCCTGAAGACCAGACCAGGCTGTTCAGATTTCGCACCGACCTCCATCCACAGGACCGGGAGGAGGATCGAGCCGGTCGCTCCCTCCTTCCGCCCGCGGAGCAGGCCGGAGGTGGTAAGGCAGGGAGGTGAGCCGAAAAACAGACTACTGGCAGCAAAAAGAAAATCGGAAAAAAAAAAAATCCCCAACCCCTCGGGACTAGCATCTGTCCCGGCGGAGATAAAAAGCAGCAGTGCAAACCTCCACCCTCAACCCACGCCCCCTTCCTTCGGTCTCGGCGTGGGGAAGGTGCCCCGGGATCCCTTTGAGCCTCGCCCCAACAGTGCGCCCCGGGGCCGAGCAGCCCGAGCCCCGCCGGCAGGAAGCGCCCCTCTCGGGCTGGACCCCAGGCCGAGCCCGTACCTTCCGCAGCACTTTCCGGCAGTTGGTACAGAGCAGGTAGTTGGCGGCGGCCGACGGGCTGCTGCCGCCCCGGTTCATCTTGGCTGCGGGCGCCGAGGGCGAAGACGGACGGCGGGGCCCGGGCCGGGTATCACTGCGGCCGCCCGCGCCGCTGCGGGGCCGGACCGTCCCCCTGCCGCCGGCCGCGCTTCAGCCTCAGCCTCCCCCGGGCGGGATGTCGGGATGGGAGGCGATGGCCCGGAGAGCGAGCGGCGCTGCCCCAGGCGACCACCGCGGCGGCTGCCGAAGCGCCGGCGGAGACGGCGGCGGCTGCTCCTCACCGGCCCGTTGTTCCTCCCGCCCCCATCCTCCAGACCCCCGCCCCCGCCAGGCTAGGACGAGCAGCCGCCACCGCTACCGCCGCCTCCGCCGCCGCCGCAGCGCCTCAGTGCGGCCCCGCCCCCGCCTCCCCACCACCTTCACCACCTCCACGCTCCGGTACCGCCCCCTCCCGCCATTCGGACAGCCCCGGCCACGCCCCTGGGCCGCTAGCCCGCAGCCAATGAGCAGCCAGAGCCCGGTTGGGAGCTGCGCAGGCCAATCACAGAGGCCGAGGACGCCTTGAATCTCCGGGCAAGTTAAGTTTATCTCCGAGGCTCGGAACTGGAGAGAGATGGCGGGTTAGTTAGGTAGTGTGGGGTGGAAGGGAATACAGTTTGTGCTGCTCCGCCAATAGGAGGAAGAGGGTGTGTCGTATGCAAATTATCCCTGGAAGCCCAGCCCCTCCCCGAAGACAAGCCACGCCCCCTTCTCTAGGTCCCTGCAAAAATGGTAAGGAGAGTGAGATAAAAAAACTGGGAGCTAGAGCCTCGCTAGAGGGTCTAAAACTGAGCTAAATATTTCCTGGTTTCTTGAGAAAGGTTGGGGACGGGAGAGGGGCGGTAGCTAAAACGTTCACACTCTCAGGGCAGTGATTAGGCTTTCTCTCAGCCAGAATCTTAGCTTAGCTGTAAAGAAGACTGCAGTCACGTAGTACTTGGCAACCAGGGATCTCAAAGAACTTTATGCATCATTTATCTTGAGCCTTGTTTTGCAAAAGACCAATTACCTGAGGCTTGGGCGGGGGGTGGGGGTAGACGTTTGAGATATATTTACACCCTTAATCGAGTTGGCGGGGGGGGGGGGGGGGAGACACAAAACCTCTGGTTTAGCGGTTTCCTCCTCCATCTGAAGCACCTTCTCGCAGTCCTTTCCGCAATGAAAGTTCCTTTATTTATCCAGCACGAAAGGGCCAAAGAGACAGGTTTATCCTCTCACCCAACGATCCTTTTCTGAGACTGTTCATCAGAAACATGGAGAACACAGAGCCTTGCTCGGGAAGGACTGTTCAGAGAACAAATCGTCTGTAAACTATTGGGCAGGACTTGCCTCTTCCAAAGCTAAAAATGGTGAGTCAGGATTTTGGCGTCCACGCTCTAGCGAGAGAGGGCACATGAAACTGGGGAAAGCTCTGGCTGGCAGAGTGTGGGGGGACCGGCGAAAGGGGGAGCCAGGTCTCTCGAGGAGGCCAGCAACGCGCGTGCGGGTCCAATGCGGGTTCCCGACGCGAGACGCCCGGAAACCTGGTCCCCAGTGAGAACAAAGGCAGGCACCGAGCGAGAACCTGATTGGTGCCGGGTCCCCACCGGTGTCCTCCTGGCCCCGGAGACAACTTGCTTCGCCCACTGGCGCGGAGCTCCGTGCTCACTGGAGCCCCAGCTCCCCACCCGGCCTTGGCTGTGACCACACAGGACTGTGCGTTATGACATCACCTGTTTTCGCTCTTTAGAACACGATCTGTATTCTCAGCTTCTCCTTTTTTTAAAGGTCTCTAGTGGACCGGGATTTGTGCAGGCCTGCAGTTCGCAGAATGAATCTGGAGATGATGTAAAAGAACGGTTTCGCTGGTTTGCATTTCTTTCTTTTCTTTTTAATTAAAACACACACACACACGCATACACACACACACACACAAACAAACAAAAAAACCCTGGTTTCCTTAGGGATTCAGTGTGGTGTTGTAATGCAAAATCAGAAAGGTACACTTGGAGGTGCTAGCAAGTTTAGCATATCAAAGCTGTTAGACCAAATTGTGTGGTTAAAACTGTCAATCTCATTTTTCAACAGCTGCCTCCTCTGTCCCTTTTAGAGACCAACACATATACACCAAGTCTACACAAGGAACAAAGGAAGTGGAAATCTGCCAGTGTCAGGTTTAAATAGATTAAAATTGACTGGAAAACCCCTGAAGGGTCTGAGTTATGTGGTTGGGTAAACGTGTTGATCCATTTAACTAGTGATAGCTAAAGGTCACTTGCTGTTGTAGACATATATAACCTAGAATAGCAGTGGTGTGGGGAAGGTGCTTAACAATCAGTTAGAAACTGTAAAAGCAAGAAAATTAGGTAAGGAGAGAAATCACCACCTGCTCTTCGATGCAGAGAACCAAGAAATCCAGGGAGAAAGTTAGCAAGGCACAGTTTTCCTAAGAACTGAAACACATATGTGTCCCCATTTAGTGGTAAATTTCTTGGTCTATATTCCTGGCTGGTTCTTGTAAAGCAGATTTTATGTGAATACATTTTAAAGGATAGGAGATATTGAAGGATGAAGTGAATTTTTGTGCAGAGATTGAACGTTCTCAAATAGTATTTTAGATTCAAATTGTTTTCTATCATATTCTTCGTATAACCTTTCCTCTTACTTAGTAGTTAAAATCCTTTCACAATGAAGTTCTTTAAGCTCTTCAGTGAGCTCAATTCCCTAGAAGGGATGGCCAAGAGAGTGTAATCTACACCATTACCCACTCTTACAAAGATTGCGAAAGGGAGGTTTTAGAGGAACAGCTTCATTGATTCACTGATACGTGTACGTGACCAAAGGATGGATCTCTCCACCAAACTCCTCCAGACTTTTGTAACATTAATTATCCAGAGGGCCATTTATTTGACATTTAAGAGTGTGCTGCATTGTGACATCTCTTATATTGAACACTTATATATGTGTCTATGTTCACCCCTAAAATCTTCAGTCCAGTAACTCATTCTCAGCACACAACCTCCACCCTCTCTTCAGGTCCTCACAACCCCCACTCCCATCATCCTTCTTCTCTGTGCTCATGTCCGTGTTCAACTTCTGGATTCTTCCTTTCTCTTCCATTCCTTACCTAGTCTCCCTTCCTTTTCTAACCAGCCTGGATGTCATAAAGAGAATGTGACTTAAGAGAGTGACTTGTGAATCCTGGCTCACACTCTTAGGAGGGAAGAAAACAAAAGGCAGTTCTTTTGGTTTCACACAGGACAAGGAGAAACTCCTTCCCTTTTGTTGTCGGGTATGTATAAAATAAGAAAGACTTTCAGAAAAGTAAGATATGGGTGAAAATACAACCAACATTGAGAAGTACTTTTTAACTTTCTTATTACAAAATTAGGATGATACTTTATTAACTGTTTGACATTGTTTTCAGAAATAATTTTTGCTTGTTTTGAAATATTCTCTTAAAATGTGATTTTTTTTTTTTTTGTCCCACATAATGTCTAAAATCATATGGCTTGGATGTTCCATAACTTCTTTAGCCATTACCCCATTACTGAACATGGAGGCTGTTTCCAGTTCTTTATGGTTATAAATAATGCTATGATAAGCTTCCTCATACATAAATTTCTGGCAGCCCCTCTGATTCCTAGATATGGAATTTCAAACTGAAAGGATGTGAATATGTTTTAAGGCTCTTGTTACAATTTGCTAAAATATTTTGTGGAAAGGTTTAACCAATTTGCACTCATCCCACAGTGAATGAGAACACAGGGGAGAGAATCATTTGGAAAGCACACATCTGCACTGTCATTCTCCTGCTTCAGGCCCATAAATAGTCCACTTACCTCCACTTCTAATGCTTTCCTCGCCCTTCCGCCTGGTGATTGTCATCTCCTGTTGAAAGATCTCCTGGTGGAGTCAAGCACTTGTCCAAGTGTCTATGGTGTCCCCCTCTTATCTCTTCTTTAGCACAATCTCAGTATTGAAATGATTGGCTTAAATTCTGTTTTCTCATTAGATTGTGAACACCTTGAGGGTGGGGATGAAGTTACATTTACTTTGTATTCTCTCTCTCTCTCTTTTTTTTTAAGATTTTATTTATTTATTTGAGGGTGGGGGGAGCAGCAGAGCAGGGAACCAGCCGGGGCTGATCCCAGGACCCCAGGATCATGACCTGAGCTGAAGACAGACGCTTAACCGACTGAGCCACCCAGGCACCCCTACTTTGTATTCTCTATTCCTAGCTCAACAGGAAGTTGAGTGTGCTTTAAAAATCTTGGGAAAAAAATAATGAGTTTTCACTCCTTACTTACCAAAATACACCATACATTCTTCCAGGGTGTCTTTTGAATCTTGAATAACAGTGATAGCATCTTATAAAAGGGCCCCAATAAATACTTGTGAATTGAGCAGTTCACAAAACCATTGCTTTGGAGCAGATTGGCTCGATTCATGTCCTTATCTGTCACCGATTCCTTCTCTGACATTGAACATAATGATTATTATGCCTGGGCCTTGCTATTGCCTTTATAAAATGGAAGTTCTTGCCAGAAACTAAGGGTGTAGGGAAGGTTGGGGGCAACGTTTACTGTTCAGTAATTTTGAAAGAAGTTACCCTGTTAATAACATGCTGTGACTTTTGGACTTGAAATTGTTTACTTCTTTAGATATTCTCCTACTGATCTAAGAACTGGGCCCCTTTATAGCTCCTAAATAAGGATTCAATTGAAAAAAATTAATTATTTTTTAAATTCCATTTCTTGAGACAATAGGTCATTTTCTAACATTTTGCCTTCTCAGACTTCTTTTTCCTTCTCCCCGGGGGCACCCAAAGCATTTGGATAGTAGAAAGTGCTGCATTATTTACAAATTTGCAAATACTGTAATTTGTTTCGTGCACAAAGGAATTTGCACTTCACACAATTGTAAATTGATTGCTCCCTTTGAGCTGTTAATTAGATTCCTGCTATTTTTTTTTTTCCCAAGGCCCAAGACCAATACCACTCCGAAGGAGAAATTAAGAGGATCTGATCCAAAAGGGCTATGGTTTTAGTGCCCATTTCCATCCCACACCCTGAATCACCCACCCCCACCAAGAAAATTCTTACCAAAGCTCATTTTTCAAAGAACAAATATTCCACCAAGATCCAAATTTCTGTAGGTTGTTTCTTGTAATTTCCCATTTCAGAGTTCCCTGCATTTAACTCCATACAAAGCAGACTTCCAGGGAGAGGCCTACAGATGTGGGGTTTGTTTTCGTTTGTTTGGCCTGCACAATGTGAGTCAGCACAGTGCTCTTAAAAAAAAAAAATGGAATTACTTTAAAATTTTTACAAGTTAGGAGATTTTACACCCCAAATCTAGATTTCCCGTTTCTCTTGAAAAATTGTCAGATCCGGTCACACCAAGCTCCTATTGCCGCATGGCGACCTCTTGCTGGAGCCCAGCACCTGCTATTGGGTCTGGATGAGGACTCTCTACCCAGGTCTCTGTCACTCCCTGGCGGTTACATTTTGCCATTATATTTATGTTATCTTCTTGCCATTTGTAGGGATTTGCGACCTCTATAAACTTTCTTCAGCTTCTCAATCACTGATCTGCCGATTGCCATTCTTAACTTTATCACAGAATATGAATGAAAAATAAATTTGCCCTCTCTAAGGGACAGCAAAAGTTGAGGACAGGGATCAGATGCAAGGAATATCATGATATATAGGTACATGCCCTCACACATCCACCCCCCCCCACACACACACCCTCATCTCCACCAAGAAAATTCTTACCAAAGCTCATTTTCCAAAGAAGAAATATTCCACTAAGATCCAAATGTATGTGTGTGTACAATGGGATTATATGTATATATGTGTGTATATATGTGTGTGTGTGTGCATGTGTGCATCCCACAAGGTGGAGGACGGATATCTAAGGGGGTTACCATGTCCTTTATGCTGCTAACCCCAGTCTTTTTTTTTTTTTTTAAAGATTTTATTTATTTATTTGACAGAGAGAGAGAGAGAGAGTTCACAAGCAGGGGGAGAGGCAGAGGAAGAGGGAGAAGCAGGCTTCCTGCTGAACAGGAAGCCCAATGCGGGGCTCGGCTCCAGGACCCTGGGATCATGACCTGAGCCGAAGGCAGATGCTTAACAACTGAGCCACCCAGGCGCCCCTAACGCCAGTCTTTAATCTAATTCTGTCCACATACCCATTGTAATTGTAACTTTAGGAGAATGGGAGCCCAGGGAGTGTGGCAATAGTAGAAGGACACTGAGGGTGTTTTCTTTGATGGGCATGATCATGGAGAGACTAAAACCCGTGGCCCTAGAGTCGGGCTTGGATTTGAGTACTTACTTTGCCCCTTATGAGACACGTGACCTTGGGCAAGTCATTTAATTTCTCTACACTTCTGTTTCTCGTCTCTAAGATGGACTCATAATGCTGCATATCTTACAAGGTGATCGTAAAGATTGAATGAGATAATGCACTAGAGTGTTCAACAAAGTGCCTAGAACATTTGTAAGAACAATAAAGTGCCACAGAAAATGTTTGCTGCTCGCTCCACAATACAGAGGATGTTATGCTCTCTGCATAACACACTGTGACCTTGCTCTACTTACTTGACCAATCTATGGACAAATTTTTGTTCTGAAAATGAGGATATTAATATTAGCTTAGTCACAGAGTTATTGTGAGGATTAAATGAGCTATATGTAAAACATTTTCAAACAATGCCTAACATATAAGAAATGCTATATAAGTGTTTACTATTATTACATATTGTGGTCAGGGGATTTTTTTTATTTGCTCCTTTTTTTTTTTTTTTAAGTGGAGATCTTTGATCATTGGGGTACTTCTCAAAAGTAAGATAATGTGGGTTAAAATAGCAATGGACAGAAAGTCGGAACACCTAGGGTTTAGTTCAGTACGGCTATGAACCATGTGGTATGGTTGGGCCTCCCCTGTTAAATGTGGACAGGTGATTAAGTAGGGCCAGGGCCAAATCCAGGTTTTAGGGAGACTAAAGCTTATATAATTCTTTTTAAGAAAAGAATATAAAATTATAGGTTCAAAATTAGTTATGAAAGTGAATACTTAAAACCAGTAACAAAATCACAACAAACTTTAAAAGGGTGAAAATACCATAAACATCACAAAATTCAAATAAATGTTTATTAATTAACTATCTGATACAACCCTTTATTACGTTTTTCCTACATTTGGGGAGCTGATTCCTTCTTCATATGACAATGATTTTTGCAATATTATCTTTTATTTTTTTAAAGATTTTATTTATTTATTTGACACACAGAGAGAGACAGCGAGAGAGGGAACACAAGCAGGAGGAGTGGGGGAGGGAGAAGCGGGCTTCTGGCCGAGGAGGGAGCCCGATGCGGGGCTCGATCCTGGGACTCCGGGATCATGACCTGAGCCGAAGGCAGACGCTTAACCGACTGAGCCACCCTGGTTCCCCTGCAATATTATCTTCTCCAGAGAGAATAGAAAGATAATTTTATCTTTTCCCTGCCATACATTTCCAGGGCTGAGTGCCCTAAGACATATATGCATCGTGAAACAGCCTGTAGCCCTCCATCTTTGTGACATGATGCCAGTAAATTGGCCCAATGGACAGTGGACTATTTAGAATTCATCCTCACACTGGAACAACTCAAAGGAACAACCACATACTGAAATGGCTGTGATCCACATATATGTGTATATAACCCGGTAAACTCAGGCCAGTAGCGTCTCCGTCTCAGCTGCTCCTTAGCCAGAGCAACAAAAATACCCACAGCTTTCCCAGTTCCTCCAGCACAAGGGGGAGTTTGAAGGTGGTATGTTGTTGGGCTGCAGGAACTGTGGTCTTTACCAATAACGGTTAAAATAGCTTACTTTTTTTTTTAAGATTTTGTTTATTTATTTGACAGAGAGAGACACAGCGAGAGAGGGAACACAAGCAGGGAGAGTGGGAAAGGGAGAAGCAGGCTTCCTGCTGGGCAGGGAGCCCTATGCGGGGCTTCATCCCAGGACCCTGGGATCATGACCTGAGCCGAAGGCAGACGCTTAACCGACTGAGCCACACAGGCGCCCCTAAAATAGCTTACTTTTGATATTTAATTAAAAATATGACCATGTGAACACATTGCTTGGACCTCTCCCAGGGCCTTGGAAGGGGCCAACGCTAGCGATGGACCCTAAAGCTGAAACTTCATTATATTTGTGGCTAATCCATGTTGGAGTAGAGAATTGCAAAGACCTTTTCAAGCTCTAAAATTCTGTGGATCTGTTTTGTCTTAGTATTTCCATGAGAATCTGGTGTAATCAGGATATAGGAGAAGTAGGAGCATTTCTTCAAGTAGTCAGGGAGAAAGTAAAAGTAGTTCTGTTCTCAAAATTATCAGAGTTGTGTTGGTTTTCCCTTTGTTCGCTCAGGGATTATTTCTCCTTGTTAGCCTGTTTGTCTCCTTGGTATTCCAAATTCATTGTCCCAAATTCTCAATATCCTTCTTTTAGAGATGAGGAAACTCAGACAGAGAGATATTTTGTATATTTTAAAGAAAGATTGTTGTGAAATATGCTGTCTTGGCGTTAAAAAGGAAAATGGATGGATAAAATAGAAAAAATCCACATGACAGTAAGGAAGTTTGGGAGCAGGATCTAATTAATGGGAGTACAGAAGAATTATAATTTGCAGACTCAGAAGTCTTCAATACAGGACTGTGAAGGATTTGCAGGAGTCAACATGCAGGACCGAAGTGAGACTGAAGGGGCCCTTGGAAAGGAACAGTCTACACTTCAACTTTCAGACCCTCTGAATGTGACTGTGGTACATGAAGACTTTGACCTTCTTCAGGGACGAGTCTTTTGCATCTGAGTAATTCAAGTGCTTGGAACTTAAGAGGTGCTCAAAAAAGCTTATTGGATGAAATGATTGGACGTATTAGAGTTTGTTAACTAGAGAGCAAGTGAGCATGTTATTTTTACCAACAAAAGTTCTCAAGTTATCCTAAAATTGTAAAAATATTCTCATGCAGGGACGCCTGGGTGGCTCAGTCGGTTGAGCATCCAACTCTTGGTTTCGGCTCAGGTCATGATCTCAGGGTCCTGGGATCAAGCCCCACATTGGGCTTTGCACTCAGCCGGAGTCTGCTGGAGATTCTCTCTCTCTCTTTCCCTCTGCCCCTTCCCCGCCTTGTGCTCACGCGCATGCACACACACACTCTCTTTCTCTCTCAAATAAATAAATAAATCTTTAAAAAATATTTTCATGCAAAGGTAAAATTTGCCTCGTTAACAAGAAAAAACTTTCAACATTTGTGTGAATGGTAACAACAAAGACAGCAATTTCAAAGATAAAATGTTGGCTTGAGATGATATATTTCTACATGAACGGTAAGCTTGGAATCACAACAGCAATTTGTGAGGTTCTAGAAGGCTGCAAGTTTTGATAGTATGCTTTGAAATATATGCTGTCCAAATATTCCCTTATTCACTCGTTTATTTATGGGACCTTTACCAAGTAGTAAGTCCTGGTGATAAAAATAGCAAAAAGACCTCTTTATAATCTAATAGTGAGACTGAGGTATAATCTCTGCATTGGTATAGAAAATAGAAGATGGAATATGGAGAGTAGAGGGTAAAAAGAATTAGTAGGAGCGCCTGGGTGGCTCAGTCGTTAAGCGTCTGCCTTCAGCTCAGGTCATGATCCCAGGGTCCTGGGATCGAGCCCCACATCGGGCTCCCTGCTCAGCGGGAAGCCTGTGTCTCCCTCTCCCACTCCCCCTGCTTGTGTTCCCTCTCTCATTGTGTCTCTCTCTGTCAAATGAATAAAAAATCTTAAAAAAAAAAAAAAGGAATTATTAGTAAAGAGCTTGGAAAGGCCCTTTGAGGATTTATGCCTGTAATTGGATGTCTCGTAGTTGTAGAGACATATGATGCAGAATTCTTGCTGTGTCTCAATGCAATTTATAATGTCAACAGGAAGTCAGGACTAACCCTTATAAATATTAGAGAACAATGCAGAACAGTATATGATGAAATCACCTCTGAATTCCATGTTCATTACTTGATTCATTCTTGCATTCATGCATTCATTCACTCCCCATATGTTTGTGGTGTACCTACCATGTACCAGGAACTTGGCTAGTCGTGCAAATAAAGTGATGAATAGTGAATCAGGGTCTTACAGAACTTACAACCGAGCACAGAAGATTGACTTTAAACAAGTAATGCCACTATGTAGTGAGTATTTTAGTAGGGAAAACACAGGAAGAGAATACACAGCAGGGAGCTCTAGCCTGGTTTAGGCTTCCCCGGGGAAGTGAAATGTACACCCAAGCAGTGGGCTGTCTCCTAGTTTCTGACAGTGACTTCCATGTATTCCATCCAGTAGGTCCTTTCCATTTGCAATTCGATGCTTTCCATCGAGTTCATGTTCCAGTTATGCCTATCCTAGGCATCCTGACTTTTTACATTACAACAGATAAACTTTTACACTGGGAGCAATCCCTCCTTTCTTTTCGAAGAGGCATGATCCCCATTAAAAATTCACCAGAGTTTGAACCTCCTTTTCCGGATTAAAGACTATCACTAAACATTATTTCACATGCAACATTTTCCCACTTAGTCCACCATTGTGCTGAGTTCCTCTTGTGTATGTGCAAATTCTATGTATGCCCCACTTCTAATATGTACGTCTATATCATCTCTCTTAAGACTGTATAGTGTTTGAAGATAATCTTCATATCTCTCATCTCTATTCTGCAATCCCCATAACACCCATGGTAATGATATTATAATCAAAATAGTGATAGTAATAGAAACCATTACTACCACATATTGAGTGCTTACTCTGTGCCAGTCATTTTGCAATAACTTATGCCTAAATTATCTTGTCCAAATATTTATTTTTTAAAATAATATTATAAACATTATCTTGCCTAACTATATACAAAACCCTTATGAAGTGGTTATTATTATATCTACTTTACAAATGATTTATGGGGGCTGGCAGTTTTGCCAAAGTCCCACAGTTATTATAAGACAGCTGTGATTTGAATCCATATTTGCTTGATGCCAGGGTTTATAGTCTTTTGCAACCCTGCCTTGGCATTATACAATCAGTCATTATTGTAAATATTCTCTCTTTTTAAAGATTTTATTTATTTGTCAGAGAGAGAAAGAGAGCACAAGCAGGGGGAGCAGCAAGCAGAGGGAGAAGCAGTCTCCCCACTGAGCCAGGAGCCCGTTGCAGGACTTGATCCCAGGACCCCAGGATCCTGACCCGAGCCGAAGGCAGAAGCTTAACTGACTGAACTACCCAGGCGTCCCTATTGTAAATATTCTTTGAACTAATTCTCTGTATTAGGTTAACCAAATGGTGAAGTCAGCTAACTTAGATCTCCCAACACTCACCAAATATAGTTTGGGCACCTGTATTAACTGGATTCCTATTAATATAAATGCCATTGGAGTAGGCAGAGTAGTATCTATTATCCCTATTCTAATATTTTATTGCCTACTGGCATGTGACTCTAAAACAAAACGACTGAGTGGTCCTGGAATATGAAAAATACTGTTGTTGGTACTCTACGTTGAATTTCCTAGTGTTTTGATACAGAAGTCTGAAGATTCCTAGGCACTTGGTCAGTTGTGGGGATAGTGGTAGATGGAGTGGTGATAAAGGTGATAAAGCTGAGGGAACGGGGAGAGGAAAGAAGGTGGTGCTGTCACTCTCATGTGCCGGGTCACACATAGTCCAGGTCCGTCGTGATTAGTTGAGATGAGCTCCTCTCAGAAGGAAGATGAATACACTGGTTTCCACGTAATCTGCTGGCCAACTAGGTATCTTTGTCTCAACCGGTCCCATCCAAATCCTCCTCTAAGGAAATCTTTCTGCTGGTGGCCTCCTTCTAAATAGTCATGCTCCATGCTATGTGTTTGTCCCTTGTCTCAAATGAGTGGACCAAAGGGTAGACACTTGATTTGAAGGCAGCCATTCTGTCACCCGGCCAGCCATCTGTGTAGACTAGCTTAAAACGATAAGTGGGGCCAATCAGATGCCTCTCTCGGAGACTTGGCAATGGGAAGCTAAGACACTCAGCCAGTTGGCAGCCGAGTCAGATTGTGGGAGGATCGTGAACCATATGCAGGCTCAAACTTTAAAGATCAGAACAGATAGAGAGTGAAGGTTGAGGAAGCCGGAGTAACACACAGAAAGAAAGTGAAGGCAGTAAGACACGAGTCCTTAGAGATGCCTCCAGTCCTGGTGGGTTTCCGGTCCAGTCCCTGCTGGGTATTCTTGTAACAATTCCCTTCCCCCATCTCATCTCCTCCCACTGCCAACTCTGTGAAGTAACTTGAGTGCACCTCTGTTTCTTTCAACCAAACAAGACTGACTGAAACAGTCTTCCTTCATTTTCATGTCAAGCACTTACAAATATGAAATATTACTTTTAGTTCTCATTAGTAAATGGATGTGAAAGTCAGACATTCCCAAAGAAAGAACTAGAACTCACTGGCCCAGAAAACCCCATTTCAGTTTTTGCACATAAAAAATTCTTACAGCCCACATTTCATTAAGAAAGTCTGCTCTGCATAAACCTCAAACTTTTTAGAAACTTTTTGCATTCTTAGTTGGATAGTGGGGATCAGTCATCTATTACCCAAACTGGGTTTAATGCCCAAATGATTCTAATGTGTCTATATAAAGAGAGGCAAAAAGCGTTCTCCCTTCCCACTCTTTATCCTTCATTCAGACTTAATGCCTGCTCGCCCAGTTTAATGATGGTCTAGGATTTCTGAACCAAAAAGAGTTCTTAAAAAGTAAAAAGAAACAGAAATCAAAGTTCAAAAGACCCCCTTCTCTCTTTCTCTCCTTTATATTGGACTCATTTGCAGCTCAGCAACCCTTGACCCTTTATCTCCTAGGTAAATAGTTCTGAGGCTATGTTAAGCCCTTAGAAAAAGTTCAATTTCCTCAAAAGTTTCCAAGAACGAAGTAGTCAAGAAAAAAGATAAAGTGAATGAAGGTGACTTTGTGTCAATTTGCAGGTTAAATATCACTGTGGTGGTCTTTATGGGGCATTAAGGGGACCAGGCATATACTAGGAGGTCATTTTGTTTTGGAAATATAAACACATGTAAGTGTGTTTTTTTTTCTCTAAAGATTTTATTTATTTTGAGAGAGAGAGAGGGAGAGAGTGAGAGCACAAGCAGGGGGAGGGGCAGAGGAAGAGGGAGAAGCAGACTCCCCGCTGAGCAGAGAGCCTGACATGGGGCTGGATCCCAGCACCCCAGGAGCATGACCTGAACCAAAGGCAGCCGCTTAACCGACTGAGCCACCCAGGCGTCCCCCACATGTAAGTGTTTTAATTTGCTTCAACTTGACAGATGTGGAAAAGTGCCTCAGTGACCGAGCTGTTTCATCACTAGCCTTAATAGATCTGGGCTTTTCTTGGTTTTCATTCCTATACCTCAGATGTCTTGTCTGCTGCTTTCCCTTCCTAAAATCAGTTTCTCTCCTTCTCATTCTCTCTCTATCCTTTCTCCTCCCCCTTCTCTCTTTCTCTCCTTTATATTGGGCTCATTTGCAGCTCAGCAACCCTTGACCCTTTATCTCCTAGGTAAATAGTTCTGAGGCTAGTTAAGCCCTTAGAAAATGAAGGAGGTACTTCATCTTATCAACGAGGATCATCTTTGCGGGTGTGCTTTGCCCCACCTTTGAAAATGTTGTGGATGGGGAGCGAAAGGAAAGAGTGCTTCTCCCTGGGCAATACTGGAAGGCTTTGGTTGTGTTGGACTTGCTGTGGATGAGGTAACTCTCCTGTTAATTTCTGTATAGACAAGACCGGTCGCTTTGCATTTTCTGTTTCTCTGAGAAAGCATGAACATCCAGAGATGCACATGTCTGTCAGGAGCTAGAATGCTGAGGAATGGAAAGACATGGAAACATTCACCTATTATACAAGGATAACTTTAGCTGTGACCTGGAATATATTGTCTAAGAGCTCTGTAAGGGTGAAACTGAAAACTTTTTGTTCTATCACAATATTGTGTAATCTAGTCACTGTTAAAAAAAATTCTTCAAATTTCATTTTTTAGTACTTAACCTTAGGGTTTTTTGAGGAGTAAGTGAAAAAATATATGTAAAGTGCATAGAACAATGCATCCTCTGGTTCTGACCACTGAACAAATGTTATCTATCATTATTTTTAAAAACGTTTCATACAACAATCATACTGTTTTCCAAGAGGAATTGAAATTTACTTGACTTTTAATGTTCTGGGTTCCCTGATACCATTTACCGTTGCTTGTTTTGATTTAAAAGGGCCTCGAGTACTTGATAACATGCAAGGTTTATCATTAAGCATCTTTATTGCACTTGTGTTTGCAAAGAACGTTTTTGTTTTCCATTAGCCTATCCAATCACATTCCAAGATAGAGAACTCCCTGTCAGAGATAACGTCCGCTAAAGAAGAACCTAAGTACTTGCAGAAATGAGATGACAGCAATGTATTCCTCATTCTAACCTCTCTCTAGGTGAAGAAAGATGATCTTCTTTGGAACTTGGGCTTGAACGTGTTTATAGGTGAGTGTGTGCACACATGCATATATGTGTATATATACCTTTATGTATCTCGTGCTGAATAAATTCTTTTTTCTAAGCTAGAGATAGCCAGTCATCATTATTATTTAAGGTTTTAACTGAAGAACTGCAGTTGGCCAGCTCATATGATTTCCACTGAAGAGCTGGAATTCTGAGATAGAGTGCCTTGAAATATTTGAAGCGTTTTGCCTACTAGCCCGCAGCTGAGGATCTCCAGTTTCAGTCTGTGGGAGGCAACTACCTTTTGTGTCATGAACAAAATTATGAAAGATAATATGCCTGATGTATTCTGTATGACTCAAGCAAGAGCCCAACTGTATTAATAGATCTGTTTTTTTAAAATATGGGTCTGGGCTGAGAGGGTCCTCCAGGTGGTGTAATGGGCAAGGTATATAAAGCATGGATCAAGCCATCGGTTCTGTCATCTTTGCCTTTTACAATTGCCCTCTGTTTATAGAAGCCTATTTGTGAGTCTGCCTTGGTCATCAGGCAAAATGCCTTATTTCTTTCCTGGTTGTTTACAAAACCAAGGACCCAGGCTGCCGGATATTTATACTGTTGTCTGTCAAAGCTTCACTGGGAGAGGAGATAAGCAAGTCATCTGCCAAAAATATTGTGGCTTGCAAATTATGGGTGCACGTAAGACGTACCCAGTCATAAGCAAATGCTTTTGTTCTCTTAAGCAAATGATGCCGCTCATGTAGGTTGATTTCACCTTCTTCGATGTCATGAGCATAAGTTTTGCTTTCCCACTATAGGCCTTAGCCCATTGCGCGGTGACATCTCGGGTAAGAAAGGGCTGAAGCGAAGTCTGAGTTGGATCCTCCTGATAACACCAAGAAGAGTGTCTCCCCTTTTCCCAAGAACTAGGGAGTATACTTAACCAGACAAGGATAAAGTTCCGGATGTGGAGGGTAACAAAAATGGGTAAGATGTTTTCTAGGTAGGAAAAGCAAAGCAGGGAAGGCAGCCACGTGGGTGTGTCGGCGCCATAGTTCCTGTGACCGTGGCCAACCAGAGGAGCTTCAGAACGGAGCCCGCAGACAGGACAAGAGGCTGAGGTGACTGGAGCCTCTAGCCCCAACCTGCCTGCACCACCTCAACTCTGTTGTCTGTGTCCTTTGTCCTCGGGGCTGCAGCAACGTCATCCTACCCCTATTCCGAGTGAGGTCAGGCGAGTTGCTCAGAGCCTGTGGATCCCAGCGACATGTTAGTGACCCTGGCTTTGTGTCATCACTGCGACGCAGACTGAACGGGAGCACAGGATTTTGAAGCCTTTTAACGTCTCTTGCCTTTGGCCCTGTCACTTATCCGAGCTCCTTCCAGTTTTTCACGCTCCAGTCTCCTATCCCTTGAATTAATCTGCTGCTTCCCCACATTGTCAGCCAGATTCCCTGCTCCGCTCTAACTACAGCAAACTGCTAAACCCCAGGACCGTCGCTCTCTTGCTCACCTTCTCCTCAAAAGTCACCCAAAGTATCCCGGAAACAAAGCAGAAGTGCTTAAAAACATTTTGCGGTGGAAAACCAAGGGATGACCTCCCTAACATGGCCGATTCTTGCTCCTGCCAGAGGGAAGTTATGGATGGGATTTTGCCCAGACACACTTCGGCTGGTCTGTGTTTAGTGCTGCCCACGTGGCCGACTCTTGTTTAAGCAAATGAAGGCAGGTGTCCTTGAGGAATGGCAGTGGAGGCTTTGGTGATGTTCACTTGGTTGAAAACTTGCGGGTTACCTCTGTTCCTGTCCACGAATACAATCTCAACCCCGGTCACATTTGTCCGAAAGAAAAGATCATTTTCATCGTTAGACTGTAAGGTGTATGAGGCACACATCTCTGTCTGGGTTCTATTCATTCGTGTATCCTAGGAGGAAGGAACGGAGCCTATCCCATTATAGGTGCTCGATAACTCTGTGAATACAAATCCCTACCTGATGAAGTTATACTCTAGCAGTATAGTTCAGCAAATAGCACAATATCAAATGGGTACAGCAGAGTAGGTTTTGATATGCTAATTAAAATACACAGAGAAGGGGCGCCTGGGTGGCTCAGTCACTAAGCGGCTGCCTTCGGCTCAGGTCATGATCCCAGGGTCCTGGGATCGAGCCCCGCATCGGGCTCCCTGCTCAGCGGGAAGCCTGCTTCTCCCTCTCCCACTCCCCCTGCTTGTGTTCCCTCTCTCACTGTCTCTCTCTGTCAAATAAATAAATAAAATCTTAAAAACAAAACAAAAAATAAAATACACAGAGAAAATGCTCATTGTATTCATCATGGGGCTTTGAATGGACGTGAGCTTCTGAGGGGAATGTATCTCAGAGCACAGGATTAGGAACAGAGGGGAAATATGAGACATCTTAAGGAATACCTCAAAATGAAGGGTAGGTGATAAAAAGAACTTATTTTTTAAATTACAGAAATGTGAAATTGATCGAGTTCCCTGTTTATCTGAAACACCAGATATTTTCTTAGGATTTTAATGTTGTTATTCCAAAAAAGACGGAGGGGATTTAGACTAGCTAAAATCCCTTCCTCAGGGGTGCCTGGGTGGCTCAGTTAAGCATCTGCCTTCAGCTCAGGTCATGATCTCAGGGTGCTGGGTTCGAGCCCTGCTCAGCAGGGAGCCTGCTTCTCCCTCTGCCTGCCGCTCCCCCTGCTTGTGTTCTCTCGCTCTCTCTGAAATAAATAAAATCTTAAAAAAAATCCCTTCCTCATCTAAAAAGCTATGTAACTATGATTATAAATGATCAAAAATTGTACAAAATAAATAAAACTGAGGACTTTCTCTCTCTCTTTGGAATGGACCTAGCCCTAGAACAAAGGATCTTCCCCTAAAGTCTATGGTTGTACAGCCTCGTGTCTTTGAATTCCCTAAAACTGTGCACAAAAATTTTGTATATGCGCATTTCCCCCCTGAGGGACAAGGACCCATAGTTTTCATCAAGTTCCCAGGGAGGTTTGAGACCCTAAAAGCCTTATAAAGCCACTGGATTTATATAACGTTTTAAATTGTCTACTTACAAGGCTTGGCAGAACACTTTGTAGCATCAGTCATTATGCTGAACGTTTTGTATTTATTACCTAATTTAACCCTAACTTCACGATACTGTTGCTTTTCTGAGAAGCAGCGAAATTTTTCAGAGTCTTCCAGCCAAAAAGTGGTGAAGCTGGGTTACCAACCGAGGCCGAACCAGAATGCCATGCTTTTGTTTATCGCATCAAGCTACCTTCGTTCTCAGTGGACAGCACATTTGCCAAAACCCAGAGCCTTTCCAGCCTCAGCCATCATTTCCGTTTTAAATCATCTTTTATATTTGTATAGTAATTGCTTTCTAAGCACCCCCAAGCTTCACCACACGCAAGCAGCATTCCTCTGTGGAACCTTCAAAAGTCTAAAACACAGAAGCAACCCTCTCCAGACCGATCACCTTAGTTTTTTTCCATTGTGCAACTAGGCTGCAGTAAACATAATTTCATCTTAATTGTCTACTCTAGACTCAAGTCTGGCCACATGGCACAATGGACAACCCATACAATTGGAGAGACTCCAAGAAATCCATCCCAAGCACTGAATGGTCTTGGCACTGTTCCAAAATTTTACTAACTTTCCACAAATTGTGATTCCAGACACGTTTATACCTTGGTCCCCAGGATAATGGAAGCCACAAAAGAGACAAATTAAAATGTCAGCCCGGCTGGGCCCACGTTGTGGGCCAGCAATTACAATGGAACCCCTTGCCTCTTAGGTCACCTGAGTGCAGCACATTTGGGCTTCCTGTAAGAGGGATAACGACATAATCCAGAGTAGTTTTCTAGATGTTCCCTGACTCAGTGTAAGTACAGTGTGCTTCTTAAGAGCGGCTAAGATTTCAATAAGCAACAGGAAAAATTTTAAAAATCAGGTGAAAGGCAGACAACAGAAGCCTGGTAAACTTTGTAACCCAACTACCCCTGCCATCACGGGACCTAACTAACTTGAAATATACGATCGAGGCTGGAGAGACAAGTAAAATAGAGCATCGGTGTTCTCCGCCCGAGAGAAGAGTATCACCCAAACCTCCTCATGCACAGATTCGGAAGGACGAGTAGTATGCCATGTCACTACAGATGGAGAAAAGAATGTCCACAACAAAGGGGACATCTGAGAGGTCATACCCCTTGTGGGATCATGGTAGAAGTTCAAAACATCCACCTGAGAGAAATAAGTGAAACAGGACCAGAGTTGGAAGTATGGATGACACAAGCAATTAAATGGTGTGGAAATCGAGACATTGCTTTTCTCCTCACTTTCTCCTTTTTTATTCTTTACAGACCCAGCCACTGATAGAGCTGCTCATTTCATCTAAAGTAATCTGTTGTTTTCTGTGCTCTGAAGGTGGTGACCTCAGTGTCCACAATGGGACGTCCGTGAGTGTTTGCTAGGTTTTGAGACTGAGTGCTCCAAGCCGGTGGATAGCATTTCTTCTCCTGGTAGGCCAGGGAAACATTGAGATTACTTCAGCAAAAAATAACTTTTTGGCCAATATGTATCATCACTCAGAGATGCAGCCGGTCAAGTTAACAAAGAAAACAGATATTTAGTCCTGAAGAAGCTTGGTTAAAATTTTGCTTTATCTTTTTATATCTTGATACGGTCATATGGAAATAGGTTATTTCCTCACACTACTTGGCACCTGCTCTGCAATTGTTTTTGTACTTATTTGCCTGCTCTGTGAGATCGTAAGCTTCATGAGGACAGTTTTTTCTCATCATTACATCCTCAATACAATAAAATTTTTTTGAAGAAATGAATAAAGAAGGTCAATGCACAACTGGTCTAGTGAATTCTTACCAGGTTAGTAAAATGTAAGTTGAATTGCTTGGAAGGTTTTTTTTTTTTAAAGATTTTATTTATTTATTTGACAGAGAGAGAGAGAGAGAGAGAGCATGCACAAGCAGTGAGAGCAGAGAGAGAGGGAGAAACAGGCTCCCCACAGAGCAGGGGGAGCCCGATGCGGGGCTCGATCCTAGGACCCTGGGACCATGACCTGAGCCGAGGGCAGTCGCTCAACTAACTGAGCCACCCAGGTGCCCCTGCTTGGGAGTTTTTAATAACCAGTGGTTGTCAACCGAATTTATATTATGTGCAAAAAATGGAATCTTGAATGCAGTTACACGTTTTATTGTAGGAGCAAGGATTTAGGCTGTGGTGGCTAACTGTGATTTTTATCCTCCTGCTCTTATTTTTCCTTTGGGTAACCCTTAGCCCGTCTTAGTCTGGGAAATTGCCCTCTCCTCCATTCTCAGCCCTGTCCCTGTCCCCCTCCCTCAGGTGCACTGGGTCCAGCATTGCTATGTGATCCTCTGTTCCACCAGAGAACCACTTTCCTGGGGCCATGGGCTTCGCTCGGCCACAGTTCCAGATGGTTCCATTAGAGGAGCACTGAAATGGGGGGGGATGTCCTCCCTTTGCTCTGGGAGAAGTGAGCTGGGAGCTACAGTGGGAGTGGGGGGAGGAGGGTCTTTACACTGAAGTCAGCACAGGGGAAGGCCGGGGCTGGGAGGAGAAAGAGGGGCACCTAATGACTCCATCCGAGGCAATAAATCACCCACAACTTAATTTTTTTTCTTTCATTTGCCACAAAAATAACTCTCACTGGTCCAGAGACTTAAGTCGTATCACTTAGTTTTTATATTTGTAAAAGAAGGAGATCATTTAGGTGGCTCCTAGAGAAAGTGAAATGTGGTACATCTTGGTCTTGTTGGAAAATTATCATTTTATCGGGCTGAGATCTCTGCCTTTGATATAATGTTTGAGCTCCTGGAACTACAGATAATTCAGAATGCATGCAATCTCTCTTTTACTTGACAGTTCCAACCGAAGAGAGCTCTTATGACTCATTTGTTCATTCATTCCATAAATGTTTATTGCGTACCTACTATGTGCAGACACATCTTTTTCTCCAGGCTTCATGTTTAGACCATTTTTTGAACTGTTTCTCATGGGGATTTTGGACCAATGCTGATGATCCTTCCTTAGAAGGGCTCCACTGTGTCCAAGAACCCCCCTTAAAATATGGCATTGAGAGCAGAGCATGGTACCACTCACTCATTCATGTTACACATGCCCTATGTACCAGCCATGGGCCAGGCGCGAAGGTTACAGGGATGAGTGAGACGCCGTTTGGTGCTCAGAGGACTCAGTGCAGGAAGGAGAAGGCTGCCCTGTAAATAAGCTAGTTGAGCATAAGTTGCTGCAGCAGAACCCCAATGAAGGAGCGGCCAATTCTCCATGAGGGAGGAATCCTAGAAATGCTTCTTGTACAGTAGCAGAGTGTGGATGTCAGCTCCATCAGGCAGATGGAGCTGGAGAGGGTATTCCCAGGAAAGTCAACGGCCTAAGCAAAGGTAGGGAGGAATGGAATAGCCTTGTGAGTTCAAGGATGCACAAAGGCTTTGAGAGGGCAAGAGTGTGGGTGTAAGATGGTGACGCAGAAGAGGCAGGACCAGAAAAGTAGGCAGGGGTAAGCCTTGAATGCCAGACTGAGAAACTTCGTTTTCATTTGTTTGTTGTTTTTCCTACAAGGTGACAAGGAGTCTCTAAAGTTTTTAAAAGAAAGGGGGAAACATGATTAGTCTTACACTGAAGAAAGACACTTGGAAGGTGTGTGGCCCAGGGGCTGAACCTCTGGGAAACAGAGGCAGGAAGACCAGCTGGGGGACCCGGTCATCTGAGTGAGAGATTCAAGGGGATCCCATGAAGGCCTTGGGGGGGGGGATAGAAAGAAGGGGGTGGTTTAAAGGCAGGGAGCACACATGAGTTGCAGGACTTGGCTCCTCGAAGTCGATCAGAGGACCAGTAATAGCATCATCTGGGACAAATGCAGGGTGTCAGGCACCACCCCAGACCTACTGAATCAGAATCTGCAGCTTACCAGCGTCCCCCAGGTCATTCATGGGCACCGAAGTTTGAGAAACGCTGGCCTGGGGACTCAGGATACAGTGGTGAAGACGCAGGACGGCCAATGCCCCTGCCCTCACGGAGCTCACGCTGTGGCAGGGAGGCCGATGGTAAACAACAGTGCCACGGCTGAGGCTGACATTGAATGAGGACTGCAGTAAGTGCTAGAAAGGGGACACAGCGTCGGGAAGCAGGAGAGCGTGCAATAGAGGGCTCAGGTCTGGGCTGCGGTGGTTCAGGGGAGGGTTCCCCGAAATAGTTAAAGCAACATGCCAGACTGAGGCAGGAGAAGCACGCAGAACAGGTGTGTGTGAGGTGGGGTTGGAGGGAGGAGTCTTCCCTGTGGAGTCCCCAACTCCTTCAGGGGCCTTGGAGGCACCGAAAGAGCTGGAGCTGTGTGAGCAAGCAGAGTCCCGCCAAGTGGGACTGGAGGTCAGGCAGGCATCTAGTCAGCCCTCTAAGTCATGCAGAGGATTCTGATTTTGGTCATCAACTTAAGGAGACAGGAGGAGAAAGCCCAAGCAGTCTCGGGAAGGCTCCTACAGGAGAGGAGAGTGGACAACCTTTCCTGGTGCTTCTGACCACGACTCCTTCATTAGTAGAGCCCTATTGCTTTAAGCTTTTTCACTTTTGACCCCGTTTAAGAAAGTTCTGTAGAGCTCAAACTCTGTATTTGGCCCTATGGTAGGCAAAGGAGGGATGTTAAAATATTTAAGATGTGATCCTTGCCCTGAAGGAAACTACGGTTTAATGATGACATTTGGTTTTGTTAAAGAAGCTTGTAGTCAAACCAAGAACTTCCAGTTAATCATTCCCTGTGTCTTCTCACATGGGCTGCTTCCCAGCCAGCTCGCTCTCCTCCTGTTTTTATATATTTGGTTTTTTAATACAAATTTTTACATTTTTCTTGGTTTCAGGCCATCCTCCCAGCCTGCTAGATCTTTCTGAATCTTGCTTTCGTCGTCAATTCGCTAGCTCTCTCCCAACTTTATGCCATATGCAGATCGGATAAACATGTCTTCTTTTTGCTAATTTAAGACCCTACTTTTAAAATTGGTGACAGGTCTCGGAGGGACTTTCAACCCCCTAGCCTGGCAGTATTAGAGATTTCCTTCTGGGTGATTATTGATTGATCAGTCAATACATGTTGTATGCCATAGGGTATTTTTATCCTGGGAAGAGTCTCCCTATCTGGTAGCCAGAGAGAAGTGCACTGCCGATGGGAACCACGGCCCCCGTGGATCACAGTGCTTGCGACATTGTGTCTTACTTCTGTCAGTGGGGATGGGGATGAGTAAAACTCATTTTCCCACCACTGAGTGCAGTGTGTTGTGTGTGGTGGACACGCAGTACGCATCTGTTCGGGAACGTAGCCTGCGTCCTTTTTTATGGACTTGCAGAAACTGTACAAAACAGCCAGTCTATTTGATACATTTCCAGGACTGAAATACAAAGTTGAGCCCTTCAGACGTTCCCCAGATCTGCCCGAGTTAGTAACAAAGGCTCCTGTCCCTTCCCCAGAGCCAGTGCCACCGCGTCGTATGCTTTGCTCTCCAGAAACATTTTCTGCTATTTTGTGAAAGTTTTTAGTCTCTGTAGTTTATCCTAGAGATTCTGAAAGTGATGCAGTAAAATCAGGAGAAAAGGGATATGTAACTCCTTCTATGCGTCGCTGATCCCCAATTTCATCCACCAAGGATATCAAAAGGGCTGGATTTTGCCAATAGGACTCTAATTAACAGGCTCACCAAATGTAATAAAAGCCACAGTTTTATTTGGCAAAGCTCATTAACAACGACAGCAACAAAAATCCTTCTTTTTGAAGTTAATCATCTAGATATATCTATAGTCTTTCATACTATGCCTGCATATTTCACTTTTTTTTTCTTTAACGGAACCATGAGTGCCACAGATACTCATTCTTGAAATTTGCTTTCACTCATTTCTCATTACCTTGATTTTTTTTTTCCCTTATGGCATCTGAATTTTTGTCCGTTTGACAAAAATACACAGTAGCATATCCTGGGGATTCTTCCACACCCCACATCCTGGTTCTGTGATCTGGACTTCACAGGCCTCATCCTCTTTAATCCTCACCTATAAGAAGTGCATCTATGACTGCCCTTGATTTATTAAAAAAATGAAACAGATGGGGGAGGTTAAATTATCTGCAAGTTTATATTGGTTTCTGTCCCTCCTCTCAGTCTGCTGGTGTGTTGCAGAGCTGAGGTGTGAATGAGGCCTGATTCCAGAGCCTGAGCTCTTAACCTAGTACGCATAATTTTGCAAAGGGCCGGAAGACCTAGGAGGCCAGGCTGGAAGTGCCCTTTGAGATCATCTAGTTCAGAACATGATGGATGCTCATTGACCTGATTTTATCTGTCACTTTCCAGGCAAAATGAATCTCCCAGTGGAGATCAAAAAGCATGGAGGGGCAGTTGGATGGATTAAGAGAAAGGGGTGATCCAGCTCCTGGGATCCCAGGAGAGAGCTTTCATGCCTGGAGCTTTGGAATGGGCTGGATATTGTACAAATGTCTTAACCTACATTAATGCATTTCTTCATCAAAAAATATTTGTTTAAGTGAGGTTGGGATCTAATTTTATTTTATTTTATTTTATTTTATTTTATTTTTATTTTTTTAAGATTTTATTTATTTATTTGACAGAGAGAGATACAGCGAGAGAGGGAACACAAGCAGGGGGAGTGGGAGAGGGAGAAGCAGAGCAGGGAGCCTGATGTGGGACTCGATCCCAGGACCCTGGGATCATGACCTGAGCCGAAGGCAGTCGCTTAACCGACTGAGCCACCCAGGCGCCCAGTTGGGATCTAATTTTAGTTTTAACCACCACCAACTAGCTATGTGGCCTTAGGATTTTTTTTTTTTTTCCTTGAACATTTACTGAGAGCTAACTCTGTAGCTTTTTTTTAAGACAAACATTTCTTGCAAAGGGACAGAAGGAGCAAAGGGGTGGTGCATTCGCTCAACAGAGTGGGGAGAATTGGATGCAGAGACTGACTAGGTTCACTCCGGAGAGTTCATGAGACCAAGATTCTAGTTTTCAATATGAGAAATTATTTGTTACCTTAAAATAACACCGAAAGACAAGCATCAGTAAGTTTGTACTTCCACAGGCAGTGAAAACATGAACATCTGAGCAGTGTAAAATGAAGCAGTTTCAGAGAGAGATTTTGCTGAAATCGAGAGTGACCCATGTATACGTAAGTCACAGGAGTCAAGAAACATGAGGATTTAGAGGGACACACAGCCCCACAATGTCCCCAAAGAGGGAAAAGGTAACTATTGAGAGGATGATGGAAACACGCAAAGTACCTGAGATCAGCTATGTAAATTGTAAAGCATAAGTCACAGTGCTATGTCTCGGGGCTGCATTCACGAAGATGGAGAAAGAAAATAAACATCTACGGTTCCACGTCTGAGTCATCTGCGCCCCTCACCCCCTCATCCCCTCCTCCAACATTTTAGTCTCCCAAGTCCTTGTGGAAGGAGTCTGTCTCCTTTAAAAATAAGGATGGCTGAGGGAGTATTGTTTTTGCCTAAGCAAACCAGATGTAGTGGGCTCCAAGGAGTAACTCCGTGGTTTCTTGCTCTGCTTCTGTAAAAATAACTTAGGGAGGCTGACATATTTCAAATGTGTATTAAAAGTTGAAGAGAGGGGGCGCCTGGGTGGCCCAGTCGGTTAAGCATCTGACTTCTGCTCAGGTCATGATCTCAGGGTCCCCTGGATCCAGCCCACAGAGTCAGGATCTGCGCTCAGTGGGGATCTGCTTCTCCTTTCCCCTCTGCCCCTCCCCCCCCCCCCCCCCCCCCGCTCCTGCTCACACTCTCTCTCAGATAAATAAAATCTCAAAAAAAAAAAAAAAAAGTTGAAGAGAGGAAGGGTTTGGAGCAATGAATGAGATGAAAGCAAAGCCCCAGCCAGGCAAGATGAAAGCCAAGCAAATGGTGGTTAATCATCCCAGCCGGAAATCAACAAGAGAAATCCAGTGTTTCCTCCGAGATGAGATGAGAAGGATCGCCATTTTCCACCTCAGAAATGCCTCTGCCACCTAAGTCACTGAGCTGGTAGGAAGCCTGCTATTTCTGCTCTGTCAAAGTCATTCCATTAAAACTTAAAATAAGCCTGCAACTAGAGAACCTTACCCCTTATAGAAGCCTTATGTAATGCATGCAAATGTGCATCTGAATTATTAGCCTTCTATTTTTTTCCCTTAAAGCTTCACTTAATAAGTAAAAGCTTGTGAAAGCCTAGGGATTTTTAAAATAAATGCGTATCTAAGAACATCCCTAAAGAAAACCTGAAGTATGGTGTCTTGAGAGCTCCCAAGAGGTTTAGAAGAAAAGGTCTTGTACAGAGAACGAGGGTTGCTGGGTCCGTCCTGGCACTGGTTTAGCCACTTTGGACTGACCCTTGCAAGTCACTTAAGTCTCCCTGGGCTGCAAGATGCAGTGTCCAAGTGGGCAAAGTTCAGAACCGAGAGTCGGAAAGCCTGGGTTTGAGTCACAGCTTTGTCATTTTTGACTATGTGGCTGGAAAAGAATTTAATATTGGGGGGCTTGTTTCCTTATCTATAAAATGGAGGAAACAATATACTTAGTTCATAGGATTGTTGTGAGGGACCAATGAGGACGAACGTAAAAAGCGCTCTGCAAACTGCAAAGGGCCATAGCCCAGTTGGCCTTTGCCATCCCTTCCCCCCTTTATCAACGCCCCACACAACACCGGGAGAATAATGAGAGCCGGGAAGGCATTTATTACAGAAAGTCCGAAGTACTACTTCACAATTCGCAGTAGCAAGTAAGAACATACTTCAATTCTGTTGATACAGGCAAACATAAACTAATCGGAAAGCCAGCCTCATCTGGGAAATGTAGACAACATCGACCATCTACACTCAAAGAAGACAGGTATTCTAGAGGGGGTTGGGTTTGGGTAGCTTGGAGGAGAAGGTGCCACACAAAAGCTTTTGCTCCGTTATGGGGTCGGGGGGGGGGGCGGGCAGGCACCCTCTCGTTTAAGAGGGGTAGGATGATGGAAAGGATCACACAGGAAGGAGAGCGTTCCGTTTGAGCTACAATCTGATTTCGCTGTTGAGTACAATGTCCCCTTCACCAGAATCTGAAGTCAGGGTGGACGGCGGGGTAGCAGTTTTCCACCCAGCAACAGGATGATGTCAGCGGCCAGGAGAGCAGCCAATCAGCAGGCAGAATGCATCAGAGCGTGCTGGGATTTCGCTCAACGGTTTCCTAGCAAAGCAAACTCAGCTCTGAAGTGCAGAGGCTATTTGCACTTCCTCTGCACTTGAAGCTGAGGCTGAATGCCTCCTTAGCTGAAAGGGTACCAATGGGTGTGCAAGCAGTTAAGATTATTTGCATCCAAACAGTCAGTCCTATTGGTAATGAGTGCTATCGAGGCAGGTTTTTTTTTTTTTTTTTGCCTCAAAAATTTCAGCATCAATAAATATTTTAAATGCTTGATTCATACGTTGTGCCTTATGATCGTCTGAAACCTGTTTTGTGCATTATATGCTGCTGTGCAGCTCTTGGCACTTACATAAAGAGCCATACTGCACCTTAAAGGGTTTGAACTTGCTTCTGGTGTTTCAAGTCTTCTCTCTTGTGACGAGCAGTCTGGAAGCCAACAGCTGTTTCATTTCTGGGTCAAAGGCTCCAGTTCTCCAATTTCACTAAAATGTGTTTTGTGAATGCTTTAAAAATAAGTCTAAGTGGGAAGGTTCTGATGTGACTTGTAGATATTGCTTCATGCTGGGGGAGGGTAGACCTCTGTAGTAGTTCTAAAACCACGCTGTAATCTTCTGACATGTTGCCGGGTTTTCGGACCTTAGTAGACAGTGGCAGCCGTACTGGAAAAGGGCACAAAGGGTTAAACCTCCCTACCCGGCATTGGCATCCACTCCATTACCCTTCCCCAGGCGGGATCCTCGCCTATCTGGCCTGCACCAGGGGGCCACAGACAGTCGGTCTCTCCTGCGAGCGAGTGCTGAAAACATCTTCCCCAAAGAACAAAAAGATATAACAAAGAGGGAGTGATTTTCCATCGCGTCTTCTTGCAGAGCGGTTGGTAGAGCTCAGGAAACACCACAGACCAGGATGTATTAGCCCGGACCTGCAACCTCCGTCTCTGACAGCTTGCCTCTTGGCTCAATGCCCCCTTCTTCTTGTTCCTGAAGTGAAGACAGAGTTTACAAGAGCTAGCTAATCTGCGCTAGAGACAGGCCGTTCTGAAATGCCGAGGGGACTGAATTTGGGAATATACTGTAAGAGGAAGCAGAATTAATACGTTCGAAGGCTGATAACGTGCTGGAGGAGGGCGTGCAGGCTCGCCCCGGGTTTGAATCTCAGCCCCACGACCTACCGGCTCTGCCCCTTGAGCCAGATCTCCGTTCCCCAGGTGCAGACCGGGGCAATGCTTAGCTCCAAGGATGCCTGTGAAGATGAAGAGAAGCAATCTCTCATCCGGTACGGGCAAAACACAGCGTCGCCCCTCAATAATTCATAGACCCTTCACTCCCTTTAAACTGGAAATAAACAACTTGTTGGCAAATAGAAATCCCAGAGGGACCTGCTTTCACCACCACCGAAGGGTTTGTAATTAGCATGTAAAAGGATTGCTTCCAAGCCTTGAAAGCAGGTTGTCCTTTACAGTCTCTTAGGCCGACTTGAGAAGCCTTGTTTACACTCTAGCATTAATTTGCTCAGCAAATCCTTACTGCCAGGGCAAAATTAAATTTTGTTCAGGCTCTGTTTGAATGACCCCAAGCTCCACATGAAGGTTTCACTTTTCTGGGAGCCTTGGGAGGAATGCAGTGGGCCTTCGAATTCTTCTGTAAAGCCCTGGCACTCTTTACAAGAAAGATGTAACTCAGAAGTATCTGGACTCATCTGTTCTCATCCTTCCCCTTCTTCATCTGAACATCCTTCAAGGGGCCGTGCTTCTGGTGCCCAGAGGGGTTGAGAAAGACTTTCTGCAGACTGGGCAGACTGGGAGTCTGTGGGGATGTGAAAGCCCCAGGGCAGGTTAGAGGTCAGAGCAGCTGTGGTGCCCAGAGGAGGCGGGAGGAAGTGGGGGGAGTGCATTTCCCGGGCGAGACCAAATCTGCTATTTTGGACGCTTGTTCCTCATTAGTCAGCAGTCGAGAAGACTACAGGATGGTAACATTCTATTCTTTCCACGGGGTCTTTCTCCTGAAAAATGCATTTGCTATGGAAGATAAAATGTCATAAATTCTCTGTCCATCCAAGGCTTTGCACCATGGAGAAGGAGTTGAGGAGCTGCCTTCTTCCCACTTTACAGACAGATAAACTGATAGCTTGTGACCAGGCTCAGGGACCTGTGAGAGATCACTCCGCACTAGGACAGCAGGATGCAGATGCTGAGTGGGGAGACCCCGAAAGGGAGTCTGAGATCCCCTCCCGCTTCCTCCGTTAATCCAGTCACTTTGAATCCGAGCGGATTTACCTTGACTAGAGTCAAGACCCGCCTGTTTTTGAATGACGAGACCTCCACAAATAGGTGTATAGGTCCTAATAGATCTTTACCTGTATTTAGACAAGGGAAACCAATTTATTCCAAGAGAATGCTGTTTCGTGTCAGAACAACTTGATACGGTGTTATGGGTTGAATTGAATTGTGTCCTCCCCTGCCCTCCACCCCAATCCCCACTGAAAACAAAGAAAGATTGAATGGAACCCTAAATACCTAAGGACCCCCAAGTACCTCAGAATGTGAACTTCTTTGAGAATAGATTGGTTGCAGGTGTAATTAGTAAGATGAGCTCCTACTGGAGTAGTGTGGGTCGCTTACCAAATACAACTGGTAGTCTTCTAAGAAGATGACAGCGTGAGGACAGACACAGATTGGGAGAATGCCATGTGAAGACGATCCACAAGCCAAGAAACGCCAAAGATTGGCAGCAAACTGCCAGCAGCTAGGAGGAGGCAAGGAAGGGTTCCCCCAGAGGTTTGAGAGGAAGCATCATCCTGCTGGCACCTGGATGTTAGACGTGAGTCTCCAAGACTGTGAGGCAAGGCATTTCTGTTGTTTTAAGCAGCCGCCTAATTTGTGATATTTTGTTATAGTGGCCCGGAGAAACTAGTGTGTATGGCAATTACCAAAATCCCTGGTGTCTCTTCAGAGCAGGTAAAGTTGGCAGTGATGTGATCTTGGACAGGTGACCTGACCTCTCTGGTAGAAGGTTTTCTTATCTGTGAAATAGGGCTAGAGCAGGTGACTCCAGAGAATCTAAAAATCCTTCGAGATGATGCAGTTTTCTCCCGATATTTTATAGCTTTTCTTCCTCCCATCTAGTTCTTGAATCCTTCCCCAGCTCTCCATCTGTACTTGCCCTTGAGGTTCAGGACCCAGTTACTTCTTGACTGGAAACTTGCAAAACTGGGCTCCCCTACAACCTATATATATATATAACACGAGTGCCTGAGGGATCTTTGTAGACACAGATCTGAAAACATCAACCCCCTACATCCTGCTTCTACAGCCTGATGCTGCCCACAGAATACTGTGGAAACTTTTCAGCTTGGCGTGAGGCTCTTCACATCGGGACCGAGCCCCCTGCTTCAGGCCGGCCTCTGCCCACCCCCTGCAAGTTCCCCTCATCCCCACACTTCATATATTCTAGCCACACTACTGTCTCCTAACCAAGCCTTGAACTTCCCTCTTCTAAAATGGTACACCCATCGATTCCCGCTACTGTTTTATTTCCCACAAGACTACGTGGCTTTTTCACCGTTTTTTCTCCACCACCTAGCACTTTCCTTAGCATGGAGTAAGAGCTTGATGAGTATGAACTGAAGGAAGGAATCTTTTATTCTTTGTGACCCATTTCAAAGGATTTTTTAAGCTATGTGAATACCTGAATTAGGAGCTCCCTCAGAGCCCCATTGTGTCCCACCAATATGTTACACTGGTCCCCGCTTATCTGCAGTTTCTCCCACAGTCTCAGTTATCCATGGTCACACAGCCCCCTAGAAGCTGATGATCCTCCCGACCGGCCACCAGCAGTAGCCTAAAGCTCTGTCTCAATACCGGCGTCACTCACTTCCTCTCCTCACGCAGGCGTCCTAGCATCTCCCGTCATCTCGAGAAGGAGGGAGAGTATAGCACAGTAGGCTACTTTCGGGCGGGCCACAGTCACATAACTTTTATTACAGTACATTGTTACAGTTGTCCTATTTTATTATGAGTGTTTGCTGTTACTCTTGTACTGTGCCTACTTTATAAAGTCAGCTTTCTCGCAGGTTCTGTGTGGACAGGAGAGAGCGCAGTGTACGTAGGTTTCATTAGTCTCCGTGGTTTCAGGCATCCACGGTGGGGGGTCTCGGGGCGCAGCCCCTGCCACTAAGGGGGGGGCCACTCTATGTCACTTCTCTATGAATCTTCTCCGCTCCATTCGTGGCGCTTCGCACACGAGTACTGAAAAAATCCTTGTGCAGTAAAGGGACAGATAAATAATGGATTTATTTATTATTACTCTAAGTGTTTGTGTGCCGTTTTTGTTTAATTAGTGTGAAACTCTGAATCATCTGCAGGAAGTGGAAAGGTTTAGCCCCAATTTGATCAACTTTTCTTATTTCAGCGGATTGCGGCCATAGCGGTTTAGTTCTGTGGGCAGAAACCTGTGCCAGTGATTGGCTTCCTATAGAGTCCTGCCCTTTTTTGGGGTCAGGCACAGCCAGCTCCCAAACCCCAGACGGCCCTGGGAAGTAGAGCAGGGCAGCCCCCGCCCCCGCATGACAAGGGGACAGAGTGAACGAGTGCGAGGGGTCGGCACAGACTCACCATGAGAGTCAGCAGCTGGGGCTGGATGGTGACTAGAAATGAGCTCCATGCGATGTGCGCCCCTCCTTTGGGATGTGTCTCTGCTTTGGTATGCCCCCTGTCCTTCTTCTCCGTGCCTAAGTTTGGCCAAACAAGGGCCTGGGTGGGTGTGGAGGAAGCGAAGCCTCCTGGGAAGTGACGCACAGACTCCTCTCCTTTCCTGGCTGGTCTTACAGCAACGGGGTCTCAGTGCAAGGCATCACTGCGAGGCTTAGTTATACCCACGGGCTGGGAGAAGCATCTTTTGGATTGTGATGCTAGACAGAAAAATAGACAGACAGAGATGATATAAAGTGAATGTGTCTGATGTATACCTATATGTGTACATGATTAAAGTGAATTGTAACAACTCTGCAGGGTAGATATTATCGCGGTTTTCCAGATACGGACATTGAGGTCATATGTTCAGGTCACACAGCGAGTGAGTGGCAAAGACAGGAATTTAAGTCCCGTCTGTTTGACTCCCAGACTTTGCTCCTTCCCAGTCCATTGTAAGCTATCAGGTTAATAAGTTAATTAAATAAACAACATTTATTTAACGCCTACTGTATGCCAGTTCCAGTTGAGGTTCTAGGGGTGACGTGGCGAACAAGACAGTGAAGGCTAGAGTGTAATTGGCAGCCTCAGAGACCGCCCCTAACGACCTCCACCTCCTGGTAGTCACGTCCTCCTGTGATCACTTGAGTGAGCGCTGGACCCAGCGACTCACTTCTAACTAATAGAATATGGCAGAGAGGAAGGGATGTCATTTCTGAGAATAGGTTACAAAAATGTTTTTTAAAGTACTTTGAAGTACTTTATGCATATGGGATTCAGTGAGATACCCATGTTACTTAAGTAACATTACTAAGGTAATTTACATTCAGTTATGTTAACCAGCAATTAGCCCTAGAGACAAACCTGGGATTTTAAAAATATTTTGTAAAAAGAAGAACACCAACTGTTGATACTGCATGTGTTTAGCTTCCGAGAGACCAACAGATTTTATACCTTCTGCCCAATTTTGTTTAATGTCCCTGTCCAGGTCATCCCAAGCCCTCAGTTGGGCTCATTTTGAGGTTCTCCAATAACCCAGACTTCTGAGAGCTAGATGTATTAAAAGCCTGACCTTGACTTTTATGGGTACTAAAAGGCAACATTAAGGCTTTCCGGGAGTATTTTTGCATTTTCTCAAGCTATAAAGAAATATGAGATAAGAAATTTCTTCAATTAGAACAGGCCTGAACAAGAGTTTAAAAATTAAACATTTATGAATAATAAATATACAAAAGAGGTATAACCTCACTAAAAGTCAAAAAATACGTATAAAGGAGACAATGAAATAGAATTTTTCACCTTTCAAATTGGAAAATATGATCCTTCATCCATATAGGATTCAGCAAAATGCAGTCTCAGGCAGCTTACATAGGAGAAATTACTGGAACAACCTTTCAAGTGAACCAGTTGCCCACATGTGTTAAGATTCTTAACCATATTCCACCCTGTTGACCCAGTAACATCACAGGACAGGAGCCCCTCAGCTGCAGCTGGTGCATCGTGGAGATTTAGTATTGGTGGGACTAATTATTAATTAAATCGGATCCAATCCTAACAGAGCCTAAAAAGTCATACTGTTAAATGTATAAAGATGTTTATGGAAGCATTTACTTTAACAAGGGAAATGGAGACAGCCTGAATGCCTAAAATAGAGGTTTAATTAAACAAATTAAAGAATATCCATTCGGTGAAATATTTGTCTGCTCTTAAGATGATACTTTAGGGGGCGCCTGGGTGGCTCAGTCCCTTAAGCGTCTGCCTTCGGCTCAGGTCATGATCCCAGGTGGGATTGAGTCTTGAATCAGGCTTCCTGTTCCGCAGGGAGTCTGCTTCTCCCTCTGCCTCTGCCCCTCCACCTGCCTGTGCTCTCTCTCTCTGTCAAATAAATAAATAAAATCTTAAAAAAAAAAAGAGAATTCAGGGGTGCCTGGGTGGCTCAGTCGTTAAGTGTCTGCCTTCGGCTCAGGTCGTGATCCCAGCCCCACATCGGGCTCCCTGCTCGGCGGGAAGCCTGCTTCTCCCTCTCCCACTCCCCCTGCTTGTGTTCCCTCTCTCACTGTCTCTCTCTCTGTCAAAATAAATAAATAAAAATCTTTAATAAAAAAATAAATAAAAATAAAAATAAGAATTCATTTTTAAATGTCAAATCTGTTCCTCCTCTTCTTCCAAATCTCCTTATCTAAGTCAATGCTATGCTTTTTGCCCAGTAATCCCTTTCTCACCCATCTGATTCCTCTCTCCTCCCCTCCACTTGCTAGTAGGCTCCAAGTTTCCAATCTCCCTGGGAGTGTCTCCCACACCGGCCTCCCCCAATCTCTCAGTCTGTGTGTGTGTCAAATAAATAAATACGACCTTTTTTGAAAAAAAAAGATGAGACTTCAGAAGAAATTTTAGTCACAAAGCACAACATGGACAAAGATTGAGATACTGGGCTGCGTATACCGTGATCTTCAATCTGCCTATTAAGAAGGCAAAGACCTAGCTATGCATACGAAAAAATCATTGACAAGAAATACTTCAAAATGTAAATAGTGGTTGTCTCATAAGTGACTTGTTTCCCTCTTTATTGATTCTGTAGTAAAAAAATTTTTCTATGATGAACTTGATTTACATTTAGAGTTAGGAAAATAACAGTACAAATATTTTAACAATAATTTTTCAGATCTAAGCCTACAAAACTTAGACCACTAAACTATGAGTATATATCAAACCAAAAGTTTCCAGTAAAACAAGCAAGTTAACAACACTTCTGGTTTTCCCCAAATATTTAGAACCATGCTATTTTTTCTCCTTTTATTGCTTTTAAACCAGGTAAATCAATTTGGGTAAGCCTACCATGTGGAAGAATGGTGCTGAGCATATTCTCTAGAACCAGGCTTTGCTAGTTTACACCCAGGCTCTGACATGTGATAGCTGAGTGAGCTTTGGCAAATTATTTAACCTTGTGGAGTCTCAGTTTCTTCATCTGTAAAATGTAAATATTAATAGTATCTATCTCATAGGATGATTGCATGTATTAAGTGAGAATAATATATGGAAAGCACTTAAAACCATGCCTGGGATGTGGTGAGTGGTACTCGTGTTTGCTATTGTCGTTGTGTGATTTCTAACCAAGTAGAGTTCTGTTTATTTTCAAAGGTTTGGAATCTAAACTCTCTCCCTTCTCTTCATAAACCAAGAGGAGCATCTCGACAGTAAGCTTTGGTATTATTTGGATATCTATGTATGCGTGATTTATAGAAGAAATGACACAGATGATGAATTGAAAGAATTTAGATGAACCGAATCTTAAATGTCATGGCCTTTGAAAGCAAGCACTTGGAAATGTACTTTATTATGGGCACGTGGGGAGTTCTCTTGCCTTTGAATTGTCCAAAATAATCTTAAGCTCTCCATTCACAGAGGAATTCTCTCAACCTTAATGGAGGAACTGAGAAAGTTTGGGAGCTTCGGCCCCTGGGAAATAGAAGGGTCTCTTGCTTTGAACACTGAACAGACATTTGAGGTCTAGATCCTGTTGTTCCTCCACCAGGAAGTCTCTCTGGGTCTGCTCAGCAAGACCAATTCCTCCGTCTACGGAAGTCCCTGAGCCCTTTTGCTAGAGCCCCTTGGTGACTTCCTGCTTCTCTCTTGCCTTATGGTTATTGCTTCTGTGTGTCAACATAGATCTTAAATTTCATGTTGATTTTTCAGCTACACCTGACATAGTAGAACCTCATTTTTTTTTTTGAATGAATTAAGTAATAAATCACATAGATATTTAGAGCCAGCTCAAGATCTGAAAGATGCCACTTTTAGAGCCAAAGATCCAGAGGTATGGAGAGAAGAACCATAATTTGTAAAGACCTTGGGTTTTAATCAAGCTTTAACACTCCTAAGTTGTACGATCTTGGGAACTTTCTAACCTTTCTGATAATCATTGTCCTTATTTGTAACTATGAGGATAACAAGCCCCATCTCATGGAACTGAAAATTGGATACAGAGACATAATTAACTTGCAAGTGGTTGTCACTCAATAACATGAGTGAAAACGTTGCTCAAAGCCACATAGCTTGGCAGCTGCTGGAGCCACTGCACTGTACCCTCTTGTTTCCCTTTCTTTGACCAACTGTTGGGCTTGCCCACATACTGTGGTTGTCTGTGAGGATCTCTTATAGGGGGAGAGTAAGGAGAGGAAGTAAGATTTGTTGAGAGTCAGCTACATACCGGACAACTCCACCCAGAGATTCACCTACAGCCTTTCAAGCTACTCCTGATGGCAAGGCCCATGGAAATGGGTTGAAAAGTCAAATGAGTGGACTTTATATTCTTATGTTTCAGGCATTCTTGAGTGTTTTCTTGAAACCTTGCTTACTTTATTCCCCCAAGATATCTGGAGATAGCAGATCAAATCACTGGATCTGGAAGCTCTGGGAAGTGAGAGTAACATTCACCCATGTGGGATGATTGGGACTTCTGGTTACTTGAAACACCCTCCATTATGAAGTTTGCAGAGCTAAAAGGCTAAACTGAGTTGCTCACAGTCCTACTGTGAGTCCTGCAAATGTTTCAAGCAGCATAATCACCTATAGTGCTAGATAATGTACCACAGCCCACTACCTGGCAAGCACTCACCACTGGCCCATCAATGGCTTTTAACAATTACAGACAACCCCTGGGGCACCTGGGTGGCTCAGTCGGTTAAGTATCTGCCTTTGGCTCAGGTCATGATCTCGGGGTCCTGGGATCGAGCCCCACGTCATCAGGCTCCCCGCTCGGGGTGGGGGGCTCTGCTTCTTCCTCTGACCCTCCCTCCTCTCGTGCTCTCTCTCAAATAAATAAATAAAATGTTAAAAAAAATTATAGACAAACCCTGCCTCTAAAAGACAAGAATTTTTAAGCAAGAGTAAAAACAATGCATCTCAGATATAATCTAACTCTTTTGATCTATGTTTTACAAAAAAGTACAACCCAACAAGTGGATTTTCCTTTTTGGAGGAAAGAAGTATTAGTGAGGACCTACCATGTATCAACACTGTGTTGGGTGCTCTGCCAGGTTATCCTAGTTTTCCTTCACAGAGTCAAACCAAATAACATCATTCCTATTATAAAGCAAATGTAAAGCAGTTTGTTTATGGGCAAGATGCCCCATGCAACACAGGTCTTAAGTAGGAAGGAATCAAACTTTTTTTTTTTTTTTTAAATCTGCAGGGTCAATGTTCTTTTGGGCACACTATCCATCTCATATTCAATTATCTTCAGAGTGATTTAACAAAGTAAACAACTTATTTATTAAGTTCATTCAACAGACATTGTTGAACAAGGAGTGGTTCTAGACATGGAGTAGTCAGTAGAGATATACATTTGAAAGACGGCCTTTTTTCTCAGGAGGTTCACTCTACAGCGCCTTATTTTAAGGACTGTGTGAATCTGTCTCTGAGATCAACTGATTCTCTTTCAATCTGGTTAACAAAGGGATGATACTGAATAAATCACACCAAATCTCAGTAGCGACAACTATGCTGAAGTAGTGAGAATTTTTAGAATGTAATTTACATGTTAATCATTGACTCAGTGTGTGGAGAATGGAAACATTGTAAGTAGTTAGCACTGTTAGGTATGAGGGGTGTGGCAATCTTGCCAGGAGGTTAAGTTGTCTCTCCGTGTGACATCGTGAACCCCAAGATGGCTGCTCTCCTAATAACATGACCTTAGGAGAATGGAACTGCTGGAATCGTGTTTTTCTAAATGTAGCAATGGAACTTGTTGAAATTCATGGAGAAAATGTTGATAATGTATATCAAAAGAGGTGTGCGAAGTTTTGGCAATGAAGTGTGGTTTCAGGGATACTGTACCTGGTTGAAGACCAACAAATGCAAACTCTGGGTTACGTGGTTTACTCTGTTGGTACTGAGACTCTTGCACCAAAGTTTATGGTGGTATAACAGAGTGGTTGGTAGATAGCATGTTTTTGGAGACAGGTAGAGTGGGGTTCAAATTCCAGCTTTCTCATTAACTGATGCTCTTGTGCTCGTGTAGGTTACTTAGCCTTTGTGAGTCATGGTTTCTTCAAATGTAATAATAGTCCCTACTTCCTAGCATTGTTGTGAGGATAAAATGAAATGTTTTCTGTTAAACACTTAGCAGAGTGTCCAACAAATAGTAAATAATAAATGGCACTCATTTAAAATAAGTATTAGCTAATGGGGAATTTGGTATCGGAATAATGAAGAGGTGCAATACTTTCTTGTCTTGTGCTAACAATGGATGAAAACATATGTACATATCCTGTGTCCTTCCTTTTAAACAAATCTGGAAATTATTCATATAGAATGTGAGCTCCACAAGGACAGGGACTTTGTCTAATCACCTCTCTGTCCCCTGTACCTAGAACAGTATCTGGCCCATAGTGGGCAGTTGATAAATATTTGTGGAATGAATGAATTCACTCACCCTTTAGTGTCCACTGTTAAGTTCTGTAAACGTTGTGAGAGTCACAAAGACAGCACAGGTTTCTCTCCCGAGTATATCGTACTGAATCAGGGGAGAGAAATGTATCCACAGAAAATGGTATTGCAGGTAGTTCTCTGAACAAAGTAAGGACTCCAAGCTGAGAATTCAGAGGAGGAAGAGGGATATGGGAGGATAAGAGAAATGCTGCCAGGAGGAGTTGTATTTGAACTGAGCTTAAATCGATAGGGGGAATTTTGACAAGGAGAGAGAATGGGCATTGGGGGGGAGAGTAGGGAATGGAGATAGTATTCCTGGGAGGGAAACATCACAAGCAAAGGTCTGGAGGCCAGGTATGTTTGGGGACAGGGGAAGTACAATTTTACTAATAAATAGACTTGAAGGGAACTTAAGGACAGGCATTATGTTTCTGGAACACTTTGCAGAGAACTCAGAAGCCCATCCAAGGTTCAGTAAACAAGCTGTGAGTCACCGCAATGGAGGGTGGGAAATGAGCATCCAGAAGGCCCAGTGAGAAGATTTTTAGCCACAGGAAGGAGAGGACTCGGCTGTGGAATTAGCTACAGACAAGGATGAAGCATGGGATTGATTAGAGTGTTGTTTGCAAACCTACCCACCAGCAGTGTCTGGGAGGATTAGAAATTTGGAACCCTGGGTTTTTTGGCTTGGGACTAGCCTGTCCCTGCACTTTGACTCTAAATAAAGGATATTGGTGTTTCCATTACATGAATCCATTTATTTGGAAGAGTGCACACTCCTGATGAACATCTGCATAACACAGAGTAGGATCTAGCAGGTGGCATTCGGCCCCATCCATACCTCCTAATTTTGGCTGTTAGAACTGATGGAAATCCTGCCTCAGTTCTGCACCACCAAAGAATACACAGAACTGAGCTGTAGTGTACAAACTTTGGATCTTTTTCAAGTGTCTGAGATTTTTTTTTTTAAGATTTATTTATTTATTTGAGAAAGAGAGAGAGCACACAGCAGGAAGGGCAGAGGGAGAGGAGAGACAGTCCTCAAGGAGACTCCCTGCCGAGTGCAGAGCCTGATGCAGGGCTTGATCCCTGGACCCTGAGATCATGACCTAGCCAAAACCAAGAGCCAGACACTTAACTGATTGAACCACCCACACACCCAAAGTGTCTGAGATTTCTATAGAAGATCAACCTCCAGATAATTCCTTCCTGCCTGGATTAGTGGAGGGCAATAATAACAGTTAATCTTTATTAAGCACACATGTGTGCCAGACAGTGCTTTATCTGGTTTTTTTCTTTTTCTTTCCTAAGATTTTATTTTTTTAAGTAATCTCTACACCCAACATGGGGCTCAAACTTACAACCCTGAAATCAAGAGTCACGTGCTCTACCGACTGAGACTGCCAGACACCCTACATTATTTCACTTAACTGAATCTTCAAAACAACCCAATGAGGTGACTTCTATTATCCCCACCATTTTATAATTGAGAAAATAAAGTTCTGTGAGGTTTAGATTGCCGGAGTCATAAAAACAGAGCTTGGGCTCAAAGCCAGGTCCATTTGCTAAGTTAATTGCATTGTGATACAATCACAGAAAAAACTTTTTTCAAAAGATTAAAGGAAATTTGGTTTCATAGGTACAAAGAATTGAGAGAAAATCAAAACTTCCTAGAATTTAGGGATAGTCTCAGGATGTATCGGGGCAGAGATCAAAAGTCAGCCAGCAGAGGGGCGCCTGGGTGGTACAGTCAGTTAAGTGTCTGGCTCTTGGTTTTGGCTCAGGTCATGATCTCAGGGTCGAGGAATCGGGTCCCGCGTCAAGCCCTGCATCGGGCTCTGCGCTCAGCTGGGAGTCTGCTTGGGATTCTCTCTCTCCCTCTCTCTCTGCCCCTCCTGCTTGGGCTCTCTCTCTCTCTTTCTTTTTCTCTAAAATAAATAAATAAAGTTAACAAATGGAGTGGAGGTAAATACAGAAGTACCAGCTTCTGCTTTTTCTCCTAAGGTGACAACAGCTTCCTCCCCCCACAGTCAGTTGGAAGTGGTCGCTCCAGACTAGCTTCATGGCCTCCCTGGCAAGGGGCAGACATTTTAAATAAAATCCCCACAGTGCATCCGTCCCTTGTCTGTGGTCATAGGAGCAAGGCTGTGAGGCCGTCCTGAGTCCAAGCAGGGCTAGAATCCTGGGCAGCCACCTTGAGCAGGACTCTGTTCTCATTCTAATTAATCATTAAGCCTGAGGATTTGCAGTTACCAGACCCAATCCCCCCCCCCCCCCCCCCCAGTGCAGGACACAGGAGCTTACATTTCCCTTGCCACACCCAGCCTGGTACACTTTCTCGGTGTCGGTCCTGCATCCCAGCTCAGCTCTGCAGGCACCCCTGGAGCCCGGGGAAGGGAAGCGAGCCGCTCCCGTGGATTCCGAGGCTCCCAGGCAACAGGAAATCCAGAAGGAAACTGAGAAGGCACAATGGAGTTGGTGCCAAGATTTCCCCTCTGGAATGAAGTCCGCCTTGTGGAGTGGAGTGGAGGCAAAACCCTCCACTCTGACAAAGGGAAATGTATCCGTCCCGTCTTATGTTGTGATGCTGGAAATTTAAGCTGGCCTCTAAAACTCTTCCCGAGTGCTCTGTGGTATCTGCTCCGCACACGCCAGGCTCTTGGTGATGTAAATTCCCCCTGGAGACTGTCTCCATTTGGAGTGGGTAGAAGCAGAAGGGGCCCCAGACAGCTAAAGTGAACCGTGAGGGTGGAACGGACGTGTCTCAAAATGCAGAACCTGCTCAGCCACACTTGCATTTGGGGCAAAAGCAAAATGAAGTGAAGCAGAAACCAGATCTTGGACTAATCTGCCAGCTGAGAGATGCCTCACTGGGATAAACAATTGGATAAGGGCTCAGACTCTGAGGTGCATCCAGGAATGGCAATCTGTTCATCATTCCCCTGTCTAAAATGGCTTCCCTTTGCTCTTAGAAGAGAGATGAATATCTTTGATGTGCCTACAAGGCCCGCAATCTGGGCCTGTCCTCTCCTTCACTGGGTTGTAGCCACGTTGGCTTTATCTCAGTTCCGGGAACATGCCAGCACCAGGCTCCACGTTATACCCAGCCTTAAGCTTGCACACGCTGCTCTCTCTTCCTGCATGTTTGTTGTCCACCCCATCCTGACCCCACCCCAGCCAAAAACAACACCACACAATGCAAAGCAAAATAAAACACATCTCCTCTCCTCACTAGAAGAGACTAGAAGAGAACGGCCAGCTCCTTGAGAGTGCAGGGACCATGTCGTTCTTTTTCCACACTCCATCCTCATGCCTAGAATAGTGCCTGGCACGTAGTCAGTGCTCAATAAATATTTGAATGAATGAACGGAGCCAGATTGTTTCAAACAGTCACAGTTTCATCGCAAAGTATTGTTCTGTTGGACAAACAGTAGAAACACAGAGGCTGGTGATATAGCATACTCCCACAATATATTGCAAACTAGATGCCAATCAATAAACAATTTGCACCTACAGGGTGCCAAGTGCCATGTTTAGTGCTGTCAACTTGACAGTTGAACAATTCTCTGAACGCAAAAGCTTCTGAGAACAGCCTTAATGGGGGTGCTGGTGGGGAGGAGAATCTAAGGAAAGGGCCCTGTATCGTTTCTGCCCACGAGACAGGAATTGAAATGGTCAGTGTGACATTTTTAACTCAGGCAGTGAACTAGCTTGGCTAAATTGAGTATTTCTGAGCCAACATTCATTCAGTAACAATTTGCTGAGAATTTACTAGATTGTCTTGTGAAAGAGGAGTAAATGAGGCAAGTCCGGTGGCGCGGAGAAGCTGATGGGTAAAACCACCAAAGCTCACGCTGCGGGCTCCCAGTGCTGCTGGGCAGCCTTTCCCTTCTGTTGGCAGAACATTCCCTTTCATTCTCCTCTGCGACTTTTCCAAATCTTCGCCCTTCTCCTCAAACCCTCTACCACTGGAGGGGGTAACCCTCTGCTCTGACTCCATTCTCCCCGTCTTCAACAGATGACATCAGCTCCTACTTGAAGAAAGGTGAGGACTTAAGGCCTGAAAGGCCTCAGCGTCCTCTGTATGACTATGTATTTATCCTCATTTCTTCCCAAGGTTATTTTCTTCTAACTTTGGAAGATTTAGAGATTTAGAGCTTCACGTTTTTGAGATTGAAAGCTACTTCTTTCATTCTGGTATCCTTTCAAACATTAGGCCCTGATCAGTTAGTAGGGCATGATGGGCAACTTGGTGGATTATGACCTGCAATTGTTAATGAAGTAAACTAGAGAAGAAAAGACAATTTCAGGGTATGTGACACATGGTAAGGACAAATATTGTCTCTGAAACTTTGTTTCACATCTATGATTGTGTGTATGTCTTTGTGTGTGCACTGGGTCTTGGGTAAGAAGCATTTCTTATAGTGCGTCATGCTTATCAAGAGCATCATCCTATTCAAGGCCACGCTCCCCACCCTTTCACATTTCCACAAGAGTTCCCATTCCTTCTGCCATCTGTTATCTTCTCTACATATCCAACCTCTTATTTTCTAGTAATTCTTAACCTTTATCTTGTAATACCCTCTAATTTCTCCAGCTTAAAACTATATTCTTCTTTGACCTAGCGTTCCTTTATCTCGCTCCTCTTCTTAGTCAAGAAACACAATCTAAACTCACTCCTCTTCCTTTTCTTCCAAACCCCACACCATTGAAACTGCTTTTTAAGATACTGTAAATGCTCTTTATGTTGCTAACGGCATGAGTATTATTTTAGGCTGAGACTAGTTGATACTTTCAACATGGTAGATTTCTTTTCCCACCATTCTTCTGCCATTCCGATCATTTCTCTGCTGCCCCTTTGAGAATTCTTCCTCCTTTTCCTGCCCCTTAAGCTTGGGTGTTCCTCAAGTTGCCAATTCACTTTCCAATGTTTTCCCTTCATATGTTTTTCTGGTCTCCTCTTCTCCCCATCAGTTGATGATCCCCAACTCTATATGCCTGGCCCATAACTCTCCTCTGAAATTTGTTTTTGTTTTTTTATCAAGATGTCTGCTAGGTTCACTCCATTCTCCCACCACACACCCCAAGTTGAGCTTGTCATTGCCTTTAAGTCTGCCGGCTCCTACTTTTCTTTCAATCAGGCTGTTCCCTGTGTCTGAAATGTTCTTCCCTGCCTTATTCACCTGGCTAATTTTCATGTGTCTTGGAAAGTCAGCTCAGGTGACATCTCTTTGAGGAAGCCAAAGTGTGCTGGAAGTTCTGTGTCACCTGTAGATCTCTAACCATTGACTACCTTGTGTCAATTTGGTGTTTATGTCTATCTTTCTCATTAGACTCTAAGCACTTTAAGAGCAGGGAAGTTTAAACCATTGTCACATTCCTGGTACCTAACACAAGAGTCTGGCACACTATAAGTGCCCAATAACTATTTCTTAAAATTATTGTCATAATGGAGAACCAGAAACTATCATGTGAATTCATACTACCAACAGGAACTCAGTTGATTTTCAGTGAAGCAGATCCAGAGTCTGATGTGCCCCATCCATTAACTTTCCTGTATTGGCTATATCATTTTTCTGCTTTTTTAATTGCTTTGTGCTGTGTCAACCTGGAGATAGATGCCAAGAGGAAATTTGATGTAAAAACCCGGGACTCAATTAGCTGTTAACTAGAACAAATGACTTAGAGATTTAGACATTACACATCTTATCTAACTAAGTTCTTGACCATCCCAAAGAGACGGAAGTCAGATGTGGCCAAATTTGTCCAGAATCTAATTAGAGAAACTCTTTAAAATCATATCAAACCCATTATTGAATTTAAACACATTCCTAAATTGTTACCGACACTAGTGTGTACTATTTTTCACTGCAGCCTTGTAACAGAGCTGTAGCATGTCTAATCAAACCCTATGACTCAGTTGCTATGGTGTACTTGGGTTAGCCTGAAAAGCCACTCAGAGATTCTGTTTGGTCGGCTCCTCTTCTTCCTTTAATACCTTTGATCTTTGCTGTTCAGCTGTCGTTCATTGTTAAAATCTAGGGAATTGAGAAATTGGTGTTGGAGTGAGTTTGGGAACCAGGTTCAGATATATTTCTTCTCTCAGCCTCTTAGAAGTAGGGCTTGTTGGGGGGTGGGGAGAATGCAGCTAAGATTAGTCTATGTGATTATTACTATAAACTGCTTAACAAATACTTGAATTAATGAGAGCATGCTCTACTGATTTCATTAGTTCTAATAATGCACACAGTGAATAGTGATTTAATTTCTCCCACATGAGTTGATATGTGGGATCAGAGGGCCTGTGATATATTGGGAATGCCATTGTGTCATGATTCGAATTTATGGTGATTTAAATCTTTCATGTTTCCTCTGTAGCCTCAACACGATTATATGTGGGCTCAGAAATAAAAGAAGGAAAACCCCTCTGCAGTCCACTCTTTAAGAATATTAATAATTTTGCATATTAGACTCATACCGTATAGTTTACAAAGAGTTTGATACACATTATTTAATTTAATTCTCAAAATAACCCTCAGGGTTACTCTCGGTTTCTAAATGACAAAATTAAAGCTCAGAGAGGTTAGAGTGACTTGTCCAAAGTCACACGATTGGTGTCAGAGCTGCAGTCCAGTTTGAAAGCAAGAGTTTTCAGCAAAGGACTTTGGAAATTCCCTTTTAAATCGAATCCAATCAAATACTGGTTTTAGGGTAAAGTATGTTGAGCACCTAAATCTACCAACAGCTATTATGCAAGAATAGTTAGCCCTTTCTTTCTGATTTCTGGTTATCATAAAATATTTATCGAGACAGATTTCTTCTAGTGCTTCAGTTATTTCTCGACTTACTTTATAGATGGTGATAGTACATAAATGTCCTCAGTTTTACCTTTGGGGAGGTTGAAGTGAATGTTGCGTTTGCTTTGTCCCAACCCAATGATAAAAAATTTCTAATCATCTGCCTCTAAGTCCCTCATAGAGTCAAAAACTGTTAGAACTAGAAGGTGCAAGAGACCATAAAATTCCAGCTATGGCAAACCATACCATCCCTGTCTTCTTACTCTAGTACATTTCTTTGGCACTGTGTTCACAAGGATTGTGAGACTGTGCTGAGCTCGGTGGGAATGAGAGCTCTAACTGATTCACAATACCAGCTATGGGCTCACGGTTGTGCTGTGCTCATCCTCAGTTTTCCTTTCTTTTGTCACTTATCTCTACTCTGTCAGGAAGTCCTATCAGTCAAAACTCTGGACGGTTTCCTGAATCTGATTACTTTTCACCATTTCTACTGTTGGTACCTATAATGGTTAGGATATGTTACGTTATGCTGCAGTGACAAATAACCCCCAAATCTCTGTGGTTTTAAACAACAAATGTCTCCTTCTCACTTGGGCACACATCCATTGCATATCAGCAGGGAGATCTGCTTCACTTCTTCCTCACTCCAGGCCCCTCACTGAAAAGGATACGCAATCTAGAATGTTACCAGCCACAGTTAGAGAGGCTAAGAGAGCACAGGAAGTTCTCAGCCAGCAATCAACAGCTCCAGTCTGGAAGCAATACACACCATTTCTCCCACAAATCCATTGGCCAGAACTAGTCACGTGGTACCAGCCAACTGCAAATGGGACAAGGAAGTATAATTCTTCCATGTGTGTGGAAGGCCAGGAAAACAGATGTAGGCGAACATTAGAATTCTAAGTCACTACTGTCCCTCACTTGGATTCTTAAAAAAGCACCCTAACTAGTTTCTCTGCTTCTGTTCTTGCCCCCTGAAGTACACTCTTCCTAGGGCAACTAGAAGATTTATTTAAAATATAAATGAGAACATCCCTCTCCAATCTCCAAGTAGTCAATCGGCACAGAAGAAGCATTCTCTTCCAGAAAAGGAACTTCAGTTGTGTCCACAGTGCCTTCTATGCTGCCGTGACTTCTTGTAACAACTGCTCTCTTAAGCCTTTCTTTTTGAGTAAGGAATAGGTCAGGGCATTTTCAAACAGAGCCAGATGCAGATGGTAAGAGAAAGTCCTTATATAAGGTGGCCTTCTGTCCACTCTGGTGGACAGTCCAAGAGGTCTGTAAAAGAGGTGAAGAATCTGCCACTACTGTGTGGAGTCCTCCACAAGGATAGGGATTGTGACCTGACCTTCATGACCCAGATCATGTCCCCTGGTGCTAGCTCAACTGGTTCAGCTTTGTATGAGAGTGGAAGGGCAGTAGGGAGTGGCTTGCTTTCCTTCCATACAGGACCAGAACAAAATAAGTGTCTAAGAATGACATATTGCTTTCTCCTTTCTTTCTTTCTTTCTTTCTTTCTTTCTTTCTTTCTTTCTTTCTTTCTTTCTTTCTTTCTTTCTTTTTTTTAAGATTTTATTTATTTATTTGACACAGAGAGAGGGAACACAAGCGGAGGAACAGGAGAGGGAGAAGCAGGCTTCCCGCAGAGCTGGGAGCCCGATGCGGGGCTCAATCCCAGGACCCTGGGATCACGACCTGAGCCGAAGGCAGACGCCTAACAACTGAGCCACCGAGGCACCCCAACTTCCAGTATCTCTAAATCAGCTTACTCTTCTGATGCTCTTTGATGGAAAGCAAGTCTTCAAAATCTTTGTCAGTATCTTACTTGAGGCAGTACCTTAATCAGTATATTTTTTACATTATTCTGACTACAATGAGAACCATAAGGACGTAGCTACCTATAAATATAAGCAGCCTAGAGAGGAAATAAACTATAACTAAATAAGCCCTAAAATCTGATCTCTCTTTTATGTTTTCTGTTTTTCAGTGCTATTAATAACCATTCTCTGATCTCAGACTCTGGACTCTGTCTACTCTGACCAGCAGCTTTTCCTCTACACTTCCTGCATTGGCTGATTGGTTTGGACCTGACTTCCGACTTCTTCAGATTTATGTTGTCTGTGCAGCCTTTTTAGTCTTGAGTAATTCTCCAGAGTCACTACCCAGATCTGTGCTCTTATATAATTTCCTTTCATTCTGTCCATCATATTTTCCTTCTTCACATATCTGGCCTCAAGATGCTTTCAATACCAATACCAATATATTTCCTGTGAGCAGACCTCAGCATGATGATTTCTGGGGGGGAAAGTTATGCTTTACCATATCGCCATAGCCTAAAAAGAAATGCTCTGAGAAATATAATCCACTTAATTTGGACAAATTATTACAGAGGTTGTGACATCTTTCTCCGATGTACTTAAACTAATTTCATACATGTGAATTCACATAAAGACAGAGCTGGAAGAGGCCCTAGGGATTGTCTGGCTCAGTCCTCTCAAAATGCAGTTGAAGAAACTGAAACCAAGAAAGAATAAGTAAAATGCCAAATATCACAAAATTAGTTTGTGTTGGGCTGGAAGCCACATCCTGCAAGTCAGGGGTACTGAGCCTTCCACTCTATAACACTATCTTTGAGTTTCACATTATAATCATTATTTGAGATATTGGTAGCCAAATGTCCTTCATTAAAACAAAAATATGTGTTTGAAGAATCTTTGTTTTGGGAGATGCAGCTTTAGAGAATGGAATTGTTCAAAACAACAAAAACAACCATGCCTATTAATAGGACATAGTTACAAATTTTGTTTTTTATATACCAGGATCACATTGCAATTCTTCTTTTTTTATACTAGAGACCTATTTGAAATCTCCTTTTTGTAATTTCTTCTTTGATATGAAGTCTATTGTTGCCAAGTGCAAATCAAGTCAAGATAGGGTCTGAAAATCTAGAGCATTGTTTTGGTAGAAACAAAGAATACCAGTGATAGAAAGAATATGGAAATCCATAATAACTTACATTCTTTTTCTTCATTCCATGGAAAGGATCAGAAATATCTATGAGCCACAATTTCAATATAATTTCCCTTTCTATGGATATTATGTTTATATTTTATCATTCTAACCCACATTTGGCCTGCAATATATCTACTTACTGTTTATCCTTTCTTAGACTAGCAAAAAAGTTTTTAAAAGTGTTTTGAAGTTCAAAATCTCCTTTCTAAAAATACAATACACCTCCAAAGAGATGGGCTCCAGAAGCAAAGCAGTCCAAGTATCTCAAATAGAAAATAAATGTCTGAATGGTCCATTTCTCCTAATTTTAACTACTTTAAAGATTTTAATTCTATATATCATCTGCCCCAAATTCCATTTTTAAAAAAGATTTATTTATTTATTTGAGAGAGAGAAAATGAGTTGGGAGAGGAACAAAGGGAGAGAATCTTTGAGCAGACTCTGCCAAGTGCAGAGCCCCACTCGGGCCTCCATCGCATGACCCATGAGATCATGACCAGAGCAGAAACCAAGAATCTGACGTTTAACCGACCGAGCCACCCAGACGCCCCAACCCCAAATTCCGTTTTAATCTGGTCTATGAAGCTGCAAACAAAGATGATCACTCTTCACATATACATATTTCTACCCTATTCTTGACCAGCAGAATCAGACAAGAGTCAAAATAAGGTTTCTATCAGGGATTCATCTCACCCAGTAATGACGAAAGCTGTGGATCCGTACAAGATAACAATTTGAAAGTCTGAAGCATGGGTCAGGAATTTGAAATGCTTCGTTCTGATGAAGATGTATTATGTGGCCCTCATCAACAGATGCCTGCCTTCCCCAGGTGTTGGGAATTTACTTGGAAGTCTGATGCAATCAAATACCGAAGGACTTCTTAATGTATCAACTCCTAAGTCTGACTCTCCACAGAACGTGAAGGGACAGCCAGTTTGGGACAGGAGAGACTACCTGATTACCTTGAATTCTAAAGATTGAGAAGTTGTGATTAATTGCCTATTCTGGCTATAACTGAGGGTCAGCCACAAAAATCTCACTTACTTCTCTTTTGGCCGTTAAAAATATTTCTGAAACATACGGATGAATTCCCGCGCTAATGTAGTGTAATGTGAGGCACAGAGATTCTGGAGTTAGGTAGATTAGGGTTCAAATCCCACCTTAACCACACAGAATGTGTGTAAGCAAATTATTTAGCCTCTATCGGCTTGAGCAATTTACAGATGATAGTAACTGTCATGAAAACTGGTTGTCAGGGTAAGAGTAAATCAAATATAATTTCAAGATGGATATAACATCATCAAAAACGATGCATGACACATAGTAGCTAGTAGATAATCCCTACCTCAGGCTCTGCATTTGTTCTTGAGACGCAGAGCGTGAAATAGGAATTTTTGCGGCGTCGATTTATTGAGGGAATGCTCTCAGGTAAAGGCTGTGAGGAGTGAGTGAGAGGCAGGATGAGGAAGAGCTGATAAAACACGTATTCAGCTGAAGGCTAGCTCTCCCGTGATCCATGAGGAAGTCTAGATGGTGAATGACACCACAAAACTTTCCTCATGCTTAGGCAAGGGGACATACTTTTTGGATCCCTTTATCCGTCAGTCATTGGCTACAGGCCACCTTTGGAGTTAGTGTGCAGCCTTCTAGGGCTTTCTGGAGAGATGTTCCCAGCCACTAAGGGCAATTCTCAGGAGAAGAGGGCCACTGCCGCCTGTTTGCAGCCACTTACAACATCTGGGGCGGGGGAGGGGGGCTACTGGTTGGTAAAAGAGATCTGGGCAGGGCACAAAAGTGTCTTCTACACTAAAGACAGCTGGATGCTTATTGAGGGCAGAGGCTACATTTATCTGTTTTTATATATCCTAAGCATTCATCATTCAGTCATCAAGAATGATTTATCGTGTGTCACCTCTATGCCAAACACAGGCACATGGGATACCCTAGTGAGTGAAAGAAAGATCATTCCCTAATGGAGCCCCGATTGCAGTGGGAGAGAGATAATAAGCAAATCGATATAAGAAATAATTACATACCATGCCATATGGTGATAAATACTATGCTGAATGGATAAGAAGATTGTCTTTTTGGGGGGGGGGGTCAAGTAAAATTTAATTCTTTGATTCCAGTATTTCTTAACTGGATTGTCTTTTTAGTCACTGAAAATGTATGGCATCTCAGGGCTTGACTCCTCACCTCAGGTCTCTTTGTGGAGTATTGCAGGTATATATAGTGTAAAATCATCTAGGCACAGATTTCTTTGTAGTGGAAGACATTTTAGAGATTATGTTCAAGATTTGATTGAATTTGTACTGATCTCTGACATACTGTAACTTGTATTTTGACTATACATGTGATATAATCTAACTTATTTATTTGTCTTTTTTTTTTTTCCTCCAAAATTGGAACATTGACACTTTTCAGTTGACTGTGCTTTCTGATAACTTGAGTTCATTCCTTTATTCGCTAATTCTATTCTATTATTCACGAATCCACTCTTCAACCCACTGTGTGCTAAACCCTGATGAAGTGTGGGAAGGATGAGACCAGAGTCTCTGCCCCGAAAAGCTTATAACTTACTAGGAAAGATAAGCTGGGTGCACTAACAGTTCTACCCCAAGGAAGAAAGCACTGGGGCCAGGAAACTTACGCACAAGGCCCCGTGAAGAAATGAGAGATGACTTGTTACCAGGAGGGCTCCAAGGAGCCCTATGGAGGAAATTTCGAGCTGCGGCTCCAAAGCTGGCTGGGATGTGGACCCTTGGACATGCAAGCGTTGAGAGTTCTGAGTGGAGAGAGTCTATCACCAAGAGGTAGAGGCAACAAAGAGCTAAATGCATTTGTGGCTACAAATGAAGAGCTCTGGTTGGGTCTGATTCCTGAGGCAAACTAGGGAATTAAAAAGATAAGTTTATGGCTCATTAAAGAAGGACTTGAAGGTATTCTTGTCAAGGATTTTGTGGTAGGAAGAAACGGAAACCCACTCCAGCTAAAACACATGGAAGGATTTATTAACCTAAAAAAAGGGAACTGCGCATGATTCAAGAAGGAAAGTTTCGACGGGTCCCACTGAAACTTGTAGGAAATGAGGATGTTTCAGGGGCTCTTGTTCCATGTCCCAGGGGCTGTGAGGTCCCGGTTCTACTTCTCCCATCTGCTTCACCTTCTCTTTCCCTGCCTGGTTTCCTCTATTTGCTTATTGTTCTCATGGCCCAGCCTCGCAGAGCCACCTGTCTCTCAAATTTGGTGATGAGCAAAGACAGTCCTCCCAGGGTCTCATAGTACAAAGTCTGGAGGGAGACACTCTCGATGGCTGTCTTTAGGCTCTTTGTCCTCCCTATCAGGTCACCTGGGGCTGGAAGGAGGCATCACAACAATGCGGCCTACTCAGCAAACTGTGCAGGTGTCCTTGGAAGGGCATCCAGGGGCAGGCAGGGTGGGGACTTGGGGCGCAGATGGCCTGGCTGAGTAGCTGGCTCCATTCTGCAGGAGGCAGTGGGGGAGCCTGGGAAACTTTCTGAGTAGGAAGTTCCAGTTCGTTCGTTCGTTCATTCATTCATTCATTCATTCATTTGCTATAGTTGCTCTGTTGCTCAGTTTTATGAACTGCTAACAACATTGTTACCCTCTACAATGGTATTAGAGTGCAAACTTGAGCATTTGAAAACAATGAGTGTGTGGTACCCGGGCTTCCTGGAGCCTCAATTGCATCGCATGTCCCTCATCTGGGAACGCGTTCTATATCCCCACACTGAACTCGCTGCATTCTCCCAGAAGTGTTTGTCCCGGAGTCTCTCTCTCTGTGATACTGCGGTTTCCTTTGAATGTTAGTATTCCTAGAGCCCAACATTTTGCCTGACGTACAGCACAAGTCCCGTAAATGCTTGTTTCTCGTTTTCCGAAGCATTTATCTTTCCAAATTTACTGATACTGTGTGTTGGATGCATGAATCTGTATATATGTATATTAGAAATGAGGTACTGGCGTGCACACAGTGATAAATTGGAAAATCATCAAGCATCTATGCTCTTCTTGGGCTCTTTTCCTAGGAAAACAACAAGAGAACATGGAGCAGGCTCTGGGAAGATGTAGGACTTCAGAAGCAGCCGATTTAATTCCAATTTGCCACTTACTGGTTGTGTTACCTGGGGGTAAGTTCCTTACTTAAAAAAATCTTACCTCTGTTCTCTCATCAGTAAAGGGGGAGTGACAAGTATTATTATTTACATACAGGCAGGTTTGTGTGAGCATTAAGTGAGATGCCGAGTATAAAGCTCCAAGGGTTGTGTCTGATGCATCAAGGTACCCATCATCATAGCTGTTATCATTACCACTGTTGCTCTCAGGACTGGTTACCATGGAAGAGCAATGACACAGTTCTCTTCTTATAAAACAGAATTCTGGGGCACCTGGGTGGCTCAGTTGGTTCAGCGTCGACTCTTGGTGTCAGCTCAGGTGATGAGCTCAGGGTCATGAGATCGAGCCCCGTGTGGGGCTCTACACTCAGCATGGAGTCTGCTTGAGATTCTCTCTCTCCCTCTCCTTCTGCCCTTCCCTCTCAACACCCCCTCCCCACTGACATGACCTGTACTCTCTCTGAAAGGGAGAAAGAAAGAAAGAAGAAGGAAAGAAAGAAAGAAAGAAAGAAAGAAAGAAAGAAAGAAAGAAAGAAAGAAAGGAAACAGAATTCTGAGAAAATGAGCGGGGGGGGAGTATGCTATTGATCAGCATTCTAACAGCATGACTAGGCATAGTTTTTGTGTCAGAAAAATCTGGCTTGGATCTGAGTTCACGTCTGGAGCAAGTTAGGCCTCAATTTTCTCACCTGTAAAACAGGGATAATGATAACCTCTGTGTCTGTAAGGTTTGAAGGTAAATGAAAGAACTCATGTGAAGTACTTAGCAGTGCCCCCAATGTGCACAAAGTTCTCACTAAATGATAGCTATTATTATAACTATTGTTATCATTAGTTTCTCTCTCTCACACACATACACACCACCACTAGCACCAGCACCACCACTACCAGATCTATCAAGTATTTCGTCCTTGCTCCAGCTGATCTTTGTTCCATATGGGCCAGGATAGTTCTACAATCCTTAATAAACATTCCATGGAAGGGGGTGAGCGTTTGAGTGCGTGCGTGAGCGCACGCGGTGGGCTGTTTGCATGTGCATAGGGACACAGAGTGGAAACATTTAAGACTTATCTTCAGATTTGCAAAGTTGTTCCAGAGACCCTGGGTAAAGACAGCAAGAGAACCACAGCAGCTAAATCCCCCTCAATCCCAAGCCAAGTGTTTACATCCCTAGCAAAACAAAGGCACTGAAAGAAAACCAGCAGCACAAAAGCAGAGACTTGGAAAGTAACTTGGAGAGATATTGGAGGGAATTGTAAAGAACCTGTCCCTTCTAATCCCAGAGCTGCTGAAGCCCCAGAAAAGCTGGTGGAAATTAACCGTTTGTGTCACAGGCAGCACACCATATGCTGCCTGCCTTCCCTGGAGAAAGAACAACCAGCAACTGCTTCCCCCTCCCCAGAGGGCTGCCGAGCGCAGCCTGCTCTCACTTGTGCTCTCAAATGAAATGCAATTCAGCCAGCCAAGCCCCGGCATGCTTAACCTTTGGACCACGAATGCCAACGTTTCTCTGGAGAAAGAGTCAGTTGTGCACGTCTTGGTGACTATGATGTAACCACTGGAGGGAAAAAAGGCTTAGAGCCACTCTGATTTTGCAACGGCTCCAACAAAAGGCTTAAAGGATTTCAGATGCATTTGGAAATTAAACTCTGCTGGCCCTCCTGAGCCAGCATCTCTTCTGAATACCAGAGGGACTGACAATGACAAAACCCAGACCTAATTGCTGATGCAGGCTGGATGGTATTTGGGGTGTCTAGTCATGACAAGGCATAAACAAATCCCTTTGCCACTGTTCGCGTGTGAACAAATGGCATCTCATCTGGCTACTCGCTACCCAGCTCCGTTGGCAGGTTGCCCCGGTGCCCCCCTCCCACTCCCCAAGGGGATCTTTGGGAAACTGACCTTGAACACAGAACATGGCATTTTTTTTTTTAAGAGATAAATGCTCTCATTCCCTCTCTGCTTATATAGATATTTCTGGTCAAAGGCGAACTGCCAGGAGGGATTCAGGACAGCTCGACAAGAGGTCGGTTCCTGCTGACATCAGTGAAAAGGGGCAGATCTCAGAGGTGGTGTTGGACATAGCAGGAAAGGAGAGGGGGCTACAAAGACAGGAATTTTTTTTCAAGCACGGCTCTTAACATGGTAATTTCTTTTGGTGTGTGCTCTGTACATTGTAAGAAAGGAACTGGATGTCTGTAAGCTGGACAGGAGAGAGTAAGGGGTGGGTTGCAGTGGGGTGGGCTGGAGCAGGGGTGGACTTCATCACCATGTGTGGGAGTGTGGAGATTTACACATGGAGGACACTGGCCTCTACTTTCATTTGTCTTACTCTGAGTTCCAGGGTCCGGAATCTCTGCATAACCAAATATGTCTGCGATCGTCCTCCAACGAGTCTAAGTAGGCAGAGTAAGGAAGCATTTGCAGGATGGTCGTGTTCCCATATTCATGTATTTTTTTAGATTTTATTTATTTGAGAGAGAGCGAAAGCGAGAGAGATCACAGAGGGAGAGGGAGAAGCAGACTTGCCGCTGAGAGGAGAGCCCCATGTGGAGCTCGATCCCTGAACCCTGAGATCATGACCTGAGCCGAAGGCAGACGCTTAACGACTGAGCCACGCAGGCGCCCCTCCATATTCATATTCTTGTCACTGTGACTTTATAAGGTGCAGTACTGTCTCACTGCAGCCTGACTCACTAACAGGCAGAATCTCACAGGGCTGCGGCCCCCTCCCCCATGCCAAGGCAATAGTGCCCAGGCCTCTGAGGAAGGGGGGCCCGGCTGCCTCCATATGCCGCCTGTGCAGAGACCTCCTCCGTACCCCCCTCTTGTGCAGAAGCAAGCCAAGTCATGGTTGCCTTCCACAAGAACCTAGGTAGTAGCCCTTAGTAAATCCAAAATTATCAGAAAGTGCTAGCAAATCCCCCTGCAAAATGATGGATTATCTTTATTCTTGCCTTCCTATCTTTAATAGAAATTTACTTCTTTGTCCTCTTTATGTAAATTTGGCTCAGTTAGAATTTTACCTCAGAAAATGAAAATGGATTGTGTGATGTGAGTGAAGAGGAAAGGCGTGCGGGACAAAAGGGAAAGGAGTGAGGGGGAGGAGGAGAGAGGTCAGAAGAACATAGAAATGAAAGAAGCAAGCCAACAGTCTCAAGGAAGTCTGAGCTCCTGTGGAACGAGCTACTCACACACCAGAGCCGGGTTCCAGCCATGTGAGAACGAGCAGAGAACTGTGTACGGGAGTGTGTGTGCTTGTGTGTGCGTGTTGGCGACCGACACGGTCCCATCAGACAGCCCCAACCACGCCAGCTCTGTCACCCACGAGGGAGACGCCAGCCATCTCAGGGTCTTCTCCTTTCCTGGAGGCCGATGTGGTGCTCACTATCAGGTTCTGTGACGGCAGGCCTTAGCCTGGGCCCCACCAAATACAAAACCTGAGGCAAGGCCTGTGTGCAGTGGTCTATTTGGGGGGGTGGGGGGACTCAAGGAGCAGGGAGATGGGGAGGGGAGTGAATAAGGAAGAGCAGGAGCCAGCTCAAGCCTGTCTTACTGGGTTGGCCGCTGCCTCGAATCCTTGATCCTACAAGATCTTTTGAGGAGCCTCATGAAATGAATCCCAGAACTGTCCTTGCGGGAGACTCCTGTCCACCATCATTCAAGCGGGGCCTCGTGGGCACTAATGGCCTCATACTTCCAGGGTGTGCACAGAAAACTGCAGAGTGAGTTCTGGGGGCACGTTACCCAGCAACATCAAAGAAGACTCTGGTTGGGAAGCATAGAGTACATGGCCTGTGGCTGGAAGATGCACCTCAGCTGGCACCTGCCCAGTGCTGGTTGAAGTCTGTGCAGAAATGGTGACCACACCAGTGGTCAGAGTGAAGGGTGGGGTAGGAGAGATGTGAACAAGAAGTGACCTTCCCCCACTGTCACTGCCTTAGTCTAGGGCAACTCTTGCCTGAATAATTCAGTAGCCTCCTAACTATGCTCCCCGTCTGCAAATCTCTCTTCCAACTCACTCTTCAGATACTGCCAGAGTCGGTTTTCCAAGACCCAGATCTGATTATATCACTCCCTTCCTTAGAAACCTTCTTTTCCCTTACTCCTTTCTTCTTTTACACCTCTTGGCCCTCCTCTGAAGTTTTGGTATGGCACAAGATGCATTTTTCAAAATCTGCCTCCCTGGCCCCATTTCTCACTTCCCCCCAACAAGCACCCTTCGTGCTAGTCCCATGCCTTCCAACTTGTGTACTCCGGGGTCCTATGGAATTATTTCAGATCAGAAAAACCATATGTACATCAAGAAATCTGTAGCCTGAATAAGTAATGTGCCTTCAGCATATGTTGTAAGTTCACAGAACTTAACTCACTCTTCTCCCTGGGTTTTCAGAGAAAATGGAGTTTCTTAATTTTCCTTGCATTGAATCTTGTTTCCTGAATGACCATCCCCTCTACTTCCGTTCCCCATCTGCTGGTAGCAGGTGTAAATATTAGCTCGTGGAGGAGGTGCCCTTCTTTGGTGGTCCTGTTGTGGGGGGGGAGGGGTCGGTCCCAGGAGACCCACTGAGGGAAAGAGCAGGGAATTGCCCTGCCAGTGACCTGCTCTCAAGCTTGGGGTATGGGTCTTCTTTCTGTTAACCTACAAAGTTGCCTCTGGTTCAGAGATCACGCTGGTGTTTGAGTATCCCCATGTCAGCCATCTCCAGAAATAAGCCTCAGCAAACTCTGAGGGAGGGGCAAGCATTTCTTTTACTCAAGATTCAATTAAGCCTCCCTGAGTGGCATGGAGCCTGATGCCTGGGAGCTGGGGCTTTTATGCTAACCTGTTCTCAAGCACCGTATGGAGATGCCTCACTTTCCCCGTTCCTCGTGGTCGCTCCCTCATTCTCTGACTTGATCTCCCTGATCTTGTCCTTTTCCTGAAGCTCCCCTCTTTAAATTCTTCACATCTGGTGGCCCACCCCACCCTCTCTTGGGAAGATCTCTTCTTGGGGTAGAATTGGGGGGAAGCGGAGGACAGTGGGTTCCACTTGAATTTACCTAATGGTAAATGCACCTCATCCGTGTGAAATATTTATTTTTTTCTGAAGATAACATAGTCTGTTCTCATCTAAGAAACACATTCTTCTGTTCCAATGACACTGAACCTAATAATTGCAAAATAATAACCTTGACATTATTGTGCTAAGGAAAGAACGTAAGCTCTGTGAGGGCAAGGAGTTTTGTTGTGTTTTTCCCTGCTTTATCTGGAGCACCAGAACAGCCCCAGGCACATAGCAAGCGTTCAATTCGTGGTTCTCGAAAGATTGAATGAATAAATAAGTGGAATATGCTATTCTTTTTTTTTTTTTAAGATTTTATTTATTTATTTGACAGAGATAGACACAGTGAGAGAGGGAACACAAGCAGGGGGAGTGGGAAAGGGAGAAGCAGGCTTCCCACTGAGCAGGGAGCCCGATGTGGGGCTCGATGTGGGGCTCGATCCCAGGACCCTGGGATCATGACCTGAGCCGAAGGCAGACGCTTAACGACTGAGCCACCCAGGCGCCCCTGGAATATACTATTCTTTCTGGGGCTTCCTTTTGTTACAAAGGACCTCCACATCGGCAGAGAGTAAATTTGGAGGAGATAGGAATGGTATCCCAGTTTAGCCAAAGGGTTATCATTTTTAAGGATAACTTTGTGAAAAATATTAGAAGTAATGTAGCCCTATGTAGTAATTTTTTCTTTTTTCAAAGATAACAGGAGTCCACAAAAGGAACTCTTCTGTCCCAGAAGCAGTTTCTTTAACACAGTTTCATGTGCTAGAGGCCATGGCTGTTGTAGGCTGTGTTTTTAGTTTTACTGGTAACCGTATGACCTTAAATCATATATTTAAGCCTCTCATTCTTGTTATTATCAGCTGAAGGGAATTATTGACTCTTTGTTATGTAAGATAAGGATATGAACACCACCTCACTGCTTGCTCATACTCCCCTTTCTCCTCCTCTCTGATTTTTTCCCTTATTTTGCATATTTTTTTATTTTATTGATAGAAATTTTGGGAAGCCTCCTTGAATTCACTTTCTGGGTATCCAGTTAGCTCGTGTGCTGTATTTAGCATATTATTCCAGGCCACCTATTGAATTTTGTGTCATTTTTAATTTCTAAGAATTATTTTCTGGCAGATTGTTCCTTTTTATATAGCACCCTGCTCTTGCTTAATTGATGCAAACCATGAATCTTTGAGGATTCTCATTAAAAAGTCAGTGGGTTTTCTTCCAATGTCTGTTGATAATTCTCAGGTTATCTTTGTGGGTGAGGGTTAGGCTGTTGGATATGTTTTTTATGCAGCTGTAGAGATCTCTGGATTAAAGGGCTACCTGTGGGCTCTTTGTAAGTCAGATTCCCTCCCGAAGGCAGCTGGGGGACCCCTGCACTTGCAAAGGAGGATGGCTTTACTTTAGTGACAGAGAACTTGGGAAGACTGTATTTCACTCTTGGGCAGAGTTGCTATTCCTTCTGTATTTATGCCCCTCCTCCTGGCCCTCTGCCACCCACTCCCTCCCTCCCCCCCCCCAAACGCCCCCCATTCCCTCCCAGCCTCCCGCATTCCTGCATGTGTGTGGTTGGGGGAGGTTAAAGAGCTCCCTAAAACTCTGGTCTTCTCTCTTAAGCCCTGAAAATCTCACCAGGAGGCTTTTCCAGGAAGATCACATATTTTGCTTAGAAAACAATCCTCCATCTTAGTTTCAGTGGGACTCTCAGAGGAAGAGAAGGTAGATGTGAGCTCTAGGTCTGACATCACGTGCTACTATTTTATGACTGTATATAGATGCTGTCGTGATTGATAAAACACATATTTGTTCAAGAGCTTCACTAAACGTGTAGTAGATTTTGCCGTGATGCTCTTTCTCAATCGACGAATGCTAAAGCTACAACTGTTTTCATTAGGAGTGAATGAAACCCTTTGGTGTTCAAATTGTTGGGAAGCTGTCTTAGCCAAGCTGCCTTAATCATGAACATGATGCATGCTTGATGTCTTCATGCTGCTCTCTGCGCTTGGAAACCTCATCTCACTTCTTTTACCTGCAAAATCCCACCATCCTGAAGGACTAGTTCCACGATCAATTTCTGCGTGGAGTTTTCCTTTATGCCCTGAGACAGAATTAATTGCTCCATCTTCATTATTCCCTAAACACTCCGTCCATCCCTCTAACATTGCAATTACCATGTTGTAAGATAGTTGTGGACGGTCTTTCTCACTCCATTCTGGTCTTATTCATCTTTATTTTTTATCTCAAATATTCAACACAGAATGAACTATTGCTGGTTTATGTTAAATTGCAGACTTTGCTCCTATGATTTGCAATGCTTGTCATTGGTTGTATGTTATGGAAAGAAGGCCATAAACTGAAAGGATTTTTTAAAAAAAGATTTATTTATTCATTTTAGAGTCAGAGAGAGAGAGAGAGCAGGGGGTGGGGGCAGAGGGTGAGGGAGAGGGAGAGAAACAGACCCCTTGCTGACCCTGGAGTCCCGACACAGGGCTTGATCCCAGGACCGATCATGACGGGAGCTGAAACCAAGAGTCGGCCATCCTCAGGCACCCCTGAAAGGATGTTTTTTAACTCTACCTCTGTGAAGCCCGCTGGAGTAGATCAGTCATCCCAGGCATCATTCTTGGTGTTTTCTAAAGCTGTTCAAAGAAAGATTCCTGTTTATGTGTTTCTGCTAAGATTATCCTTTTTCCTTACAGAGGCCATCTCAGAAAACAGTAAAAACTCCTATTTCAAGATACGTCTAAGAAGAAATCAGGAAGGAAGTATAAATGATGTTCACTGAAGACAAGCGTCAGGGTGGAGAGAGGAGAATGTAAGTACAAGTCTCTTTCCACGGTCTAGAAGTTCCCTCTGGGCAAGACTTGTGTTCACTACTGCCTTTGTGTCATCATTCCTTCACACGTTTACTCTATAAATATTTGAGTGCTTATGGTATGTCAGGCATTGTGTTAGGACTCGGCAAAACGCCGAACGTTGTAGACAACATCCCCGTCCTTATGCAGTTTACAGTCTCCTGCGTATTTCTCCAGGTTGCTAAGTGATTCATGTGGGAGTCATTGCAAGGGTAGGTATGTCAATAGACAATTAATTAAGGATATTTCTTATATATTTACTCCAGTCCTAGGCTCTGGAGGCAGTTTAAAATTAAGATGGACCTTGTGTGTGAGGAATTTAGAGCTCAAAATTTAAGGTTTTGTATAAAATGGCACAGAGAGTCAGCAAATCAGACTGTTCCTAATAGAAGGATATTAGCGGTTCAGAGTCTTAGGGATCAGTTTGGAAGATGAGGATATTGGCGACCTTTGGGTGATCCCTTAAAGCCCTCTTCCCCTTTACCCTGTACCCCCATATAGACTTGAGATATAGACTTGCCTGAAGAAAGAGTTAAAAAATGTTTGCTGTAGTTGAAAATCTATATAACTGTATGTAGATCCAGGTCCACAGCCAAGTTTCACACAAAGTGACAATTAACTTGAGACCCGAGGAATAAAGAATAAATAGCTCAGTGATAAGGTAGAAGAAGACACCAGGTAGAGTGAAAACATGTGTGAAGGCTGGGAAGAGGCAAGGAGCATTGATGGCTGGAGCATAGAGAACGCAGCGAGGGAGTGGTGTCAGAGGAGGCTGGGAAGACAGAAACCAAATCATGTAGGATTTTATTAACCTTCCTCCCAGGATGGCGTTGTAGAATGAGAAGTGGGCCAAAGGTCGTCTGTCTGAAATAATGCCCAGTCAGGGTGTGACTCTCTGACTGTGATGTGTTAGAAACTCTTTTTTGATTTTAGGTTTTGGTAACATACACATTTGCACACACCCACACATGGTTATAGAAAAGAGCACTTGACGTGATTACTTTTGTGTAGATTATGAAGGCTTCCAATGGCAAAAAGTTGACAATTCAAGGGTGGGTGGTTATTTTTTGTTTCAGCTTTGCAATGTGGACAAAAGGGTAAGGCAAACTGGTCTCAAGATAAAATGAATCTGCTAAAGGAGAGTGCAGATGATTAAGCATGAAGACAAAGCTCGAGAAAAGATTATTATGGAAAATAAGAAGTAGTACCCAGTATAAAAAATACCCTTATCCTCGGTGTGTGACTCAGCTCCAGTGTATAGTGAGTTCTATTCTTGCATCTGTCACAAGAAGAATCTAGAAAGAACCTCATCTTCCTCCTCTATTAAGTTTGCAAAAGAGAGAACGAACTATCCTATTTCTGTTCTTGCAAAACAACCAACTTTGCCTGGGAGAGTACGTTAGCAGGCCAATTTCAGCTGCCTACTTAAATATACAGATAGCCTTCAATTACTGGATTGGGGAGCAATGAGGATGTAAAAAGAAGCCCAACAACAGATAATCCAGAAGTCATACAATCTTGGCTTTCAAATGAATTGTATTGTTTTCTTGCAGCAGATTTGCGTTCCTAATTATGCCTTGCTTAGACTAATATTAAAATGAGTTTGCATTCCCAAAGAAAGCACACACCAGCTGGGCAAAGAAAGGAGAGCACCCAAAAACTTGCTAAGTGATGGGGGAGGGCTAGTCATAAAGGAAGTGGCCAAGGACTAAATATTTGCTATAATCACCAAGAATAGCCTTCCCAAACCCTCCCAGCTTTTATAAGTAAGCTGTAGGGACACAACATGCATGTGAAACGTATTGTCACTAAACCAAGGAACCAAATAAAAGCGGGCACAATGTGCGCAAAATAATGTCTTGTTCAGTATCATTCTGTATTTCAAAGGCCAAATTACCTTTGTTACAATATGGGACAGGAGAGGGAGAGGATCCATTTAAAAGTTGCCTGAGCCCTGCGGAATTTAAATCTTAATTATCACTTAACCCATGAAAGCTCTGCCTGTATTCTAACAGCAAGGCAGAATCGTAATTAAATTTCTGCCTGTGGGTTATGTGGGTAAATCCTGGAAGAGGGGCGAATCAATTATGCAAACATTTAAGCGAGCTATAAAACCCAGGAAGACAAGAATTCCTAAGTGTTACCGGCAAATTCTAGGATCATGTCAGAAGAATAATTTTACCACCTTACTCTAGAAGTGACCAAGATGGATGACTGGGCCCGGGGCCGGGAGGGCTCTGAGAAAGTGCATTCACAGTCCCAGAATTTATGCTGAATCATAGAATGTTAAAGCTCAAAGAGGCGAGAGAAGCAACAGCTAACACTTACTGAGCATTTACTGTGGGTTCTGCGTGGCTCCAAGTGTTTTCCATGGGATAACTCATTGAAGCACCTAGTCTAACCCTCCCTTTTAGAGGTGAGGTCTGTCGGTGAAAAGACAGCCACGCCATATGACTAGGGGTCATGGGCTGAACAGAACTAAACCCAAGACTTCTGACTCCTAATCCAGGGCTTTCCTTCTATATCAGACTTCCTTCCCATCCACTGAAAGATCCTATCACTTGATCATACCTGGAGGCACAGAACGTGCTGGGGACAGGGGAAAAACACGGACTTCAGAGCTGAACCCGCACTTGAACTCTTGCATGCTACTTACTTCTAAGAGTTTGACCTTCTGCAGGAATGCCGTGTCGCTCTGTGGTTTGCATTGTCTGTGACTTTCTGGAATAAAGTCCAACATCCTTGCTTGGTCTCCGAGGCAGGCCCTGGTAGCTCTAGACTATTAATCTTGCGAGCTTCACTTCGTAGCCATCTCTACTCCTCACTCTCTGCCGGAGCCGCCCAGGGTATATTCAGTTCTTGGAATGGCCATGGGGCTCTGTGGTGCTGGGAGTGTCCGCTTCTTGCTCCTCTCCTTTTTTTTTTTTTAATTTTATTTTATTTAAATTTAATTAATTAACATATAGTGTATCATTAGTTTCAGAGGTAGAGTTCAGTGATTTGTCAGTTGCATATAACACCCAATGCTCTTCACATCATGTGCCCTCCTTAATGCCCATCACCCAGTTACCCCATCCCCCCACCCCCCTCCCCTCCAGCAATCCTCAGTTTGTTTCCTAGAATTAAGAGTCTCTTATGGTTTGTCTCCTCTGATTTCGTCTTATTTTATTTTTCCCTCCCTTCCCTTATGATCGTCTGTGTTGTTTCTTAAATCCCACATGAGTGAGATCATGATAATTGTCTTTCTCTGATTGACTTATTTCACTTAGCATAAGACCCTCTGGTTCCACTCACGTCGTTGCAAATGGTAAGGTTCATTTTTTTTTTGATGGCTGACTAATATTCCATTGTATCCCTCTCTTAATCAATGCTTTGGGTCTCAGCTTCAATTTTACTTCCTTAGAGAAGTCTTGGATCCTCAGACTGTGTCAGCTCCCTCTGTGGTAAGTTCCTATAGCATCCTCACCTGTCCTGTGTGGCTTGTATCCCTACCATAATTGATTAATTCCTTGCGGTTGTTCAGTTGAGGCTCCCTTATGAGAATGGAAGCTTTGTGAGGGCAGGGACAGTTAGTCTCAGTGCTGACGTCAATAGAAGGCACTCAGTAAATATTGTATGAATAAATGAACCCACCTCGAACCTCAGTTTTTTTCTTCTGTAAAGTGGAGATAAACATTAGACAACCGTCAGCATTAAATGGCGTCTTTATTTAAGGCATTCAGCTCACTGTTAGTGGCATGGAACTCAATAGATGTGGATTTCATTTCCTGTACACTCTTCCTTCTTTGACAATGTCCCCGAGGCACCATGCCTGCCGAAACGTCTAAGAAAGATGGAACGACGTTCCGGATAGTTTTAGTACAAAGTGTATTTTATGCGTTCTGAGTCTGAATACCGGTTGCCTGCTGATGGCATACGCAGCAGCGAACCCTCCATGAACCAGCGCATTTGACAAAGAAGGGCACCTCGCTCCCCAGCTGGACAGGCTAACAGAGCGCTTACTGTAGGCATGATTCTCTCAGGGTCAGAACCTTAAGCTAATCTCCCTGCTGAATATGGAGTAGATGAATCAGGAGCAGGGGCTCTTCTCAGCTGCTGAGCTGCTCGAGCTTGAAGCAGTGTGGTTTTCAGGTGTCTTTCCCCCGCAAACCCAGACAGAGCGACAACGAGGCTGCTCAGATTTGTGCTGACGTGGAAACCTCTGGTTTTCCTTGGGAAGGAAACCCTAGTTCTCTCCCTTCCCCCACAGCTGGAATCCAGACTCGCTGAAGACAAGGAATTGCCTTTCCTTCTCTGCGGGCTCTCCCCGTGGACTGTAACTCTGCTCACAGCCTGTGACCCTTTGGAAACTCTGTGGGGAGTGTGACAGAGGAAACTGATACAGAGTTTGGGCCCTTTAAAAAGGCAAAAAAACAAAAAACACAAAACACAAGAAGAGGCAAGATGGAACATGTTCAGGGGTGTAGGCAACCGAGAAGGAAAAAGCTATGCATGGGTCAAGTTCATGTTTAGGTTAAAGGGAAAGGCTATTTTTTAATATAATTTAAATCAATAAAGCTGGTTTTAAGACCTGCTATGGAATTAGACCTGGGCCAAGGCTTGCCACTTACTACGGTCTGTGTGACCTTGGGGAATTACTTCACCTGGCTAAAACCCAGCCTGCTCATCTATAAAGTGGGCATGGTGATAGGACCTACCTTATAGGCCAGGGATGGGCAAACTTGTTGTGTAAAGGGCCAGATAGTAACTATTTTAGGCTTTGCAGCACATATGGTCTTTGTTGCTTATTCTTTTCTGTTTTTGTTCTTTTCTTTACACACTTTTTAAAAAAAAGTTTTTATTTCTTTATTTTCGAGACAGAGAGAGAGAGAGCGCACAAGCAGGGGGAGCGGCAGGCAGAGGGAGAGGGAGAGAGAAAAGCAGACTCCCTGCTCAACAGGAAGCCCGATTCGGGGCTCGATCCCAGGACCTAGAGGTCATGACCTGAGCTGAAGGCAGACGCTTAACTGACTGAGCCACCCAGGCGCCCCTCTTTACAAACTTTTAAAAATGCACAAACTATTCACAACTTGAGGACTATACCCAAACAGGCCCAGGGGCAGATTTGGCAACTCCTGTTTAAGCTTATTGTAAAGATTAAATTAAATTAAATTAAATTAAATTAAATTAGAGATAACATATATAAAATGCTTTGCATTGGACCTTAAACATAGTCAATTCTCAATAAATGGTAGGTATGATGGTTCCTACCCGGCTAACTAAAGACAATAAATGGCAGAAGCTTCAGGCTTCTCTGTGCTAGCCGCCCTGCCCCCCACATATCCAATAGAATGGATATTTGGGAGGACAATATAACTCCTACAAACTAGAACCATCAATGTGATCCTCATTATTGGATTTGAAGCATCGGAAAATTAAATGTGGTCAAAGGAATCGGGGCCAGTGGCCATTGCTGAGTGCCAGCTGCATGCCAGGTCTTTGCACGCGCTGCTCGTGTGTTATTTCACAACACTCCTGCTAGGTGGCTTTTATTGCTCCCATCGTGGGAGAGAAGCAGAGGTTAGGGGAGGGAAACTACCCCTGGAAAGCGGGTCTGTCTGCCCCAGCCTCCATGCTGTGCAGCCATCATGGCCCTACTCACGGCCCTCTGGCTCTGACACCCATTCTCTTTCTCTTTTTTTAAATATTTTATTTAATTATTGGGGGTGGGAGGGATGGGTTGGCTGGATGGTGGACATTGGGGCGGGTATGTGCTATGGTGAGTGCTGTGAGTTGTGTAAGACTGATGAATCACAGACCTGTACCCCTGAAACAAATAATACATTATATGCTAATAAAGAAAATAAAAATAAATTGTATTTATTTATTTGACAGAGAGAGCGCACGTGCGTGTGCACGAGTGGGGGGGAGGGACAGAGGGAGAGGGACAAGCAGACTCCCCGCTGAGCAGGGAGCCCGACTTGGGGCTCGATTCCCAGGACCCTGAGATCATGGCCTGAGCCGAAGGCAGCCGCTTAACCGACCGAGCCACCCAGGCGCCCCTCTCTTTCTCTTTCTAATGTACACGCATTCACACCAATTTTTGCTCCTTGACCCTAGAATAGATGGCTGCATGCTGAATGGCTTTTAATGAGTGATTCAAATACTGTTTCTAATTGTAGACCTCCTGTGGGCCAAGCTCTGTGCTAGACACTGGAATTACCAAAAAAAATAATGGGGGGGGTTATGACACAATCCCTCTTATTGAAGAACTGAAGCTAAAGCTCTTCAATAGCAGGAATGACACTACCTATGTAGCTAATCATGATACATTACAAAAGTATTCTAATAGTGGTACTCGGTAGAAAATTCCTGAAGTCAAGACTTTGTCTTTAGGAAATCAGCATGACAGTGCCTAGATTTGTATTTAAGACACAGCTCCCTATACCGTCTCCCCACTCCAGTATAAAATCTTCATCATCTTCCCATTACCCATAGAATAAAGTTTAAACTTCTTGGGTCATATTGAAAGCCTTATCCCAAAGCTTCCCAGTGGGTGTGCCAGATATGTTGAGCTGGTCCTATGGACTGATGATTGTGTCCCCCCAACATTCCTGTGTTGAAACCTGGCTCCTGGTGTGATGGCGTTTGGAGGTGGGGCCTTTAAGAAGTGATTAGATCATGAGGGTGGAGCCCTCAGGAACGGGATTAGTGCCCTTCAAGAAAAGGCACTAGTGAGATCTCTGGCTCCGTCAGCCGCGTGAAGTTACAGCGGGCGCGTGGCCATTTACGAGGAAGTGGAACCTCCCCAAAGCCTGATCTTGGACTTCCAAGCCTCCGGAACTGTGAGAAATCAGTTTCTGTTGTTTATTAGCCACCCATCCGTGGCATTTTGTTATAGCAGCTAAAACACACTCATCCATTGACTGTGGTGTCTGCTGCAGATATGATCCTTAGTCCACACGGGCCTCACCCAGAAGTGGTGTGGGAAGCATCGTCCTTCACAACCTGTCCCTGACTTACCTTTCCTGCCTTATTTCCCTCCCCCGTGCCAATGCACGGTGTCTGTTCCCTGTTCCTTGTACATTCATCATATTTTCCAAGGTACGCATTTTTGCTCACATGGTTCTTTCTGCCTGGAAGTCCTGCCCTACCCTTTTGACCACTTCTGCATAGTCTGCAAATTCTTTAAAAGAGTAACCCATCAGCTACCTCTCTCATGAAGAGTTCCCTGCCTTCATTGTTCTTGGAGCTGTTGTAGCGCTTTATCTTTTTTATGGCACATGCTGTCTGTTGTATCGTCGGTCGTGGGAGGAGTTGGTGTTTATCCTGGCACACAGTAGGGCGCGGGGGGCCAGCTGGCTAGCCTACCTGCTCTCCCGGCTCTGTCTGTGGAATCTTAGGAAAATCACTTAAATCCGTCGTTCTTAAACATAGCTGCGCGTTATAATTGCCTGAAGTGGTTTTCATTTTGTTTTACTTAATATCCTGATGCTCAGGCTGTACCCCAAATCAGTGAAACCTAAAACTGTAGGGGGTGCGATCCGGCATCAGGGCCTCCCCGGGGACTCCAACATGCAGCAGCCAGGGGCGAGAGCCACTGTTTCAAACAACCTGAGCGTTGTTTCCAGGGTGGTTCTGAAAATTCAATGCCACGTTTGCAAAAGCTTGGCGCAGAGCCTGGTGCATAGTGAGTGTGCACTAACTGTTAATTATTGTATTATACTTTACCCCGGCTTTTCACTTCATTGCCAACAATGTCTTGCACAATAATAGGTACTAAATAAAATGATGGTTGAATGAACAAATGCTCCTTGGGGAGGCCTAAGGGACCCCCCCACCAGCAGGTTGTTGCTGAGAACTGGTTTCAAGGTGGAACTGAAGGTTGTGCCTGGAGCAGAGGTATGGGGACAGACTCTGTCCTGGGCACAGGCAGTGGGGAGGGTGGTATCGGCTTTATGGGATTTAAAAACAATAATAAAACCAACTACAAGTCGTCTGCCTTTTTTTTTTTTTTTTAATCGCCATGCACTGGAAATTCTTAACAATGCTGGTGAAAAATAGCCAGACTTCTCCCACCATCCCTGCCCCCTCTCCGCTCATCTTGGAATACCACTGGCCTGGAGCCCAGCAAGATAGGACTGAAGAGCTCTTATAGTCAGCACTATTAATGAGCTCAAAGGCTTGAGAAAGAAACAAGGGAACTGTAAATCATATTTATAAATTAAGTCATATAGAGCTGGACTAAGTAGTTAAACTGTGTGCCCATAATTAAATAGCATTTGGGCCTTGAGAGCTCTTGCTGCAATAGTGATTGGTGGTCTGGGTGGTGGGCTCATGACTCATACAGAGGTCCTGGGCAGGTGGGGGCCAAGGCCACTGGACAAACAGAAGAATCCTTGAGGGATGGCCATGGATGTGGTCCAAAGAGTGGGCGAGTGATGTACAAGGTAAGAACTGAGGGGGAGAGAGCCCCAAAGTCCCCAGGTATGTGGGAGGCAGCCGTGGCAACCCACATTAGTGAAGGAAGGCTAAGAAGCACCGGGTGCTATCAGGCCCAGCAGAAAGGGAGGGCCTCCATGTTTTAGCCCCAGCCAGCCTTCCACCTTCGTTTCCTATCCTTTTCTTCACGTGCCCCACCTAGAGTCACAGAACTCAATATACATTCTTCAAACACAGTCTACTTTTTCTGTCTCTCTACTTTTGCCCTTGTCCTTCCCCACGTGCCCTTCCCTTCTCCATTCCTAACCTGGCAGTTCAATCCTTCAGGAGCTAGCTCCCAGGTGCCCCGTAGAGCCTTTTCCAGACTCGTGGAGGCAGGTGGTAAGTCTTCCTCTGGTTTCCACAGTTACATCCGGGATAATCCTCTGCGGAATCTCTCTCTTTCTCTGTAACATCCTGGAGAGCCAAGCCCCTATTTTGAGATCCTAAAAGTTACCTGGCAGAAGGGAAGGTATTTAATATATATCTGCTGAGTGAGTAACTGAATGAAGGATAGCCTTGGGAAGAAGGGGAGGTGGTATTCTCCTCCTCCTGAAGGTAGAAGATCTAGACTGTAAGCTCTCGAGGTCAGGGGCTGGTGTCCTACTCAGCTTCATGTTGGCAGCACCCAGCATGGTGCTCGCAGACAGAAATGGCGTCAGGAGTCTGCTAGGTGGGCAGGAGACGATCAAAAGGAGATACACTTTGGTACAAATTCCCCTCATCTGAACTCCCCCCCTCTAATAAATAAGCAAGGTAAGGGTACTGTTAGGACGAGTGCAGTGTGTACTGGTGTTTACGAAACAACGCTGTCGATCTCAGTAAAAGTATGGCAGGGCAGGCAATGTACATGAGACCTAAGATCAAAGCGAGGTTTGTTGGGGGAGCGGTGGAGAAAAGAGATGGGAGGGAGAGAGGGATGTGGGAGTCTGGGAGGCCCAGGTGTGGGAATTCAGGGGAAGGAGGAGCAGACTGTAATGAAAAGCTCTCCAGAGCAGACTTTAAAGGGAGGTCACAAAGACTCGAAGAGTCAAGAGGGCACGTCATGGGAGGAACGTGATCACCCACTAGATAAGCTACACGAAGGGCAAGGGAATGCTTTCAGGGTGAGAGATGGGGAGAACACTGGGAGGTTGGGGGGCTGGACCAAGAGGTGCCAAAAGGAATCCAGGGGTGAGGCCCAGCTGTTTGCATTACTCACAAGCACCGCAGATGGTGCGGAGGCACACCAAGTTTTGAAATCTGCTGGTAACCGTTCAAGAGCTGGGACTCTGCACTCAGGTAGCGCTACCTGGGTGTGTGACCTTGATGTAGCTCTCAATCTCAATTTCCTCCTATGAAAAATGGGGATGATAAGTGGACAGAAGTAGTGCCTGGCACCCAGTAAGCACTCAGTGAATCTCAGCAGTCAAAATTATAAACAATAGGTAATTTGACATTTTACTAGCTGATTCCATGTTTTTCTGCATCTTTCCACCCCAGGGAGGGAAACGCTAAAAGGACCTCAACATTCCTTGCTTTACCAGTGGCAGAAGCGGGAAGTTGGATGGGAGAGAACTAGACATTTCTTAAGCATTCTTCCCATTAGGGTACTCTGACCTATGTCCTGTCTGTTACAAAGCTTTGTTGGTCCCCAAGGGGGTAGCACAAGAGGCCAGCTGTGTGAACTTGGGGAGATGACGTTCCCTCTCGAGGCCTCAGTTTGCCCATCTGTAAGTTTGGCAGGATTGGGTTTTTAATTTCTAGTAGACTTTCCCACTTTCATATTCCATGATGCCACTAATTCTAGATCAGTCCAGGGCTTAGATGGGAGTGGGGGAAGAAGTGGGCACTGGAGGGTGAGGTGAAGACCAACGTGGTGGACCGAGGACATCCTCGATCTGCGTGAGGTCACGGGGTGGCTGGGGTCATGGTCCTCAGAGTCCCCAGGGGTCCCCAGGTTGGCCGTGTGCCCAGTGCTGGGAGAAGCTCAAGGAGATGGTTGACCCAGAGCAAAGGGGACTTGCTCTGGGCGACGCAGGAGCATCGGGACACAGGGCAAGGGAAGCAAACTGCAGGAGGACGTCCATGCACCATGGAGCCGTTTGGCTGCCTGTAGCCCGGCCTCACACGCACGAATTGCATTAGGTGCTGTAATGTTTTACCAGAGCAGATGTCCTCCCTGTAAATCTCCTCAGGATCACCCTTCCAGCCTTGACAAAATTGCCAGAAAAGCCCCACACTCTCTGCCTGAGCCCTCATCCTCATTTAGGTCATCTGTAATTTGAGAAAATATTCTTTCAATACCCAAAAGCTCTTTTCTATGCTTCAATCTCTGTCTCTCTGTCTCTGTCTCCCTGTCTCTGTTGGTCTGTCTTCCCTGCTTTCTTTGTCTCTCTATTTCCCTGAAGACATGTTTTTCTGTAAATACTGCAGCTCGGCTCTGAATCACAGATCAAAGCATTTCTTCTTCATTCATCTTTTGAGGCCAAATTGCAATTTATAATGTCTGTGGTTTTCACTAATCTGTCTCTGTGTCATCTCGCTTGAAATCAACAGAGAGCAGCTCACAATAACAAACTGAAGCTGCCCCACGGAAGCAGAGAGCGTAATCTGAGCACAGCCTTGTTGAGTCTCCGGACCCACAGGTAGAACTATCTGGGGCCTTTCTTATACTTGACATTAATCTTGGTAAACAACTTGTTTTGATGAAAGCTGAAAGCCAGATGAAACAAGGAAAATGCACGGTTATCAGAAAACAAAACGAGATCCCTTCCTCCGCCCACCCCTTCCTGCACTTTCCAGTGACATCTAAGGCTTTTGTCTATTTGGACCAAATAAAGGGAGGGCGGAAGTTGGGCTGTTTTCCTCCAAGAACATGCTGATAGACAGTTCTGAGTCTTCCTGGGATTTGGACATTTGCAGAGGCGGGTCAGAGTGTGGGGCCTGGGAGGAGTCCTGGAGAGTTACAGGTTTTTTGTTTTTTTTTTTCTCCTCAGCAGAAAACATTCCTGAAGGCAGTTGTTACGCCTTATTATTGAGCCTGGCTGCTTGTCTCCTGGGGACCGGGCTGACTCTAATTGTGCTCAATCTTAGCTTTTTGGGTGAAACACTGCATTTTAGCAGCTCCAGGGTCTAATGGGGGTGTGACAGGCCAATGCACCTGCATTCATGAAACCTCTTGCATGGGTGGATGAAGGGTTAAACACATCACTGAGTCAAAAAAATAGGTTTTAAATCAATGACTGGTTTTCCTTTTTATCTTTGCATTACTTTACCTTACCTTACGTTACCTTTCTACTGCATTACATTGCATTGTTTTTCTTTTACAACAGTTTGCTACAAATGCTGGATAAAAATGATATAGTATGAAGAATCCTTACTCTCGCTAAATTTCTCTAGGAGACTTTAAGGAGCTTAGCTGTCACTTAGGCCCAAGCAAGGGGAGGCTGATGATCTGGCCATCTCCAAGTCCTGGGAGTGCCTTAGGGTTTAATTTCAGGCCCAGCTCCCTCCAGGCTGCTAGAATCTGCCCTACTTTCCCAGCGAGAGGAGCCAGTAGAGATCCTTTTGTTTGATCTTCTCTGGGGGGAATATAGTAACCACAGAAAGCTGGGGGGAGGGGGGCAGATGGGAGAATCTGTAAAATTCCCCGGTTCAGTCTTCCCTAAGAAGGAGATGCACTACCCTCATACGGTACGATGTGCCTCAGTTTACAAAGTAATTTCCAATCAAAGTGTCCTACATAAGGTAAGCAGGGTAGGCGACATTATCTTCATTTTATAGTTGAAGAAATCATATCGCTGAGAGATGAAGGTAATTACTGGCCTATGATTACTCAGCTACTCTGTGGCAAAGGGAGATCTCCAAATCCAGAGTTGTTCTTCATTCGAGTTTGCCGATGGAGATCCACGAGGCTAGTCACTGATTAAGCACAGGGCTGGGTACTCACAGGTAATGCAGGTCACCCCCAAATCCCTGTAACTGAACAAGGTAGGTGTTATCGTCCCCTTTCACATATGCGTAGACTGAGCTGTAGAGAGTTGGAACCTCTTGCCCAAGGTCACACAGCTGGTAAGTGGCAGAGCCTGCATCTGAACACAAGCCTTCTGGTTCTAAGTCCGGGGCTTTTTCTACGCCACCTTTCTGGGTATTGGAAAATCAATCTGGAAATAAAGAAAAAAAAATCCTTGGCTATCCTGAATTATCGGGGTTGATTGTCTGCAATAGGAAACTGATGTAAAGTTAAGAGTTGACTTTTCTATAGAGATGGAAGATTATAATGAATAGAGTCTTGCCCCAATTATGTGCGGTATAATTGTCTCCCTTCCCATTGAAGACAAAGGTTACTTTGTAGATGTGCAATGGAAATGTGGTTTGGGAGATGATTTTGTAACGAACTGGAAGGGGGTTGCCAAGGTCAGACAATTAATGGACTGGGAGAGGGCAGGGCAAGGTAAGGAGGGGTGCGGTGGACTCAAAACTCTGATACAGAAAAAAAGAGTTTTGGGAGAAGACAGGCTGTTTAAAAGCAAGGATTGGAGACACACTGAATAAAAAAAAGCATAACAATTGAGAGACCCTGGGAGAAGGTAGAGCCCAGAGCAGAGAGGGGTTTTCAGACTCTAACGAAAGTAAGAGGTCATCATTCTCTGAATCTGAAACCTGGTTTAAGCACCCTGGGCCTAGAGGGAAGGCAAATGGGGACTCAAAGCATCATTCATTAAGCTCAGCCCGGCAGTGAGGCATGGAGAATTAGGGCTTGTTTGGGAGCAGATAGAATGGAATCCAGCCAAGCAAGGAATTGTTGTTTTGGGGTCTCTAGTTCGGGTCTGGAAGGGGGATTTTGTTTGGAAGCCAGCAGAAAGAACCAGAAGCCCAAAAAGCCAAGGCTGAGAGCCAGCCAGCCCAGGGGCAAGCAGCCCGGGGCAGGATCTAGCCTGCTGGGTGGACCCACGCCGGATGAGGACCTGAGGACACCAGGTGTGTTGAGTGACCTGAGGACACCACCCTTGACCCTTGAACAATGTGGGCGTTAGGGGAGCCAACCCCTGCCCAGTCAAATTCTGCAGACGCCTTAAAAATATGTGCACACACCTTCTGACTCCCCTCAAACTTAACTACTGAGAGCTTACTGGTGATGGGAAGCCTTACCGACAACAGAAACAGTTGCCTAGCGCATATTTTGTATGTTATATGTATTATATACTGTATTCCTTTTTATTTATTTTTTTAATTAAGATTTTTTATTTATTCCTTTGAGAGAGAGAGAGAGAACACAAGAAGGGGGGAGGGTCAGAGGGAGAGGGAGGAGCAGACTCCCCGCTGAGCAGGGAGCCCGATGCGGGGCTCGATCCTAGGACCCTGGGATCATGACCTGAGCTGAAGGCAGCCGCTTAACCAACTGAGCCACCCAGGCATCCCTATACACTGTATTCTTAGAATAAACTAAGCTAGAGAAAAGCAAATGTTATGAAGAAAATCATAAGGAAGAGGAAATCCATTTACAGTACTGGACTGTGAAAAATCCACGTATAAGTGGACCCGGGCAGTTGAAACCCATGTTCCTCCAAGGGTCAATGGTATTTACAATTGGCTTATCAGGAAATACCATGTACTCCGAAATGCCCATTTTGTAGTCAAGTAAATTGTCTCTTAATGGCTTCCCGAGAGCATTCTGCTCACTGATTCACAGCACAAGGAGGGACGGGAAACAGGAGGGTGCCAGACTATTAGGCCAACACCAACACGACAACTCCAAGGAGAGAGGCAGATTGTCCCTGCCATCAGGAAGGAGGCAGAGGGCATGCTCAGGGATTGGAGTCCCAAAGTCCAAAGTTGCCTTACTGAGGACGGTCCTATTCACTGTCATCTAGAGGAAATTATTGGGGTGTCTTATTTCAACTTCAGATTTTTTAGCGGGACTGTACGGGTTCTGACCTGGCATCAGCTTAAAAATAAGTGAGCTCTTTTAGAAACCCTCTGCTCTTTAATGTTTTAGGTGTTTCTCGCAAAGGTATCCTGCCCATCTGGTCCTACAAAGGTAGGGAGTCAGGGGAGTGGATGTGTTCAGTGTGCAGTAGGACTTACCTCTGAAGTAGCAGTGGGACTGGCTGTCCTACATTCTCTTCTTTAAAATAAAAAAAGGGCATTTGAGAAAGTATTCATGCCTCCCCATGTGATATCCTGGGGGATATAACTGACAGGTTGATTTAGACGAAGAAAAGATATAAACAAAGCTACTCAGGAAGAACCTTCTCTGCAGAAGCTAGAAATGGACCATACGGTCAAGATTTGTCGAATGACGTTTAACATCCAGGAAACACCCATCAAAACCCCGCTTTGGTCGGGTGTCACGCTGGCCACATGGGCTGAGGGATGGATAGTTTCTTCCTTATGTAAAGACAAACTTGTGAACCACCAGCATGAAGCAGAATCAAATAGTCATTGGAAATACTGGCTTGGGGAAGCAAAACTGGAGTTTCAATGAATTCTGACCCATGTCAGGCCAAGACTGTCTTTTCTGGCCGTGATTAAAAAAAAAAAAAAGTAACAGAGCTTTATTCTTGTACCCTCGCGGTCTCACAAAATATTTTAACAGGTACAAATATTGTGGGCCCCTTCTTTTTTTTACCGAGGCGTAACTGACATACAAGATTATATTAGTTGCTGGTGTAGGACATAACGATTCTATGTTTGTATATATTGCAAAATGATGGGCACAATGAATCTGGTTAACGTCTGTCACCAGACATCATTACAAAATACTTTTTCTTGTAACGAGAACTTTTAAGATCTACTCTCTTTAGGGGTGCCTGGGTGGCTCAGTTGGTTAGGCATCTGACTCTTGATCCTGATCAGCTCAGGTCTTGATCCCAGGGTTGTGAGTTCAAGCCCTGTGTTGGGCTCCATGCTGGGCATGGAAACTACTTAAAAAAAAAAAAAAAAAAAGGTTCATTCTCTTTAGCAATGTTCAAGTATGCAACACAGGATTATTAACTATCCTTGCCATGCTGGACATTACATTTCCATGACTTATTTGTTTTATAAATGGAAGTTTGTACCTCTTGATCCCCTTCACCATTCACTCCCCTTCTCCACCTTTGGCAACCACCAGTCTGTTCTCTGTATCCAGGAGCGTGTTTTTTGTTTGTTTGTATTGTTTTGCTTAGATTTCACACATAGGTGATTTGTCTTTCTCTGTCTGACTTATTTCACTTAGCATAATGCCCTCAAGGTCCATCCATGTTACAAATGGCAAGATTCTATTCTTTTTTATGACTGAGTTCTATCTATCTCACATTTTTGAATTCCATGTACCCATCGATGGACAGTTAGGTGGTGCCCACGCCTTCGCGAGTGTGAATAATACCGCAGTGAACAGGGAGGTGCACATACCGTTTCGAGTTAGTGCTTTCTTTTTCTTTGGCTAAATACCCAGAAGTTGAATTGCTGGATTTTACGGTAGTTCTATTTTTAATTTTATGGGGAACCTCTATACCATTTTCCATAGTGACTCCTGTCTGGCTGTGATTTGACATAAGTACATTTGGGACATTTCCTCTGGGCCAGAAGAGCAACTCTGAAATCTGGTGAATGGGCCCACAGTTCTGGAAAGGCAAGAGAGCACGGATGGTGTTGCCAAAGCTGCAATGAAGTTAGAGGGGAGGGCCCTACGTTTTCATTTTAGACCCTCACGGGGAAGCTTCCTGGCATTTGGGTCCGTCCTAAAGCATTTCCATGGCCAGGATCTCTCAACACTATTGACTTTGGGGCCAGGTCATCCTTTGCTGTGGGGGGCTGTCTTGGGCATTGTAGGATGTTCAACAACATCCCTGGCTTCTACCTGCTTGGTGCTAGAACACGCTCTACCCCAGCGTGACAACCAAAAGTGTCTCCAGACACTGCCAACTGTTCCCTTGGGGGCAAGCCTGCCGCCGGTCGCGTATCACCAGCATCCTCGAAGGTGAAGGGAAAGGGTGCGTCTGGCGAAAGGATCCCTTTGAAGGAACGTAGAGAAGCGTGACGCTGTGTACGTTGGAGCATGGTGGCCAGGGGGTAAAGAGAGGAATATAGTGAGAGAAGAGGCTAGAAAAATACTTTAGGGCCAAGTTGAAAACCTCACTCATGATATTGCTAATAAATGGGACTTGATCTTGCAGGGCATCAGGAAAGCACGCAGTTTGGGAGGAGGAGAATGGTTGGAAGAGGAATCTGCCAGAAGTGCAGACATGGGAATGGAAGGGGGGGTGAAGCAGAAGATGGGGGGCTGCTCCAGCCCAGTGTGGTGAGGGTGGTTGGGGGAGGCTGGTGTGGGAGACACTCCCAGGGAGATCAGAAACTTGGAGCCTATTAGCAAGTGAGAAAGAGATTACTGGGCAAAAAGCATAGCACTGACTGAGATAAGGAGATTTGGAAGAAGAGGAGGAGGAGATCTGACATTTAAAAATGAATTATTTTTTTTAATAAGGTTTTATTTATTTATTTGAGAGAGCGAGAGCACAAGCAGGGGGAGTGGGAGAGGGAGAAGCAGGCTCCCCGCTGAGCAGGGAGCCCGATGCCGGTTTTGATCCCAGGACCCCGGGATCATGACCGGAGTCGAAGGCAGACACTTAACTGACTGAGCCACCCAGGTGCCCCTAAAAATGAATTCTTAAACACTACTCCTGCCTGTCCCTCCATGTGGGCACACGGGAGTGACTCAGACTCTTCCTCTCTGGATCTCCACCCACCAGTTACTGGGTCAGGTGGAACAACACACCTGTGCAGTAGAGCAAAGACAAAGGTCGAACAACAACAACAACAACAACAATAACAGACCATTTATTTAGCACTTACTAAGTGCCAGGCACTGAGCCAAGATTTTGCACACTACCCCATTCAATATTTGAACAATCCTGTGAGATAGATACTACTTTCAATCCCACCTTAGAGGTTATTTTATTCGTCACATATTTATTAAGTGACTACTACGTGCCATGCCCTGTTTTAGGCACCCAGGGTGTATCAGTGAATAAAACAGAAGAACGCCGTGCCATGGTGGAGCTTACACTTTGTGTAAGGAGTCGTGTGCTGCACCCCCAGGAGATATCACCAGAAAACTGCCTTGCAAGGCAGGTGCAGAAGAGGAAAGATTGCCCGATGCTGGCACATAGGAATTTTGAAGGCCAGAACCCAAATATGAGGACAGTGCGTATGGCTTCTGCAGTGAGAGAATTACTGAGTTATCTGGAGTGCGTGTCCTTTCTGGAGGCTTCCAGGCCTGGAATGTACCAGCAGTGCACTCACAGCTCTCTGCGGCTCTGAGCAGCAGGTGTCTCATTCCTGTTAAGTTGCCGAAACCCCAAGGGTCCTTAGCAAATAAGGGAGTCAGTAGAGAGCCAAGTCCATCCACCTTAAACCTTACCTTACATACTTACACTTTACAACTTCACACTACTTACTAGCTGCCTTGGGAGCTAACCAAAATAATGTTAACTCTACACTAAGTCCAGATGCATTGTTCTTGCACATCCTTGAGCCCAGACCAGACTCTGTGCTCGGGCCTAGCTCATTTGCTTACGTTTTTCTGAGCACACCCCTCCTCCAAGTCAGTTGAGAAGGATAGACATTTGGGTGGAAGCTTTGTTTTCTCAAGCAGAGCAGGGCAGGAGGAGTGATGACTCTGTTCTGTGCGGGCCTCAGGAACCTGTGGTCTGAGGATTTTATCTGTGATATAATATATCCCAACTGGCTTTTTCTAGAGCTATGGCCTCAGTTCACACTGGTTGGTGGTGTTCACTGCCCAACACTGGGGAGAAAGGCCAAAGTGACTGGACACAGTATGCATAAGACCTGGCCTTGGGGCCCTGTACATTTAACTTAGGAAGATTTTGGCCATAGGCACATAAAACACAATGAAACAATGATAAAATGTTTGCTCACGCAGTAAGTCTGCAGTGGGTTGCATTTATAGTGTGACCCAGGCTTGACAAGGAACCTAGGTCATTCATTCTTTCCATCCTGCTCCCTTGATGTTGCCTTCATCCTCAGGTGAGCAAAATGGCTGCTGTAGTTCCAGCCATCAGTTCTCATCAGTGATGACCAGAGAAAGAGGAAAGATTTCTCTTTTTCCCCTTGCTTTGTTTTAGAAACAAGAACACTTTCCCAGAGGTCTGTAGCAGATTTTCACTCTCACATTTAATTGGCTAGAACTGGGTCACAATCTCATTCCTGAACAAAGCCTCACCAAGAAGAGTGGGGCCATCGTGGTTGGCTTATAGACAAACCAGAGTCACCATGTGAAGATGGGCTAGGCAACAGTTTGCCCTGAAGCACGTGGCTGTGTGAAAGATGGTGGGTGCCCAAACCCAAACTCATTTCTCTTTGGAAGGAGGAAGAGAGGTGGGCACAAGCAGGGGAAGCAGCAGGGTTAGGTTAGGGTTAGGTCTAGGATAGGCAACCAGGAGTGTTCTCCTCAACAGCTCGCGATCTAGTTCCCACAAGTGCAGTATTCTCTGTACCTCTAGAGAAGGAAACAACCAGTCTTGTGTCTTCCCTTCCTCAGCCCCACTCTGAGGCCTCCACATCTGACGTACTTGGACAGTGACAGCTGGAGGCCTTTTTCTTTCTTTTTCTTTTTAAGCTAGTTAACCTTACTTTGTACTTTGGAAAGGCCTTTCTTCCAACACACTCCAGGCACTTTTATGGACTCGGCGACCTCTGCCCAGAGGATTACTAGCTTCCATTTATGGAGATGGTGTGAGGGTCATGAGGCAGCCCCAAAGGCCCAGTCTGGGCCTTCCTCCTCCTGGCTTCTCCGACAGGAGTAATAGGCCCGAAAGAGCCAAGGCTCTCCGCGGAGGCCTCTGGATGCAGAGGTGTGGTCTATTAACAAAAGCTTCCTTTGTGCAGACTGGAGTTTCTGGAACAATTTGGCTCCCCAGCAATCTCGGAGAGGTATTCAGTGATTGCCTAGAGGCGGAGTAGATTAGAACAGCTGAAATCGGGATTTGTCTATCTCGGCTCCATTCTAGTTTGTTCCCTTACCTTTGGGCAACACCACTGGTCCGGTGGGCTGGTGGAGTCTCTCAAGAAATGTTCCGTCTCTTCTCTAGCTGGCCCCCGTGTTGGGTGTTGGACGTAGAGCCATGAGCAAGACACAGTTCCTGCCCTTGAAGAGCTCACAGATTATAAGGGAGAAAACTCGAGGAACAGGTAATTGCAACGTAGCAGGATAAGTGGGCTGGGACCCCCGCAACCTGCCCCCCATTGCTGGGTGGTGCAGGGTTCCCAGGGAGAGGTGTTGTTTAAGCTGAGTCTGAAGGGACCAGGAGAACAAAATATTGCCTGTCTCCAGGAAAGATCATGTCTCAGCTGAGGTTTCCTAAAGTTTGAGGAGTATTCATTTCATAGGATGTTAGTTTGAAAATCACCTGGGGGAAAATTAGCTGGTCAGATAAATTTGGAAACCGGCAGAGTAAGCTATCTGTAAGACCCCACAGGGCTTTTAATAAATGCACCAGTGAGAACCATGAATCTCTCAGAAGGACGTGGAGCGTACACTTCCCAATCACACTTGACCAAAAAATCCACCCCCCCCATCTCTCTCAGATGAGCGATTCCAAATTTGAGAACTTAGGCATTGTAACTGAATTGAGGTGGAGGGTGGGTGTAGGTGACGGTGGGTCAGAAAGAGTATCACATCCTACTCTAAAAGCTCCTGGGGCAAACTTTTGATATAATAGCTGCGTTAATTTTCTGGTCTTGTTTACATTGTGTAGGGGACACTGTGGTCTCCCTAAATAATTAAACTCAGACGATTATAGTGAAAACGTTCCTCTTGCTGTGGATTGTGGGTAGTTTAGCAAGGGGCATGCGGCCCCAGGTTTTGGCCAGTGGGATGAGAAGAGAAGTATGCTAAGGGCTTATAGGGAAGGTTTTCTGCTTTCGGAAAGAGAAAACGGGAAGAGACAGCTGGTTTTCTTCCTTTGGGCCTGTTCTCTCTGCGTGTGATGACGAGAGCTAGCTGGAGGGACAACGTGCCACCAGCCAGAGGACGAAGCCAATACCTAGATGGCAAAGCAGAAACTGAAGCAAGCCGGGTCTTTGATGACAATGTTGAGTTTCTGATTAACCACCACTGGAGCCTATTCTGTCTATTGACTTAACTTGGACTTATTAGATAATAATACATTTCCTTATCTTTTAACTAGCTTGAGTCAAACCTTTCTGTTATTTGTAGCCGGAAGCCTCCTGGCTAGGGGCGCCTGGGTGGCTCAGTCAGTTAAGTGTCTGCCTTTGGCTCAGGTCATGATCCTGGGGTCCTGGGATGGAGCCCCCTGCTCAGCGGGGAGTCCACTTCTCCCTCTGCCCCTGCTCATGCTCTCTCTCTTGCTCAAATAAATAAATAAAATCTTAAAAAAAATAAAAAGAAGAAGAAGGCTCCTGGCTGATGAACTATCTTCTTTTAATTTTCTCATGAAAATTTTCCACTGGCATATTTATTTTCTTGATCAAGGCTCATAATTTGGATTCTCAGGGTGTAGATAGAGTGCCCTGGACTCAAGTGCCTGAGGCAGCAGGTGGCCTATTAGCGATGCACAAAAGCAGGACCGAGCCTCAGCTGGTGGAGGCAAGTGGGGCATGCTGGTGGGTGGACATTCTAGCGGGGCTGCTGGACGTGCGTGCTTGAAGAGCTGCAGGTGGGCTGGAGCTCAGGGAGTCAGGGCAGGGAGCGGAGATGGAGGTGGCTCCGCTGGCTGGCCTGAACCCTCCTCCAAGGTTGGCGTGTCGCCGCCCCTGCCCACACCTGCTCCTTCCACTGTCACCCAGGGCTTTGGCTCCTTCCACCGCTCTCTCCTCGGCTCTCCTGCTTTGACTTCAGTAACATCGTTTGTCTGTTAGTGGCCTCATTCCTTTGGCATCAGCTTTGGTTTCATGAGTGGCTCGAATTCATTTTTATACATAGTCAAGGAAATTGTCATTTAAAGGACCATTGACCCGAGGGCGCCTGGGTGGCTCAGTTGGTTAAGCGACTGCCTTCGGCTCAGGTCATGATCCTGGAGTCCCGGGATCGAGTCCCGCATCGGGCTCCCTGCTCTGCAGGGAGTCTGCTCCTCCCTCTGACCCTCCCCCCTCTCATGTGCTCTCTCTCTCATTCTCTCTCTCTCAAATAAATAAATAAAATCTTTAAAAAAAAAAAAAATAAATAAAGGACCATTGACCCGATTCATTGGTACTTGTAATCACTACCATCTTCACCATTTTTAGGTGTACAGCTCCGTGGTGTTAAGTTTATATTCCCATTGTTGTGAAATGGACCTCTAGAACTTTTTTATCTTGTGAGATGGCTAATTCGATGTGTCATCTTCACTGGGCTGGGGGCGGGGCGGTGCCCACATTCCATGTGATTTCCGGGTGTGTCTGTGAGGGTGCTTCTGGATGAGATTAGCATTCAAATTGGTAAACCTGGTAAAGTAGATTGCCCTCTCAATGTGGGTGGGCATCGTCTAATCAGGTGAGGGCCTGAATAGAACAAAAAACAGAGAAAGGCGGATTTGTCCCATTCCTTCCTGCCCACCTGCTTCAGCTGGGACATTGGTCTTCTGCCACCCTTGGCTTTCCTGGGTCTGCAGCTTGCAGATGGCAGGTCATCGCATTTTTCAGCTTCCGTAATCAAGTGAGCCAATTCCTCCTAATAAATCTCTCTCTCTCTCTCTTTCCTCTCTCCTCCCTCCCTTCCCCTCCCCTCTCTGGAGAGCCTTGACTAATCCATCTTACAAAACTGAAACTCTATACCCATTAAATAAATGCCCTTTGCCCCCTTCCCCCGAGCCTCTGGTAACCACCATTCTACCCCCCGTTTCTATGGATTTGATGACTTTGGATACCTCATATAAGTGGAATCATATGGTGTTTGTCTTTTTGGGCCGGCTTATTTCACTTAACGTGATGTCCTCAAGGTTCATCCATATTGTAGCATGTGAAAGAATTTTCTTCCTTTCTAAGGCTGAATAATATCCCATTGCATGTATAGACCACATTTTGTTTATCCATCCATCTGTTGATGGACATCTGCGCTGCCACCACCTCTTGGGGCGGTGCCTTGGCATTCCCTTTACCTACTGTTGTGCCTGATGTGTGGGTTTTTAGTTCTGCTGCCCAGGGCTCATTTTAACCTGATTTCTCTGCTCTGGCTGGTGGAAGGGAATGTTCAAGAGATACCTCAGTCTCCTAAGGATGATCTTGCTAATGAATTTTTCAAGAAAATAATTTATTTGGAAAAAATCCCCAAGGAACCCACATGTGCTCAGTATATAGCCAAACAAAAATGTATCAAGGAAAAGATGACTGTCTTTCCTTCGATGTAACGACTCATCCCAATTCTACTCTGTAGGCATAACTGTGGCTGAAATGTAAGCACACTTAAAAATTCATTTTCTTACCCATAAAAGGTAATATAAGCTCAATATAAAATTTTTGAAGAAAAGCAATAAAAGCTACCATTTAATGAGGTCATATTTTGTGCAGGGCCCTCACCAGGGACTCTAAAGATATTCTTTTTCATCTGCACAACTCTTTGCAGTAGGCATTCGTATATTTCAGGTGAGTTGAAGAGTGGTGGGAGGCCATCTCCCCAGCCACTGTGCCCACCTCCACCCCCGGACCTGATTTATTCACCCTGGATATGAGAGAGATCCAAACCTCCGGAGCAGGTCCAGCCCACCTTGGGGAGCTTTCCCTTTGCCCTGAAGTTCCCATGGTCTATGCAGCTGCCAGTGACACTCTCCTCATGAGCAAGGGCCTGCCAGAGTTGGGAAAACAGCTAAAGTCTTGCCCCACCACTGCCGTTTTATACTGGGGCTTACAACATCATCCTAGAAAAACCTAGACTAACAACCTTTGTATTTCTAGTAAAGAGAATGTTTACAAACACTGGGTTCTCTTGGTTCTTGAGCCAAACAGCGTAACTGGGGTCAAAAACCAAGGCTTCTCCTTTTCTCTGGAAAGCCCATTTCGCTCAGTCCACTCCCGGGAGCTGATTTAATCCCCTTCACTTTGGTGGCCTCTGATACAGATCTTGAGCTGATGGCAAATTCATTTTCGTATGTGTGTGTGTGTGTGTGTGTGTGTGTGTGTGTGTGTGTTTGCAGGTGAAGCAACTGAGCCTCAGAGAGGTTCAATGTTTTGCTTAAGGTCAGACATCTAGTAAGAAAAAGGGATAAAAATCGAAGCGGTTGTGAGTTCAGGTACATGCCGTACAGACGGGTGTGGGACTTGGCAAAGTCCCTTATCATGCTGGAGTTTCATTTTTCACATCTGAAATGGGGATAACAGTCAGCACGAGCATTGCTGCAGGGATTCGAAGTAATACGTGTAAAGCGCCAAGCACAATGCCTAGCTCTTGGTGGGTGGTCCATCACTGCCGGCCATCATAACTGCGCTGCCTGACTCCAAAGGCTTTGAGCTTTTCTTGGAACAACAAAACCTGTCTCACCGAAATGTAAAAAGATGGGGGGAGGGGACAAAGAAAAAGAAAACCGCCAAATCATTCCCAGTTACACCCCCCCACCCCCCACCCCAGGACGAAAAGCATTGGCTTTTGGTGACTTTCCCCATTCCCCCCGTTTCTTTCTTCTTTCTTTCTATGAAGCATTGCCCCGTAGTTGTCATCCCACCGTAGATATGATTTGCTTATTATTTCCTTTTCACTTTCCATCGCATGCTGGGACAAACTTTCATGTCTACTTCCTACCATTGGGTTTTGCGGGAACCAAGAGCCTTGGAGGTTCAAAGCCTCTGCGGCAACAGCCCTTGGGGAAGTGTGGGCCTCTCCAGGGTGGTAAGCGAGAGTTCACCAAACGTTTCTTCATTCCTTCATGCTTTGAACTGTTTTTTTTTCCAGAGCTAGAGCCATTCCTTGGCATACTGGCATCTTGATCTTCACCATGACTTTGTACTCTTGCGCTGGACATCGGAGGCTTCCTCCTCTGACACAGCTTCCGGTCTCTTCCCCTGTCTGTACTCTACCTCGCCCTGGTCAGCAATGCCCCTAGGTCTCCAGTCATCAGCCTCATTTGACACTCTGACCCCTGGCTAAGCTCTTTCAACACAGCATTTTGTTACCGCCTAGAGATTTTTCACCCTTCTGATCCCAGGGATCACCACGGGACTCTGCTTCAGCATCCGTATAATTGAACTTCAGCTGAAGCACGCCTTGCAGTGGTATGAACTGAGACCATAACAAATTTACCCTAACTTTACCCGGCCCCTCACTGTTGGGTAATGACCTCTTTCTTGAAGACAACATGCAGCATTCTGCTCGGTTGCTGTCCCAAAAACTTCTCCATCATACTCTGCCCGCAACCCTGCGCCAGGCAAGCCAACAAGATTCCACCTTCACTGGGAAATGAAAGGCATGTGAGGAAGCTTCTTCAATGTTGCTCTTCTCTATCTCAAGTTTTCCTGGGATCTTTAGGCTCTTTTTCTTCTCCTTGGTCTCTGAGAAGAATTCTGTCAGATTTCTAAGGTTTCTCTCACCTCTTCCCTCCTCCTTTAAGAAGGTTCTACTCATTGCTCATCTCTTGAATATATGTTCATTGCATATGTTGGGAATACTTTTTTCTAATTATAAAGTCTATTCCATTCTAAAAATAAAACCAAAAGCAACAATAATAATAGTACTAGTAACAAGCCATTCCTTTAACCCTGCTTCCTCTTCAAGTCATTTCTCCCTTTTATCACCCAAATTACTAAATGATTAGGCAATCTCCACTCTTTCCTTCTATCCTGACTTTTGCCTCTACACTGTAATGCAATTCCTTTCTTAGAAGGCACTAAGGACCACAATCTTGCTAAATCTTACAGCTTTTCTCTTTGTTCGCCACCTTAATTCAATTCAACAGATACTTTTTAAGGCCCTTGTCCTGCTAGGTATTGTGGTCACTCTTAGAGCTACATTGAGCTCTTGCCCCCCAGGAGCTCCGTTTCCGTGGCAAGTGGTCTTGTGGATCAGCTCTCCTTCCCTTCTCTTCCTGACACCATGACTCTATATTCTTCTCTTTCCTTTCTTGTACTTTTCAATGGATCCTTTTCTGTATTCTTTCTTGGTATCTTTGACTGACCTTCCTGCCCTGCCCTGGAAATGGAAACATTCACAAGGTTAAGTTTTTGGCCCTTTTCCTCTCCATCTCCTCTTTTGGCATTTGCCCCCGATAGTCACCTCAAAATCACTGCCCCTGACTATCATCCTGCCAATTTGCTCTCTCATTTTGTATTGAAATCATGATAGCTTGCTAGATAGTCCAGCTAAGATGAGCTCATCCTTCCGTCACCTCTTAGGCATTTCCTCCCAGCACATGGACCTCCTCTGAGAACGTCCTCCACTCCAGGTTAGGCTGGAACGACACGATCCTGCACCCAAGGCCATAGCTGGTTGGAATGATGGCGGGTGTCCTGCTACCCTGGCTGAACTGGGACATGATACAAAGGCAGAGATGAAGCTGCTGTCTTCAGTCGTGTGTGTGTGTGTGTGTGTGTGTAGATGCAGAGAAATCTGGTTTGTAAAAGAGGCACAAACGGAGTGAAGAGAGGCAGCAAAGAGAGACCCTGCAGACTTGGGATGACTCAGCATCACCAAAGAACAACATGGTCCCGGAAGTGTTGCCCATTCCTGATTCCGGACCCTTGTAAGGTTCAGCTGTACTGTCTACCCTTACATTTTGAAATATAATTCTATATTTTTATAATAAATTCTCCCTTTTCTACTTGAGTCAGCATAAGTGGGCTTCAACTGAAAGAGCCTTGACTGTAACACCCTCTAGCTCAGACCTTCACTGGATTAAGATTTCCCTTAATAGTATGGACTCTCTTCCCTCCGTATTCAGGCTGAAAACCCTCATGTTATCTTTGGCACCTTCCTTGCCTCATCCCAACTCCCCATCATCTCCCGTTACCTAACCCCTTCTTTCCACTCTTCCCATCACATCTGAGTCATTACCTCTTCATCAGACAACTAGGAGCGCCATCACTCCTTATTTGTCTTCTGCTCTGTGGATTAACTGGATGGCATAATTTCTCTTAATACCCCCTGTGCTTTCTCACCTCGAGGCCTTATTGGGGCTGCCAGGAGACCATCCTCCCTTCTTTTCCTACTCATCCATACACTCCAACTAAACATCTTCCTTACTGACAGGCTTCTTCCCCAACCAGATAATACTGTGTTTGCCTCTGAGACCCCGTAACCTCTCCCTGGCCACTTCTCACATTCTGCTTCTTCTGAGATTTATGGGTGTCTCTATGTATTGTTTCTCCCATTACACCGTTAGCTCCTTGAAGGCTGAGATTTAATCCTGTTTATTTGTTTTTCTTTCTCAATACTTTGCCTTTAATCAAAGAAAACTTAGTACTAGCTTCCTACAATCCATTCTCCCCATAGCAGCCAGAATGATTTTTCAAAAACACCATCGAGATCATGCTGTTCCCCTTCTTAAATCCTCCAGTGACCTTTTTCTACACTTGGAGTCAAAGACACCCCCCCCCCCACCCAGGTGTATATGAAGCCGCATGACCTGGTTCCCTCCTGCTTCATCCATCCATCTAGGATCCTTTTTTTTTTTTTTTTTTTTTAATATTTTATTTATTTATGTGCCAGAGAGAGAGAGAGGGAGAGTACAAGCAGGGGGAGTGGCAGGCAGAGGGAGAAGCAGGCTCTTTGCTAAGCAAGGAGCCCAATGTGGGGCTTCAGCCCAGGACCCTGGGATCATGACCTGAGCCGAAGGCAGATGCTTAACCATCTGAGCCACCCAGGCGCCCCCATCTAGGGTCCTTGAATGCACTAAGCTTGTTTCTGCCTTAAGGCCTTTGACCAGCTGTCCTCTCTGCCTGGAATGATACCCCGTCAGCTCCCTGCACAGGACTGATTTTACTATCACTCAGACCTCAGCTTTTCTCAAGGTCTCTTGAGAGGGGTCTTGTGACATCTCCATCTATTCCAGAGTAACCATTAAGTTACTCCTTATTTCACCTTCTATTTACATTTCTACATGGCCCTCTGTTTGCTTTTCTTAAAACAGCTTTATTGAGATACACCATATATACCGTAAGAGGCAACTGTGTAAAGTACATCATTCAATCGATTTTAGTATATTTACAGAACTGTGTAACCATCACAATACTCTAGTTTTAGGACATTTTCGGCACCCCAAAAAGAAACCTTATATCCGTTAGAAGTGGAGCAGTGCCCCACCCCTCTCCCGACTACTTCACTGTTCAGCTTTTGGAAACCACTACTCTATTTCCTGTCCCTGTGGATGTGCCTGTTCTGGATCTTTCATAGACATAGAATCATACATTATGTGGTCTTCGGACCAGCTCCTTTTACTTTGTGTAATGTTTCTGACACTCATCCGTGTTGTACCATGAATCAATACTTTCTTCCTTTTTGGTGCCAAATTCTGTTTCATCGTATGGATACATCACGTTCTATTTACTTTTTCATTAGTTGGCAGACACTGGGTTGTTTCTGGTTTGTGCAGACTGTTTCTCTTTCCCTCTCTGTGAAAGGAGAGAAGGACTGCATCTGTGTCATTCCCTGCTGGAAAGCCACAAGCTCGTTTGGAGTAGCGATCACATCCTCATGTGATGTCCCTGGGTCATGAGTGAACGCACCGGAGAGCTGGGCGCCATGGAGCCGACCTGCCTGCCCAAGATCTCGAACAGTGTCTGGCACAGAACGGGTCCATCAACTGTGTCCTCTGAGCATGTGGTTGTCACATTGCAGAAGACAGTGGCAGCAGGGGCTCTGTTGTCCCCCCGTGTGTCTACTCACCTCCCTCTGGTAACATACTGCCCTCCTGCCCCCTCACCTACTCTCTCCAGGCTGGAGCTGCAAGTGCCCAGGTTTCTTGCCATAAGAAGAAAGCAGGTGTTGGGCAGGAGAGGAGGAGGCCACAGTGTGAGGAGAAGCAGAAACAAGTAGACACTAAGGTCGTCAAGGAGCGTGCCAGATCTCTGGTTCCCTGAGGCCTTAGATCCCACGGCTCTTCCTTTGACTCTGGGCTTCAGCAGGATCTTCCCAGGTAAACGAGTCAATAAACTCCTTTGTTGCTGTGGCGAGCTTGGCTTGGCTTCCTGTGACTTCCCATAGAGAGAGTCTGATGAATACACTTAGGCTCCCACTCACCTAACTGGTCTGGTCACAGTAACAAATAAGAATTGTCTAGGGTTTCTCAGACAAGAATGGATTTTCACAGTCGCTATTTTACTCTACCATCTTCACAGAGGGTGAAAAAAAATCACAAACCTAATTTTAAACATGTGGAATCCACAGATCAGAGACAGCGAGGGACGTATCTCAGGTCACCCGGCTAAAAAGTTACGCAGCCAGGTCGCTCGGCCTCCCAGCTGTGCGCTGTTTGCCTCCTGGCCACAGCCCTGACAACTGGCTTCGGGGGGGGGGGGGGAAGGGTGACATTCGCTCCTGGATGTTTTGGGGGCACGTCTGGTGCCTAGCACAACGCCTGAAGTGTTTGCTGAGTAAATGACTGGGTGGATTTGACCAGGTTAAGCGGCCAAAGCGGGAAGACTCCTACAGCTGCCTCGAGCCAAGTGCAGAGGTCTCTGGTCATCCGAGAACCCGAAGCAGAGTAGAAAGGAAACTGTTGGAGCAAGTCACAAAGTGAAAATCGAACACTTAGCACTTAGCAGCGGCCAGATGCCAAGAGGACTGCCCCCCCTTCTTCTGCTCCTTTCCACCTTCCTCCTAGCTCCATGCCCTTTCCCTTATGGATTGGCCCAAATGGAGGACAAGAAGAGCCTTGTCAAGACCTTTCCCTGTGATCTGACTGACACCCAAGTCAGGCTTCCTGGAGCTGCTCAGCAACGTCAGGACACACAAAACATCAAGAGGACTGATTCTGACTTTTGAGTTTTGGTCCCCAACTCCTACTCACTCCTGCTCACTCGTTCTGCCACACGCACTTGTTCAGGGCCTGGTGACCACACCTGTGCTGTGGCCACACTAGTTTAGTCAACCTACTCCAAATTGTCCATGGTTTTCCTTCTGCCTCCCTCTTTCTCTGCCTAGCAAACTCTTAACTCGTCCTTCAAAGCCCAACTGGAATGTCCTCTCCATTAAAACTGTCCTTCACGGATTCTCCCAACTCCGAGCTTCCACAGTATTTTACACACATCACACGGTAGCACTTCTCACGCTGTGCCGTATCCGTGGCTCTTTGCTACATCTGTGTGCACGCCAGACTACAGTTCCTGGAAAGCCCGTCTCTGTCCAAGGAAGCTTTGTCTCCCAGCCCTGGCCCAGCATCTGCGCTCTAGTAAGTGCTCAATAAACCCTTGCTGACATTTCATGAACAAAAGCTGGCCTCTCCTGGAATGAAAGCCTGGGACTGCAAGAGTGGCTGAGTATATTCAAGAAAAATTTCTCGAACCTTTCTCTCATGATGACTGATGACTGGAATGAGATCATTCGTAATACAATCAGGCGAATAAAAGAGGCATTTTCAGCAAAAGTGCTTAGAGAACCTCTGGTTATAAGTTGTTTTGATAAATAGTACAGAAAAAAAGCCCTTTCCTAGGTCTGTCCTGGTTGCTGCCTTGCAGGGCAGATGATGAAGAGCATTCTTTTGGTCTTTATTCTGTGGCAAATGGTGCAGAGGGGAGATGGACGCGAGCTTCCCTGTACGAGGATAAGAGGGCTGCTACAGCAGAGGACCACAGCAAGAGGCTGAAGCAAAAGAAATTTATAGTTTCACAGTTCTGGAGGTTAGAAGTTCAAGATCAAGGTGTAGGCAGGGTCAGTTCTTCTGAGGGCTGTGAGGGAAATCTGTTCTCTGCCTCTCCCCAGCTTCTGGGGGTTTGTGGATCATCTTTGACTTTCCTTGGCTTGTAGGAATGTCACCCCAACCTCTGCTTTCAAGTTCACATGGCATTTTCCCTATGTGTGTGTCAGCATCCAATATCCTCCTTTTTGTAAGGACACCAGTCATATTAGATGGGGGCCCACCCTAATGACCTCATTTTAACTTGATTCCCCTGCCAAGACTCTCTCTTCAAATAAAATCACTTTCTGAGGTACAGGGGATTAAGACTTCAACATATGAATTTTGGAGGGACATAATCCAACCCATAACCGTGACTCTGTGAATTGACAGCTGACCCGAGTTCAGAACCCAGCGTCCTAAAGCCAGGCGGGCAGGAATACCCAAAGTAGAGGAGATTCTGAGGGGGATTCGTTTCTCTGCCTCGAGTCCATCTCTCAGTGCCAAAAAGGTTTCATTGTGCTACTGGAGACTCTCCGAGGGAGAGATGCTAAGAACATTCCAGAAAACACAAGTGAATATTCACATAACCTGCCTTGTTTCAGCTACTGCCAGGGAAAATGCACCTGCAGTGGTGGAGACAGACAGGGAGAAATAAAGTGAGAGAGAGACAGAATGACAGAAAACAAATGTACTTCTAAGTAGAGGCAGATTTTCCATGATGCTAATGAAACTTAAGCTTCGTGGCTTTTTAAAGGAGATCCTGTACTTAATTTTGTATTCTTTTTTTAAAAGAGGAACTCTCCTCAAATGATATAAAATTCAGGCTCCTCCAAACCTAGATCTACTCTAGCTCTAACAAAAACAGTCTTTGTGGTTCAGGATGGGATGCAAGAATTTCCCCTCTCCTTCATATACTTTGGGAAAAGAAACTCACATGGACTTGCCTCCCCAAATTCCTGCCTAAGTAAAATGCCTTGGCCACCGGGCCCCCCAGAAAGCCAGTTGTTGCTCCTCTTGCCCCGCAAAGCCACTTCACTCCTCTTACCAATGAGTGGCAGCTTTAGAATCTTAGCAGAGCTTGTGGGTCCCTGGAAATTACTCCTGAAACGGGGAACAGAGCCTAGGACGGATGCCCATGAGTGGGGGGTGGCCAAGGGAAGTTCCGGAGGAGCCATCCCACCAGCCATCTGAGGGATGGGCTGACAGGGGCTGGGTGCTGAGAAAGCAGGTGACAAGCTCATTTGACAGCTGGGCCCCTCCTCCGCCTGCAGCTTCCCCTCAGGCCACAGGGGTGCTGGAACTGCTGAGGGCAAGGCATCCTTCAGGGGAGTGCTGCCCTGCACTTAGCGATTTTCCTTTCTTCGGGCTTTGCCCTGCTCTCGCTTCCTTTCTGTGTTTTTCCTTTCCATAATGTGATTGCAGAGCTGGATGCCGGTGACACCGCTCTTGGCTAGGGCTGGCTCTTCATTTGCAGGTAATTAGCTTGGCAGAGATGGTGGTACTTAATAGCTAAGGTTGACTGATCAAAATATCAATGATCTCATTTCTCAAAAATGTTTTATGTGTGTTGTATTTTTTTCCTCCTGAGCCCACAGTGTCCATTTGAATTTCCTTCTCTCTTAGATGAGATTTATTTGTACCATTCAGACAGTAACTGGTGTCTTCTATACTCTAATCTCTCTCACAGGTGAAATCCCAGTATTTGAAGAAACTGGGATTATGGGACAGTCAGCATTAGTATGTTTACTGGTCCGCCACTTAGGGATTGGTCAGAATTTCTGTGTGGCAAAGCTAACATTACCCCATTCTTTTTTTTTTTTTTAAAGATTTTATTTATTTATTTGACAGAGAGAACGAACAAGCGGGAGAACAGCAGAGGGAGAGGGAGAAATAGGTTCCCCACTGAGCAGGGAGCTTGACGTGGGGCTCAATCCCAGGACCCCGGGATCACGACCTGAGCCAAAGGCAGATGCTTAACTGACTGAACCACCAGGCACCCCCAACATTATCTCATTCTTAAGATGACTATGTGACAGGCTTGAGAAGGCCAGTCATAACTTCAGATTTCTAAATAATCAAATCAGGTAGACATTCAGTGATTGCTTAGTGATTAGATGTTATAATGGCTAGAAAAACCTCACTTCAAATCAACTAGATATTTATGAAGTCCAATCAACTTTGTAGGCATGGCCTAAGAAATAATTATCCCTATTTTGCTGATGAAAGCTTTGAAGCATAAAAAACAAGTAGCTGGCTCAACATTATATTGACTTAGGCATATAAGTCACAGAACTTAAATGAAATCCTTAGTTGGGTATTTCTGATCTCAGGCTAAAAATGGGGGCATATTATAAAGAAGAACAATAAAGGAGTTAGGAATGTATAAAGAAGAATGTGACCATGGCATGGCTTAGACTCACAGACACCACAACTTCAAGGCTGTTCAGAATCTATAGCAGTTCCAAAGAGTCCTTGAAACTGTTACTCACATAGTAGCTTAAGTTCTGGATTCTTTAGTTCTCTGCCATTGATCTATTCACTACTCATCCGGTATCTTTTCACCCTATGCCTGCCCACTTTTCTTTGTTTGAGCCCCTAATGGAAGCTCGCCATCCCCAAACCCTCCCCTGCCACCATTAAATTCCCTGTTTGTTTTATTTTTTTTAAAGATTTTATTTATTTATTTGAGAGAGAGAGAGCATGAGCAGGAGACAGAGAGAGAGGGAGAAGCAGACTCCCTACTGAGCGGGAAGCCTGACGCGGGGCTCGAACCCAGGACCCTGAGATCATGACCTGTGCTGAAGGCAGATGCTTAACCGACTGAGCCAGCTAGGCACCCCTAAATTCCCTGTTTGAATAGAGCTTTGTTTCCAGTCCCCTGTTTAAGTCACAGGCAAGCCTCTGGACTACTTGGGTCCCTGGTTCCATCAGGTGTGTCTTTGATGGGAGTACAGTGATGTGTGACAGAAGATGGTCACCCCATTTCAGTTACAATCAGAGCTGCCCTTCTCAGCCAGAGGGGGCGAATCCCCTAGAAGGGGGCAGCATGGAGTGTGGATGCTGTGATTGACTATCTGCTCTCAATAACACAGTGACGTAACCAAAACCATTACCCTATTTCCTTATTTCATCTATGCCAAACACACAGCAAAGGAGCTGATTAAATCTAACCTCTGGAAGGGCAACTGAAGATGGTGGCTGTGCCAATTTGTATGACTTACCTACAAAGCTCTAGGAGAGCTCAGCCTCCAAAGGAAGAGAGAAAGAAGAAAGCGAGGGAAGAAAATAGTTATCAATTAGAGGGCTGATATTTGTGGTATGTTGGCAGTGACATTATATAGTTAATGACTAGATGTAGGTCCCCAGGACATCCGATTATTCACCAGGAGGCCTCCAGCAAGATGGTTCATGGCTCGGAGCCTGGCTGACTTCTATAAAGCAGGAGATGGTAATAGCATTTGCCACCTCCCTGCCTCTCCTCAGGTGTCTGAGGACAAGTTAACATTTGCACTGCGCTTTGAAACTCCAGGATGAAAGGTGTGAACAGACTACAAAGAGGCATTGTACTGGTGATTTACATTTGGTCCTGAGACACTTGGGCTCTTGTCTGAGGCCAGGCTTGGCCGACGTGGTAGAACGGAGGGCAACGGCAAGGGAGGGGACAGAGGCACTAAATGTCATGCCCTGGAGCAAGGATCCATGGGCTGCCACCTTGGGGGAAACCCAACATTGAAGAGAAGGTGCCTCAGCCAGGAGATTTACTCTCTGAGAAACTGAAGGGTGTGAGAGCTGTGATTGTCTTGTTTCTGTAAAAAAGTTCTCAAAGCAGCAAGACTGGACCTAGGGCAGCTTCTCTCTTGAGTCTTGGTAGAGATGACAGCCCCAGTCCTGCCAGGCAACACCTACCTTCTGCTAATGCCTACCCCCACTTGCGGTGTCTGTCCCTAGGAGAGGCCTGGAGATACAGGGCCCAGCCAGCCAGTTTCATAAGGCCTCCTGCCCCACCTCCTTCCCTCAGTCTCTTTGATATTTAATTTCCTCTTTGAGGCTGTCCCCAATGGCCATTTTCATTTATTCCACCTACCGTGAAATGGTGGTGTGTGCGGTAGGGTGGTAGGCGGGGGGTGGCCCAGTGTGTGGTTTGCTCTCGGCCCTGGAACCTGCCTGGGCATGTCCACTGGAGCTGGCTACTCCCAAACCCGCCAATAACCTACCTCCCCTCATTTTACCCCTTCCTGCCTCGGATCTGGGATCCCATGACTTTGCTTATTCACCTCCTCACACCCACCAATAAAACTTTGATTACTTAGAATGCTTGGTGAATTCACTGGTTGTAAGGGACATTAATAAGGGTTAAGAAGGGATAGGTTTTCATCTAGATAACCACACGCCCCTTACACCTGCTGTGCTTGAGGAGGGCGTTCTCCACTTCCGAGACTGAGTTTTCTTACCTGTTCAAATGAGGTAATGACATCTATCCTACCTCTTCACAGGAGCATTTTGAGAATCAGATGGTTTAAAGTATATGAAAGCATGCTGTCAATGGTGAACCACCCTGCCAATGTTACTGATTTGTCTGAAGATGGTCATTCGTTCCTGGACCTGTGCAGGGCACGTTGTACGCACGTGATAAACTAGAGAATTGAAATTAGCTTATTACATCGGGGTTTTACCATGCTTCGAACTAAGCCTCTGAACAGCAGCAGGGCCCAGACGCACTTACGTGCAGAGGCACGTGGGAAGGGCATGCCGCTCTGCTGACATCAAGGACTGTTAAGCTCACCTGCCTGACTTTGGTGTGGATCCCGTTTGACTCCCTGGTGACGGTTCTGGGGTCTTCCACCAGTGCATCTACTATGGGGGGCCAGTGGTTGAGACTGTCTTCTAAGGGCAATGGGAAGCCATTGGAAGGCTTAAAACAGAAGAATAGCCTGATGAATTTAAATACGAAAACCTTCCTCCATCTGTTATGTGGGAAATGGAATGTAAGTGTTTGTAGTGCTGCTATTGTCGTTCAGCTGACAAGCCTCTGAACCCCCATTTTGTTTGGGAGATTCCCCCACCACGTGGGTCTTGGTGGGAGACTTTCCCCACCGCCCCTCCTCCAGAAGCTGAATAGCCCAGAGACTCCCTCCGCCAGTTCTGAACGCTAAGGAATGGGCATGGGTGCTCCACCAGGGACTCCAAATCTAGTTCCGGTGGGACAAAGACCTGGGCCAAGGCGGCAGATTTATTCCAGCGGTGGCAGAGGCGGCCAGCCCAGGGGCCAGGGGAATCCCGAGCCTAGTGCCACGAGGGGGCCCATGCTGGGGAAGTGTGGAGGTCCAGCCGGGGCAGCATAACATCCCGACCAAGCTCATACGGTACCATGATGTCACTGCGGCGGCTTCTCAGCCTCTCTGGGTTCCTGCTGATTTCTGAGGTGAGGTCGACTCCCTTCTCATCAATTCTGTGAACTCCCCAAGATTGCCAATAATCCACTTCCTGCTTAACTAGAGTTGGTGTGTGTCCAGAGCATCGACACGTTTAGAGGGAAGGGGAGAGAATGAAGAGGCTACTTAGAGACTTACCCAGTCAACCAGCGAGAAATGATGGCGGCATGCGTCGAGCATGGTGGGGCAGGTGGGAAGAAGTGAGTGCCATGGATTTTGGATGGTGTTGAGGGTAGAGTCATCAGAATTTCCTAGTCGTTCGTATGTGGTGAGGAGCAAAACAGAATCAAGGAAAGCTTAATGTTTGGCCTGAAAATGTTTAAGCGTGTTTGTATAAGCCCAGGAAAAGTCTGGAAGGAAAGGCGCTAAACCTTTATCAGGACTTATGTCTGGGAGGTCGCCTGGACCTATGGAAGGAGCAGAGGCTTTGCCTCGTATTTTACACATACAAACATGATTTATGTTGTACTTACTTCATATTTTATAGTAACAAATGATAGACCTGGGGTGCTTGTTTTTAATTTGTCCTATATTTTGTAAACAAAATGTAAAAAAATATTTTTGAGAGAAAACTTTGGAAAATTTGGGCAGTGTTAGAGATTAAAGGCAAAATTAGATTCATGAAGAATGTTTGGGTACTTTGAAAAGCTGAGGGGAAAAAATAAAGAAGCTCTCTTGGCTAAATAAAAGAAATGCTCCTATTTGAAAGGGAAAATAAGAGATGAGGACCAGAGGAAGATTTTAGTAGGAAGCCATCAATCATTTTACCCTGGAGCGGAAGTTTCACAACCAAGGGGCAGAGTACCAGGCTTCCTTAAATAACATTAATTACGTCTTTAGGAAGTGAAGCTGTGCTGAAGCCAAAGCTATCTCGATTTGAGACCAAATAGTTAGCAGCTAGTAGGAGTTTACCTACATCAGAGATGAGGCATTCCTGAGAGACTTTGTCAGAAGACTATCTAATCTTGTCTCCCCTCCCCATGCCGAAGCCCCCTCCCCCCACCAAGTCCGGACTTGGGAAGGGGACTGGGGAGGGGCGTGGGGAGGGGGAGAGAAGGCTGGTATGTGGGGAGCAAGGTGGGAGCACTATTCACCAAAATCTGTGGGAAAAGATCAGGGTCTCAAAGCCATGCTGGGTTGGTTGTCACTTAAATCACGTTCCAGTCTGCAGGCCAATTTGTTCATTTCAGATCCTGAAGGTTGAACCCAAAGCAGAGCCAAATCTGAATGGGTAACTGGCCAACTAGCTAAGGTAGGCACAAAAGGGGAAAGCCGCTGCCTCGAGGCCCCTGGCGCAGGCCTGGCGTTGGTAAGTTGTGTTATTCGGTCAGGGGTAGAAGTGTGTCTTGGATGGCAAAGAATTCGTGAGAGGAATGGACATGCTTTCTAGGTCCCAGGGAGTCTCCTGAAACCCGGAGGCCTATATCTGAGGGAAACAGGGACATAAGTCAGATTTTATTCCAGATTCATCTATCCATCTATCCACCCGTCCATTTAGCAGTATCAGATTATAAAGAAACTCTACCATATAATGACATTATCAATTCAAATTAACTTTGGGGGAAATATATGGGAAGCAAAGCATTTTTATCAATTTCAAATTGGGTATAGGGTAATGAAAATGTGGTTAAGCAAAGTGTTATCGACTATAGGTTCTCTGAGGATCAGCTCTGAAGAAAAAAATAAGAATAATTTGTAAGTAGCATAAAAAATGTTTACATGTAAATGGGTACTGCTGCAGTTCTTCAAGTATGTATTTCTTCAAGTAGGCTAAAGAAAAGTGGACTGGGATTTGGTTGATTGTCCTCATTTATACTTAGCAAACCTTTCTTCACAGATAGCATAAAGCTAACTTTCATACCCATGGCTAAGTTAGCATACATAGAAAAGAATAGATTTCCTTTTCATGGGAATTGTTTGTTAACTCGATCCTAATAATAAGAAAGGTACAGCAGCTGGAAGAAAAAAAAATATATTTATATTGGTGTACATAAAAACTCATAACTTAAGTTGTCTGAAGTTTGGAATTATTACGATGTGTCTCCGCCAGAATGGATTCATCAGAGCTAACAAGATCTGGAAGTCTGGAGAATAAAACTCTAAAGTTGAAAACATGACAATACAGTCACTAGGCTTTACTCCAGAAGTTTCATTTGCGTTAGGGAAGGCGGCGGTGATGGGAATCATGTTGGGAAGAGCATCTCAGTTTCAGAGTTTCCCAAAATAAAGATACCATTATTCAGTTGGAGGCGCATCCCAAGGGGCTCAAGTTCACCCCAATGATTAATTACTATCCTGTTCGCCTGGTGGTAATACGCCTTTCCAGGGAGTCAGGCTCCTCCCCGGCCCCAGCTCTGAAGATATTCTTCATATTCAAGCACAGTACTGTGATTATCGACCACAAAAATCACAGTGGCTCTGGAGACCGGCCAGAGGCAGCTCTCGACTCCTTGCTTGGCATCTTTTCTCTGATCGCTTTATCTCTCACACGCTTCCCCATGTGCTGTTTCTCTGTAGGCTGTAAACACACACACACACACCCACACACACATACACACACATTCACCTAAACCCGAGAGCTTAGCAGAAAACAAGTCCACGCTTGCTGGGCGTTTAGGAAGGCCGGCCCAGGGAAGAGGAGGGCAGGAGAGAAGCCTCGGGTGGCTGCCCGCCACACTTTCTGTTTTCTCCCCTGCCAGATGGTTTCCAACCCCCTTTTAGTTCCAGAACAGCCTAAAGCCCAGAGTGGGCAGCCTGCCTACCCAGAGTGACATCTGTGTTTCTAGGAAGGCCCTCTGCAGCTCCCAGACACGGCCTATCCTTCTAGCTCAGGCCTAGAAGCTGGGGCTAAGGAGCAGGGCCTTTAGTTGTGGTGGTGATAATTCTCCTTAAAATTAAAATGCAAGCTTGACCCCAACAGTTGTGGGGGGATGGGGAGAGAGACACTACCTCTCCCTTAGCCTTTGCACGTGAGGGGGAGTGAGTGTCTGAACCTGGCCTCACTTGGATTCTGCAGCCCATCGTGTGGAGGGACGAAGTCTTCTGCCCAGTACAGGGTGACTAGGAATTCCCGTGGTGACGGCTGAAATGAATGGAGGTCCCCTGGAGATGGCAGATGTGGGGGACATCCGAGGCAGGTCTCCTCCTAATCCTCCCGTGGCCACTCTGGCCTGGCTTCCTGGCATAGTGGGTTTTTTTTCTAGAAGGTCTTCTCAGAGAAGAGCGGCAGAGAATGTCATCCCTGCATTCTCGGTGTCTCAAGCACAGGAGGCCCTGAGGGACGGTTTGCAGAATGAATGAATGAAGGCATACAGGAATGAATGGCGCACTGGGTGGGACCACCCCTAGTGAGAAGAACTTTCTACAAGTTCCCAGCATGCTCCCGGGGCACGTGACACGGGCTGTCCCGTTCATCCGAACTCTCGCGGGGACTTCTGAATGTGCTTTGGCACAAGGGGCAACTGGGGCTCCCCGCGTCCCTCCGGGGGGCTGTGCCAGCACAGCTGCTTTCCCACCCTGCTCACTCCCCGCGGGAGGCTCTGCTTTTTTTCCAAACCTTTCCACCTGGCCCGGAGCCAGGGAGGCTTCTAAGTCCCACTCAGAATTTCCATGACACTCAATAGACCAAATGAAGCCCTTCGCAGCCCCTGAAAGAGCTCTCTCCCAGTCCCGCCGCGTCTGGCAGCGTTTTGTTCGCCCTATTTTGATACAGGCCTGTGGAAGGTCAATGACTCCTTTAAAAATAAGGAAAACATGGACAAGTGCCCAGTTCTAACCTGCTGACTGTGCAGTTCCCGGCAGCCGCCCACAGTTCCCCGCTGAAGCCCTCACAGTGGTTTCTCACAAAGGTCTGCAATCTATTATGCTACAGTTGACTGCAGCATTCAAATGTAAAAACAGATCCTTGGATCAACACCCTATAAAAAGCCAAGAAAAATGTGGTAGTGTTCTTTCCCAGCTCAAGCCAAGAGCTTTCTGAGGGGGGCATCCTAGAGACCCCGAAGCAGCCGAAACCCCGCACCTGTGTGGCTTTTCCTGGTAACCCGAGCGGTTTGGAATCCCAGTGAGATGTGGGGGTTCCAGGTACTAATGCCCTTGCTGGGCAGATGAGGGTGCCAAAGACGCCCCCCCCCCCCCCCGCCCAGGGGGACGAGGAGTCACCAGATTATTTTCACAGATTCAGATTGTGATGGAGACAGGGCTGGGTCTCTCATGTCCCCCAGCTCCCTCCCGATCCCTCTCTGGATTAAACCATTCTGGAAAATGGCACTTTAACATCTCTGTGCAAAACATACTCGCCCAGCTAAAATACAGCTGCTTTCTTAAAATAAAGCAACAAGCTGGCTGCCCTGAGGTCCTGGCCAAGCCCAAACAAAAACAAAATTTCCTGCTTCCTTCCACGTTGCTTGCCATCCGTGCATAAAATCCACACAGGAAAAAAAAATGTTAAGTAGGATCCGTGGGGATACCTTGAGGTGTGGGAAAAAAGACATCCTTATTCTCCTTCCTGTCAGCTTGTCACCTTGCTCCCTTCTCATCCCCCCACCCCTTGCGCCCCATCCCAAGAATGCTTCGGGGCGGCCAGGAGTGCGCACTCTCAGGAGTCGTCGGATCACCAGTTTTTCTGGGCTTTAGTTATTGTTGGGGCCACCCTGGCATTAGCCATGCACGCTCGCCCCCTCCCCCGGAGGACGGCCAAATTGCTGTTCACATTCTGTCTGCTTCATTTGTTCACCTATTGGCAATTTTACCTTGCTGAGATCATTGTTTTCCTCTTCTGTATTTTTAGCTCAGAACGAACCTCCCAGCAAGATGACTATCTCAGACCCCGTCTTTGCTTCTCGGAATGTGGCAAGCCTTGTGGTGGCTGAGCGTGTGGAAGAAGAGTTCCTTGATGCGCACTTGGGCCAAATATACATGGAGACTTTTGCTTTTTGTCTGCAGGCTCCCGTGCTGCCAGCTACACGTTTATCTGGGTAAACACACACAGTGCACACGCGCACATACATGCACATACTTCTCCTTAGCTTAATTTTGATCTCAGTGAGGCCACGTTAAGTATCGAATCCTGTTCTGGTCTACAGTTTGGATGCATTCGCGGACTTGCCCTTGGATTGCGGTCACGTGTCAGCGCCTAGCACAGTAGCTGGTACGTGGTGGGTACTCGATCCACACTGAGCGGCCGGGGGAAGAGGCAAACGGTCCACATTGATATTCAGGCTGGGAGAGAATCTAAGGGAAGAAATGCCACAGAGATGCTGCTTTCTGCTTCGCCTTCTGACACTGACTTTGGGGAATTTGGGGGAAGGGAGCTTCTGTCATATGTTGGGATGTCCCTCCAGGGCTGCCTAGAGGTGCGTCCTTCTGGTCATTCAGGTTAAATTCAACTGTCCCCTTCTGAGACAGCCTTCTTGTCTACCTTGTCGAAAGAAGCCTTCCTTGCCCCATTCCCTCCTTTTCCCCTCACCTTACCCTGCTCAGTTTATAGTGCTTTCCCCCATCTGAAATGTTTTTCTCTTTCGGTCTGCCTGTTTATTGTCTGTATTTCCTCTTTAAAAATACGCTATTTCATGTCTGTCTTTTTATTGTGGTGTCCACAGCGCTTCGATGGGTGTCCAGCACAGGGTAGTTACTCCGTAAGTGGCTAAGTAAATGAATCCTCCTTTGCATGGCTGCAGGGAGCAATCAATGGGAAGCGGGTCAGAAACGAGCAGCCCGGCTTCTCCCCAATCTCTCCTTTCCCTTCATCAGCTTCTCTGGCTGGGCCCCAGCGTGCCTCCCACCTTCATCCATCCTCGAATGTCCCGTTTCCCTGTCTGAGCAGCTGACATGCATCTCCGAGGCCAGAGCTTTCTGGCGCCCACGGCTCATTCCTGATGATGTGGGCTGTGAACTGTGTGCCCCTGACATGTGGACGCCGCTGCTCCCTCCAGCACCGCTGCGAGCTGATTCTCCCCTGCCCGGTCCTGCTGGTTGCCCTTAAGCGGTCAGCCTTGGCCGCCCCGCACCGCGGGCACACGTGGAGATGGAGCCCTCCATACCCGAGGGGGCTGCAGCCTCTGGGTTGAATGGTTCGCAGCAAACCACCCCCTGCCCATCTGCTTCCAATGCTGCTCCCTGGCTCATGCCCCCTCGTCCCACCATCTGTCTCCTTGTCCTGGTTTCCCACTGCAGGTCCTACAGAGCCCTTCGGCTTTGACCTGTCACTTCTCTCCTGGACCACAGTTATGACTCTCCTGCCTCTGGCCGCGGTGTGGTCCACTTGCCCAGGTTCAATGGCCTAGGCCTTCCAGTCAGGACCCAGTGTATTCGTTTGCTTGGGCTGCTGTAACAAAATACCACCCAGGGGGTGGCTTTGACAACAGAAATTGATTTCTCACAGTGCTGGAGGCTGGAAAGTCCAAGATCAAGGTGCTCCCCAGGTAGGTTTCGTTTTGAGTCTTCTCCTCTTGGCTTGTAGGCAGCTGCTGTCTCACTGTTTTCACGTGGTGGGAGAAGAGAGGGACAGAGACAGAGACAGAGAGAATGTGTGTGTGTGTGAGAGAGAGACAGAGATAGAGACCAAGAGCTCTCTGATGTCTCTTCTTATGAGGACACTAATCCTAGCAGATCAGGGCCCCACCCTTATGGCCTCACCTAACCTTCGTTAACTTCCTCCCTCCAAACACAGAACCACTGGTGGTCTGGGCTACAACAGGAGGGTTTGGAGGGGAACATACATTCAGTCCCTGACAGTCAATGCGCTGATTTTTGGGGTGAAGATACTGAGGTTTTAGAGGCATTAAGCTATACAACTAGTAAATGGCAGAGTGGGGACTTAAACACAGGCCTGTCTGACTCCAGAGCTCATCTAATCATCATCCCTACTGTCTTTCTATGCTATGCCTTTACTTTGATGTCTTCTTTGCTTGGAAACCTCCACTACTTGCTCTGGACTCAGACAGCCCTGAATTCAAATCTCCACTGTGGAACTCTGACTGTATAATCCTGGGTGAATAATTTCCCTCCCGGTCCAGGAGGTAGCGTGGGAAATCTAAGGGTGAACTCGGCCTTTCCCCCTGCCTAGACCCAGTCTCCCCGACAAGGCTCACAGTAATGACAATTGTCACCACTCCTTCTCCTTTAACTACTAAGATACGAGGACTTCTTACCTGTGCCAGATAACGTTACATATACTATTTCTACTTCCCTTTGACAACCTTGTAAGGTAGTTGTTGACAAGAGAGTTATGCAGAAGTAAAACAAACTGGTGAAGGTCATCAGCTAGAGAGTGGCCGAGTTAGGGTTAAGTGCACATCTGCCTGATTCTAAAGTCTGCTCTCCTTCCCCAGCAGACTTTAAATTTGGGGTGGGCTGATAGAATCATGTCAACCCCATTCTTCTCTACAGCTGACTTCCAGCCAGCACACCATCAGTACAGTAGCAAAGGCAACCTGAAATGTATTTAAGAATTTAAGGGAAATTTGAATTTTATTCTTCCTAAAAAATAAGAAGACCTACAATGGTCTAGCTTTGAGTGGTGAGACCCCGGCACAGGTGAGAGCTGTTCTATCATGTCATGGTACATGAGGTCAGACACCAAAAAAGGTCAGAGAAGGAGACTGTGTTTTCTCCTTTCTCAAGGTCTGGCTTTCTGTGTCATCACTCAGGTTATGCCCACTATTCATTTAATACTGGTGCCATGTCATCACCCTCCTTTCTGATCACTCTCCATGAGCTTTATGTTGTGGGATGGGAAGGTGAAATTTTTTCTTTTTTTCTTTTTAGATTATTTATTTTACTTAGAGTGCACATGCGAGCAGCGGGAGGGGCAGAGGGAGAGAGAGAATCTCAAGCAGACTCCCCACTGAGCGTGGAGCCAGATGCAGGGCTCGATCTCGAGACCCTGAGATCATGACCTGAGCCAAAGGCAGACGCTTAACCGACTGAGCCACACAGGTGTCCCAAGGTGAAATGCTATTCCCGGTGAACCACACCAAATACTGAAGCTCTCTGTTGGATGATCTCAGAGTACAGAGAACTAATGACCACAGTCAGCCTCCGGCAAACACGGAGAGTCATCTAAAGTGATGTGTGGGCAGGGGCAGCGATCTGTGGCATCGCGTGTGCCTCTTTCACTCTTTCAGCCATTTCTCTCTGCGAGGACCTTGGTATGCTACACGCACTGCTTAGGGCTGAGCTTAGGTGCTCACATATGCTTCTGGAATCCCTGCTTCACCGGAAAGAGGCGGGTGTTTGTATGTGTTTTTCCTAAAAAGAATGATAGCAAGAAAGAACTCTGTGATGTTGACCAGGCCCCAATTCTCATTGGTTTTGCATTATTTTTCATTTGTGAATGGAGAGCTTCATGCCTCTCATTGAAAATGGTCTTTTGACTTTGGGAAATGTGATTCTTAATCTTCTGAGGGCGAAAGGGGACTGTTCAGCCAGAGAAGGGGCATCCCTTCTTGTTAGAATTGTCTAGGAGGTATCTTCAAATCAGTGTATACCTTCCCCTTTCTCTTAGAGAGGGCATTTATCCAGCAGAGAATCACTGCGTCCACAACGAACCAATACTGCATGTAGGAATGTTTGGGACAGCCACTAGATGTGCTGAGGTGGAGAAAAAATTGAAATCTAGGGGAAGGGAGGGAAAACTGAATGGGAAGTCAACAGAGGGGGAGACAAACCATGAGAGACTCTTAACTCTAGGAAACCAATTGAGAGTTGCTGGAGGGGAGGTGGGTGGGGGGATGGGGTAACTGAGTGATGGGCATTAAAGAGGGCATGTGATGTGATGAGCCCTGGGTGTTATACGCAACTGATGAATTATTGAACTCTATATCTAAAACTAATGGTGTACTATATGTTGGCTAATTGGATTTAGATTTAAAAAATTGAAATATATCTGTCTAAGTTTTGATTCCTTGGGGTAACATGGCCTCCAGGGCTGCAGTGCAGTTGTTATTAAATAAATATTTGTTAAGGGGCACCTGGGTGGCTCAGTCGGTTAAGCATCTGCCTTCAGCTCGGGTCATGATCCCAGGGTCCTGGATCAAACCCCGCATTGGGTTCCCTGCTCAGTGCGGAGTCTGCTTCTCCCTCTGCCCCTCACCCCACTCGTGCTCTCTCTCTCAAATAAATAAAATCTTAAAAAAAATAAAACATAAATAAATAAATATTTGTTAAATAAATAGGTGGAGATCCATAGATGTTTTCTTCTTGGCAAGTCTCCTGCATTTCATTGCATTCTCCAGTAAGTTCCTGTGGACTGAGTTTTGATACGTTGGTTGGCAGGTAGACATAAAAGCCAATAGATGTTATTGAAGACAGACTTGATGAGAGTCCAATCCCAGGAGCCTTCCTCTGGGGCTTGGGTGACCAAGTAGGGCCTAATGCTGGGGGTGGAACTCAGTGTGTAGCCTGGCACACTGGAGGCTGTGGGAGCCTCCAGACACAACGCCTTAGCCTGGACCCCGTCATGCTCAAGACGGGCAGGAGTTGGGATCAGCTTCTCTGGGACTTTGTGCACAGCTGCATGGGCAAGGGGAAACATCAGCAAGAGAGGAGGAGCACTGTGGACATGGAAGCTGGCGGGCTGATTGTGGGCGTGTGAGGCATCTTAGCGGAGAGACTCAGAAATCAGGAGGCCAAGTGGGGTGGGTTGTCATTGTCACGTAGGTGGATAATATCAAAGCAGCAGATACTTTGGTTATATGAATATGTCATGGTGAGTGACATTTAATGGCTAGAGTTTCAATCCAGAGATGTTTGAGTTAAGAATCTTGTGCTTTGAACCATACCAACCCTTGCACCATCAGGGGCCAGAGTTGCTGTTGACCTCATTTCACACTCTGATGTCTGAGTAGTTAGCCAAGACACCTGAGCTACTTCCACCATGATGCTTCCAGATTACTTCTCCCAGCAATCTTCATCACAAGACTCAGCTTGGTCCCCCCTCTTAGACATTTCCTTTTCAAGAATCACCCGGCCCTTTGTAGGATGTCTTCTGTGTTCTGGTGGCTTCACTCTTCCTTCCTTTTTCCTCCCTTTTCCTTCGTTCAGCCTTCCCACCCAAGCCACATTTCCATCCCAGGGTTGGGCATATTTCAACCTGTTGAGACGGGAAGGAGGGGAGGGAGAAGGAACTGTCAGGAGGCTTTGCGACCAGCTCACATTCTGACAAGGAAGGCAAGTCATAACCTTTCTAGGCTTCCTTTGTGTTCTAATCTGTACCCCAAGGATCTGAATGCTGAATTACTGCACAGAGGATTCATGAGGAAATGCCATTAAAAAGGCAGTAAAACCATTTTGAGTTGTGGGGTGTTGCAAATCACACCCTCCCGTTGGGTGGGCAGAGCTGGAGCCTCCAGAGGTGGGAGAAGGCTCCACTGTGGATGGGAGCAAGCAGCAAGGTTAGAAAGGATGCAGGTTTCATGAAGGTTACTGTGATGTTCGGACTGGTAAGACAAAGGTTAAAAATCAAGCATCTATCCCACAAACATCTAAATCAAGCACCATGGGCAGAGTTCCAAAGGAGAAAGAATGTGGATTTTCGATTCAGCAGAAGCAGGTTTAAGTTCCGGTTCAAACACTAGCTTTGGGCAGGTTACCTTCTCTGAGTCTCAGTTTCCTTGTTGGTGAAACGGGGAGAAGGCAAAATCCATCCCAAAGTGCTGTCACATCTAGAACAATCGATATGTAGCTGCAAATCACTTACTTTTTGTTCTCTTGGCCTCTACTCTTGTTCTCTTTATGGTTTACTCTGAAAAACTTTTTTGAAATAATCAAAATAAAGAATAAAACATCACAGGAGTGCCTGGGTGGCTCAGTTGTTAAGCATCTGTCTTTGGCTCAGGTCATGACCCCAGGGTTCTGGGATCGAGCCCCGCATTGGGCTCCCTGCTCCGCGGGAAGCCTACTTCTCTCTCTCCCACTCCCCCGCTTGTGTTCCTGCCCTCATTATCTCTCTCTCTGTCAAATGAATAAATAAAATCTTAAAAAAAAAAAAAGAATAAAACATCACATAAAGAAACCGAATCTTGGCAATACGCAGACCACTGCATTGGAGTGAGTAGAGAAGTGATGGGAGAAAACATCGTGCCTGACCTTAAAAAAGCCTCACGTGCTGGTGTTCTGGGACACCAGCGAAGCACCTGGAAGCATGCTCTGCTGCTGACACCATCACCCCCTCCCCAGGGAAGTCTACTTTTCTTCTGAAGCAAAGGGCATGAAAAAACCCAGAACGATGGAGTTGGAAGAGGCAGGGCAGTCTTACAGATGGAAGAAAATTGAACCCCAGGTGGAGGGACCTGTCCAGAATCTCCCACCTGGCAGTTGCAGGGCTTGAAAACAAGTTTCCTGACCCTCAACTTATGCCAAGGCTCATATTTGACATGGAGGTTACACGCGTGGCTATGGAAGGATGGCATTTCAGCTGTCCTAGATCTCATAGTCTTAACACAAAATGGTCATTTGCTCAAGTAATAACCAGGCTGGTGGCGTAAGGACATTTGAGTTCCTAAAAGTTTACATGAATCCAATCCCCAAATGAAATGTACTGATTTTTCCTCTGTGGCCTAGGTTAGTAGGGCTGGATCAGCTATATGACTGTGCCTACTTGGAAAGTCTATGATTTAAGAAGTGTGGAGAGGACCAATTTGTGCCTCCAGATCCAATCCCCACTCCACTCCATTTGGCCTTGGGAAACTGACCTGTGTGGTCTTCATCAGCATGCTCTGTCCTCTGTCTTCCAGGTTGGGGTGGTCACTGGTATGCTTTGTCAGGTGATCGGACAGAAGGAGGAGAATAAGGTTGGGGTATGTATTCTTCTGGCTTCCTCCCTGTTGGGTCACCACTGAGGGCTGGCCTTACCCTATGCGAACTCCTTTTAGGTAGCTTTCACTCCCCAGCTGCCTTCCCTGGGTCCTCACTCTCCAGGTCCCTTCCCTGAGTTCTGGGAACAGCTCCCTCCTCTATGCCTTCTGTGTGTGGGGTAATAGAGGTTCCCCACTAAGGCAAGCCTTGGGATACTGCACTATTCCTTTGTGGTTTCCTTAAACTCTGTCTACAGTTTTAGGAATAGTCCTTTATTAAAGTCTCCTCAAATTACCCAGTTTGAATGTGTCTTTTTTTTTTTTTTTTCCTCTAGTCACTACTATGGCTGATATAGGGCGTCTTCAATTTCATGGAAAATAACCACAATATGTTTAAATTGAGCTCAAGAGGGACAGTTGAAAAAGTAAGAAGAGGTTTATCTTGGAAAAGAGGAAGTGAATAAGCTGACAAGTAAAATAGGAACTATCTTTAAGTGTTTAACAGAGGAGAAAACATCTTTCCCTCTGAGAAATTATTTATTTATCCATCTATCATTAATTACTTTCACTGAGTTTTGTGTGTAATCTGGGGATAGGCAGAAATAGGGGGAAATGAAGCATATGCACAGGAAAAAGAAGAGGAATGGAGAGTCTAGATAGCTCTGAGTCCTGGATCCAGAACCCTCTGTCAACTTGACTGATTCCCACCCTTGGGTGCTTAGAGAAATTTTCCTTTTTTACTTAAGTCAGTTTGAGTTCCTCGTGTTATTTTAAAGCAAAGAACCTTAATTAAAACGTTCATGAAAGGGAGCAGTAGATTTAAGGTTGGAAAAAGTATGTTTGGGTCCGATGTGAATGAATGGATAAAGGAATCACACCTGGTAGTAAAACAATACTGAGTTGAAATAGCACCAAAAGAGACTGAGGTTCTTACGGAAATGCCTGTTCATCATAAAGGCTTTTACTCCTTGGAGTGGTCTATCAGCAAAAGCAATGGACGTCTTCCATGTGGGATGCCAAGAACAGGACCGAGCGAGAGCAAAGCTCTCACTGAACAACAGTTATGTCTGGAGCAGGGTGGGGGGCATGAAGGAAGAAGGAGGGCTGGTTGAAATCTAAGACCGCTTGAGGCTACATTCTGGATTTATAATATAGGGTGGGGAAAAGAGCAGAGATTCTGAGGTCAGATAGGCATGGATTTGAGTGCTTGTTTTAGTTTTAGTTTCCCCAAATTTACAATGGGGTTGAAAATATGGTTCTTGTGGCTATTAAGTAGCATAACAGTGAAAGCAATTATCACAAGATTGAGCATGTAACTAGACATTCAAAAAATGCTAGCTCTTACCCTTTTTTAAAAACAATGTTTGAAAGCCATAATAAAGTATTTGCTTTTTAAAAAAGACTCTCACTTTTATGAAACCCAAACTCATGGGCTTTTTTTTCTTCCTTCTTTTAGTTATTTGTTGACACCTAATAAATATTTGTTTCATTTAAAATTTACACACAACCTTCCTGCAATATATTAAAATGGACCTTTTGAAAATACAGTTTCATGCCCATGTCCTTAGGTTGTAAAAACCCATTTCACTTTGTAAAAACATTTTTGGTATAAGTGAGACCAGTCATTTGGTCATGTGGATCTTTGCTCTTATGTCAAAAGCCTGTGAAGATTCAACATTTGGGTTTCCTTTTGTTATTAAGACAAATAATCAAGTCAAAAAATGGGCAGAAGACATGAACAGACACTTCTCCAAAGAAGACATACAAATGGCTAACAGACACATGAAAAAATGTTCATCATCATTAGCCATCAGGGAAATTCAAATCAAAACTACATTGAGATACCACCTTACACCAGTTAGAATGGCAAAAATTGACAAGGCAAGAAACAACAAATGTTGGAGAGGTTGTGGAGAAAGGGGAACCCTCTTACACTGTTGGGAATGCAAGTTGGTACAGCCACTTTGGAAAACAGTGTGGAGGTGCCTCAAAAATCTAAAAATAGAGCTACCCTATGACCCAGCAATTGCACTCCTGGGTATTTACCCCAAAGACACAGATGTAGTGAAAAGAAGGGCCATATGCACCCCAGTGTTCATAGCAGCAGTGTCCACAATAGCCAAACTGTGGAAAGAGCTGAGATGCCCTTCAACAGACGAGTGGATAAAGAAGATGTGGTCCATATATACAATGGAATATTACTCAGCCATCAGAAAGGATGAATACCCAACTTTTACATCAACATGGATGGGACTGGAGGAAATTATGCTAAGTGAAATAAGTCAAGCAGAGAAAGTCAATTATCATATGGTTTCACTTATTTGTGGAACATAAGGAATAGCATGGAGGACATTAGGAGAAGGAAGGGAAAAAGGAAGGGGGGGAAATCGGAGGGAGAGATGAACCATGAGAGAGACTATGGACTCTGAGAAACAAACTGAGGGTTTTAGAGGGGAGGGGGTGGGGGGATGGGTTAGCCCAGTGATGGGTATTAAGGAAGGCACATATTGCATGAAGCACTGGGTGTTATACGAAAACAATGAATCATGGATCACTACATTAAAACTAATGATGTATTGTATGGTGACTAACATAACATAATAAAATAAAATTAAAAAAAAAAAAGAGAGAGAAAGGGCTCGTGTGCCCTGTGCTGTTTCTTCCCGCATGTAGGAGATTCCTCACCATATGGAATCCCTTCTTCTCTTCTTCCTCATTTGAACCACAGAAACAATTTCATTGGCTTGAATGTTGATCTGAAGAGTCCCAGAGAGAGTAAGGTTCTTGGTGGAATTGTAACTGGGCACAGAGTTTAGTTGGGGGTAGGCAATCACAACCTCAGAGGCCCCAGTGTGCTGGGGAAAGAGAGCATTATATAAAATAAACAAAATATTATTAAATAAAAGGAAAAGGCCAAAGTGGGAAATGTTTTAGGAATGAATGGCCAAGAGGAGACTATGCCAAGCCTCCTGTGAATTTATAATAGAATGGAGATACATTGTAGCATTGCCAAATTTTTTCTTATGGTTATTAGAATTTAGGGCCAAGAAAATAGAGCCCAGAGAGGTTAAGTGATTTGCCCAAGGTTACCTAGTTATCTAATGCAGGGCCCCATGCTCGAAGCCAAGCCTTCTATATCCCAGTTCAGATTACTCTCCTCTGCACCCGCGGATATTTGGGAATTTGGAGATATTGACAAGAAGAATGCTGTATCCAGGCAGAATGAGGCAGAACCAGCTTTTCCTTCGCTCTTGTTAGTCTAGGCAGTTTCCCAGGCTTGGGTTTCAAGATTATGATGGTTTCAATGTCTTACCTTGTGTGTCTTCCTGGACACTATTGTTGATGGCATTTTTCAGCAAAGCATGCCAGGAAATCCCTCCTGACAATTCTGTTCCTGGTCAGAATGCCTAGAAATGGCACTGACCACCAAGTCGTGGTGTGGCCGAGAGAACTGATGGGACCATCTTGAAAATAGCGTATCGACCGCGTGGAAGCAGAGCCAAGGTCTCAGCTACTCCTCCCTCTGTAAAACTGAAGGCCCATCTGCATGGCCAACAGTTTACCCTAAGGCTTCAACAGAATCCAGACACCCTCAGTTCTCTGTTATCTGAAGCTGCCTAATTAGCTCCTACTCAAGTCTTCATTCTCCCCATAGGACCAGAGAACTGGGAAAGAAAGAAAGAATTTGTCTGTGTTCTAGTAGGAAAGGTGTGCTGTAGCATGGTCTCCAGTTTCACAGAACTGAGCCTCTATCCTGGGCCATAGAGTAAAGGGGCTAAATGTTAGGATAAGACATGGATTCTGCTCTACACAGATTACAATAAAATAGGCAGAAGGAGAAATATCATGTAACAAGGCAAAATGTGATGGGGGGTGTGGTGGGACAAAGAAGTAGAAATCGAAACAGTTTGGGGGCATTCCAAATGATTTTGTGAAGACTAGCCCTAAGGTGGCCTTTGGAGGATGGATAGGATATTACAGGCTCAGTGCCCAGAAATGTGAGGGAAAGGTGTTCCAGGGCGAGGAGCAAGAACAGGAATCAGAAGCAGTAAACTTAGGGCCATGATCATGAAATACTGAATAATTTAGCTGGCCCAAATATCAGATTACTATGGGAAGACAGTGGGAGTTGAGAGGGCTGGTTGGATCATATTGGAGGAGTTGGACTTTGAAGGTCTTTGATTAGAACAGCTCTTGAGAAAGATGATCAGACATCTTCAATGACCCTCAGAATGAGGACTCTAAGACTTAGTGTGTTCGTTCATTCAGATGCCTGGAAGAGTGCCCATAGAGAATAATCTGAGCTGAAGCAGTGAGGAGACATCTGTTCACACTCAGAGAGTGCTGGAGCTCCAGCCCAGGTAGCAGCCCAGGAGAACACTGGGGGATAATTGGCTGCTTTGGAATGTTCGATATTACCTAGTTCTGTAATGGATGATTTTGTTAATTCTTTTTTCTTCTCCTTCTTGGTTTATTTAGAAAGGTCAGTGAATATGGTACAATATTTGTTCTCAAGGGAACAAATCTCACTGCTCTTAAAACTACAACACACCACTCCTGAAAGCTGCATCCCGTACAGTTTAAATTTCATGAGTACTTAGAAGGCCTTTTCATGATGAAGCCCCAATTGAATTTTGAGTTTGCTTTATTGAATTTATTCAAAGAAGTGGAAGAATATAAGAACAAAGTTACCTGCCTGATGGGATATACTTCATTAAAAATTGTTTTGACAAGTGTGATTAATTGTATGTATTTATATTAATACTGAGAAGGTACTACCTCTTACTATATTCTGGAAGAAAAAAACCAGTAATCTGAGGGCTCTCTATTGTTCTCTTCCTTAAATGAAATAGGAAAATGATGCTGTCTTTGAAAAGGGTTTAACTTAGACTTTAAGAAAATCAAGAATGTTGATGACCGATGAAAGGCCAGGCAAAATAATCAAGTCAGTCCAGATATAAAATGTGCAAACCCATGGGAAGAACTGTTGATGTTTTTGCAAAGAGTTGACTCAGAAGAACTGGGACAAAGTTGTACTTTGTGCTCTATCACTTTATAAAATATGAAGTCTTTGGTGGTTTTTAAAGGGTGTCATGTGCCATTCCTTCTTTTTTTAAATTGCTCTGTTTATTTCTAAATAAACAAAGTGGTGCTCAGTAGATATTTGGTTGAAGGGCTGAGTTGATTCCTGATGCATTGAATAATTTTATTTATTTATTTATTTATGTATTTATTTATTTATCTATCTATCTATTTATCTATCTATCTATTTATCTATCTATCTATCTATTTATCTATCTATCTATCTATCTATCTATCTATCTATCTATCTATCTATTTATTGCACTTGGGAGTTAGGGGTGGCATGGGAGGAGAGGAGCAGAGGGAAGGGAGAGAGAATCCCCAGCAGGCTCCATGCCCAGGGCAGAGCCTGACTTGGGGCTCAATCCCATGATGCTGAGATCATGACCCCAGCCGAAATCAAAAGTCAGATACTTAACTGACGGAGCCATGTAGGCGCCCCAATGCATTGAATAATTTGAAAAGGATCAGGAAGCTTCTGTTGATTTACAGGGAGAATAAGTGGATATGGGACTCAAGAGTTCTACAAGTGAGTTCTAAGGAACTGGGTGAAGGGTCAGCCGGTGGAAAGTCTAAGCAGCCGTTGGGGAGTGCAGCCTGGGCCGCCATCTTGCCTTCTCCAGGGAAGAAGGAAAGCTTCTCCCTCAGCCCAGCATTCATCACTTGTTCCAGGAATCCCCTCGGCCTGGGGCTCAGCAGCTATTTTTGGTCACTGAAAGTGCCATTGGCCCTTAAGGCCCGAGGTGGTTTGAAGAGACCTGGGATTGACGCATCAAATTCATTCCAGTTTCAGTCAATGTTTCCCTTTTCCAAAGGACAATAGTCTGCAGGTTTCTGTCCTTCTCCCCTGTGTTCTTTCTCTGTCTGTGGGCAGTAGCTCACTGTCCTCTGGGAACCTCTGTGCCCTGTGTAGAGTTTTAGAGTATGCATACAATGTGTACACACATTATTTTATTTAAGCCACCTTACCACCCTATTTCCTTCATTTTACAGGTAATGAACCAGAGAGATTATCTGAGTTGACCAAGGTCACAGAGCTAGAAGATGGCATCTGCCGATACTCCTCTCCAGGGCTTTTGACTTAAGTAACGTATTTCCGTCCCCTTGTTCCATAGTGGCCCCATTTTGATGCTACTTCACTGCCGGGTGGGGCGGTTCCTGCTTCTGCACTTTGGTGTCAGACCCCCCAGGGATGGAATTCTAGGTCCACTCCTTCTAGAATGTGAGGTGACCTGAGATGATTTGCTGAGCTTTTCCCAACCCCCATACCCCTTCTCTGTTGATAAGAATCATAATTCCCCTTTACAGGATTGTTCTCTCCCTTAGATCATGATAGATAGATGATGATGTCCTCGTGTGTGGAAAAAGCAGACTGAGTTAAGATATTATTTGCAAGTCTACACGTGGCTACTTCACCTCAAATGTGGCAGGGATGGTGTTGTGGATGGCCTTGAGTTGGTTAATTTTTAGCAGTGGGGCCAAGTCTCCCTGAGCCCCCCTTCCTTGTCTTGGGAAGGGCCATCCTAACGTCCCTCTCGGGGTGCTTTGAGGATTCACCGAGTTTATGCACATAAAAGCCCTCTATGTGAATTTTAGTCACCGTATGGATGTTAGTTTGCCTTATTAGAATCAATCTCATTATTTCCAAATCCGGCCTCTCAGCTTAGACTTTTCCAATTCAGCACCAGGTCTCTATTTTCTCCCCTCCTAGGACCAGAAGATAAGAAACGTTAGAGATGTTTGCATGCTTCCACCTGGCTCCTCCCTCCCTCCTTCCTGCCCTGGTGTATTTGGGGGCTTCTTCACTGTGGGGCTTTCAGCACGATCATCCTCTTCAAGCTGGGCAAGTCTGCTATAGTCTCCCTTTTGCTTGAGCAGAAAGTTCCGGAGGAGCAGACTGTCCCCAAGAGTTCACTTTGGGGGCTCTGGGAAGAAGGTGGGGGAAAGATGGAGTAAGACCACATAGGTTCTATTTCATCGGGTCCTGAGCCCTTAGTGACGCCCTTGGCGTCCTAAGAGGTGCTTTGTAAATATTCAGTTAACGTCTGCAGGAACCGGTGGCAGGGAGAAGGGCCAGATAGGGGGAGCTGATGGAAAGGCAAGAAGTGTGGCCACGGAATTCTGCTCTTCTCCCGGCTGCTTTCAGACAGGTTAATGGTAGACTGCTCTGGAAGGTGTAACCCTGAGACCAGGGCTCCCCAGCCCACAAACAAAACTCCCCGTTGTTTTCATTTCTTTGTCTTGCCCACAAAGGCATCAGCTATTTGAGAAAAGCAACCCCCGAAAAACACTGACAAACCAAACAGATCCAGAAGCTCAGCGCACACATTCTTTTCTTCTAGACCCTCCAAAGTGCTAATACACAGTTTACATCTAAATGTGGCAACATTCAAACAAAGAAAGTCAATGTGAGTGGGTTACACGGGGCACCTCCTCTCTACCGTGCCATCCCTCAGAGTTGTGGCCTTAGCGATTTCACATGGGAAGTTGTGCACAGTCTCTTTAAAGGCTCTTCTTCCCTATGGGGGCCCAGCATACTTTCACCTACCTGCCCTCTCCTGAACCGGGCTCTAACCCATTAAGCTGTTCATAATCAGTCTATTTCATTTTACGTAGCTGAGATCCATATCCTTCCCACTTCCAACCCATATCCTTCCCACTTCCAAAAGGATTTAAGGGCCCTTTAACATTTCAAAATAAAATAAGGAAATGATGGGTAAAAATATAACTGAGACCTTATAAAATGAGTAAGACAGATGATGTTACAAGGCACCTGAGATGATCTAATTCTTGTAGTTAAGTCAGTAAACTAAACCCCGACTCTGTGATTAGACCAGAAGGGAGCACATGTTGCTCACCTAGCTCTCATTACCTGTATGAAATGGGGGGGGGGGTGGCTAGGAAAGTAATATACAAAACTATTTGTAGAACTTAATTATTTCCTAAAGGTATACATTAAAGAGATGCTGTTCAAATACAGTTATTCTGTGAACAGTCTCAAGAGAAGTCTGTACACAGAACATGCACGGCCAGTAACCTCTCGGCCCCGGAGCCCTGCTGGCCTTTCACCTAGCATATGCCTTAGCATATGCTGTTCCCTTTGCCTTGAATGGTCCTCCCAGAGGTCCCTGCACCATGCAGTTAACCTTACTCATCCTGCCAGTTTCCATCAGGGAAGGCTCCATCTCCCATCCAGGCCAGGAGAGGTTTTCAGAGTACTCTGTACTTTTTCTTCAGACCACCTACCATAGTTTATGTTTATTGACCGGCAGGTGTCATTATTGAGTGTCTATTTTCCCCACTAAACATAAGCTCCTTGAGCACAGGAACTGTGTGCGCTTTGCTCATTCCTGTATCCTGCATCTCACACAGTGCCTGACTTATTGTGATAATCATAATACCAAGATAATGATAATAATAATATCTACAAGTTATTAAATGCTAGGAACTCTTCTCTGTGTTTATTGCTAACAATTCATTTGAGCCTCCGAATAGCCCTTTGGAGTAGGGGCTGCTATAGCCCTCCTTCAATAGATGAGGAACAGAGGTGGAATTCTGAGGTTCCGTAAATGCCCAAAGTCACCAAGCTATTGGGCTAAGAAGCTTAGAAGGCTATTGGGCTAAGAAGCTGTCCAGTCTGAGTTCCTAATGCTTGTTCAGCCCCAAATATCTGTTGAATGAATGAATTAATTATTGATGATAATACAACCCAAGAATTTTGTTTTCTGATCATTTCACTTAATAAAGAAATAGGACCTGAAGAATCAGAATGAACCCCATAGTTGACTATTAAAACACTTTGTCTGAGCTCTCAGATGGATGACTTGGTGGAGCATTAGGTCAGGGCAGAACCACAGGCAATTAAAATGATCGAATGATCTGAAAAATGACCACTGTGACTGTGGGGCTGATGGGCCAGTTGCCTGGCATCAAAATCCCATATCTAGGGGCTCCTGGGTGGCTCAGTTGGTAAAGCATCCGACTCTTGAATTCAGCTCAGGTCATGATCTTAGGGTTGTAAGGTCAAGCTCCGTGCTGGGCTCCACGCTGAGCATGGCCTGCTTCAGATTCTCTCTCCCTCTCCCTCTGCCGACCCGCTCACACACTCTCTCTCTAAAAAAAAAAAAAAAAAAAAATCCCATATCTAAAGTCTATACATATATATGGGAGCTCAGCTGTCATTTTGTTTTGAAATTGTAAGTATTGGACTTACATTTTTTTTCCAGAGAGAAAGAAAGGGAAACTAGATAAATGTCTGCGAAACTGACCACAAACTGTGCAGAGAACCTCACATGTAGAGCCGTTGGAGAGATTCACAGGTAGGGTGAGAACCAATATTTTACTCAAAAGAGAACAGGGACTCTTATCAAGCTCTCCCACACGCACTTGGGAAAGACCCCCAAGTTCTACACAAGACAACTGAGAGAGATTACTTTAGTATGAAAAAGTATTAAGGCAGGTGCTACCCAACACGGTTTGCTCTCCCCCGGAGTCCTACAAGGCCCAAGGGATATCTGATCTGAAGCTCGGAGAGCCATATCCTAACAAGCATGCCAGGACTTGATACCTGAAAAATGTACTCAGAAGATGCTGAATGCCTTGCCTGTTGGATAAGGTCGTTTATGATTATGCATTTTAACACTGCTGGTGGGGGGGGGGGATGATTTCCTTTTGATGTATTCCATGAAGAGTTCCTCCTTCTGCAGTAGCAATCAATTAATGGGTCCACTTGTTTCTAGCAAGCACCTGATAATTATATAAGCTTTGTAACGTGGACTCTGTTTATTCACAGTTTGAACCATCTCATCCAAATATTTATGGAGAAGGGAGAAGGTACATATCTTGAGCTAGCCCCAAGGATGAGTTCAAAGTAAAAAAATATGAACCTGCTCTCGAGGTGCTTATAATCAGTAGGTCTTTCATCCATCTGTATGACATTTACTGAGCACCGAATATGTGTCAGAAAATACAAAGAAACAAAAGAGGCAGTGTGGTGTCGTGGATAGAAGAGTCTTACCTTTGGAGTTGTATCTATTACTGCTAATCATCCATGTGCCTCTGGGAGTTTATCTGAACACCCAGAGCATCAGTTTTCTCATCTGTAAACTGAGGATCCTGTGCCTAGTCTGCAGGACTGTTGTACAGAATAGAAATAATATAGGTATCATGGTCTGGCACGTAGGCAGTACCCATTAAATTGCTTGTCTTCACACATAATTGCTATCCTTGAAAAGTCACATCCTAATGGAAGATGGACCTTTATAAACAAATAGTTACAACACAACTTGGCAGTGATTTTGATATTGTACAAAAATTATATTGTGCAAAGGAGCAGAGACACAGAGAAGAGCAAGGAACAAACTCCTTCTGCCTGAGGAATCAGAGAAGGCCCTCCAAAGGAGGCTGTGGTCTTTGGAGGTGGGTCTGGAAGGATGAGTAAGCTTTTGCTGGGCGGAAAAGGGGGAAAGTTATTCAAGCACAGAAACACAAAACAGCTAGTGCTGCTTGTTCCGGGGAAGGTGAGAAGGTCAGTGCATTCAGACTGTAAGATGTCTGTGATGGGAGGGGCACACAGTGGGAGATGAGGCTGGAGAGCTAGATCAGGCCCTCTACAGGCTGTCCACAGAGACTTAAGACAAATTCCTGATAAAATGGGTCCCCTTCATTTCATTCCAGAATGTTCTATTTTTAGTGACCAGATTCCATGATTTCCTCTAGCAAAATGTTTTCTTTTGTTTCCCTGAACAATCTCACATTACCCGTTCTTTGAACACATAGTTCTTATGTTCTTAGAATCAAACAGTAGCCCAATGTTTCTGAGAATTCCCTGGGAGCTGCTCTGGCAATTTGGGATAATTCTCTGTTGCGTCTGTCCATTTTCCTGCCTTTCCAGCCTGCACTGTTCAGGTTCCCGTGCCTTCCATGGGGGCCGTGGGCACCTCTCAATCGGTTCCTTTGTGCCGAGTAGAAAGGCAGGTGTGAGCCGTGATTGATGGCTGGTTTACATGGTGACAGGGAAAAAAACCTGCTGGCTGTGCATTTTTTTCCTGCCAGAGGCCCAACCATTCCTGTACCAGGACTTCCTTGTTAGAGAACTCCTTTAAGCTGCTTCCCTCGGAATTTTTTATGATATTTTCCAACTGTCAAATAGGAACACATTTGAAAAAAAAAATTTATTAATTTGATTCAGATCCTGAGCAGAGAAACAATGACTGAAGCCTTGAGTAATCTTTTTCTTTTTCTTTCCATATTAAGTTACACGTTAAATTATGTAGAGGCTATTAGTTTTGAGGCGTGGTGGGTATCATGATGACCAGGGGAGCTTTAAAAAAAAAAAAACCTCCCTGGGCCTCAGTCTTCTTCCCCCTCCAACCAGGGATGTCCATTCAGACAGTGTGCATAGGGAGAGAGGCCTGGGAATCTGTGCTACCAGGAGCAGAGTCATTCTCCAGGCAACAGGGATGTGCAGCCCTAGCTGAGAACCTCCCGGCCCGGGAGGGGGTGGGGCCACGAGGCGTCCTCCGGGTTCCCATCGGCCCCTGCGCCCACACCGGATGTCCTGTCATGCCCAGATCCTTACTGAGCATCTACTATGTGTCCGTGTCCTCTGAGCACTGGAGACGCAGGACAGACACAATCACTGCCCCCCTAAGGCTCCCATTCTGGGCGGGAGACAAATGACAGATAGGATGAGGACGCAACAGACACGAGCTTCTGCTGCTTGCCAAGTAGGAAAAAACGAGTGGATGATGTTTTTATTTCCTTACTTCCTCCCTGTTGGTGTATCCAATGCGGCTTTCGTTCCCAGCTTTGCCAGGCGTCCATTTGTGGGCCCCACTTTCTCTAATTTGCCAAGTCTGGCGGAAACATTTCAGTTCTGGTCTCGCTTGGCCAGTCTGTGGTATTCAGTACTAGGCGTTCCGCAGTCCGTAGGTAGCTACTGTGCGAAGTCCTTTATATGTTTGGTGTTCCATTTCTCACAACAACCCGAAGACAGGCATTATTACGTGGGACACTCAGGCACAAAGGAGACAAGTACTTGGCTCAAGATCACACAGCTAGTAAGTGGAAGAGTGGATTCTCTTCCCCATGCACTTTCTGCCTTCCCAGCCTAGGTTTTCCTGTTTCCAAGCTGCTCCATCTGCTCTGATCATTCATTTTCCAGTGGCTCCCCATGCTCATCTTCCTCTGACAGCCCTTTAGGTATTGGCGTTCTACACTCACTCTCTCATTCCACACTTTCCCCAGGAAATTTTAATTCTCCCATTTTTCTCTGTTGCCCGTATCCCTGGTGACTCCCAAATTCACACCCCTGGGCCAGACCTCTTTTCTGACCTTCTAACGACCTAACTGTCGTGCGCACTTGGTATCTGGTAGACGCTTTTCTTTTGCTCATTCAGCAAGTCAGTGTGTGCATGCGCCAGTGTGTGGCTGCCGTGGAGAGTGTAGCGCGCGAGGCTGCGGGACCAATGGCCCACGGAGTTTAGTGACACACTGCAAACACGTGTGTCTGCCTGAGCGCACACACTATCTCATCTTTCCTTGCAAACTTGCTCAGCCTCCTCTGTTCTCCATTTCAGTTGCTAATACAATCACAGGGTTGCCTTTAATTTCCTGGTCCCCCTCAGGACCCATGTCCCAGTCTATCTCCTATGGACCTCTTGACTCCATTCCCTCCGGGTCTTCATCCGGCCTCGGGGTCAGTTCTCACCTGGAAAGCTTAGTTGGCTTGTCTCCCAGTTCTCCATTCCTCTCTTTCACTTTTGACCCCGAATCCTCCAAAGTGCAAACTTGATTGTGCCCCTCCCCTCTTTGCAGCCTCTGGTGGGCCATCTACTAGGCCTGTCTTCCATAGGGATGGATCTTCCCCTTTTTGTGGGAATCTGCTCCTGGTGGCTGGCCCTGCCGCACCCTCTTCTTATGCACTCCATGCTCCCAGCCACAGTGATTCGTTCCAGAACGGGCAAGCCAGGGCCAAGCAGAAATATCCTATGTGGGTGTTGGGAAGGCATTGGTTTCACTCTCGCTCTGGGACCTGAGCTGTCTCTTTTGCTCCTCATGGAGAAAGTCTCTCCAAGTACAAAGGCAATGCATGGAAGGAAGCAGAGCTAAGCACAAAGCCAAGACGGGCCGTCAGGACATTGTTTGAGTTCCTGGATTTAGTAGCACATGAAGCCAGCTTTACCCATGGACTTCAGCAATCACAGGAATCAATATATTTCCTGTGTCAGAGTCTCAGTGTTGCCACTTACCGTTCTGTGACTTTGGGCAAATTATTGAACCCTTCTGTATTTCAGTTTCCTCATCTCTAAACTGGACATAATAATAACACTTAGTTCATGGTGTTATGATGAAGTTAATGTACACAGAGAATGTAGACCGTTGCCTGGACACAGTTAAGTGCACGTTACGTGTAAACTCTTAGTGTTGTTGTTATTATGATTTGACTTAATTTGCCTCAGGTTTCTGTAACTTGTCACTGGAAGAGTCCCAAGGAATAATACTGAGTCCAAATGCTGTCACCAGTTTACAAGGCTGATTTCCCACCACCTCCCCAACTGCTCCCTGATACCCTTTGATCCCTTGGCACACTTCTGTAAACTTTCAAAGCTCCCCAAACATTTATGCTGCTTTGGGCCTTGTTTGTATGTGTACAATGTTCTCTCTGCCAAGAATGCTCTTCCCCATTCCCCTGCAGAGTCAGGTAAGAGGATTCGAAGCAGCAAGAAGCAGCTAATTCAGGACACATTCAAGATTCTGGGTCTCATTAAGCCACTGATGATTGGTGATCTCTAGCTAAGTCTCAATGATTTGGTCCCTGCATTTTAAAAACAATTCCCTCTTCCTTGATGGTCAAATGTATAATGAGTTCTGTAGATCCATTGACAAGAAAGTATTCCTTACTCAGCTCAAGTCTGGAGACAACAAGGTGGCCAGTTAACCGTCCCCACCTTCCACTGTCAGAATGGAGAAGACATTCAAATCACCACAGGAACGCTTGGAGTCACGCTCAGCCTTCTGACCAGATGGGCAATGACACTAAGAAATGAGATATTAAGAAGAATGTGCTTCCTTTCTTAGATCTTAAGAGGGGACAAGCCAGATACCTTCCTTGTCCAGCTCCCTGACTCACACCTACCTTTCTGAAAACTCCAGAGTTTAAACCCTGACAGCAGCCAAATCAACTTAACTAGATCTTTAACAGCAAAACTATTTCTGCATTGCCTCTAAGGCCCCAGCTACGTTTCTAGAACATTTGGGAACAGTAATAAAATCAAGATGCTTCTTCTGTATTTCAATAGGAAGATGCTGTCTCCGGGTCTATACCCCTCAGGCTTTGTTTTACTGGTGGAGACAAACAAAGTAAATAATGTGAAGCATCACCCCAAAAGCATTTTCCTCATTTAAACTTTATTCTATGTAATTTACCTCAGGCCTGGAAAGGTTTGGCTGGGGCAGAGGAGAAATGGCCGTGTTCTTGCCAGAGTCCAGCTTGGCCAAGTTCCCCAGACACTGGCTGGCTCCTGGGCAGGAGAGTTTGGATGAAAGACATGGACACAAACACAGTTACCTTTCCACTTTCCACAGTCACCTTTCCAGATTTCTATTCGGACAAAGACTGTGACGGGGTGTAAAAGTGAAAACGTTATGTACTAGCTGCAGACACGTCCCCGAGTGTGTGCATATGGCCTAAATTAGACCACCTAAATAGGCGGTGCGCAAAACCTAGAAATGGCAAGAAAAGCGCTGGAGAATGAGAGGCAGCAGCTCATGAAGCAGCCCAGCGGCAGAGAGCACAGCATCCCCAGAAGTGCATCCTGGGGGAGAAGGGCACCCCTGATCCCTTCCTCTTCTCTCCCCTCCAGTCCAGTCCTCCCAGCTGCTCTATGGGACCTGCAGTACCTGACTCACAGCCCAGACCCCAGCAGCCTAAGAGGTCACGTTCTCTTTGAAAATGCTTCTTCATTAATATGTTTATGTTTTCTAAAGATTTTATTTATTTATTTGAGAGAGAGAGCACAGCAGTGGGGAGGGGTAGAGGGAGAAGCAGGCTCCTCCCTGAGCAGGGAGCCCGATGATTCACGGGGCTCCATCCCAGGACCCCGGGGTCATGACCTGAGCTCAAGGCAGATGCTTAACCGACTGAGCCACTCAGGCGCCCCCTTTATTAATATATTTAAATAAAGAAGTACATGAACATTCTCCCCAATAAAACAAAAATACATAATGGAAGTTAACAGTTTCTGCCCCTGAATGTTTCCTTCATTTCCCACCTGAAAATGTTACACCTTCAGCACTTTTTTTTTAAATGACTTCTCTCTCTCTCTCTCTCTTTTTTTTTAGAGCAGTTCTAGGTTCACAGCAAAATTAAGAGGGAAGTACAGAGATTTCCCAGATGCCCTGCCCCCACACAGGCATAGCTTCCCCCACAACCAAGGCTCCCCCCCAGAGTGGTACCTTTGTTACAACTGATGAACCTGCATTGACATATTGTCACCCAAAGTCCGTAGATTACATTAGGGTTCACTCTGGGTGTTGTACATTTTGTGGGTTTGGACAAATGTATGATGACGTGTTTCCACCATTAGAGTATCATACAGAATAGTTTCATTGCTCTACAAATTCTCTGTGCTCCTCCTGTTCATCCCCCCCCCACCCGCAACCCTCTAAACCACTACTTTTTTTTACTATCTTCACCTTCCACACCTTTCTGTTGATACAAACATGCATACACATATATGACAAGAGGGATGTTTGGTGTTGTTTTTATAAAAGCGGAACCATCCTATACTTAGTACTCTGTGGTTTACTTTTCTTAAGACATAATAGACTTCTCTCCAGGTTAATAGATACTGACCATTTCATTTCTCAGTAGCTGCATAATATTTCATATTAAGAGCATTCCATAATTTAATGAAACATTTACCTATCAATGAACTTTTAACAATAAACCACACTGGCAATAAACCTCTTTGACATAAATATTTATGTGCTGGCAATTTTATTCTTATGGGTTGGATTTCAGAAGTCAATTATTGGGCTTGTGTATTTTTTTAAAAGATTTTATGTATTTATTTGACAGAGAGAGACACACAGAGAGAGGAAACACAAGCAGGGGGAGTGGGAGAGGGAGAAGCAGGCTTCCTGTGGAGAAGGGAGCCCGATGCGGGGCTTGATCCCAAGACCCTGGGATCATGACCTGAGCTGAAGGCAGACGCTTAATGACTGAGCCACCCAGGGACCCCGGGCTTGTGTGTTTTTTAATTTAATAGACCTTTCTAGTTTATTTTCCTAAAAGATTGTAGCAATTCAAGCCATCCCAGAATATATGACAGTGAAAACTTGCCTCAGTTTTTGCCAATTCTGGATTTTCTCTTTTTTCACTTAAGCCAATTTGATAGGTGGAAATTATATCTCTTCTTTCAATTTATTGTATATTTTCTTTTTCTTTTCTTTTATTTATTTATTTGCCAGAGAGAGAGAGAACACAAGCAGGGGAAGCGGCAGGCAGAGGGAGAAGCAGGCTTGCGGCTGAGCCAGGAGCCCGATGCGGGACTTGATCCCAGGACTCTCGGGTCATGACCTGAGCCGAAGGCAGATGCTTAACTAACTGAGCCACCCAGGTGCCCCTATATTTTCTTGATTACAAGTGAGGTCGATCATCTTCTTATGGACTTTCTGATTTGTTCTGCTGTGAATTCTCTTATCCTTTGCCTATTTTTATACTGTGTTGGTTTTTCTTTTCTTACAAATTAAAAGAGCTCTTGTACATTAGGGAGATTACCCCTATGTCTACCACATATATTGTAAAAACTTCCCCCAGGCCATCATTGGTATTTTGATTTTGTGTATTTAATCTCTTAACAATTAAAAAATGCAGTCAAATATGTTGGTGTTTTCTCTTACGGCTCTTGGGTCTTCTGTGTTACTTGGGAAAGTCTTTCCACTTTCCACTTGAATGTAGGAGTAACTAATCTCCTAACTTGTCTTCGAATATATGATTTTTCAACTAAATTGTAAATCCATTTGGACTATTTTGTGTATGGGAAGAACTAAGAAGCTATCTTTATTTTCTTCTACATAGATAGCCAACTATGTCAGCAGCATTAATTAAATAAACACTCCTTTTCCCATTGAGTTAACATGTTTCCTTTGTTACATATTGTTTCCATTTATACTTAGATTTATTTTCTGAACTCTTTTTGCTCTTTCATGAGTCTGAGCCAATACCATAATATTTTTAATATAATAGCTTTATAAAATATCTGATATCTGGTAAGGTGAGTTTACCCTCCTGATTTTTTTCAGATATATATGAAATCTATGTATATATTTTGCTAGTGTCAGACATTTATTCCTCCATTAGAAATTTAAGCTAGTTTTATGCAGTTGCCAAAAATTAGATTCTGATTGGATTTGCATTACTTTTGGAATGATCGATATGGTAAAGATAATTACGTATTTGTATTAAGAGCATGGTATAACTTTTCATTTGTTTAATATACTCCAATAAGATTTCACAGTGTTCTCTAGTATTGGTCCTGTATCTTTATTGTTAAGCTGATTTATGGATTATTTAGTTTTTATTGCTATTGTGAATGAGTTGGTTGTCAAGTTGACTTCAAATGCCTAAATTATAATGGCTGACCTCTCACCCACACGACACCAGAACTCCAGATCTTCTTCTGGGTTCCTCACAGACACTCATGTGGGCTCTCTGCCTGGTCTGTCCCTTCAATTGCCAGAAGGCATCTGCTTTCTGCCTCAAAGCTCCGTCTCTCCTTTGCCCTTCTCCACCAGATGGGAAGCCTCCCTGTTGCCGAGGCATAGGTACCATCATAAGTACCATGTTGCCTTTACCAGACAAAGCTCTCCATGGGTCTCCAAAGCTCTCCATTTTCTGGGGACCCATGTGGTGCTTGGCTCCATGAGAAACAGGGCAAATGGTCTTTTCCCTAATTCCATGCCATGTCTTGTCACTTGGTCCCAGATGGTTCTGCTTGATTCCAGAGCCTTGCATAGTCACAGCTGACTGTCCATCAGCCTCTGATCCTCAGCCCTCCTCCGTAGCCTACCCGAGCCTTCCCGGCTGGATGGGACACAGAGCCAGAAGAGCTCTGTCTTCTCCTCTCAGTGAAAACCCCGTTCTTCCTGAAATTCAAGTAGCAGAGTTTCTCCAAGCTGTATCTTTTCCTGTCGCATATCTGTGTTGTTAACTCTTGGGATCCTCAGCATCTCTAAACAGCTCCATTTCAGCAGAATGTCATTTTGCTTCTTCATAAAAAACTAACAGGCTCTCTGGATCGGTTTCCCCAGATCAGAGAAAGAACTGTCCCCAGAGAGGTTTAATCTCCACATATTACAACAGTGAAAACAGATAGAATATTTAAAAGTACAGTTTTTTTCGACTTCTATGTTCTTCAGCAAGCTTGAGATTCATGGAGCCACATTTTCCCTGGGAGCTCACATTCATGGTACTGCTTGCTTCCCCTCCCCCAGCAGCTCCTGCCAGGAGGAAGTTTCTCCCAAGCACGCAGCCTATGGTGACAACTTCTTGGCAGAGGGCAGTCTACTTCTTTTCCATGTCTGTCCACTGAGCCTTTCCCAGTTTTCCATGATAATACTACAACTTACTGGGGTTCCTGGGGGGCTCAGTCAGTTAAGCGTCTGCCTTTGTCTCAGGTCATGATCCCGGGGTCCTGGGATCAAGCCCCACATCGGGCTCCCTGCTCAGTGGGGAGCCTGTTTCTCCCTCTCCCTCTGCTGCTCCCCCTGCTTGTGCTCTCTTTCTGTCAAATAAATAAATAAAGTCTTTTTTAAAAAAATAACACAACTTACTGAGGATCTCACATGCATTATCTGAATTAGTCCTCATAATAATCCTATAAGATAGAAATTATTTTCCTTCATTTTTTTTTTTGATAGAGAAACTGAGGCTGAGAAAGGGTAAGTGGATTGAGCAGCTAGTAGTGACAATGACAGAATTCGAACCCAGGTCTTACTCCATAGTCTGAGACTTAAATGTCACGACATATCTTCTAGGGGGAAAATCCTACCACAAACCTCAGTGAGTCTGAGTGTCCAGTCTATGCATTTCCCCTGGAGTCCTGACCTGAGGCCTTGAACAATCCCTTGTGGTAAAGTGTGTTGTCTTTCATTTCCCCTTTTTATCAGACTTCTGACTCTTCACGACATGGTACTGTTCCCGGGCTCTTTATTACATGGTCTAATTGTCTCTAGTTGACAGTTGAACACGTGCAAGCTCAGGGAGCTTACGCAAGGAAGGGAGCGGGTTATAATATTTACATTAAGGCTGGAGGTACAGAATTGGTGTGCAACATCAGCGGTCCCATGAACTCATGTTCAGTCATTTTATTGGTTTGGGTTTCTAGTTTGACTCACACTTACTGTGTAAATTTGTCTGTATTTCATTTCTTTGGCTTGGATTTCATTTATAAATTTACTTTGGTTTCTAATTTTCTAAGCTTCAGGAATTTATACCCAGCATTATTTTTGTTTATATTTAAGCAATACCATAATAAAAACAGTTTACTTCAGTACTGCAGGCTCCATGAAAGTGCTCCCCTTTATAAGGCATTACTTAGAGAAATACTGGTACACAGCTTCCCATTGTATGCTCCCACGGCCCTGTGAGACACGTATTCTCACCCTAGTTTATAGACCAAGCAACAGGGGCTTGGCCAGATACACGTACAGCCCATGTGAGCGCATCTAGGAAGTGACAGGGCCAGATGCAAACCAGGGTTTGAATCAAAGTCTAGGGCTGTTTCCTGGAAACTTCTCCTTAGCAATAGGACTTTATTTCACACATTCAGCAGAAGTGTTATTTGTTAGATGTTAGATGTCTCATCTTAGGACAATGATATTCAGCCTTAAGAATTTAACAAATAATGCCTCTGAGAAACTATTTCAGCAAGCCTGGCAAAGAAGTCAGCATCCAAATTAGATTTGCAATAAAGGTTTCAAACACTAAGAAAAACATTGTTTGAATTCTATTTTGCCCCATGTGCTTTTCTGACAAAACACAGACCTCAGGACGGGGAAGAGGGAGCAGAAGGCCAGGTGTGGGGGGGAGAGGAGAAGCGGGGGTGGGGGGAGAGAAGGAGAAGGGGGAAGTTTAGGGTTGGAGCCCGAGTTTTCTCATCAGGGGAAAAACAAAAGAAGTAGTTGCCCTAGATCAAGTGTACAATAATCCTGGGAGTATGAGAGCTACTTTCATTATTTAAAAAAGTCTAACATAAGGAAAGAAATATAGGATAATTTAAACCTCAAGCTTCTTTGTTTTGGCTATAATTATATTAACTCAAAGAGGGTATCACTGGTTTGCTCATGCTGAGTAGAAACTCAGATGAGAAATCATAAATGATTTGGATTTTAAAATGAGGAAAATGGACGACTTACTAAATTTCATGCATTAAATGAATAAATCTTCAAACACATTTATTTGTTCAACCAGTCATTGTGAGTTGACTGTGTGGCAGGCAGGGGATACACAGAGATGAGTAACGTGTTGTTCCTGTCCTCAAGGGTGTGCATGTGTGTGTGTGTGTGTGTGTGTGTGTGTGTGTATGGGGGTGGGGGTCAATGACACATGCACTAGCATTTGTAATTCAGTGTGCAAACACAATGATGGAATAATGCAGAGAGGAGTAGAGGGCCAGCAGGACCCAGGGAGACAGATCCTACCTTGGTCTTAGGGGTGGAATGAAGTCTTTGGGTCAGAGAAGCCTTTCTGTGGCAGTTAGGAAATGAGCTGAATCTTACGGGATGAGTCAGAGAGGAAGGGAGTGAATTCTGGCCAGAGGGAGCTGTGCCAGCAAACAGCACGGAAGTGAGAAACCTCACAGTGGCTTGACAGAGACTTACAAGCAGTTTGGTGTTGCTGATGCATAAATTGTGAGGCGCGAGGAGATTCGAGAAGTCAATAAAGGGGCCGGATATTGGAAGTCAATTATATGGGGTGAACATAAACGTTATCATCCCAACTGGCACAATTCTGAGATTGGAAGGAGGACACTTTTAATAATTACACTAGGACCACAGACACAAACAGGTGAAGTTGGATGTCCTATTTACAGGCCGTGTCTCACAGCTTAAACTTCCTCATTGAGTGAGGCGGGATCACTGAGGGCTTTTGGGCAAAGAAGGGACATGATGAGATTTGACTTGTAAATAGATTTTTATGTCTAATGAGTTCACAGAAGGAGAAGATTCAGGGAAAGCTCTATCTTCCAGATGTATTTATTCAAGAAATCTTACTTGAGAGCCGCACTCTACGGGAACTAGGCATGCAACATGAACAAAGCCATGATTGATTCCTGCCTTTAAGAAGTTTGCAGTTTAGTGGGGAAGACTATCAATAATCAAATACCACACAAGCAATTGTAAAATTACAAATGTTGACAATGCTATGACTGGGTGGGGAGCCGGTAACTGATGCTATAAGAACATTTCTTGCGAATGGAGAGGTCAGAAATGAGTAGTAGAGGGGCGCCTGGGTGGCTCAGTTGGTTAAATGTCTGCCTTTGGCTCAGGTCATGATCCCGAGATCATGGGGTCCTGGGATCGAGCCCCATATCCTCGAGCTTCCTGCTCAGCAGGGAGTCTGCTTCTCCTTCTGCTTCTGCCCCTCCCCCTGCTCGTGCTCGCTCTCTCTCTCAAATAAAGAAAGAAAATCGTAAAAAAAAAAAAAAAAAAGAAATGAGTAGTAGAATCTGACTAAAGAGAAGAGGAAAGAATATTCTGGAAAGAAATAAGAAGGTATACAAAGACGTTCTGGTGAAAGGTGTGGAATGCCTGACAACACAGAAAAAACTAGAATAAGAAGGCATGTAATTGATGTACAGCAAAAAATGTGTTGTATGATAAGAGAACAGCGTGTGCCAAATGGTAAATATCATATGCATGAGCCTCGATTCTGAGCAACACCGACCTAGCAGGTTCTTCACTGTGAGTGGCTAAACTGATAAGCCGACTTCTCTGCCTCCTACGAGGACTTAGAAGACAATGGGTAGTAATGTCGATTCTCCTCTACCTTTATCTCGTATATGTCCTTCAGACTGAAATTTGTTCAACTAGTAGTAAACCGAGATTAAACCAGCCAGGAAAAAACAAAACTGATTAAATTTTTTCAGTCTTCAGACCCAGATCTGCTTTTCTTGACTGACCTGGCATAGGAGGTGGCATGGCCATTTGGAGGGACGAGAAGGCCAGTGTGGCTATGATGGGGAAAGCGACAGGGTATGTGGGGGAGTGCTGATTAGTTGTGATCTTAAGTAATATACTTCATTTGGCTAGGTCTTAGTTACTTAAATGCATACAAAGGGAGAGGAATCTGTGTCTACTTTAGGGATTATTATTAATTTGAGTATCAAATGAAGTAATATCTGGTTATAGGATTAGGAATATTTATTGGGACCAGGCATCTTCTGGAATATGCCTGACTTATAACTTATTATCAAGAATCTTAGAAGGGGTTGCCAAGGGGAGTTTTGTTGAAATGTTTAACCCAATGTAACGATCAGTTTTTATTCTTAACCCAGATTCCTCCCAATTTGAGTAATATACTAGTTGTCAATTGCTGCATAACAAATTATCCCCCAAATTAGCAGCTTGAAACAACAAACATATTATCTTACAATTTCTGTGGGTCAGGAATCCAGTTGTGGTTTTTCTGGGTACCTCTGGCTCAAGGTCTCTCATGAGGGTGTAGTTAAGCTGTTGTCTGGGACCATGAGCTCAACTGGGGGAGCATCTGCTTCTAAGCTTATTCATCTGGTTGTTGGAATGCCTCAGAAGATCTGCTTCCAGGCTCACTCACATGGGCGTCTCCAAAGGGCTGCCTCACAATATAGCAGCTGGCTTCCCCCGGAGTGAGCAATCAAAGAGGAAGTTAGAGGGTGAGCGGGAAGCACCCAAGACAGAAGCCACAGTATTTGTATAAACTAATTTTGGAGGTGACATTTCATTACTCCCGTCTTATTCTAGTCACTAGAAGTGAGTCAATAAATCCCAGGGGAGGGGGTCATACAAGGCCCTGAATACCAGAAGGTAGGGACCACTGGGGACCATCTTAGAAGCCACCGACCACTCCAGTGACTTGATTTATTAAGGGAAAGGACTTATGGACAGATCTGGTTGGGAAGAAGTGCTGTTGTTTTCCTTTCATCAAAGGAAACTAGGAGCCACCGAAATCATGGCGAATTATATAAATTTTGGAAATCTCCGGTGAGTTATGTAAATCTCTGCCTCATTGTCCACTTTATCTTGGGCTAAGCTCTCCAGAGATTGGACAGCTTGAATTTCCCCAACAAAACTTAGGGGCCCACAGGCCATGATTCTCAGTGTTCTAAGAATGTTTTCATTTCATGACATCAGATCTGTGGGTCAAAAGGCTTCCCTCTTAACTGGCGAATCCTGGTGCTGACAAGGGGCTGAAACAGGGACAAAAGAGTCTTTTCCTTTCTTCCTTTAAAAAAAGTTTGCTGTGGGACTCCTGGGTGGCTCAGTCGGTTAAGCATCTGCCTTCAGCTCTGTTCGTAATCCCAGGGTCCTGGGATCGAGCCCGGCATTGGGCTCCCTGCTCAGCGGGGAGCTTGTGTTCTCCCTCTTCCACTCCCCCTGCTTGTTCTCTCTCTGTCAAATAAATAAATAAAATCTTAAAAAAAAAAAAAGGTTTGCTGCGACCCACCTTTGGCTCTTCCCCCACCCCCACCCCCACCCCCTTTTTTTCCAATGTGATATAGCAAGTGTTTGGATTCTAGAGAGTCACAGCCCAGAGGAGAGTCCCGGTCCTGCCTCTTCCTAGCTGTGTAAACTTAGCTCTGGCTTTCTGTGGCAGTTTCCTTATTTACACAAGGAGAAAACCACCAGTGTTTACCACACAGGGTTGTTATGAGGACTAAGTCAATGCAGGGAAAGCACTTGGAGTACCTGGCACAGGAGAGGCACGCAGAGAATGGTCAGTATTCTTCCTCTTCTAGCTCTTGCCCCCAGAGCGCTTGCTCTGTCTGAGACGCCCTATGCACTGCAGGCAAAGCTCGGACAGAGCGGAACAGAAGCGGGGTTTCTCCTCTCCTCCTTACACACTTCCCCAACTTCTCCTGCTCCTCCTCCCTCTCCTTAGTCTTTCCCTTCTTCCTCTTGCCTTTTTTGAAAAGTAGTTCTCTTTGGTTGTATGGCACAGAATTAGGATTTCAATAATTATCCATGTTCAATGCATGAGGATACGAGAGTATTTGTGCGTGTGTGCGTGTGCATGCGTGTGTGTGCGTGCGTGTGTGTGTGAACATGTACGTGAGGAGATAAGTTGCCCTCTTCTCTCATCTCCACCTGATAAAATGCTCTCTTTTTAAAGACCCATTTTAAATATCACCATTTCTAAAAAAAAAAAAAAAAAAAAATGTTTTCCTCAGTCCCCAGCCCATGTGATCACTAACTTCTCACTTTCTATCAACAACCTAATTGTATTTCCCTTGTGGAATTTGACACAATGTATTCAAGTTGTAGAGCCCGTGGAAAGCAGTCACTGCTTTTAGAGTAGCCAAAGACCCCCTCGGCCTCCATGCTCATCCCAAATTCTATTTAGAAAAGAAGCACTCATGGTAAAACTTGCTCTCCTAATAAATTGATAATTCATCAGCCACCTCGATGAGCCAAATGGAAAATCCCCTAAATGTCGCTATTCCACGGAAGAATGTGATCCCCCTGGGGCCATGGAGTGACACCTCAGATTGAGGCCAGGGCACATTTCGTACTCAAAAGCCAGCCTCCTGAAATTTTTGAACATGTCTACTTCCAAAATTAGAGAGAACACCTAGCAGAACAGCTTGGCAGTTTGTAAAGGAAGGGATGAATGCTTCCCAAGGAGGAATTTCTAGGACACCAAGCGACAGAACCGGAGAAAATAGGACACATAGAACAGTCCAATCAAACAGAGTTCAGTTCCCTCTAGCCTGAAGGTACTTTGTGCAGAAAGGTTATTTATAAAAGCATGTAAAACAAGCAGTAAATAAAATCAGTGACTTTACCATATTAAGGGAAGAGAGTCCAACCCTCACCATAAGGACTTGACAAATATAATTAATAAACATTTATCATGATTTTTTTTTTTTTTTTTTTTGCAGGAGGCTCCATGCCCAGTGTGGAGCCCAACGTGGGGTTTAAACTCACAACCCTGAGATCAAGACCTGAGCTGAGATCACGAGTCAGACACTTAACCGACTGAGCCAACCAGGTGATGATTTTTAAAGCATAAAATTTAATGTTCCTTCCAGTCAGGTTTCTGCCAAACTCCACTATGGGGGCTGCTGCAGTGTGCTGTTCAGATTACAATTCAGCCTCCCCCTCTACCTATTCCTGCCCTCAGGGGTGTTGTGGAAGCTCCTGTGGTCAGTGGGTGTTATTACAGATCTCTGCCTCATGGTCTCTTTCCCAGGGAACACAACCTACATCCCCTACCTTCCATCCTATGTAATGAATGAGGAAACTGACAACGTGTCCAGAGCCTGTGCCGAATACACTCATTCATTATTTCGTTACTCACATCGACCTGATGAAGTAGTATTTTTATGCCCATTTTACAGTTGAGGACATTGAGGATCGGAGAAGTTTAATAAATTGCCCAAGGCGGCATAGCAATTGAGCAGTAGAATCGGATTAAATGAGGTCACATCTTCAAAGTCCTTACACGGTGCTTGGCATGGAGTAAGTGTTTGGCAAAATGATAACAATCATTATTATTATCAGGCAATCCTAACCAGAGATTTTAGCAAGCTGGACCATTTACCAAGAGTTAGAACATTTAACCACGCTTCCACAGAGCAGGCCACGTAATTTACGAGTCTAATCCCCGGAGGTTATCCTAGACTATTATGAGAAATGAGGAGGCGATGGCCAAGTGGGGTGATTGCATTATGAGTAGTAACAGAGCCAGCTATTTATCTTGTCACAGAGGCATGTGGGTTGCGTAGGGAATAAACAGGTTGCTGCTGGAAATGTAATATCTTGAAAAGCAGCTAGATTTTAAAATACAACCTGATTCAATTGAGTGGCATTCTCCCCAGCCCCTATCATCGCGTTTTCCATTGAGTATGTGCTTCAGTCAGTGTTTATTAACTGCTTGCATCTGGTTGCTGGCAAAATTCACTTGCTCAGTTCAGAGGCAAATAATGAACATTTCTGTTAATTATAATAATGAATATTTTGTAAGCGCCAATACAGGGCACAGTGCTTCCTTTATTTCATGCAAAACTGGGGTCTATGTGACATTCAGAAGCTCAATTTGAGCCTCTCTTACTGAATTTTAATGAAATAATTCAAACCGATGCTGCAGATGTGAGAAAGATGTATTTCATACCTGGTCTAGTGAAGTGACCAAGGGATCCCCTGTGGCTGGGAGTCCACCCTTTCACGGCCTTGATAAGTATAGCCATACACACTTGACGTGACTGACAGGCCCCGAGTGGAGGTCCAGAGCCGGGCTTCCTGACACATTTCTCCACATGATTAGGTTAAACTAGAATAACTTCCACTAGTTCTATTGATGTTTTCTGGTTGGAGTTAGTCAATGCAAATCAAGCAGCTAATTGGGTTTCTACCTGTGCCAGTGACGTCATCTTGTGAGGGAGAGAATCAAGAAGAAACCAAGACCCAAGTGTTCCAAGAGCTTAGTAGGTAAATTATCAGGGGAACAATTAGAAAATACATGTGGGTATGGAGTTATCATGCGTAGATTTTGTGATGTAGATCGTGGGAGTGTATTATAGCTTAGAGATGGGAGAGAATAATCTGGGATAGAGGCATCTGGAGGGAGGTTTTGTGGTGCCTCTACCACCCAAAGGCTTCATTCATTCATTTAACAAGGTTCTATTAAACACCTTCTATTTTCCAGGATCTGTGCTAATTAATGGGATTCAGAAAGTCATCACAGCCTCTGCTTTCCAGTGGCTCACAGTTTAGGGCAGAAAGATAGATTTAGAAGAAACAACAACTACAAGTGGGGCTTTCTCAGTTTGGGCACTGTTGACACCTTGAGCTGGATACTTTTTTGTTGGGGTGGGGGATGCTCTGTGGATTGCAAGACATTTAGCAGTATCCCTGATCTCCATCCACTGGATGCCAGTAGCATCCTCCCCCTACCCCTGAGCTGTGACAACCAGAAATGGCTCAACACAATTGTCTGGAGGGGAAGATTGGCCCCAGTTGAGAACCACTGGAGAAACACAAGAGGAGATGGGGAGGGAGGTGGCAGAGATAACACAAGGGAACTTGTGGACCATGCTAAAGTTTCAGTCTTTATGTAGTCATCTGATCATTCATTGATTCAACAAGTATTTAGTGCTAACGCTGTGCAGGCCATTCTTCTAGGTGTCCTGGATGCAGTAATGAACAAAACAGACAAAAATATTTGGCCTCGTACTGCTTACATTCTGGTAAGGGGTTAAACTATAGGCCCAAAAGATGAGTAGATAGTAAGTTTGAAGGTGATAATGCTATGGGGGAAAAAAAGAGAAGAGAAAAAAGGGGGATAAGGAGTTTTGTATGAGACAGCAATTTTAAATAGGATAATTATTGATAAGACTGATAGTATTTTTTTCCCTAAAGGGGATTTCTAGCATATGTGGTCTACAGGTGGGCATATTACAGAGTCCCATATTATTAGAGAACCCAGCCTTTTCTGTGTAATCTGAATTGGGCTCTGCACTTCTGCTCTACCCTATGAGGTGAGTTTATACGCTTCCCATATCTTATGATTCATGAGAGAGCAAATTTTGAATGGCTCATTCATTCATTCATGCATTTATTCATTAGTTCAACACTTATGGAGAAGCCAGCAGACCTGGTGCCAGACACCGAGGATAGATAAAAAAGATATCATACGACACACAAGTTCTGCCTCTGAGGCTTTCCCAGGGGTGCTCTCGTGTAAACTATAATTACAATAATGTATGATAAGAAGTAGAATGGATGTGTGGACAAATGCTCGGGGAGCCCAGAAGAGTGGCCAACCCTGGGGAGGTGGAGAAAGCTTCCCAGAAGATCTGGCACTTGACATGGGGCTGGAAAGATGAAGAGTTTGCCAGGAAGAGAAATATCAGGAAAGGATTTCAGGCCAAGGTATGAAGACATGAGAATGACATTCACAGGTATAAAAAAACCCAAATCAGCTGAAAACTGATCTTTCTTTAGTCTCCTGATATCTGAGCTGTTTCTTTTATCCTTCCTGGCACCTAGACCCAGAATTTCTTGGGTCCAGTTCTACAAGTTTCCTACCTGTAAATGAGGTGTTAGATGAGATGGTCTCTACAGCTCCTTCCATCTGGAATATTCTTTCATCCTACAATTCCATGAGTTTATTCCAGCTCCCACTCCTCCAGAGAATGAATTCTTTCTGCTTCCAGTTCATCACTTCTTCTCTTTTTCTTTCTTTTTCTCTAAGGTTCTGTTGTTCACATGCCATTTCCATATCTAAATAGGGTCAACTTGTTTACCGCCTCCTGTTTTCTGGCACCCCCCCTTACTTATCTCTAGAGATTATTTGCCCAATACAAATGGACATTTTTAGAGCACTACTGTTGAGATGAATTTTTGCAAAGGTCAAGGGGGGCGACAAGAGTAAATACACCTCTGCCAGGGATTTTTGGCAGAGTCAAATTATCAATTAATTTGATATTTGTTTAGCTTTTCCTATGAGCCAGCAGTTTGTTAGGCACAGCTGGGCATATAGGGAAGATAAGAAACAGCACCTTCCATGAAGTTCTTACAGTTTGGTGAATATCATACAAAATATCATAGCTCATTTAGTGCAAAAATAACTTTAATAGGAGTAGAAAATGCACAGGAATGTGCATAAAGTAAATTATTTGAAATGTCTGATAAAAGCATATTAACTTTTTTTTTTTTGCTCGGATGACTGGCAATCATGGATACTTAGATGGGTGAAAGGCAAGGTACAGTTCTCTCAAACTTTTCTGCTCAAAGAAAGTGAAATAGAAAAAAAAAAAGCCATGAGGAGTAGAAACCACTTGTCTCTTTAGAGAAAGGTTCTGGGAAGAAAATGAGCATCCAGATAAGAGTGACAATAGCCTGTTACATGCATAACATGTTGAGATTTAATCACATGTTTTAACATAGGTTGTCTCGTTTGTTCTCTACCTTAGTCAGTGACGTCACCACCTCTAGGCCGTAGTCTGCTGAGTTGTATTGATCAAGATCTCTTGAACTGTTTCCTGCTTTCCATTTCCATTTCCCTGTCTGAGTTTAGATATTCTCTCTCCTCTGGATTTTACAAAAATCAAGCTGCTTTGCCTGTCTCTGCTCCATCACCCATTCAGCTCCAGAGAGAGCTTCCTTGAGTGCCTATCTGATTCAGTTCTCTTCTGCTCAGAAATATGTATGGCCTCCTCATACCTACAGAGGGAAAATTTAAATTCCTTAGCCTAACATCCAAGACTCTATAGTTTGGCTTTTACCTTCTCATTTTTCGTTAAACTCCTTCATTTCCTTTGTGTTTAAACCGTAGGACTGATGCAGTTTTCTGAACATGATTTTCCCCCTTGTACCCCAGATCTTTGTTAACTCAGTCTCTGTTGGACCACCCCACCTGCCAAAGTCTTACTGTACTAATTATAAGGATCCAGGAGCAAGAGAGCTTCTGGGTCTCAGAGAGCAACTGGAACCAGAAAGTGGAAAGCCAAGGGAGTTCCCTGAGTCCCTGTGAACCTCTCAAATTAGGCTATTAGGTGCAAAGCCCAGGCTTTTAACAAACATGCTCTAATATATTTATGAGCATATGAGAAATTCACTTGACTTGATGGGGCTCTGTGTTTGGCATTAAGAGCAACTTAAAAAACACTTCCTACTATCTGCATTATGAGCTAAAGAGTCAGTGAAACATTCAAGAACATGCAGGGATTGGCTTTCTCTGCCCAATCCAAGGCCACACTCTTCCCCTGTGTAAGGTGAGAGACTGCAGTCCCTAGCCATCATTAACGAAAGCCCAAACCTGTCACGAAAAAACAAATTTCAGATGATTGGATGTTGATAAATAACTCAGCTGGTTTTTAAACATCTTGGGTAGCCATTAAAAAGAGGAAAACATACAGTTCTTCTTGAAGTGTTCACTCATTCACTCAATCAGTATTTATTGATCACGTGAATGCCAGGCATTTTGTATAAGATGCCTTAGCTATTCTCCAAGAGTAGATATACTGTGAACTTAAAGACCTGACCTGGGGCGCCTGGGTGGCTCAGTCCTTAAGCCTCTGCCTTTGGCTCAGGTCGTGGTCCCAGGGTTCTGGGATAGAGTCCTGCATCGGGCTCCCTGCTCAGTGGGAAGCCTGCTTCTCCCTCTCCCACTCCCCCTGCTTGTGTTCCCTCTCTCGCTGTGTCTCTCTCTGTCAAATAAATACATAAAATCTTTAAAAAAAAAAGAAGACCTGACCCCAATACAGAGTCATCCCGTCTGGCCAGTGGTTCTGACACCGCATTGGAGAACCATGGATTGCTCCTCCCATCCCAATCTTCTTTTTTCACAATCTCTGCATATTTTAGCCCTTATGTTGTAATTGGATGACATGGGTTTCATACGTCTTCTTCCTTTCCCCCATTACATAATCAGCCCTTTTTCCTCCAACTGACCGGGGTCAGTTAACCCTGCCAATCTGGGGACTCCTCTCCTGCTGGTGCATAGACACAGCAGCCCAGAAATACTCTGGAAGGGTGCCTCCTTTGGGGACCCAAGGCCTCTGACCCTGCAGAGCCTAGAGGTATGGGAATGAGAAGAACAAAATCCCCAAGTGAATTATTGGAAGCGATGATAAGTGGGTCACTCTTATTTTCATCCCTTGGTTCCCAGGCCTGTGCTTCTATCTGCCGGGATCACAGCATCACGTGGAGTCCCTGACTTAATGCATAGACTGAACCCTGAAGGGTAGCACCCCACTCCTCCTACGACTTGCATTCGTCCCAGGTCTTCCTTGAAGCAGATGCCACGCCAGGATTAGATATTAGGAGGGGAAGGAGGAAAGAAGGTCTTAGGTTGTGGGGCAGTCCTAAGGAGATCAGGTCAACAGGAAGTACCGCATCTCTCAGAAACGTGCCGCCGTAATAGCCCTGCTGCACACAAGCATCGTTGGCGGCGGCTTGGGGGACGCAGTGACACGGTGGTGGTGCATTTGACCAGGGGGACATCTGTCCATTACACTCCCGCAGCCGGAAAGCTGAGAGGAGCTTGTGCATTTTCCTGGCAACACCACACTGTTCTAAGCACTGGGGACACAGGAGTGAGGACAGATGTGGTCTCTGTCTTCTGGAACATAGTCTAGTGTGGGACAGTTAAGCAATCACAGTTTAGTGTGACAAGTCTTGAAACACAGAGGCAGGGCCTCCCAGCCCAGTGGAGGGAGGGGGCTCAGGGAGAGCTTCCTTGGGGCGGGGGGCAATCTCATAGGGCAGTAAGGAGCCAAGATTCTACATGACTTTGAATCCAACCTTCCCCACTTTCTAGGTCTGTGCCCTTGGGCAAACTTGTAACTGCTCTGTGCCTCAGTTTCCTTATCTACATAGTGGGGAGACCATAGCACCTCTCTCTAGGGGGGAGGGTGTGGTGATGAAATCCCACCATATAGCTGTAGGCCACTTAGAGGAGTGCCTGGCTCGCAGGACCCCAGGGCGCCCCTGCCACAGCCCTAGGGCTGCAGAAGCGGGCTGGCCAGCTCATCCGGGGCCTGGCCTGGAGTGCTACACTCACCGCTGTTCATCTTGCAAGAGTCACAGAGCAGCCATGCCCACTGGGAACCTCCCATCTGCGTCCTCCTGTGCCGAGTCCCTTCCATGCAAAGAGCGCCCAGGCAGTTGTCGTGCTCACACCTCTGTGAGAACAGGAAAGTGGTGACCAAGCTGCCCTCAGGGCCCCTGCTCGGTCTAGGCTCCCCGGGACCTGGGTCAGCCTCTCCTCCCAGGAAGGAGGGTCAGGTGGTCCCTGGGGGCTGGCCTCTCAGTTTTATCTCTTTGGAGTTTGCCTTGTCTTCACCTGCCTGACAGCTCCTATGTATGCCTTGGATTTCATGTCCAGATTTGTCTGTCTCCCCTCATGATCTGTGAGGTCTGGAAGACTTGCAACATTAGTTTTTTTCTTTTCTTTTCTTTCTTTCCTCTTTCTTTCTTTCTTTCTTTCTTTCTTTCTTTCTTTCTTTCTTTCTTTCTTTCTTTCTTTTTTTAACTTTTTAGTGACAAATCTGGATGAATTTTCTTTCTGTTAGCTTCTGCTATTAGACAGTCCTGGGCCTATTACCACAAAGTTTCTGTCGTCCCCCCCCCCCGCCCCCCGCCGCCATTGGTCTAAACTCCATGGATGAAACACGTGTGGCTGGATTTTTCAGTCATGACCACTTTAGAACGAGGGGCAGGTGAACAAGATAATCATTTTATTCAACTCTGACCCAAAAGATGAATGATAGTTTCTCTACAGAGTTCAAGTCACTGGAACTGCTCAGTACTCTTCGATTGCTTAGAACCGTCTAGGAGCTGGGAGAAGTTACAGATGAGGATATGGCACCTGCTACTTCTTGGGGCTGGTGGAGGGAGAGAGGGCAGCAGGAATACCTAGTTAGTGAGCATCTACAATGGACCCACCACTCTGCCAGATAGTTTATATTTATTCTCTCACTAAATCCTCGTACCATCTCTTTGAGGTGTGTGCTTTGACATCTGTTTTATGTAAAAGCAAATAGAGCGTCAGGAAGAATAAATACTTGTCCAGTGATCCCACGGGTAGGAAGAGGCAGATCTGGTATTTGAGCTCCAGAGCCCCTACACGTTCTTTCTCCTGGTTCGCCCAGTTGATTTTACTACTTCTGCCCAATCATCTCCGTTTGACTTCTGGTCATCCTGTTCTAAAACTTGCCGCCTCCTCCTCCGCTCTTATCCTTATGTCTAATTGCCAAGTCCTGGCATTTCTTCTTTCACTGTATTTTTGGTATCCAACCTACCCTTTCTGGCGCCATGTTGGTTCAGGCTATTGTCTTAAAATAACTGCAGTGATTGCTTATACAGTCTCCCTTTCTTCAGCCTCCATCCTTATAATCCATACTGCAGAGGCATCTTCGTAAAATTCTGTTCTGAGCTTACTGTCTTCCACCCCTGCCCCTTCAGCACTCTTTCCTGCCAATGGCATACAATCCTGAATCCTTAGTTTGACATTTAAGGTTGTCTCCCACCCCCTTTTCCCATATCTCATGAATTTTTTCAACATGAAACCTCCACTCCTTGCAAACTGGTCTACCCACTATCTCCAGAGCACACCTAGAGCACTTCTGTCTCATAGCCTCTGATTGTGCCATCCTTTCTTCTAGGACACATTTCTCCATCCTCTCCTACCAGAAGTCACCACCCAGCTATCAGCAGGAAGCCCCTCTGTATACATATATCTGCACTGGGCAAAGACTACTGATAAGATTGGTGGTCTTTTCCCAGCTAAGGCTACTTCCCCTGGCACATTGTAAGTGTTTGAAGGTGAGGACTTGAATTTCTCCTTCACTTTTTTCCTCCAACTGTGTCTATCATAAAAACCACGTGCAGGGTAAATACACAATCAAAATGAGTTAGCAGGGGCTCCTGGGTGTCTCAGCTAGTTAAGTGTCTGCCTTTGGCTCAGGTCACGATCCCAGAGTCCCTGGATCGAGCCCTGCATCAGGCTCCCTGTTCAATGGGGAGTTTGCTTCTCCCTCTCCCTCTGCTCCTCCCCTCGCTCATGCTCGCTCACTCTCAATTGCTCACTCTGGTTCGCTCACTCTCTCTCTCAAATAAATAAATAAAATATTAAAAAAAAAAAACACAAAAAGAACCCAAAATGAGTTAGCTACTTATGAGAGCCAACAAACAATAATTGCAAAGACAGTGTCGCCATACCTCTAGCCAGCTAATGCTGGAGGCCCGGGGTCAGTAGAAAATGACAGTCCTGTTCTCCACCTTGAAGCCAGAAGTGGCTCCCTGACTTGCTGCAGTGACACTTAAGTGGTATCCCTCCTTCCAGCCTCTACCCACCAAGCTGTCCCAACATGACTAGGTATCTTCGGAATATGCAAGCCTTGACCTTCCTGCTCTTTGCTTTTGCTGTTCTTCTCATCCTCTTTGCTGACTGTTCTTCTTACTGCTTTTCTTCTACCCCTCTTGTGCCTTCTCAAAGGCTACTTTGGGGACAAAGACAAGAGCCAGCATGATCAGACCTTTGGGAAGTCACATTCCAGGTCCTCTTAATGAGGACAGCTGTCCTGACATATCTCAAAGAGTTGGTGTAGTTCCCAGAGAATGTGGGCCAAACACCAACATTGTTGGGCAAGGAGTGTCTGCACAGCAGACTCAGAGGACTGACAGCAGAGTGTTTGGTTTTGAGCCTGCTCTTTTCCTTTCTGACTCTATCAGCCTGCAAAGATCTGTGGCTTCTCACAAACATTTCTCACAATGAGACAATGCATGAGGATCTAGGGCAGGGAGGATGCAGGCCAAATACTGTGGGTTGCATTTAAATATCTACTAATTTTGTTTTCTGGTTCCCAGACCCATTTCTTTCTGCCTTCAGCTTTAGACCTAAGCCTGGGCTAATTTGCTCCATGAGATGACTATCATTATAATTCATCGGGTGCTCTGTAAAGCCTGTGCAAATATATAAACATGGGCAGGGCCCATCACTGTAACAGCAACTCACATTTGGAAAGAATGCCTCAGATTACAAAGCACTTTCATGTATATTATTACATTCAGTTCTCCCATCAACTCTGTGTAGTAGGCCTTACTAGACCTAGTTGACAGATTTGGAAACTGAGGTAAAGTGTAGGGAAAGAGAACTCAATGTTAAGTGTTTGCTATGCACCAGGCACTACAAGGTGCTTTTATACTTCATCTCACCAAATCCTCACAATCCCCCTAAGAAGTAAGGATTGGTATCCACATGTGTGTATGCATCCCTGGAGAAAGAGCGATCAACTGTTGAGTGTTTCTCATGTCAAACATCGTGCTAGGTGTATTATAGAGATTTTCCCATTTGCTCCTCCTTGGCTCTCACTCTATTCCCATGTTAGCAATGACATAAAAGCCACTGAGAAGTTTGATAACTTGTTTAAGGTTACTCAGCTAGAAGTAATAAAGTTGGGATTTCTAGATCTATGGACATCAAAGCTCAGCCTTTTCCACTACTCCACTGATGACATATGCTGAGGTCATCCACCTGGCAGGTAGGGGATTCAGGATTTGAACCTACAATTTTGGATTCCAAAACTATGCCAGCTCTTCTCCACTGCACTGCTGCTTCCAAGTCAAATGGGACGACAGTGACATTGATCCCCATACACTGTGCTGCTGACAGGTGTGAGTGGGAAATGCAACTTTCACAGGTCCAAGGAGAAATGAGAAAAATGAAAACAATATGGTGAGCTTTTCAAGAAGTAAAATTTATTCAATGTAAAAGATTTATCTTTATTCTGAGATTAGTCCTTTAACATTTTAGGTGTTAAATGTACCTTCTTCTGTGAAATGCTAATAATGTAAGGTAAGAGGAGTTTTCTTGGCCTTTAAAAAAAACTGCACCCAGGGCACCTGGGTGGCACAGTCGGTTGGGCGTCCAACTCTTGGTTTCAGCTCAGGTCATGATCTCTCAGTCGTGAGATTGAGTCCCTGGTCAGGCTCCATGCTGAGCGTGGAGTCTGCTTCAGATTCTCTCTCCCTTTCCCTCTCCCTCTGCTCCCAAGAGGCCTGAACCTGAAACAGTCAACAGCCATAGTCAAAAAATGCAAAATAAAACAAAACAAAAAATGCCTGTTTTCTCTGGCCACAGGACCAGGAAAGGGGAAGCCCATCGGGGACTGGGCCGGGAGATCCATATCCAGTGGTGGCAGAGATAGGGGCTGGTGACCCCTTTGTGACCCACACCAGGCACAGCTTTGCCTGCACCAGCAGGCCTGGGATGCCCTAGCCCTCAAGGTAGGAGGGAGCCATTCAGATCTGATGGCTCCTGGTGGCTCCTGGCCCACTACCCAATGGTGGCACCGGCAGAGCTCCTGTACTCTGAGACTGTAGAATGAGCTAGAGAAAATGCTCTCCATTCCACAGGTCTGATGGCCCTAGCCTTCACCTAATGCCATCAGGTGGTCTGGGAAAGCACTTTTTTGGCCTACTAGGAAAGCAAGGATTCAGTGGAAGCTCAAGCTGAGTCAGGAGAACAAAGCAGTCCAGGATAACATTGCAAAAGCTCAGAAAACTAAATTGTCATTGGAACTATAGTTCACAAAATAGGACACAACTTACATGCTAAATGCAAACAGGGTGACTGCCTACTAAAATAGAATATTTAAGTAGGTTCAAGAATCCCCTAATATAATATCAGAAATATCCAGAGTACAACTATTTTGTATACAACTACAACTCATTTGTCATACCAAGAAAAGAAAATCACAGTCTGAATGAGAACAGTCAACTAATGTCAACACAGAGACGAATCCGATGCTGCAACTATTGGACAAAGATTTAAAGCAGCCACCATAAAAGTGCTCCAACAAGTAATTACAAATTCCCTTGGGGAAAAAAATAGAAAACCTCAGTAAAGAAATAGAAGTTATATATATAAAAAAGAAATAGAAGTTGTAAAAATATCAAATGGAAATTATAGAATGAAAAGTGCAATAACCAAAATAAAAAGCTCACTGGATAAACTCAAGAGTAGTGTGGAGAAGACGAAATCTGTGAATTTGAGGACAAATCAATAGAATTTACTCAGTTTGAATAACAGATAGAAAATAGACTAAAAAAATTTAACAGAGCCCTGGGCTCCTATGGGACAACAAAATATCTAACATTCATTTCATCAGAGTCTCAGAATGAGAGAGCAAGAATGTGGGGCTGAAAAAGTATTCAGAGAAATAATGGCTGAAAATTTCTCATATTTGGAAAAAGGCATAAGGCTATGGACTTAAGAAACTGAGAAATCCCCAAATGAAATAAACCCAAAGAAATCCAAGACACATGATAAAAGTTTTGAAAACTAAAGACAAAGGAAAATCATAAAACAACCAAAGAGTGATACATTATCTATACAAGAAGACCAATCTGAATGATAGTGGATTTCTCATTCAGAAAAAAGCAACACAATATTTTTCAAGTATTGAAAGAAAAGAATTGCCAACTGCAAACTCTATATCTGGTGAAACTATCCTTCAGGCACAAAGGGGAAGTAAAGACAATCTCAGACAAAAAGAAACTAAGAGAATTTGCCACTAGTAGCTCTTCACTTAAAAAATGGCTGAAGGAAATTCTTCTGACAGGAAGGAAATGATAACAGAAGAGGGCTTGGAACTTTAGAAAGGAAAAAGGAGCAATAGGGTGGGAAAAATGGGGTAAATATAATACATAATCCTCCTCGTGAGTTTCTTAAATCATATTTGATGGTTGAAGCAAAAGTTATAAGAGCATCTCTTGTGGTGTTCAGTATATGTTGAGGATATAGTTGAGAATATGACCTTAAAATGTGAGGGGGGTAGAGACCTATGTGGAAGTCAAGTTTCAATATTTTACTAGAAGTAGTAAAACATAAATACTAGTAAACTGTGATGTTATATGTGTACACAGTAATACCTAAAAGAACCACTAAGAAAAACTATCCAAAGCAATGTAGTAAAAAATAATATAAATAAAACATTATAGAATCCTAATAAATGTTCAAGTAACCCATAGGAAGGCAAGAAAAGAGAAGAAGAATGAAAAGGAAGGGACCCAGAAAATAAATGATAAAATGGCTGATTCAAACCCTAACATATCAATAATTAGTTGTTTTAAATGTAAATGATTAGAATACACCAATTAAAAGACAAATATTGGCAGAGGAAATTTTTAAAAAATCACCTAACTATATGCTATTTACAAGAAATTCACTTCAAACATAATAGCGTAAGTAGGTTGAAAGTAAAAAAATGGAAAAAGGTGCATGATGATAACATTAATAAAAAATCAGGAGTGGCTATAATATCAGATTAAGTAGACTTCAGAGCAAAGAAAATTATTAGGAACAAGAGGGACAGGAAATGATGAAGGGATCAATTCACCAAGAAGATATAATAATCATAAATGTGTATGTACCAAACAACAGAGCTTCAAAATACATGAAACAAAAATTAATACAGCTAAAAAGAGAAACAGACAAATCCATAATTACAGTAGGGAAATTCAAAACTACTCTTAGCAATTGATAGTACAATTAGTGAAGATATAGAAGAACTGAACAACACCATCAACCAATAGGATCTCGTTGACATTTATAGAGCACTACATCAAAAAATACACATTCTTTTCAAGTGGCTATGGAACATTCACCAAGATATTCCATATTTTGGATCATAAAATGAATTTAATAGTTTCAAATAATTGAAACCATATAGAATTTCTTCTGCCACTATAGTGGAATTAAACTAGAAATCAACAACAGAAAGACAACAGGAAAATCTCCAAACACTTGGAATATCACAACACACTTCTAAACAATCTGTGGGTCAAAGAGAAAATCCCAAAGAAAATAAATGCATACAGCTGAATGAAAATGAAAATGCAACATATCAGATCTGTGGGATGCAGCTAAAGCAGTGCTGAGAAGGATATTTATATCATTAAAATGCAAAAGATGAAATGTCTCAATCAATAATCAAAATTCCTATTTTATGAAAATAAAAAAAGAAGAGCAAAATAAATTCAAAGCCAGTAGAGGGAAAGAAAAAATGTTTTAAATAAAGAGCAAAAAATCAACAAAACAGAAAAACTAGAAAAAAATCATTGAAAACAAAATTTGGTTCTTCAAAAATACCAATAAAACTAACAAATGGATGACACCAATTACTATTTTCAGAAATGAAACAGGAGTTATCACTACATATCCAATAGCCGCTGAAAGGATAATAAAGGACTTCTATGAAAAAATTTGTGCTCATATGTTCAACAACTTAGAAGAAATGATTCATCAATAATTACAACTTTGTAAAACTCAAGTTGAAATAGATAACCTGATTAGTCTTAAAACCATTCAAGAGATTGAATTTTTAATTAAAATTTCCTTGAAAAAAAAAATTCTCAGACCAGATGGCATCAGTGGAGAATTTTACTAAACATTTATAAAAGAGTTAACACTAATTTTAACAACTTTTTCTAGAAAACAGGAGTAAGGAATACTTCTCTACTCATTTTATGAGACCAGTATTACCTTGATACCAAGGTGAAAGCACAAATAAAGTAAACCAGGCACCAATATCTCTCTGGAACCTCGGGTGCAGAGTTCCTCAAGAAAATATTAGCAAATTGAATCCAACAATGCATAAAAAGAATTATAAATATTGACTAACTGAAATTTATTCCAGGCATGTGAGACTGGTTTAGCATTAGAAAATCAATCAGGTAGAATCCACCATGTCAATAGGCTAAAGAAGAAGGATCGTAAGATTATAACAATTGACACAAGTAGCATTTGACAAAATCCAATATCCATTCATGATAAAAACTCTCAACAAGTTAGGAACAGAGAGAACTACCTCAAACTAGGGAAAAACATCTACCAAAAAATATCTAGAGCTAGCATCATACGTAATGGTGAAAGGCTGAATGCTTTCTCTCTAAGATCAGTAATAAAGCAAGGATGCCTCTCATCCCTCTTATTCAGCACAATACTGGAAGTTCTAGCCAGAGCAATAAGGCAAAATACATATATACATACATACAATTTTTAAAAAGCAAGAAAAAAATTTAAAAATTTAAAAAAGAAATTGTTTTTAAATTTTAACAAAATTTAAAAAAAGAAAGAAAAAAATTTACAACCTTAAAAAAGAAAGAAAGGGCATTAGGATTGGAAAAGAAGAAATAAAACTGTCCTTATTTACAAATGACATGAGAAAATGACAAATGACTATATAAAAAAAAAATCCTAGGAACTCTGGAGCAAAGAAGTGAGTTCAGCAAGGTCATAGGATACAAGATCAGCAAGCAAAAATCCATTACATTTCTATGTACTAACCATGGACATGTGGAAATTGATATTTAAGAATGATACCACTTACAATTGCTCCAAAGAAAATTAAATACTTCAGGTAAAAACTTAAAACCTGTGTGGGATCTGTCTGCTGAGAATTACAAAATGCTGATTAAAGACATCAAAGACCTAAAGAAATGGAAAACCTAGGGTATTGATGAATTGGAAGACTCAACATGGTAAAGATGTCAATCTTTCCTAAGTTGATTTATAGGTTTAATGGAATTTCTATAAAAATCACAGCAAAAACTTTTTAGATAGAGACATATTTATTCTAAAATCTATGTAGAAAAGCACACACCCTAGAATAGCTAAAATAATCTTGAAAAGGAATATAGAGAGAGGAATCACTCTACCTGATATTAAGATTTAATTTAGAGCTATAATAATCAGAACAGTAGTATTGAAGAATGCAACAGAATAGGGAACATAGAATGACATTCGAATATTCTTAACTGGTTTTTGACAAGGTGCAAAAGCAATTCAATGGAGGAAAGATAGACTTTTCACAAATGGTGCTAGAGCGATGGACATCCACAGGGAACAAATGAACTTTGATCTAAACCTCACACCTTACTAAAAATTAACTCCAAGTGGATCACAGACAATGTAGAAAGTACTATAGTTTTCAAGATATTGTCATCAAAAGAAACTGGACACAGACTCTGTCTTAAAATTGCATGTGAATCTACAATTATCTCAAAGTAGAAAGTTTAATTAAAATAATAAAATGTTGACAATATTTTTACTCCTCCAAATCATCTTTCACTCTTTATCGATCCACAAGGTCTTAGAATCCAGAAGTCTTAGAATCCCTGGCCCGGAGCATATAAATTAGTGAGGTGGTCTTGGTAAAAGAGGCCTGCTTTAAAGTACAGTGGATATCTTTGTCCATCTGCTCTGCTGGCTCCTCAGCTCCCATCATCTTTCCAGTGATCTTGCAACAGAAGGACCCAGCAAGAGTGTGGATGAGTCAGCATAATCCCCACTGCTTTCAGGACATACAGATTGAAAATCTTACTTTGTGATCTTACTATGTGCCGTGTACATCATACGTACCATCTTATTTCAGCCTCAAAACAACCGTGTTAGGTAGGGAGTGATAGAGCTGGGATTGCAGCCAGATCTGTCTGATTTTAGACCTTGCCTTCTCCACTACTACATGTTATCCCTCTGGGACATGAGCCTGACACCTTTGTACAACGTTTGAAATGAAAATCCACCCAAAGAAGACAATGTCTAACTGTTGTACTCATCTTGCAGTGGGAGCAGTCCTATCCACATGTTACTATCCTGGAACCATGAACTTAGCCCCAAGAACATCAAGGTCCTACTGCATTTTAGCATTTTGACATCATTCCATCCGCTTATATGGGAGAAGCAAGCATCTTCTGCAGCTCCTGACTTCATCCCTGGTTTCACAGTGGTTGGTTTTTGTTTTTAACTCTTTTATCAAGGTATAATTTATATCCCATAAAATCCAGCCATGGCGAGTCTACGATTCAATGATTTTCAGACATTTGTAGAGTTGTGCAGTTATCATCACTTTGAGAATATATCCACCATCCCCCAAAGGTCCCACTGTGTCTGTTTATAGTTATTCCTTGTTCCCACCTCCTGTCTTAGGCAACCACTGATATGCATTCTGTCTATAAATTTGCCTTTTCTAGAATTTCACAGAAATGGAATCATACAATATATAGTCTTTTGCTTCCATTTTTTTAAAACTTAACATTTTTGAGGTTCATCCATGTTGTACCACATATTAGTAGTTGCTCCTTTTAATTAAAAAATAGTATTCCATTGCATGGATATGCCATATTTTGTTTATCCATTCACCAGTTGATGGAGATTTTTCACTATAATGAATAGTTCTGCCATGAACATTCACATGCATGCTTTTGTGTGGACATATGTTTTAATGTCTCTTGGATAGATTCAAAGGAGCAAAATCGATGGATTTTATTGTAAGTATATATTTAACTTTTTAAGAAACCACAAAACTGCTTTTCAAAATCTGTAACTCTATTTTTTCAAAAATAAATATTTCAATACAGAAAAATAAAATGTTTCTCAATCCTACCTTGCAGATTAGGTAATATTAGCTAACATTAAATAAAATGTACACATATTATAAAACAACTTAAATCGTTCAAAAAAGATTTTTAAAAAAGACTTCCTTTTATCCCTACCATCCCCATAAGATAACTACTGTTAACAATTTATTGTTCATCTTTCCAGAAACATTTTATGCATATATCATATATTTTTAGATATAGGTCCAGCTACCCAAAGGAAACCCATCATACACATTGCTTTGCATTTTTATCAATTAATAATCTATTTTGGAGGTCTTTCCATAACAGCACACATAGTCCCAGGTGCTTTTTTTTATTTTTAACAGCTTTATTAACATATAATTGATATATAATAAACCGTACATATTTAAAGTATACAATTTGATAAGTTTTTTAAAAGATTTATTTTTATTTTTTTATTAACATATGATGTATTATTTGTTTCAGGGGTACAGGTCTGTGATTCATCAGTCTTACATGATTCACAGCACTCACCATAGCTCATACCCTCCCCAGTGTCTATCACCCCGCCACCCCATCCCTCCCACCCCCCTCCCCTCCAACAACCCTCCGTTTGTTTCCTGAGATTAAGAGTCTCTTATGGTTTGTCTCCCTCTCTGGTTTCGTCTTGTTTCATTTTTCCCTCCCTTCCCCTATGATCTTCGGTCTTGTTTCTCAAAAGATTTATTTTTATTTATTTGAGCAGGAGAGAGTGGGTGGGAGGAGAGAGAGGGAGAGAGAGTCTTAAGCAGATTCCGTGCTGAGCAGGGAGCCTAACGCGAAGCTCAATCTCACGACCCTGAGATCACAACCTGAACTGAAACCAAGAGTCGGATGCTTAACTAACTGTTCCACCCAGGCACCCCTACAATTTGATAAGTTTTAAAGTATTTATACACCCATGAAACTATCACTGCAATCAAGTTAATGAACTGAGTTCCAAATAAAGTTGCTATGAACATTTGTGTACAAACCTTTATGTGGACATATGTCTTGGGTAAGTACCGAGGAGTAGAATAGCTAGAATATATGGCAAGCATATGTTTAACTTTTTAAGAAATTGCCAAACTGCTTTCCAAAGTAGTGTTCCATTTTACATTTCCACTCATAGCAGATGAGAGTTCCAGTTGCTCTGCATTCTGTATGTCTCCAGAAGTTTGATTTGGTTCTTTTTTATACTTTTGATGTCCTTAACATTTTGAACATATGAAAGGCAATTATAACAAGTTTCAAAGTTCTTGTTGGCTAATTCTCACATCTGCTTCATTTCTGAGTCTATTGCAATTGATTGATCTTTCTTCTTATTATAGGTTGTATTTTCCATCATTTTATAAGCCCGGTAGGTAATCTTTGATTAAATACCAAACACTATAAATTTTACCTTGGAGGGTGCTGCCTTATTTGTATTTCTATAAATATTTTTGAGCTTTGTTTTGGGACATAGTTGAATTACTTAGAGACCTTTGATCCATTTGGGTCTTGCTTTTAAGATTGGAAGGTAGGACCAGAGCCATGTTTACTCTGGGGCTAAATACTCTGGACTACCGCAAGCCCCTTTGTGAATACTCTACCCCATGTCCTGTGAGTTATGAGATTTTCCAGTCTAGTTGGTGGCAACAGGCACTATTCCCAGCCCTGTGTGAGTTCTGTATATCCTCTAGCCCTTTTGGATGGTTCTATTCCCATCCTTGAGTAGTTTCTTCGCCTGCATGTGCTGATCAGTACTCTGCTAAGTATTTGAGGAAAAACTTTTGCTGATTTCCAGAGTTTTCTCTCTGCATCACTCTCTTCTCTCTTGCACCCTGTGCTGTAAAGTCTAGCTGCTTCAGTCTCCCCAGATGGTTTCCTCCATTTTTGACCCAGGAATCCAATATTAGGGGTGCACCACAATTTATTTAACCAGTTTCCTATTGTCAGATGTTTCTGTTGCTTCTATTGTTATTCTCTTGTGATCTACAGCCAAGATTATCCTCATGTACATGTATTGACAGATTCCTGTAAATACAACTGTACCATAGGGTCATTCCTAGAGGGCCGCTTATTAGCTGCCTGGTTAACTGTGATAGATAATATTAAATCATCTTCCAGGAAGTTGCATCAACCTACACTTCATGGAAAGTGTATGAAAATGACTTTTGGCCCACATCCTTGCCTATAAGGGGTAATATCAAACTTAATTTTTGCCAATCTGATAGGTGAAAAAAATGGCATCTTGTTGTTTTAATTTGTATTTCTTTAGTCATGAATGAAGCTTAACATCTCTTTACATGTCTGTTGGCTGGCTTCCCTATTTCCACCTAGATAATGCTGTGGACAGACAACTCAGAGGCGCAGACCTCCTTTGTAACAACTTACAGTTTTTCTCCAACTGATGGATCATTTCCCTCAACCGCACACACCTTGGATCCCTAGATCTCGAGTCCCATGCCCTCACTCTGGGAACCAGTGACAATGCCCTTCTAAACTAATCTGTGCATCACCGTCATGGAACAAATTGTTGCAATGACCAACTTTAGGTGCTACAAGGAAGCAAAGTTTGTCTTTGGTGTCCTGAAGAGATAGACCTCTCCGATGTCTAGAAGTCAGCAGCATAGCTGATCTCCAGCTTTTTACATTGGTAAAGCTCAAGGTAGTGATGACCACAACTACTGCCATTATTGAGAATCCAATTGGAGATTAAGCCCTGTCATATCAAATCCTTTAGAACTTTGGTAGTGTTCTGGCCCAGAGGCTTGAAGAGATTGACAAGAAAGGACTTGGAGTTTCATCAATCTTGGATACACGACAGTGTGACTTCAGCCTCTGTGAAATTTCTAGAGTCAGCATTTGCTTGACTTCGAATGCTATAGCTACACTCGCTAGGATGGAAGGAGGTACTGGGGTCCAGGAAGCAAGGAAGGGAGGTTGGATGAGATGACTTTTAACACTCCTTCTGACTTAACATTAGAAAAATCTGTTATGTCACTAGCTCTTGTAGGCATCACGGTCCCCCCATCATCCTCTGGATCTGCAACAAAGGCACAAGATTCAAGAACTTCTACCAATTACCTCAAAGCTATCCTTCCTCCTTAGGGTATATCTCAGCAATGCCCTGTTTATTTTATTTTTTATTATTTATTTTTTTATTATGTTATGTTAATCACCATTCATTACATCATTAGTTTTTGATGTAGTGTTCCATGATTCATTGTTTGCGTATAATACCCAGTGCTCCATGCAGTACGTGCCCTCTTTAATACCCATCACCAGGCTAACCCATCCCCCCACCCCCTCCCCTCTAGAACCCTCAGTTTGTTTCACCTATCAGTCTCAGATTCCCCCCCTTCATTCTTCCCTTCCTACTATCTTCTTCTTTTTTTTAACATATAATGTATTATTTGTTTCAGAGGTACAGGTCTGTGATTCAACAGTCTTACACAATTCACAGCGCTCACATAGCACATACCCTACCCAATGTCTATCACCCAGCCACCCCATCCCTCCCACCCCCCACCACTCCAGCAACCCTCAGTTTGTTTCCTGAGATTAAGAATTCCTCATATCAGTGAGATCATATGATACATGTCTTTCTCTGATTGACTTATTTCGCTCAGCGTAATACCCTCCAGTTCCATCCACATCGTTGCAAATGGCAAGATTTCATTCCTTTTGATGGCTGCATAATACTCCATTGTGTATATATATATATATATATATATATATATATATATATATACCACATATTTTATTTTTTAAATAATTTTTTTAATATTTCAAGTTTTTATTTAAATTTTAATTAACATATAGTGTAATATTAGTTTCAGGAGTAGAATTCAGTGATTCATCACTTACATATAACACCCAGTGCTCATCACAACAAGTGTCCTCCTTAATACCCATCCCCCATTTAGTGTACCCCCTTGCCCACTTCTCTCCAGCAACCTTCAGTTTCTTCTCTATAGTTAAGAGTTTCTTATGGTTTGCCTTCCCCTGTTTCTTTTAAACAAGCTTTTGGAATAGATCCCTTTTCCAGCCCTAATTCATACTTTTCCAGGTTCTTTGGACTAAACACATTATGTCCCTTCTACCTTTTGTGACATGCCTGGAAGCTCACTTTTTTTTTCTTTCTTTCTTTATTTGACAGAGAGAGACACAGCGAGAGAGGGAACACAAGCAGGGGCAGAGGGAGAGGGAGAAGCAGGCTTCCCGCGGAGGAGGGAGTCTGATGCGGGGCTCGATCCCAGGACCCTGGGATCATGACCTGAGCCGAAGGTAGACACTTAACGACTGAGCCACCCAGGTACCCCCTGGAAGCTCACTTTTTACAAGGAAGAAAATAAAGGTTCATTTCAGGGAAACCAGCCACAAAACTCACATCCTGCTCAGCTTTTTTTCCTACAAGTTTCCACAGCATTACTCATACATCACTATCAAAATGCATTGACTCAAGGGTAATAATAGGAGCCCCCTGCCAGGCACTGTCCCCAGTAACTTTATGTGCATCCTCTTAACTGCCACATGACTCTTGCAAAGTAGGTATTAATACCTGACTTTTAAGGTGAGGCAGGTAAGGATAATTTAAACTAAGTCAAAGTCATATAGCTAGGAAATGGCAGGGCCAGGTCTGTTGGGTAGACTGCTGTATGCATTATACTGCAGTGTTTACTCTGTGCACAGCATTGTGGGATACAGAGAAACATCATCTTTTCCTGATTCCACGAAGGTTTAATTCTGCTGGGGAGATGAGGCTGACTCTGAAGGAAAACTAAACAACACTGCAAGATTACATTGCTGGAGAGATTAGGTATGCAATGATTAGTAGCTGCTGGGTTCACAGGAGAGAGCAGAATGTCTTCCTATGGGATTTAAGCTGCTCTGCAAGGATGCATTTTGGGAAATTTGTTAGATATTTGGGGAGAATTACTATGCAGAAGAGAAATGATTAAGGAGAGTGCTATGGGATAAAACACAAACATGCACACACTTGTATACTCAACCAAGTCCCTTTGCATAGTGATGCTTCTTCTCATGGCTCACAAAGAATGAGTCCATTTGCCCAATTCATTGCAATTTATTCATTCTTTCTAAGATACTCATAGGACAGGCCCTGAATGATGCCAGTAGGCATCCTCAGTGAGAAACAAACTATGCTCAGTGTATAATTTTTATGGTCTGCAGGGCAGGACTGGAATGACTTATTCCAGTATTGGAGAAAGGCTTTTCTTAGGGCCCGTTTCCCCCCACCTACTTCTCTGCCAAGGTAGTTTCTACAAGTGGGTCAAGCCTGGGAGTCTAGGTTTTTTAATCACTACCTTTAGACAATACCTCCTCAAAGAGTTGTGAGAACTTAGACGTGGATCACCAGTCATAGAAAATTAATATTAATAGGGCCATTCTATTTTTTTTAAAGATTTTATTTATTTATTTGACAGAGAGAGAGAGAGAGAGAGAGAGAGCGTGCCCACAAGCAGGGGGAGCAGCAGAGGGAGAGGGAGAAGCAGGCTCTTCACTGAGCAGGGAGCCCGATGCGGGGCTCGATCTCAGGACCCTGGGATCATGACCTGAGCTGAAGGCAGATGCTTAACTGACTGAGCCATCCAGGAGCCCCAGTAGGGCCATTCTAAATCATTACAGTGGAAGTCTTCAAACTTTAAGTCATCCTAAAACTATTTTCCCCCTTTCTTTCCTCCACTGCTCTTACGTCTTGCCCCCCAGCCATCCAGTCAATACATAGGGTGTCATTAAGAGGGCATTGGGAAGTTAGAGATTGATTGTATTGGTTGGTGGCAAGATGATAAGCTTGACTCCTCCCAAGGAGCTGCATCTTCCCAACATTCCAGCAGCTTTGGCAGCAACTCTCCTTTCTCCTCTCACCTCTGCCTTTGCCGGTCATCCTCCTTCTTTACCACTTGAATCAATAATGAAGCCCCTGCAGCCAGAAAGTCAAAATACCTGAAAATTGTGGAGTCTACAGTGCTAGACAGATGGCAAGTTCAAAGCCTTCCTACCTGTTGAGGCCTGAGCCCAAGTTCTCAATAGCTGATGAAGTCAGCAATGTTTAATGGCAAATATAGCGAGTAAAACAATAGCCTCCAGGTTAGAACACAGGCCTTGGCAGGCACGTGACAGAGAAGGTTTATAATATGCCCAAGGATGTGTTGAAAGCACCATTAATTGCATGACTTGTGAAAGATTGGCACCCTCCTCATTAGTGATGACGTGGGTTAAGCAGAACTTTGTACTCCTTTTTACTGAGTTTAATTACTGATGGTGCTCCAGCACGTGACCTCTGGATAGCCTTTGTGAGGGACTGTATCATGAAACATTGGGGGTTCCTATTCCATTCAGAGCCTTTTAATTAAATAAAAATTTCCTGAATACCTACGTGCATGCAACACTCTCTTGAACATACCAGATTATATAAATCAGGGATTCAGTGTCCTAGTATTTTTCCTTTGGTTGAAGAAACAAGACTAACACACTTGAAATAATTACAACCCAATTTATGTTATTTTGGAAGCTACTGGCTTTGTGATTGCAATTTGTTACCTATTCACAAAACTGCTCTCATTTTCTATTTAATTTAACAAGAGTTCATTGCCTATCTATTTTGTGCTAAGTACTGTGCAGTATAGTATAATTTCATGAACGTAAGTTTAGAATTAGAAAGACCTGATTTCAAATTCTGGTCCTGATATTTACTAGTTGCATGGCTTTAAGAATATTCTAGAGTCTCAATTTCCTTACCTGAGAAATGGGCATAATAATGTTCATTTTTTAGAGTTTTTTGAAAATTATGTCTTAATATATGAAAAGCAAGTAGTATGGTACTTAGTAGGCATTCAGTAAATGATGCTATTATTAGCCTAGGCATCATGAGGATTATAGAAATAAGCAAGACATAACTCCTATCCTTAAAGAGTTTATAATATAAATTATATATATACATATATATATACACATATATACACTATATATATATATATATACATATATAGTGTGTATATATATACATATTTACTAATACATACATACTAAATCCTACTAATAATTATAAGCAAAAGTGCCAGAGCTGAATTAAGATGACCTGGGACATTTGACCACTTAAACTTAAATTTGAATATGGTTCTCCATTTGCTTTGAAAGCTAGTAAGTTTTGTACTTCTATTTTGTAAAAGGCAAGGCTACTCCAACTTTCAACAGCTTTGTCTTTACCATTGTTTGGCCTAGTATATATGGAGACCACAGAAGGATTTGTGACTCACTCAAAATGGAAATAAAGTTCAGCTGAACTTTGGTCATTTTCTATGTTTTAGACTAGGAAATTACTGTATGTTTTTCAGGAGTCTTAGTGAAAGTGACAGGAACCAACTCAAACTAGCTTAAGCCAAGTATTTCATTTAGTAGATTATATACCTATCCTTGAAGAAAGAGCTTCAGCGTATGTCTGGCATGAGTCATATGCCTATCATTGAGCCAATTCTTCTAGCCAGGGGGATGGTAGGTCTCTGATGGGCCAGGTCTCGGTCAAGCACTTCCCCTTTGGCTCTCACAGATGGCCTAAACAACAGTCATCTTACTGAATCAATTCTGCCTGGCAGTCCACATGTTCTCTTAGTGAAACACCTGGAGGAGCACCTGGCTTCTGCAAAGCCTCACTGATGCTCCAAATTTAAGTGAGGCACTGGCCTTCAGGCTGTTTTGTTGCAGGAACCTTGGAGGAGGCTGAAGACTTGAGTAGTCCATCCAATCTACTACACGAGGATTTGGGTGGGATGTAATTTCATTGACTGCTTACTCTGGAAAGATGAGCTGTGTTCCCTTGGGCCAAAAGTCAAATGTACCAGCACTGACACCAGACAGAAGAGAAATGTAAAAAGCCAAATACCTCCATACGTCTGCACAGGCCAGTGAATCATGGGCACAGTAAGCTTCCAGAGATTTCTTACAAGTCTGGCCTAGATCGGATATGCCTTCAGCTCACCACCACCATACCAGATTATTCCCCTCCTTTCCCTAAATTGTCCAACTTACCCTATATATTGTCTGAAAGTCATAACCTGAGTGTCCTCATTGGGGATTTTCTTGAGGATGAACCCCTTTAGAATACTAGGCTCACAAGAAAAGAAAATGTTTCTGGTGTTGGCTTTGACACCAACAAACTGTGCAACAAAATGGTGAACCACCCTTCCACTATGGAGGATCTCAGTTTTCTCAACTATAAAACCAGGGCGTAAGATGAAAGCATGGAAGATCCCTTTGGGGTAACTTGATAAAGTGTCTGGCAAATAGCAGGTGCCTGATGAGGGCTGGTTAGTCTTTGTCTCCCCTTTCCTCCTTTCAAATTTACATTACATGATTTGGTGTCTGATTGACTTGTTGACTTCTTCACCCACTAACAGGAAAAAAAGAGCAGGGGTGGGATCCAGGACCATCAGAGTTGGATTTGGAGGAAGGAAGTAGTGAACGCATGGATGTCTTGGATCACTGTCCAAAAACAGCCCCTTCACTGAAAATCCTTCTACTCATCTTGGTTAACATGCCAAAGGTTAGAATGTAATTGGAAGTAAACATTTTCGAGGTTATTCATCAGCCACCCTTACCTTGATCCTAGGACCCTCTTTTTCTTCTAATCAATTCCTATTCATGGTCAATGCTTTCAACACTGAATTCTTCTTGATGAGAGAGAGAGACAGACAGACAGAAAGAGGTTACTGAGAGAAGGCAGTCGATAATGGGAGATTACCATGGGCACATGGGCACATGACCATTGAAAATTGCCCAGAGTCCAGAAGGCTGAAGAGCAATTTGAAAAGGGAGATGACTAATGTCTAACTTCAAGTTGTTTTTGTTGGCTTTTTAATTGGGATATTAGAATAATAATTATCATATTTACAAATGTTTTCAGTGCTTAAGTGGTTTGTTTATTTTGTTTTGCTTCTAAATAAAGGAAGGAGATAGGATTTGTTTCTGGGTTGCTCTAGTGTGAGCACATTGGAGGTAACACAAATCCCTCAAGAATTGGCAAAAATAATTTTTAAAAAAGGCTTTGAACTTCCATAAGACATGGAATCACCATTCCAACTGATTTTTTATCTAGGTCCAAAGTGGCTGGATGACCCCAGCTGACATTCGGGTTATACATGTTAGGCACTCAGCCTAGAAAACATGACAGCTAGGCCTAGTAGGTGGCCTAGCTTCAGTGTTGCTTAGGTGGATGGTGTACCCAAAGGATGGGTAGATTCTGGTCCAGCCCAGATACCAGCCTTACTCTACTTGGCCACTTAGTCCTCTCCCTACTTCCAAGCCTTCTCTAAGTTGGTTAAAGTAGTCAGCCTTCCCTTTCTCTACTCCCACACAGGAACTTCAGATTCTAGAACAGTATTATTAGTCTTATTCCAATTGTCTCTTTGTAGCTGCTTATGGTATGTGAAGATGGAGTCCTAGGTAGGTAAGGAGGAGATTACTGTAGAGTGTTTCCCTCCTTTCCCCCCTTGGAGTGCACCTGATACATAGAGTAGGTTCATCACTGTAATGGATGTGGTTGTGTTGTCCTTGGCATTGTAGTCTGTGAACGAGAAGAGCCTGATGGCTGCATCACCAGGTTTAGTGCTGGGGCTTGGGCTGGATCTGCAATTCTCCTGCAGGCCTTGGGCTAGAGTGGTGACTGTCCCTCCCTGCATTTTCATATTCCCACACTCACTGACATTTGTCCAGGTCAACCAGTTCCCAGGCTGGGCTCTTTCCACAATGGCTGGCTACATGCTGAACTACAGTGGTTTACTGCAAGCAATTAACATAAATCAGATAGTGTAAGGAAGATAAAAACCAAGCTGGAAATTTGAATTAGGGACAAAGATACCATTCTCTTGAGGAAGGCAGAAATGAAGACAAAAAGAAAATAAGTGGATGGACAACCTTAAATTGCTCCTTTGTCTCCTCTGCTTTATAAAAGAGCTCCTATGTGCCAGAACGATATTGCCAAGCATCCCTTTGGCTGTATTTATTTCCTCACCTTTATTTCCTCACCTTTCTACCCTTGGTCCCCAGTCTTGCCTGTGCTCCTATAGTTGACCCTGCCATAATGCCCTCCCTCCTCCCTTTAGGCATTTGAAAACTACTCATCTTCAAGGCAATGGAGCTTTCCTGACCAGATTGTAATATCCACAGAGGCTGAGACCAATCTGCCATATTTGTGGCATATCCCAGTGCCTGGCACAGGCTCTCCATAGATAGGAAGGAAGGAAGGAAGGAAGGAAGGGAGGAAGGAAGGAAGGAATGAGGAAAGAAGGAAGGAAGGAAGGAGGAAGGAAGGATGGATTGGAGGGAAGGAAGGATGGGAGGGACGGAGGGAGGAAAGAAACTGTATGAGTAGCAAAACTGTATGAGCCCATACTATCTTTGCCTTTTCTGAACTATTGTATTTATAGTCACTACTTAACAACAGAACTAAGAGTTGCTCCCTGTTTTACCTGAGTATAGACAGAGAATTGTACTTCAGTATTTAGCCCCCTTCCAGGAACACAGCTTCTTGTAAGTACTTGTTGATGAAAGAATGATCTGTGTAGAACCCTCACTTTGGGGCCGTGTACAGACCCAGAGTTCTCAATGTCCACGCTTGCTGCCCTCAGTTAGTGACAGTCAGGCTGATGGGGCCCTCTCAGGGAGCCCAAAGGATGAATCAGCCCCCTTGTTGGTGTGGGAGAGAAAGAGCCAAATTCCACTTTCATGCCCCTCTGCAGAAACAATGCACACTGAATTTTCCTACCTGAGTGACACTGCCCCTAAAACTTCAGACTTAATACTGATGTTTTCATGATTATTATTTTTTTTTTTTTCAAATAGAATCAAACAGAAACAAAGAGTTTTGGCTTCAGGGGCAGACACTGCCTTATCAATGAGGAGTACTCAAACTATAGTACTGGTTATGGGTCATCCAGCTTCTCCTCACAACCCTAGGGATCTGGAGATTATGTAAATTCTCTAGGCCTGGTTCCTTATCTCCAAAGCAGACCGTGGAGAGGGTGGGAGAAATGACCTATGCCCTGGCCTTTTCAGTGCAGCAGACCCTTGGGTACTTTGAGCTCTCAGACTTGTTACAGCCCCTGGGGACACCACACCTCCTACCTGCCCAGGTAATTCAGATAAGTTCCCGGTACCACACTCTGCTCTTGCAGAGGCTCACAGGTTTCTAGTATTTGCTTCTGGCTCCTTGGTTTGGAGACCCGCCCAGACTCCAGTCTCGGGACCCTGTTTGCCTCTGGGATTTCCCAGCTGCCTCACCCCACATTTTTCCAACTTCAGGGAACACACATCTTTCATCAGTTTCACACTGTGGGAAACTTCGTACTGGGCCCCAACAGCCCAGGGGAGGAGGATATAGACGACAAGTGTTATTAAAATATCAAGTTTTGTGTGTCAGGATTGAAGACACAGTTTGGCAGAGGCGAGTTGGTTCTGTATTACCTGGCTCCTTGAAACTGACAAATGCACCCCACAAAAGATCTACATCTGTCCATTTGCCACCCCTCATTCTTTATGCCTCCCACATGTGCCAGCTCATCACGTTCTCATTCTCAGGATTCAGGCTTCCCTCAGTATTCAAATTTGGCCCCTGACTCTATGTGGCTTTAACCGTGACTGCTCTCAAGAGAATCTGGTCTTAACAGTTGAGTTGGCCTTTTGACTCAGGCTGTCCTCTGCATCCCGGGGCCCTGGTCTCTTTTTCCCCATTGGTCGTCCTTGTAGTCACTCTCTGCTAGGCCCTCCCTGAGCGCTGAAGGGCCTTCTTCAGATGCTGAGCCTGTGGGACCCAGTCAGAATGGGAGATTTTTTCAATAAAAGATTCTGGAGTTTCCTGAAGCCCAGGTTCAGATGCAGGAGGGAAAGTGTAATTTAGATGAAGAGGCTCCTATCAATCTAGTGGGAGGTTGGACCCAAGAGGAGAAAGCCTGGAGGAGGAGAGAAGAGGATGGTGGAGATCACCTGAGGAGTGAGAGAAGAGGAAAGAACAGAGTTACTGCTCCTTTAAGGTATTCCTATTTTTTTTTTTTACCCTGAAAACTAAGAAAGGTGACTTGGGGATAGAATTTATTGGTAATAAGGTTGCAGAAAGAGTGGGTTTGCTAGCCCCAAACTAATAAGCGTTGTAGCAACTTCAGCCTGAGCTTAAAAAGTAGAGGGGGGACAACCCTGTGGCCTTTCTATTCCCTCCTGCCTCCTTCCATCTTCTGTGGCCTGCTGACAGGTGAAGGCTGGGGAGAGTGGGAGGCTGTTTTGGGGGAACTGCACCTACTTTATCAAATTGTCTAAAAGTCCCAGAGGAAATGTCACTTAGTATCAAATAGTAGGATACTGTGAAATTATGATTTGTTCCTTCTTCAAAAAGCCAGAGAGGGCCACCCTAGGTTTGTGGGCCACTATGCCTTTTTTCTGAATCAGCATGGCAGCAACAGGGTGCTGGGGTCAACACCTAAGATGAAGTCAACCCCCTTTGCTTGCTGTCAAGGACCCATCTCTTACGCTGGTGTTGAATAGGTCTTTGTCCACAAGGAGACTGCCTAGATTATCTGCCTGGACAGTGGGGTACTGTGCTTGCAAATGTGTGTGTGTGTGTGTGTGCACGCGCGCACACATGACAAATGGAGGAAGCAGGCATGGAGACCGCCGCTGTGCTATGCATTTAGTCATCAGGACAAATATGGCATTGCAGTCACAATACACTCCATCGGCCCAATTATCCCCAAACAGACTATTTCTTCAGGAGGCTGAAGTTAGTTAGAAAGATGCCACGTGACGGGGTCGGCATTTTGCCAGGGAAACGTTGATTGGCTGGCCCTAGCAGGATAGTGAATTTGTAATGGACCAAGGTTCTGGTTCTCAGCTGTGATCAGAAGAGCTCCTACTCCTTCAGTACCTCTTACCCCATGCCAGCGCCTGAGCCAAACATTTTTATGCGCTACTCTATATAAAGCCCCCAGCAAGCCTACAAAGTGGGTATTATTATCTTCATCTCACACGAGACTTGGAAGGTTAGGCAACTTGCTTCAAGATCCATGGCTAATACCTGGCAGAGCTGCGATCCAGAGTCATCCTGACTCCAAAGCTGGCGTGCTCAATTACAAAGCAACACTACCTCTCCGTGCAGAAGTCAAAATTGGAACGATTAATACACTCAGATGATTAGACTTTTGCAGAAGGACAAGAATGACAGAACTCACAAGAGATGGCTGAGTAAGCCACACGGCTCATTTGTCTAACTCTCCAGTGGCCAGAACGCCAGTGGAACCCGGCAGTTGGGGGGGTATATCCCAGGAGCTGAGTTAGAGATCAGGAAATTATTTGGTGAGCAGGAATGAGAACGTAATGAGGTGGGCAGTTCTGAGAGTGCTCAGGTCCACAGGGAGGCCTGGCCTCCTCAGGACCAGACTCAGAGACCCTCCTCATTCACAGATGGACTCACACCTCCTTTTAACCCTTGCACAGCTGGCTACTCTCTCTTCTGAGGACACATCCTATCTTCCATGTGCTCACATTTTTTTTTTTTTTTATCTACAGCTAATAACAAATTCAGACTTGGCCAGAGAGAAAATCTGTCTTTTTTGTCATTAGTTAACAGCACTCATTTAAATGACCAGAGGACATTCCTGCAGGGAAAATGGGCTCACTTTGGCCCCTAAGAAATTGGTGGACATTGCTGGCTGCCTAACCTTCCCCCCCTCCCCCCCAGCATCCTTTTCCACCTTTGCCTTTCCTGAGCCTGTGCTAACTTTGGGCTTCCAGTCAGGTGAGGAAACAGATTGTACTCCTTAAGCTATTTTGAATTGTGTTTTCTATTATTTGCAGCCCAAATCATGCTAACTGATTCAGGTATGATTTTAAGGATGGATTTAAGTGAGGCTCACTCCATCGCTAATTCTTGCAATAATTATTTTTTGAGCACCTGCTTTGTACCAGGTGCTGCTCTAGGTGGTTGAAAGGTATCAGGGAACAAAATGGACAAAGGCCCCTGTCTTCGTGGGGCATACATTTTAGCAGGGAGAGACAGACAATAAAAAAAGGACATGTAGGTACCTTGAGGACACAGTATATTTGAGGTTAAGTGCCATGAACAGGACCAGGAGCATAATAGGCTAAGGACGATGTTGTAAAGACATGGGCTTTCACTCTAAATGGGAAAGCACTGGAAGATAGGAGCCCAGAGCCATGATTCTCTGACGGCTGAGAAATTCTGAAGGAGGAAAGTCATGCTCTTTTGGGGGCTGACTTGTATTGTCAGGGTCAGGAGCCACCATTAAACAGAAATGAGATGCCTAATCATCCTTTCAGGTAGTCTAGCCCAGGTATGCAGAGCAAAAGTAGACATTGCCTTTTCTCTCTTAAGAACACCTCGTGAGTCCTAGTGATTGGAAAGTTGGCCTTTAAATTCGCCATCTTTGATAGCTTTTCAGGTTGGCCATTTACCAATTTAGGGAGTTGAATGCCTGGCTTGTGGGAGAAGTTCCTGAGATAGAAAACAAAAAAGAATTTCATCTCAGGCATTACTATCCACATTGTTCTTTGACTTTGTTTCCTGTGTTAGGCCTATTTACTCCTCTTCTTTACAATGTCCTCCTGAAGAAGGTCTACTTTTATAGTCTCAATTCACAAATAAGGAACTTTATTTATTTATTTATTTATTTATTTATTTATTTATTTATTAAAGATTTATTTATTTATTTGAGAGAGATAGAGGGCCGGTGAGGGGGAGGGAGAGAGAGTCCCAAGCAGACTCTGTGCTGAGCACAGAGCCTGATGTGGGGCGCGATCCCATGACCCTGGGATCATGACCTGGACCAAAACCGGGAATCAGAGGCTCAACTGACTGGGCCACCCAGGTGCCCCCAGATGAGGAACTTTCAACATAGTAAAGATCACTTTCCTATGTAGGGTACATACAGCCCTGACCCTTGCAGGGCATCCCATCATAGTACTGGGCACCCTGGTCCCCTTTCTCTGTGGCAGGACTGTAGGGTGTCTTAGTGATTGATGAAAGCTCTACTGTGGTAAGTAGAGGCACGGTGATGTGTTAGGTCAAATAGGAAAAGTCAGAGTGAATTCCCAGTATCAAAAATAAAAGTTTTCAGGACTTAATCACTGTCAAGTAGAGTTCCAGAGCTCCTCCTCTGCTTCTTTCCATCAGTTTTTATGTCGATCTGTTAGTACTCAGATTTTGGCCTCAAATATAGTTTTCTACAAAAGGAACCAGGGCAATTTGGAGAGCTGTGATAGCAGAGACTGCTAGCGGTCCACTGCAATCTGTTGTCTCCATGAACAGGTCTGGAGCCTGGGTCACAACCCCACTATGTTCTCCAGATTCCCCTGCAGTGGGATGGAGCCACGTGACTCATTCTTACTGCGGGACATGGCTCACATGATGCGCAGCTCTTCAAGCATGAAGTGGGCATGCCCCCTCCACACTCTGTCCGTCCTGTCAGCCGGATGAAAACGAAAATGAGGCTGAGGCCTAGAGGATAGCAGAGCCCCAGGGTGGAAGGACCCCGGGTTTTCAGTCACCACGTGGAGGAGATGGACCCCTACCAGAAATCATTGCCTTGCACCAACATATGACTAGAAATAAGCTTCTAGTGTGTTTCAACCATTCTGCAGTTTTTCTCTGTATTGTCACCGCTAAGCCTATTCTCATGAAATACGGTGGTTCATTCCCTTTCTTGGGACAAGAAAAGATGAAGGAGGTTCTGGCATGTCTTCTATTTATAAAACTAAATACAAGGAGGGCACGTGTTGTGATGGGCACTGGGTGTTATAGGCAACTAATGAATCGTTGAACACTACATCAAAAACTAATGATGTACTGTATGTTGGCTCACTGAACATAATAAAAAAATAAAACAATAAAAAGGTTACTTACACTTCTTAAAAAAAACTGAATAGAATATTTTTTTTAAGTAATCAGGGTTGGTATTGAAATGACAATGGTGACAACCTACAAGTAAAGAGAATAGACTAGAAAACATATATTCTATCTTCTGTTAGGTATATGGCTGTTCTTAAAGTATAGATATACAATTGTTTCTATTTGTGAAAACAGGAAGGGGTCACTTGTAAACACACCAAGTAAAGGTAGGTACGACGTCAAGAACAGGAAGGACTGATCAGCATTGGTGGTCATACCTAAAAATCAAGTAGAAAGAGATCTAAATGAATACATGAAACTAGTGACCACACACCATAACCAAACAGAAAGCAGGTTCAACACTGTGTTCCAAGAAGATAAATTAACCAAATGTCCTCAGGAGGAAAGTTAAGTGTGTGGACTTTACCTTTCATAGGAGATAAAAACTCCAATAAAACCTATTAAATTATAATAAAATATTAATAAAGAGTATAAATGTTTTTATAATGTTAACAAATCAGAGCTGTACATTGTAAAGATGGAACAATGGATTTTGTAACACAGGCCAAGCAAGACTTAATGTATCATTTTATGGGGAGACACAAAGCGAATAGAACCTATGGTGAAAGGTGGACCTAAAAAGTTTCATTGATGTAACAAGTTAAATTTAACTAGAAGAAGAAAAAAAAAAAAAAACGGAAGCCTGGTCTGATGAGCAGTGGCTTGCGTTTGAATCTCTTTGGGAGAAACAACAAAGTCCTCTGAGTCTTAGGAGATAAGCCAGATCCTGTAAGCCTGTTTTCTTTTTCTTTGTATCTGGAATGATTCCTGCAGCCCTGGGAAGGTGTGAACGTATATTACTGAAATGCTAGGAAAGTACCCAAATAGAATCATAACCTAGGAAGGTAGAAAGATAAATATAGAAATAATGAAAAAATTAATGAAACCCTTATGTCGATTTTTTTTGGAACAGGATTAAATATTAGTGTGATATTTATTATGTGATAATTGTATTTTTTATGGTTCATTGTGGGGCTTATGGAGTTTGAAATGTTCAAAAGCTCATTCGTTGAATTTGCATTTGTTGTTGAAATACTTCAAAAGAATTAAATTATTTGCAATCATTGTTACTGTTTTTACGGAAAAATATTTCTTCATTTATTATAACATATATATGTATTAAATTGTATCTGTTTAATAAATTGACCATTAAGGAAGGTACTCTTCATCAATGGAAATGTTTCAGTCTTAAAAGAATCTAATCAGCATTAAGCCTTTCTAGAAATAGTTGGCACAATGGACAAATTCCTATGACAAATTACATTAAGAAATTTATTAATATCTAATAGTAAATGGAAACAGTTTTTTTTTCATACAATGAGAATTTCTAGGAGGCCTTTGTTACCAGACACCATTGCTCTGTGATTCTGCCTGCAACGAGTGCTTCTTTAATTGCTTTAAGCAAACATGCATGCAACTGAGGTCTTGGAGCACACTTCCTTCGAGGGTGACTCTTCCAAAAAGCTTGAGAATCTACGGTATGAGTTGACTCTTGGCATTCTCTTTCCACCTGTCTCCAACAGAACCATCCTCTCTTCTCTCCTCTGATGCTGGATCTGGTGCCCGGGTGACACTGCACCGAGATTCTTTCACTTTGCATCTCTAAGTCATTAGCTGAACTTGCAGCGTGCTTCTTACCTACGACCCACAGGGCAGAGGAATAATAGCTTGTGAGTGTGGAAGAGAATAGGAGTTAGGGAAACAGAGAAGATACTCCTTTTTGTTAGTAGTTAACATTTTGGATTTCTCTTTTGATCACTTTTCATGGCTTGTCCAAATGGATTCTCTGGTCACTCAAGTCTCTGACCTCTCTTGATGAAAATTTCCTTTTTTTTTTTTTTTTAATAAGTTATCAAAGAGATTTCATATCCTAGAATCTTCATGGTAATATTTTCTCTGACTAGTCCCAGTCCCAGCTTTTATAGCACACCTGAATCATGGCTGGATCTTCCTATTCATCACCCTCCAAGCCCGATAATCTCTGTCAATTATGATTTTTGCTTGTCAGTGGTGGACTAAAAGCCATTTTCCACTTCCCTCCCAGACATACACAAAAATAACAAAAACAATAAGAAATAATAATGAAAACTTCATCTTCAGTGAAATAAGGAGACTTGTGTAATATAACTACATAATATCTGAAGCTGGCAAGAACTTTGCATAGTGGAGGAAGCCATGACTGCCAAGGGAAACACCAAATGTAAGCAAGCCCTGTGGTCCTTAAGACCTCTGGAAAGGCTGAAGAGTTAGGTGGATAATAATGTGGACTAAAACCAGGTTAGAAATCTGTCAAAGAATAGTTAGAACCATACTTGCCACCTCATAGTTGGATGTTGATTACTTCTCCAACTCCAAGAGAGATGGCATTTATATTATTTTGTAATTACTTATTAGTTTACATGTTTTAAAACATTTACGTCTGCCTTCTCCCCTAGATTGCAACCTTTATGAGGGCATAGATTGCTATTCTCTTCAGTATTGGATTTCTACTTAGTACCGAGCACAAGTGCCTAGTACATAGAAGCTACTAAAAAACTACTTGCTGAATTAATGAAGGAAAAATGCTTGCTTAATTAACGTTTCAAGTATCAGGCGGACCTAGAGACATAGGACCTCACATTGGTGAGATTAAACCAAAGGAGAGATACTGAAAACTGAAGAGAAGGATTATATTAAGTGGTGAAAACCCCCAACATTCCTTCTCCCACCTAGCTAATAGAATGCTGAAAACTGCCTTAGTCTATTAGGCAAGAGGATGGGTCTTTCTCTGAAGAAACTAGAAGACTCCAGAGTTAAGACCTACAGATTTAACATTTAGGACAATCGCCAATTAAAAGTCAATTTAATACCCAATATTCTACAGCAAAGCCTACTGACCAAAAAACCATGTCAATGCAGAGGGAACTCAATGTCCACTTTTTTAGTGCTTCACAGTTAAACAGGATGGCAAGTACGCCAAGACAATTCACTGGGGGAAGAGGAAGGTCTTTTTAGAACAAATACTCCTACAACAACTGGGTATCTGTATGGAATGAAAAGAAGCTCGACCACCACCTCCTTCTATTCACAAAAATTATGTGAGATGGATTGTGGACCTAAATTTAAAAGAAAACCCTAAAGTTTCTAGGAGAATTTCTTTAAAACCTTCGAGTAATTACAGATTTCTTAAAGAGAGCACAAAAGGCACAATTCATAAACTTTTAAAACTTTTAGATTTATATCTTTCTAACATGTGTTACTATTTCTTTTCCAAACAGAATCTAGATTATACTTTACTCCTTGGGATGGCTTAGGGCCCTCACCGGAGACCTTAGACATGGTACTGGACTCCAATATGGCATTAGAACCACTTGGTATTATAAGACTATTCGCTAAAAGTAACCTGAGACTGAAGTGTTTTCTTTTTGCCTGTTTGTTTTGTTTTACTTTCTATATTTGGTTTTTAAAAACCCTCCCTACCATGAGGATGCTTGCTGTCACTTTTTATAATTTCTATCTTGGTTCAGAATTCTACCCTGGAAGGCAGATGCTGTAGAGATTATAAATGTTTTGTATCTTTTTTTGTTTTTAACATCTTATAATAAGCATATATTTTTATAATGAAAAGCCCGTAATAAAAAAAACAAATATTAATACAATTTCTACCCTGTTCTTTCTTTATGGCATTTATATTATTTTGTAATTACATATTAGTTTACATGTTTTAAAACATTTACGGCTGCCTTCCGCCCTAGATTGCAACCTTTATGAGGGCATAGATTGCTATTCTCTTCAGTATTGGATTTCTACTTAGTACCGAGCACAAGTGCCTAGTACATAGAAGCTACTAAAAAACTACTTGCTGAATTAATGAAGGAAAAATGCTTGCTTAATTAACGTTTCAAGTATCAGGCAGACCTAGAGATCAAGTATACTCCTTTGACTTTCCATGAAGGAATAAACAGAGGGCTCTGCATGAAGAGCTTTGTTCTTTGTAATTTGCATGTGTTTTGGAACATGGAATTTGTGACATCTATTTTGAGTTTTCTGGGTTCTGTTTGTCTACTTCTTGGTTGCAACTCTGATTCCTGGCTATGTAACTACTGAGGGTATTTGCCAGATACATAGTTCCAAATAGGTCAAGTGTAGCAGCACTGCCTTGCATTGTTCAATAATTATTTCAGGCTGCATAATCAACACATTATATGCTGAGTACCAGCTGTAAGCTTAATAACATGGTAGGTGTCATGTGGAATAAGAAATAAAAGTCAGCGTCTTTGCTTTTAGGAAGCCTATAATAGTGGTTGAGAAGACTACTAGAGGTAAGTTTGAGATAAAGTTAAGCTTCCAAAAGGTCTATATTAATAGTCTGTTCACACAGTGTCTAATCGCAGTACCATGTAGTCCCCACGCTCACTCAGTTGGTACACATTTAGTGATAGGGCCTATTAAGTGCTAGGCACAGTTCAAAAGAAGCCCCTGCACTCCTGATGCTTTATTATTCTAGTAGGAGGAGGCAGGCAATACAGAAATAAATAAAATTACAAGGAAAATATCAGAGCTGTGAGTGCTACTTAGAGAAGTCGAGGCATAAGGCAGCCTCTGGTTTGAGTGGTTAAGGAAGCCTTCTCTACCAAATTGGCATTCAAGCCATGAAAAATAAGTGAGAGCAGTCATGCAAATAAGAGAGTGTGGAGGGGAGGCACAGTCCAGGCAGAGGAACCAGCTAGTGCAAAGGTCCTGAGGCAGGAGCAAACTTGGTATTTCATAGGAACTGGAAGGTCAAGCTGTTGAAGATTAGTGGGTGAGTAGGGAGGGAGGAATGAAATGAAGTCAGAGATATAGGCCAGTCCAAACACACAGGGCTCTGGAGGCCAGCGTGAAAAGCTTGGTGTTAGTGTCTGAGTGTAATGGAAAGCCACCCAAGAGTTTTAAGCAGGGAGACACATGATATGATTTTTGACTACAAAATATTGCTCTGACTAATGTGTGCAGAATGGAAAGGACCAAAAGCAGAGGCAGAGAAATGCCGCCCAAGCTTCCCAGGGAGAGATGTAGGGAGCTTATATTATAGATCAGTAGCAGTGGAGAGGTGGAGGCATGGATGGATTTAAGATGTGTTTTGAAGGTAGAATAAATAGGATTTGCTGATGACTTTGAGGTAGGGAGTGAGGAAATGGAAAGAATCAAGGATAGCACCTAGATTATTAGCTCGAGCTACCAGTGGTGCTAATTTGTAAGGTGGAGTCACAGTAGCCAAGAAAAGATGTTTCAAGGAGAAGATAGTGGCCAATAGGTCAAATATTTCTGATTTGGAGAGGGAAGATAATAGACAAGTCGTCTTAGGGTTCAACAACATGGAGTCATTGTTGACCGCAATAAGAGCAGGCTTAGTGGCATGGCAAGAATGGAAACCCTAGTGCGGTGGAAAGAGGAGACAATGTAAGAACAGGCATGGAAGCAGTGACTATAAGCTCTCAAGAAGTTTGCTGTGCAGGGAAGCAGGGGGTTGAGGCAGGAGTTGAAAGAAATGCGGGATGGAGATTTCTTATTATTTACAAGAGAGGTGCTAGAGCATGCTTGTGTGCTGCTGGAGATGAGTTGGTAGAGAGAGAAAGGCCCATAATGCAGAGGAGAGAAGGGACAATTACAGGGGCTGATTGTAGGAGAAGGTGAGAAGCAAAAGACAAAAGCAGAGCTATCACCTTTGCCAGGAGCAGGGACCCTTTATCCACACTAACACGAGGAAAACCAGAATCCCCCATGCAGGCAGTTTGGAAGTTGATGTATGGGAAGAAAAGGGAGTTCTTTGTTTAGTGTCTGCTTCTCTTTTCTTGGTGAAATATAAGACAAGGTCAAGGGGGAAGAGCACAGATGCATGAAATTTGAGGAGAGAGGAAAAAATAAGAAACAGTTTTGAACAATGAAAAATGATAGATTGTCTACTTTAGTGCCTATCTGAGATTTGTGATCATACAGTATGTGTTTTTTATTTTTTATTTTTATTTTTTAAAAATTTTATTTGAGAGAGAGAGAGAGAACAAGTGGTGGGGAGGGGCAGAGGGAGAGAGAGAGAAAAGCAGACTCCCTGCTGAGCAGGAAGCCTGATGCGAGGCTCCATCCCAAGACCCAGCTCCATCATGACCTGAGCTGAAAGCAAATGCTTAACAGACTGAGCCACCCAGGCGCCCCACAATATGTGTTTTTTAAAAATCCAGAATGAGGGGTGCCTGGGTGGTTCAGTCAGTTAAGCATGTGCCTTCAGCTCAGGTCATGATCCCAGGATCCTGGAATCAAGCCCCAAGTCCAGCTCTCTGCTCGGCAGGGAGCCTGCTTCTCCCTCTCCCTCTGCTGCTCTACCTGTTTGTTCTCTCTGTCTCTCTCTATCAAATAAATAAATAAAATCTTTTAAAAAAATCCAGAAACATTCAGCTGTGGACTTTCCAAGTCCAGAGTAAGTGATAACACAGTTTTATCAGGTTGGGACTTAGCCTGGTTAATGCTACAGAAGGAAGGAGGGCTGGCTGAGTGAAGAGTGTTTACAAGAGAATGATCATAATAATAGACCATGAACTCTTCATTAGTTAAGGAGAGAGAAAGGATGTCACTAGGTTGACTGATTATAGCACCCGTGGACTGGTCATCTTGATGGGGTTAAATAATTTTTGGAGTAAGAGTATTTAGAGCAAGTGAACTATAAATACAAGAGCTGGTAATTTAGAAAACAGGGCACTTGAAACGGAGATATCCAAGAAGACCACAAGGTTAAGGGCATAATTATGGGGTTGGATAAATGAAGAGGATGAAGGAATAGATCATTGGGAGTGAAGAAGCTGAGGGACTGGTGGGTCAGAGTGATGGATGGACTACGCACGTGGGTAGCGAAGTTGCAAAATATGATGATGGGCATGGTAGCAGAACAGGAGAAAATCTGATGTAGAGTCATCACGAAGATGGGAGCACCTGGGCGAAAGGATTCTGTGTGAGAGAGGGAAAAATAGCCTATGCTTATGAGAGCCAGGATTCCAGAAAGCCCCAGGTAGAGCAGCATGGCTGCCGGTGCTGTCCACCCTCAGAGGCACCATTCACCCAGGGGAGAGGGTGAACGGTACCTTTCTCAGTGGTACAACATGGCCAGAGTGCAAAAGGAAAAGTTAGAGAAGGTGAAAAGGCAGGGGCATTTTTCCATGGACAGAGCATGAGTGCCTGAGGACCCAGTGGATGCAGTGAGGGGGTCAGATCCACGGATAGACAGGGGATGGGGGCCCCGCAGGTTATGGATGCCCTGGGAGGCTTGTGCTTCCTGTGCTTTGTAAATAGCTCATCTGCAGACTGACCTAGTTCCTAAACCATTTGTGCTGTTTAATGCACTTTCCCTGGGCCTCTTTTTGATAGGATTTTAAATCATGGGACTGGAGACACCTTATCTCCAGAACTGTATTTTCAGCCAGCAGCAGCCTGGGATAATTTGCGTGCAGGTGTTTTGGAGGCAAGCAATCTCCCCAGAACAGGCAAGGTCAGGCAAATGTGTGTGATTTCGGCCACTGCTGCTCTCCCCCTTGCCTCCAGAAGCTTGTAAGAGAAGATCATATTACTCAGATGCGTGCCCAGCTGCGTGTCGGGGCGCAGTTATCCCCAACATTGTTTTCTTGGGTATTTCTCCTGTCACCATTCCCTGGGTATTTCCATGTGAGCTCACCCTGAGCCTGCATCCATGAGAAGAGCTTACCCAGTCTGTGACCAGATATAGGGAGTGCTTTTCCTTTCTTTCCGGACATGGTGATTGGTTTGGTCTCTTAGAGTTTTTTGAATCACCAAAGAGTCCCAGTAAATGACATTTGCTTGCTTTGGAAACCTTGACAAATGAGGCAAGTGTTGTTGAATTGCTGAGATGTGGAGCCCAGAATCCAAAGTTCTTCATAATCTGGATCTCATGATACCGTATTCCTCCCCCTTTGAAGTACTCACTAATCACAACTGTGACCCACAGTTGTTTGTAGGATTCTGTAAGTAATACGAGTCTCTGAGCACTTGAATGTAAGCTCCATGAGGGTGGAGACCCGTGTCTTCCCCTCCCGATCACCACTATTCCCAGCATCTGGGATATCTGTGGATAACATTCGTGGGTTACAGCAATCAATGAATGAATGAATGCCTATCACTCCTCTTCCCACACCATTGCCTGCCTAGTTGCTTCTCACACTCTCCCTGGGCTCGGGGCTCTCAGCTTATTTCCTAGCAGCCATCCAGATCTGCCTCACTCAAGGATGCCCTGGGCCCTGAACCACTCACTCTCCACTGCCTTCTGAAATCACACCAAGCTAACAAGGTCCCCTTGCACATTCTGTCCCCTCAAAGAAGACCTATCAGTGATGGCTTTGAGGCACTAGCTGGCAAAAGAAATCCTATCCTGGGTTCAAGTCTTCATTCTAGCATTTAACTAGCTGTGAACTTGGGCAGGTGACTCAGCCACTCTGAGTTTTGTTGCTTGCAAAATGGTGATGATAGTATTACCTACTTCATACAGCTATTGGGATGACTAAATGAAACAGAGCATATAGTTCTTAGACCCCACACCAGGGGTAGGGTAAACTCCCAATGACTGACTGTTATGATTGTTATAACCATGATATCTGGCAGTGAACAGCATTTCTGGACAAGGCTGAGGTTTCTGGGAAAGGTGCTAATAGCCCCAGACAGGGTTTTGCTGCTCACAGAGCTTCAGGAGCCTCTCAGCTCCTGTTTGAGGATGCGAGGAGAGGAGCTCTTGTCTCGCCACCTCTTTGGGAACACGTGCTGATGGAAAGTGTACGGAACCTCTCTCAGAGTATCAGGTGGGCTCCAAAAGGCAAAACAAGATGGATAACTGAATTGTTGGTAATTTTCCCTTGGCAAAAAGTTTAAAGGGACCATCCTTTTATCCTTTGCTGGCCTACAATTTAATATTTATGCCAAAAAAGTGAGAAGAAAGCAGACTTCTTTTGTGAAGCACAGAGAAGGAGGTGCCTGGCTCCTGTTCTTCCCAGAAGACAAGTGAAACAAGATAAGTCATGGGAGCAATGTAAATTCCACGCAGTGTCCTCCTTTCCACTCCTGCCCTTAACTTGATGCCTTGTTCATGCAGCCCACCTTCATTTTGCCTTTCTTGACCAAACATTCAATCAACTCCCATCAAGCTCCCGTTAGATGCCAGGCGTGTCAGGCTTGGCGTGTAGATAACAAGATGGACCAAATGAAGGCTGCTCCTGATCTATGTGTGAGGTGGAGTCAGTGATCCATGAGCCTCAGGGTGAGAGGCTGGGTGGGTCCTAGAAGTGAAGGGGGAAAGGGAGGGAGGAGATGTGTAATGAGCACCTACTGTGTGGCAGCACTGTGCATTGAAACCGATGCTGGATCATTTGCTCCTCACAGACACCATTACAAGGCAGGCGATGCTACCCCGATTTTAGGGACACGTAGAAAGACAAATGAAAAAGTGGCACTTAGTGCCAGCACTGTGACAACAATGAAGATGTCATCACAAGTCTTAATGGTGATCTTGACTTCAACTTATTTTCCTAGTGTGGTAATCATAACAAAACAACAAGTGCAACTGTCTTTGATGATATCCCAGGTACTATTCTAAGTCTTATACATACACATTCATTTAATGTGTTAGGTATCATAATTCCCACTCTACAGGTAGGTAATGAAAGCACAGAAACATTTGGTCATTTGCCCAAAGTTGTGCAGCTAATAAGGGAAGGGAGCAGGGTTGAAATTAAGTCTTGCAACCCAAGCTCTTAATCACCTATGTTGCCCTTTTTTTTTTTTTTGGATGGTTTACCTTTCTCTCCCATTTTCTGATTTTTAAAACTTGTTTTTATGTCTCTCTGCAGGTCTCAAATCTTTTCTGTTTGAAGAACAGACACAGGAATAATAATACATACATATATACACATATAAAGGCATTGCAATGGGTTTTTTTTTCTTGGTTCAACATAATCAGAGCATGAAGGAAAAGAATAGAAAGAAACTGGGAAAGAGTTTCTCATTTTGCTTTCCATCCACTTCCATCTTTACCAAAGGGATGAGTACATTCACAAACATGCACACGAATAACGCTCGCACAAATTCTAGACCAAACTGGGAGAAACCAAGCATGGAGTTTAAGCACGATATAGTCTGGGGCACTGGCAGCATGAATTAACATAGTATTTCCACAGTTCTTTGTTTTTACTTCTTTAATTCATTTATTTCACCTCTTAAGGGCTTGCTGTGCATAAGTGTGCATGTGTATGCACGTGTGTGTGTGTGTATTTGGGTGTGAGTTTTGTTGACTAGACTCCACATTCTCTCAGTTAGGGAATGTCCTAATGCTTTTCTTATTTTGAAACATACTCTCACTTCAAACACATACCCCTCTCACACACCCACACCCACCCACACCCACCTACCCACCCCCCCACACACACCCCTCCCACACACACCCTCCCCCTCACACACAGAAATTTGGACATAGGAGGCATTTATGGCAGACACCACTGCCCAATAATCCTTTTTACCCCTTGTTTAGTGAGTGAGCCCAGACTATATTTCGGGTGGCGATGAGCTCAGTTGCAAGGCTGCATTTCCCAGCCTCCCTCACAGCTGGGGATGGTCAATGAGACCAAGTTTGGGAGAGAATTCTAGGAAATCTCCAAAGAAGTGCCTATACAGTTCTTTTTTCCTCCTTTCTGCCAGCCATGTGAATATGGCAAATAAGCTTTTAGAAATTTCCATTCAACTTAGCTAAGTATTTCCCTCCCCCCCCGCCAATTCTTTTTTCCTCTTGGGTTTATTAACAGAAGCTGTCAGTTTTATATGGCGTCTTCAGAAACTCTACTTGCTTTTATCTGGCTGGAGGCCTCCTGGGCTCTCAACATTTTGGTAAATCACAGAACAATCCCCTCTCTTCTATCAGCATGTACAGGAAAGCCTCGACCTCCCTGGTGAAAACCGAGCGCTTTTCAACATAACTGGTGTTCACTGAGTGGGTACCATATGTAGCTTGAAAACACAACAGTGGCTCAGTGGATGTGTGAATTGTGAAGACCTTATTGTTGAGATTTTCCTGGGAGAGCGTGTTTTCCTGTCTCAGGATTCCTCCTGGTGCATCATTAATTCCCCGAAGTGTGCAGCTGGGAACAGGGAAAGTGAAGGAAGCAACAGGGGTGAAGGAATAAAGGTACCTCCAGGGCAGTGGAGTGCTGACAAGTTTCACAACCGGCTGGGGGGAGCGGGGAAGGCTGATCAGCAGTGTTTGCAGATTTGTGTGGAGCCAGTATGCTCACCGGGGCTGATGTCAGCTACCAGAGGTTAAGGAGCTGGCTTGCAAACTTCCAATAATTCAACAGTTGGCTCTTGGGAGCCTTTGGAGCTGAGTCCAGCCATCTAGTGCATGGCCATCCCCTATCTCAACCTTCTCAGCAGCTCTAGGAGGAGGTCTTCACAGGGTCATGTCAAAGGTGCCGGAACTGGGTCTCAGAGGCACTACACTAACTGGCTCACAGTTGCTAAGTCAGTTGGCAGTGTGGCCGGCCGGGATTTGTACCAGGCCTGTGTGATTGCACACTTTGGGTTCTTAACCCTACACTGAAAGGCCGTGGATAAAATGAAAGGAAATTAAAATGAGGAAAAGCAAAAGAAGAAAGGAAATAGTAAGGGGGGGGGGTGGGTCTCAAGCCAAGGCCAAGCAGGTTTCTGTGGGTTCTCAGTGTCCTGGAGGAAGTGGGTCAAACCCAGCCCTGTGACCACTTTTTCGATTGTCAAATGGTTTTTACAGTATTAAAGAGTTATTAGGAAAATAAATATATAAAACAAAAAGAATGTGTGACAGAGACCAAACACGGCCCACCAAGCTTAAAATATTTACTATCTGGTCCTTTATCCCTGCACTAGGCCTGACATGACTTCTGGGCCTCACCAGCCCGCGGTCAGCTCTAGGAGAGAAGGAAAGAGAAGGGAGACCAGCCTTTGGTAAAAACCTCCTACAGCCCCCAGCCCTTGATATGGATTATCTAATTTAATTCTTAAAATGACTCTAAGGCATGGTTTGCACTTGCTGTCCCCATTTTCGCTAGAGGGAAAACCGAGGCGCAGAGATGAATTTGCCTGTCTAAATTCATAGCTAGGAAGTGGCAGAGCTCAGACTCAAATTTAAGTGTCCTGGGCTCTAGACCTCACTTCACACTGCATAGAGCCTTTTCCTCCAGGGCTCAGCCTGGGTTCTGAGCCACCAACCAGGAGCTCCTGGCTAGCAAGGGAAGAGGATGTATACCCTGCAAACCAATATGGGATCAGATAATCCCTACAGTAATCTTAGGAACCAAGAGAGAGTAGGGACGTTGAGGAGGAAGTGATTCTTTCTGTTAGTGATCCGAGCTCAAGGCTTCAAAGAGGAGGTAACAATGAGCATGAAATGATGGGACAGTGTGAACAATCTCAGGGAAGTACGACAGAGTGGGCATTCTGGGAACTGGTAAGCAGTCCTCTGTGCTTATAGTGTAGGGCTCACCATGAACAGATGGCCGGGCACTCCCCTGGACAGCTAGGTTGGAGCTAGATTAGGAAGGGCCAAGTTCTGAACCCAAAATCCTGGTACCCCTCAGGTGCTAAGGGCAAAGACCCACCAGGGGCAGATAGGAAGGAAAATGGAAAACAGCATGAATTCTCTGGAATTAAATGAGATTACGCATGTGAAATGTACATCAGACATCTGATGACACGCAGAACGTCTAATATAATGAGTAAGATCTGCCACTAACTGAACCATGTTCTAACTATGCATTACGTTAGTTATTTTGCATAAAAGATTCAATGAAATAACCAGGATCTGTCATATAATTCATATTAATCTTCAGTTAATTAACATGAATCCCTGAGGAGAGTTTGCTCTCCCTCTCTGCCTCTGTCTCTCACTCTCTTTCCTCTCTCTCTCCTTACCATGTGAGCATATGAGAAGGCAGCCATTTGCAAACCAGGAAGAGACCTCTCACTGGAACCAGACCATCCTGGCACCGTCATTTTGGACTTCCAGTGATCAGCCTTAGGAGGAAATACATTTCTGTTGTTGAGCCACATGGTCAAAGTTATTTGTTAGGGCAGCCCAAGCAGACTAAGATAATAGAAAATAACAGAAGGATGGCAATCATTCTGAATATTGAATCCAGAGAGACTTCCACCAAGAAATTGATTACACAAGTGTTAGAAAAGCTGAAAAGCCAGCAGGGGACAGTGAGGCAATGCAGAGACAACAGAAGCAGCTGCTACCCCAGGATTGCAAGGACAAAGGGAAGAAGCCAGTTAAGAAAGCCTAGGGGCTCAGTCAACCACTGAGGGCACGAATCCGCTCCTGAGGGCCCCACCCCATGACCACATCTAATCCAAGTCATCTCCCAAAGGCCTCATTTCCAAAAACCATCACATTGGGGGTTAGGGCTTCAATGCATGAATTTCAGGGATCCAACATTCAGTCCTTAACATAGGTGTTATTATTTTTCATATTTAATGCTGCTTTGCAGATTAGGCAACAGAGATTAGGAAAGGTCAAGTATCGTTCTCAAAATGCTGGCTAGTAAATTACAAAAGTGTGATTCAAATCCAGGTCTAGCTGACTTTAATGGGGTACTATTAACTATTATAGCAGATTGCTTCACAGCGTGTCTGCATAAGGACCCAGTAATCAGATATGTATTTGATGTGCTAACACAATTCAACCAAATTCCTATCACTTGTCCTAGCTTGTGGGAAATGGCCTATGCTAATTAAATCATAACATGATTGATGGGATACTTTAAAATAGAGAACGAACATCTATATCCTTTTACAATTCACAAAGAGCTCGCCTCACCATTACCTCATTTCCTCATTTGATCTTCATAGTATGGTTGTCAGGATGGAAGGACAGATCTAGACAGAAACTGAAGGTCAGGGAGAGAAGGTGAAATGCTGCGAGTCACACAGCTAGGAGGTGAGAGAGGGAGGGAATACTTAAACCCACACCCGTTGGCTCTTTATCCTGAGACAGGTAGAGCTGCAATGCACCTTAGGGATCAACCAAAATGGTGAAAGCCCATTGAGTGGGAGCTGTTCCCACTATTATTTTAGACTTTCTGAGTGTCATCAGATTCATTTGCTGGTTTTTCCGATGAGCGAGCTGAGGACTTGTCAATGCACTGTGCTGTCTCTTTGAAGTTGCCTACTTCAAGGGAAGCTCTGTTTGCCAGAGAAGGGGATACGTATGGTTGGTAAGAAGAGTTTGCGATGAGAACAACCATCGAAGCACTTGCCTGGTGGCAGGTGGCTCCACTGATACTTCAATGATCCCAGTTGTGTAAAAATAGCTCTAAAGCACTTGAAGGTATTTTGTTCTCTTAAAATAGGTTTAAGAACATTCCTCCCTTTTGTTTGCACTCCTAATTTGTTTAGCAAGGCCTCCCTCTTTCTTCTTAGAATCAAGGTCTTTAGCAGAAAGTGAATTTGAAAATTGAGGGACTGTAGAGTTTAAATGTCTTACTAGGACATAGATTACTTGATTAACTGTTACAGTTATTATTTGTACAACCAAAAAAAAAAAAAAAAGGAGAGAGAGAGATTTCTCTCTGTGCATTTTACTCTGTTGGGCAGTTTGGGACAGAGATGAGTTAATAAAAAAGGGAGTCCCGACTTTAAGAAGTATATCATTCAGTATAGAGGTTTAGACATGTACATCAATCCCTGTATATCAAAATTAATAATGATAATGTAATGAAAGACATAAAAGTGATGATAGTGGTAATTCAAGGTTTGCCCTTGGCAATGGTCATTGATCTTGACTTAATACTAAAAGAGTGGGGTTTTTAAATACAAAAAGCTATCCGAAATGAATTAAGACTCTGGTGAGGCAGCTCTAGTCCAGGCTATATGTAGCCTCTGGCTGTATCCATCTGGCTTGTGGCAAGTTTCCTAAATTAAGTATCTGGAGGCCTCCTCCCTTAAGAACAACAAACACAGAGCTTCCCTGGTCTGAAGGAGAATTCTGGACCTCCTCCTGCTGGATGTCCTGTTTTGCTGTTTAACTCAAAGATTCATTCTCTTGAGGCCACAGCAGGTGGTTTTAGAGGGGGTTGGAGCCCAGCCTTCTTGGTCCATGTTACAGACTATGCGTGACTCCTCTCCCCCCACATGCCTAGGTTGAAGCCCTAACTGCCAGTGTGGCCATATTTGGAGATGGGGCCTCTAAGGAAGTAATTAAGGTGAGATGAGGTCATAAGGGTGGGGCTCTGATCCCATAGGATTAGCGTTCTTCTAAGAAGAGACCCAGACAGCCCCCTCTCTTTCTCTCCCTGCACAGAAAGGAGGAGCCATGTGAGGACCTAGTGAGAAAGTGGCCATCTACAAACCAGGAAGAGAGATCTCAGCAGACACAAATGTGCCAGCACCCTGATGTTGGATAGTTCTAGCCTTCAGAACTATGAGAAAATACATTTTCAATGCTTAAGCCATTTCCTCTATGGTATCTTATGGTGGCCACCTGAGTGGACAGTCAGGGAGGAAAGATCTTTCAGGAGGAAAAGCCTGAGGTGTGCTTTGTCAGAATGAAGGCTTAGGCCTGCGTGGGCTACATGGACCCAGTAATTTGACTTGGTTGTGTCAAGGTGGGGATGGGGCTTTAAAGAGGCCAGGAGGATGGGGCAGTGACAGGGAGTCTGAACCAGGCTGGATGAATGTTTTTAGGGTCAGCTTGGGGGAGACATGAATTTTGATGCTCTTTGTGGATGGGGGTAGTGTCAGAACTAAGGAGCAGAGGAAACTGTGAGCAGCACCAGGGGTGGTGTGGAATAGGAGCCTGACTAGAAGAGCGCCATATTGGCTTCTCTCTACTGGGAATTCCCTCTGCCTTTCTCCTTCCAGCAGGGACCCTCTCCCTCTCCAAGCAATGTCTGGATCCTTTCTTCCTTCTTCTTCTTCTTTTTTTTTTATTTTTAAAAGATTTTATTTATTTATTTTGAGAGAGAGAATGCGTGAGAGAGCACAAGCAGAGGAGAGGGGCAGAGGGAGAGGGAGAAGCAGACTCCCCACTGAGCAGGGAGCCCAATGTGGGACTCGATCCCAGGACTCTGAGATCATGACCTGAGCCAAAGACAGATGCTTAACAAACGGACTGAGCTACCCAGGCACCCTCTTTCTCAACTAAATGATGCTCCTCTCACTTACATTCTTATTAGCTTCCTCAAAATCCAAACTCATATAAATGCAAACATATGTATCTGTAATTATTACCAAATGACTCTTAGTCTTCAGCTTGGTTCTGGAGAATGGTGCTGACTTACAAACCTCTGCTGGGAAAGTTAAGGTATCGAGAAATGGTCTCTTCCAAGGATATATATGTATATGAATATATCCCCTTGTCTTAAAGTGCTGTGGCAGATAGACTCTAAGGTAGCTTGTGATCTGGTATTCCCACCTTTGTGTAATTCCCTCCCCTTGAATGTTGGCAGGACCATGACTTGCTTCTAACCAATAGAATGCATCAAAGGTAATGAACGTATGTGATTATGTGCTGGTGATTACATAAGAGTCTAGTGCCCATCTTTCTAGAGCCAATCTCTCTCCATCTCTGTCTGTCTCTTTCTCTCAGTTGCTGACTTTGAAGAAGCAAGCTGCCATGAAACCTATAGCCACAGGGACATAAATTCTGTCAACAACCCGAGGAAGCTTGGAGGCAGATCCTTCCTATAATAGGAGCTTCCCCCAACCTTGCCCCACATGTTTCTCCTTTACTCTCACATGACTACCATACTTCACTTCATTTCTGACACCAGATGTGTGGGGTTCCCACACATCAAGCAATTCTCTGCAACAGCAATTGGGTGTCCTATAGTTTAACTCAATTCTGACACTGTTCACTTGGGGGTAACCCAAGATCCTACAGGTTAAGGATGCAGTCCCTCAAGACTCCTTCCCCCCACCCCCTGCCAACTTCAGATGTCAATCTGTCAATCAAAAATCCCAGGTTATCACCTATACTTTTGACCTACTGATTATAAATAAGGGTTCCCTCAACCTACAACCTGGGTTTGACAATTAGCTAGAATAACTTGCAGAACTCAGGGAAACACTTACGTGGACTAGTTTGTTATATAATAAAGGATATGATAAAGGATACAGATAAACAGCCAGATGATGAGATGCGCAGGACAAGGTAAGGAGGAAGTGACGTGGAGTTTTCATGCCCTTGCCAGGCGTGCCACTCTCCCAGACCTCCATGTGTTCAGCAATCCAGAAGCTCTCTGAACCCTGTCCTTTTGAGGTTTTATAGAGGCTTTATTACATAGGCATAATTGATTAAATCATCAGCCATTGATGATTGATTCAATGTCCAGTCCTTTTCCCCACTCTGCAGTTTTGAGGGATGGGCCTGAAAGCCCTAATCCTCTACTCATGATTGGTTTCCCTGACAACCAGTCCCATCCCTAGGGACTTTCCAGTCACCTCATGAACATAAACTCAGGTGTGGTTGAAAGGGGCTTGTTATGAAGAGCAAAAGATATTTTATCACTTACTACTTAGAAAATTCCAAAGGTTTTAGGGGCTTTTTCAGAAATAGGGACAAAGGCTAAATACATATTTCTTATTGCAAATTAGAATATCACATTTCCCTAGTCAAACTTCTGATGAAAACCTACCCCTGGGCAACACCTTCATTGAAGCCTTGTGATACCCTATTTAGGCAGAAGACCCAGCTAAGCTATGCCTGGATTCTGGTCCACAGAAACTGTGAGATAATAAATACGTATTGTTTTAGGCTGCTAAGTTTGTGGTAATTCATCACACGGCGATAGAAAACTAAAACAGATTTTGGTACCCAGCAGTGGAATGCTGCTTTACAAATACCCACAAATGTGGGAGTAGCCTTGGAACCAGGTAGTGGATGGAGGCCGGAAGGATTTAGAGGAGCATGATAAAGGAAACCATCTGTTGCTTTAAATTGACTCAAGATAAAGTGAAGAACACATTATTAGAAATGGAAGGAAGTGAGATCCTTGCTTTGTGGTTGGCAGAAACCTTAGCAAAATTGTCTCCTGGGGTTCTGTGGAAAGCACAGCTTATAACTGATGAACTAGGTTATTTAGCTAAGGAGTTTCCAAGTAAAGTGTTGAAGATTTCTCTCTTCTCACTGCTTATAGTAAAATGTGAGAGAAGGGATAAATTGAGGAAGGAACTGTTAAACAAAATGGAGCCAGAACTTGACAATTTTTGAAAATTTCCAGCCGCTCCAGATGGTAAAAGATGCTGAAAGTCAGAAATGGCTGCCAACAGTGCGGCATGGAGAGAAAGCTGAGTGTGCAACTATACGATCTTTTGCTAAAACTGAAGGTCAGATTATTCAGTCATCTTAACTTCAAGATATTAAGGGTGCACCTCCCAGATCTTGAACCATAGGGCTTCTGGAAAGCCTGAGAGTGCTGTTGTGCCTTAACCATCTCTGCGGGAGCTACAGATAGAGAAAGGATTATCTTAAAAAGATCTGTGGGCACGGCTTTTGTCTAATGGGGTGAACTCCCCTGAAATCCATGGGAGATCCACCAAATTCTTAAGAAAATGATTTCAGTAGAAACACCAGCAGCATGAAGGGGAAGGAGCAGAGAGAAAACAAAATGAAAGAGGGCTGCTGAATCCCTCTAATTCTACCGGCCAGAAGCAGGCTGATAAACTATTCAGCTTCAAACATGTGCTTCCTTTTATGAAAAAGGAAGGATGACACAGAAAATGGAGTCAAGAAGAGCTCAGAGGTCAGAGCCAAGAGCCACAGAGAATGATTCCCACATCTTGAAATATTACAAGGACTTAGCGCTTGACCAGTCGGATTTCAAAACTGCAGTGAACCTTTTTAATCCTTCATTTTAGCCTTGAACTGGAATATCTATCCTGTTTTCTTATGCCCGCCCCACCACTGTATGTTGGGTATTTTAAAATAGATAACTTGTCTCTTTAGGTTCACAGTCTCACAGATGGAGAGGATTGTGTTGTGGGAGCTCTACTTAACAGACTCTACCTGGGAGCCTCATCCTCAGCTGGGTTTGATTTGGATACTGAAATTGTGGAGCTGATGCTATAATGGGATGAGACTCTTGAGAATCTTGGGATGGGGTGAATGTATGTTGACTGGAGGAGGGATGGGAATCATTGCAGGGGGCAGACTTCAGACAATGATGGGCAGACTATAGGATGACCTCCTTCTGGAATTCATACCTTTGTGTATGAATTGCCTCCTTGGTGGTGGGAGGGCCCTGTGACTTGCTTCTAACCCACAGAATGTGGCAAAGGTGGTGAGATAAATGTAATTACATGTATGTAATTAAATAAAAATATAGCCCTCCTCTTGCTAGAGCCTCTTTCTCATGCTATTGCTGGCTTTGAAGAAGCAAGCTGCCATAAATCCTACAGTCACAAGGAAATCAATTCTGCTACAACCTGAGGGAGCTTGGGAGCTTAGAAGCAAATCCTTCTCCAGTTAGGAGACCCTAAGTAGAGACTCTAACTACACTGTGCTTGGACTGGACTCCTGGTCCACAGTAATTGCAGTAATAAACATGTGCTGTTTTAAGCCACTACGTTTTTGATAATTTGTTCTGCAGCATAGAAAGTTAATACAGCAGCTCCTACAAAGAAGGAGAAACAAAAACACAGAAGTGACAAAGAGAAATAATAGATAGCTTTATACTTCCACACTGGCCATGTTTTATATCTGTTGTCAAGAGTTGCTAGCACCTCTCTCTCACCCCTTAAGTTTTTATAAAGGCATTATCGACATCCATCCATCTGTTCATTCATTTGATAAACATTTTTTACATATCCCTCACTCTAGGGGTTTCTACCACAATTAGATTTATACTCCTGTCAGGTGCTTTCATATATATGCAAATGATGACATGATAAGACATATCAGCTAAGTGTCCTGAGAGCAGCATTTAGAATGTTTGTGTATACAGCATCAGTCCCTTCTGGAAACTTGCTCATGGAGCTTACTTTTGGTCTGTTGGAGGACATAAACAATAAAATAAAATAAAATGAAATAAAATAAAATATAAAATAAAATAAATAAAATAAAACAAAACAAAATAATTGTATGATCACATGTATGATAGAAGGTATAAAAGTACAGGGTTATCTAAGAGCATTTAGTGAGGGACCTAAGCTAATGAGAGAGGTTGGGGAAGGTTTCCAGGAAGAAGTAACATCTAAGCTGAGTCTTGATGCATAAGTCGAAGTTAGCCACCAGCAGGTTTGGGGAGCATGTGCTGTCAGAGGGAATGGTACGTCAAAGGGCATGAGGCAAGAAAGAACTTGGTGTTTGCTAAAGAACTGAGCAGAGGCCAGTGTGGCAGGAGCATGGTGAGAACAGGCTGGAATGGACAGAGGGAAGAGAGGAGGGTGGGGAGGTTGGCAGCGGTTAGCTTATACAAGGCTTGGTGAAATCATCTGTGACTTTAGTTTGCAAATTTTTAAGTGTGTGGTTAAAGGATGATTTTTTTTCTCTATTAGAGACAGAAATGTTAAAATGGGGAAAGGGCACAGAGTGAATGCAAGGATCTTCGATTTCTGGCAGGGTGTGAAGGAGAGCACAGAGACAGGTATAAACTGAGGTCACTGCTGTGGGAAGTAGGACAGAAGATGGACTCCTTAGGTAGGTGGCAAATTAGCCCCAGTCAGAAGGGGAGAAGTGGCAATTATGAAACCCAGGTTCCTGGGAGAGCTGGAGAGGCAGGGAGAAGAGAACCACAGTTCAGCTTCCAGAGAGACACCACTAGCTTCTCAGGCATCAACAGTGCAGGGAAGCTGTCTGAGGCACTCGGTAGGTGCATTTTTATGAGGAATAGAGTAGACAATATGGCCATTTCATGTGCCTGGGGGTTGCACACCCACATGCCATCCAGCAGAGACCCTCCAAGCCAGAAGGCTAGAGTCCTGGGAGCCCTGCTTCCCCCAAACCAGCAGCGTGACCTTGGGCCAGTCTCTTGACCAGTCTGGCTCCAGTTGCTTCACTAGGTGTGGGAGCTCAAAGTTTCCAATAGGAAAAGTCACTCCTATCTTCATGGGCTAACACTGCCAGCGGCCGTCGGTCTTATGAAGCCTGGCCTGGGAAAGTATGAGGGGTGAAGGATACTTCAGGAAGGAAGATCGGGCTGCATTCATGAGAATGGGCTGGTGTAGGGAAAGCAGGTAGCTCGCACCCCCTAGGATTTGGGTACACTGGGCTCTGATGACCACCGTGGCATCATTACAGATACTGTGAAGTCACATGCCCCAGAGACCCATAATCCCCTGTTGGTTTTTTCCTTTCCTCTGCCAATCTGCTCAAGTCCTCAGATTGCATTCTTGTTATTATCGTGACTTCTTTCTTCACAGTGTAACAGTTCTAATTAGCTTCATTTCCTGTTTTCTCCCCTCAGGGACCAGTACAGGACATCTGATGGCATCTGCGTGCCCAGAGAGGGTGGAATTCAGGAACAAAGTCCATGAGCTAATAGCCTGGGGAGAGGGTGGTCTTCTCAGGATAGGGGTGAGGCTGGGGGAGGAAGGAAGAGAGCCCAGCAAACAAAGCCTGCTCTGGAGGCTGCTTCCTCATCGGCACCCAGTAACCCAGCTGGGAATAATGCCGTTGGCCTGCAGAGACCACCCCCTCGTTGAGTCTGGAGAAGTTCCCTGGCCTTGTATCAGCCTTGTTATTTATCTGATTCTTCATTTCCTGAATGGTTTGGCTGTAAGAACTTCTTCAAGGCTTGATGTGCCAATCTAATGGTATCTCATAAGGCCAGGGACTGCCCGATGCTCTTGATATTTGTACCTTTCAAATAAAATCAGACCCGGGGAGGAAGGAGCCTAACTGACCTTGGTAACCTCAGTGCCAAACACTTTGGGATATTTCATGGCAAAATCGATTGTTGCATTTTTTAAGATTTTTGTTGTTGTCTTTTTTTTTCTTCTTTCATTTCAGGGTAAGGTCTTCCAAAGTTCCAGGCCAAAGAGCAAGATATGGTGTTCAAATGTGCCTCTCATTAGCTGTATGTTCATCGCCAAGTTATATAAGCCATCTAATCTCAGTGTCCTCCCCAGTAAAGTAGAGCTAATAATAATACCTACCACATGGGAGTGAGATGGGGAATAGATAAGATAATGCATGTTTGGGTGCCAAATGGCTGCATATCACCAGCAATTTAGATCCAAAAGAGCCAAAATCAGTATCATGAGGATCTGTGTGGCAGGAAGGAAGAGGGAGCATATGACAACATAACGGAACCTCACTTATGGAGAAGCAGTTTAGTGGGGCTAGAACACATGTTTTAGAGTCAGACCTCGGACCAACTCCCAGTTCTATCATTTACTACGTGGGCAGTACTTTTTTCTCTGAGCCTCAGTTTGAGCATTTGCAAAACTGGAATAAAAATAGTATTTGCTTTATAGGGTTGCCTTAAGAATTAAATGAGATGATGCATTGTGGTAGAGACTTGCTAGATACACAACGAAACTGTTTCCTCTCCTTCCTGGGTCACTAATAGACTACATTTCCTAGCCTCCTTGCATCTAAGTGAAGTTGTGTAACTAAGTTCTGGTCACAGGAGTGTGTGTGGATTGAAGTGATATATGCTACATAGTCTAATCCCTGTGGTCCTATATACCCTCTCTTTCCTCTTCTGCTAGGTGGATGCAGAGAATCCGGTGGGGGTGAGGGGAACTCCAGGGCTCAGGGAAGGCAGAGCCACTGTGCAGAGGGAGCCCAGGTCTCTGAATGACTGGGTAGAACATAGCATTCCTCTCTCTACTCCTGCCAATGCGTGTATTGGATTATGGCTAGAACTACTGAGATTTTTAGAGTTGTTTGTTAAAATATTTAATCTATGAAAATGATCTATTCATTCTCATAAAGCACATAATCATTCTTCAATAAATGTTAGCTATTATTATTATTATTATTATTATTATTATTATTATTATTTTCTCCCTGACCAGAATGGCTGAGTGGGCAGTTCCAAGCCCCCATATTTAAATAAGGCTTAACACGACAAGTGCACTTTTGTTCTCTCCTGTGGCTGGAAGATTGACTTCTAAATCTCTGGATTCCCCCCAAAAGAAATTAAATTATTCATTTATCCAATCAGTAAGTATTCACCAAGTGCCTACTATTTATATAGCTTGATTAGGTGCTGGGAAATGCAGAGATGACAATACCATCTCCATGGAATCTTCAATTTCATAAAGAGACACTGACGCATGAGTGACCACATTATCATGCAGAATAAAATGTGTGTCCTACTCTCACCTCATCATCCTAAGTTGTGGCCTATGATACTTCTTTTTTTTTTTTTTAAGATTTATTTATTTTAGAGAGAGGGAGGGAGGGAGGGAGCGCGTGGGTGCCTACGATGAGCAGGCGGAGGGGCAGAGGGAGAGAATCTCAAGCAGACTCCCCACTGAGCCTTGAGCCCGATGTAGGGCAATCCCAGGACCCTGAGATCATGACCTGAGCCAAAGTCAAGAGTCAGATGCTCAACCTACTGAGCCACCCAGGAGCCCCTGGCCTACGATACTTCTTAAAAAATCAGTAATAGTCTCAGCCCCGGGTAGATCTATGGGAAAGTTTTGCCACTTCCCTGGCAACCTTCTCCTTGACTTTTACATGCTCACAGAAAGAGAAGAGAAGGGGGTTAAGCTGTAGTTGTTGTTTCCTTGAAAACCAAATGTGTCTTTGTATGGTGCTGCTCTGTGGAGCCTTGCAGCCTTCCCAGCTTCTCCCTTCCTTTCTCTGCCTTCCCACGATTGGGAAACTGTGTGCCAGGGGACCCCTGTTCCTTCTGCACTGTGCTCATGCGTCCTGTTTCCCAGGGTAGGATGAGCCGTTGTGACAACCTAGTGCTGGTTCTGTTCAACTTTGCCCCCTCCCCTTCCTGGAGCTCAGGTCACTAAATAGACAGCATTCCCTTCCATCCATTATAAACACTGACGTATCAGGGAACTCATTCATTTTTGCTGAGCCTGAACCCACACAAGCCATCACAGACTTTTTCAATACAGACTTCCAGGCAGCTCCACCAACCAATCTTTGTTTGCCCAAGAGCTAGAAGTCTGTCTTTGGTAACAATAATAATAATCTTTCATTCCCTTAAACTTATATTTTAAAAAACTTTTAGATATAGATAATCTAATAAGCATCTTGAGGGTAGGATGGTGTATGCTATTCTTTTGTACCCTTCTCCCACTGTTCTCAGCTCTCAGGGAGAGCTCACCAAATATTTGAGGACTGAGAAGGAGGCTCCTTCTATTACTCCCTTTTTCTGATTTTTAAAAATTGAAGTATAATTGACATACGATATTATGTTAGTTTCAGGTGCACAATGTAGTGACTCAATATTTATAAACATTACAAAATGATCACCATAATAAGTCTAATTACCATCTGTCACCATACAAAGTTAACACACTATTATTGTTTATATTCCCACAATATTATTGCGTATATTATGTATATGTGTATATTATGTATATTAATTCCCAATGACTTATTTATTTTATAACTGGAAGTTTGTCTCTCTTGTTCCCCTTTACCCATTCACCTACTCCTCCAACCCCCTCTCCTCTGGCAACTATCAGTCTGTTCTCTGTATCTATGAATCTAGTTTGGTTTGTTTTTTTTTTGTTCATTTGTTTTATTAGGTTCCACATGTAAGTGAAATCACAAGGTATTTATCTTTCTCTGTCTGACTTATTTCATTCAGCATAATACCCTCTATGCCCATCCATGTTGTTGCAAATGACAAGATTTCACTTTTTTATGGCTGAGTAATACTCCATTATGTATACCACATCTTCCTTATCCATTCATGTGTCAATGGACACTTAAGTTGCTTCTATATTGAGCTATTATAAATAGTGCTGCAATGAACATAGGGGTGCATGTATCTCTTCTTCTGATCTGCGCTTTCATTCCCTTCCCAATAGATTCTTTCTCAATCTCAGGTCCCAGCCTCATTAGCACTGCCTGTGTGATGGGGAATGATGTGACCGCACAGGTTCATCTAGTTCATCCCTCTGCTCCCAAACAAGCTGCTTCAGTCACTCAGCACTGACAAGTGCTGAGTCTATTGGAAGAGGACAGCTGTCGGGGTCAAGAGTTCTTTCTTGGAAGGCCTGCTGGTAAAACCAATGGAAGGTCTTTGGACCTGTTTGCTGATGACTAGTTGGCCCAAAGGATTCCAAATTCTGACCATAGATTTTTCCTTCTGAATATATCATTAGGTCTGGTTGTGTGCCAGACCAGCTCGGAGGCAAGACTTTGTAACTGTGCCTTTTCATTCATTATTATTTTTAGGGCAGATCTGTTTCTCATTGACTGGGGCTTGTTGGGCCCCTCCCTTGCCTTGTCATGCTCAGGACAACCCACATGGCAGCTTTCCAAGGACCATGCTTGCCCGGAGGTGCTGTCGTCTGCCTCTCCTGACTGGTGGGTACAGGCCTGGGCTAAAGCCGCCTTTGTTCTTTCACAGTGGGTTGCTTTTCCTTGGGCTTGGATGGCTCAGCAAAAGTTATTGGATGCTCTGCAGGGTGGGAGGCCCGAGCGGCAGAGTTTATGTTGGAAACTGTGTACGTTGTTCTGGGTTATCCTCACGGTGCCTGTATTTTTCCTTTTTGTCTGACAAGGTGAATAGTATGGAGTGGGGTGGGGAAAGGGTCATGCACAAGTCAATGCAGTTGGCCTCATATGATGGAGGGCCCTTTCCCAGCAATGTGAAGGCCGGTAAAGGCCCAAGGGGAGAGGGGGCCAGTGAGGGTGTGGTGAGGCAACTGTTGAGACTCAAAGCCACCCCCAAGCATCCACAGGGAAAGGGGAAAAGAGAGAGAAACAATAAAAGGAGAACAAAAGATGGTAATAGATCAGGGACGTAGGAAAGAGGGTAAAAATGGGAGGAAAACATTTCTTCAATAAATCCCTTCTAGATTACTCCAGCCTCATTTGAACTCCTACAGAATCTATTATATACATCAAATAATTCACCTCACACTGTATTCAGGTGTGTGACTTAGATGCCGTTCTAGCCTTGCCTTCCCCCTCAGAAACTGTCCTCCTCTTTGGTCTGAATTCCACTCCACAGTGAGTGACCATCGAAAGCCCCTTGCTGTGCTCTCTACATCTCCCAACCTCACTTCCTCAGGCTCCTTGTGTCTTCATTCCTCAGACTGTGGCCTCCCTTACCCCACATCATCTGCCTCAAAGCTGCTGATTTCCTTGGGGGGAAATAAAATCCACTCATGCCAAGAATGTCAGGGGTGCAGAAATTTTATAAAGCACTGGGGAGTAATAATGTTCTCCTGGGAACAACTTCTGGCCACCATCTTTCACTCAGCTGTCCTCTCTGCTTTGTCACCTTTCTCCTAGGTCTGTGCTCCCACCTACCCACGTTTTCCTCAGTGTGAGGCTGTCTTTTAACTCTCTCCCTTCCCCTTTGACACTCCTCTCCAGCTAGTTCTCTGGAAAATACTTTTCCTTACCTTTGGATGGCACTCTACAGTATACAAGGTGTTTTCATAAGCCTCATTTAAAAAAAAATCTTCGTAAGGATTTTATGAAACTCAGCTATTAATTCAACTAATACCTGGCAGAACTGGGTCTTAAGCCCATACCGTGTTTCTCCATGTGCAGTGTCCATCCACCTCTCAGGAAGAGCGAGGAAGGGAATGCAGGGAGCTGGGTCTCTGAGGTGGAGGAGAGTGTGAATAGATACAAGGAGAGAGGCCAGGGCTGTGGAAACATTTCTCAGGCCCCAGGATCTGCCTGTTGGCTTTTGTTTTCTCGTTCACTAACCGAAGTTTATGACCACAGTTACTCTTCACTTATACTTTCATTCTCTCATTCATTCATTCATTCACCCAACATGTCTTAGTGTCTACAACATTCCAGGCAGCGGTGGTGCTTCTGTTTTCTTGGCTTTCTGTGGAGGGACATGCACCTCTGAGCAGTGACAGGGCCGGTGTTCCAGTCTGGAGCCAGAAGCAGCCTCTGGAGAATTTTAGCAACAGGAGATAAGTGGGCCACTCCTCTGTAATTGTGCCACCTTCCTATTTTTCACCCACATGCTTGGGCAAAGACTAAGACCCACATGTTTTTCTACAAATATACATAAGACTCCATTCCAGAGAAACACTCCAAAGCCATCCATCTTCCAGGAACTTCTCAGATGGAAGCTGGATGTGGTGGTCACCCAGCTGATCTGCTCCTTCCTTCTTCATGTGCTTTCCACACATGGCTTCCAGAACCCCTTATCTCCTGGTTTTCCCTGTACCTCACTGGTTGTTCCTTTTAAGGCGCTCTGAAGTTTTCCTCTCTTCATGTTGCAGGGCTCCGGGGCTCAACCCTTGGTCTTTTCTTCCCCACTACCCTCATTTTCTCGGTGATCTCATCCAATCTCATGCCTTTACCAACACATGCCAGCAACCCTCACGTTGACCTCTCCATCTCAAGTCCAAGCTAGTGTATCATAGATACATCAAGCTTCATAGTCCAACAGAAACTCATCATCTTTGTTCACAAATCTGCTTGCCTGTAGCTTTCTCTACTTTAGATGATGGCAACTCCACTTTCCCAGCTGCTCAGGGCACCAGCCTCGGAGCCATCCTTGACACCCTTCTTTCTTTAATTCACTTCTAATCCACTGGCTTGACATGAGCCTAACCCAACATCTCCCACTTCCTACAACTGCACCACTAGCGTCATTTCCCATCTCTCTCCTAGTTTGTTCCAACACTTCCTACCTGGTCCCCCTGCCTTTCCCCTTGCAGTCGATCCTCAACACAGCTGCCAGAGGGATCACTTTGAAACATAACTCGAATCATATGATATTCCTTTTCCCCTTATTGACAAACCTTAATGGCATACCTGGATACTCAAATACAAGTCAGAATCTCTACAATGGTGAAGTAAATTATCGCATAAATGGCTGCAGTTCTCCACTCCTCTCTATATCTGCCTACTTTGCAAAGTAACTGTACAACTCCTCCCAGCAAAAGGTGGAGTCTTTTTCCCCACACCTTGAATCTGGGCTGGCTCTGTGATTTGCTTTGGCCAAACACAGTGTAAAGGATAATGTGCCACCTCCAAGCCTGGGCCTTTCTCGGAACCCTGCTGTGCCCATGTAAACAAGTCCAGGCTAGTCGGCAGGATGGTGAGAGACATGTAGTCTAGTCACCTCCTTGCCCCAGCTGGCAGCCAGTCAACAGTCAGACATGGGAATGAGGCCATTCTAAAATAGCCAGCCTTAAACCAAGCCACCTCCTGATCCTCAGTGAGCAAATCCAGCTGAGATAAGCCCAGCCTGGCCAAGATCATCAGAGCCCAGCTGAACCATAGAATGAGGAGCAGTAGAAGCAGCTTATTGATTTAAGCTACTAGGTTTTGTGGTTGGTTTTTATGCAACATTTTTGTGGCAATAAAAAAGTGATACAAATGACCCACAAGGCCCTCCATGATCCACAACTTCCCTTATTTCTCTGACGTTATCTTCTATTACTTTCTGGAAGCCTCATTCACCATGATCTCCTTGCTTTTCCTGGACTATACCAAGTATGCTCCAGCCTCAGGGCCTTTGTACTTGCTGTGTTCTCCGCCTGGAATATTTTTCTTTATATACCCTTACTACTACTCCCATCATTTCCTTACATGCTTAAATGACACTTCAGCAAGGGTGATATTCAAAATATTTTTAAATATTAGGGCATGAGGACTGACAAATCAGAACTGTCACGGAATCAGAAGAGAGCCTGATCAAGGGTCCTGGTTGCCCACTGCTAAGCTAGGAATTCATCTTTTAACAGAGGGGCCAGGACAGCCAACTTGGACAAGGTAACAATAAAGGGGCTCCAGGCCATGCTTGTTGAACAACTGGTAAGGAAATATTATGAGATTTTAACAGAAAGATCAGCTCTGATTATGAGGAAGATGTCCACCCACCATCCTGTCCCCCATCTCCCTCACTCCAGCATACTCTCTAGGCACCTTGTTTGACTTCATATTTCTCCAAAGCACTTTTATCACCATCTGATTTATAACATATTTGTCCATTTACTTGTTTATTACATTTCTACTCTTCTCCTTTTAGAACAGTGTGGTTCAATAGAAGTTTCTGTAATTGTAGAAATGTTCTACTACTGGCCTGTCCAATACAGTAGCCATGAATGACACATGATTAGGAAGCACCTGAAATGTGGCTATGGTGAGTTAGAAAATTAAACTTTTAATTTTATTTAATTTTTATTACTTTACATTTAAATAGTCTCCTTTAACTATTTTTTTTAAGATTTATTTAGTTATTTTAGAGGTGAGGGAGGGGCAGAGGGAGAAGGAGAGAGTCTTAAGCAGACTCCGCGCTGAGCAGAGCCCAACATGGGGCTCAATCTCACGACCCTGAGTTCATGACCTGAGCTGAAACCAAGAGTCAGACACTTAACTGATTGCGCTACCCAGGCGCCCCGCCTTTTGTAACTACTATCTATCATACTGAACAGCACAACTCCAGAATGTAATCAAGTAAGGACTTTTGCAACTTCTTCACTACTATATCCCCAGTGCTTAGAACAGAATTCGGCTGAATAAATGAATGAACAAGCGAATGAATATGGCAGGCAGGGATGGCAGCAGATAAGAGGACCTGTCCATACCAAATGCTCTAATGCCCATTGGAGGCTATGACAGGGGATGGTTTGGAGAACACAGAAAACGGACCTCTTACCTACTCCCCACATCAAGCTTTCAGTTTGGTAGGATGTACTGAGTAGAGGAAGATTCCTAATCTGGATCACAGTGCATTTATTTTTCAGCCTTATCGCAACCGGTTAACAAATGGATCCAGCCTAATAAGAGGTTTTCTCTGGCCTCTCCTTGTGGAATATCAATGAAGGAAAGGACCCTATAACACTGAGATTTTCTTAGCCCCAGTTTTCCGGGGCGCCTGGGACAGAGTTCAGATGCTGCAGAATGACTCACCTATAACAGCAGAAAGAGCCCACACTTGGGAACTGTTCTTCCTACTGACCCTATGGGGCTGGGGAGATCAACGGGGAGACACACCTGCGCCCAAGCGTCAGGCAGTGCTCAGCGACTCTGGGGACCAGTCGCAGGCATACATAACAAGAGCAACCAGTCCCAGCCCCTGGTATCTGCATGGCCCAACCCCAGGACCAATACTAGCTAATATTATACCCTTATTGTGCTATCCAAACTGGCTCACTTGTGACAGTCCTGCTTATACCTGCTGTCCCAACACGCAGTCTGTGCAGTGTCCTTTCACTCTCAAAAGTGTCCCGATAAATTATAGAAGATGATAACTTATATGGTCATCTCACATCTTAGTGAGCTCTTACTCTGTGTCAGGCATTGTTTAAAGCACTGCACTTTTTTTCTCTTACATTTATACCTTGCAACCCAGAGGGCAAGTATTACCACCATTCAACCAGGAACCTGAGAGGCTGAAGGACTGGCCTGCTGTTCTGGAACCAACAGGTTTAGACTTTGGAAGTAACTGGATAAATAAGCATCAGGAGCCTCCTTCCTGGGGCTCTTAGCCCCCCTCCCACCTCCTAAAACACGTTTCCATTGGAGAGCAGGCCTGCCAGGGAAGAGTCTTTCCCATAGCGGACAATTGCTTCTTTCTCAAGCAATCAGTAACATGACAATTCCCTGGGTAGAGGGGCCCGTGTCTGTTCTCGTGGGACCATTTCTCACATCCAGCTGAGCAATGCTCACACTCTGGCCTTATGTCACGAGAGCCGATATTTCTCCCATGGGAGGATTTGAAACTCCAGGAAGGAAATGGATGGAGGACCAGGGCCAGGACCAAGGAAAGCCATCAGAGGCCCTGGGTTGCAGAGTATGGATGGAGAGGTCCCGTCCATCCCAAGCCTGGTGGACTCAGCATGTCAAGTCAGGGCTGAGGAAGAGACAGGCAAACCAGAATGCACCAACCACAGTTCTGCAAGTCAAAGCAGAATCAAATTAACTCGTGCAGTTGGATGATTTCCAGTTTGCTTATAAATGTCACAGAAAGGCAATGGTAACACCACGGCTGTGTTCCCTCTTTTTTCATTTTTCTTTGGAGTCTTTTTAAAAAAAGCTTTCAGCTCAGTGTATCATTGAGAATGTTAACAATAGCTTACCGTTGAATACCTCTTTGTAATATAGAAAATGTCTTTAAAAAAGAATGTCTTTTACATCTGTTATCTCAATGGGCCTGACACCAACCTGATGAGGTAGACAGTTCTGTTATTAATAACTTTGTTTTAAAAGTGAGCCCACTAAGGTTTAATGAAGTTAAGTGACTTGTCCAAATTCACCTGTATTATGATAATAATAAGCATCATTTACAGAGTGCTTAAATGCTTTACATACATCATCTCAATGCTCACAGCCCACCATGAGTGGGAGACATAGTTCTCCCGGGGGAACAGAGGCTAGGTGGGATGTCTGCCCAGGGTCAAAGTCATGGGAAGAGGTGGAGAGGTGGAGCTGGGACAGGAACCCAGCCCCACTCTCGGCCCAGTCTGACTTGAAATCCCGTGTTTTCCCCAGCACATCAGGGAAGCTTTATGTTCCTAAACTTTGATTTAGAATGGGAGGATCTGTCTTACTAGAAGCCTGGGACTTTCAGTGGACAAAGACAGGTGGGTTAGAAGGAATCCCAGAGTGAGATACGAAGAGGGTCTGAGAGGTGTCCACACCACTAATCTCTTTACAAACGTAATCTGATTTTTATACTTGGCTGCCCTGTGAAATTGGAATTATTTCCATTTTACAGATGAGGAAACTAACACTTTGTCCGTGATCACAAAGACATGAGCTCAGGTCTGCCTGGTTTTAAAGATCATGCTTTCAACAGGAGGCACAATTTATATATGATAGAATGCACAGATTTTAAGTCTACAATTACATGCATTCTGACAAATGTATATAATCAGTGCTCTAAACTATATGTGTAACATATATATAGTTGGTTCTGTGACTACGGAGAACCAACACTAATACAAGTCTACAGATCAATCTGTAGAGAACTGACATCTTAAGAATTTTGAATCTTCTAATTCATGCATATTATCACTCCACTTAAGTTCTCTTTAATTTCTCTCAGCAATATTTTACAATTTTCAGGTCTTTAGTATCATTTTTAGATGTGCATTCCCAAGTATTAGATGGTTTCTTTGATGTTATTATAGAGAGTATTTTTTAAAAATTTCATTTTGTAATTGTTTGCCATAACATACAAGAATACATTTTACTTTTTTTAAACCCTGATCTTTCATCTGGTGACTATAGAAGATTTTTAACTAGTGCAATAAAATGATCAAAGAGGTATTTTAAGAAGAATAATCAGGGAAATCCAAATCAAAACCTCAATGAGATATCACCTCACACCAGTCAGAATGGCTAAAATTAACAAGTCAGGAAACGACAGATGTTGGCGGGGATGCGGAGAAAGGGGAACCCTCCTACACTGTTGGTGGGAATGCAAGCTGGTGCAGCCACTCTGGAAAAGAGTATGGAGGTTCCTCAAAAAGTTGAAAATAGAGCTACTGTCCAATCCAGCAATTGCACTACTGGGTATTTACCACAAAGATACAAAGGTAGGGATCTGAAGGAGTATGTGCACCCCGATGTTTATAGCAGCAATGTGCACAATAGCCAAACTGTGGAAAGAGCCAAGATGTGCATCGACAGATGAATGGATAAAGAAGAGGTGGTATATATATACAATGGAATATTATGCAGCCATTAAAAGGAATGGAATCTTGCCATTTGCAACAACGTGGATGGAACTGGAGGGTGTTATGCTGAGCGAAATAAGTCAATCAGAGAAAGACATGTATCATATGACCTCACTGATATGAGGAATTCTTAATCTCAGGAAACAAACTGAGGGTTGCTGGAGTGGTGGGGGGTGGGAGTGATAGGGTGGCTGGGTGATAGACATTGGGGAGTGTATGTGCTATGGTGAGCACTGTGAATTGTGCAAGACTGTTGAATCACAGATCTGTACCTCTGAAACAAATAATACATTATACGTTAAAAAAAAAAAAAGAAGAAGATAGCAGGAGGGGAAGAATGAAGGGGGGAAAATCGGAGGGGGAGAAGAACCATGAGAGACCATGGACTCTGAGAAACAAACTGAGGGTTCTAGAGGGGAGGGGGTGGGAGGATGGGTTAGCCTGGTGATGGGTATTAAAGAGGGCATGTTCTGCATGGAGCACTGGGTGTTACACGCAAACAATGAATCATGCAGCACTACATCAAAAACTAATGATGTAATGTATGGTGATCAACATAACATAAAAAAAAAAAAAAAAAGACAAACTAAAAAAAAAAAGAATAATAACCAGAAGAATCGTTCACTGCCATATTGGTTGGGTGCCTCCCCATGAGGGTACATGAGCCTTAGTCTGAGCCAGGACCACAGACTGTACTTCTGACCTCAGACAGCTGCCTGTGCATTTGCGCTCCTGTTCAACTGTGTTTGCCTTTGGGCCAGAGAATGTGGATAGATGGTGGCAAACCCATTCATCACCCCAGCTGGCAAAGCGGCTTAAAGCGCATAGCCTAGGAGTGGGAGCGCAGCGGCGTCCTCTGGGGCTGTGAAGACTGAAGGAATGCTACTATAAATGACACAGCTCCCATGCACCTAAGCTGATGGAAGCTGAGGAGGGGAATGTTAACTATATACTTTTTGAAGCTTAGGTGAATTGTGAGGATATTCATTTATATACAAGTTTGTCATCAACTGCTCCTTTTCCGTATCCCGGCTTTCTGGCACTGGCTTGGAAATCTCCCTGGGGTCCTGACAATCCTTATCATTTTCTACCTCTATCTATTTTTATAAATCATTGGGCTGAACTTGGGAGAACTTTCAAACACCCCTTTACTTCCCTTTTGTAGGAACACTCCAAAACGTTAAGCTTATTATTATTTTACTACAACAGGGAGGTTGACAGAAAGTTTTTAATTTCCTTAGAAAAATAACAAAAGAAGAAAGAAAAAAGAAACCCAAACATCCTCACCTTAAACATCCTGTTCATTTCTTTCTTTTTGGTGACTCACCTCCTTATCTTGATAAGTAACGTTTCATGCCCCTCTTCAATATGATTCTAAATTTCAAAATACACTATATATCACAAATAACAATAAACCAAACAATGTTAGAGCATATCTATTTTCAAACTCTGAATGCTTGCAAAGGTTCTGACATGCCTCTTCTCTACCAGGTGAAACATATTTATTTTAAAGGTGCATTTTCAAGGTATATTTACTGGTTTTAAACCGCAAAGGAATGCGAGATGTGGGTAAAATTTACCAGAGCCTGGAGACAACAGACACGCACGTGGTTTTATAAAGCATAGATTTTTTTTTTTTATCTTGACTCATTTGTAAGTCACCTTATATAGCTTTGACAGTTTGTACATTTATAGAACTCTTCGAAGTTTCCCTCTAGCCTATGAACTTATTACATTCAGAGTCTGGATATAAGGAAAGGTAGGAACACTTTATTTTTGGTGCTCTTGGAAGGGCTCTAAGGGCAGATCTAATCCCACAGCACCACCTCCCAGGTGAATACAGCAACATTAGAGAGGCTGGGTAATCTGTGAAGGTCACACAGCTAGCTAGGGGCATAGCTTGAATGAGGACCACTTCTCTTGATTCTTGAGAGGATTCTTTCTGTTACTTTACATAGTTTTAATCCTTCTCCTCCACTTGTTTTTTTCCTTCTCCACTTTTATTTTCCCAATAGGACCCTGGTACCCTCATCTTGTCCCATTATAGTGCCCTACTGACCCTGCATCCTTTATCCATCCCTGCAGTTTTCAAATCAAAGTGCCCCACCCATTTCCTCTGTGTCCCTATTCCCAGGGGTCCTACTATTGTTGAATCTAAAGAGCCAGTGTGGAATTGAGTATGAATGACTGTTCATGGTTCAGTTTTGCTTCTTGTCTAAAGTAGCTTGAATGCTCTATCTCATGGACAACTAATCACAATATTTCCAAGAGTTAAGTTTATTGACACCTCACTGTGTGCCAGACACTGTGCTTAAGGATTTCGTATAAATTATGTCACGGATATTGTGTGCATTATGTCATTCTCTCATTTGAGGAATGAGTTATAAGAGACAAGTCCAGTGAGTGATATATTTAGAGACAGGTGGGGTTATCCTGCCCCATTTTTAGTGATATCATTCAGGCAATAGCCTGCTGCCCTGGCTACAGGGCAGCAGCTGAGAGGAGCCTGTCTTCCCCCACAACCACTTCAGTTTTCTGCCTGCTGAGTCTTCTGTGCATGCTAACGAGTGCCCCAGCAACAGGCATTGCTGCCCTCACGGGTATTGCCGGAGCTGCTCTTCTTGCTACGCTTCTCAGAGCTGGGGCTGCTAATATGCCCTGGGTAGTCCAGGGCTCGGAAACTCATTGTTTGCCAACGAACGGGCAATAGCCAGGCTACAAAACACCACATGTGGCTTAAATGGAGAGGTGCCTAGAAAAGAGGCCCTTGATGTCAAGTTAACCATAGCTTTCTACTTGGCAGATTGCCTTTAGTACCCATCCTCCTGATTTGACAGAACAAAAACAAAACAAAACAAAACAATAACTGTCAGATAACAACTGTCCAAAAAAAAAAAAATCCAAATCTCATGGACCTTCTCTAGTGCCCATACTGTAACTCTAGTTTGAAATGATTACTTTACGGTTTATTAATATCTCCAGTGAAAGATAGAATATGGAAACACCCCCATCTGCACAGCATTTTATGGTTTCAAAAGTAGCATGCAATAGCAACTTCGACTTTCAACGCTAGGTGTTTTGGGGGCTTCTCTCTTAGGTGCAGGTCTTAAAGTTGGGGTGCCAGATGTAGGGTTCGAATCCTTTGCTCCTCAGGGAGAAGCTCAGGGTTGTGAATTCTCTCCTGATTGTGGGTCACTGTGCTGGGGGTGGGGTTTATGACAAGATTGTGTCTCGGCCTCTCTTACCTACTTCAATGTGGGTTTTTTCTTATTTGCCCCACATGTAGGAGTTGTTCAGCCATTTTTTGTTTTTGCTTTTGTTTTCCAGAGGGAGTGGTTCCATATGTTGCTGTTGATTCTATGTGTCCATGGGAGGAGGTGAGATCAGGACCCTCCTACACTGCCATCTTGAATTGGTCTCATAGCAACTCTGAGAAGGGTATGCAAATTAGTGAAGGTTGCGGTCAACTCCAAATACAGTGCTCTTTTCTTAGCTACCTAACTCATACTGCTGTTCCTTTGGGAAAATTGAGCCATGAATATACAGAGGTTTCTTACGGCCCACTAGGAATGGATGATTTTATATTGCAAGCACCTTATTTTGTGCCCTTTGAGAGTGTGTTGAAAATTCCCAGGATGCTCTGAGTGTCTTATTTAAAACAATGACTTACAGGAGCTATTAGCACATGTCCAATCTCCTACTAAATGTGTACTAATTTCTGTTGTCCATCTTTTTATTATCTGATTCATCTATCATTGTATTGGAAAAGTATAATATGCAGACTCCTGCAAAACCACTTCCCTTTGTGTGTATGTGTGTGTGGTTCAGTGGAGTGAGACTATAAAAAAAAAAAAAAGATTCATTAATAAAGTCATTCAACAGATACACAGTGAACTTGATCATCTGAGCCAGCAAAGCCTAAATCATCACTGGGGCTCAAAGGTGTCAGTCATCATCTCACTTTGTGTCAACGATGAGCTAAGCTCATCCCTCAGACTGGAAAACAGAACTGAGTGGGAGGATCCAAGTGGATGAGGAATGTTTTAAAAGGGGGCATTTAAGTTTTGGGTGTTTTTACTAGGAAGACAAGGTTTTAGGAAGATCGGCTCCTACAGTGGGATAGATGACACCAGAAGATGTACAGAAAGCCTGAAGGAAAGGATCCGCAGAGGAGTATCTGGATGTTTACGTCAATCCGTCTACATTGGATCATGGTTAGTTACCTTAGAATCTTAATTGTTATCTTAATATAATATTTGAGCTATTGGAACATCCTTTGTTTCATTTGCTAGACTCCTTTGGTATTGTATTTTTAAGAAGAGATAACTTTTATGCTATTCATCTATTTTTATTTTGTATAGTTTTATCTGGGACCCAAGAGCAGAAATGATAAAAGGAGGTTCCTTCCCCCAAATTTGTTCAGTATCTTCTTGGGGCCCAGATACTATGAAAAATTATCTTAGAAACTCTTCTCTGCTCAAAACTGGCTGACTTGTGTTTAAATAAAGGACTTGTTTCCTTAAGTCACCTTTACCCCCACCCCCTCCATTTAAAATGGAGAATTTCCAGTCCAGGATAAGCTACTATGTGGTAAAAATTCCTCTATTGCCTCCTTCCTTGATCAGGGCAGACATCACCAAATGAGCGTATTTTCCCACTGAGCCTGGATGCGTGTAGGTAGTGATATAATTCCTATTTTACAGATGAAGAAACAGAAATTTAGAAGTTAAATAACTTCTGTAAATCTCTATGACTCTGAAGCCATTATTCTCCAGGGAATTAGTACTAATTGATCAGAGTTGGAAACTAATATGAAATTTATTTGCCACCCATGATCTAGCTCAACCTCATTAGTTTTCATGAGAAGCAGTAAGTCCAGAGAGTTTGAATAATGCAGGAGAAAGTGCTTTGCAAATTTGTAAAGAATGCCAAAGGTGTTAATTGTTTTTGTTAATTACCAAGAATACAAGCCCAGGTAAGTTACAGCAATTCTGAAATTTGAGTGAACGTCAGAATCACCTTGAAAAAACAGATAGCCGGGCCCCACCCCAGAGTGTCTGATTCAATAGTTTTAAGGGACGGCCCAAGAATTTGCATTTCTAACAGATTCCCATGGAATGCTGATGCTGCTGGTCTATGAACCACACTTAAAACCACTGGTTTGCAGCATACCTGAACTCAAATTTCTTATCCAGAAATTTCTCCTTATTTGCTTTTACATTGTTTCTAAGGTGCAAAAATATTTTATAAAATACAATTTCTCTATTATCTCAAGAGAATAAATTTTAAGGCAGGAGAAGAAAACCAAACTGGTTTTTGTAGATGTTTTTCTTCTGCTGTCAAGCCTCCCTTCTTGTGCATTCAATGAAATGTTCCTGTTGATAAATGTAAATATGTAATCATCGGACAAAAGCCAGGATGGATTTTAACACTAATTGGAAGAAAAATTGAACCTAGGTATATGAGAAAAGAATTAGAAGCCAGGATAAGGATGGAGTAGGTCATAGGAAGTTAGGAAATGGGAGCCATTTGTAAAGGGATATATTAGACAAAGCTTGATGTTAGAGAAGAGGGCAGAGAGATTTGGGCACCAAAGACTCACATAATACCTCAGGTGTCGATGAATCGATCTGCGGTAGACCCATTCATTGTGCATGAGAGATAATCAAATGAACTTTGGCTCAAAGATTTGCAGGGCCACCATGTGAAATGGGAATGAGACTTTTCTAAGGAGGCTTCAGAGAGCAGAAGTGACACTAGTGTGCCAAGTTTTGGGGATGCAAAGAAAGAACTCTTTAACAACCATTGCATCTGGAGATGTGCTGGGTTGCCTCCAGCTCAGAAATTCCCTAACACTGGAATTCTCTAAGCAGTCAGGTGACTGCTAGGAAAGGAATTTAAGCACCAAATGTGGAGGCAAGCCTTGGAGACGGGGAGATTAGATGAGTCTGAATTTTTCTGGGACCAGGGGAACTCGAGGACGCTCTAACATAAAGTAAAAATAAAAACAAGATGGCAGACAGGAGAGAGTGACTTCACTGATGCCTGGAAAAAGGCTGGGCTTTGGACTCACAGGACTAGCTCAACTTCCAGTGCCATATGTCTTTGCTGCTCTCTATCCCTCGGAGACACAGTCCCATCACCTATGGAAGGGGTACAGAAAGAGCTGCCCAACAGTGTCCCAGTGAGCACTAAATGGTGTACCGCACAGAAATTGCCCATACTGTCCCTGACCCTAGGAGTTTAATAAATGTTCATTATCCTCTCTTCTCTCTCCTCTGGTAAGTTAGGGAAAACTTGATCCAGGGAATGACTGAATTTAGGAAATTCAAAACAATAGGGTCTCTGAGAAGTACTTTCACAAAATAGATGATGTTGAACTTTGCATCTTCCTCTATGCTTCTCTATTTCCTTCTCTGGACCTGAGATCCCAGAGATATTTCACTTGAATAGCAGTTTCTTGAACATAATGACCTGAATTTAAATCAGTAAGAATCAGTGAGTACTGATGAGTCATTCAGAAAAGAAGAGAGGATTAGTGGCTCAAGATCCTTCCTCCAATAGGATACCTCTTCCCCTAAGGCTCGGGTGGCAAAAATGAGCATTGATGGCAGCAGAGAACCTTTCAGAACTGATCAAGGCAGACAGAAATCAAAGCAAAAGCTGAGACAAATAGGATATTTAGGTTGCAAGCTTATACATACTGGATGGGCCTGAGTTTGGGAAGGAGAGTGTTTGATTCAGCTTTTACCTAAGCAAGGGTCAAGAAACAACAGAACTTGCCTGAGAAGCTTTGTTAATATAAGTACTTTCTGAAATGGTGTGTGTAGATGGGTTATGATATCCATCGCATGGTATCAGGCTAGGAAAGAGGGGAATACGAAAAATTTGTTTTCAAAAAGGGCATTGGATCTGATAAGGTAGAGAATTACTGATCTGAACAAACAGCGCCTGAAGTTTCACTGGCTACTTTCAGTCACGGTGGGGAGGAGGTGATTAATCAAACTGTAGAGAAGGGCATCTGTTCCTCAATGGGAGAGACAATCTCTTTCTTCCACTAAACAGACGGAGCTTGCAGCCATCTTGTGACTATCGGAGGACAAAGCTACATACACTGAGATTTCCTGAGCAGTGGGGTCACAATCCTGACACACATCTGGGGCCCGCCCTGCATATGGACTTTGGAATGTGAGATAATGAATTTCTTAATTGTTTAAGTCAGTTTTAATTGTGTTTCTTAGACTTAAAGCCAAGGGTACTCTAACTATAAAGGGTAAGGTGGAAGATTACTGGTTCTCGTTATCATTTCTAAACCAACTGATTTTTTTAAAAACACCATGTACTGGTATTATTTTAATTTTTTTAAACAAAATTTTAAGGGGTCCTTTTTTTATATATAAGGGTTGAAGACCACTGTTGTAGATATTAATCTTCTATGCTTCATAAAAACTGCAAAGAGTCTTGGAATTTCAAAGGCTAAATCAATCAGTTGATTTAATCTATTTAGTTACAAAATCAGTTAATTCTGTAAAAATTTAGAGATGTTCCATTTTTAGCTGTCAAGGGTAAGCGATAGTTTAAATGGCTTCATTATTTCACTTTCTAACCAGTTATGTGGCCTCATGCAGATAGGATATTGTAACATCAGAATTTAGTAACTAGTAATATTGTACCAAAGTGTGATTAATACATTGTGCAGCCAGAACTCAAGGAAGCAATTTTCAATGCCCTATAAATAGCAAGATTCTGCAAAAATGAGGGTCATATTCCTGGCAAACGTGTCACAGCTAATGTCTATCAACTGACTAATGTTCATTAGCATTCAACCCATTAATAGATTGTCTTTCTGTGGGCACTTCTGTTCTTAATTTATAGTTCTTTGTGGTGTCGTAGAAATAGCATGTTCTTTGAGGCTAAACCTGGGCTGAAATCCCAACTTGGATACTTATTAACATGATAACTTTGGTCAAGTTACTTGATGCCACTAAACTTTAATTTCTTTGTCTGTTAAATAGGGATAGAAAAACAAACTATATCATTAGATTGTTATGCAGATAGCATTTGTATGTAAAGAAACTAACAATGTGCCTTTGCATATTAAGTAATCAGTACATGTTATTTTCATTTCTTTCCTTTCCCCTAATTTTTCTCATTAGGGGTTTTCAGAACCTCAATGTTTAGAATGGAAGAGTGGACCTAAGCATGCCCTGAGCAAAAGGATATTCAGAAACTTCTATGAATGTTTGGTAAGCTGGTGACTCTGGCCATCAAAGACCAATTTAGATGGCCCTGAGGAGCCTCCTGGGAAAAAAGGCAAGCTTTCTGCCGTTGGCATCAGACACAGCTGAGCATGTCTGGGGTATTTGTGGGACTAGACAGCTGCAGTCCAGAGCTGAGACACCTCTGGGCCGGGGTGAGTGTTAGAGGCTCCCCTCCCCCACCACTGAGCTCATAGACAAAGGGAAGGGTGACACTGTAACTACTGATCACAGTCTTGTTTTGTACCGTTTTCCCAGTCACTGCCTGAATTCTAGAACAAAGAGCCTGTAAAAAAGCAAAAACAGTTTCTCACGAAATTCTGGGGTAGATAACCTCCAGTGTTACATTAGTTTCAGGCATACAATATAGTGATTTAACAATTCTGTACATCACCCTAGGCTCATCACCACAAGTGCCCTCCTTAATCCCCATCTCCTATTTCACCCATCCCCCACCCACTGCCCCTCTGGTAACCATCAGTTTGTTCTCTATAGTTAAGAGTCTGTTTCTGGGTTTCTCTCTCACTCGCTTGCTTTTTTCTGCCTTTGCTTTGTTTCTTAAATTCCACATACGAGTGAAATCATATGGTTATTTGTCTTTCTCTGTCTTATTTCTCTTAGCATTATACTCTCTAGATCCATCCATGTTGTTACAAATGGCAAGATTTGTATGGCTGAATACTATTCCACAGTATATATACCACATCTTCTTTACCTATTCATATACCACATCTTCTTTACCTATTCATCTACCAATGGACACTTGGTTTGCTTCCATAGTTTGGTTGTTATAAATAATGCTGCAACAAACATAAGGAGTATGTATCCCTTTGAATTAGTGTTTTTGTATTTTTGGGGTAGTTCTATTTTTAACTTTTTGAGGAACTTCCATACTGTTTTCCAGAGTGGCTGCACCAGTTTGCCTTCCCACCAACCGTGCATGAGGGTTCCTTTTTCTCCACATTCTCTCTAACACTTGTTTCTTGTGTTTTTTATTTTAGCCATCCTGAAAGATGTGCGGTGATATCTCATTGTGGTTTTCATTTGCATTTCCCTGTGACGAGTGATGTTGAGCATCTTTTCATGTGTTATAGTCATGTTGGCCATCTGGATGTCTTTTTTGGAGAAATGTCTGTTCATGTCTTCTGCCCATTTTTAATTAGATTATATGGGTTTTCTGTGTTGAGTTGTATAAGTTATTTGTATATTTTGGATACTAACCTTTTATCAAATATGTCATTTGCAAATATCTTTTCCCATTCAGTAGGTTGTCTTTTAGTTTTCTTGGTTGTTTCCTTTGCTGTGCAGAAGTTTTTATTTTGATGTAGTCCCAGAAGTTTAATTTTGCTTTTATTTCCCTTGCCTCAGGAGATGTATCTAGAAAGATGTTGCTACCACCGATGTCAGAGAAATTATTGCCTGTTCCCTCTTCTAGGATTTTTATGGTTTCATGTCTCAAATTTAGGTACTTAAGCAATTCTGAGTTTATTTTTGTGTATGGTGTAAGAAAGTGGTTTAGTTTCATTCTTTTGCATGTTGTTGTCTAGTTCCCAACAACATTTGTTGAAGAGACACTCTTTTTCCCATTATATATTCTTTCCTTCTTTGTTGAAGATTAATTGTGGGTTTATTCCTGGGCTTTCTATTCTGCTCCATTGATCTATGTGTCTATTTTTGTGCCAATACCATACTGTTTTGAGTACTACAGCTTTGTCATATAACTTAAAGTCTGGAATTGTGATACCTCCAGTTTTGTTTTTCTTTTTCAAGATTGCTTTGGCTATTTGGGGTCTTTTGTGGTTCCATACAAATTTTAGGATTGTTTGTTCTAGTTCTGTGAAAAATATTGCTGGCATTTTGATAGGGACTGCATTAAATTTGTATATTGTTTGGGTACTATAAGCATTTTAACAATATTTGTTCTTCCAATCTGTGAGCATGGAATGTTTTTCCACTCTTTTGGTGTTATCTTCAACTTCTTTCATCAGTGTTTTCAGAATACAGGTCTTTCACCTCTTTGGTTAAATTTCTTCCTAGGTATTTTATTATTTTTGGTGCAATTGTAAATGGGATTGTTTTCTTAATTTCTTTCTGCTGCTTCATTATTAGTGTATAGAAGTGCAATGGAGTTCTTTACACTGATTTCATATTCTCTAACTTTACTGAATTCATTTATCAGTTCTAGTGTTTTGGTGGAGTCTTTAGGGTTTTCTATATAGAGTATCATCTCATCTGCAAATAGTGAGTTTTACTACTTCCTTACCAATTTGGATGTCTTTTCTTTCTTTTTGCTCTCTGATTGCTATAGCTAAGACTTCTGATACTTATTTGAATAAAAGTGGTGAGACTGGACATCTTTATCTTGTTCCTGACCTTAGGGGAAAAGCTCAGTTTTTCACCATTGAGTATGATGTTAGCTATGGGTTTTTCATATATGACCTTTATTTTGTTGAAGTATGTTCCCTCTAAACCTGCTTTGTTGAGGGTTTTTATTATGAATGGACTTTGTACTTTGTTAAATTCTTTTTCTGCATCTTTTGAAATGATCCTGTGGTTTTTACCCTTTCTCTTATTGATGTGATGCATCATGTTGATTGATTTGTAAATATTGAACCCCCCCTTGGATCCCAGGAAAAAAATCCCACCTGATTATGGTAAATGATTTCTTTAAAGTATTATTGGATTCAGTTTGCTGGTATTTTGTTGAGGATTTTTGCATCTATGTTCATCAGAGATATTGGCCTATAGCTCTCGCTTTTTTTTTTTTTTTTTTTTTGTAGAGTCTTTATCAGTTTTGGTATCAGGGTAATGCTGGCCTATAGAATGAATTTGGAAGTTTTCCTTCCTACTCTATTTTTTTTTTTTTTAAAGTTTGAGAAGAAATAGGTATTAACTCTTCTTAAATTGGATTGGTAGAATTTGCCTGCAAAGCTGTTGGGTCCAGGACTTTAGTTTGTTAGGAGTTTTTTGATTACTGATTCAATTTCCTTGCTGGTTATTGGTCTGTTCAAATTTTCTATTTCTTCCTGATTCAGTTTTGGGAAGTTATATGTTTCTAAAAATTTATCCACTTCTAGGTCATCCAGTTTGTTGGCACATAATTTTTCATAATATTCTCTTAAAGTAATTTGTCTTTCTGTGATGTTAGTTGTTATTTCTCCTCTTACTTGTGATTTTGTTTATTTGAGTTCTCTCTCCGTCCCCCTTTTTTTTTTGGTGAGTTTGCCTAGAGGTTTATCAATTTTGTTGATCTTTTCAAAGAACCAGCTCCTGGTTTCATTTTCATTGATCTGTTCTATTGTCTTTTTTAGTTTCTATATCATTCATTTCTGCTCTAATCTTTATTATTTCTTTCCTTCCTCTAGTTTTGGGTTTTGTTTGTTATTTTTTCTCTTTCCTCCTTTAGGTATAAGGTTAGGTTGTTTATTTGAGATTTTTCTTCCTTCTTGAGGTAGGTCTGTATTACTATAAACTTCTCTCTTAGAACCATATCCTAAAGATTTTGGACCATTGTGTTTTTATTTTTGTTTGTTTCCAGGTAATTTTTGATTTCTTATTTGATTTCTTGGTCGACCCATTCATTGTTTAGTAGCATTATTTAACCTTGATGTATTTGTGGTCTTTTCAGATATTTTCTTGTGGTTGATTTCTAGTTTCATCATATTGTACTGAGAAAAGATGCATGGTATGACTTTGATCTTTTTGAATTTGTTGAGACTTGTATTGTGGCCTAATATGTGATCTATTCTGGAGAATGTTCCATGTGCACTTGAAAAGAATGTGTATTCTGCTGCTTTAGGATAGAATGTTCTGAATGTATCTGTTAGATCCATCTGGTCCAGTGTGTCATTCAAAGTCATTGTTTCCTTATTGATTTTCTGTTGGATAATCTGCCCATCAGTGTAAGTGGGGTGTTAAAGTCTTCTACAATTATTGTTTTACTATCGATTATTTCCTTTATGTTTGTTATTACTGTTTTATGTATTTGGGTGCTCCCGTGTTGGGTATATAAATATTTACAACTGTTATATCTTCTTGTTGGATTGTCCCCATTATTATTATTATTATTATTATTATTATTATTTAGTGTCCTTTTTTGTCTCTTGTTACAGTCTTTGTTTTAAAGTCTGTTTTGTCTGATATAAGTGTTGCTACCCTGACTTTCCTTTGACATCCATTTGCATGATAAGTGTTTCTCCATCCCCTCACTTTCAATATGCATGTGTTGTTAGGTCTTAAATCAGTGTCTTGTAGGCAACATACAGATGCATCTTGTTTTTTTATCTATTTCATCACCCTATGTCTTTTAATTGGAGTGCTTAGTCCATTTACATTCAATGTAATTATCAACAGATATGTATTTATTGGCATTTTGTTACTTGTTTTGTGGTTGTTTTTCTCTCTTTCATGGTTTGCTGGCTGTTGGTAGTGATATACTGAGATTTCTTTTTCTTTATCTTTTGCATATTCATTACTCATTTTTTTTTTAAAGATTTTATTTATTTATGTATTAGAGAGCGAGAGAGAGAGAAACAGCATGAGAGGGGAGAAGATCAGAGGGAGAAGCAGGCTTGCCGCTGAGCTGGGAGCCCGATGTGGGACTCGATCCCAGGACTCTAGGATCATGACCTGAGCTGAAGGCAGTCGCTTAACCAACTGAGCCACCCAGGCGCCCACTCATTTTTTTTTTTTTTTAGGGTTTATTTTATTTTTTTCTTCATTTATATATATATTTTTATTATGTTATGTTTTTGTTTGTTTGTTTTGTTTTTTTTAATGTTTTATTTATTTATTCATGAGAGTCAGAGAGAGAGAGAGAGGCAGAGGGAGAAGCAGGCTTCCCGCCTAGCAGGGAACCCCATGTGGGACTCGATCCCAGAACCCTGGGATCATGACCCGAGCCGAAGGCAGACGCCCAACCATCTGAGCCACCCAGGCGCCCCTATTATGTTATGTTAATCACCATACATTACATCATTAGTTTTTGATGTAGTGTTCCATGATTCATTGTTTGCGTATAACACCCAGTGGTCCATGCAGAACATGCCCTCTTTAATACCCATCACCAGGCTAACCCATCCCCCCACCCCCCTCCCCTCTAGAACCCTCAGTTTGTTTTTCAGAGTCCATAGTCTTTCATGGTTCGTCTCCCCCTCCGATTTCCCCCCCTTCATTACTCATTTTTGATTTGTGGTTACCACTCAGTTTATATATAACACCTTCTGTAAGTATCAGTCTATATTAAGTTGATGGTCACTTGAGTTTGAACCCATTCTTTATTCCTCTCCTCTGCAATGTTCTAGGTATATGGTGTCATATTTTATAACCTTTTATTTTGTGAATCCCTTGACTGATTTTTTTTAGACTTTATTTATTTATTTGAGAGAGAGAGATAGAGAGCATGCACGGGTGGGCAGGAATGGCAGATGGAGAGGGAGAAGCAGATCCCCGCTGAGCAGGGAGCCTGACTTGGGGCTCGATCCCAGGACCCCGGGATCATGACCTGAGCCAAAGGCAGATGCTTAACCAACTGTACCACCCAGGTGCCCCCCTTGACTGATTTTTACAGATATACTTTATTTTTACTGCATTTGTGTTTCCTGCTTTTCTTACTCTTACTCATGGTCTTTCCACTCAGAATCCCTCTTAACATTTCTTGTAGGGCTGGTTTAGTGGTCATGAACTCCTTTAGTTTTTGTTTGTCTGAGAAGCTCTTTATCGCCTTCTATTCTGAATGACAGCCTTCTATTCTGAATGATAGCCTTGTTGGATAGCATATTCTTGGCTGAAGATTTTTTTCCTTTTAGTACTTTGAATATATCCTGCCACTGTCTCCTAGCCTGCAAAGTTTCTGCTGAAAAAATCTGCTGATAGCCTTATGGTTTTTTTGTTTTTTATCCTTGTATGTAACTGTCTTCTTTTCTCTTGGTGCTTTAAAATTTTTTTCTTTATCACCAATTTTTGCACCTTAATTATTATGTGTCTTAGTGTGGACCTCCTTGGGTTGATTTTGTTGGGGATCTCTGTGCCTTCTGGATCTGGATATCTGTTTCCTTCCCCTGATTCGGGAAGTTTTCAGTTACTATTTCTTCAAGTAAAATTTCTGCCCCCTAATCTCTTTCTTCTTCTGGTATCCCTATAATGTGAATGTTATTATGCTTGATGGAGTCACTGAGTTCCCCAAGTCTATTCCCATTTTACATGCTTTTTTTTCTCTCACCTGCTCAGCTTGATTACTTTCCATTTCTCTGTCTTCTAGGTTGCTAATTCACTCCTCTGCTTCTTCTAGCCTTTAATTTATTCCATGTAGTGTGTTTTTAATTTTACTTTTTGTGTTCTTCATCTCTGATTTGTTCTGTTTTATCTCTTTGTGAAATGTCTCGCTGATACCCTTCACTCTTTTCTCAAGTCCAGTGAGTATCTTTATGATCATGACTTTAAATTCCCTATCAGACATATTACTTATCTGTTTTATTTAGGTCTCTTGCTGTGGTTTTTGTCCCATTCTTTCATTTGGGACATATTCAACTGTCTCCTCCTTTTGTCTAACTCTCTGTGTCTGTTTCTCTGTGTTAGGAAAGTCAGCTATGTCTCCTGCTGTTTATGTAGTGGCCTTATGAAGAAGAGGTCGCATGGTGCCCTGAAGTGCAGTGTCCCTTGTTCACCAGAAACTGGCATTTCAGGGGGTGTCTCCTGTGTGTGCTGCATGAGGCCTGCTGTTGTGTCTTGGCCACTTTTTCCCTCAGTTCATCCATCTGCAGAGGCTGTCTTTGCCTGCTGTGGGCAGTGTTTGTTTCTGGCTGGGTGGGGCATGCAGTTTTAACAAGCTATGTGCTGATCTGCTTACAAAATGAGACCTGCGTCTACACAGGGTCTGGTCTGGTCTGGGCTGATCTGCAAAGTGAGCAAAATGGACAGAGTGCACAGTTTTACCAAGGTGTGCCTTGGGCTTTCACAGAGTCCATCTCTGCCACCTCCACCCCAGGGGGCTGCTGAGGACCTTCATAATGTTCCGGGGGGGGGGGGGGTAGATACGGTATTGGCAAGGTTTGTGCTCGTCTTCTGGGAGAAGGGACCAGCAGCACTGGACTGAGGCAAGTTTAACTGGGAAGGGTGGGTCCACGGAAGCACAGTGGGGTGGTGGGGCTTGGTGTAAGCAAGTCAGGTAGTGAATGTCAGTGCTATGCTGGTACCCACAGGTGGCCATATTTTTCTGCTGGGAAGCCAGGGAGGGAGATGGTGCCTGCCAGCACCTTTGTTCCCGGGGTAGTACCTCAGTGATCCCTACATCCCAGGGACACACTCCGGAATGAGTAAACTACTCTCCCGCTCATATGTCCCAGATGTTTTTCAAACTGCTGCTTCTATGCTGTATCTCTGTGGGCTGTGTGTTGTTCTATCCCTTTGCAGGGGGGGAGCACTCAGCTTCCTCTTGCCCTACCCAGAACCAAGCCCACTGATTTTTAAAATTCCAGGCTTTAAGTCCCACTCATTGTAAGAACTTATGAAATTTGCTTCCTCTTTGTTTTCCAAGCCAAACGTTATGGAGATTCATCTTCCTTGTTTGGGCTCCCTGGGAATATAGTCTGTTTCTCTCCCCTCTCCTTGGCAACGGCACCCTTCCCACTTCAGACAGCCGTAGTCTCTTTAACTCCCCACCATTTCTCTGCCCTTCCTACATTCTTTGATGTGGCCTCTTCTCTACCTTCAGCTGTGGACTTTGTTCTGCCAGTCTTTGGGTCATTTTCTGGGTTGTTTACACTGATGTGAGTGTTTTCTAGTTTTATGCATGGGATGAGGTGATCTTAGGGTTCTCTTACTCTGCCATCTTCCCAACCTCCTGCCCACTATCTCACAGCTTTGAAGAAGGGCAGATAATGTAATATGTATTCATTTCTCTTTCTGACTGTGTTTATATGATGTCAAAACAATTGGTTGAACAGTGCACAAGTGAAGCAGGCTGGTTATCTGATACCGTAGTTACCCCAAAAACTCTTAAGAAAAAGTCTGTATTTCAAAACAAATGACTCCAGTCACAATAGTTGTGTGAATAGTTACAGCCAGCATCTTTCTTTAAGAGAAGGCCAGAAGGACCACTCCATGCCTGTCTTGACTTCCACCACCATAAATTTAATGTAGCTTGTGGCAACTGGTTGCTGCCCATTTGTATAAGGAAGAATTCCAGGGCAGATCATATTCATAAGGGACTCCGTTTCTGAGCACTCCAGAAATGTTAAACCTTAATTTACTTCTTTTCAAAATCCAGAACAAAAAGCTGTGCTGAGCATTTAAAGAGGTTGTGATAATTGTAATAGAAGAAGTCGTTTTTTTTTCATTGTTGCACCTGGCATCTGGGAACTTAAGAACATCTTATTACCTAAGACAACGGAGGGAAAATTCGAGTTAATTTACTCTCACAATGACAACCCATGTGACATCTAGGATACGTGCTTTGCAAAAGAGTTCAAAGGTTTGGTTTAAAACCTATTCCTGGATGAGAGGGAAGGAAACCAATTACCAGGGAATGGTAGTGATAATTAAGACAATGTTATGATTCACTAAGAAAAGCCTGGGTTATGAACAATGAACACTGGCATATAAATTACCTGAGAGCAGAGTTTAAGGATGTGTTCTTTCTTATTAATTGCTGGTTTGGTGACATGGTCTATAAAAGTTATTTTTTAAAAGAAACAAAAAAAGTCCACACTCTCATCATAGCCTTGGCAAATTTTGCACATTGCTAAATTTTATGACCTTGGAGTGTCTTTAACTAACCTAACATTTATCAGCATGAACTGTAATTTGGTTTTATATTTTTGTATAATAATCATGAGATATGATCCCGTATGGAATTTCTGTAACTCTAAATAGTCTTCTATTAAATAGCATAAGTTGAACTTTATAATTTAGCACACTGATTATGTTCACTCATTCATGTAAAACGTTCCCATCTTTGATATTATCTCTTCCAAATCAAACCCAAAATAAAATTTATTTTGTCTGGATTAATATATTTTGGGCCATGGATTGGGTTTACATGCAGCTGCTGAAGCAGACTGCAGTGAGCCGGATATGATCATTTTGGCCATCTTCCCAAACAATCCCAATCATGGAGTCTAAGTGCCAGATGGAATGGTATAGTGGCCACGATGATGGGATCACAGCTCAATCAATCAGCGAGTATAACTGACATCCATCCAGCTTCACCAGCTGGTGGGTGAGAAAAAGTATTAACATTTACAATAATGTTTCCTAAATTTCAATAGCTCTGAGCCACTCCCCCCTCCCCCCCACATGCTCACATAGGTAGTCCGGTTCTTTTCAGAGATGCCCAACCTCAAATACTTCTGAGTCTTTTTAAGAGGGCTTAAAGGTATAGCCTGTAATTTCCCTGGTTTCCCCCAGTTTATAAGCTTGTGAAAGTCCATTCTTTCTTCAAAAACATTTCAGGATGGGAGGACTGGACTGCCTCATTTGGAACTAAGCCACTGCTTGTAGCACTTGAGAACTTCTATCCTAGGAAGCCCTCAGCACCCCCCTTTTCCAGTGTTCTCTTGTGCTACTTCACTGGTTGCTGATTTCCCCTGGAGTCCTGTGCTCTGTGTCCTGATGCACCTTGGTCCATGCAGCTGCCAGCTTCCACTGAGCCATCTACTTCTGGGCTGCCTCCATCTGGATTTCTAATGATCTTTCTCCACCTAGTAAGATAACTGACCTCCCTTTCTTCTGTCAGCCACTCTCAGGGAACAATCATAAAACAGAGAAGCATAGGGCCCTGACTGACAAGTTTCTCTTTCATTTAATGTCTTATTCATAGAACAGAACCTCATACTGTATGTGAAACATTGCTCCCAACACTCACCAACACTTGGGTGCTAAGGGGATCAAAAGACAGGTTTTACTAAGGCTTGTTCAGTAATTTTCAACATGCATGGCTATCTGGTAAAGAAGGAGTGGAGAACTGAACTGGCATCTGAAGCCAATGTGCAGCCTCTCACTCTTTTCTTTATGAATTGAAGAGGACTCAGTCTGTAAGTTAGAGGTGGCCTGACATTGACTCAGTCACAGGTGAAACTGAGAGCAGATGCTCTTGCTTGGCCTTTTGTAATTTGTTAAAAACTTCAACTTACCAGTTTTTCTTCCTAGCTTATGTGGTATTCAGCATCTGTTCCAGGTTAGCAAGAGCTTATATCACATCTCCCCTTAGAGGCACTTGTCTTCTTAGATTTCAGGATAGTGGGTGACTTTAGCAGTTTGATGGGTTCAAGAGAAGCTATTATTCCATAGATTATCCAGTTTTTTCTTGTTATAAGTGTGGAAGTGATGCTCTAATTTTCTATATCTTAAGTGGAAGCCAGAACTTTCTCATGTAAAACTTTTAAGCTATGTTAAGAAGTTTATATTTTATCCCAAATGCAGTAGGAATCCATATGAAGTGTTTAGCAGAAGATTAGTTAGTCTGGATTTATATTTTTAAAGGGTCACATGTTTAATATTTGTTGGACATGTGCTGTATGCCAAGAACTGGAGTTTTCAAGATCAACTTAAAAACAGCAAGAACAATGCCCTCAAATAGTTCATAATTAAGCAGATTAGTCTTACTGACTAACAAACAGCTTAAAAAATTTCAGAGTAAATACTATAATGAATGTCCTGGGAGAATTAAGAAGGGAGGAATTAGTTTTGGTACATAAGGATAGAAATGGGAGAAGAGGACATTTGATTGTATCTTGAAACTTAATTTCAGAGGAAACTTGAGTAAGAGGAATGTCTAAGGTTTTCTTGTGAATTACTTTTTAAATAACATTATTTTAATTTCTTATCATTTATTTCTAAACAAAAATGAATTGCTAAGAAAGGAAGGAAAACATTCAGGTTTATCAACCAACCACCACCATCAACAACAACTAGCATCTTTCTTTTTTTATCAAAAAGGTGTTCCTAGGGGTGCCTGGGTGGCGCAGTTGGTCAAGCATATGCCTTCAGCTCAGGTCATGATCTCGGGGTCCTGGGATGAGCCCCGCATCAGGCTCCCTGCTCAGCAGGGAGTCTGCTTCACCCTTTGCCCCTCCTCCCCTACTCATACTCTCTCTTGCTCTCAAATAAATAAATAAAATCTTAAAAAAAAAAAGGAGTTCCTAGCCCGTGGTATCTGTAAATGATGGCTAGTTTAAGGAGATAGAGCAATAAAAGTCATATAACAAAACAACTTTGGAAGTTTATGATTGTGTATCACTATAGTTCCTAAGCTAGCTTACTATTAGAATTTCCTTGAATGCTTTTACAAATGGAGATCTATGGGCTTAGCATCCAAAGGGTCAGATTCATGCTGTGGAGGACAAAATTCTATACTTTTGTGAAGCTCTTAAGTTGAATCAAAAGATCAGCTAGTATATGACACGTGGATTGTCTCATATTTACATTTCTTTTATCTTAGTTTCTTTTATCTTAGTCTTCTCCAAAAGCAGATCCTGAGACAGAAACTTGATTGCAGATTTGGAAGGTGATCCCAGGAAGCATAAATGAGGAAGTAGGGAAAATAAAACAGAAAGGAAAGAAATCAATAAAGGTTAAGTAAATGAGCTCATTACCACTTCAGGCATGTGAAACTCAACCCGACTGGGAATCTTCTGAGGTACCCGTACAAAGTCTTTCTTGAAAAGGCAGACTGAATAGCCATAATTTGACCATGTAAGTCAGTTTGCTTGCTAAATTTTGACCACTGAATCTGTTTTCAGGGAAGAGTGTCTGGCTCAAAGGCCACCATCTTTAAGCTATCTAGTGTCTTATGGAATAAAAGAGAAGTCCAGTTGATCAGATTCTCTCAAAACAAAAAGGCAGTTGGAAGAGATATTTAATACTGGGTGTGATGCCATGAATTACAGATGGCTCCATGATAAGCAAGTATGAGAGAATAGAGATACCATTGAAGAGAGCCAGAAAGAACAACCGGTCTCTAGATCTTTCTAAGATACTGATGACTTCTTTTGTTCCCATGTGACCCAACTGAATAAACTATGCTTATAATTCTTGAGACTAAGTTGTCTCCTCTTCTGTGGGCCTATGCAGGTGTATCTTTATAGAAAATCTCCCATTACTTGAGGGGAATTGAGTGGGTCAAAAAAGCCTTGACTTGAACAATTAAAGAAAGAGCCATAGAGTCACAAATGGAAAACAGAACAAAAAATAACCTCATAAACCACAACTTTAAAAATCCGGGGCCAGATAATCAGAACTTGATTGTAATATAATGATTAATTCTGAGAGTACTTTTTTCTTCATAAAACTGTTAGTCCTGTGGTCAAAATAAACTGATTACAAAGACATTTATGTCTAAATGCAGAGAGTGCAGAGATCAGAGCTTATTTTTGTGGGGAAAAAAATATCTTCTAACATATCTCCAAAAAGCTGAGCCAGTCATATGGATTGTTCTTTATATATGTTTTCTGATTCCTCATATAGCCAATTCAAGAGGGGAAAATACTACAATTTTGGATGGTTGTTCTTTTCAAGCTACAAAGTGAGTGAGAAGTTCAGTGCTCTGTATTTCTTAGGCTGGGTCTGGTAGTCAGCTTCTCACAGCCAGTCATTAATACCCAGGTAATCCTCTGGTCACAGCTGATCTTTGGAGCAGAGAACTTGGCCCACTGCAATTGCCCCAGGCCAAATTCTGTCTTTGGATGAACTTGCTGCTCTTGCGGAAGCTAGTGGGAAAGGCACCCATCCGTGCATATGGAAAATCAGGTTTCCCAGACTTTTTTTTTTTTTCCCAAAGAATACCTCTTGAGGGGCAAGAACTGTGCAAAATGAGATTGACAGAAAGGAGGAGGATTTTTAATAGCTTGATAGTCTGGACTTTGATTATATTTATTTTAACAAATACTTATCACTATGTGTTTAGCACTGTTCTCAACATTATTCAAGGTTAAAGAGAAATGTAAGAGCCATCATTTTCCTCAGAGAGCCTACACTAGAGATGAATGATTAATTATGAAATAAATTCATATTTCTCTAGCATCACATAATTTACAAATTGCTTACATTTGTGAGTGTATTATATCTAAAAAACACATATACATATAGTTCTCCATATATACACATATTTGTATGCATTTATTCTCTCATTCAGTTCTCACAACTACCCTCCAGGGTGAGTGGTATTATCATTATTCCATTTCACAGGCATAAAAAAATGAGTTGAGCAAACTTGCTCATAACCCTTTGTGTACTATTCCATCACTACGCTTACCTCACTGTGTAAACAAATCTGTATGTGTGTTCATCTCCCCCAGTGGCCCAAGGGCTGGTAAATTGAGACGGAGTCCTCTTCACCTTTATATTGCCAGGCCCTAGCATTTGTTGACCGTTATTGACTCTCAGCCCCTGGTCTCCAGGTTACCTGCCTCCTGAGGCTGCTTGTCAATCAGCACTCCTGGTTCCCGTGGGTCTCAGTGTCCCCAGCTGTACTGCATTTCTTAGAAACCCCACCCCCCATACACTGTTCCCTCAACCCCCTGCCTGCAAACTACTTGCTAGATGCAGACGAAGATGATTTCCACTCTCTCAAAGGCCATCAGCAGGCTTCCTGATATGCCCAGCCCATCAGAACTGAGGAACGCAGGACTGCTGTGACTAACAATTCTAGAATCCTTCCATAGGTCAGTCCCTATACTCATGTCTTTATACACCTTATTTCAATCACACAGCACAAGAACCTACATATTATTACAGATAAGAAAATAGGTTGCAAGAAGTGGTGACATGCTCAAAGATCACACAACCTACAAGAGTCAGAGCTGGAAGATCATACAACCAGTAAGAATAAATATCTGAACTTCTTACCTTCCTAGGTGCCCTTTTAAAGGGACTGCTTTGCTTTGAAATGTTGAATAGAATGTGTAGAGGTTATGAATAAATCTGTCCAAGAGCAAAGTTTTGCAGGGGCCTTTGCAATTATTCATTTTATCTCTTGTTTCTTTTTCCCACATCCTCCTCCAGACTGTGAGTTACTTAAAGGCTAGGACTGGACTTTGTTTGTGCCTTATGTTAAGCACATTGCCTAGAACAGTGGGTGTTCTAAAAATGCTTGATGAATGAATAGTGAATAAAGGAATTTCTTTGCCCACATGCAGTTTGATCTTGAGCTTATGGCCTTTAAGTGCTGATGTCCCATTCAACTTTGTATGCACCATACTAACTACTATGATTAGGATCCCTTCCATGATACAGTCTCATTTCCTTAGTCATTGGGTGTAGAGCTTTCCTCCAATTGAAAATAATTTCAAATATAGCTGTCACACACCTGAGAATGATAAAGGAGGGGCTACACTTTTGAAGACAGCATGTGAGGTGATTTTGGTGGCATCCATGGAGCCCCAACCGGGACCTTAAACAAAATAGCAAAGGAGGGAAGGTTGGTCTTTGGGCCCCCTATCCTGTGTCCCGAGTCATCCTCTCCTTTGTCATCTAAGATACTGATGATGTCCTTTGCATCTCAAAGCCCTACCTTTCTTCTTGAGTTGATTTGTGTTCCAAAGTTTCTTCCCTCCTCTACTCCATCAACATATCTATGTCCCCACTGGCTACTCTCTGCTAGGTGTAAAATTATTTTATTTTGCAATTTATATTGATCCATGAATGACTGATAAATAGTCATCCTCTGGTTTTCTTTCTAATTAAGAGAAAAAATATTTAACCAAAGTGATTTTTAAATAGTAAACTACAAGGAAGTATTACCACTTCGGTTGCTGAGGATAAGGAGGTGAACCATGCCAAGCCCTTGTACTCACTAAAGTGACATTCTTCTGTTGGTGGGAATGCAAGTTGATACAGCCACTTGGAAAAACAGTGTGGAAGTTCCTCAAAACGTTAAAAATAGAGCTACCTTATGACCCAGCAATTGCATGACTGGGCATTTACCCCAAAGATACAGATGTAGTGAAAAGAAGGGCCACATGCACCCCAATGTTCATAGCAACAATGTCCACAATACAATAGTTTCCATAATAGTTTCCACAAACTGCGGAAAGAGCCAAAATGCCCTTCAACAGACGAATGGATAAAGAAGATGTGGTCCATATGTACAATGGAATATTACTCAGCCATCAGAAAGGATGAATACCCAACTTTTGCATCAACATGGATGAGACTAGAGGAGATTATGCTAAGTGAAATAAGTCAAGCAGAGAAAGCCAATTATCATATGGTTTCACTTCTTTGTAGAACATAAGGAATAGCATGGAGGACCTTAGGAGAAGGAAGGGAAAAATGGGGGGGAAATCAGAGGGTGAGACGAACCATGAGAGACTATGGACTCTGAGAAACAAACAGGGTTTTAGAGGGGAGGGGGGTGGGGGGAGGGGTTAGCCCAGTTCATGGGTATTAAGGAGGGCACGTATTGCATGGAGCACTGGGTGTTATACACAAACAATGAATCATGGAACACTACATCAAAACTAATGATGTACTGTAGGGGACTAGCATAACATAATAAAAAATACTGACATTCTTACTGTAGGGAGATGAGAGATAAGGAAATAAACAACTGGGATTATTAGCAAGGCTTCAAGCTCTGGTCTTAAATGCATCAAGACCTTCAGCATGGGATTTACTAGAAACCTGTAGATACAGAGATGAAATTGCTGGTAGGAAGTCTCTGTTGGCTGCTGCTATTGCCTTCTGATCCATTCCCATTTGGTTTCTCTGGAGGCCCTGAAAAATCATTTCCCTTGTTTATGATGACTTGGGAGGTGATGTGGTGGATCAGAAAGAGGTTGCTGAGGCCTTTTTCTACATGGTGAGGAACTGAAGTTTATATTTATGGCTTAGCCCATAAAATCTCTGAGAAATAAAGCCCTTGCAAAAGAAGGCTCAGGTACCCCTCCTCTGTCATCCAGGAATACTGGCTGTTACCTGCAGCCCAGGCTGGCTGTGGGGAGCAGGTGAGGAAATAGGAAGCACCCTCACCCAGTGCCTAGGTACACAGCAGGTGTTCAGGATGTGTCTGATACTTTTCTGTTTTTTCCCTGATATTAAGGGAGAAACACATGCATAAAAAAATTATCACACGATATAAGTGCAACATTGAAGGCAGCATTATATATATCTATAGCTTAATGCAATCAACATAGAGACAGAAGAGGCCAATTCATTGGTGATGAGGAGATGATCATAGATACATATTATTTTTTTTTTAATTTGGGATCTGAAAACATTTATTACTTTTAACATTTACATTTTATTTTTTATTTTTATTTTTTTAATTTTAAAATTTTTTTATTGTTATGTTAATCCCCATACATTACATCATTAGTTTTAGATATAGTGTTCCATGATTCATTGTTTGTGCATAACACCCAGTGCTCCATGCAGAACGTGCCCTCCTCAATACCCATCACCAGGCTAACCCATCCTCCCACCCCCCTCCCCTCTAGAACCCTCAGTTTGTTTTTCAGAGTCCATCGTCTCTCATGGTTCTTCTCCCCCTCTGATTTCCCCCCCTTCATTCTTCCCCTCCTGCTACATTCTTCTTCTTCTTTTTTTCTTTCTTAACATATATTGCATTATTTGTTTCAGAGGTACAGATCTGAGATTCAACAGTCTTGCACAATTCACAGCACTTACCAGAACACATACCCTCCCCAGTGTCCATCACCCAGTCACCCCATCCCTCCCACCCCATCCCCCCCTCCAGCAACCCTCAGTTTGTTTCCTGAGATTAAGAATTCCTCATATCAGTGAGGTCATATGATACATGTCTTTCTCTGTTTGACTTATTTCACTCAGCATAATACCCTCCAGTTTCATCCACGTCATTGCAAATGGCAAGATCTCATTCCTTTTGATGGCTGCATAATATTCCATTGTATATATATACCACCTCTTCTTTATCCATTCATCTGTTGATGGACATCTTGGCTCTTTCCACAGTTTGGCTATTGTGCACATTGCTGCTATAAACATCGGGGTGCACGTACCCTTTCGGGTCCCTACTTTTGTATCTTTGGGGTAAATACCCAGTAGTGCAATTGCTGGGTCATAGGGTAGCTCTATTTTCAACTTTTTGAGGAACCTCCATACTGTTTTCCAGAGTGGCTGCACCAGCTTGCATTCCCACCAACAGTGTAGGAGGGTTCCCCTTTCTCTGCATCCCCGCCAACATCTGTCATTTCCTGACTTGTTAATTTTAGCCATTCTGACTGGTGTGAGGTGGTATCTCATTGAGGTTTTGATTTGGATTTCCCTGATGCCGAGCAATATTGAACACTTTTTCATTACATATTATTTTTAATATCGAGTTGGATTTTGAAGAATGTGTGGGATTTAATCAGGTAAAGAAAAGAGGTGGGCTCTCTAACTAGAAGCAATTGTACATGCAAAGGCACAGAAGCTTGATAGAACATAGTTCCATGTTACCAGAAATTAAAGTGTATTTATTCATTTATTAGTTCATTTATGTGTTCATTCAGCTAATATTTATCCAACACCTATGATGCATTAGGCACTTACTGGAAGTTTTACTTATTTTTATTTTATGTCTTATTACAAGTTAAACTTACAGAAATTGCTTCTTATCAGCTCTTAACAAGCAAAGGGTAATAGAGTGAAGGCCTACAGGTAGCTGGAGAACCCTGTTCTAAGGGTTTTTTAATCTGCTGAGACTTTTTATGATTTGTGGAACTATTTAGCCATTATTTTTTCCAGCTCCAGAGGAAGCCTCACTGCTTTTTTGGATATATTCCATGTTCTATAATCATTTTCACCTAATGAATAACGTAAGACTGTAACTGGCAGTGATGGCAAGAAAAGCAGCTAGAACTCTCCTTACCTTAAATTTAGACCCATGGAGCTTGATAGATCCTTCTCAGTACAGCTTACCTAAGTGAGGTAGTCTATCCTAGAAGTTCCTACAGTGATGGCATGACTCTGAGCACATATTAGGGGCTTATAAGAGCCTTACTGAGTTCCATGTCTCCAGCTTTCATCCAGACCCACAGAGAAGTTAGGTTTTTAAATCTCTTCAGGAACACTTTATATTTAATGTAGACCCTTGAGTGGAGATAACCAATAGGATTAGATTGGATGAGGGCAGAAATACTCTTTGAATCAGGAGCAGATTTGGCTGCTTACAATGGAAATTCAAATAAATGACTTAAAGAAAACCAAGGCTTATTTCTCATGTTGAGGAAATATAAGGCAGCCATCTGGGGAGGGATGGGAACACCACAACCATCCAGAGCCATGCTTCTCCTATCATTCTGCTCTGCCATCCTCAGTGTGCATCTTCCCTTTTCAAATGTAACTTACATTTCAAGATGGCCACGGAAGCTTCCATCTAAGAGTAAAAGGGTGGGAGGAATAGCAAAGTCAAACTTCTTGCCCACTGCCTATTCTCCTTTTAAGGCATTTTCCAGGGAATCCTCCCCCCCCCCCCACCCCCATAATTTTTACTTCCATCTCACTGATCACCCTTATCTGCATGGAGGGATAAATATAGACTTTTAGTTAGGTGTATTTTCACCTGGAATAAATCGGGATTCTTTCTGAAAAGTAAAAGAAGAGAATGGATGGGTAGGTGAGACCTGAGCATTGTCCAGCTCTTTGAGTCAGTAATCAAGCTTCACTGGGCTTTGAAGTGTCCAGAACACACCTGGAACTTAAAGTCAGGGAATAGAGCACAGTAAGGTAATCTTCCACTGTGACTTCTAACCTCTATCCCTTCTCCAGATGCCTGGATAAAATTGTTCTAGAAAGTTAAATAACAAAGTATAATAAGCACCAGTGAGCATCTAAAAGTCAGCTTCAAGTAGAGAATGAGAGTTCCCAAGAATTTCAAAAGATGCCATTCTGCCTAACCTCAGAGTGTGTAAGAAAATTTTTTGAACTGAGTGGAATTAAATGAAGGGAGGTAAAGGGACATTTTTTCCCCCCTCAGGTCAGGAATATTTAATTCAATAACCATTGGTTGAATACCCGCTATAGGCGATTCCTTCTGTTTCTGGCTTCAGTTGCAATATTCTGCTCAATAAACACCCATACTTCCTTTTTATTACCTTCACCTGGTTACTTAGTGGTTTCTGTCAGAGGTCAAACATGTGCAGAGATGGATGAAACAATGTATGTGCCATCACTGATGATGAATCATGTTAAGAACATTTTGCAAGGAAGTGGAGGAACAATCCATGTTTGTTTAGCCCTGCACTAAGTTACATAAGGCATAAAAGAAAAAAATCTGATGTGGTCCTTTCCTTCAATCTTCCTAGAAAGATAAAACATATAAAATAGTTACTACTTCAAATAAGTATCAAACCAGTTAAAGAGGTAGTGATGGGATTATAAGTGGTTGCAAGAATAGGGGCTGCCCAGAGAAAAGGAGGCTGACAAACCATAGTTCATCCATAGTACAACCATAGTACACTGGGTAGTCGAGTGTACAAAAAGAGGCAGTGACATTGGGATCCACCATGAAGTATCAATCCAAAGTGGAGAAGTAGGGAAAGCCTGGAGTTGAAGTAGGTGACTGGGAGTTAGTGCCTTGATATCCAACCCAAATAGGAGGGTAGAAGTAGGAGTTTAGTTATTGAGTCAAATGTTGGGGTGAAAAGGTCAAACCAAGCATGAATAATAGTAGGGGAATATGGTATAGACTAAGGTACTTATTTTAGACTTTAGCACAAACAAGTCTACTCGGTAGGAACAGAGATGAGATTGATGATGGCAGGACAGGGACCATACTCCCTCTACTCTGATTCTAAGCCCCCTGCTTTGGGAGGATCGATATGTCCTGGAAGTTATGTGCAGCAACCAAGGGAGCATGGGTCTATGAGAGCTTTGGGTTGTGATTGCAGTCCAGAGGGGAGAGCCTGTCAGATACTTCTAATAGTTCCACATCAGACTGCATAATGCCTGATGCCAGGTTAATTGAATTTCTTCTACTGACAATCCCTGTATTTTTGGTTGACTTCACTAGAGATGGTAGCCTTGACATTGCACCTAGAGAATCTCAGATTTCAGGAGAGAATTTTCAGACAGTTGGAGGAAAGACCTTGTTGAAGGACAAGGCACCAAGATAGTAAGCTGTGTGGGAGACAGAGAGGGACTCATGGCCTAGCAGCATTAGCTCTTTGTGGTCTCCACAGATACCAACAGTAGGTCTTACTTTCAGTGACTAGGTTGAAAGTGTATTACCTTTGGGAAGCAAGTGATAAACATGATCTGAGTATCAAGGTGAGATTAATGGCCTTACAAAAGATTGAAATAGCTCTTTACATTTCAGTAGAAGCAGGTATGTGTGTAGTCATAGTGTGCTTACTATGTGCTCTGCACAGTGTCAAGTGCTTTCAGTTAAGTAGCTACCATTTTTGAGCATTTCCTATGTGCCAAGCAGGGTGCTAATTGCTATAGGAATATACCTTCTACTTATTTTCTACTTAGGAGAGCATGCTTGAGGCAGAATTTTACATATCTTATCACAACCCTGCAGGTCACATAATATGGTTCTGTTTTTCACATAAAGAAACTAGGGCTCAGAGTGGTTAAATAACTTGCACAGAATATCAAATCAATTAAATAACAAAGTTAGACATTCAGCCCATGATCTTTCATGATACCCACAGTAATTGTCTTGAGAACAGTAGCCACATCTTTTTTCACCTTTATGCACCAAGTATTAGAAAACACTTGTGTTGCTGTCATAATGAGGACCAACATGCTAAAGAACTGGTTTTTGGAACCACTTGCTACCAATGAGATTTTGCTTTCAAGATGGATTCCTCAGCTTCAGACACATTTTGGTCAGAGCACTGGATTTCCTGTCAGGTCCAGAGCTTTTGGTTCTGTTTGTCTTGCTTTCTCTTGCAGTAGCCACCTTCCAAGAATCTGACTGGAGTCACACTGGGACCTAGAGAGCTTGTGGCCTTGAGGTTTGAAATTCCCTGAGCAGACAGTGTGGGGATAGTTCTTAAAGGTAATTAACTCAGTTGACCTCCCTCTTCTCTCAAAGCCTCAGGAGCTTGGCTGTAGAAGCTGTGGAAAGTGTGAGGCAAGGAATTGAATTCATCCTGCTTAACAGTCATCAGTCAGCAGACTGAAGTGCTTTCTGACAGAGTGGGCTGGCTGCCCTCTCTGCACAGAGTAGCTCCACTGCCTGGGGTCATGTCAGGAAGCCTGGTTTGCTGATCTAGCCATTACCTCACCATCCCTCATGAGATCATGGGCCCTCGAAGGAGCACAGGAGCTGGTGGAAGGGCTGCAACTCAGCCCACCTACCCCGAGGTCAAGGATCCAAGAGACCGTCTTGGGAGTTCTGACAGCAGTGTCACGAATCAGGAGACCTGGCTGCTTGGTGGGGAGACCAGAGCTCCCGCCTAGTGCCTGTTCCGTCACCTTCATGAGCTGGCAATCGTAGGCAGGCACATTGCCCCTGGGGCAGTCACACATATTTATTAATGTGGAGGCACTGATCTCATTGCTTTTTAAATAACATACTGTCTTGATAACTCATTAAATCCCAGTCATTTGCAGCTGACTGCCCAGAAATCAGTAGAAGGAAGCCACCTTACGGTCTCTAATAAGAGCTTGACATTACAGAACACCTTCCTGAAAGAACCTCGATGCTGTCATATAATTCTTCCAACTCTCAGTTTACAGGTGGGAAAATGGAGCCATCAATTAAGCAACTTGCCTGTGGCACAGAGTAAGTCTGGGGGAAAAAATGTAGAACCTGATTGGGAAATTTATGGGAACTCTGTACATACCACTCAAATTTGCTGTGAACCTGAAACTGCTTTAAAACATAAACTTGATTTATTTATTTATGAAGGATAGAACTTGCACCTAGCACTCTGAATTCTTCCTACACAGACCCTTCCTTGCTTGAGTTACTGAAGGTCCTAGGATATTCATAACTTGCAAGCAATTGCTAATTCCACCACCCCTGCTAACAATCCTAATTGATTTTCATTTGTTTTTAAAGTAATGTAGTAACTTTTTTTCAGCAATAACTAGAAAGACCCAAGGTAGCTTTCTGTCTGGTACTATGCTGAGGTTGCGGGGGTGAGGTGTGAAGAATGTAATTTTAAAAGTACTTGCCTCATGTGCTTTTTCCCAATACTTTTTCCATTACATCATATTGTTTTCATCAAAGTAAAGAATGATCTCCAATTCAGTTCCAATTTCTCAATCCAGATTGCTACATAATGTGTTGAATTAAAATGCAACATATGTACCAACTACTTTTTCTTTTTTCTCTCTTACTTCACTGACTGCTCCTTCTCAGTCTCCTTCTCTAGATCCTGCTCATCCCCTCGCCTTCTTAGTAGTGGAGCACCCCAGTCGTAGTCTTTGATCCTTTTCCCCTCTCCAACCAAACTCACTACATTGGTGATCCCACCCCGTCTCAGGTCCTTAAGTGCCATTCTAAACATATGCCTTCATTCCAGACTTCTCATTTGAACTCCAGACTTGCCTAGTTGACATCTTCAACTCAGGATATCAGAAACACCAGATCACCTGCAAACCTTCCACTTATCTCTCTCCTGTATCTTTGATGGCAACTCTATCTTTCAGTGTTCGGTTATACCGGACTCCTATCTTTCTCTCTCGTTCCCCATCTTATTAGTCAGGAAATCCTGTTGACTCTGCCATCAAAGTATATCCATAATCCAACCACTTCCTACCACTGCCATTGTTACCACCATGGTCTGAGCCACCATTTATTTCCAACCTGGATTTTTGCACTAGCATCCTGATTCTTCCCCCTTAAGTATATTTTCAACATGGCAATCAGAGTTATTATCTTAAAATATTAGTTTAGATCATCTTACTCCTCTGTTCAAAAACCTCCAATGTCTTTCCACTTTTCTCAGAGTAAAAGCCAAGTCCATACAATGGCCTCAAGTCTCCACATAATGCGACCCTCCTTATATCCTTCTGCTCCCTTCCCTCTCTGAGCCCATTTTCTACTATATTTTCTTCCTTGTTGACTCCACTCCAGCTAAGATCCAACCATCCTGGTTTCTTGTCTTGTCTTACCAATACACTTCCACCTCAGGGCCTCTGCACCAGCTGTTTCTTCAGTCTGGAATGTTCTTCCTTTAGATATCTGTCCAGTTATCCCTCACCTCCTTCCATTTTTTCTCAGTTCTCAGAATGGCCAACTTTCCTTCCCACACTAAATTAATAGAAATCATGGAGGAGATACCTTTTAAATTAATAAAAAGTATAAATAGTTTTTATCAAAAATAGTGGGAACTCTAAGCAGAATGGAAATAGTGAGCACTTCCCAAAAGATAGAAGGCAATGGGATTAGATTGGAGCAGGAAACCACAGCTCCAGATGTGAGCAAAGGCAAGTAGAGAGCATTGCCACAGAAGGTGGAGCTGGCAAAAATCCAAAGGATGTGAGAAGGTGACCTGTGCAGATATATAAAGGAAGAGTATTCCAGACAGAAGAAGCAGTTGGTGCAACAGCCCTGAGGTGGAAGTGTGCTTGGCAGGAATAGGCAGGGGCCCCACAGCCAGAGGCAGGGAAAGCATGGACCAGAGGAAGGTTCCCATATATTGCCAAAGCTCTGCCTCAATCTTCTTAGAGAGCATGTGGGCCCCATATCTTTGGGGCCTAGACTCCAACATGACAGGTATCAAGGAGAATAAGGAACCAAAATTTATTTATTAATGTGGAGGCACTGATCTCATTGCTTTTTAAATAACATACTGTCTTGTCCTGTAGTTCACAGCATTTAGTAAGGTCATTGGGAACCTTGAACAGAATGGTGTAGAAACATGGTTAGAGCAAAAGCTAAATTTTAAGATTCACCAGAAAAAAACTGCAAGCTCAGGATCATGGTCAGTGGGTTCAAAGTTACACTCTAAACTACTAGTCTAAGAGGCTTCGAGGTCTAAGAAAAGTGATCTGGTATCTGAAGGAATAAAGACGGTTCTGGATAGAAAAGCTAATGCAAGCTGCCCTCTGCTCTACCTCTGTTCCTGTTCATAAGAAAATGTTTGCCAAGCAGGAAGGGTCTCCTTGTGGAAGAAGGGAAGGGTAAGCAAATAGAGAGGAGAGAGGGCCTGATATTTTGGAGGGGTATAAGGAGGTGGGAGGTGAGAAGGGAGGAGGGTGCAGTGAGAGACCTCTTCAGAAGTGCTCTCTCCCCTCACAGTCCTGCTCCCCTGGAGTTGGCAAGGTATCCATCTTCCACACACTCATTCCAGTTCTCTGATGAGGACACAGCAACTAGGAGGGCAGAAGAAACTCCTTTCGGTAAATAAGTTAACTTGTTTACTTGCTTTAGTTGCATTTACTTGTATTAGGAAGAGGCGATGTTATTAGGTATTCTACATTGAAATTGGCCCACATATCATCTGTCCCGTGTAAATATCAGGCAGCAAAGTCACTCTGTGATGTTTTCCAAGAGGGTGTCTTAGTTACTTGCATTTCAATATAACTTTAATATTCCTTGAAAATATGTGACATGACCTACTTAATCAAATAACACCATTTTTATAAATAGGTATAAATAATAACGTACTGCAGGAAATCTAAGATGGGGGAAATTAGGTCTCATTAACAATCAACTTATAAACATATAACAGAAAAGTGTGTATAAAATACCTTGACTATTAAAAAAATCCAAAACTGCCATGAAAGTAAAACCTACCTATGTCACTGTTTCATAATACTCTCTCACCCATAACATTTCTGTTGATAAAGCCCTGGCTCCCTGCCCTCAGCTGAGCAGCTTTCACAGACACTCTTTTGGAAAATGTCATAAAGTACCTTTGCTGCCCAATAATTACATGGGACAGGAGGAGACAGATTATGTGTGGGCCATTGTTAATGTAGACCACCTTCTTCTCAACTCCTGACCTGTGGATTTACTGCCTCCTTCCTTTCCTTCCTTCCTTCCTTCCTTCCTTCCTTCCTTCCTTCCTTCCCTTCCTTCCTTCCCTCCTTCCTTTTCTTTTTCTTTCTTTCTTCCTTCCTTCCCTCCCACCTTCCTTCCCTCCCACCTTCCTTCCTTCCTCCCTCCCTCCTTTCTTTTTCTCTTTCTTTCTTTCTTTCTTTCTTTTTCTTTTTTCTTTCTTTCTTTCTTTCTTTCTTTCTTTCTTTCTTTCTTCTTTCTTTCTTTCTTTCTTTCTTTCTTTCTTTCTTTCTTTCTTTCTTTTTAGTTTGAATAGATCAGGTCCTTACTACCTATTTGGACTTTAATTCATCTTTTCTCATAAACTCGTTCTTTAGTGCTAGACACTGAGCTAGGCTCTGAAGACAAAAGACAATAAAGCACTGGTCATATCTTCAAGAAGGCTGCTGTTGGGTAGCAGAGAAAGATAGTTCATACAATTTCTGGGCAAGGTGTGAAATGTCATGATTGCCACTCTCACGAAGGCCTGAGGTAGGCATCTGAATCACCCGCGAAGCAGTCAGGGCAGGGCTCCAGATGCACATACCCCTAAACTAACTCTGGATTCAAGTGGGGTAAGAGAAGGGCATTTCAGGCAGATGGAGTGCATTGCACAAGGGCTTGGAGAGCAAGACAGTGTGGTCTAGGTGGAACAACTTCTTTGAATCTCCTTGGGGACAAAGAGCATTTCTGAATCTTTCTTGTAGAAGGAAGTAGGGGGCCTTCCCTAGTGTGGAGACTCCACTTGCTCATGGAAGCTCAGCAAACTTGTATTGAGTTCCATATACTGGCTTCTCTCCCATTGCTCCCAGAAGGAAGCTCTCTGCAGCTCAGAAATATACGCAGTAATGGTGAATACTGAAAAAATTCAGAATATGTGAGTAATATATTTGTGATGAGCATAAGGCAAGCTGTCCTTCCCCTTTTCCATGAGAGGGAAAGTCTGACACCTGCCAGGCACTAGACAGATGCTGCTGTTACTGCTTCTGGAATAAACATAATAGCCAGTTAGCATAGGCCCCAACCAACAAGAGGCCCTGGTGTGAAGGAAAGGCAACACAGTCTTCTGGAAACTCTGTTTCCTCTGCCCCTATGTGCTGGGGCTTGTGGAACCCTGGAAGACTTGGCGGGACACTAAATCTGTCCACCAGTTTCTTGAAGACATCTATTAAAAAAGCACAATTGTCAGAGTGAGATGTTTCATTAAGCTGATATCGAATGGTTGCCCTTAGCATGAATTCAATGGTATTAAGCATGCTCTGATGTATAAGACATAGAAAAAGGCAAAATTTAATGGAAAGAAGGAAATTCAAAAAGGTATGGAACATGGGGTAGGGCAGGTGATGAGTAGTAACAAGAGGCTATTTGTGCCTTTGGGGGAAAAGCTCTGCACTAGAGCAGAAGACTTCATTTTTTTTTTAAGATTTTATTTATTTGTTTATTTTGAGAGCAAGAGTGAGAGAGCGAGAGCGAGAGCATGAGTTTGGGGTGGGGCAGAGGTAGAGGGAGAAGCAGACCCCCCACTGAGCAGGGAGTTCAACGCAGGGCTCCATCCCAGGACCCCAAGATCATGACCTGAGCAAAGGCAGACGCTTAACCAACTGACCCATCCAGATGCCCCATGAGAGCAGAAGACTTTTGATAAAAAGAGGAGGGGAACAAACTCTCCCACCTCATACGTTTGCACAGAGCCAGACTTCCTACTCTGAAGAACTAGGAGCACACCTTTTGACATCCTTTGGCCAATTATACAACATATAGATTGTATCTCAAGGAAAGTGGGGACAATTCAGAGGTGACAAATGTCTAGTACTAGGTAGACCATGGGGTAGTGGGCATCAGGGGAGCCTGAATGTTATTTAATAGTGATGAAATGGGTAGGTGACATCATGGCTGCTTTGCTACTTCCTGTTTAGAGCAAGCTATCTGACATCATTCTTCATTTCCTTTCACCTGTTCCTCCCCTACCATATTTATTTTCTATTGCTGAGCAATAAATGACCACAAATTTAGTGACTTGAAACAACACATATTTATTATCTCGCCATTTCCATGGGTCTTAAGACTGCAGGACAGGTGTTGGCCAGGCTGCATTCTCCTCTGGAGTTCGACTGGAGAGGAAGTCCATTCAGACTGTTGGCAGAATTCACTTCCTTGTGGCTATATGACCAAGTGTCGCAGCCAGCCTGTAGGCTCAAGGCTGACCTCAGGTCCTGGGGCTGCCCCACGGTTGCTGGGGTCACCCATCATTGTTTGGCACATGGACTTCTTCAATATGGCCACTTATTTCATCAAGCCAGCAAGGAGAGCTTCTTGCTCCCATCTGCTAAAATGGAGTCTTCTGTAACACAGGTGATGTCATTGCCTTTCCCATGGTCTATTGCCTAGAAGCAAGTCACGGCGGGAGGGTGTCCCTCCCATACTCAGCAGGGGGTAGTGTACAAGGAATGAACACAAGGGGGCAGGAATCCTGGGGGTCATCCTAGAGCCTGTCCAGCACCCTCACCTCAGTACTGTGCCTGGGGAGCTGCCCCTAACCCTCTCCTCTCAATTACATTCTTACCCTCCACTCCTAGGAAAGACTTCAGACCAAAACGACATTGGTATCACTGGGTCTATGATTCTGCCTGATACATGAGTGTGAATTAATCATCTTAGAATATGAAGACGTTTTGATTTTCTGAAGCTCCTATCACCTCAGTGGCTTTTTCCTCAATACCTGGGAGTGATGCTTTGAGCTGGACTCTATGTCTCATTCTGAATCCAGGCTTGCAGTTGTTCCTGTTCCTTCTATCCCACAGCATCTATATTTATAGCAGCTCCTCTCTCAGGAAAACAATTTCACCACAATTTTTGGCTTCTTGTTTTCCTTCCTTGAGTGAGCGCATGACAAACTGCACCATCCCAGGGGGCTGTTTTTACCTGCGGTCTTTGAATTATTATATTACTGGCCAGCTTCGCCTACTTGGTCCCCTTGTGCTCTGCATTTCTGCACTAATGCAATTTTTCTTGTGAGTCCTTGGCTTTGTCTTCCTGCATCTCACCTGCCTCTAGGGAAATTATCAGCTGTGAGTGAGATAGCGCAGTCTGCACGGTGCCCTAACTCTGAGGAATGCCTTCCGCATAGTCAATTGAAAGGTATCAGGCTAAGAAAAACATCACCAATGGCAACTTAAGCCCCAAACAGCTGCTGGTGCAGCCTAATGAATGCAGTGCTCACTGGGATTGTATAGCATTTCTGCATTTCTTACATACTGAGCAGGAATCTAATCTTTATTACTCCAGATTTTTTTTCCCCTCTTTCATACATTTGCTCGAACTTTCTCCTCTTTCCACATTACCTTGTAGACTTTAGTTTTTGCCAAATGTTTTAGGTCCCACAGACCTGACTTTTTTTATTTTTTACTATGAAGCAAGTACTCTAAGCAATTACTCAGTGGCCATATCCCACATGAGACCAAATCCTTTATGCTGCAAGGGGACCAATTAGGAAACTATTTCTCTTTTCCTAAAGGAATTCATCCTGGCTCAAAATAATTCAGCCAGCTTCCAGAATGTTCTTTCTCCCAGGAGAAAGCAGCAGGAAGAGTCAAATTCTCCTTAATGCCTATGGCTCACTCCCCTTTTTGACGAAAGGTTTGACGAAATTCAGTTTTTAAAAAAACATTCGGTTGAGATCAGAAAATCCCAAATGTTTTTCAGCTTGAAGTTTCCATTTCTCAACTGTTTTTATATCCTGTTGGCTCTGCCTAAGCCACTGACTATTTGAAAGCTGTGTTGGTAGGAGGCTTGTTTATTTTCCAGGCCACTAGGAGACCTTTTGGGATATAACTTTATGGCTCTGTATCAAATTCATCAGTAATTACGTGTGCACTGCAATACATATAGGCAAGAATGAACCTTGTTTAGCTGTTATTCTGTAAAAGACATTGCTTGATGAGTTTGTTCTCAATGGGCAATAAACATACATCCTGCAAGTATGACATTTATACACACACACAGATAATATATACGTTAACTACATATAGTATTTGATATTATATATCGACAGTATTATATATCGACTGTATATTTATCATATAATATATAATATAATATAATATAATATAATATAATATAATATAATATAAATCTCCAAAGTAATACTTGCATTGCATGCTGACAATAAAAAGCCACAATCCCATGCATGGGCCCTGCCTCATGTCCAATAGTCCTGCTCCTCAGAGCTAACCAATTTTTAATAATTTCTGTTTTGGGGTTCTCTGATGGTTATCCTAAATAATATATTGTTGCTTCTGTTTTTGTAGACTTTAAACATTTAGGTATTGGTTTCATACAATGATCTATGAGAGTTTAGCTACTGTTTGTCCCCACCCCTCTCTCTAGAAAGTTTTAGGATATTCTCTTAATCTTTGGCCTCATACCCCATGTACTGAATATTCCATTTCAGCATTGTATTTATTTTTATTTTTTTATTATGTTCAGTTAGCCACTGTATAGTACATAATTAGTTTTTGATGTAGTGTTCAGTGATTCCTTAGTTAAGTAAGAGTGCTCAATTTTTAATTTCCAAAAAAATCTTTCTGTCCTTTGGTTATGCCTTAAAAAATATAGCATCCAATTCTTGTTTTATCTGTGCCAAGTATTCCTGTGTACTTCTGAGTATACTAAACTAGTTGTGTTCTAGATGGTCTCTTCTTTTCCCTAAGCTCTCTTTTTCCTCTTAGGAACAGCTAACGTGTCTATTTATCTTAGTTTTTCTCTTTCTTCTTGCAGCCTTTCTCCAATGTCTGGTGCTGCTGGGTTTTCTCACCTGCGATAAGGCTGAGCAATAAGCAGCCTGCCCAGGAGCTCTGCGTATGCGTGTAGGATGTGTCAGCTGGCAGGCTTTCTCCAAGCTGAAGGCTATGGGACCTACAATGATGGTGGAGAACCCCCAGTAATGAATGAGGAGGGCATTACTCTGGATCACTAAAATACACACTGGCTACCTTAGCTTTTCTCTTTTTTTAATTTTTTTTTAATTTTTTATAATGTTCAGTTAGCCACCGTATGGTACATCATTAGTTTTTGATGTAGTGTTCAGTGATTCATTAGTTGCATATAACACCCAGTGCTCATCACCACACATGCTCTCCTTAATACCCATCACCGGGCTACCCCATGCCCCTACCCTCTCCCGTCTGAAACCCTGTTTCCCGTAGTCCAGAGTCTCTCATGGTTTGTCTCCCTCTGTGATTTCTCTCCCTTCCCCTATGGTCCTCCTTGATATTCCTTATGTTCCACATACGAGTGAAACCATATGATAATGTCTTTCTCTGCTTGACTTATTTCTCTTAGCATAATCTCCTCCAGTTCCATCCATGTCGATGTGAATGGTGGGTATTCATCCTTTCTGACGGCTGAGTCATAGTCCATATTAGCAGTTCATTCTATTCTGTTAGAGAAGAGCTCTCTCATTATTTCACTCCCGGGCAAGAACCTGGATTTACAATGTGTGTGGAAGTGAGGGAGAATTGTGGCTGGGGCCACCTGTTCTAGATACAGACCTTCTACTTCAGTGTTACCTTTTCACTCCCACCTTTCTGGATCCGGAGCCTCTCTTGCTTTTGCCCGCCAGGTCGGCTACTTCCTGTGCCGCAGTGTCCTGCTCACAGCTCAAGGTTTCTTTTTGTCTTCTTCGCCTCTATTTCCTTAGTTGACCTTCTTCCTTCCACTCTCTATCTTCTACAAATTCGCTGAAATCTCTCATCCTTACCCTATTCATTTTATTGCTGTGAAGTTGGGTTTTGGGGTTTTTTTCTAATATCTTCTTAATGAGGTCTCAGGAAAAAGAGGTGATAAACACATACGCTCATTCCACGATCCTGAATTGGAAATCTGAATGGGAATCACATCTCCAATTGTCTCTTTTGGGTACGCAGTTAGGGGGTAATGCCTGCTGTGTTGATTTCTTTACATAGAACTGTATGGCATCAACAAAGCTTTAAATGATTGGACTCACGCTGGAATAAATTACTTTTAAAAATTATTGTGAACATCCATGTCCTCAAAAATGAGGCATGTTACCTGCCTTATATGGTTATGAGAATATAAGGTGACATGTATATATGTTTATGCCCAGCAAAATGCCTAGATCACAGAAGCAAATTAGAACTAATTTTTTCTCCTCTCCCTTGTCACCTGCCAATGTATGCATACTACTAAAATTACTTATTTTTTAAAATTGAATTATTTGATACCAATCATCCCAACCCCACTCCTGCCCTGTAGCAGCCAAAGATGTCACATGCACTAAGTATAGATTCTTACAGGACACTCTGCTAGTGATGTGGATGTTGAGGTTTCTGATTCCCTTTCAGTTACTGTAAATAGTAAACTAAAGAAAACTGGTCACCTTGTAGGTGTTGCTTATCATAATTTGCTTATTATTAGTTTCTTGCCTCTACTATTTGAACTCCCATTAGGTAATGGAAGGAAATTCTCTCTCCAAATTTTGTGCAGCTAATGGATTTTGCAATTGCTGGCTTCGGAAATTTCTTTTAATAGACTTCAATTAATTGCTTCATTTGGAAGGCGTTGGTATCTAGTGAGCCCAAGTGTTGAAAGAAGGAGCAACGACACTGCAGTGCCAGAGGTAACTCCAGCCAGGAGGACAGAGCAAGAGTCAGCTCATGGATCCAGAATGAGCCCCATACTGTAAATAAGCCCAGAAACATTATACCAAGCCAAAGCTAAGTTGACATGCTCTGGGCATCGTTAGCTAGTTAGGTCTTGCAGAAATATGAGGATCACGGCTGGGTGGAGGCCTTTCCTATGATTCATTTATTCCTAAAGCTGTCTTTGGCTGACGCTCCGGAAAGCAGTGTGTTGGGGTAGGATGAGTAAAATTTAGGAGATAGAGGCCTGTGTTCAACCTTGCCCTTACCTCAGCTTTTGCTTCCTTAGGCTAATTACATTGACCTCTAAGCCTTGGTTTCCTCATCTGAAGGAAGGGGTTAATAACATTTCCCACATAGTGATGTGGTCAGGATTAAGGTATAAGATGCAAAGCAGCGTGATGGGCACACAGGAGATTCTCAGTATATAGCAATTGCTGTCTCTCTTTTCCCCATACCTTTGCAGCTTTTCCCATAAGGAAACAACATGGGGATTACCAGACTGGCCAGAGCAGTCTGTGAAAATACGGAAGATCCCAGGCACTACTTGGCTGGATCCTGGCAGTTAAACACTTGCACTCTCCATGACTGGGTGACTCATGAAAATGATAGGTCTTGGAAGACAGGGAGCACAAATTTAGAACAACCGGAAGAATGGGAAAGTAGATTAAAACTATTTACAAAACAGCAGCATTGTGCAATCAGTGACATTTCTAAGTGTTATTTTCTGAATAAATACATTGAACCTAAAGTTTTGTGAAAGGCATTTCTCTCTCTCTCTCTCTCTCTCTTATTTTCTGTTAGCTTGAAGATTTTTCTTGAGGTTGAGGGAATGAGGAATGAAAGCAGACATTCTCTGTATGTTAAATCTATGGACATTTACCCTTTCTCTGGCTAATGACCTAAAACCAAATAAATCATTACGAAAACTGGAAGAAAAAAAAGTATAGCAATTTTGTGAGCAAGGATCTTTAAGCCTAGTTAAGGAGGGTATCCAGAGTTGAATAAATTGGAATTGGGACTTCAAAACTGTCCTTTTCATTTGGTTTCTGAGCTTGGAAGGAATCCAAACAAATATACTCCAAATTTCTTTAATCCCTTCCCCCTACCCCACCCCCCAAAATTCCTAGAACACAAGAACTCTGGGGGACTGAGCCATTTCCCCACTCACTATAGGATATCTAGAGATGAAATCTGTAGGCAAAGGCACAGATACCCAAAAGAAGACTTTTTTTTCATACTTTCAAAGGCTGTGATGTGGATGTTGAGGTTGTATTGGAGAGATTGTGGGGCAGGACAACAGGTATAGCTCAAACACTTTTTGCATTTTTAGCAATTTTTAGAGTAGGTCCATTAGAAACTCAGAATGGGTCTGCTGATATTTTTAGAGGTTTCTGACTCACAATGGATGCATGAAGAACTCACTGACTGAGTTGATTTGATGGGGGAAAAAATCCCTTTCATTCCCCATCTTCCAAGTTGAAAACCCTTCAGTTCTGCTTACTTAAGTCTGAAAATCTGCTGCCACAAATTAATTTATTGGGCTCAAGATTGGGCTCCCTATAGAGATTCCAAATTTCATCATGAGCACTTTACCATTTTTATTGTAGTTGTTGTAGATTGAATGAGTAAACTAAATTCTTACTTGGGAGCTAGCTTTGATGAGAAGCATAGATGGAAGTAACAGGTGAATCCTCGGTCCTCTACGAGGAGGGCTTTTTGTGGAATGAGAAATGCTGGCTATTCCCTCATACTGTTTTGCTATGCGCCATCCTCAATTCTGTCCCCAGTCTTCCTTTCCCTTACACCAGGAGGCATAATTCAGATTACTAATAGACAGGGAGGGAGTTTAGCACAATGACCAAATCAGACACTCCTGAGTTCAAATTCCAGGCTCATTTACCCTGAACTTATTGAGCCTCACTTTATTCATCTTGACAATGGAAATAATAAGAGCTGCCTCATAGGATTGTGTGAGGATTCAATGAAACAGTGTATATCAAGTCCTCTGGGGAGTACCTGGTATATAGTAAATACTCAAAAACAGTTGGTATCATTATCATCAACGTCTGGTCCTTGTAGGTATGCTCTCTCAGCAGAAATCATTTGTAACTAGTTACGTGCTGCCCAGCCAGACTCAGTTCTATTTTATTCTGGGTTTTCATTTGTCCTTTCTTGAGCTATAAAAAATAAGGCACACAAAGCATAGCACCTTATTTGATCTTGGGAATAAGATCAGACTAATAAGGACATGTGCACATTTCTAGGACTTCTACTGGATCTTAAACACCTCTCTGAAATTGTATCTGTGTCTTATTTAAGATCCCAAAACCCTGAATAAGAAGATATAAATAGCCTCAAGGAATTGTAGATGAATTTGGATGCACCTAGATATCAGGGGTGGCTCTTCAGGAGGTACTAACTATCCTCCTTTATGTGTTTTAAAGTTGTTGATGTGCAGGTCTCATGGGGGTGGGGTGCGGGGAGAAAAGTAACAAAGTTTTTGGCCTACTTTCATATCCTATGGAATTTCTCAGGGTTTTTTTCTTCAAGGTTTACCCAGCATGTGATTCTGACCCCATGATATAACTTTCGTGAACAGCTCTGTGCAAACAATGTAATCTTGTTTCTCTCCCTCCTTCCAATTTTCTGTGGAATTTTCAGGGATGAGCAGAGCCTTTTCATCCTGAAAGCAAGCAGGAGTAAGTTAGTATCTTACTTCTCTTTTGACTGTCTTTCCTCCCCCACCTTTTCCAAAATCTTCATTTAAGGATTTGTGAAGTGAACAAGACAGGTCCTGATTTGTTTGTTGTGTGTAGAAGTTGAAAGGAGCCAGAAAGAAAAAGAACCATTCCCAAACCTCAGGAGCTTTGGAAAACATTTTAATCAGAGAAATTCATTCAAAGAAACATCTTTCCAATGTATGTAAAATGAACTATTTAAAAAAAATCCCATTGCCCTTTCAAGAGCCTCCTTGAGATTTATTTATAAGACCATTGAGAGTCAGTCTAAAAATGCAAATTATAAGCCAGGAAGCTCAGAACATCACACATGAGCCTCATTTGCACAAGAGCTTTGCAACTCAGATGACAACTTAAGATATGACTTAGGTAACTAAGATATGACTGACTTGATTTCCCCATTTATGTTCTGTGGAAAGTCCAATGCCTTCCTAAGCTTTCTGCAAATCCCCAGGGGATTCACATGATCATGCTTACCTTTGAGCTGAGCAGGTTACCCTGAATTTCACCCCGTGAATCCCAAGCCTCTTTCCCTAAGTTTTACAAAAATCTACTCCTGTGAGCCTTCTGTGAAGGTTGGTGAAAGCAGAGAAATAAATATAAAGCAACATAAACAACTTACATTGCTTATTTGCCATGTTTGTCTTCAAAGAAGTCCTTTAGATACCCTCCAACGTGGACACCAGCCTGCCCCCAAGCCACTGGCCTCTCCCCACTTTCTTCCCCCATCTTATTCATTCCTGGTGCACAAATTGTCAAGCTCTCTTTCTTTCTCTCTTTTTCTTTCATTCCTTTTCCTTCTTCTTTTGATTGTCTCCTGCTTATCTATACCCACAGGGTACCACACTTTCAACCTTTCAACCCCAGTGATTTACTAAGGTATTTTTCCATATAAAAGCAGTTCCTTCCCAAAGAAGAATTTTGGACACAGCTGCTAAGATAATAATGGTTTTGAAACCCTTACAGATATGTTCTGGAGGTTTACGAAAGTTCACTGAAAAGTGACTCTAATCTTAAATCAATTTGAAGAAAGTACACTATTTAGAGGACTGATATGTTGAATTCACAGGCAATGTGAAAAATTCTTATTTTGGATTTCCAGATTATTTTAATAAAAGAATTCTGAGTTGTTCTTCTTTCCACTTGGCATCAGGATGGACGGAAAGGGTTCTGCGATATTTCTTTCCATAGTGAGAAGAGTTATGGCCACACTTTATTAGCTTCTGAAGGAAGATGCATACCACATGCTTTTAAGCTGTATTCTGTTGTCAACCAGTGGTGTCTAGGCCTGTTCCCACATGGAATGTGCACATAAACACCCACACCCATCACACATCTGGAAGAATCCCTCTCTTATGCATGGAGGGAGAGGCAAACACTTATATTGGCATAATCTAGAAACCTGGGTGAAGAGCCCTTTTCTTCCCAAAATAACTCCCTCAGTTTCATTCTGACTCCTGAAATGCCTTTAACAGAAGATTAAAGACCTCCATTCTACAATTTGATATAGGGCTTAAAATGCAGTTCAAGAGGGGGAGCATGGTAGTGCATAACATACCAAGATATGAATTACTATCAGATCTTTTTTCCTGAGAACGATTTTTTTTTTGATAGAGTAAAGAAACCCCAAGGGCCTTGAAGTAAGGGGAGTTGAAAAAGTGAACAGAATGGAAAGGTTGTTATATAGACAGTCTATTTACAGAGGGAGAAGATTGGAAGGACAAGAAAACTGATGTTTGTTGAGCACCTGCCTTTTGCCAGGCAGTGTTTTGGGGTTTTTCCCTATGTAATATATCTCATATAATTCCAAAACACTCTAAAGGATAAGAAAGATTGCCTTTTGCACTCAGCGACATCTGCTCAACTCTTAGTCATCCTGACCCATTCTCCAGTTGTAATGCATAATTCAACAAACATCTATGGACCCCACCCCCACCCCCATCCCCATACACATAGGCACAACTCTGTGCAAAGCATCTGGTATAGATCAGGAGAAACTAAAAAGCAGCACTCTCCAACACATACTCACTGCATTATTTACTTGTCTCTATTTAGATGTCTGCAGGGAAAGCCACTCTTTTATATACCTGGGGGAAGAGAAAGGAAGCAGAGTATTAAGGGAATAGAATAATGCCCATTTTCTCTGTATAAGGTAAGGCTGTGTGTGTTTCTGGGTGTGTCTGTATGTGTGTGTTTTCAATGAAGCCTGGACATGGTAAACAACACTGGCCACCTTTAATGCGTGTGGTATGACTCCACCATTAGAACTTAATAATGACTTGACCATAAACCTTCTTACTAGGGAAAGAAACTTGTTAGAGCTTTTTCTTTCCCTCCTTCTTAAGCCTTGTAGGAAAGAACAATTCATAGTTCTATTACTTTAAAAGTCTAGCAAAAATAAACTAAGGCATAATTAGTCATATTGCCAGTAGATTCAACAGAGCAGCCCTTTCAAAAAAGGAGCTTTTCCTGATTCACTTTGGGTGGTTTTGAGCCCTATATGGAGAAAGCCAAAAGAAGAAACTGACTTAACTATTCAAGAGCAATTTCATCCTGCAACTGAGTTCAAGTACAACTGTTCTGGGGCCTGGGCAATAAACTGTGACACAGAATTTGGAAGGAGCATCTTCCATCCCACCCCCAACTACCCTCTGCCCCTGATACAAGGAGATTTGAGAGCACCCGGACAGAGCAGATCAAATGTGGATACTGGCATTCTCGGTGGGTAATGGGTATGGAAAGTCATCCCCCTGATGCTTGGTAGGCAGCTGATGGAGACAAAAGGGAGCTGGAGCAGGAGAGAGGAGGACTGAGCTGATGCCATATGATGCCACAACTAACAGGCTCGTTTAAGGAAAATGGCAAAAACTCCCTCAGGGAATCTCCTCCCGTTGTAGCACTGGGAAGAAGGACTCTGTAGAGGCTGGCTGGGGTCCTGCTCAGGTGGGAACTCTCATGCTTGTAGATATTTGGACTGCGCAGCCTTCCTTACCTTGGCAGGGTAAGCTTCCTTCAGTGGAGGAAATAGCCATCAAACATCCAACTGCATGCAATACATAACTTGTCTCCCCCAGGTCACCCCTGTCAGGGGAGAAAACAAGTCTGTATCAGGCCCAAGGTAATAATCAAAGAAGCTTAACTCCAGTCTCATGGGGTTTGTTACCTGTACTCTCATTCCAAAATCTTCCTCAATCTTAGCATCTGGCATTACACGATTTTTCTTGGGGATAAGAACGGGTATGAGAGAAGAGCGGCCCCAGTCCTCAGGCCTCAGTGCTTCACGGCAACGCCACATACCAAGCCCCTGTGCCCCAGTGCCCTGCCCTGTGAAACAGCTCTTCCTAATTCCACTAGCATCTGACAGCCCTCTCCCCGCCCCACAGGATTTGGAAAGGAGCTGTGGGGACTGGGCCAGGACACAAATCCTTAGAAGAAATATGGCCCTGTTTTTAGAATTCTCTCTCTTCTCCACCATCAGGGGTTTAGATTTCGTTTGTCAGCTTGACTTTTCCCTTGGCTTAAGCTCTCTCAAAGTCTCGAATGCAAACAGACTGTTGGCGGTACCATCCTCCTAACCCACCCGATCTGCTTTGACGTGTCTTAGTCTCACCAGACACAATTTACATCAAGGTTAAGGAGCTAGTTAGATTAGCTACAACCTCACTAGTATCAAAGGATCTGTCTGCCAGTCCCAGTCCCTAAGCCATGTTGCTTTCTCTCAAGTGGCCCAAGAACCACCATTCAAAGTGTCTGCCTTGACTTCTCGGAGCTCTTGAGGTGGGGATGCAGATTGTGTTTCTGTATCTGATCTTTAATACAGGACATAATTTTAAAAACAGTGATGTAACCAGTATAAAAAATGGCCTGGGGATAGGAGCAATTTATTTCAACTTAGAGAATCAGATAAGATTGCCTAAAAGAGGTTATAGTTGGATTAAGGCCTTTCAAAAAAAATAAGCAAAAATTCAACAGATGAATAAAACAATAAAGCCATTCATTCATTAACCCAACTCCATAAGCATTTATTGAGATTGGATTGTGTATCTGGCTCTGTTCTAGGCCCCAGGGACACTCATGAATAGGACATCATTCCTGTCTTCAAAGAGCACGCAGTATTTTCCTTTCAGGCTGAAGAGACAACATGAGCAAAGGCGTAGAAATCTCAGAAGGTACATGACAAGTTTAGTGAACAGTGAAGCTAGGACCTAGGGTCAATCATGGTAGCGTAGTACAGAGGAAGATGAGGCAAGGAAAAAGGCTGGGGACTAAACACAGAGGATTTTAATACTACCATAAGATATTTAAAGTTCAATCTGTAGGCTATGATAAATCATTAACAATTTTAAACTGAAAAAGGGCATGAGTAATCTATATTTTAGCTGAAAGCACTCCAGTGGCTGGCTTCCTATTGCCTAAAACACTTCAAGGGATCCTCATTACTCATGAGATAAAGACCAGAATTCTGAGTGTGGTCTCCAAGTCCTTGCAAAGTCTGGCCCCTGCTTATCCCTTCAGCCTTATCTTAAACCAGTCTCTCTTCTACTTGCTGCTTGTAAGCCTCACTGATCTTCTGTTATCACACCATGCCCACCACAGGGCCTTTGTACAGATTGTTTCCTCTTCCAGGAAACCCTTCCCCCTTTGCTTAATTAACTGCTCCTCTTTTAGATCCCAGCTGAGTCATTATTTCTTTGAGAAAGCTTTTCCTGACTCCCACTCTACCCCTAACATCCATCAGACCTAATCCCCTAGTATATACACAAGTCTATTTGTGACTCCTTACTACTCTCTATCTCCTTCATGAGGCTATAATCAAGGGAAAGCACTCTATTTTGTTTATCATTTTATCTTTAGTTTCTACTACAGTGCCTGGCACCTTATAGACATGCAGTCAACATTTATTAAAAACAGAGAAAAATGGAAAATCATTTTCTTCTGTAACAATGTAGAGAATGGTTTTGGGTGGGGGCTGGGGTGTAGGCAGGATGATTATGGAAGAAGATTGCAACCAGTGCACCAGCACACACTATAGTCAAGCATGTAGTTGTAAATGAATAATCTCTCCTTGTGGCAGCTGAGGGCTCATCAAAATGGTAAGTCTTCCTCCAGCAGCTGATTAGGCTGAATTCAGGGGCTGATTAACCTTTCTCTCTCCAGCAATCATCTCAGTCCAGCTCCTGGGTATAAAAAAGCTCTGCTGTTTTCCATTGGTTAAGTAAGTACAGTGGCTGGTCACAGATCAGAAAGGTGAAGGTATCATCTTGAGTGAGAATGTGCAGACAGTGGAAATACAGCGAATTTAGTTATGTCTGAATAAAGGGGTTAACATTCAAATTACAGAAAGGAGACAGCACAAGGAAAATTGCTTTATCACAACCATCTCTGAAATTGTGAAGGGCTAGAATAAGTGGGCTGATGAATCAGTGCTTCTCCCTTCCTGCTGATGACTGTGAGAGAGAAAATGGGCTCAATCCACAGGGAGAGAAATTTGAACAAATTATTTCTCAACAAATTTCCAGAGGGAGCTCATAAGGTCTTTGTCTCTGGAGAAAGAGTAAGGTGGAACCGGTAACTCACTGCTCTGCTGATGAGCATGGTCCTGCCTTAAGATGACTTAAGATGGTGTGAGTGGATGTGGGTGGGGGGTGAGTGGGGGCCGCACCATGAGGATTATGTTGCCACGCAGAGTTCTGAAGCTATGGAATGACCGCTCTGCATGATATTTCTTGTTTTAATCTGGTAATGCTTTGCAAACCCCATGAATCATCAAATATGCCATGCTTGAAAGATTTTGACAAGTTTTATGAGTCCACCTAGTGCTATTTATTTTTGTTCTCTCTGTTCCTTCTCTATAGGGAGGAACACTTTCAAGGGCATCCTTCACAGAATTGGCCAGGTGCCATAGTGGCAAATCTAACTCCATCATCCTGGGGCAAGGAGAAGCATGTTTTGCTCTTGCCAGCTCTCTGGTATGGTGTTAACATGACTGATGGAGTCAGCTATTTTCACAACCAGTAACCAGAACAAATTCCAGGAATTGGGCATGAGCAAGTGAGATTCTATTTTTTAATGTAAATAAGACATTCTGGGATGTCCAGATCCATATGTTTGTTGAGGACCTATCTGGTAGAATTTAAGATTCACCCACAGGCTCTTTCCCTAATATTTTTGGCATGGCACCTTACCTGATTGATCCTCCATGATAATTCCTCCTTTGGGACATGGCATAGAAAGAACTATCAATGAACAAAATCACTATATGGAAGTAGCACAATAGCGCTATTTTGATCATTCTAATTAGTTTAGTTTGACTCAGTCATCTACATCTGTGTTGTCTAATAGAGTAGCCACTAGCCACATGTGGCTACTGAGCACTTTTAATGCGACTAGTGACTAAATCATCACAGTCCATTTAATATTAACTTCATGAGATTTTGATTAGCATCAAACTTCAAAACAAAGTGGGAATCCAGGGTAGTGAGTTTGAGAACTCTGACTTAAATACACTAAAATTATTTTCTACTGCATAATTTCTAAGAGGTTTCAACATGACAATGTTTATTATGTCTTTCTCAGAAGGGGTTGCTGTAGGCCAAGTTAGCAACGATTTCTAACAACGGGAGACATCTTGTTTCCATAGCATATCTTTAAAAAATACCGTTTGGGAAATGACTCTACGTGAACAAGACCCAGAAGGAATATGCCAGGCAGAGATCTATGCCTTTCATGAGAGAAGATGTGTCTTTGGACTGTGAACTGCAGGGAGTTAAGACTTACTTCCTTGCTATGCATTTATTCACACTGTTTTTGTGAACTTTGACATCCTGTGGACTTTGCTTATCACCTTTGCTTTATGGTGACCTTAGTGACACTGTGTGTCCCCTGAAAAGGGGGGGATTGACAAGATGAGCCTTATGACCTTTTCCAAGTTTAAAATTTTATGGCCCATTCATTCTCTAATCCTTGAAATTTTTTACTTTTATAATGCTTTCAAGCCCTAGTTGGCTGGTACCTGAGTAAGTCAGAAAATAAGCTGCGGTCCTATCCAGTGGATTGTAGCAGTCTACTTTCCCGAGTGCCTCCCAGCTGCAAGGAAGGAAAGCTGACCATGAAGACAAGCATACAGTCCTGAGGTACAGATGTACATGATCCCGAGCCAGGAAGGTGAGTGCAGACACTGAAGGAAAGGTACAGCCTTTTTATTAAAAAATAAGTTAAGTGGTCTGCAAGGACTTTAGATGATAGTTTATCTTGATAATAATTGCAAGCTTCTGAAGACAGAGCACTGACATTGTCAATGATAGACAAGGAGCAGAGAGTGGCTGGTGAGGTATCTGTGTGTAATTGAAGGTGTTGTGACTAAAATCAGAAATACCAATTGGAAATCATAGCAGGTGTCCCAGTGAGAGATTCTGGCCCAGGATTATGCCCAGGTTTTTAGCTTGGACAACCAGGTAGATGGAGGTATTTATTCCAGGAAATGGGAAGTACTGAAGGATGGGCAGGTTTGGGGGCAAGATAATGATGGCTTCAAGTTGGGACGTGTGAACTTTGAGGTGGCTGTGACACTGTCCAAGTGGTGATGCACAGTAGGAGGTTGGACTATAGATCTGGATCTTAATGATGAGGACGTTACCAGAGATGGTCAATAGTTAGGAGGATTGGCTAATGAAGAGGTAATGTTTAAGGGAGGGACCTCAGGAGCATCAACACTTCCCTGCTGTGTAACCTTGGGCAAGTTTCTTGACCTCCCAGCACCTCAACTTCATCATCTATACAACAGGGATAACCATAGTTTCTACCTAAGGGAGTCGTTGTGAGGGTTCAATGAGTTCATATGTGTAAAATGTGTAGAAGAATGCATGACATGATTAATAAATATTATTACTACTATTTTCTCCTCTTCAAAGAGAAAGAAACTAAAGCTAAGAGTGGATACATAATTGGCTGAATAAGACACAGCTGAAGGGGTAGTGTCAAGATTCAAACCCGGTTCTTCCTGAGATACATCCAGTGTTCCTTCCATTATATTACTGTGGCCAAAAGCTTTAAACACTCAGTGCATTAGCTTCTCATTTGTAAAATGGAATAATAGTAATACGAACTTTATAGGATGATCATAATATTTGTAAAGCATTTAAAACCGTGCCTGAGATGAAGTGCTATAAAAGGTTTGCTGCTATGAAATATAATAATCATAATCATAATCACAACAATAATAAAATTTTGCCCATGCCCTGCTGTCTGGAAGAATAAAAGTGCCTCCTTTTAGAACTAACTCAGGCAAGCTTTATTAAGGCTGGAATGGGGTAGGTGGGTAGAGGGGGTTAGCAGGGGTATGTCAGATGTTCCCTTTGCATAAGAAGAGAATGATCTTAGGACATCTGTGAACAAGCTGAGTGGAGCTGGCCAGGCCAAATCACTGTTATTCTTTGGACTGGTCAAATGGGCTTGGGAAGGGGTGGGTAGAGTTGAAAATTTTCAAATCCTTCAAATCTGCAGATCTCCAGTGACCATGGCCACATCTGGTGTCAATGGAAACATACCTTCAAAAGAAATAAACACGTATACAAAATGAAGCTTAAAGATAGGCAAATAAATGGGAGAAAAAGAAGGCTCCGGGTACAAAAAAAGTGCAGGTCAAAATAAATCTGACTCCTGGTTTCCTACACTTTGATCCATTCATGTAGCTTCAGGATTTGTTTATGATTATTTGCATAGTTGAGAATCTCTGGGGCTTTTTGGTTGTTTTTTTATTTCAAAATCCAACACAGCAGGATACAAGTTTTATGCTTCTATTCCTGTTTTATCAGGAAAGAACAGAGTGAAAACTTTAATCTCCCCCCCGCCCCCACTCCCAACATTGCTGAGATGATTTAATGCCTCATAACAGAAGTAATTTTGTGATAATGACACAAAAGCAGCAATTAAAAAATATTGCTTGTTTCAGGGCCTATAAATCGGTTGTTGGTAATTGACAACAGAATGTGTTTTCTAATCCACTGCAATGATATCTTATTGCAAGCTGGCATGGTAATTACTGTATTTGTACAGTACCAGAGGAGTTCCAGCCCGAGTTTGACAGGGAGTTGATTAAATCACCCAGGTGTAATGGAAGGTTTTGATTGCATTGCCTCCGAGCTGATCAGCATTAGTAATAGCCTGGCTTTCTGCTGTCAGGTGTTTTTAGAGCTGGTGGTATATCAGCCCTTTCAATCTCCCTCCCAGCCCTCAGCCCCTGTTGTGCTGGTGTCAAGGGGAACCAAGAGGGCTCCTCAGAGCAGAAACAATGAGAACAGACAGCAGATCCCTCGTGCTGGACCTAAATGACATCATTTGAAACAAAAAGAAACCTGTTTCTAACTGCCTGCTTTGTTTCTTTGGATGAAGAGGGCAGGACGAAGGTACCCAAAGATATGCTTGCACATGGCCCATCAGTGTGGCACGAGTATGTCCAGGTGACACAAGAGAAGGGCTTCTACTCATTCTTTGCTCACTTGGTGATTTCCACTTGTCACTTTTCAAAAGGGGAAATTTAACTTGTCAATTTTAAATGCAGCATTTCAGTTATCAAGAAAGATATTGTGATTCTGTATTGTGAAGAGACTTTGAATTCAGTGGTATTATTTCACTTATTTATGTGGTATTTTCTGAGTGATTGTTTTGCATAAAAGCACATTACAAAAGAGAAGGGAAGAGAAACTACATAAATAAATTCCAGTACAAAGCTGAACATGAACTTGAGGTAGAAGTACAGAAAATATTCAGCATCCCATAAGCACTTACTGACCACCAGCTAGAAAAGTCTCTGGATGATAGGAGAATAAATAAGAACAGATTTCTCCTCTCTGGGAGCTTACAGTCTAATCAAGAAAACAGCAATAACAACAATAAAAGATTAACAGCTAATATTTTTTACTTTGCCTACATTATTTCTTTTTTTTAATTTTATTTTATTATGTCAGTCACCATACAATACATCATTAGTTTTTGATGTGGTGATCCACGATCCATTGTTTTCGTATAACACCCAATGCTCTATGCAGTATGTGCCCTTCTTTGAATTTTCATAAGAACTTCTGTAGGAGATGCAATATTTATTCCCATTTTGCAGATGGATAAAATGGGCATAGAGAAGTTAAGTTACATAACATTTCCAAGACAAACTGGAAACTGGTGAATTCATAATTTGAGTCCAGGTCTTTCATAATAATCAGGTAAAATAATACTTATCCCCATTTACAAATAAGAAAACTGAGGTAAAGAGATTAAGCAAATTGCCTATGTTCAGCTGTTAGAAAGTGGTAAAGCGTAACCATAAATCCATAATCCAAAAACCATGAGCCAAAGCAGAAATAAAAGTTTCATCATATCTAAGAAAAGTGCTGTGTGAGCACCAAAGAAGAGGGAAGTAATTCAGATCAGGATTGAATAAGGAATCCTTTACAGAGGATTCAGCTTTGAGTTGAGACCTCAGAACAAGAAGCAGAGGTGGAAATAGTAGAAGGGCTTCTTCTCACTAGGGAGGTCAAGTCCAAATCAACCAGTTTTCTTTAGCTACCTATCGTCAGATCCAACAAAGAGTTGGACAAAAAGTTGGACAAAAAAATTTGTTTTATTTATTGATTTTTAGTAATCTCTCCACTTAACACAGGGCTCGAACTCACAACCCCGAGATCAAGAGTCACATCCTCTTTCTACTGAGCTAGCCAGGTGCCCCAAAAAGGACAGAATTTTATTTTTATTTTTTTATTTTTTTATTTTTTAAAGAATTTATTTATTTGACAGAAAGACAGAGGGAGAGAGGGAACACAAGCAGGGGGAGTGGGAGTGGGAGAAGCAGACTCCACGCTGAGCAGGGAGCCAGACGCAGGGCTCAATCCCAGGACCCTGGGATCATGACCTGAGCTGAAGGCAGACACTTAAGGACTGAGCCACCCAGGTGCCCCAGGACAGAATTTTAAAACGCAAATTTGCTGGCACAATTGGAAACTTTGGAGTATCTATGAATTCCTTTACCCGTCCCTCTCCCCATCAGGGTATGACCTCATCACTAATTACAAAATCTGGTCTCTTCCTTCCAATAATTAAGTGTGGTGGACAGTTCTGAGCCAGCTCGAGCCTTGTCTGTTTTCTGGAATGGATGGAACCTTGCAAAGAAGAGCCTCCTTTCAGAGTTGTGTCATTTTTTAGCTTCAAGGGAAAAACTGAGCCCAGGATCAAAGGGCTACCTGCATACACCTGAAGGAGGCATATCAGACCCAGGAGATATTGGGCCATTTCCAGGGAGGATCAGAAGGACTTAATGGAGGCTTCAGGTAGACATTCCTCTATGTTTGACTGTTGCCCCTGAGAGGTGAAGGTTTAGGACGGGTCCTCCTTCCTGGGATAGCGCCTGTGGGCACATTTGCCACTAGTCAGCCTCTAGAAGCCAACACTGCATATTTAGTTATCTGGATTTATTTCCTTAACGTTTAAACCAGTGAGGCCATTTTATATTATTTCCTCTGGACTATATCTGGCTCCATCTATAGGGATTAAGCAGGACTTTGAAATCCAAAAGGAGAGGAATAGTGTTCACTGAGGGTTGAGCACACTGAGTAAAGAATGACACCACAATGGACTTTGTTTCCTATACAAACTATGTGGTGAAGGTCAGTTCAAGAACACATTTTTGGAACTCTGCCATTTTCTGTGCTAATGTGGCCTAAGTCATTCTTAATCCTCTTGCAGAAAGGCAGGGTGGGGACTAGGGTGAGGCAAGTGAGGCACTAGCTTTCGGAGCAAAATTTAAGGGGCACCTTGATTCAAAATCAAGATTAATGCTACCCCTCCACCTAAATTAAGATGAACGGAAATAAAGACAGTGCTAGTATTACAGACTTTTCATTTTGCTTTAAGTTCCAATATGGCTTGGCAGGGTATTGCAGAGGGGTCAACCTTTGGTAGTACCCTGATGTGCAGCTGCTAGAGAGAGGGAGCAGAGCCCACAACAGCGGTTGAGATCCTAAGGATAAAGTCTGGCTTTTGGAAGACCTGATGGACTGAGATTTGATGAGTAATGAAGATCTTGTTCTAGTACCCAAGTCACTGAAAGGATTCCAGTGTATCTCAGGCTTAGGACCCACTGCCACACAACTCTGGGTGCTCCTATCGTTCCTATTACTGTATTGGCAGGTGCAGCCGGAATGTACCTATGTAGTCACAGTACCTGTGGACCAACAGACATAGGAATTAGCATAGTGACTTGTTCATTCTCATTGCCAAGTAGAAAAATGAATAACTGAATAAATGGATGAAATAGGACAGAGATATAGGACATTCCAGGAAACTCTGATGGCATAAATGTTGGTTTAGGCTTGTTTGTACACCTGCAATGAGAGCACTCTCTACAAATCTTAAGACTGTGAAGACACTGTTTACAGGATAACGTTAATCACATATTTATTCAGCAGCTACTATGCTTAGCTCTATAATGGGTGTTTAAATTTGTTTTGTCATTTTTTAAAGATCAGTTTCTCATCTATTAAAATAGAGACAATTAAACCTACTCCCAAGGTTATAGTGATGATTAGAAATAAATTGGGCCATTTTTATTATTATTGAATTAAACTGAAATAGGAATATAAAAGAAATATAAAATATAGTATCTACATAGTATCTTGACCTGAAATTAAATGGAAGCTGATCCTATATTTCTGCACAAGATAAACTTGAAGTAACACAGGATTTGACACATTGTTAGTACTCAATAAATGTTTAATATGTAAGAAAATACAAGATAAAAAAATTACATTAATATCTTCTGAAGGAATCACAAATTTAAAAAAAATTTTTTAAGAAATACATTGCACCTGCTAATTATGTGCATTACCTTATCAAGTGACAAGGTTTAACTTTCAATCAGGGGCCAATTGGAAATAAGATTATATTATGTGCAGCCTCTCTATGAATAATCATAACAGAGTTATAAAAAACCTTACTTATTCTCACAACATTTAACCATGGCTTGATCAAATGTCAAATTGATCCCAGCTGATCTCAACTTGAAGGTGCCATTGTTGGGTTGGGGGGGTCACTTAAAAGAGGGAAGAAAAAAGCCTCAATTTCATGACATGATTTATCCTGTGACACACAATGAGGAAACCGATCACAGGAAAACTGAACAGAGCAAACTGTTGCTCATGTTCTAGGAAACAGACCCAGATGGGTAAAGTAATTTGCCAAAGGCTACATAAGCAAGTAAGCAGTATCAGGTTTTGAAAATGGATCTTCCAATTCCAAAGCCCATGCGCATGCCACAGCATCACTGCATGAACAGTCTCTCCTTCTCACTTCCAGATAATTTCCCAACTTGCCCATGTCATCCCACTGTTCTGTCAGCTTCTATCTCCACCTATGGCAGGTATTTCTGTAAAACCATTAATTACCTTCTAATTTTCAAATCCAATTATCTTGATACAATCTTTATTTTCCTTTTCTGTTTAGCATTCTACTATGCACTACTCCATCCTCCTTGAAACTGTTTTTCCTTGACCTCAATTATGAACAAAATGACCCATCCAGTTTTTCAAATTAGAAACCGGGAGCATCATTGTCATTAATGCTCTCCCTTCTGTCTTTCTCTCTCAAACGTGCGCGCACACACACACACAGGCGCACACACACACGTACACACACACACACAGAGCACTGAATTTTGGTAACAAATACCTAGAAAATAAGTCTTGTAAAAATCTTTCCAGTCCTCTGTTCTTGATCTTAACTGTCTCTGCCTTCGTTTCTCTTCCGCCGACTAGAATCTATTGCAGTCATGTTTCTGAACCATCTCTATTGCCTCCATGCACCCCATCACTCCATTCTTCACTAGGTCTAAAAACATGAGTCTCTAGGAAAGGCAAGCAACAGGAGAAAGGTGTGTTATTATGTGGTCGTGTTTCTAATACAACTTCAGAGTATCAACGGTATCAAAGCACAGAGGCACCTCCTCACTTCTGGGCCATTTCCCTCCCTCCTCCCCTCTCCCAGGACCTTTACAATCTGGTAGGAGGTCGAAAGAGTGGTAAGCTATGAGCATGTAGAGCTATGTGGAGGATATGAAAGTGAACTGTGGGTAGCAGATGCAGCACAAGGTGGCAGAAATAACACCAAGCTTGAGTCCTGTCTCAACCACTTCCTAACCATGTGACCTTGAGCCAGTCCCTGAATTTCTCTGAATTTCAGCTTTAGCGTGACAATAATAATACTTGCCGATGAGGTTGTTATGAGGTCTCAAATAAATATTAAATATAATACATATAAAATTACTTTGTCAACCATATATAGACTGCATACATACTAGTTATTATTAAATTATAAATGGAAAGCAATTTGGGAACTATAGCTTAAAGAAAGCAAAGGGAAGATAATAGTGACAGTGAAATCAAGGAGATGGATAAAGATATAGATTGGGATGCAGTAGAAATGGTTTAATGCAAATGTTTGCACTCAAAATGAGAGAACTTACAACCTAAAGTTTATGAGCATAATCTTAGACTGTCCCGGGTTAGAATTTGAATTCTCCACTTACAAGTTGGGTCCATCAAACAAGTTAACAACTCTAAAGTAGTTATATTTCCAAACCTTTATCAGTATATTGCTAGGCATTGTTCTAAATATTTACATGATTATTTCTGAGTTTCAATTTCTTCATGTATAAAATGGCATCAGTAACTATTGTACTTTCCTCATAGGGTTACTGTGAGAATTAAATAAATTAGCATGGTCTTGGCTATGTAAGTATAACTCAAAACATAGCAGCCATTATCATTATTAGCTATGGAAATATTATGGGCAAAAACAAGTGATTGGGTAGACACACTTCTTTCTACTTCCCCTGCTAAGTATAGTTACAAACCCTGGACATTATATATAAAACGAAGGTAAGACTCAAAGGTGGAGCAAAGAAGGCGGACTGGCTACAAACCTTGGATAAGAGGTATACCATGACAGTGAGTTTTTTGGGTTCTCCTTTTGCCTCATATATCCCAAATATAAAGCTGAAGAAGCCAGCCACCTGGAGATGCCAGTAAGAGCAGACAACAAAAACTCAAGTAAAACCTGCTGTCTCTAGTTAAAGAACCAGAAATAGGGCACTCTCAAAAAACAGAAAACTTTATACAAAAATGATTCCCCCCCGCCAGGGGAAAAAACCATGGGGAAAACTCCCATCAGTAAAGGCTGAATGGGGAACCTAAACTTCCATCCTAGCTTACCTATAACAAGGCACTCCTACCTCACCTCCCACCCTGTGCTGTCAGAAAAGACAGAGTGGGGAGCCAGGATTCCAGGATTTTCATATCCATCCAGTGATAATGAGCCCTTCCCCATCCCAGGTGTCAGTAGAAGCCACATGGGGACCCCACCCAACAGTAACAAGGCACTCCTACCTCTCCCTGCTGGGGTGGTATAAGAGAAGGCCAAGAGAGGAACTTGGACTTTCACTTCCACATGGCAGTAACGATGCAGCCCCTCCCACCTTCCCCTGCCAAAGCAGTGTCATAAGAAGCCTGCTAAATCAAAAGATTTAAATAAGATAGAGACTTTTACAACAAAATACTCAAAATATCCAGGTTTCGAAAAAGAAAAAATCGCTCATCATACCAAAACCTAGGAAAATCTCAACCTGAGTGAGAAAAAGTAATCAACATACACCAACACTGAGGTGACACAGATGTTGGAATTACCTAAATATAAATTTAAAGAAGCCATCATAAAAAATGCTTCAGTGAACCATTATGAACAAGAAGAACAAATGAAGAAATAGAAAGTCTCTGCAAAGGAACAGAAAATATACAGAAGAACGAAATGGAAATTTTAGAACTGTAAAATATAATAACAAAAATAAAAGCTCAATGGATGGGCTAAACAGCAGAATGGAGAGGACAGAGAAAGGAACCAATAATCTTAAACCAATAGGACAATAGAAATTGCTCAGTCTGAACAAACAGAAAGAAAATAAACTGAGGGAAAAAATTTTAAAAAAAACTTAGGAATTGAGTGACTATGACAAAAGGTCTAACATTTATGTCATCAGATACAAGAAGGGCAAGAAGAGGTAGGGATGAAAGTTTTCCAGGAAATAATAGTTGCACTACAGTGGTAATCATATCACAATATGTAAGTGTATCAAATTAACATGTTGTACACCTTAAAGTTATGAAATATTATATGCCAATTGTATCTCAACAAAGTTAGAAAAAAATAAATTAAAAAGCCAAACTCATAGGGAAAAAAAACTAAAGGGTTAACTTAGCAAAATTAAGATATATATGTGTATATATATATATATATATATATATATATATATATATATATACAGATTTTAGAATTCCATTTTGATTATCAATAGCATTTTTTGATGTATCTCTTTGTACCAATTTCATAGTAGCAGCTTCAAGGAAGCCTATTGAATTTATCCATATTTAAAAATCTTTCTGTTATTCTTTCTTCTTCATTCCAAATGTTTGAAGATTTAAGAAAAAAATCTTTTCCTTTCTGTTTCAAGAACTTCCTTTAGCCGTTTTTTTTTAAAGGGTAGTTCTGTGGTGAGAAATTCTTTTGATTTCCTTTATCTGAAAAAGTACTGATTTGAATTATATATATATATATAAATTAAATATATATATATATATGAAAGAATGGTTGAAAAATTTCCAAATTTGGCAAAAGATATAAACTTACAGACTCAGAGGCTGAGCAAATACCAAAGAAAATAAATTAAAAGAAATCCACATCAAGACACATCATACCCAGAATTCCGAAAGCTAAAGACAAGGAAAGCATATTAAAAACACCCAGAGATGAATGACATATTACCTATAGAGGTAATATAATTTCAATGACAGTGGATTCCTCATAAGAAGCCATGGGGGTTGGAAGGAAGTGGTAGAACATTTTTCAAGTGCTGAAATAAAAGAATTGTAAACACAGAATGTTATATCTAGTGAAAATATATTTCAGGAATGAAAGGGAAATCAGTACTTTTTCAGATAAAGGAAATCAAAAGAATTTCTCACCACAGAACTACCCTTTAAAAAAAAATGGCTAAAGGAAGTTCTTGAAACAGAAAGGAAAAGATTTTTTTCTTAAATCTTCAAACATTTGGAATGAAGAAGAAAGAATAACAGAAAGATTTTTAAATATGGATAAATTCAATAGGCTTCCTTGAGTTTTCTAAATTGTGTTTGATGATTGAAGCAAAAAATTATAACATCATTTGATGTGGTTCTTAATGTATGTAAGGAAAATATTTAAGACAATTATATTGTAAATGGGAGAAGGTAAAAGGACTTAAAGGGAAGTAATATTCCTATACTTTATCCAAACTAGTAACAAGTATAATATAATGCTTACAGCTGCTACTATGAAATTGGTACAAAGAGATACATCAAAAAATGCTATTGATAATCAAAATGGAATTCTAAAATCTGTTCAAATAACCCAGAGGAAGGACAAAAAAAAGAACAGAAAAATGAAAAATAGAAGAAACAAACAGAAAACAACAACAACAAAAATAAAATGGCAGACTTAAGCCCTAACCTATTAATCATTGTGTTAAATGTAAATGGTCTACAATTCCATTTATGTAACATTCTCACAAGGACAAAATGAAAGACATGGAGAACAGATTAGTGGCTGTCAAAGTTTAGGGAAAGTAGAGGGAGGTGAGTGGAAGTGATCATAAAGGGGTAACTCCAAGGAGGCCTTTGTGGTGATGGAGTAGTTCTGTATCTTGATCACAGTGGTGGTTGTGTGAATCTACACAGATGACAGAATGACATAGATATACACGCACATTGTTCCAATGTGTCAGTTTCCCGGTTTTAATATTGTAACATAGTTATATAAAATGTAACCAGTGGGGGAAAGTAGATGAAGGTACAAGGGATTACCCTGTACTATCTTTGCAACTTACTATAAAACTATAATTATTTCAAATAAAGTTTGTCGTTTTGTTTTAAGTGAGTGCAGAAAGCATCAAGAGAGTGTGTTTTAGTACCCTAGCTCAAAATCCAGAGACAAGTAGGTTTGGAGAGTGAAATTTTGAGCACTTATTATTCCCTCTATGTTTCATTACCATTTATTTTTAAGAACTTGCTTGGAGAATGAGGGACTCAATGCCTTCTATTGACTACTAACCTTTTGAGGTTACTTTTAGCAAAAAACAAAAATGTTTCAGAGGCCAGCAGGCTGCCTCCAGATTCAGCTGGAGTAAGCCTCAAAACATCATCATGTACAAAGATATAACCACCAGCCAAATGTATCATCATACACTATTCAATGCTGGGGTGGGAGAGAGGGTGAAAAAGGAGATTAAGAGTGTGACACATTTTTCACACAAGAAATGTTTCATTTTCTTGTGACTGAACATGTTCTCATGCTCTGCCAACAACAATATTCAGTTTTGAGATCCAGTTTTGGATGGTAAAACCTTTAGCACTTTACAAAGCTGGTTTTCTCTTCACAAGAACATGGAAATTCAATTACCTTCTGAGAGTGAAACAAGAATGGGCTCAACTCTTGGCTTAGATTGTTTGAGAACATCCGCATGTGATCATATATACTCTTGTGTGGGAACGGGACTTGCCTAGATTGCAATCATATTAAATTAATTATACTGTTTTTTGCCTGAAGAAACAGTGCTAATGAAATAAAAGGAAAATAATAATAAATGAAAGCGCAAATCAGCCCAAGTTTGTCCATGTTTGCCCAGAACTCTGTGAGAGGTAGAGTTGTTGGGTCTCACTGAACCTGCCGTACCCCTGCCTGGTACCTTCTGGATCTATAACTCATTACCTGGGTTTTCAGCCATGGGAAATGATTCCCTTGTTCCCATGTGTCTGTGTCTTTCCTCTAATAAACTGTCAATACCTCTAGGAGAAACCTCAGGCTGATTCCATTCATTCCTACCCAAGCACAGGTGAAGTGGACTTTTCTTCTTTATGTTTTGGGATAAAAGCTAAGGTTCTATCAAAAATAAGGCCAAAAATCACAGTGGCTTAAATAAAGGAGAAGGTAAGAGTCCAGCAGTGAAGACCCAGTTCTTCTCCTTGTTGTTCTGCCAGCCTCAGGTGTTGCTTTAACCACAGGGTTGAATCTGGGTCTTGCCAATTTAGTGTTATAGCTCATGAAAAGGGGAAGATGAATGAAGGAATACATGCCCAATGTTCTAAATCCATATCAAAGCCCTAAAATGTACAACTTCAGCTCACATCCTAAACACATGGATTTATTTTTTTTAAGGTTATTTATTCATTTGAGAGAGGGAGAGAGAGAGAGAGCACGAGTAGGGTGGAGGGGCAGAGGGAGAAGGAGAAACAGATTTCCCACTGAGCAGGGAGCCTGACGCAGGGCTGGATCCCAGGACCCCAGGATCATGACCTGAGCTGAAAGCAGATACTCAACCGAGTGAGCTACCCAGGCACCCCCACATGGATTTATCTACCTATAATGGAATCTATAAAATACAGTTTCTAGCTCTCTAGCTGGGCAATCATGTTTGAAGCTTAAACTGTGGACAGATATGTGTGTTGTGTGTGGCGGGGGGCTGGGTATGGGTGTCTATCCTTATAAGGAAAAAAGAGACATTAGGTACTGGGGAGACAGCTAGTAGTCTTGCCTCATTTTCTTTTTTTTTTTTTTAATTTTTTTATTGTTATGTTAATCCCCATACATTACATCATTAGTTTTAGATATAGTGTTCCATGATTCATTGTTTGTGCATAATACCCAGTGCTCCATGCAGAACGTGCCCTCCTCAATACCCATCACCTTGCCTCATTTTCTATATTACTGCCATTCCCCTAGATGTTGAGTCCCAGCTTCCAACTCAGAAGTTTATTTGTGTCCTGAGATGTTGAAAATAGGTCTCCATATGAATAAGTTGATAAAAACAGAGCAGAGTCTCAGGACATAGATGATATCAGCCAGTCAGTCAACTAGCAATGCTCTGGATATTATTGTAACCTTTGCAAGACATTTATGGGGATAGCAACCAATAAGACAGCTGAGGGATGGATGGAATTCCAGCCAGTGAGTGCTCTTCTGTTGTTTATCCCAAGTTCTTCAATCCTCCTGAGGTTTCATTTTCTAAAATGTAAAGGCTAACTTCTTCCTCTCTGTGTTTCAGCTCTGACCTTCCTTCCATGAGATAAGGAAAGCAGACTGAAACATTGACTAAAAGAAAGAAGGGCCAAAAGAATAGAAGGAAAATTGTAAGAACAAAATTAACAACAAAGTAAGGCACATATTCTTTATTCATCTTTATACTCTTAGAACCTAGAACAGTGCCTGACATATACTAAATCTTAATAAACGTTTCTTGAACTGAATTATATTTCAGAATATAAAATTATGAAATTATCTTCTGAAATACCAACCAGGAGATTTTATCCCTACCCCTGCAGTGGGATTGTGCCAGGTATTTAGTAACAAAGTTTTTGCTCCGGAAACCTCGAGTACAAATCAACCAGACACTGAAATAACACAGATCGGGATTCAGCTTGCTTCTATGTTCCAAACAAAAGATAAGTTGTTCCTTTTTAGACAAATAAACCACATTAAACTTACTATATTACTGTATCAACAGCAAATACCATGCTGATGGCCAGCAAGAAACATTTAACTCTTTTATTTATTCTATCCACTTTGCACAGATTCCTGATAAAGTTTAAGAGACCCTTTTCTTCCTCAATTTTTTTTCTTACATTCTCTTTTAAAAATGTATGCCCATTTCTATTTTAAGGGAATCAGGTGAGTTTTTCATACTAACTCAATCATTTTCATCACTCAAATGCCTTTTTCCTTTTAATCAACTGGAAACACTCTCCCTGAGTATACTGAGCCTTCATCAGGTCAGAACTCATCAGACACCCCTTTCATCTCAAAAAATGATTACATCTTCTAAATAATGAAAACTTTCCAGTAAACTTTTACATAGCTTTCCTGGGCATGTAATACACAGCATGTAATGTTGCATCATAAATCAAAGCTAACTTTTTTTGGACTTTACATTTTACAAATCACCTTTTACCTTTATTATCTCACAACTTTCACAACCTCATTAGGTAGCTATTTTTATTATCAAAATTTTATAGATGAGAAAATTAGGGCTCAGAAATTTGCCTAAGGAGAAATAATCAAGATCCAGTTCAAGTCCTCTGACTCTAGATATTTTCACTACACCCTAAAATCTCACCCCTTTGTGCTTTGTTTATAAAACCTCAATATTTGTCATTAAAAGTCAAGGTTGATCATGGACATCTTTCCCTAAGCTGTTGTTGATCATGGAAATATATCAAGAACAAAAGGATTGGCTAGAGGCTGGGATGGTGGCAGAGTAGGACGACCCTAAGCTCGCCTCATCCCACGGATACAACTAGATAACTCTCACATCAGCGTAAATAACACAGAAAATGCCCTGAAGACTGGCAGAACAAACTTCACATCTAAAGGTAGAGAAGAGGCCACATCAAAGAGGGTAGGAAGGGTGGAGATGCAGTGGTGAGCTAAAAGAGCCCTGGCCGTCTGCGGTTCGGAGGGAGCCTGGGGTAAGAAGAAGGGTGAGAAAGAGACAATCACACTGGGGAGCCCACATGAGGAAGATGAATCCCCATAACATTTGGCTTTGAAAGCAAGAGGAGCTAAATTTCATGAGTTCTTATAACTAGTGGGACTTAAAGCCTGGAATTCTAAAAATTAGAGGGCTCACATCTAGGAGAGCCCAGAAGGCAATAGGAAACTGAGTCCCTGTGCTTAAAGAGAGAGCGTGACAAACAGATCACTGAGATCCAGCCTAGAAGCTGCAGTGAGAAAAATGCCTGGGGCATATGGGAGGGAGAGGTATTTACTCATCTCAGAGCTGTCCCAGAGAGGCAGGAATAGCAGGAAGACCCCTCCAGGAACAAAGGAGCTGGCAGGTGCCATTCCCTCACCCCCATTCAGTATAAACACACAGCCACCTGCAGGAACAAGCACAGCACCAACATTCGTTACCTAACTTGCTTACACCAAGGCCCACTCACCCGCACTTTGGCAGATCTGCCCTTTCCAGTCACACTTGCCTCTGTCAGGGTGCTGCAGTTCCCCTCCCCCAGAAGACACGCTTAAGCCTTGCCAACATGCGTCCCCTGACCAGGCATTTAGCAGGGCCTCACCTGGCAGCAACAGCTGGTCACCTCCCTGGGAGGACTCCCACACCTTATTAAAACTGCACCTCCAGCCCATGTATAATTTTTGAAGTGGCCCAGCCAGGTCGGGCCCCGATCTCCACAGGCTAGAGGAAGCAGAGAAACCTTCCACAACCTGGAAAACAGAGAAATGAAAAGAAATCAAGCTGAGCAGTTGAGCGAAAAAAAAGTATACAAAATGAGAATAGACTTAGGGCACTCAGCGACTCCATCAAGCGTAATAACATTGGCATTATAGCGATCCCAGAAGAGAGAGAAAAGGGGGCAGAAAATTTACTTGAAGAAATAATAGCTGAAAAATCCCTACTCTGGGGAAGGAAGCACGAATCCAGATCCAGGAGGCACAGGGAGTCCCCAACAAAATCAACTCAAGGAGGTCCACACCAAGACACATCGTAATTAAGATGGCAAAAAGTAGTGATAAAGAAAAAATTTTTAAAGCACCAACAGAAGACAGTTACATACAATAAGAAAAAAAATCATAAGGCTATCAGCAGATTTTTCAGCAGAAACATTGCATTCTAGAAGGGAATGGCAGGATATATTCAAAATGCTGAAAGAAAAAAAATCTTCACCAAGAATACTCTATCCATCAAAAGTATCATTCAGAATAGGAGAGATAGAGTTTCTCAGACAAACAGGGGCGCCTGGGTGGCTCAGATGGTTAAGCATCTGCCTTCAGCTCAGGTCACGGATCGAGCCCCACATCAGGCTCCCTGCTTGGTGGGGAGCCTGCTTCTCCCTCTCCCTCTACTGTTCCCCCTGCTTGTGCTCTCTCACTCTCTCTGTCAAATAAACAAATAAAATCGTAAAAAAAAAAAGAAAAGAAAAGAGTTTCTCAGACAAACAAAAACTAAAGGAGTTCATGACCATTAAGCCAGCCCTACAAGAAATGTTAACAGGGACTCTGAGTGAAAAGGAAAGACTATGAATAAGAATAAGAAAAGCAGGAAACACAAAAGCAGTAAAAATAGGTATATCTGTAAAAATCAGTCAAGGTTTCACTCATATGTGGAACATAAGGAATAGCGCAGAGGACCACAGGAGAAGGGAAGAAAAACTGAAAGGGAAGAAATCAGAGATGGAGACAAACCATGAGAGACTCTGGACACCAGGAAACAAACAGGGTTACAGAAGGGAGGAGGGTGGGAGGATGGGATAACCGGGTGATGGGTATTAAGGAAAGCACGTATTGTGATGAGCACTGGGTGTTATAGGCAACTAATGAATTGTTGAACACTACATCAAAAACTAATGATGTACTATATGTTGCCTAACTGAACATTAAAAAAAAAAATCAGTCAAGGGATTCACAAAATAAAAGGATGTAAAATATGACACCATATACCTAAAATGTAGGGGGGAAGGAGTAAAGAATGGGTTCGAACTTAAGTGGCCATCAATTTAATATAGATTGCTATATACAGAAGATGTTATATACAAACCGCATGGCAACCACAAATCAAAAAGCAGCAATAGATATGCAAAGAATAAAGAGAAAGAAATCCAAGTATATCACTAAAGAAAGCCAGCAAAACATAAAAGAAAGCAAGAGAAGAAAGGATCAGAGATAAACTACAAAACAAGTAAAAAAATGTCAATAAATACATATCTATCAATAATCACTTTGGACGTAAATGGACTAAATGTTCCAATCAAAAGACACAGGGTGAAGAAATGGATATTAAAAAACAAGATCCACTATATGCTGCCTACAGGAGACTCATTTCAGACCTAAAGACACCTGCAGATTAAAAGTGAGGAGATAGAGGGGCTCCTGGGTGGCTCAGTTGGTTAAGCGACTGCCTTCGGCTCAGGTCATGATCCTGGAGTCCCGGGATCGAGTCCCGCATCGGGCTCCCTGCTCAGCAGGGAGTCTGCTTCTCCCTCTGACCCTCCCCCCTCTCATGTGCTCTCTCTCTCTCTCTCTCTCTCTCTCAAATAAATAAATAAAATCTTAAAAAAAAAAAAAAAGTGAGGAGATAGAGAAATATTCATAATGCAAATGGATGTCAAAAGAAAGCCAGGATAGCAATACCTATATTGGACAAAACAGACTTTAGAACAAAGACTGTAACAAGTGACAAAGAAGGACATGTAATAATAATTAATAATAATAATAATAAAAGGGGACAATCCAACAAGAAGACATAACAGTTGTAAATATTTATGCACCCAACATGGAATCACCCAAAATACATAAAACAGTTAATAACAAACATAAAAGAAATAATAATTATTATTTATATATTGTAATACAATAAGAGTAGGAGACTTTAACACCACACTTACATGAATGGACACATCATTCAAACAGAAAATCAACAAGGAACAGTGCCTTTGAATGATACACTGGACGAGATGGATCGAACAGATACATTCAGAACATTCTATCCTAAAACAACAGAATACACATTCTTTTCAAGTGCACATGAACATTCTAAAAGATCACATGTTAGGCCACAAAACAAGTCTCAACAAATTCAAAAAGATCAAAGTTATACCATGCATCTTTTCTGACCACAATGCTATGAAACTAGAAATCAATCACAAGAAAAAAATCTGAAAAGACCACAAATACATGGAGGTTAAATAACATGCTACTAACAATGAATGGGTCGACCAAGAAATTGAAGAAGAAATAAAAAATTACCTAAAAACAAACAGAAATAAAAACAGAATCGGGGTCCAAAATCTTTGGGATGCAGCAAAAGCTATTCTAAGAGGGAAGTTTATAGCAATACAGGCCTACCTCAAGAAGGAAGAAAAATCTCAAATAAACAACTTAACCTTATACCCAAAGGATCTAGAAAAAGAAGAATAAACAAAACCCAAAACCAACAGAAGGAAGGAAATAATAAAGATTAGAGCAAAAATAAATGATACAGGAACTAAAAAACAATAGAATAGATCAATGAAAACAAAACCAAGACCTGATTCTTTGAGAAGATCAACAAAATTGATTAACTTCTAGTTAGACTGTTCAAAAAAAGAGAGAGAGACAAAGAGAACTCAAATAAACAAAATCACAAACTAAAGAGAAGAAATAACAATTAACACCACAGAAATATAAACACTTGTAAGGAATAGCATGGAGGACCACAGGAGAAGGGAGGGAAAACTGAAAGGGAAGAAATCAGAGAGGGAGACAAACCATGAGAGACTCTGGGAACTAAACTGAGGGTTACAGAAAGGAGGGGGATGGGAGGATGGGGTAACAGGGTGATGGGAATTAAAGAGGGCATGTGTGGTGAGCACTGGGTATTATATGCAACTAATGAATCTTTGAACACTACGTCAAAAACTAATGATGTACTATATGCTAATTGAACATAAAAAAAAGAACAAAAAATTATTTGCCAACAAATTGGACAAAATAGATAAATTCCTAGAAACATATAACCTCCCCAAACTGAATCAGCAAATAATAGAAAATTTGAACAGACCAATTACCAGCAAGGATATTAAATGAGTAATCAAAAAACTCTGAAAAAAGTCTAGGACCAGACACATTCACAGGCGAATTCTACCAAACATTGTTTTTTAAGATTTATTTACTTATTTGAGTTGGGGTGGAGGGACAGAGGGAGAAGGAGAGAAAATCTTAAGCAGACTCCACACTGCATGTGGAGCCCAACTCAGGGCTCAATCCCATGACCTTGAGATCACAACCTCAGCTGAAACCAAGAGTCGGATGCTTAATCGACTATGCAATCCAGGTGCCCCTCTACCAAACATTTAAAGAAGAGCTGATACCTGTTCTTCTCAAACTTTTCCAAAAAATAGAAGAGGAAGCAACACTTCCAAATTCATTATATGAGGCCACTATTACTCTGATACTAAAACCAGATAAAAAAGAGAACTACAGGCCAGTATCTCTGATGAACATAGATGCAAAAATCCTCAACAAAATACTAGCGAACTTAAACCAACAATACATTAAAAAAAAAAAAAAATTCACCATGAGCAGGTAGGCTTGCGGTTCCCACAAAAGGGCTTCAATATTTACAAATAAATCAATGTAATAAATCACATCAATAAGAGGAAGGATAAAAGCCACATGTTCATTTCAATAGATGCAGAAAAAACATTTGACAATGTACAACATCCATTCATGATAAAAACCCTCAACACAGTAGGTTTAGAGGAAACATACATCAAAATAATAAAGGCCTTCATATATAAAAACCCACAGACAACATCATACTCAATGGGGAAAAACTGAGAGCTTTGCCCCTAAGGGTCAGGAGCAAGACAAGGATGTCCACTCTCGGCACATTTATTCAACATAGTACTGGAAGTCCTAGCTACAGTAATCAAACAACAAAAAGAAATTAAAGGCATACAAATTGATAAAGAAGTAGTAAAACTTCCACCATTTGCAGATGACATGATACTATATATAGAAAACCCTAAAGACCACAAAAAAATACTAAAACTGATCAATAAATTCGTAAAATTGCAGGATACAAAATCAATACACAGAAATCTGTTGCATTCCTATATACTAATAATGAAGCAGGAGAAAGAGAAATTAAGTAAGCAATCCCATTTATAATTACACCAAGAATAATAAAATACCTAGGAAAAAACTTAACGAAAGAAATGAAAGACCTATACTCTGAAAACTATAAAACACTGATGAAATAAATTGAAGATGACACAAAGAAGTGGAAATACGTTCCAAATTCATGGATTGGAAGAACAAATATTGTTAAAATGTCTATACTACCCAAAGCAATCTACAGATTAAATGTAATCCCTATCAAAATACCAATACCATTTTTCACAGAACTAAAACAAACGATCCTAAACTTTGTATGGAACTACATAAGACCCCAAATAGCCAAAGCAATATTGAAAAAGAAAAAAACTGGTGGTATCACAATTCCAGACTTCAAGTTATATTGCAAACTGTAGTAATCAAAACAGTATGGAACTGGCACAGAAATAGACACACAGATCAATGGAAAAGAATAGAAAACCCAGAAATAAACCCACAATTACATGGTTAATTAGTCTTTGACAAAGCAGGAAACAATATCCCATGGGAAATAGTTTCTTCAACAAATGGCACTGGAAAAACTGGACAGCTACATGCAAAAGAATAAAACTAAACCACTTTCTTACACCATACACAAAAATGAACTCAAAATGTATTGGGGACCCAAATATGAGACATGAAACCATAAAAATCCTAGAAAAGAGCACAGGCAATAATTTCTCTGACATTGGCTATAGCTACATTTTTCTAGATACGTCTCCTGAGGCAAGGAAAACAAAAGCAAAAACAAACTATTGGGACTATATCAAAATAAAAAGCTTCTGCACAGCAAAGGAAACAACCAACAAAACTAAAAGGCAACCTACTGAATGGGAGAAGATATTGCAAATGACATCCGATAAAGGGTTAGTATCCAAAATATATAAATAACTTACACAACTTGACACTAAAAAAAACCCATATAATCCAGTTAAAAATGGGCACAAGACATGAACAGACATTTCTCCAAAGAGGACATCCAGGTGGCCAACAGACACATGAAAAGATGCTCAACATCACTCATCATCAGGAAAATGAAAATCAAAATGCAAATACAGGAATACTTTGATCCATGTCAGACACCTTTCAGAATGGCTAAAAGACACAAGGAACAACAAGTGTTGGAGAGGATGTGAAGAAAAAGGAACCTGGTGTACTGTTGGTGGGAATGCAAACTGGTGCAGCCACTGTGGAAGACAGTACAGAGGTTTCTCAAAAAGTTAAAAATAGAACTACCCTATGATCCAACAATCACACTCTAGGGTTTACCTAAAAATACAACAACATAATTCAAAGGGATACATCCACCCCCATGTTTATAGCAGCATTGTTTACGATAGCCATGATATGGAAGCAGCCCAGTGTCCATCGGTAGATGAATGGATAAAGATGCAGTATATACGCAATAATGAATCACTACATCAAAAAGTAATGATGTACTATATGTTGGCTAATTGAATTTAAATTTTAAAAAGATGCGGTATATATATACAGTGGATTATTATTCAGCCATAAAAAAGAATGAAGTCTTGCCATTTGCAACAACATGGATGGAGCTAGAGAGTATAATGTTAAACGAAATAAGCCAGTCAGAGAAAGACAAATACCACATGATTTCACTCATATGTGGAACATGAGAAACAAAACAAATGAAGGGAGAAGAGAGAGAGACAAACCAAGAAACAGACTCTTAACTATAGAGAACAAAGTAATGGTTAGCAGAAGGGAGGAGGGTGGGGGGAATGGATGAAATAGATGACGGGGATTAAGGAGGGCACTTGTGATGAGCACTGAGTAATGTATAATATTGTTGAATCATTATATTGTACACCTGAAATTAATATAACACGGTATGTTAACTATACTGGAATTAAAAATTAAAAATCATAATAAAAAAAAGAACAAAAGGACTGTTTCAAAGCCAGTCCAGAGACAGTTGTGAATGTAAAATCCACAGAGCATTGTCAGCATAAAAGATAATAAGCTTCGCATGGTAAGACAGGTGATGGTTAGTATCATTAGTGAGAAGAGCTGAGTTGGGCTTCTCCAGAGCTTCTCAGCCCCTGCTGCTAGATAATAAACAATGAAGCCATGTTTCTTTTTCATCTAAATCTGATTCCAGAGATAGACACCATTACTGTGCTATCCTAGCTCCCTAATTACACTTACAGTCTTCAAAGATATGCTAACATGATCGCAGGTGGAGGTGATCTTCCAAGAATTAAAAATTAAAAGGCAATAGCAACAGTTTATAATGGAGATCATGTCAGAATAGAATCCAAACCTTTCATCCCCCACACTATAATTTGTTTCTCCCTACAATACATACTGATGGACAGGAAGAGGTTGCATGGTTAAAATTTCTAAAGATTTGAAAGGTTCTTCTTTAGGAAGGCCATGAGTTTTATATCCTGGCAGCTATACAGGAATTCTTTGATCCCTGTCAGACAGTTACAGAAGGAGTTCTGGAGAGAGGAAATAGGGAATTATCACAGAGAAGGGCTTTTTGTATTCCAGGAGGACTTTTTTTCCTATTGGGTGGTCTCTGTCAAGAAGTGAGTTCTTCCTTAGGGTATCACTGAAGTAGATGCCTTGTCTCCCCTGCCGTTGTATTTGTTTATTAATTCATCAGATATTTTTCGATCATCTCTTGTATGCCAGACTGTGTGCTACATGATGGGGGCACAATGATAAATAAAATACGGCTCCTGCCCTCAAAGATTTTTGGTCCCTTGGGGAATATGGAGAGAAGGATCATAGTCCCTGAGAGAGTGAGAGATGCAGGTTAAGGCATAAAATTGAACAGACAATTTCAGTATATTGTCATAATGGACAGAATGTTGTTCACAGCCCCTGTGGGAGGAAACCCATGCAGGCTTTGAGGATCAGAAAAGACTTCCCAAAAAATTAGCCCTCAGATTGGGTCCTGAATTAGGAATCAGGAAACTGAACAGATTGGATACATAAACAGATTTCCAGAGAGCAGTTAGTTCCCAGGAAGAGGAAACTCAAGGTCAGGGCACCTAAATTGCACAGGACCCTTCCAAGGGAGTCCTGTGGAGGGGTCCTACAAATGTGTTCTACGGTCATTTGATTTTGTAAAATTTTAGGAAATAAGACATCATAGCTCCAATAGATTAAGAATCCTGTCCCTCTCCACTCTGACCTTGCCTCCGTCACATATCCCCTTCAGCTGGGGTGATGGGCATTTCAGAGATCCAGCATAGGAGAGTTGGGAGTACCCTTAGTTTGCATTGGGTGGTATAAATTTATATGATTTACAATCTTTTCCTTGTATCTTTTCTGCCCACATACTCCCATGACAGAGAACACTTTTTACAGCAGTATGGCCTTGGGCCCCCCCAACTGCATATTCCTCCCCTCCTGAACCATCCGAAGCAAACTCTGCTACAGGACAGGAGGAATTATTTTTCTATTCTTTTTATAGAAAATAATATTACACAATTGTTGTCTCATGAAGAGGCAGTTAAAGAGGATATAGCCAAAAATGTAAAAAAGAAAAAAATTACGATGGAAGGTGTGTTCAGAATATAATTATAAAACCAGTATGCTTTTTTATTTTTGATGTTCATGGTATTTATCAGTTTTTTTAATTGCAAATTGTTGTAGGTTTTATCTCATTCTAAGTAGATATTCACAACTTGTACCTAATTTTGTATTTGTAATTTTCTCTCTCTCTTTTTTTATCTTAAAGCAGATCCCTCAAATTGTATAACCTTTAGGCCTTACAAAATCTGGATCTGCCCCTGCCAGAAATAAAGCTTTCTGCATATGATCCATCAGGCTGGTTAGAATAGGAGCACCATGTAGCCAGGAATTACCATAGCAGTCAATTTGGGCTACAAAGATGTATCCTATAGCGTCTTTAATCCTAGTGAAAGATGTCATAGGTTTAGGCCTTTAGTGTGTCATTTTCTCTTTCTCTTTCTCACATAAAGGGGTAACCAAACATGTAACTTTTGGGATTCTAGGCCTGTAACCAAAGCAGCCAGCCCCACGCCCTAAATTCCTTTTAAGTCAAAGTCTCTTATGAAAGACCTTTGGGAAAATTCTGAGATGCTCCAACCTCATTGAATAATGACTTATTTTTCTTGTTTTATATAAGAAAAATAAAGGTTCATAGATTATAGCCATTGTTCTTAAGTAATTACAATAAGAGAAATAATTTTTTATTAAAAATGTTATTTCTCCTTTGCTTTGGTTCAGTATCCATCTACTTAGGAGAGGTTAGGATTCACTAGAGTAGGAATAACAAAAGATAACACTGAGTTAATATTCAGTTTCTGACATTCAAAAATAGGACTGAGCAGTGAAACTAGAAAAACTTGGAAGCGGGCGGTTGAGAGAAGACTTCCAAATTTCTTTAGCTTGAACTTTAGGCCGTCAGAACTCAAGCCTAGGGTTATCTGTGCATAGAGTTTTCCCAGCCTGATTGCCACCAAAGGCTTAGCCAAACAGTTGGAGGCGGGAAGAGGGAAAATATAACTTAGGGGAAAATTCCTCCTGGAGGGATGATCGAAAGGAAGGAAGAAGGTGGAAGTCCAGTGGCACCCATATAAATCTTATGGATGGAGGGTGATGGGAGAGGAGTGCTATAGAGAAGTGAGGGTACTACTGAGGACAGTGCTGCATCTCTTTTGTCGTGACAGAGACCCCGGGGGGTCCACGCCCGTGGATCAGGTGTTCCCTAAGCCCTGCTAGCTGAGGCTCTGGACCAGCAAGGCAAATCCATACTTGGAAAATGCATCTCTCCCTGTGAGGAAGAACCACTGGTCCCTTCAGAATAAAAAAAAGGCCCCATGGAGTCATCTTGACAGTACGGTGGGGTCCTGAAGCCACGGGGCTGTATCGGGGGCCCAGTGCTGTTTACTCTTGCTGGCAGGTTGCACATTCAGAGGTCGTAGGAGCTAGTAGTCTCAGTAAGTGAGTACCCACACTGTGGGCTTCATGTGTAGCTGTGTCTGCATGACTGGGCCCTCCATTCATGTGTGCAAAGTGCCAGTTCTGGTGTGACACATAGTGGAGGCTGGCTAATGTCAACTAACTGAGTCATTTTGTCTGCTTGGTTGTTCAGCGTATCTTCCATAGTGGATGCTTTCTGGCAGATGTCAACATGTAAAACAAAGGCTTCATGCTGCATGCCCACTGCATCTACCCAGACCTCCTTGTGTCCAATCTTCTGGTCTTTTTCATTCTAGCCCCTGATCAAATGGTGAGGTCACTGACCACTGCCTAAAAGTCTGTGCATGTTCTTACCTTGGGCCGCATCTCCTTTCACACAAAGTGGAAGACCAGATGTATTGCTCTTCGATCCATCCGCTGAGATTTTTCTGGTCTCCACTATCCTTCAAGGCCACCCCTGAATGTGGCTATAATGCAGCTGCCATCCATTTTTGGCTTGCACTCATGTGCCACACTGACCCTTCCATATACTTAGACTTGGGATTTTTCCTGCTCCGGAAGCTGGTTGTATGGGACACCCTGCTCCAATATGGACATAAGTGGGAGTTAGTGCAATTGAGGTGGGTGACATGGGCGTCTGCACTACCTGCTAATGCAGCCACTCATGTCCACTGATCCCACTCAAGCTCAACTGTTAATGTACCACTTCCATCTTCCAATGAACTACTGCTGTGCTTATCTCACTTTATGACTTGGTGGGTCCAGGAGAACTCAACTCATAATGGACAGTTCCAGTGGCATGGTCACTTGGCACCTCGTAGTCATGTGATCTGTCTGTACCAAGGCAATATTCCAGATACTGTTGCTCAAAAGACAAATAATTCTCCGCTGCAGATGGCATGGCCTTGCTCCAGAATTCCAGGGCTCTGTGTTGTGATTCTTGCCTTGAGGCTGCCATAAGCTCCATACAAGGCCTTTTCCCACCACAGACATCTCTACCATCCACTGGATGATCTACTTGATCACATGGCTGAAGTGACAGGCCACTTGCACTGCAGTTGGGACCAGCTGCAGAGCCTCTTCTTGCTCTAGGCCCCACTCAAAACTGGCAGGCTCAGGAAGAGGGCTGAAGCAGTATCCCAGGTGTGAAATGTGATGCCTCCAGATTCCAAAGAGACCTAATAGTGCCATGCTGCCTTCTTTGTGGTAGAGGACAGAAGCATTGATTTGCTTTTACTCTGGAGATAATGCCCCTTACCCCCGGACCCCTAAAAACTTTATTGAAGTGACAGTTTGCCTGAATCTTTAAAAGGTTTATCTCCCAGCCTCTGGAGTGTGTCTTATATAAGCAAATTAGTCACCTTTTGCTTATCTTATCTGAACAATATGAGGTCATCAATATATTATACCAGTGATAATCTACAGGATGGATGTTCAGGTCATGTAGATCTCTCACGAATGTATCATGACAGAGGATGGCAGAGTTGATATAGCCCTCAGGCAAAATCCTGTCACTTCAACAAGATGATCTAATAGACCTTATGAATTGTTGACGGTCCTGCCTGAATGCAAAGCCTTTCTAATTGGAATGGAAAATAACACATCTGTCAAATGAATCTTACATACCATGGATTTGAAGGCTTATTAATCTACTTTAGCTAACAACACATGCCTGACATAGCAGCTGCATTTGAGGCTACTATTTGGTTGTACCTTCAGTGAACTGGTTATGCCAATGAAGTCATTCATTCTCCAGGATCTATCTGGTTTCTGCAGGAGCCAGAAAGGCAAATTAAGTAAAAATATGATTACCACCACCCCTGCATCCTGTAGGTCTTTAATGGTGACACTAACATCTACCATGCCTCCAGGGATGCATTATTGCTTCTGATTTACTATCTTGGCCAATTTCAGAGGTATCTACTTATTCTTCTCCACTGTAATAACTCTTACCCTACAAGCCAAAGACCCAGTGGAGTTATTCCAACCATCAAGTATATAACTTTCAATTATACACTCCAGGACTGGGAAAATGACCACTGCGTGGGCCCCTGAATCCATTGAGTCCACTGGGAGGAAGATTTTAGCCAGGCCTCCACATTACCTGGCTCTTAAAAGCCCCCTTCCTAACTGAGGGGTTATGATGCACGTTGTATCTCCAGCTACCAATGTCAACACAGACTCTGTGTTCAGTAGTTTTCAAAATGTCTGGGTATTTCCATTTCCCTGATGTACAGTCACCTGAATAAACAGCCATAAGTCCCTTTGGGGGCAGACTCAGAGAATCATCATAATTTATATCTGCCATGGTATCACAGGGTACTGCTCTCTAGGGACTCAGCCTCCTCTTCGGTTAATGAGCTTCTGATCTGAAAATCAGTTCAGCTCTGGAATCACAAATTTTTATTGGGGTGAACAACCTCAGTCTTCTGCTCCTTCCTCCCCCCTTCCTCCCTCCCTCCCTTCCTTCTTTCCTATGATTTTGGTTATAGATATTTACCAGAATCTTTGTTGACTGCCCATCTATTTTGCCCCTAGGGATGCTAAGCTCTTTTAGCCATCTCAGCAACTCCTTGTATATCAACCCCCCCTTGTCATTATGGTAATCATGGCCTCCTGGCTTCTGATCATTAAGTGCTACCACCTGGCCCTTATTATTCTGGGACCACATCATTTCCATGGCTATTAAAATTCTGTGATTGTTTCTCCAACCATCAGCCCTGACCTGCAGAGGACAGCCACCACTGAACTCAGTGGTGCAGGTGGCCTTCTCACCTGTGCATTCCTGATGGCTTTGGTGAAACATGTGTCCTCTAGGTCCTCCTGTGAAGCATAATCCTTTGGTGGACTTTCTAGCCTACAAAATATATCCAGACCAGGATTCTCACTTTTCTCAGCCTCTGTATTCCTGTCTCTATCCTCTACCAGGGCAAATCAGGTACTTGTACTTCACTCAGTATTAGTCATCACTTTTCCTAAGCTTCTAAGAAGCATCAAAGCAGCAAGTTTGTCCCATTCTCTGGGGTCTTTGTCAGGTGTTAAACCCCATGTCCCAAGAAGGTGCCCCCAGATCGATGAATTATTTTTCAGTCTTATATTCCAGCCCTCTTGATTAAGTACTTTTGAAATTCTATCCTAGCAATACTATATTTGTTCCTGCTGGTACGTAGTAGTTAATTCAAGAAACTTCTAGATTATAGAGTTTCTGGCCATCCTTATAAGGCCCAGCGTGTTCCCAGTTGGGTTATACTGGAATTTAGCCCCAGATATAAGTCTGGCAGCCAGAATAGGAGGCAGGAGCAACTCCTGAGGGGGGCATTTATTGCCTTGCAAGGAAGAGGTCTCTGTAGCATCTTCCAGTGCAGTGAAACTACTAGCTCTTGCTAGGGAAGAATGAAATACCTCTGTAGGTTCTGAGGGTTTACAGGGGTCCGCAGAACTGACATCCTCAGCACCTTTATCCAGATGTCCCTATCCCATGTTTCAGGTTCTCAAGTTCTCCCAACAGGGTCCTTAAAATAACAGAGGTGACTTTACTGAGCATACAGGTGTTCTTTGAGCTCTGTAACTCTATCAGATCTTCACTCTGCTGTTCAGCTATGTCTACTTTTCTACTTCAGGAGATGAGTGCTTCTTTGTGAGCTACTGAAGAGGCCCTCTGGATCTCACATTTAGCCTTTAACTACTTGTCAATGACCTTCAGGTTCTCATTCTTCTACAGAGTATCAATACAGTTTAGCAGTAACCAGCCAACTCTGCTGTCTTTGCAAGCAATTTTTTCCAGAAAATACCTGAATCATTGCACCTACAATAGTAATCTTTTCCACTAGAACATTCTCCCATGTCATCACTGGTGAAATTGTTAGCTGCCACCTTGTGCCCAGTATCCATGGGGTATCCATGCCCTGCCTACCACTCAGGATGGCATCTTCTGCCTGGTGAACAGTGAGTATGCCAATCCCAAATCCCCACTTTACTGCCTGTTTCCTTCGACAACTCTCGGTACCACTTGTGTTTATTTAGGTCCTTTAAGAAGCAGGTATTAAGACAAGATAAAACTTGTAAGGGATTTGCTGGCGGAAATGCCTGTGAGGGAAAAGACTGCATTCATGATGAAATCACAATTCATACACACTTACCCCTGGCCAATGACTGGGAGCAGAAGGAACAGGCCTATTTCTGAGAGATGTGGATCTCTTCTGATGGATGACTTTGACTTCAGACTCCCTATTGGGTAGCTGAAATTGTCTACCTTATAGTACTATAGTCTGAGATTCATCCTACCTAACTCTCATTTTCCCTCTCTGTCCTTCACAGGGGTGAGACGTCCATTGTGGTTTGACAGCTCTCCCCACCTCCTCCAGTTCCCCTCCTTTATTTCTCATAGGCATTGTATCCACTAAATCTCTTGCACATCTAATTCTATCATGGAATTTGCTTCTTGCAGGACCAAACTAACATACAGTCTCTTAGAGTCTCTCCCAGTGGGGTTGAGTCCCAGCAGCCCTAGTGGTAACTTGTTCATTGGCATACCCTTTCTTGGCTTTTCTATCTTCACTGACTAGCTCTCCAACACGCTTACAGTTTTCCTGGGATCTCCTTTGAAGTAAACTACTAGTATCCAAATGCTTCTGTAAAAGATGGCTTTGGAAGGAGCCCAAACTAAGGCAACCTCTCTCTTAAAGGATAGCTACATAAGGAGAATAAATAACTCCTGCAAATGATTATTAAAATCCTTATTCTAGAGATTACCTTCGTTTCCTGATTTGTGTTTTTGTTGGAGTTATGGTCATAAGTTTTAATTGGGTATTAAGATGACTTCATCTGCATTATAAAAAGTTCAGCAAGGGATCAGGACCCCTCTATTCTTTAAAACCATTGTCCAGTCATACCCATGGTGTTTGCCTACCAGTTTTGGCAAACCTTTCAAGCCCCTCCAAAGACCAAGGGAACTAACTATCTCATCTCAGCAAATCCAGACCATTCTGACTTCCAAAGAAATTCTACCTTTGGTAAAGGTAGCAGAGTTAGTTTGTATCTCTTGAGGTCATGGAGCTTCTACTTTACCGTGAATAAAAGAAGCTAAATTAGAGGTAGCTTGAAGATGTGGGGATAAATGGTCTTTATTTTTCACAAGTGCTAATTACTTTCACATTTAATCTTTAAAATTCTTGAAAATATTTCATTTTAATATATACTTTAATTAATTAAAATTAAAGTATATTGAAATAATAACCTCAAAATCACCAATTAAAATTGACGTACCAGAAAATATGCCTTATTTTCATAAAACTTCATGTTCTTTCCTTGAACACTGCAGCACATTCCAGCTTAAGAATTGTGGTTTTACACTGGGAAGATCCCCTGCCCCAACATCTCTTCTTTGAGGTCCAAAGAGAAAATGGATTCTTGACAGTAGCTATATGAATGCACATATGAATTTAAATATATGCATGATATAAACTCTGCTATGTTCAAGCAGTTCTCAAAGATATACATGTAAAAGCAAAATAGAAAAATGATAAAAAGAGAAGATGGGGGTAGCAAGATATACTAAAACCAGCAGTGAAGTTAGCCCATGAAATGTATATCCCCAAGTTTTATGCACTGTCTTGAATGGCAATGGAAAAAGAGAGAACTTAATCAAACCCAGTGGAACACAATATGTGAAGGGATAATAGGAAAATAGAGAAGAGATTCCAGCAACAGCAGCCTAGAGAAAAAATACATCTACAAACAACAGCAACAACAAAAAACAGTCATAAAATCTAAAAAGTTTCCACAGTTAAGGAAGCAAATTCCATTTGATAAAAGGCCTTAATGTTAAATACATATAAGGGACCCTGAACATCTCTATTAGTCAATCAGTCTAATGAGATCCCAATTAAAATACTACTTTCCACTACTGTCCTTAGAAGAAACATTTGAATCTGATTGAACCAATTAATCATCTGTTCTTTTATTGGTGTCTGATGAAAGATGGGTCCCTGGTTGGAATAAATATTAGCCAGTTTGGGATCTTGAAGCTGTCATACTTGGTTGGTCTAGTTGCCCCCCTTCCCCATCAGGATGAGTGGTGGGTGGCAGTTCCATCTTGGTAGTTGAACAGCCAGTGTTACAAAGAACTGGCACCTGTACAGGGATGCTGAGCTCATAGTGGTACCAATTTTGCATGCCCCACTACCCTTGTCCCTAATTACACTTTGCCTTTAGCTACTCATTTATAATAAAGTGTCCTGGAACACTGAAGCATAACAAATGTGGGGAGAGATTCTGGCAAGGGTACAGACTGACTCTCCATGGTATATACAGTACTGCAGGGTAGCAGGTGAGGCTGTTAGAAGGATGAAAAATCCAGCAGTGTCTCTGTCAGTCCTTTTGTCAGGAAAAGACAGTGGCTTCTCAAGGCGAAATGATTAATCATTTATATGCGTACTCAAATGCAGCCTTCAGGTCTCAGAAAATGGCACCCAATTGCTCAGGCTGAAAACCTAGGAGTCATGACTCTTTTATTTTTTTCTCCTTCGTATACCACATCCAAACTGCTAGCATGTCCTGTCTTCTGTACCTCTGAAATCATCCCAACCCCAAACACTTGTCTTTTATCTCTTATCATGGTCCACGCACCATCCTTTCATAGAGACCCTGGAACTACCTCCTCATTGGTTACTCTGATTCATTCTTGCTCTCTTACAATACATTTTCTTCTCAGAAGTTGGTTATCTTTTTGAAATGTAAATCAGATCAAGTCACTCCTCTGCTTAAGACCCTTTAGTGACCTCCTATGGACCTTCAAATAAAATCCAGAATTCTCACCATGACTTACAATGACCCTAGATAATCTCACTTGGCCCTCTTCACTGACCTCATCCTATTCTCCAATTCCTGCCCATATTCTAAGCATATAGGCCTATTTTATTTTTTCTTTAAGCTTGGTCCCACCTTTGGGCTTTGTACTTTCTATTGCTTCTGCCTAGACCTTCCCACTTATGACTTTACTCAGATACTGTCTCCTCATCCTAGACTTCACTAATGATTATACCTCAAATACCTCTCCCTATATCCTACCCTTGCTCAGAGTAATTTTATATCATATTACCCTCTTGTAATCTTATCTTCACAGCATGTATCACTAGTTCAAGTCATCTTATTTATTTGTTTACATGTATTTTCTGTCTCCTCCTATCTAAAAAGTAGACTCCAAGAGACCAAAGCTTTGGTCCCCAAAGGATGGATCAGTGCTTGTCACATAGTAGGCATTCAGAACACATTTGTTGAATGAATGATTAAAAAGAGAACTACAGCCCCTTGGTGGAGACACTTGTTCTTAGACAGTAAACCAAGACTTAATTGCAGTTTCAACCTCTCCAGTGGTGGAACTTTAAGCCAACCAATTTGGAATTTTCTGGTCAGCACCAATGAGGTTATCTGTCACATGGGCCTTCTCCAACCCCACCAAACGGAAGATGAGGTAATCTGCCTGATAAGACCTCCTGCCCTTCCCCCAAGGGAAGGTGACCTTACCTGAAACAATCCTGTCTTTTGCTAATAACTTCTTGAGTCACCTTGCTTCCAATAAAAATCTTCCATTTTGTACACTTCTTCAGAGCTCCCCTCTACTTGCTAGATGGGATGATCCCTTATTCATGAATTGCATAATTAGATTTTAAATTTACTCAGTTGAATTTCTGGGTCTTATACGCAAACAATGAATCATGGAACACTACATCAAAAACTAATGATGTAGTGTATGGTAACTAACATAACATAATAAAAAAAAAGAAAAAGAAAATCAACCAATCAATCAATCAATGGACACTTTTTAATCCTGATTAAAAAGAAACCCTGCCACCTTTAATTTAGTAAGTCTAACAAGTACCTGATTATTTTTTAAGGAAATATGCCAGGTGAAATTTGGGGGGCAAGTCTTTTAGGGTAAGATTTTCAGTGACAGATGGTATCATTCATATAATTTGATGTTAAGAGTGAATTTTCAGTCAAACTCCCCTAATAGAATAGAGCCTTTAATAGACCAATAGAAACAAGCTAATGTACTTCCAGGATCAGGGCCTGATATGGGGAAAATATAATATAAAAGAGTCCTTTTCTCCTTACCCTTGATTTAACCTCTCCTGACTGCACAGAAGAGGAATGATGGGTGGATTCCCCAGGAAACAGATTCTGAGATGGAGATTAGCATGTGGTAAGTTTTTTTTTTTTTTAATTTTTTTATTGTTATGTTAATCCCCATACATTACATCATTAGTTTTAGATATAGTGTTCCATGATTCATTGTTTGTGCATAACACCCAGTGCTCCATGCAGAATGTGCCCTCCTCAATACCCATCACCATGCTAACCCATCCTCCCAACCCCCTCCCCTCTAGAACCCTCAGTTTGTTTTTCAGAGTCCATTGTCTCTCATGGTTCTTCTCCCCCTCCGATTTCCCCCCCTTCATTCTTCCCCTCCTGCTACATTCTTCTTCTTTTTTTCTTTCTTAACATATATTGCATTATTTGTTTCAGAGGTACAGATCTGAGATTCAACAGTCTTGCACAATTCACAGCGCTTACCAGAACACATACCCTCCCCAGTGTCCATCACCCAGTCACCCCATCCCTCCCACCCCACCCCCCACTCCAGCAACCCTCAGTTTGTTTCCTGAGATTAAGAATTCCTCATATCAGTGAGGTCATATGATACATGTCCTTCTCTGTTTGACTTATTTCGCTCAGCATAATACCCTCCAGTTCCATCCATGTCGTTGCAAATGGCAAGATCTTATTCCTTTTGATGGCTGCATAATATTCCATTGTATATATATACCTCATCTTCTTTATCCATTCATCTGTTGATGGACATCTTGGCTCTTTCCACAGTTTGGCTATTGTGGACATTGCTGCTATAAACATCGGGGTGCACGTAGCCTTTCGGGTCCCTACTTTTGTATCTTTGGGGTAAATACCCAGTAGTGCAATTGCTGGATCATATGGTAGCTCTATCTTCAACTTTTGGAGGAACCTCCATACTGTTTTCCAGAGTGGTTGCACCAGCTTGCATTCCCACCAACAGTGTAGGAGGGTTCCCCTTTCTCCGCATTCCCGCCAACATCTGTCATTTCCTGACTTGTTAATTTTAGCCATTCTGACTGGTGTGAGGTGGTATCTCATTGAGGTTTTGATTTGGATTTCCCTGATAGCATGTGGTAAGTTTATTAGGGAGTACTGTTGGTATCAACATCTGGGGAAGAAAAGGGAAGGAAGAATTGAATACAGGGAGAAACTGAGCTGTGATTCGGTCTCCCTGGAGGCTTCAGCCAATCCTAAAGGGAGTTCTGAAGCTGGAACCACCCTTCATTTGTCCCAGATTGGGTTAGGGAAACCCAGCCTTTATATTCCCATTGGGATCTGTCATTGGATGTGAGCTGCTGTGGAAGGGGCACAGCTTTCAGCCAGGCAGCCCTCTTGAACAGAGGTGATCCCCCTAAGGGAATAAGGGATGTGGGGCTCTAGCCAGCTGCACTGTCAGCATCTGGAATAGTAAGACAATCATTTCCAAAGGGGAATCTAGGTGATGCATCACAGCGTCCACCACAGACCCCAAAACTGAGAAGGACTGAAGTTAATCCTCCTTCGCCTCCTTCATGAAGGACTTGTGCTCCCTACTTTGAACCAACAAAACAGAGAGGGCAGTCTGGGAAGTCCTTAGGCACAGCATTCAGCATCTGCTTTTAAAAAAGAGGCTTTGCTCTTGTTCCTGTTTTTTGTTTTTGTTTTGCTTAACTGACTGAGCCACCCAAGTGCACCTAGCTTTCTAGAGATTTTTTTTTATTATGTTATGTTAATCACCATACATTACATCATTAGTTTTTGATGTAGTGTTCCATGATTCATTGTTTGCATATAACACCCAGTGTTCCATGCAGAACGTGCCCTCTTTAATACCCATCACCAGGCTAACCCATCCCCCCATCCCCTCCCCTCTAGAACCCTCAGTTTGTTTCTCAGAGTCCATAGTCTCTCATGGTTCATCTCCCCCTCTAATTTCCCCCCCTTCATTCTTCCCTTCCTGCTATCTTCTTCTTTTTTTTTTTTTATTAACATATAATGTATTATTTGTTTCAGAGGTACAAATCTGTGATTCAGCAGTCTTACACAATTCACAGTGCTCACCATAGCACATACCCTCACAAATGTCTATCACCCAGCCACCCCATCCTTCCCACCCCCCACCATTCCAGCAACCCTCAGTTTGTTTTCTGAGATTAAGAATTCCTTATATCAGTGAGGTCATATGATACATGTTAAAAAAAAAAAAAAAAAGATAGGTTACTCCAGGTTCTAGAACACAGAAGCGTGCATCTAAAAGAAATACTTTCTCTGACCCAAAACTAGTTGTAGAGTTGACCTGAGAAAAATCTATGATGAATGTACTTACAAAGTTCAGAAAAGAAGTAATAATTATGCCAAACTGTCTTACTCATGTCCTTTTTTTGGGTTTGTTTTTAATTCATTCTAATGTCCCTGATGTTAATAATTTCTATTTCTTTGGACCTCAAACTCTAATGTGTCTTAAGATAAGCTGGTGTGTTTATGAAAGATTGCTGGGCTCCATCTCCGCAGACTCAAAAGATCCAAGTAGAATCCAGAAATCTGGATTTTACAAAAAGCATTCCAGATGATTTCTGATGTAGGTGGCTCAGACACCACACTTTTAGAATCACTAATTTATTTCATGGCAAACACCATTTAACTAAGAAAACAACACTCCCTGTGACTGATTCTCTTTTTTTTTTTTTTAAAGATTTTGTTTATTTATTTGACAGAGAGAGAGACAGCGAGAGAGGGAACATAAGCAGGGGGATTGGGAGAGGGAGAAGCAGGCCTCCCACCGAGCAGGGAGCCTGATGCAGGGCTCAATTCCAGGACCCTGAGATCCTGACCCAAGCCGAAGGCAGTTGCTTAACCGACTGAGCCATCCAGGCACCCCCCCCGGGACTGATTTTTATGAGCAATACAAATAATGTAATTTGAGCAAGAGCTTAAAGACAGACTGTTGCCTTGCACAATTCCAGAGAACTCCATTCACACAAAACAAAATAAAATTATGCTCTAAGGGTTCCATTCACGTTGCACTCTCCGCTCTGTGAGTGGTGCTCCCAGACTGGTATGAGAGATGGTTTTGTTAAAGAAAATGCAAACATCTCAGTCTAAGTGAGATACCTAGCTGCCACAAACTTTGGATTCCTTTTATGTAGAGACTAGTAATGATGGCTCTCACTCATCAATAAAATTACAAGTCTTTTTCCAGTTCCAGTCATGTGTGCTTTCATCCATTCCCAGATACTGTCCAGAGACAGAAAGTCTCTTACTCCCACTCCATCCACACCATATTACCCAGAACACAAACACCAAGTTTCTCTCCAAAGCCACCTGGAACACCTGCTGCCATCTCTCTTCTGTGATGTTGAACCTCCCTTTTATTGGAGACAAGGAACATTCCTCAGTGTTATCTTTCTCCTAAGTCACTCATCAAACTTCTCTCAGTTAGGGAATGTGTCCACTAATTGGTAACCTAGCTTCTTTGATGGGTCAGACTCTTCTCTTCTGAATATTTTAAAACCACCGAACAAAACACAACATGTTATGAAAAAGCTTATACAGATTTACCATAATTACAATGTGCCTAACCTAAAGAAGCTGTTTCCTGCCAGGGCTTAGGTCAGGAAAGGAACCATATTACATTTGCTATCAAAAGCTCCATTCTAAAGAGCAACTGTGTATCTTAATCCCTCTTTAGGGCACACAAAGAGACTTTGTATTTGTATAAGCAGATTCTTGGAAGATATGATTATGCGCTTGAAATATACCAGATACTGTACCAAATATGCTACCTATATTAACTCATTAACCCTCATTAAAAACCCAAGATGGGAAGTAGGATTAGTCTCCCCATTTTGTGGATGAGGAAACTGAGGAACAGTTATTTTCTGAAAATCACACAGCAAGAATTGTCAGAACCAAGACTTGTGTCCAGGTTTAGTGATTCTAGAATCACATCTAAACACAAAAATATCCTTCTAGAACAAAGCTGCAGTTTATGTTATGAAATTTTGCAGGTATCACAAGGTCTTACTTGTACCTAAGGTATCTTTCCCCAGTCTTGTTACCTTAAATTCCTATTAGTAGATAAAATATTTAAATTGAGACCATAGTTCCAAACATCATCATTAAAGCAGGAATACAGCAGGGGAACAACAGGCTTCTCCCCTACCCTGTACACACACGTGCCACTAGAAAACATTCCTAGAATATTTTAGGAGATAAATTTGTTCTAAACCTGAAATGCAGAGACCCAGAGGCCTCTGGGGGAAGGGGACTTAGGACTGGTAAATTCTGATGGGGGAATGAAAGGGAAGTTCTGGAAGATTAAATCACTGATTAAATTTCATTGCACATCTCTGAGCAGCTATGATTAGTGGACATGAATGGAGAGAGCCTAGATGTCCATCAACAGATGAATGGATAAAGAATATATGGTATATATATATATATATATATATATATATATATATATATATATACACAATGGAATATTATGCAGCCATCAAAAAGTGAAATCTTGCCATTTGCAATGATGCGGATGGAACTAGAGGGTATTATGCTAAGCGAAATAAGTCAATCAGAGAAAGACAATTATCATATGATCTCACTGATATAAAGAATTTGAGAAACAAGACAGAGGATCATAGGGGAAGGGAGGGAAAAATGAAACAAGACAAAACCAGAGAGGGAGACAAACCATAAGAGACTCTTAATCTCAGGAAACAAACTGAGGGTTGCTGGAGTGGAGGGGGGTGGGAGGGATGGGGTGGCTGGGTGATGGACATTGGGGAGGGTATGTGCTATGGTGAACACCATGAATTGTGTAAGACCGATGAATCACAGATCTGTACCCCTGAAACAAATAATACATTATATGTTAATTAAAAAAAAGAAGTAGAATTAAAGAGAAGGGATAAATAAAGTCAGGAGATGTGCTGCCCAGGACAGATTTAGCCAACTTTACCATTATGCTTCATCCTTCATAGTCTTCCAATTTGACCTTCAGAAATGGACTTGCTGTGCACAGCTTCGAGCTTTCCAATGAATGGTCAGTGAACTTCTTTCTCCAGATCTGACAGTTAAGTGCTTGTTGATCACTCAAAACCAGTCCCTACCCTCTGGCTCACACTGCTACCTCATCACACTTTGTCCTTATCCTGCTTATTCTTCAAAACCCACATCATTACCTGAAATCATATCCTATTATGTTATATTATATTTTGCTATGTTTTATTGTTCACTTGCTTATCACCTGTCTCTCTATCTAAATAGTAATGAGGGATAATTTTGTCAATCCTATTCACTCCTGCATTATTAACATCTAAAATAGTTCCTGAAATATAGTAGGTACATAATAGATATTTCTTAGCTAAATGAATTGATTGTGGTATAGACTGCTATAGGAGGTAGTGAGTGACTTGATATATAACATTAGTTAATGTTTACTATTTCCCAGGCCTGTTCTGAGCACTGCACATCCATTCACTCCTTTAATACTCATTATATTTCTGTGAGGTAGATACTATTATTTCCTCATTTTATAGATAAGAAAAGTGAGGCACAGATTAGGTAACTAGCTCAATGTCATGTCCAGCAAGTTGCAGAGCCATGTTGGATCCCAGATTGTCTGCTTTCAGGGTTCCCTTAAACACCACACTAAAATAAGACAAGATACTACCAGTTTGTTTAGAGAAGTCTGCCCACATGAAAAATAAAGAAGTTCATAGGAATAACAAATGAAGATATAATCAATAAGTTTTCAAAGAGCCAAAAGGAGAGAAGGCTCCCAGATGACTGAGGTGGTCAAGGAAGGTCTCACAAATAATCTGAAATTTGGACTGGTTCTTGAATAATGGTTTGGCTGACAATAGAGGACTCATCACTGAAGTCTCAGTGATTACAAAAAAAAAAAAAAAAAAAGCCTGTTCCAGTAAAGATGTAAAGGACCAATGATCACATGACACACAGACATTATTTTTGAAGGTTCTATTTGCCTTGGCTTCAAAACATTTACTGATGCTTATAAGGGAGCAGGGAAGAGGGAGAACAAATGTTAAGGGCCTGAAGATGTCAGTTCCTTGAGATGGTTCTGAAGGAGGCAACATTGATTTTGGGACACTAGTGGTCCAGGAGTCAGGAATCCCACCTAAAGAAAGCAAGACAGTCAAGAAACACTCAACCACCTTCTCCCACTCTGTCTTCCATTACTGCAATGAGAATTGGTATAATTATTACCAGAGTGTTTAGAAAGTTAGAGTTTTGTTAATAAGAACTCATCTGTACCAGTTGATTTCCCATGTGAAGTAAAAATCTCAATACATGATTCACCACTGATTGCCCTGATGATTATTGAGATGTCAAAAGATTGGCATTGCTGTCAATGAGAAATGAGGCTGTTCATTCTCTCTTAGGACTCTCTGAGAAGGAGTCCTAAGCACTACAGGGTTCTAGCAAGGTAGGAATGTGTTAGAAAACAACATGCAAGACATAGCTCCCATTTTTTACTTCCCCATCCAAGACTAGACCACAAGATTCCACTGGTGGTGCTTTCAATCCCTTCTATTCATCAGGGCAGCAGGATTCATGATTCAATGAGCTAAGAATTAGAATCCTTTCTCTTGAAAATTGGTTTTTGTAAGTGCCTGGGGGGTATAATTAAGAGGTTTTGTGCACTGGGGTTTCAGTTGATGTTTGTAATTTTTCTTATTATGACTTAAAGGAAAAAACCAAAATCTAAAATTAGCACTTGTTTTTTTTCAACTGGGAACTTCGTAAACACACCAGCAATGGTGTGTGTGTGTGTGTGTGTGTGTGTGTGTGTGTGTGTGTGTGTGTGTTGCAATAAGCAATATTATAATTTCTTGCCATTTTTATTGCCATTTCTGGACATATATAGAGAGGTTTTAAAAGTTTCTTCAGAGAGAGGGGGAAAAAAAGAAGAAAGAAAAAAATGGCTGGCTTCCAAATCACCATATGTTTCCAATTGCAAATTCAAAAGCAGAAGACAGGACTTAACTCAAGCTATACAGACTTTTGTGGGAGTTGTAGAGCTGGGGAGGTAGGTCCTCTTCTTAAATTTACTTATTAGAATTTCAGTGTTACCCAATAACAAACGACTGGGAGGAAGATAAAGCATTCAGCAAATATTCATTGAGTACCATCTATGTGTAAGAAACTGGGTAGGGGAGGGTACAAAGAAGCTTAGGACATATTTGGAAATATAAGATATGAGAGAAAGCAAAAATCCAATACAGGATGTATTCAACCAGAAATTCTCCAGGAAGCAGACCTGGTAAAAGAAGGATTTATAAAAGAGGTAAATTTGAGTTGAGTCTTGAAGATGGACAGTAAGACATTCCAGGTGAAAGGAACTATAGAGCCAAAGACACAATGATGGGAGCTCTGCAAAGCACATTCAAGCATGATGACTGGGTCTGTGTTGATGGAACTGAGTTTGTATGGGGTGGGGGAGGACAATGCAAAAAAGATTGGTAAAGTAAGTGAAAGTCAGATTATTGCAAACTTGAATTACAGGCTTGATATACTATTGTCATCATTGTTGTTTAAATATTATTTAATCCAAACAATTCTATGAGTTGGGTATTAATTATTAGCTTCATTTTATGTGAGGTGAGGAAACTAAAGCTAAGTAATTGTCCAAAGTCAACTAGCAAATATTTGGTGAAGCCAGACTTGAACTGAGTTCTGTTTGATTCCAAAGCCTCCTAACCTCTTTAGCTACAGTGGTTGAACAGACTTGAATGATAACCCCTGTCAACCAGTGGGTGAGGCAATCCAGAAGGGACAGTGTGTTTTATGATAGGACCAGGAAATCAGAGACCTAAACTTAAGGTGACCTGCCACAGGGAGTGGTAGAAGTAGCAGGACCCATTGAGCTACTGTGCTCTGGATGATGTCTCAAGAGGGACCTCACCACTGAAGGTAGACTTTCTAGCTCAGAGTTGGACAATTCTCTTTCCATATGAACATGCCTGGAAAACATTTATCAAAAAACACATGTAGGGTAGGGAGTCAGAGTAATTAAGGGTATTTGGAGCCATAGCAGCGCCAACATTTCCTATCTGAGTAACTGCACTGCTCCTTGGAGCAGGTAAGGATTTCCAAGACTCAGATCCTTAAGTCAAATCCAGTTAATAAATGCCCCGAGGCACAGTGAGTCACCAAAGTGACAGGAACTAGGGTCTCAGAAGCCACTCTATTTGCAAGTAACAGGTACCTAATTGTAAAAATGGCTTATTATTTCATGTTACTGAAAAAAACAAGGAGCTGAAGTGATTTCAAGCATAGCAAGACCCAGGTGCTCAAAAAATATATGCAGTTAGTCTTTCTCCATCTCTCAGCTCTGTTATCCTCAATATTGGTTTCATTCTCAGGTCATTTCTCTGAGTGGTGGTAAACATGAGTAACAGTAGCTCCAGGCTTGCATCTTTCAGCTCACATTCTCAATGGAATGAGGGTAGTGTGACTTACGGAGTGCTCCTTTCTCCATAAATGCAGCACAATTCCTAGCACTAGGTCTTAATGATCTAGCTTGAGTCACATGTGCATTCCCACACCAGTTACAATGGCCAAAAAATGTCATGTTCTGATTGGCTAGTTCTGGGTCACAAGCCTCCCCCACACAGCAAGGAAACAGACCGAGTTGCACCCAAACCACCTGGTAGAAGAGTGAGAAATGGATGGTTCTACAGGGAAAATTGGGTTGCTCTTACTCAAAAAAGAACAATGGTTGCTAGGCAGCCGTCGTTATAATGTTGAAGACACTACTAATAGGAGGAATGGAGGCAGGGCAAAGGGAATAAAAGAAAAAGAGCCATCTACCACTACAACGACGTGCAGGCTTCTAGGTTTCCCACTATCTATGGGAGGCCTGTGCCTCCCATCTCTCACAACTTTCCCGCTACACCCTTTGCCCCAGACTTGCCAAACCAGCTGGGCTCCATCACGCACCCAGGCCTTTGTATGGGCTGCTCCTCTGTCTGGAACATAGACCCACCCTACCCAACATCCACCTGGTAAATTTGTACTTTCACATGCTTGAGCATACCTCCTCGCTGAACATCAGACATTCTTTTCTGTCTGTCCCCATAACAATTCAGCATTTTTTTTTTTCACAATGACCATTCCTCTTTATAGGTTTACCTTGGGAGTGGTGACTTGTAGTAGGCCACCTTGATAGTTCCTAATAGTATGTTGAATAAATCGTTTACTGATTGCCATCTGTAAGGGGTCAAGTGGAACATAGTCCTTTCCTTGTACATGCTATGTTGTAGACCCTACACATAGGATATACATACTTGTATGAATTAATGTAAGTTCTTTGCAAAGTCATGTAACAAGGTCTGTGACCTCATTTTCTGCTGCATTTTCTCAGAAGGCCAACTGTCCTCCTCACAGAATATAAGTATCTTTTAAGAAGATATCGAAATAAAAAATCTTCTAAAACTTTTTAAAAAGATTAATTTAGATCCTCCCTTTACCACTGTGGTTCAGAGCTAAATAAGACTCTGAGATGCCCTCTGGCTGTGTGTGAGGTGGCCTGATCGTCCCCACAAAAGCTTCCTAATCAACAACATGATTTGGGAGACTGTTAGGACAGGATTCAAAAGACGGCAGAATACCCAGTGTTCCAGGCCTGTCAGCAGGCAGTTTTGATAACAGCCACCGTCTACCTTTAGGTAACCCAGTTGGTTCCACAGGAGGAGTTCCAAGGAAGCCTTCTTGGGATTAATATGCTTGCCATCATTTTTCAGAATGTGGCATATTTGGGACAGGAATAGTCAGATACTTTATAATGGTGCTTCCCAAGAGGCCACTGACAAACTCAAAGCCTTAGCTTTTCACCAGGCAGAACTCTCGCCTTTTGTAAGTTGCAAGAACTGTGACAGCAAGCTTGCCAAGCTTCCAGAATGCAGCAAGTCCTGCCCAACCAGCCTGTCAGAGAGTGAGGTGATTTATAAGCCAGAGTCTGAGGGTACCAAAAATAATAAAAGATGGATAAGCCCTGAAGGGGACAGCTAAGAATAGTTTTCTTTCTTCACCATTCTTCAATGCTCTGGGGCAATCTTGGTAAATAGGCCGCTTACATTAGTTCTCGGGGAAGCCCATTGCATAGTCACGGCAGACATTAATAACCAATCAGGGGATTCTTTCTCTCAGGACCTGAGCTGGGTCTCCTCATCCTTCTCATCACAGCCAAATATGTAGAAGAGGCAAGTGAAATGAAACTCATTCTTCTCTTAGGATACTTTTCTATGGCTTCCCACTGAGTTCTAGTACCATCTTTTCCTATTCTAGCCAAATCTCACTGATTCTCTATTATTTCTCTTCCTTAAATTCTATTTAAGACTCTTCAGCATTCCACTCAGTGTAGCATTTATTTGTCCTCTATTTGTCCTAAAACTTTCCAGTAAGATTGTAAGGATCTTAATGGGCTCTTCTGTATCCATCACGGCCATAATGCCAACCAAAGTAAATACTCACAAATAGCTTACTGATTGGTTAATAAGTTTTGGACAAATGCTTTAGCTGTTGAGTATGGGGAAAGGAACTAACAATTATTAAGCAAGAGCTGTGTGCCAGATACTGTGCCAAGTGTTGCACTTACATTATTTAATCCTCACTGAAGAACTTTGAAGGAAGAGCACTCCCCATTTTACAGGTTAAGAAACTGAAGTTCAGAGAAATTATAAAACTTATTAGTAATAAATACACCTAGAAGAATTAACCGATTCAAGCAATGACAGTGCTTAGAGAAGTTCCACAGAAGAAATGGAGATACACAAGACACCATGTTTTCTGCATGTGTGTATGTGATATATGATCTACATCTGTATATATATCACATTTTCTTTTTCTATTTGTCCATCAATGGACACTTAGCTTGTTTTCATGTGTGGGATATACATTTTTAAATTCTTATTCATTGTTATTACTTACTGTCCAAAAGACTTTTCACTGTTGATGATTAAAATTGGGCATTTTCGTATGTTTACATTGAAAAAAATAAAGATGAATAATGCACAGTTCTCAGTCTCAACGAACTCAAGATCTACTGGATGGGACCAAAACATAAAACAGACATTTATATTATATAAGAGAGGTGAAGGATAAATTAGTGAAAAGGATATTAAAGGACCTCAAAGAAACAAAACCTAATCCAGTCTGGGGAGTCTGGAAGTTTCCTTGGAGGAATTGAAACTGTGTTTGTCTTGCCACTATTGCTTCACCAATACTTTAGCATAATGCCTGATGCCTAATATGAACTTGGCCAGCATTTGTGGAATAAATGAATGAGTGCATGAATGATTGAGGTCTCGACATGACAGTTGCTGAGGAATTAGCCAGATGAAGGGGAAAAGTTTGGAAGGTGGGCTCATAGAAGGAAAGTAGAGCATAGGGAATATCATTCTAAGCAGAGGACACTGCAAAAGTAATGGCACACAGGAAGGAAACCAGATAGCTTGGGTGGAATATAACTAGTCTGACACTGCTGGAGATTAAAGTATGCAGATGAGGATGAATCAAGATAGAACTACAGAAATAAACTGGAGCCATATTCAGGGGTAATATTGGAAATAGTTAACAACTGGCATGGCATGGGCACCAAGCTGTCAGAATAGATGCCGATCCAGAAGGCACCCTGAGGTGACAAGCTTTACCCCTTTAGATGCTTGATTTTGGAAGAAAGCCTGAGAAGCTTGAAGGTGGAGCTGGGTTGAATGGAATGGGATCTTGAGCTCAAGAGGGGGAGTTGGACAGGAACCTAGACAGTTCATCTAGAGTAACCAGAGAACTGGTATATATGCCAAAAGGGAGATGTGGTCTGGAGCCTGTGGAAATTCTTTTCTAATTGTTTCTCTTTCCCTGGTGAAACATGAAGCCAGGTCATCAGCTGAGAGTGAGGATGGGGGGAAAGGGATGGAAGTCTGTGGAGGGATGAGAGGGCATGGAACAGTCATGTGTAAGAAAGGGAGAGTGAATCAAGTAGGGCTTGCCGGATTGCTGGGCAGCACTAAGAACTCTTTTGAGGTTAATAGTCATGAGACTAAAGTGAAATTTATCACTATGATTCTGTGTTTCTCTATGGCAGTGCTGAGCTCCATGAATGTCGGTGTGAAAAAGGTAGAGTGTTGGATTTAAACAAAGTTGTGTTTTTTCCAAGTAAGTATGAACAAGAAGTTAAGGCCTATCATAAAATTATCTATGTATTTCAGTAGTCAGTAGTCTGTATTATAAAAGAAGACTGGGTAGAGGATTTCTCATCCTATCTCTTGAATCAATTTCACATGTACACCCCTGACATCTTGCTCTTCCCCTTCACAACTAAAGTTTTTGAAAATGTTGTCTGCACCACCTGGCTTCATTTTCCCATTTCCTATTGAGTTTCCACCCTCCTGGATGTTCTCTGGATATTCTTGCCAATCTTGTGAATTCCTTTCCACTTGTTCATCTCCACATCTTTTCCTACCCTCCCCATTACCCCTGGGCTACCCTCTATCCCTATGGTTTGGCTTGCAGAGGACTTCCAAACCTGTGTCTCCAGTTCTCATCTCTCCCCTGAGCTCCAACAAGCTTCTCTCAGTCCTCACTGAATTTCCCATTTTATGGTTGGGACCACAAGGGAAAATTTAAAGCAAAACTATGGGCCCTTTATCTTAGGGTGTCAGAGTCTTCCATAGGCTCATGGGGTGGGAGTGTACCTTTTCATTTAAAGCTGATATACATCATGACTTCTAGAAGCAGAGCAAGCTGAGCTGTTTTCTTGGGAAATAAATTATGGGTAGCTGGGGCATATCAAGGGGAATTTGGAATGGTTTATGTGGTTTGAAAATTCTTGGGGCAAAACTGCCTTCTGGTTGCCTTTGGAAACTACAGTCCAGAATTGGAAAGGAGGTAAACAACAGAAACTCCCTCACTATTTGGTTTGCTTCCCATTTATACTTAGCTAATTGTTTTGCGCTAACAAGAGAGCATGTTTCTCTACAATCCTCTTTCCCCCCTACAGCTTGCTGCAACCATGGGACACTTGGAAGATGGAAGCCCAATCAGTTCACTTTCAGTTTACATACAAATGGAGACAGGTGCATTCTGCCATGCAATCCAGTGAATGAACTTTCTCATCTGCTTCCCTACTGTCTCTTCTCCAGCGTGCCTAGAATGGATGGAATTCAGTTGGTATGTTACTAGCCATCATCCAAGGCTAACAATATTGAAAATTTCAAAGCGGTGGTTGGTGGTCATGAGTTTAAAGTAGGGTTGGTGGTCATGTACAGTGTTCCCACATCCCAACCCCCAATGTGCATGAGTCACAACCTGCTGGCAAACATCTCCCTTCCTTTTATATCCCCTCAGCAGGCCCTTGGGCTATCATTTCCTCCATTCCTCTCAATCTGCTACCTCTCTCTTGTCTGCTTTCTTTATTCCAAGAATTTGCTCACTTGCCGCTCTCTCTTCTGTTGTTTCTGCCCCTGTGGATTAATACCTCTTTCTATTCCTTTACTATCATTTGTAGCAAGAGTTGACAAAAGAGAGGAGAAAAACCGGTAGCATCAGTCACTAATTTTTGTATTTATGTTTTTGACACTAAATTCCTTCAGGGCAGACATGAGTTGATTAATTTCTGTCCCCGCTACCTTGCATAAGGCCTGGCATTTTCAGTAATTCTTACTGAAAAAAAAAATGGAATGAATTTCTCTTAAGAGTCCTTTTGCTAAGCTAACCTAGAACAGGATATAAGCTGTATATAAAAATTCAGACAAATAACGATGAAAGAGCAGATAATGATGTTAGGAATGAGGTCAAATATGCTTTTGGATTTTCAGAAAAGTCGAAATGCTTTTTTTCTAAATTGTATTTTCAGAGATTGGATCCTTGTCTTTGACTCATATGTTATCAGGTCTCCAAGAAACATTTTCCCCTTGCCCGAGTGTGGGGCATGTTTACATGCAACAAACATTGGCCCCTCACTGCCCTTCTACCACTACTAACAACCCCTACTGTAGTTGCATCTTCTCTGAGTGGTGGGGGGTACAAGTGCCTGCCAGCCTGAACTCCTGGCTCAGGCAGTTGAGTAGGAGAAGAGGTGGGTGGTTCAGTAATTTATTTTTGCATGCCTGATTTAAACCATCCCCTTCTCACCAAATGGGAGCTTTCAGCTATTAGAGAAGACGTGAGGCCCCTTTTGTCTCTCTGCCTTTCAAGCTGCAAAGATGCCTTTCACCAGATCAAAAGATTAAGGCTCCTTCCAGAATTCCAAACCAGCTGGTTCTGAGAATTCTAAATGTGCCTGAAAAAAGCATCTGTTCTTTCCATGTTACTTCTATCTTCCCTTTATACTAAACACCTATTCATTTATGTCTGTTAAGGCTAATAAGTGGAGAATCTACAGTTTGTAAATCCAAAAGCAGAACCCTCTACCACACATGTATTATTTTCCTAATTTTGCTGGTTCCATAAAGACTCTAAAATAAGGCTTTCAATCCCTGCTTTTGACAGGCCGCCAGCCTGACATACCCAATGTTGACTGCAGCTGTCTTTCTAAGGGTAGAAGATGGCATTCGCACAAAAACTTGGCTTATATATTTTGAGAAACTTAAAGCCTTGAGAGGCTTTCTTGAACTGGTGTTTTGAAACTTCCTAATGCCCCAATTAAAAAGGCTTGCAGTTTTCTCCGAGTTTCACAGCGCAGCCTGGGGTAATCTGGATTGGGACGGTTCCAGGAGAGGAGGTCAAAAAAAGTGCAGATTCATACATAATGTATGTAGCATTTTAATAAGCATCCTTTCATACTACAGCTTCTCTTCATGGCTTCCCATAAAACTTCACAAGCCACAGGCACTATGACTATTATTTTATAAAAGAGTAACAGAAGGAAATGTTCAACCTCTTGCTGTCTAAGTTGCTCCAGGAATTAAAATGTCTTTACACAGATGCCTCACAACAAAAATTTGTACTCTATGGCAGTAATTCTCACCCAAATCAGATAAATTCATGCTATATCAATTTATATCAAGCTTGAAATTTTCAACACTTCTTTATAATGTGACGATAGATTAATGTCCAATGGCAAAGGGGGCTTGAGCAACTACCTGCCAACCTTAGAGACAGAACAGGCAAAAAGATATAATTTAAGCAAAATAAACTAGGAAAAGTATTTTTTTAAGTTTATTTTGTTCTATTTTTATTTAATAGGAATAGGGCATATCAGTTTTGAATGGGACCTTAAAGAATGTGTAAGATAGTCTCTATAAGAGTCTCTGCTTAATGGCATGGCACACACTATTGGCTGTTTACCCAAGGATCATTCCCATCCATTCTTTCTCATTTAGGAACCCTTGGAAATACATCTCTGAGCACCAAGAGTTGCCATATTGGGCCTTGATAGAAAATGGCATAACACTTAGAGCTAGATACAGTATTGGGTGAGATTTTGATTTGTTCCCCTTTGGACAGTGAGTAAATGCATTTCCCACTCAAATTAGTCCATCCCGTTCTTGTCCAAATCTGAGTGTTAGGAAATATTTCCTATATAAGAAACTGAGTATTAGTCATGAACCTTTCAGTTGCAAGTCACAGCTCCCCAGCTCAATTATCTTGATTTTTAAGAATGGATTAATTGAAAAGTCCCCCAGAGTTGTTTAGGCATAGCCGAGTCCAGCGGTTCCAAGGCCCTGTGGAAAATGATGGAGCTGATGTGTCTCTCACAGATATCTGTTGTACCAGTCACTGTGGCTGTGAGCATGGAGAATTCTGGTCCATCCGTCCTAAGTCAAACATCCATCCCTAGGGACTGAGGGGGTGGAGGAAGAAGAATCAGTCCCCCTTGAACCTCATGGGCTGAACATACTTTCTCTGCCATAGGAAACACTCAGTTATGGCTAGTTCTTACATCTAGCTGTAAATTGAGATTCTCCAACTGACAAACATTCTTTTAGGGCAGGGCCAGATGTGGCTTCTCGTGGACTTATAACCTATCATTAAGTAATATATTCCCCCCTCAAAAAAAAAAAAAGAGTGCAATATGGAGGGAAGATAGGATATTCACAATTCAAATTCCTAGTTGGAAAAGGAGAGAAAGTAAGACAATATGCAAGAGTTACGAGTCCACAGCGTATCCCACACAGTTAGACAGAATTAGCAAGGAATCCCTGCATGCAGGGAAATGAGAGGGTGAGATCTTAGACAGCCATTCTAGCTGGTACCATGTTCTGCTTCAGGGGGCTCTTTCTTATTCTTTGTCCTCTGTGGCCACATCTGAAAATAGTGTTATTTGATTCATCTTTGGGGAGCTCCCCTGCATCTATTAAATCTAACAGATTTAATAGTGCACAATCAAGATCTTTGATTTCTTTTCATAGTTCTTTTCTTTTTTTGCTTAAATATGGAAGCTTATTTTTTCTAAAATGCTTTTCACGAAATTGGGTTCATTGTTTTCACTCGTTGAGATCCTTCTGGGTCTGGATGCTGTTCTTACACGTTTTAGCTTTCCCTCCAGTTTTGTGCCCAGGATGTAAGACTATCGTTTTAATAACTGTGAGTATAAATGAGGTTTCAAAAACTTACAGGTACATGTTGTCCTAACTTTAAAAAGGAGAAGGATAATCTCAGAAAAGGTAGGCCACTGAGACTGCTACTAATTCCTGGCAAAATTCTAAAACAAACTATTAAATAGATGTGATAGCGTGCAGCAAAGAAAAGTGCCGATTGCTTGAAAACAGCATAAGTCTACTAAAAAAAATATATATATATACCACATTAATGTAATTTCTTCCCTTCATGGTGCTGCTAGATCAGGAGAGTGAAAGAGTGCTATAGACATATGCTATGTGAATTTCAGCAGGGAATTTAACAAATTCAGTCCCTGCAAATGAGATGGATTGAAATATAACAGAAAAGGCATCCCAACCATGAGTAGATGGTGTAGCTGAAAGAGCATGAACCAGGGTTTTTGTCAAAATGATGCTGTGAAGTCCCTTCCATGTTCAAACACCGCAAAGAAAGATAAAACATGGGATGGAAGGTAAAAAGCTGTGCCCTTGTTCAAAAATGTTTTTTATGTAACTTACCTGGCATCTATAGCCTTTTGAGTTTGATATCTCCACCAAGTGTAAAAGCAAAAACAAAGAAATTTTATTAGCCTAGAACTCAAAACACAGATCCAGAAGTAAGCTGATCAGGGCCCTGCATCCAGGTCATACCTACTTGACTTGGCATAGACTTGGGCAAGGTGCTTCTTTAGGAAACACTGTGAATGTCAACTACCACTTTTCATGTTGAAACCTCAGGTATAAATGGGGCAGACCAGTAAATGTGCCTGTTCCAGTGTCTATTGCTTCTTTACACTGTGGCTTTTCTGGGTAATTCCTGACCATCAGGGCATACAATGGAACCTTGCCTTATATGAGAAAAAAAGGAATAAATTTTAGGATATCCATTCTTCTTTCATAATCACATGCCCCAGTGAATTGACATTGAAGGCCAGAGTATCCCATCTACCTTCCAAAGTTCACCAGATTCTGCAGTAAACAGAATTGTGTGGCAAGCTGAGAATTCTGTAACAGTGTGACATGCTTTGCAAACTCTTAGCACACACACACAGTCCACAGACGACCCCAGAAAATTATTTAAATGAATACCAACCAGTGTTGTGTTCATTTAATAAAAACTTGGTTTGATTGCTTATATATATGTTTCCCATTAGGGTGCAATTTTCAATTTGCTGCAGTAGAAGGTAGCCATCAGGTGAATGCCAGGGTGTGGGAAAGACCAAACAATTCTGCTGTTTTGCAGCAGGAACTCACCAGGGAAAACTGACACCCTGCAAAACACACCCCACTCCTGCTTTCCTAAGCTAGAGAAGATGACCTCTGGTCTCTCTCTGTGAAACTCAGTGCAAGAAAGTTAAGGGAAGAAAGAGATTCATGACCACAGGAAAAATAAGTGATTTGAATGTGGATCATATAATACTCTCTTTCCTTTCCCCTTTCCTCCACTTTCAACCCCCTTTTTCCTCCTTTTTTTCAGCAAAATATTTGAAAATAGAAGGCTTCCATGCAGCCTGATTAAGTACACACTTCTAGGAGAAAGTTTCCTTTTCAATTCCTTCAACATATTTCTTATGGCATCTCCTTGCTCACAATTTATCTGTCCTTGCATGAACACCTGACCCAAACTAGCCAATGAATCTTTTCCCTATGCTTTTGGACTTGAGGTGGTAGAATAGTCTGGCATTCCTCCTGAGAGGTAGAAACTGTAAATATAAAACCTGCAAGTACCAATACCACTCTGTCTCATGTTTTCAGCTAAACTAATTTGCAATGACACAGAATGAGGTTCCTGTGAGGAAAGAAGCCCCAGTAAGAATTGGAGAGAGGGGGGGTGCCTGGGTGGCTCAGTCGTTAAGCGTCTGCCTTTGGCTCGGGTCATGATCCCAGGGTCCTGGAATCGAGCCCCACATCAGGCTCCCCGCTCGGCGGGAAACCTGCTTCTCCCTCTCCCACTCCCCCTGCTTGTGTTCCCTCTCTCGCTGTGTCTCTCTCTGTCAAATAAATAAATAAAATCTTTTAAAAAAAGAGAGTTGGAGAGAGAGGAGGAGAAAGAAGGCAGGAGAGCTGGAGAGAAGGAGAGAGAGTTCTGACATGATCTATGTCTCTAGGGTCTAATTGTTTCCTCGTCCGGTTGCATCCCTGTCCTTCCCATAATTTGGTTGTTATACAATTTCTTTGATTTAATGAACAAAATTAATTCCCCTTAAAATATTACTTCAAGAGTTAGTGCTATCATTGCAGCCAAAGGGGTCAACTAATACAGCATTAAAAAGCTTCCAGCAGGCAAATGCTTTTTACCTATGATTAGATTATTCTAAGATGCAATATTCAGATCCATCAAAATGGGCTGCTTTCCCAGTACCACACCTAGATGATAGTGCTCTTCTCAACTGTGGAAAGGTCACATCCTACAAATATTCCAATTAGAATGCCTTTCCTGGAGGAGAGAATATCAATTTACCACCCATGTGCCACAACTCATCTACTCTTCGGTTCTCTTAAATGGTCATATGTCTCCCAACCTAAAATCCATCTTGGCCTTACTCAAAGCTGAAGAGGTAGGTAGCTGAATTAGCTAGAATCTCAGACCCCAGATGTTGACCCGAGAGAACAAAAAGGCTTGGTTAGAATATTGCAGTGGTTTAGAGTCAGGGACCATGGGAAAGGGGCACCTCCAGGAAAACAGCATCAGAATCTCTGTCTAAGGGTGGAATGGGGATGGATAAGAAGTATCCATTTACATTTACTCAACCTTTCCCAAGCTTACACTACTCCCTTCTCAAAATGAAGACCTAATTCTGTCTACAGCTTACAACTTACTACTATGAGTCCATTGATTCCTAAAGACAGAAAGAAATCATAGCTATATATGGTGTCTTCAATGAGAAAATGCATGCGAAGTCATTTAGGGAGTACAGGGTGCTTGCTAAGTCCAGCTAAACAGTATTTCTCCATTTAGGTGGTACAATCAACTATAAGATATGCTTGAAATAAATTATACTACTAATAAAGTATTGAAATTTAAACAGTGTTATTTTATAAAATATAGCGGACTCATGGAAATCCTTTGCATCACTCTTCTATGCTTTCTTGAGGGGAAGAAAAATGTTAAGGTTATTACATTTAATTAAAACACTAGAAATTGGATATAAGCTTAGGTAAGTCTAAGTCATAACTCTATGAGAAGTCTCACATATGAATACCATCAGTCATGTCTGTGAGGGGGAAAAAAAGCTGAGAAACACCAAACACAGGGTATGCTAAAAGAGGTACAGGTCATGGACTGATTATGCACAAAGATGAACAGCACGTTTATAATGGTGAAAATCTGAAATTGATCTAAATATCCAACAACAGAGGATTGCTTAAATACACTACATTATGTAGATGCATGTTTATTACTATGATTAAAATCCATGTCCTCAAACACTATTGACATGGGAAAATGCTTATGATATGCTTTCAGTAAAAAAGGCATATTTTTAATAGTCTCAATTTTGGAATCAAAGAGAGAAAAACAGGGGCACCTGGGTAGCTCAGTCGGGTGAGCCCCTGCCTTTGGCTCAGGTCATGATTTCAGGGCCCTGGAATCGAGCCCCACATTGGGCTCTCTGCTCAGCGGCAATTCTGGTTCTCCCTCTCCCTCTGTGATCTCTCTCAGTCTCACTTAAATAAATAAAAAAATAAATAAATAAATAAATAAATAAATAAATAAAATCTTTTTTAAAAAAAGAAAAACAAATTAGAAATATGGCAAAATCTTAACAATGTCAGGATGGTGGGATTGTGTGAGATTTTGTTTTGATCTTTAACTTTTCTATATTCCATATTTACTCTGAAGAGCATGCACTAAGTACCTTCTTAACTGGTATTGATGGGAATTGGTTGAGAAAATAAAAAGTAAGAACCCTGAGGTCAAAATGAACAACGGGCATGTTACTCTTTCCCCCACTCTTCCTCCACACCAATTTGAATGTACTTGAGCAACTTGAATGTTGGAGAAGATAAACTGGAAGTGTGGGATAGCTCTAGAATCCCAGCTTGAAATTATTTAAGATTTTAACTTTTAATGTTTTGCTCTTTTTCTCATTTATAGCAGAATCACTTAAGAAGTACTCTGTTTCTTAGACCAAAATCAAAATTATTTTATCTTCTGACATTTACCCTTTTGATACCAATTTCTTTCTCTGCTTCTTGGTTCTACTTTGTGTTTCTACTTCAAAAATTCAGATAGTCACTTGAAGCTTTTTCTAAAATATATTCTTGGTTAAAATGCAGATCACTTAAAATGACAATGGCCTTCGACATGCTGACTTAAGTAATACTGAGATGGTATCTGGTGTTCCTTTCCCTAATTTTCTGTCCCTTTTGCTCTCCTCTATACTCCCCAGCTCTGTACCCAGGACCTACCAAAGATAAATTCATTCATCCTAAGGGGTAGGTCTCTGTGAAGGAATTGGACCCCTCCCTTCATGCCTGCTTTCTTCATTCAATATCCTTCCAGTGCTCAAGTTTCTAAATATATTCCATTTTGTACTTCTGTTACCAGAGGCCATATCAGGATTTAGAAAGAGTTTTGAACTTGCAATCAAAACAACAACGACAACAAAGGAGGTGCATTTGATTCCTGGATCCACTAATGACAGATTAGATGACCTTGGGAAAATTTCTTAACCTCTTGGTATTTCGCCTTCAAACATGGTGATAGCATTTCCTATCTCATGGGGTTGCTGTGAGGATATGAAATAGTTTACTAAGTATTTTAGCACAGCACCTGGTAGATGCTCAGTATGTTCACTGAATCTAAATCTCATTTCTGAAAGGCGGTCTGTGAGAGGCAACACACAGATTGGAGAAAATTTGTAAGTTAGATATTTTGGGGTTCAAATCTCAATTCTAGCACTTAGTAATTGTGTGAACTTGGACAAGTTTCCTGTGCTCTTCAATCACTGGGACAATGTCATCTACTGTGCAAGTTCATACTTAAGAGCAAATGTGTAAGTGCCTATTACACAGTATGCATTTAATAATAGTAACCTTTACTATTATTAGTGTTATTGTTATTATGATTGTTATTATTTAGTGAAGGATCAGATGGAAAAGCTGTAGCAGAAGACTCTAACTGGAAAAAAAAAGGGGGGGGAGGGACCTTAAGAATAAAATAAATAAAATAAAAAAAGGTTTTCCAATTTCCTTTGCTCTATAATCCACCCAAAAAAGAAATCCTTGATCACATGAGTGAACATGAAGGTGTTTTCTTTCCCTTATCCCCAGAGATGGTAGCAGAAATGGAACTGGTGAACAGACCCAATTCAAACAAAGATATCTACAGGAATAACATTGGGAGAGACACAAGATTTGCTTTGGCAAATAGAAGAGGTTTCTGATTGTTTTGGTTTTCTTCTCTTGGAGCCAGTCAGCATCTGGCTTTGAGAACTATGGGTATGGTCACCATATGTCCTACATTTTGTCTAGAGAAGTCCCAATTTAAAATATTGAGTCATGTTGCCCACTTGAAAACACTTGTATTTGTGAGACCATGGATTCTTCTTTGTAGTTTAGAAAATATGGTCCTGTAACTACAGAAGTCTGTATCTGACAAGGTAAAAGTAGAAATCACAAGAAAATGGGGCAGGTCATGAACTAGTAAAAAAAACCAAAACTGGGATACATATTTTTTTTCCTCTACAATATTGATCCCCTCACAGTTTACACCAAGCGTTGGTTTGGCACTTTCCTCCAAAGAAAAGAAGCAAGATAATAGGTTTCCAGGGCAATCGTGACCAATCCAATGTCTCTGAACAAAGTCAGGCAATCTGGAGGCGATTTCAGTCACTCCAGTCTGGTAATTTTCTATTGAGAGAGCAGAGAAGGGGAGGATATAATAATAATAGGAACAACTAGCATTCATTAATTCATTGAGAGGCTGTATGTGTCAGAACTTTGATGAGTGTTTACTTGCATCAGCTTGTCTAATGCTTGCAATGACCCTGTAAGCAGACACTAGTATTAACTTCCTTTTACTTATGTGGAAACAGGCTCAGAGAGATTAAGTAATTTGGTGACAGTCACATGTCTGGTGAGTGACAGAGCTGAGATTCAAGCCTGGCTGATCCCAGGCTTTCTCAGTAGGTAGACTCATCATACATTTAAATAAAGTGAGTATTTTTGAAACAGGAAGGTTGAGGGTCAAGCCTAAAATTTCTGGGGTGACTGTGAAGCTGTGGGAGTATCGGGCAGGCTGCTGCTCAATGAAGAGCAATTCTCTCTAGAAGTTGTTTTCATCTGGGACAAGTCTTGGAACCAGAAATCCACTATGTGAAAGTCAATGTATCTGGATGGGATTAGTAGAGATGTGAGAACCCAGGGGTGTTGGGGATTTGGCTACACACTGTGTCCTATTTTTCAAAGGTTCTGGGAGAGGCAAAACTCAAAACATGTTTCTGCACAGCAATTATCCACTTTGGTTTCAAGTCCATGTGTATTTCTATTTTTTTTTTTTTTTTTTTTTTTAAATTTATTTGACAGAGAGAGACACAGCGAAAGAGGGAACATAAGCAGGGGGAGTGGGAGAGAGAAGCAGGCTTCCCGCTGAGCAGGGAGCCCGATGCGGGGCTCGATCCCAGGACCCCGAGATCATGACCTGAGCCGAAGGCAGACGCTTAACGACTGAGCCACCCAGGTGCCCCCCATGTGTATTTCTAGGGGAACTAACTACCCTGGACCTGTTTCTTATTTTAGTGTGTGTCCCTCATACAAATATCCACAGATAGACCAGGCCTACCCAGCCTAGTGAGACCAAAACAACAGCAAAGAAATATGTTTAAGAATCTCTATTTACTCTAACCTTGGAGATTATTTGTTTTTTGTCTTTTTTAAAATTTAAAATCAATTAATTAACATAACGTATTATTAGTTTCAGAGGTAGAGGTCAGTGGTTTGTCAGTCTTAAATAATACCCATGCTCATTACATCACGTGCCTTCCTTACTGCCCAACACCCAGTTACCCCATCTCCTCACCCCCCTCCCTTCCAAAAACCCTCAGTTTGTTTCCTATGATTAAGAGTCTCTTATGGTTTGTCTCCCTCTCTGATTTAGTCTTGTTTTATTTTTCCCTCTCTTCCCCTATGATCTTCTGTTTTTGTTTCTTAAATTCCACATATGAGTGACATCATATGATAATTGTCTTTCTCTAGTTGACTTATTTCGCTTCGCATAATACCCTCTAGTTCCATCCACATTGTTGCAAATGGCAATATTTCATTTTTTTGATGGCTGAGTAGTATTCCATTGTATATATATATATACCACCTCTTCTTTATCCATTCATCTGTTGATGGACATCTGGGCTCTTTCCATACTTTGGTGATTGTGGACATTGCTGCTATAAACATTGGGGTGCACATGCCCCTTCGGATCACTACATTTGTATCTTTGGGGTAAATACCCAGTAGTGCAATTGCTGGGTCGGACAGTAGCTCTATTTTCAACTTTTTGAGGAACCTCCATAACTCTTTTCCAGAGTGGCTGCACCAGCTTGCATTCTCACCAACAGTGCAGGAGGGTTCCCTTTTCTCTGCATCCCCGCCAACATCTGTCCTTTCCTGACTTGTTAATTTTAGCCATTCTGACTGGTGTGAGGTGGTATCTCATTGAGGTTTTGATTTGGATTTCCCTGATGCCAAGTATGTGGAGCATTTTTTCATGTGTCTCTTGGCTATTTGTATGTCTTCTTTGGAGAAATGTCTGTTCATGTCTTCTGCACATTTTTTGATTGGATTATTTGTTCTCTAGGTGTTGAGTTTGATAAGTTCTTTATAGGTTTTGGATACCAGCCCTTTATCTGATAAGACATTTGCAAATATCTTCTCCCATTCTGTCGGCTGTCTTTTGGTTCTGTCAACTGTTTCCTTTGTTGTGCAAAAGCTTTTTATCTCTCTTTTTTTTTAAAGATTTTATTTGTTTATTTGACAGAGAGAGACATAGCGAGAGAAGGAACACAGCAGGGGGAGTGGAAGAGGTAGAAGCAGGCTCCCCGCCAAGCAGGGAGCCCGATGCGGGGCTCGATCCCAGGACCCTAGGATCATGACCTGAGCCGAAGGCAGACACTCAGTGACTGAGCCACCCAGGCGCCCCTAAAAGCTTTTTATCTTGATGAAGTCCCAGTAGTTCATTTTTGCCTTTGTTTCCCTTGCCTTTGGAGAGTGTCTAGCAAGCAGTTGCTGAGGCCAAGGTTGAAGAGGTTGTTGCCTGTGTTCTTCTCTAGGATTTTGATGGATTCCTGTCTTACAGTTAGGTCTTTCATCCATTTTGAGTCCATTTTTGTTATGGTATAAGGAAATGGTCCAGTTTCATTCTTCTGCATGTGGCTGTCCAATTTTCCCAATACCATTTATTGAAGAGACTGTCTTTTTCCCATTGGATATTCTTTCCTGCTTGGTTGAAAATGAGTTGACCTTCAAGTTGAAGTTCCTCAAAAAGTTGAAAATAGGGCTACCCTATGACCTAGTGATTGCACTACTGGGTATTTACCCCAAAGATACAAATGTAGTGATCTTTGTCTTCTTCACCACTGTATTCCCAGCTCTAGATCAGTCCTGGCACATAATAGGTGCTTTATAAATATTTGTTGAATGAATTAAATTTGAGCTAACATGACTATCTTAAAGAACCTCCCTTATTACTTTATAGTCACATGTTAAACAGGGCTGTTATTATTACCTTGGCCTGGACACCAGGAGTATAACAGGGTTTTATGACTGTTGACAAAATACACAAGATCCAAATGATTCCAACTGTCCAATGACTATCAAGCAGTATTATAGGGAGATGGCTAGAAACTTTTATAATTGTCCAGTCAAGAGATGATGAGGACCTGAATTAAGACAGTGGCAGAGGGGAAGACAAGAAAGAGCAATGAATTCAAGAAAGCATTAGGAGTAAAATGGGCTGGCTAGAAGTTTTACTGAGTGTAGCAGGTGAGGAAATGGAGTAGTTGTCAAGTTTTACACTGGGTGTACAAGCTGGATTACAATGAGCTGAGGAGTGGCTCCATTCTGGAACTCTGGATGAGACAGTCGAGTAGCAATTAGAAAGTAGCTAGAGGATTCAAGGGAACACTGACCCAGGATGGTGATAGTAGAGCATATTTCTAAGTTTTATATAGTCAGATGACAGTGAGAGAAGGAAGATACAAGAAAGAGAGACTGAATGATGGAGCACAGTGCACAAACGCTTTGAAGCTGTTTAACAGTCCCTGTGTGTGTGCCTGTGGGTACACGTGTGGATTTAGTTCTATCCAGGAGAAACAGCTTTTAAAATAAAGTTGTCATTTCTTGCCCTTCCTAGTCTGCAAAGAACACACAAGCTGACAGGTGACATAGAATCTGAAGCTCAGAGACCAAATCTACTGTAGCAGTCACTGTTCCCAAATGCTTTCCTCAAGGAGAGAAATTACTTGATTAGAAAGAATGTAATGATCAAGAGAAAGTATTGTGTGGTTTTTTAAAATGAAGTCATTCTTTAATTTTAATAACCTCTTGGCAATATTAAAATTTCTGATCTTACTTAATCAAACTAAAAACATTAATAACCACATACCTTCATCTATCCTGGGCTCTCTCTTTGCCTTTCAACAGACCTACTCTGAATAGATCGTGTCTGGATGGATATGTCTGGATTGTCAGCCTATCTCAAGTATACCAACATATTCTTCAATTAAGGAACCAGTACATGTTTTCTACAAGATTACCACATGCCCGATTACCGGGTACTGTGTCTGGGCTTGGGTGTGGAGTGGGTGCTGAGCAAGCATTGCTCAGGAACCATGTGACCTTGGGCAAGTCTCTTTATCTCTGCACTAGAATGTCCTCCTTGTAACATACTGCTCTTTGGTATGCTGTGATTTGTAAATTGCCCCCAAATTGTAGGGGTTGCACATAGAGACATACAAAACACATTCTCCTCTATAACATTTTTCAATGTCATTGGGGTATAGTGATAATATTGAAAAGGTTCAGACATACAGTTAAGGACAGAAAGAAGTAAGGTATGTCTGATGAGAATCATAAAATGGTAAAGATTGGGGTTCAAGGAAAGGAAACATATAAGAAAAGTTGAGCATATGGATTTTGTCCTAATATCTTTATTGTAATCTCTGATAATGTGTTATAACACAGATTTTCCTGGTAAATAAAATTATCCAAGAAAATTATGCATAAATTAAAGTCAGCCCAGTCCAGTTAGCTCTGCCTCTTCTGGCTCCAGCCCTTTTGATCATTATCTTACCGGTTCCCAGAGTGCTTCATTCATACATGCCCACCTCTCTTGTTTTCCAAAGGAACCAGGCTCTCTCTAGATTGTAAGTTCTTGTAACCATCCCTGCCTCTTGACTAGCTAACTCACTCACCCATGAGGATTCAGTGTCAACACCAACTTCATAAGGATGCCTTTCCTGAATGGCTTCCTACCCAAGCCTGCATTACTGGCCATTCTAAGTGCTATCGTCACTTGTACTTCTCCTGTCACAGTCCCTTTAATATTGCATTGTAATTACGCATTTACTGTCTGGGAGTCCCACTAACTAGGTTCTTCAAAGGCAGAAATGTGCCATTGTATCCTCAGTATCCAGCTTGGTGCATGGCATAAACCACTGCTATATATATATATATATGAATGAATCCACCCAAAATAAAAGAACTCTAAATTTAGTGTAGTTAATTGGATGGACCTCTCCTATTTCCATTCTGCAGATAAGAAAACTAAGGCTCCAAACAATAACTGTTCTCCCAGACACAGGGCAAGGTGGGCCAGGACAGAGTCAGAGCCCCTCCAAGGCTAAGAGCTGCCTTCCCTAGGCATGTGGCTAAGGCAGCTTGGAGCTGTGTCATGCCTTTCCCCTGAACTTTCACAGGAGATTAGCCCTTGCTTTTTGGAGAACTGAACTGAATAAGTGGAAAGAAAAGATGTTTGTAACTAACACCAAAGAAAAGTCTGTTTGTTCTCAAGACACTGAGCATGTTGTTCAACCCAGTGAGTTCATCCATGCATTTTCTTGGACCCTACAAGGGTCAGAATGGCAGCAGAGTGACAAGCTAATGGTTCAGATTAGGCTCACGCAGCCTGCTCCCAGGGCTGTATTAATTGAGGCAGTTGCTTTTCGTTCCTTCCTTGTGTTAAAAAAAAAAAAAAAAAGAAAGAGAGAAAAGAAAAGAAAAAGAAAAGACTCAAAAGAGGGTATATATGCATATTGCTTATTTGCTCACTTGGGCTTTCTCTCTCTCTCTCTCTCACTCTGCCTTTGGGACAGAGATGACCTCTGCTTGTCTTCATTCTCAAAACTAACTCTTCTTCCTTAGTTTGGCATTGTGGCACGGGGTGGTGCTTCTGGCAGAGATAAGGAGTCCAGCTTGAAAACAGGGAGGCCTCTCAGCCCCACCCTGGAGCTCAGCTCCCAGGAAAATGGGGAGGGCAATGAAGGAGCCCCAAGCAGCCAAATCTAATCTAGATATTCAGGAGTCAGAAATTTTAATCCTTGCTTCAATCTGATTATTGCCAAGGGTCAAAATCCTATAAGCACTTTAAAGTGAGGGCCCAGTTCTGGGGAGTTCTTATCCTAATAAGGCCGGCACAGCATATGACCAATTAGATAAGGAAAAAAAAATCTCTCCATAATCAGTCATGTGTGCAAAGATTAATGTCCAAGGATAAGTACTGCCATATTATTTATAGAGACTAAAACTGGAAATAACCCTACATATCTACAAAAAGAAATTGATTAGATGTATTTATGGAACGTATATAGGGTAAATCTCATAGCAGAGAATATTTAATGACATAGGAAAATTCTCAATGTATTAAGTAAAAAAAGAACATGTAGCAATTGATCCTAAATTAGAGAAAATGCATAATTATTTGTAAAAGAAAAAAGGCATATGTGGTTAGGTATAAATTTTTTTCTGCATGATTTAAAAAATATTTTTTCAGAATTTCTCAATAAACCTGTCTAATTTTTATAAGCAGAAAAACAATTAATACTATTTAAAATAAATAAATAATGTATGAATATGGTGGTTCACAGGAAAAAGAACAAAACATGGACACCTTGGGCCTCTAACTACTTGGGAGTGAAATAATCAGCAAGGATTTACTAAGGGAAACTGAGGGACTGACAAAAAGTGATTTGTAAACTTGCATGACAAGAAAAGTAGGTTCACTCTCCCTTCAAGTCATCATCTATTGCTGCGAGATCATCTGGCGTCAGTATTTAATACTTTAGTGTTACCAAAGGTCAGTCTAGTGTGCCTTCTCTCTTTCTCTTACTCATATTTTAAGTCTTATCTCCAGGAAAACCAATCATTTGGAATTTCAGACATCCAGGAGTATATCGAAGGCATATGTAATTGGTTTTATAATGAGAGCATTAGATCCAGATCAGAATCGTGGCCCTTCAACCACATCTTCACCAGCCACTCTGTGCCTTAATAAGCTTACTAAGTCCCCTGAGTTTCAATGGCCTCATCTGTAAAATGAGGATGATAATAATTACTTCCACATGTGGTCATGAGGATGTATTCATTTAATCAAAATGTATTTACTGAACATCTACTTTATACTGTGCTAGACACTTAGGATATAACAGTGTTAATCCCTTTCCCAACAGAGTTTACAGTCTAGCAGGAGATATAGACAGATACACAGAAAATCATGAAAAAGTGCAGTCATTGCTATGAGAAGGGCAATATACAACACTGTCGGAGCCCACAGAAATGGTACCTAACGTGAAAACAAGTGGTGGCAATTAAAATAAAACACAAAGAATGAGCAGAAATTTTCCAGGCAAAGCTAGGGAAAAGACAGTCCCAGGAGAGTGACAAAATATGTTGTAAGGCCTGGAAGTAACAATGGAGAAATATAGACCAGTTTAATGGAAATTAGGTAGTTTTAAGCTGGTCGAACACACGTACCCAAAAGGTACCACTTAGTGAAGCCCTAATGTTAAGACTTTGTGTTGGGATATAACATGCTCAATATTTTTACTGACAACTTGTATGAAATTATAAAAACTTACTCATCAACATGTACTAATGATGAGTAGTTAGCTGAAAGAGCTCATTAGTACACTGGATAATGTAGTCAAAAATATCTTGGTATTTCAGATTATAAAGACAAAAGAAAGAACAATAATTTTAAAAATTTTCTCATATCATCCCTTGAGTCACTTTCCTCACTTTTATTCTCCCCAGCTCTCCAGAGTTGGTGATACATGGGCCATGCCCATTTTATGGTATCCCCTTGGGTCCAGGTATAACTGTACACATAAAAACATGAGGAGGTTGTGCACAAGAACCACATTTCAGTGTTTTGTGGCCAAGGTGCTCCGTATAGTCGGCAGTGAATTGTGATCATTGTGTAGTACAAGTATAATATGGAGGACTGAGAGTTCAGAGTCTCACTCTATTTGGGGTGGGCCCACACGTGGATATTATGTTCAAATCTGGGTATTACACTCTAAGAGAGACATTGATAATCTGGAACCTGTTCATGAGACAGGATGTTGAGAAGATTTGAAACCATCAGGAGTAATGATGGAAGCAATAAAGCAATTTATTTGGAGAAGATTGACCTAACAAGACATGCTAGCCATCTTCAAATATAAAAACAGTCACATGAATGCAATCAGATTCACTCTCTCTGGCTCAAAAGTGTTGAACCACAAAAGAAATACTAATGGGACAATTTCCAGCTCAATAAAAAGGATAATTTTATAATAATAAGAGATGGCTAGAGATGGAATAAGTTACTTCAGAGGGATGAGTTCCCTATTACTGCGTAAGCAGATATTGAATGACTTCTTAGAGGGGATACTTTTGAAAAGATTCAAGTATCAGTGAATAATAAAACTATGCAGATTTTAACCTCCCTTCCCAAGCAAAGACATCAGGTGTCTGGCATATTCAGAGTTAATAATAATTACATTTTTATCAAGAAAAAAAAAAATCCATTTTTACTCTCTGGAGATACACTGTCCAATACTGTAGTCACTAGCCACATGTGGCTACCTGAAATGGAGCTGATCTAATTTGAGATGTGCTGTAAGTGTAAAATACAGACCAGGTTGAATAATTCTTTATATAGATTTCATGTTGAAATAATAATATTTTGGGCATACTGCATTAAATAAAATCTATTGTTAAAATTAATGTCACCAGTTTCTTTTTATTTTTTTAATGTGGTTGCTAGAAATGTTAAAATTACATACGTGGCTGGTCAGGAAGAAGGTTATCATCTTGGCTTGATCCAGGTTAAGATCACTTCCACACACACAGTCTTGGGCAGAGCTTTCCTGGGGCTTTTCCATATTCACCAGGATAGGTTATAGGCCTACAGGAAACCAGACCGTGGAATCCAAGAGCCAGGGCCGTGCACCAAACCTGACTATAAACCATGACAGGGGACAAACTGTGCTGAACTCAGAAACAAGCCCAAATGGATCCAAAGGTTTTAATTTCCTCGGACACTCAGCTGAAACATGACCGAGGAATGTCTTCACATTGGAGTTGAACCTACCTACATATTTCCTAAAACTAGTGAACAACCATATCACACTGAGCCAACATTAATTGGATTTGGTCCTTGCTTGTAACCAAGTACAAAATATTTACCAACCCTGTGTATTTTGGCTTGTAGCACAGAGACTGCTTTTATAGCAAAATGAGTCGAGTCAGCACTCTTTTCAACTAAGCAAGCATAAACGGGTGTTCACTGTTCACAAGTAGGCGGAACTGCCATATCCACATTAAGGCAACCTGAACAGATGGGGTGACTTTTTCACATGCTGTCAGACTGCAAGGTCAAAAAAGCTCAAGGCTGAAGAGAATGGCTCTGGACTCAAATGTACTTGAGTTGCAGCTCTTCGTGCTGACCAGCTGTATAATCCTCTATAGGTTATGGAACACTTCTAAAGCCTCTGTCTCCTTGTCTATAAAGTGGACATAATACCACCTACTTCTGAACTTCATATAGTTATTGGGAAGATTAAATGATTAGATATCTGTGTATATATACGGCACTTAGTATTATGTACCGTCATCATCATCACTATCCCCAAGCTCCCCATGAGCTCCTTAGGGGCAGGGTTGTGCCTTTATTCATTCATCGTTCAACAACTATTCATTGAAGGCTGACTGTAGTCTGGGTGCTGGGGATCCAGAAGGGACAAGACCGACAAAGTCCCTAAGCTCTTGGAGTCTACTAGGAATCATATATAAACTAGTTTGCAAATAAATACATAATTTCAGCATTGATGGTTGAGGATGACACAGGGGATGGTGACAGATGTTATTTTCCACTAGGACATCAAGGTGGCTTCTCTGAGCAGAATTTCTATTGAAGTGAGGGAGAGAGCCTGGTGAAGGTCTGAGGGAAACAGGTTTCAGGAAAGAAAGTAACAAGTGGGCAAGGGGAAAGAGCTTTGAAGAACAGCGAAGATGAACAGAGTGGTTTAAAAATTGGGCAAGGTATGATATGATCAGATTGTTGGTTTTGGCGAGATGGAAATCATTGATGACACTAACCAGAGCATTTTCAATAGAGTTTGGAGAACAAATGTTAAAGAGAATATAGGAGGTTAGGAGATAGATACAGATATATCATATCATATCATATATCATATCTCTTTTGAAGAGCTTTGCTATAAACAAAGACAAAGAAATGGGCCAACAGCTAAGATGGGAGGTAATAAAGCAATTTCTATGTGGATGAGAATGATTCTTCAGAGGGAGAAACTTTCAATGTGGGAGAAAGGGGGGATAATTTCAGGATCTTTGCAGGAGCAAAGTCCTTAAGTGAATGAAAAAAGATAGGAACCAGTGCCAAGAGGAGAGCCTGGCCCTGTAGCAGCAGAAATCATTTCTGCATGTAACAGGAAAGTGGACAGAATATGTGGGTCTGAATGCAGGCAGCGTGATCAGTTTGGTGGTGGATAGATGGGAGAGTCTCCTGGCTTCCATGTGCTCAGGAAATAAGTACGGAGAAGAGGAGGAGGAAGTTAGTAAGGTCGCATTTGCCATCTTACCTCCTGCACCTAAAGCAGAGCCTACGCAAAGGTTCTCAGAAGTCTTTGCTGACTACCCAAAATGTTCAGCTACAAGACCTGCAGGAAGACAAAATACCCACTTCCCCTCCAGCCTCATCCCCATTTCTCCCCTGTCTTATTCTCTCTTGTCCCTGATGAGCTTTGCTCATGCTGACACTTCAGTTCATGTCAACAAGCATTAAGTACTTTTTCAGTGATATACTTATGCTGGGTAAGCCCATATGAAGTTGAACTGGTAAGCCTGAGGAGTTCACCTTTTGGTCTAGATGTAGATTACAGTCCTGAGGACAAGTGCTTTGGCAGGAGTTACCGTGTGGGGCGCCTTAGCCACATGGAGTATCATGGAAGATTACTCCTGACCTGAGTCTCTCCATCCCTATCCAAGTTTTTCTTCCCTTATCTTCTCCAGCCATTTTAATCATCCCTCACTTTTAATGCCCTTCAGGTCCCACCTCCCCAATCAGACATGATCTTTTATTGTCTCAACTTTTTAAAGGACGTGTAATGGTATCTCCTCAGGCAGACCAGTGCCAACTGCTTCCAAGTGCTTCCCTCAGGAGAGGTGTCACTGGTGTCAGCAACTTGATTCCAAGCCAGAACTGTGAATAAAGGAGAGTTCACAGCTCCCATTGGGCATTTCCATCGCAGCTGCCAGTGGGGAGGGGTGAGCGTGGGGAGCTGAGGGAGGGGCCAGGCTAGGACCCCATCCAGAATGCTCTTGTGCTGCTCTGTGGGGCTCTGCTGAGTGCTCGAGTTTCATTTAAGTTGCTTGAATTGAGCAAAGAACCAGAGCTGCTGTCCTGTGGGGAGGCCGTGGGCAAAGCAAACATGCTGTCTGGCACATTTGCTTGAGAGAGAACAAGGGCGAGGGTTGTAGGGCTGTTATGCAGGACAAACCGCCAACTCCAGCAAGTGAAACTTCAGGCCAGAGATACTGCAGAGGGTCCTGAAGCACAGGGAACATCACTAAAAGGGCTCTGGTTTGTATTTTGCTCAAGGCCATAACAAATATTTGCTGTGCTTCCTTATGGATATAGTACAAAAAAACATGCTTGGAAAGATCCACATATACTCATACATATTGTCCAGTGGGTCTTGCCTGCCCCTGACCCCACGGGGAAAAGGCAGTCCCATCTGAGGATGTTAGGGCAGATTTTAATTTCTTTTCCTTCTTCCCCTTTTCCTCTCTTCTCTTGCCGTCCCCAACCTGACAAAAGAAGTGCCTCAGAGGAAGGTTCACTAGCTTGAAAGGTTAAGAATAAAGATATGGAAAGGATATAATATGGACAAAGAAATTTTTCTGAGTCCAGTTCATTTTGAGATTAGAATAAAGATAAAGATATTTGGTGTGCTGACTCTACTATCATAGATTTACTGGCATGATAGCCCAGGGCTGGGGGCCAAGGGTGAGCTCATGCAGTAATTTCTTTACCTACACAAGAGTGGAGCTAAAAGCAAAATGCAGTCCAAATCGCTTCACTAAATAGGCTGAGAGAGGATGAGGGGGAGCAATTTCTTCTTTAAAGCTATTACTGCGCTTCTCAAATTCCAACCTCTCTCCCCAACCTCCACCACATTTCAGACCAAAAGATATTTCAAATGTTGGAAATGTGCTGGAACCATCCAAGAGACATGCAAATAGGTATGTAAATTACAAAATTTCACTTCTATCTTGTTCTGAAACAACATAAAAATCAAATTTTTCATCTAGATAGATAATAAGAACTATTGTTGCTATAAAATGCAAATAGTCTGTGGTCCCCCAACTTTTCAGTCCCATTAAACACGTGAAAAAACCCATTCAGATGTACTAATTCCCAGCAAGTATTGAAAGGAGTATATGGTGATATCTGCTTCATGCAACAGTCTCCACGCCAAAACCTGACATGCTTCTGTGATCTGAGTACCCAGAAAAATAGGAACACAAAATGAAAGCCACATCTTTTTTTCATATTCTTTTCTCCAGGAAGTCTTTGGTTGTCCTAAAATTTGTGACTTTGCTTGTCACACTTCCCATGCCCACCTTTCTGCAGCTTGAGTAAAGGCTTTTGTTTTTCTGAGACATCTTCCTCCTGCCATTTCCCAAGGGGACTGGAAATATTGAGAACTTGGGGATTTAAGCTCAGGTACATAGCACATAAGAAGTACTGCATAAATATTTGTTGAGCAAATGAATGTATAAATACATGAACTGACCATCTTGGATATTTTAAGATAATGGTTTCCTATAACTATATGAAGTTTGTACTCATTCTTAGATGATAGATCAATTCTAGACCATGAGGAGCAACCCATAAGGGTGTCCATGGTAGGGGAAGTAGTGTAGAGGATGCACTGGCTATCCCCACACTCTCCTTTGGTCTTCTTTTAGAGGTCCCAACATGGCTCTGAGCATTGGCCTGACTTAGTATGCTCAGTTTTCCATTATCAGGAGAGACATCTGAGGTCTGGTGGAATCAAACTTTTTCACATGAATTAAACTTTCAATAAATACTTCAATCCAAAAGCTTGGAGCTATTTGCTTCCCTTTCCATGGTCTTCCCGAGTATCCACCATAATTTCTGCTCCATCCACCATGGCAGAACAATCTCAGACAGGTTGACTCAGGGTTGTGCCTTTCAAGAAGAGGCACACGCCTAAGCTACCCACTTCTGTCCCCAGCCCTATAAGATGCTGATTCCCAAACCCAGGATATCCAGTCTCTCTGTAGAAGGACATGAAGCCTGTTTCCCCCAATTGTTTAATGGACACAGGGCTCACAGTCTCTACGCGGTCCATGATGAATGAGAAAGGTCTTAGGAAGCCAGTTCAACAAGGTTATGGAATCCATCCACTGGAGATGTTTAGAGCCTGATTCATGATGCTATTGATGCTTTACTGAAACTTGGTCTATGCTTTTCACAGCCACTGTGCCTTGACCTTGGATTGCTTCAATATCTGTTTCAGTAGGGGAACATAGTTTGAATCCTAGAGAAATAACAACTGTCAGCTTTCAACCATGAGTTGAAAAAGCACTGCTATAGTAGCAGGCATTGGGATTGGAATTATTAGTATTCTTCTAAGGACAAAAGAGGTAAAGTGAGAGTACCTGATGATGGGAAGGTCAGGCCATGATGGAATATTTGAAGTGGTAGATGATGGATATATCTAGTCTATTGAACCATCTCATAAAACAGTTTTATATCTTGCTGTCACAGAGCTCTCAGGATTCTCCCTTTCCTTTCCCTTAATGATGTCTTGCGCAGACTCCAAAATTGTCCTTTTCTTCTTTAATAAAAAGTCTATGTAGTCCAGTTTACAATTCCCAACTCAAACTAATTTACTCACCATCTTTTCCCCACATCTCCTCCATGCTTGAGTGATTACAGAGAGAGGAACTGTTCTACCATGTTTCGTCCTACTCCCACTCCCTGGGGGGTAGGGCAGAGTGCAATCCACGCCTATGTCTGAAATACTTTTGCTCCTTCTCTTTTCAAGGCCTAACTTGTCTTCTGTTTGAGGCTAGCTGTGAGAATGGGGTAGTTGGGGCCCAAAGTGGTGGCCTCCTGCCTGGTGGGTGCTGCTGATTCTTTGGCTAACACTGATTGTGCAGCTAGCACCCTCTGTTCTCTGGGGGGACATATATATGATCTCCTCAGAGGGTCTGTTTAGACCTCCCTAAAGCCCAGTTTCGTTATGCAGTTCAGGTCCAGACACTGCTCCAACCAAGAAAGAGTCCTGTGGAGACAGAAACTAGCTCTAGACATGTTGTGGAGTGCACTGGCTAAGGCAACCAGCACTGGGGTCAGAGGCTGAGGTCAATCCCAGATGCACTACTCACTTAACTACTCTGAGCCTCAGTTGTCCTATCTACACATCAGGGATAAAGATGCTTTTCTCATAGAGTAATAGTAAAAATCCGGGTTCAAATCCCAGATCCACTAGTTAGTTCCTATACGTGTGATATTAGGCAAACCTTACTTCTGAGATTCAGTTTCCTTATCTGTAACTTGAAAATATTATTTTTAACTCATTCATAAGGTAGAATTAAATGAGTAACGATATAGAATATATCTAGAGCAGTATAAGAGACAAAGCAAGCACTCAAAATATGTCAGTTATTGTTATTTTTCTGCAAGGAAAGTACTCAGCTCAAAGCCTGGCACCTGATAGCTATAGTTAGCAAGTTGAGGAAGGAATATCAAGTATGGGACCTCTGCTCTAAATTCCCCCACTTTACTACACTGCTTGGTTTTAGACATGTCCTTGGCCTTTGACAGTGCTCTTTCCACCATGTTTGTACCTCTTTGGATATGGCAGCTTCTTGCGGTCTGCCTGAACTCAGGAGCCTGCACAAGCCCAGGCAGTGCTATTTCTACCTTGGAAGCCAACACCATCCACCTCTAGCGGGGCTACCTTCCCTCAGAAGCAGGCCACTGTTTACTCAGAGGACAGAACTCTGAGCAAAGCTGTTTATCCCAGAGTCAGACTCCAAAGGCTTCCACTCAGCAGATTTCCTCACTGTCTGAGAGCTTAGGCCCAGTCGGTCATCAGTATTTTTGCATCACCCGCCCCCCCCCCAACCATGTGGGATCAGATACAAATCTGAAGCAACTGATTTGTCAGCAACCAGCCTTGTACTTTGAGTTGTTTTTCCAGTGTGGATATGAATTAATACCTCCTCACCCACGCTCTCCCATTTAGACTCCTTTGTGACCAAGAGGCATAATAGCCTCTTCCTGGTATGAACCCTGCCTACCTGTCCTGTCTTATCTCCCCTGAGTCCCAGTCAAAACAAATTACAGATACCAGAGACACTACATGCACCACACTTCTAAGCCTTCATGGATGCTTCCCCTCCCTCTGCTAGGAACCTCCTTCCCTGCCATTACTTCCAGCTCTGATAAGCTTGTACTCACCCTTCAGAATTTAGTCAAGCATCGCCTCCCTGTGATCTATCTTGTCTATCTATCTCTTTACCAGTTGGGTAAGGGATACCCAGTGTTGGATCTTCCCACACCCTGTAGCTTATACCTATTACTAAATCCATTTTTAACTTATATTGTGTCTTCCCTATGAAACTGTGAATCACGTAGGGGCAGATACTTCATGTTGTGTATCTCTGGGTCCATCATATAGAATCCATAGCAATATACGTATATAGAGTTATTATTAAGCAAATAATGAACTCTGAATGCATTTTCAAGACTGCTGCCTAGGGTGGTTCTATTGACTAGTCACTCAAAGAGCAAAAAATAAATAAAAGTAAAAAAGGAAACTATCTATCATGGAACTCATTAAGGTATCCTAGATACTCAAGGACAACAGACTGAACTCTCCGGCCATAGAGAGAGCTCTGAAGGGATATAAACATAGGAAGAAATCCTTATCTTAAACAATAAAAGCTTCCTCCAACAGATGCCATCTTGATCATTATCACCATCTGGAATGTTGGAAGAGGTTAAGATTACCAAAGTGCAACAGTTTTTTTTCACACTATACTCAGGTCAAAATGGTAAATTTATATTAGGAAAATGATCAAAAACTACAGCTGCTCAGATATATCCAGGCAGTACCAGGCATATTTTTGAAGGAGTGGGGTACTTATGCTTTTTATTTCCCACCCAGGGGCCTCTATAAGGAATGTCCCTACGTCTTCACGTTCCTGATTTACAAGAGCCTTGCAATGAATTGTCTTCCTCCATGCCACACTTATCCAAATGCACACACTTAGCTCTGCTACTGCTGGCCTGTGCTCTGACTTAAATTTAAACTCCTTCTTTCAATTGCAACAAAAATAACTTCAGAGGAAAGGTACCTTTCATATACAATGCTGTGAAGTAGGTTATGATTTCTAATTCTATAGACATGGAAACTGAGGTTCACAGAAGTAAAATACTTGTTCAAGTTTAAACAATCAGTTAACAAAAAGTTAATACTGAATAGAATAGTAATTATGAAGGCAGACTTGGAAATTGGGTAATCCTGGGCTCTAATTTCCACTTTTCTACTTAATAGCTATATGACCTTGGGTAAATTAATTTGCTTTTCTGAGCTTTAGTTTCCTTAATTGTATAATAGGAGTAATAATGCTCATTTAAGTAAAAATTAATTAGTTGCTTATGTAAAGCATCTAATCAAATTATTAAAGAAGCACCTGAAAAGAACTATTGTAAATCTTAAAAGAGCTCGAGGATTGGGCACCTGGGTGGCTCAGTTGTTAAGTGGCTGCCTTCGGCTCAGGTCATGATTCCAGGTCCTGGGATTGAGCCCCGCATCGGGCTCCCTGCTCAGCAGGAGGCCTGCTTCTCCCTCTCCCACTCCCACTGCTTTTATTCCCTCTCTCGCTGTGTCTCTCTCTGTCAAATAAATAAATAAAATCTTAAAAAAAAAAAAAAGAGCTCAAGGATTTAAAGGAAAACATGAATATAATGAATAAAGAAATGGTAGATATTAAGAAGATGCAAATGAAATGCCTAGGAATGAAGCATACAATATGTGAAATGAAATATACAATGGATGATGAGATTAACAGCAGATTAGAAATATATATATTTACATACACACACACACATAGACTTTACACCCTTCACAAAATTAACTTAAAATGAATTAACTTAAAATGAATCATAGACCTAAATGTAAAACACAAAAACTATTAAGCTCCTAGAAGATAACACAGGAGAAAACCTAGATGGCTTTGGGTGTGGAGATGACTCTTTAGATACAATACCAAAAACACCAGCCACAGATGAAATAATTGATAAGTTGGATTTTATTAAAATTAAAAACTTCTGCTCTGCAAAAGACAATGTCAAGAAAATGAAAAAAGAAGCCACAAACTGGGGGAAAATATATGCAAAAGATACATCTGATAAAGGACTGTTATCCAAAATACATGAAGCATTCTTAAGACTCAACAATAAGAAAACAAATGACCCAATTAAAAAATGGGCAAAGACTTTAAAAGACATCTCAACAAAGAAAACAGACAGAAGGTAAATAGCATATGAAAAGACACTCCACATCATATGCTATCAGGGAAATTCAAATTAAAGCAACAATGAAATGCCATTAGATACCTATTAGAATAACCAAAAGCCAGAATGGTGATAACATCAAATACAAGGATGTTGAGCAAAAGGAACTCTCATACATTGCTGGTGGGCATGCAAATGGTGCAGCCACTTTGGAAGACAGTTTGGAAGTTGTTTTTTTTTTACAAAATCAAATATCCGTTACCATACAATCACACACTCCTTGATATAGACCCAAAGAAGTTGAAAACCTACATCCATACAAAAACCTGCACCTGGAGGTTTATAGCAGCTTTATTTCTAACTGCCAAAACTTGGAAGCAAGCAAGATGTCCTTCAATAGGTGAATGAATAAATAAACTGTGGTACATCCAGACAATGGAATACTATTCAGGGCTAAAAAGAAATGAGCCATCAAGCCGTAAAAAGACATGGAGGTAATTTAAATGTATATGACTAAGTGAAAGAAGGGGCGGAGCAAGATGGCGGAGGAGTAGGAGACCTGGATTTCGTCTCCTCTCAGGAATTCAGCTGGATAGGGATCAAACCATTCTGAACACCTACAAACTCAACAGGAGATCGAAGAAAAGAATAGCAACAACTCTCTGAACAGAAAAGCGACCACTTTCTGGAAGGTAGGACATGCGGAGAAGTGAATCCGAGGCGTTACTCGGGAGGATAGACGGCGGGGGAGGGGCCTCCGTCGGCCGCTTCTGGCAAGTGATAGAGCCACGGAGCACAAAATCGGAACTTTTAGAAGTCTGCTCCACTGAGGGACGTCACTCTGGTGGCGAAGTGCGGGGTGGAACCCTCGCGGGTCAGTGTGGTCTCAGGACCCTCGGGGCTCCCAGGTATCGGAGCAGGGAAGCCGGCTGCAGAGACGGAGCCCAGGCGCGGGCTCTCAGCTCGGGGTTGTCATAGACCGTGATCCACAGCACAGTCGGGCCACTGCTCCTCCAGCAGGGACCCAACAAGCGGCAGATCCGGGGAGACTCACCTTCTTCCCCCGGGAGGAGAGGTGCGGGAGCGCACCGCGGGGATCTGCTGGGTTTGGAGACTCCACCCGGGGTCGGGTGCCAGATAGAAAGGCGCGGTCACAGGCCAGGTGAGCGCAGAGTGTGGCCGGAGACCGGGGAGACGGGAGTGACTGACTGCTTTTCTCTGGGGGCTCGCTGAGGAGCGGGACCCGGAGTTCTTGGCTCCACCGGGGCGGAGACTGGGAGGCCACCATTTTCACTCTCCGCCTCCAAAGCTGTACGGAAAGCTTGCAGGGAACAAAAGCTCCGGAGAGCAAACCCGAGCAGATTACTTAGCCCGGACCGGCAAGAGCAGGGCAATTTTGCCTCCGGCAAAGACATTTGGGTACCACGGCAACAGGCCCCTCCCCCAGAAGATCAGTGAGAACAGCCAGCCAAGACCAAGTTTACCGATCAATGAGAACGGCAGAACTCCAGCGCTAGGGGAATACTGCACATAGAATTCATGGCTTTTTTGCCATGATTCTTTAGTCTTTCAAAGTTAATTATTTTTTTTAACTGTCTTTTTTTCTTTTTTTTTGAATTTTTCTTTTTCCCTTTTTCTTTTCTTTTTTTTTTTTTTAAAGATTTTATTTATTTATTTGAGAGAGAGAATGAGATAGAGAGAGAGAGCATGAGAGGGGGGAGGGTCAGAGAGAGAAGCAGACTCCCTGCTGAGCAGGGAGCCCGACGTGGGACTCGATCCCAGGACTCCAGGATCATGACCTGAGCCGAAGGCAGTTGCTTAACCAACTGAGCCACCCAGGCGCCCATCTTTTTCCCTTTTTCAACCAACATCTTATCAATCCCTTTTTTAAAAAAAAAAACATTTTTATTTTTCATTTTTAAATTCATATTCTATCCCTTCATAGTAGTTACCCGTATTTTTGGCATATATATATAAGTTGTTCTCTCTTTAAAATCTTGAGATAGTTTCTTCTAACAGATCAAAATATACTCTAAATCTCTAGTGTATGGTTTTTTTCTACTCCCCTGCCTGATCACATTCTCTCCCTTTTTTCTTTTTTTTTTTTTAATCCTCTTCTTTCTTTTTTCAAACAACTTATCAAATCCTTTTTTAAAATTTTTTATAATTTGCATCTTTACAGTCATATTCCATCCCTTCATCATATCAACCCTTATTTTTGTACATATATAAGTTTTTCTTTCTTTAAAATTTTGGGAGGACTTTCTTTTAACAGACCAAAATACACCCAAAATCTAGTGTGTGGCACTGATCTATAATCCAGCCTGATCATATTTGATCACATTCTGTTTTTGTTTTGTTTTGTTTTGTTCTGCTTTTGTTTGTTTTTATCTTTATCTCTTTCTTTTTTCTTTTTTTCTTTCCTTTTCTTTTTTCTCTCTTTCCCTTTCTTTTCCCACTGCTTCAGGTCTTTTCTGATTTGTTTAGAGTATATTTTCTGGGGACCTTGTTACCCTGCTAGCATTTTGTTCTCTCATTAATCTATTCTCCTCTGCACAAAATGACAAGATGGAAAAAATCACCTCAACAAAAAGAACAAGAGGTAGTACCGACTGCCAGGGACCTACTCAATACGGACATTAGTACGATGTCAGATCTAGAGTTCAGAATCATCACTTTAAAGATACTAGCTGGGCTTGAAAAAAACATGGAAGTTATTAGAGAAACCCTTTCTGGAGAAGTAAAAGAACTAAAATCTAACCAAGTAGAAATCAAAAAGGCTATCAATGAGGTGCAATCAAATATGGGGGCGCTAACTGCTAGGATAAATGAGGCAGAAGAAAGAATCAGTGAGATAGAAGACCAAATGATGGAAAATAAAGAAGCTGAGAAAAAGAGAGATAAACAACTACTGGATCACGAGGGCAGAATTCGAGAGATAAACGATACCATAAGACGAAACAACATTAGAATAATTGGGATCCCAGAAGAAGAAGAAAGAGAGAGAGGGGCAGAAGGTATAATGGAGCAAATTATAGCAGAGAACTTCCCTAATTTGGGGAAGGAAACAGGCATCAAAATCCAGGAAGCACAGAGAACCCCTCTCAAAATCAATAAAAATAGGTCAACACCCCGACATCTAATAGTAAAACTTACGAGTCTCAGAGACAAAGAGAAAATCCTGAAAGCAGCTCGGGAGAAGAGATATGTAACCTACACTGGTAGAAACATTAGATTGGCAACAGACTTATCCACAGAGACCTGGCAGGCCAGAAAGGACTGGCAGGACATATTCAGAGCACTAAATGAGAAAAATATGCAGCCAAGAATACTATATCCAGCTAGGCTGTCATTGAAAATTGAAGGAGAGATAAAAAGCTTCCAGGACAAACAAAAACTAAAGGAATTTGCAAACACGAAACCAGCCCTACAACGAATATTGAAAGGGGTCCTCTAAGCAAAGAGAGAGCCTAAAAGCAACATAGACCAGAAAGGAACACAAACAATATACAGTAACAGTCACTTTACAGGCAATACAATGGCACTGAATTCCTATCTTTCAATAGTTACCCTGAATGTAAATGGGCTAAATGCCCCAATCAAAAGACACAGGCTATCGGACTGGATTAAAAAACAAGACCCATCGATATGCCGTCTGCAAGAGACTCATTTTAGACCCAAAGACACCCCCAGATTGAAAGTGAGGGGGTGGAAAACCATTTACCATGCTAATGGACACCAAAAGAAAGCTGGGGTGGCAATCCTTCTATCAGACAAATTAGATTTTAAACCAAAGACTGTAATAAGAGATGAGGAAGGACACTATATCCTACTTAAAGGGTCTATCCAACAAGAAGATCTAACAATTGTAAATATCTATGCCCCTAACATGGGAGCAGCCAATTATATAAGGCAATTAATAACAAAAGCAAAGAAACACATCGACAACAATACAATAATAGTGGGGGACTTTAACACCCCCCTCACTGAAATGGACAGATCGTCTAAGCAAAAGATCAACAAGGAAATAAAGACTTTAAATGACACACTGGACCAAATGGACTTCACAGACATATTCAGAACATTCCATCCCAAAGCAACGGAATACACATTCTTCTCTAGTGCCCATGGAACATTCTCCAGAATCGATCACATCCTAGGTCATAAATCAGGTCTCAACCGGTACCAGAAGATTGGGATCATCCCCTGCCTATTTTCAGACCACAATGCTTTGAAACTAGAACTCAATCACAAGAGGAAAGTCGGAAAGAACTCAAATACATGGAGGCTAAAGAGCATCCTACTGAAGAATGAATGGGTCAACCAGGAAATTAAAGAAGAATTAAAAAAATTCATGGAAACCAATGAAAATGAAAACACAACTATTCAAAATCTTTGGGATACAGCAAAGGCAGTCCTAAGAGGAAAGTATATAGCAATACAAGCCTTTCTCAAGAAACAAGAAAGGTCTCAAGTACACAACCTAACCCTACACCTAAAGGAGCTGGAGAAAGAACAGCAAATAAAGCCTAAACCCAGCAGGAGAAGAGAAATAATAAAGATCAGAGCAGAAATCAATGAAATAGAAACCAAAAGAACAGTAGAACGGATCAACAAAACTAGGAGCTGGTTCTTTGAAAGAATTAACAAGATTGATAAGCCCCTGGCCAGACTTATCAAAAAGAAAAGAGAAATGACCCAAATCAACAAAATCATGAATGAAAGAGGAGAAATCACAACCAACACCAAAGAAATACAAACAATTATAAGAACATATTATGAGCAACTCTATGCCAGCAAATTAGATAACCTGGAAGTAATGGATGCATTCCTAGAGATGTATCAACTACCAAAACTGAACCAGGAAGAAATAGAAAACCTGAACAGACCTATAACCACTAAGGAAATTGAAGCAGTCATCAAAAATCTCCCAAAACACAAAAGCCCAGGGCCAGATGGCTTCCCAGGGGAATTCTACCAAACATTTCAAGAAGAATTAATACCTATCCTTCTGAAACTGTTCCAAAAAATAGAAATGGAAGGAAAACTTCCAAACTCATTTTATGAGGCCAGCATTACCTTGATCCCAAAACCAGACAAAGACCCCATCAAAAAGGAGAATTACAGACCAATATCCTTGATGAACATGGATGCAAAAATTCTCACCAAAATACTAGCCAATAGGATCCAACAGTACATTAAAAGGATTATTCACCACGACCAAGTCGGATTTATCCCTGGGCTGCAAGGTTGGTTCAACATCCACAAATCAATCAACGTGATACAATACATTAACAAAAGAAAGAACAAGAATCATATGATCCTCTCAATAGATGCAGAAAAAGCATTTGACAAAGTACAGCATCCTTTCTTGATCAAAACTCTTCAGAGTATAGGGATAGAGGGTACATACCTCAATATCATAAAAGCCATCTATGAAAAACCTACAGCGAATATCATTCTCAATGGGGAAAAACTGAGAGCTTTCCCCCTAAGGTCAGGAACGCGGCAGGGATGTCCACTATCACCACTGCTATTCAACATAGTATTGGAAGTCCTAGCCACAGCAATCAGACAACAAAAATAAATCAAAGGCATCCAAATTGGCAAAGAAGAAGTCAAACTCTCACTCTTTGCAGATGATATGATACTTTATGTGGAAAATCCCAAAGACTCCACCCCAAAACTGCTAGAACTCATACAGGAATTCAGTCAAGTGGCAGGATATAAAATCAATGCACAGAAGTCAGTGGCATTCCTATACACCAACAACAAGACAGAAGAAAGAGAAATTAAGGAGTCGATCCCATTTACAATTGCACCCAAAACCATAAGATACCTAGGAATAAATCTAACCAAAGAGGCAAAGGATCTGTACTCAGAAAACTATAAAATACTCATGAAAGAAATTGAGGAAGACACAAAGAAATGGAAAAACGTTCCATGCTCATGGATTGGAAGAACAAATATTGTGAAGATGTCAATCCTACCTAGAGCAATCTACACATTCAATGCAATCCCCATCAAAATACCATCCACTTTCTTCAAAGAAATGGAACAAATAATCCTAAAATTTGTATGGAACCAGAAAAGACCCCGCATAGCCAGAGGAATATTGAAAAAGAAAAGCAAAGCTGGCGGCATCACAATTCCAGACTTCCAGCTCTACTACAAAGCTGTCATCATCAAGACAATATGGTACTGGCACAAAAACAGACACATAGATCAATGGAACAGAATAGAGAGCCCATAAATGGACCCTCAACTATATGGTCAACTAATCTTTGACAAAGCAGGAAAGAATGTCCAATGGAAAAAAGACAGTCTCTTCAACAAATGGTGTTGGGAAAATTGGACAGCCACATGCAGAAGAATGAAACTGGACCATTTCCTTACACCACACACAAAAATAGACTCCAAATGGTTGAAAGACCTCAATGTGAGACAGGAGTCCATCAAAATTCTAAAGGAGAACACAGGCAGCAACCTCTTCGACCTCAGCCGCAGCAACTTCTTCCTAGAAACATCGCCAAAGGCAAGGGAAGCAAGGGCAAAAATGAACTATTGGGACTTCATCAAGATAAAAAGCTTTTGCAAAGCAAAGGAAACAGTCAACAAAACCAAAAGACAACTGACAGAATGGGAGAAGATATTTGCAAATGACATATCAGATAAAGGGCTAGTATCCAAAATCTATAAAGAACTCATCAAACTCAACACCAAAAGAACAAAGAATCCAATCAAGAAATGGGCAGAAGACATGAACAGACATTTTTCCAAAGAAGACATCCAAATGGCCAACAGACACATGAAAAAGTGTTCAATATCGCTCGGCATCAGGGAAATCCAAATCAAAACCTCAATGAGATACCACCTCACACCAGTCAGAATAGCTAAAATTAACAAGTCAGGAAATGGCAGATGTTGGCGGGGATGTGGAGAAAGGGGAACCCTCCTACACTGTTGGTGGGAATGCAAGCTGGTGCAGTCACTCTGGAAAACAGTGTGGAGGTTCCTCAAAAAGTTGAAAATAGAGCTACCATGTGATCCAGCAATTGCACTCCTGGGTATTTACCCCAAAGATACAAAAGTAGGGACCCGAAAGGCTACGTGCACCCCGATGTTTATAGCAGCAATGTCCACAATAGCCAAACTGTGGAAAGAGCCAAGATGTCCATCAACAGATGAATGGATAAAGAAGATGTGGTACATATATACAATGGAATATTATGCAGCCATCAAAAGGAATGAGATCTTGCCATTTGCAACGACATGGATGGAACTGGAGGGTATTATGCTGAGCGAAATAAGTCAAACAGAGAAAGACATGTATCATATGACCTCACTGATATGAGGAATTCTTAATCTCAGGAAACAAACTGAGGGTTGCTGGAGTGGGGGTGGGGTGGGAGGGATGGGGTGACTGGGTGATGGACACTGGGGAGGGTATGTGTTCTGGTAAGCGCTGTGAATTGTGCAAGACTGTTGAATCTCAGATCTGTACCTCTGAAACAAATAATGCAATATATGTTAAGAAAGAAAAAAAGAAGAAGAAGAATGTAGCAGGAGGGGAAGAATGAAGGGGGGGAAATCGGAGGGGGAGAAGAACCATGAGAGACGATGGACTCTGAAAAACAAACTGAGGGTTCTAGAGGGGAGGGGGGTGGGAGGATGGGTTAGCCTGGTGATGGGTATTGAGGAGGGCACGTTCTGCATGGAGCACTGGGTGTTATGCACAAACAATGAATCATGGAACACTATATCTAAAACTAATGATGTAATGTAGGGGGATTAACATAACAATAAAAAAATTAAAAATAAATAAATAAATGACTAAGTGAAAGAAGACAATCTGAAAAGGTTACATACTGTATGTTTCCAACTAGATGACATTCTAGAAAAGGTAAAACTATGGAGACAGTAAGAAGATCTGAGTTGAGAGGGAGGGATGAACAGGCAAAGCACATAGGATTTTTTTATAGTTTTTTATTGTTATGTTAATCACCATTATAAAAGGGACTATCCCTGAGGATGACATAAAAAGTATAAAATTATGCCCCTCATAGTGGAATCTTAAAATATATGAAACAATACTTGACAGAATTTGAGGGAGATATAGACTATTACATAATTATAGTAAGATACTGTTAACACTGCTGTCACAGAAATTTTTCTATTAACTAGACAAAATAATCTGTAATTATCAAGAAGATCTGAACATCACTGTGAACTACCTTCACCAAATTAATATTTACAGAACATTACATCCAGCAACAGTTGAATATACATACTTTTCAGGAGTACATGGTACACTCACCAAGATAGGTCTTATGTTAGGCCATGAAACAAGTCTCAATAAATTTAAAAGGATTTGGGGGTCTGGGTGGCTCAGTTAGTTAAGCATCCGACTCTTGGTTTCAGTTCAGGTCATGATCTCAGGGTGGTGAGATCGAGTCCCATGTCAGGCTCAGCACTCAGTAGGGAGCTGCTTGAGATTCTCTCTCTCCCTATTCCTCTGTCCCTCCCTCTGCCTGCTCTCTCTCTCTCTCAAATAAATAAAATTTAAAAAATAAAATGAATTTAAAAGGATCAAAATAAAAAAGTATGTCTTCTACCCATGTATTTGAATTCTCCAGAGAAACAGACACAATAGAATGTGTATGTGTGTGTATACATATATATAAACGTACATATATATACATGTGCATATATATAACTTATATTTATATATAAAGAGAGAGAGAGGGTTATTTTAAGGAATTGACTCACATGATTGTGGGGCCTGGTAAATCCAAAATCTACAGGGTAGGCCAGCAGACTGGAGACCAGGGAAGAGTTATAGTACAGTCTCAAGTCTGAAGGCCACCTGGAGGCAGAATCCTTCTTACTTAGAGGACCTCTCTGTCTTTTCTCTTAAGGCCTAAAACTGATTAGGTGAGGTCCACCCATATTATGAGGATAATCTGCTTTACTCAAAGTTAAATGATTTAAATATTAATCACGTCTAAAAAATATCTGTACAGCGATATCTGGACTGACGTTTGATCAAAAACTGGGTACTGTGGTATAGACAAATTGACACATCAAATTAGCCACCACAACCTACAATAGAATTAAAACGAAAAGCAACAGCAATGAGACATTTAGGAAATCCCAAATATCTGGAAATCAAACAACACAGTACTAAATAATTCATGGGGCAAAGACAAAATCACAAGGGAAATTAGAAAATATTTTTAAGTAAATGGCAATAATAATAAAACATATCCAAATTTATGTGACTCAGTTAAAGTGCAGTGTAAGAGCAAACTTACAGCTTTACATGCTTACATTAAAAAACTTAGAATAAATGAACTAAGTTTCCATCTTAGGAAACTAGAAAAAAAGAGCAAAATAAATAAAAGGAAAGAAAGGTTAAGAGTAGATATCAATGAAAAAGGAAGCAGATATTACAGAAAACTAACAAAGTCAAAGCTATTCTTTTAAAATATCAATAAAATTTTCATACATCTAGCTAGACAATGAAAGAAGAAAGAAAACAAGAGAGAAAGAAAGGGAGGGAGGGAGTGTGGGAGGGAGGAAACAGTGAGGGAGGGAGGGAAGGTAGGAGGGCAGGAGGGAAAAAAGAAAAAGGAAGAGGACACAAAGTGGCCAATATCAGGAATCAGAATGGGATTATCACCACAGGTGCTATAGACATTACAAGGATAATAAGAAAATACATCAAAATAAATGGAGAGATAAACAAGATAATAGATTAGAAGACACAAATTATTAAAATATCAATTCTTACATCATGATATGTAGGTTCAGGCCAATCTCAATCAAAATATTTCAGCAAGGATTTGTTGTAGAAATTTGCATTTTGATCTAAAATTTATGTGGAAAAGCAAAAGATCTAGAATAACCAAAGCAATTTTTAAAAAGGGAACAAAGTTGGAGGACTTACCCAACCTGATTTCAAGATTTACTATAAAGCTCTAACAATCAAGATAGTTTGGTATTGGTTAATGGAATGGAATAGAGAATCCAGAAAGAGACCCACACATATATTACCAATTGAATTTTTTTTCCTTGGTAATTGATTTTCAATAGAGATGTCAAGCAATTCAAGCATGGTCATGGTGAAGAAAAATCAACTGCAGGGGCACCTGGGTGGCTCAGTTGATTAAGCGACTGCCTTCAGCTCAGGTCATGATCCCAGCGTCCTGGGATCAAGCCCCACGTCAGGCTCCCTGCTCAGCGGGAAACCTGCTTCTCCCTCTCCCACTCCCCCTGCTTGTGTTCCCTCTCTCGTTGTGTCTCTCTCTATCAAATAAATAAATAAAATCTTTAAAAAAGAAAAAAAGGTACAAATTTCCCTTCAACAATATTTAAATTTTGCCTTTGATAGATAAAGAGACTTGGCAGAAAAAAAAAAACTGTAAATAATATGTTTGATAAAGTAATTATACCCAGAATAATTTTTTTGAAAAGCCTCTACAATTCAAAGAAGACAAACAACCTGATTTTAAAAAGGGCAAAAGATTTGAATAGACACATCACCAAACAATATATATATATATGAATAGCAAATCAGCACAATAAAGCCTGTTCAGTATAACTAAGGTAATGCCTTGTCAACAATCCTGACTCAGTCACTTATTTCTCACGTGAACTTAGATTTACCTCCTTTGCCGCAACTTGCTCATAGATAAAAATATCACTAATAATAGAACCTAACTTCATAGAACTAAGTTGAATTTGAATGATGTGAACTGCTCAGAAAGAGGCCTGCCATACACTAAGTGTGCAATAAATATTGGTTGTAGTTGTAATTATTCAGACCTCTCTCCTGGAAATTTCTGGGAGGACTTCTGACCATAGTGTTTTTTCTATGTCCACACCTACTCATACTTCTTAACCTCCTCTCCTGGGAAAGAGGAAGGCGACAGGTTGGGGAGGGTTTGGCCAGTTGGGTTTTGACATGCTCTTTTGAGCATTAAATGAAATAATCCTTGTAAAGCGCTTAGCTACATGCTTGGCACACCGGCCATATTCCATAAATGTTAATTAGTGTATCCTTTTTACTTCTAGATGCCTAGCACAGAGCAGGGGCTACAGATCATATGTAAAGCCATTGCTTAATAAATATATGGGTATTTAGGCTTAAACTTCTATGCATGAGGGTTTGTATCTCTGGCCCTTTTGCTACAGAATCATAAGACCCCAATTCACTAGATGTTAAGGAAATATTCTTACTTTCCTCTAAAGAGGAGAAAGAAGAGAAGAATATTAGCTGATTGCAGCTACTTGGTTGTAATCTGAGCTGAGGTTAAGAATTTAACGGGAGGAACATTAAATGTTTTAAGCATTCTTAGAAAACCACAATTACATTGATTATGCACCGTCAGTGGAACATTCGCTGGAAACTGTACCCCTCTGAGGCGCTGAGTGGGGATGAGTTTTCTCTAATCTGTCCAGAAGTTCTCATCAGGTTTCTCTTGCTAGCAACTGGCATTTGAGAAAGCAAAGCCCCCGGGTGAGGGGTGCTGTGTCTGCCTACAGAACAGAGCAAAGCTAAGAGGCCCATAAGGGGATTAAACCTATGACCTGCTCCTCATTAGCACAATGTTCTAGTCGACGAGGAAATAATGCAGACTCCTTGAGTGTTAGCAAATACTGACCTACTTAGATATGAGGGGTAAAAGCACACATTTTCCCTGCAACATCAGCACAATCTGTCTCTGGGAATTGAAAGGACAGAGAAAGACCTTTTACAGGGAATTTCTGGGTCAATAACTCTCATCTCATGCTCCTACAGTAATTACTGAATTATGTTCCCCAATTATTCTTCCATCCAATAACTGCTTCTCTGCCTCCTCACCCATGTTCCAACAAGTATTCGACAACATGTCAGGCCATCAGAGGCTCCTGCAATATCTCCATACTACTGCCCAGAACACTTCCATCACATCCCACCCCCTCCCCGCGTTCACCAGCCCCTCCCTTCCGCGCATCCTTCCTGTATCAGCAAGTTGTCCTGGCGGCCTTCATGAATTCTGACGCCTGGGATGAATATGCACTGTCCCGTGTACACCCCCGCACACGGCACTCCCCCATCACACTTGCCGCACTGGATGGCCTGTGCGCTCTCTTCCCACCCCCAGGGCTGGAGGCTCCTTAGGTGCAGGGGCTCCGTCTTGTACAGAGCTGAATTCTGTCAACCCTGCCTGGCTTCAAGTAGAAATTCAGGAAGCAATTTTTTTAATGAATGGATGATTAAAGGGAATTCCAATATGCCTTTTATATATATTGAACACCCTAAGTTATGCTAAATAATAGTCAAAAACACTAGATAAGAGATAATTAACTATCTGTGGTTTGTTGTTATTGTTGTTGTTGTTTGGGTTTTTGCTGTTGTTTGTTTTGGGGGTTTTTTTAGAGAGGGAGAGAGAGAGAGTGGGGGCAGGGGGAGGGAGACAGAAAGAATCCCAAGCAGGCTCCATGCTCAGCACAGAGCCCGACGTGGGGCTCCATCCCACAACCCTGAAATCATGACCTGAGCTGAAATCAAGAGTCTGACACTCAACCAACTAAGCTGCCCAGGCACCCCTAACTACCTGTGTTTTATTTTATTTTATTTATTCATTTATTTATCACTTAGAAATGAATACATAAAGGTATATATGTATAAGGAGAGTTTTACCATAGACACATTCTTTTTTTTTTTATTTCCTATGTTCAGTTAGCCAGCGTATAGTACCTGATTAGTTTTTGATGTAGTGTTCAACGATTCATTAGTTGCATATAACACCCAGTGCTCATCACAACACTACCTGTGTTTTAATGTTTCTAAATGAGGATAATAATACCTGCCTCATGGAATTATTGGGAAGGTCGAATAAAATACATATATAAAGTTCCTTCTGCTAAATAAACATTAGTATGTTCCCTCTTTCCATTCACTGATTAATAAGCTTTCTCCTAAATTTCTGTCTGGTCTTACATTAGGTAATAAATAGCAGTTTTTAATAGACATACAAACACATATATACACTCTTTCAATTGAAAAAGTATAAAAAATTTAAGAATAAAATATATTTGTGTATATATATATTTATTTGCTTTTTTATTCTTTTTTAAATATCACACATACATATAAACTCTTCAAAATTAATTGGAAAGACAGAAAAGTATAAAGAATCTTCTTTTTTTGCTTTTTTATACTTTTTCAACAACTTGGAATATATGTGTGTTTGTGTGTGTGTGTAGATGTATAGGTATGTGCCTGTGTTTCTGTGAAGTGTCGTTGTATATGTGTAAATATATATATATATATACACACATACACATAAATTATATACATACATATATATACATATATATATACTTATACACACACACACACACACACACACACTTTTTTATACTTTTTCAATTAACTTAGAAGAATGCTAGGCATTCAATTCAGTAGAACCTTTCTGGAGACTTAGGCACTCCAATTCTTTGAAATTTTCTTGTGTTATTTCTTTGATAATATCCTTTCTACTTTCTTTGCTCTCACACTGCTGATAGTTGAAAGACCTCCAGAATTGATCTTTTATTTTTTCTTTTCTCACTTAGTTTCCCTTTTTTTTGGCCTTTATATTTGTTTCCTGAAAGATTTCATCAATTTTATTTTCTAATCTTCCTATGTATATTTTAACACATTTATTTGTTCTCTGAAACTTTTTTCTTTGTTTTTACACAGGAACTTCTATGTAAACAATTGTACCTTCTGTGAATAGAATAATTTTATTTCTTCCTTAGTAATCTCTTTCTTTCCTTCCCTGCTTCATTCCTTCCTTCCTTTCTTCCTCCCTTCCTTCTTTTTTCTTTTCCTTTCCTTATTAATGCTTTATGATTGCATTTGATAAAAGTAGGAAAAGAAGAGCAAATTAAACTAAAAATTAGTAGAAGGAAGCAAATAATAGAGATAACAACATAAATAAATGAAATAAAAAATAGTTTAACAGTGGACAAAACTAACAAGGCCAAAAATAAGTTTTTCAGAAGAAATTAATGCAATTAATAAGCTTCTAACAAGACTGACTAACAAAAGATAGAAAATACAATGTATTAATAGCAGGAATGAATGAAAGTACATACATCACGACAGATCATTCACATATTAAAAGAAAAATAAAGCACTGGGCGCCTGGGTGGCTCAGTTGGTTAAGCGACTGCCTTCGGCTCAGGTCATGATCCTGGAGTCCCTGGATCGAGTCCCGCATCAGGCTCCCTGCTCGGCAGGGAGTCTGCTTCTCCCTCTGACCCTCCCCCCTCTCATGTGCTTGCTCTCTCATTCTCTCTCTCTCAAATAAATAAATAAAAAAATCTTTAAAAAAAAAGAAAAATAAAGCACTATTCTGTAGGCCAACAAATTTGACAGTCTAGATGAAATGGGCATAGTAATTACATAACACAATTTACTAAACTGACATAAAATGGAACAGAAAAGCTGAATAGCTCTAGTCCCATTAAACAAATTGAATACATTTTCGAAAACATCCACAAAGAAAGCTCCATATCCATAATTTGTGAATCCATAATTTTTTAATCAGTAGTCCTCTGGCAATTCTATATATTTCAAAAATGTATAGAACTTTGATTAGGAATTGAAGCTAAAATATACTTTTGGCTCAGATTTTGGTTGTCCTTGGAAAATTATGGACAGGATAATTTAAGAACCAATGAAATTAGATAAAGAATATCATATTCGTTTTAAAAAATATGATATTTGTTGAAACTTAAATATGAAAAAGTCAAAATTTCATAAAATGCATAAAGCATAAGTGATTTATGCTTAAGATGAGCCTTCATGACTTGCTGCATACCTTTATTTAGTCTCTGTTCCTACATTAGTAAATAGAGATGATTCTCCCTTTCAAAATTATTGGGATGTTTATAGCTGGTGTATATCAAGTTCCTCACCCAGAGGAAGCATTGAAAATTAATAGCTAAATCTCTTTGAATATTGATAATGTTCTCTGAAGACCACCCAGCTTGCTACACACAGTAAGGCACAAGTACTAACTCAAAAATTAATGAAATGTCTGTCTAACGTGTTGCTTGTGCTTTTCACAATCTCCACTATTCTTTCTTTCACATTTTCACTATCATCAGGTAGCATGAGAGTAACCATGGGGATTTTTAGTATCCAGAAAAAGGGAAGTTAAATTAGCAATATATTTAATTCAGTATTTATGTAATTCACAGTCATTTCCATATACACTTATTTCTAGCTCTCCCAAGTTGCCTTCCAGAAATACTCCTTATACCTGCTGTGCCAACTCATCTGGCATCATGATAAAAAGGTGCAAGATGTATTGCAATATAAAATGTATCTTACAGTGCCTGACATTCAAAAATATAGGTAGAGTGGAAGAGAAACAAAGTTGGAAATGTATGGAACAGAAGCTAGTCTGTGAAGATTCTTCCAATCATCAAACACAAAAAATTATAAGCAGAAAATGTGGTTCTCCTTAAAATCTGCTAGAAATGGAAACTCTCCTATCAGGAATATACTTAGTAACACAGCATTTACAATTATAAATGTACCCTAGTTGGGTTTTTTTTTTTCATTTTTGATGTTACTTGAAAAAATAAAATTTATTAAAATTTTTGTCATTATCATAATTCCTCATAGACCATGAACACCAAGGTAAGCTTTATTTGAGACATAAAACAGATACCCATCAATTATCTAAATGTATAAAAGAACTGAAATCTTACTGATTTAACATGATTTTCTTTGCTCTCTCTCAATAGAATTAAATTAGAACTCTAATAAAAAGATATTGGGAAGATTTCCAAATATTAGAAAAATCACGTAACACACGTCTAAATGACCTATGGGTAAAACAAAAAGTGACAAAGGAAATTTGAAAATGCTCTGAATTCAATTAGATCAAAGCACAACATAAAATTGGTAGGGTGCTTAGAGTGACATTTATAACTTTAAATGCTTATATTAGAAAACAAGAATGATCTTAAATCAGTGATCTAAGCTTCCATCATAAAAAAGTTGAAAAATAGAAGCAAATAACAAAGTAAGCAAAAAAATAAAGATAAAAACAAATATCAAAGAAATAGAAAACAGAAGACAATAGAGAAAACTGATGTGACCAAAGCTATGTCTTTGAAATTATCAATAAAATTGATCAACCTCTAGTGGAATTGAGGGAAAAAAAATAACACAAACCATCAATATCAGGAATGAAATAGGAAATATCACCACAGATCTTGATGCATTAAAAGGAAAACAAAGAAATATTATGAACAACTGTTTGCCAATACATTTAACCACTGAGATAAAATGGAAAATTTCTTGAAAGTTACAAATTTCCAAAGCTCATTCAAGATGAGATAGAGTATCTAAATAATAGCCTATTTATTAAATAAATTGCATTTGTATTTAATAACTTTCTACAAAGAAAACACTAGGCCCAAGGTAGCATCACTAGTGATAATGAATTCTATCAAACATTTAAGGAAGAAATAATACCAATTCTATATAAACTTATGCAGAAAATAAAAGCATCACACTGACACCAAAATCAAAGATATTATAAGAAGAGAAAACTACAAATCATCATGCCTTATGAACATAAATGAAGACAAACTTAACAAAAATCATAGCAAATCAAATCTGCCAAAATAGAGAAATGAATACATTGTGACCAACTGGAGTTTATCCCAGAAATGCAAGGTTGGCTTAATATTCAGTATCAGTCAGTATAACTTTCCACATTAACAAACCAACAAGGGAAAACTAGGTGATTCTATGAATATAAGGAATAGCACAGAGGATCACAGGGGAAGGGAGGGAAAACTGAATAGGAAGAAATCAGAGAGGGAGACAAACCATGAGAGACTCTTGACTCTAGAAAACAAACTGAGGGTTGTGGAAATGGAGGTGGGTGGGGGGATGGCGTACCTGGGTGATGGGCATTAAGGAGGGCACGTGATGTGATGAGCACTGAGTATTATATGCAACTGATGAATCATTGAGCACTACATCACAAACTAATGATGTACTATATGTTGGCTAATTGAATTTAAATTTTAAAAAAAAGATACAGAAAAAGTATTTGACAAAATCCATATTCTGAAATAGGAATTAGAATAATATGATAAAAGACATCTTCAAAAACCCTTTCTTCCTAAATTTGAGAACAAGACAAAAAATGTCTGCTCTCACAACTGCTATTCAATGTTGTACTGGTATTCCTAACTAGCAAAATAAGGCATATAAAATTAAGGGAGGAGGATTCAAAAAATGGAGTACTTATCCAACTTCACATAGCTAGAAGGTGAAAGAGCCCCCTATCACTGTCCCTTGTCTGCTCTGACAACACTTGGTTCTTTGAGTACCACCTTCTGCTCTAACAAAACAATGGGAAGAATATTTTATTCTACTTTTGTTGGAACAGTTATTTCCTAATTGCAGTTCAAGAAGAAAACAGTGGGCAGAATCACGGGCACCATGTTATTCTCTATGTAACCCTATTAAAGATCCCCCTCTGATTGATACCACCTCACACCAGTCAGAATGGCTAAAATTAACAAGTCAGGAAATGGCAGATGTTGGCGGGGATGCAGAGAAAGGGGAACCCTCCTACACTGTTGGTGGGAACGCAAGCTGGTGCAGCCACTCTGGAAAACAGTATGGAGGTTCCTCAAAAAGTTGAAAATAGAGCTACCATAGGATCCAGCAATTGCACTACTGGGTATTTACCCCAAAGATACAAAAGTAGGGACCCGAAAGGGTACGTGTACCCCGATGTTTATAGCAGCAATGTCCACAATAGCCAAACTGTGGAAAGAGCCAAGATGTCCATCAACAGATGAATGGATAAAGAAGATGAGGTATATATATACAATGGAATATTATGCAGCCATCAAAAGGAATGAGATCTTGCCATTTGCAATGACGTGGATGGAACTGGAGGGTATTATGCTGAGCGAAATAAGTCAAACAGAGAAGGACATGTATCATATGACCTCACTGATATGAGGAATTCTTAATCTCAGGAAACAAACTGAGGGTTGCTGGAGTGGGGGGTGGGGTGGGAGGGATGGGGTGACTGGGTGATGGACACTGGGGAGGGTATGTGTTCTGGTAAGCGCTGTGAATTGTGCAAGACTGTTGAATCTCAGATCTGTACCTCTGAAACAAATAATGCAATATATGTTAAGAAAGAAAAAAAGAAGAAGAAGAATGTAGCAGGAGGGGAAGAATGAAGGGGGGGAAATCGGAGGGGTAGACGAACCATGAGAGACAATGGACTCTGAAAAACAAACTGAGGGTTCTAGAGGGGAGGGGGGTGGGAGGATGGGTTAGCCTGGTGATGGGTATTGAGGAGGGCACGTTCTGCATGGAGCACTGGGTGTTATGCACAAACAATGAATCATGGAACACTATATCTAAAACTAATGATGTAATGTATGGGGATTAACATAGCAATAAAAAAAATTAAAAAAAAATAAAATAAAAAAATAAATAAATAAATAAAGATCCCCCTCTGATTAAGCAGACCACTTTACACCACTATCCTGGACAGTAGGATTTTGCAGGAAGCTCTAAAATACTAGAGCACACAGCAAAAACCTATACAATACAAAAGCAATGTAGATGACGTGAACATATCTTGCAGGAAAACAAAAATGCCTCTGCAGAAATATCTTACTTTCAGGGGCGCCTGGGTGGTGCAGTCAGTTACGTGACTGACTTGGTTTCAGCTCAGGTCATGATCTCAGGGTCATGAGATGGAGCCCCAAGTCAGTGCAGAGTCTGCTTGAGATTCTCTTTCCCTCTCCCTGTCTCTCCCGAGTGTGCATGCACTCTCTCTCTCTCAAATAAATAAATAAATCTTAAAAAAAAAAAGAAGTATCTTACTTTCAACCTCTAGAGGAAAGCCTTGAAATTCAGATCATCTCAGTAATTAGCTTCAAGTCACAAATCACGTTAAAAATATGGAAGGGAGAAGACAGTGGGTTTGAAAGAAATTCTATAACTCCATTAATGGTTTTGTGTTCTGACCACAAAACCTCTACACCCCTGTAATCCTAGCCATAGAAACATTCCTCTGCTTGCTCTGTGCTGGTCCTTGCCAGTTTCACACAGCCTCCTTGAAGGTCTACAGAGATTGCCTCTTAGGACTCCAGATTTCTTTCTGAGAACAAGCTCAACTGATAGAGGCAAGGTGGGAGTTCCTCAAGCAAACAAAAGAAATAGTTGGAAGGACCTTCACCAAAGCCACAAAACCAGCCCTCTGGAAACTCAGTCTTTATCTCTCACCGCGTTTTGGAGGTTGGCAAGAACCCACAGCACTTCTTGAGAGAGATGATGTGGGTAGTGGCCGCAGCGGCGGCAGGGTGCATGCCAGCGTGTTGACTCAATGGAAGCACACAAGCTTTGCCAAGGCCAAGCAGAGAGGATGCACATGGCTGGCTCCAGGGTGAGGCCGGCAGCACGTGCTTCGGACATTTTTCTGCCTCTTGATGAGACCAGAAACTAGCTTTTGCCTTCTTCTTTGAATAACCACTTATGTTCTTCAGCGATTAATATGAATAGGTCGCTCTATGGCTTTATTTTCCCCAAAGATTCATCCTGATTGTTTTCCCAATGGTGAAGGCACAGGCAGGGAGGCAATGTGAGCAGTCACTTAAACAAGTAAAGATGACTGGCTTTTTTAGTTAATTTGCAGACATTTAGTAAGTGTCCTAATGTGCAACAAGCGTACCACACCAGGCTTCTAGAAGGACAAAAACAATAGCCATTATTAATCGCTAAATTTTATTGCATGCTTATACTGTATGAGGCACTATGCTGATCATTTTATAAGCATTACCTTTTTTAAAGCCTTAACACAATCTTGTAAGATGAGTGTTATTATTTGCAGTTCCCAGATGATAAATATTCAAAAGGGTTAGTAGCTTGCTTGTTGACAAAAAGATACTGAAACGATAAAGCCAGGATTTGAAACTAATTTGTTTAATTCCAATGTCTGTCTAAACATTATTCTATTTTAAAAGAGACAAAGCAGTTCCTGATCTCAAAGCAACATATTTTTCTAGTCTAGTTAGCTACAACACATATTGCCAGCCAGTCAAAAATTAGCTGTACACCTCAGAACCTGACCTAACAGAAATCTGAAACTCTTATTATTTCCCTGTCTCCCTTTTCTGCCAAGTTTTTGCAGAGCTCCTTAATTGTCAAGGGAGTACCACTGGCAGGAACTCTCATTTCCGGTTCTACTCCACTCCAGTGATTTTACGTTTAGCAGCGAGCCCTCCTCCGTTCACAGAGGCAGGGCTACGTGAAGTCCCATGGATAACATTGACTCAGGTAAAGGACTCACCGCCTAGACTAAGAAGGTCAAGTTTAGAATTCAGAATCTGAAATGAGTTAGCTCCAATCACGGTTGCTCAAGTATGTTCCTGCCTGTTAACAGGGGCTGCCTGATAGTTCATCAGAGTGGGCAGGCACTAAAATCAGGGGGTCCTCGAGTTTAGTGCTTGACAGTTTATCAGAGATATGCTAGGCTTAGCAATAACTGGGACTATGTTAGAATGTAAAAACTATTTAGTATAATACCCATGGTGTGTGTGTGTGTGTGTGTATGCATATAAATTACACTATTTTATATATATAGCATTATATGCATAGTATTATATACATGTACATATTGGTATCTGAGTATTTAGGAATCAGTTAAGCATATATTCATATATATTTAATAATGAGTTATACTGATCAAACCATTTGAAGCCTCCAATGCAATATAAATGCAATATAAATGCTTCCAATATTTTATTCCAATATTTATGAATATTTTATTCATTCATTATTTATGGAGCTCTTTTATATCTTAGGCATAGTAGCCAGCTCCAAAGACACAAATAAAAATAAATCGTTGCTGTCCTCAGAGAGTTCATTTGCCATTTTTATTTAATGACACCTTTCGGTAAAAATGACTGTTTTTTCTACTTTCCTCTTAAATATAATGTGCAACGCATTTTCAGTTTACCATGAGGCTTGCATTTTTTGCAATACGTCAGACTAGATAATCTGATATCCTGAACAACCTTTCCTATGAAAGTAGCTAAAATATGTATGCGTGTATTTAGAATATTTTAAGTGCACCACTAAACTGGTAAGAAAGTATGTAATACGTCAAGGCCAAAAATAAAGCAATGTGGGGAGGGGGAAGGCAAGCAAGTACAGAATCTAGCTTTGTCCCTGATGAACTTGAACATATGTTTTGAAGATTGTAGAAGGCACAGAAGAAAGTAGACAAACCCAAGGGCACACGTGAAGTAGAAAGCCTAATTGTAGGCCCTCATATAAAGCCAAGACTTCCTCAGGATATAATTTCCTTTAAGAAGTAGATAGCAAGGAAGCATCTCTTTTCACTCTGGCACTAATTTAGAAAAAAAAATCTCTTAAGAATTTACCAGCCCTCACACAGGTTCTTGGCACAAGTTAAAACTTTCTGGGTGGTCAAAAAAGTTTTAAAAAAATTTTTTGATATAAAATGGTCCTATATTTTAGTGCCTGCCCCCAGGTGATAAAAAGAAGCAAAATAAAATCCTGTCTGAAGGAATTTAATTTCAACATGACCTGAAAAAATTCTCTCACATAATGATCCAAGGGATATGAGCTGGAAGTCAAAAATTGCAAATACACAGGTAAACAAAGAACCATGAGTAAGAGCCAGAAGAAATAACATTGCTGAATCAGACAGGCAAAACTCCAGACATTGGAGTTATCAGAGGCTGGATATAAAATAAGAATGTTTGATATGCTTTAAAAAGTGAGGTCTGAAAATATAAGCAAGGAACAAGAGACTATAAAAGAAAAAACTGATCTGAAGAAAAAACAATTCGAAAATCAAAATGTCAATAAAGCAAATGAAATTAAACAATGAATGAGTTACTTAGCATATTAGAAACAGGTGAGGAGAGACTTATTGAAAGGAAGACAGGTTCAAAGAGCTTGTACAGGGGCGCCTGGGTGGCTCAGCCGGTTAAGCATCTGCCTTCAGCTCAGGTCATGATCTCAGGGTCCTGGGGTTGAGCCCAGTGTTGGGCTCCCTGCTCAGCTGCTCTGCCCTCCAGCTCATGCTCTCAATCTCTCTCTCTCAAATAAATAAATAAATAAATAAATCTTTTTTTAAAAAAAGAACTTATACAGAATGTTTTTAAAAGAGAGATATTATTGAAAATATGAGAGATTAATAAAATTAGAGAACAGAACAAGAAAGTCCAATATACCAGAATTCCAGAAATAACAGTGAGAATAAGAAAGAAGCAACATTTGAAGAGATAACAATGAAGAATTTTCCAGAAAGACATCAACTCAGATACAAGTAGGATAAAAACAAATCCATACCTAGATATAGCATAATGAAACTGTAGGACACCAAAGACAAAGAGAAGTTCTAAAAAGCAGCCAATGAGAAAAATTTAACTTGGGTTTGGTTTGTCACCTCAAAACAAAATGATAGACAATAAATGTTTTTTTTATTTAATTTTATTTTATTATGTTGTGCTAGTCACCATACACTATATCATTAGTTTTTGATGTAGTGTTCCATGATTCATTGTTTTCATATAACACCCAGTGCTCCATGCAATACCTGCCCTCCTTAATACCCATCACCAGGCTAACCCATCTCCCCACCCTCCTCCACTCTAAAACCCTCAGTTTATTTCTCAGAGTCCATAGTCTCTCATGGTTCGTCTCCCCCTCCGATCCCCCCCCCTTCATTTTTCCCTTCCTACTATCTTCTTCTTCTTTTTTTTTTTAATATATATTGTTTCAGAGGTATAGGTCTGTGATTCATCAGTCTTACACAGTTCACAGCGCTCACCATAGCACACACCCTCCCCAATGTCCGTCACTCAGCCACCCCATCCCTCCCACCCCCCACCATTCCAGCAACCCTCAGTTTGTTTCCTGAGATTAAGAGTCTCTTATGGTTTGTCTCCCTCTCTGGTTTCATCTTGTTTCATTTTTTCCTCCCTTCCCCTATGATCCTCTGTTTTGTTTCTCAAACTCCTCATATCAGTGAGATCATATGATACTTGCCTTTCTCTGATTGTCTTATTTCTCTTAGCATAATACCCTCTAGTTCCATCCACGTCATTGCAAATGGCAAGATTTGGGGGGTTTTTTGATGGCTGCATAATATTCCATTGTATATATATACCACATCTTCTTTATCCATTCATCTGTTGGTGGACATCTTGGCCCTTTCCATAGTTTGGCTATTGTGGACATTGCTGCTATAAACATTGGGGTGCACATACCCCTTCAGTTCACTACATTTGTATCTTTGGGGTAAATACCCAGTAGTGCCATTCCTGGGTCATAGGGTAGCTCTATTTTCAACTTTTTGAGGAACCTCCATACTGTTTTCCAGAGTGGCTGCACCAGCTTGCATTCCCACCAACAGTGTAGGAGGGTTCCCCTTTCTCCGCATCCTCACCAACATCTGTCATTTCCTAACTTGTTAATTTTAGCCATTCTGAATGGTGTGAGGTGATATCTCATTGAGGTTTTGATTTGGATTTCCCTGATGGCGAGTGATGTTGAACACTTTTTCATGTGTCTGTTGGCCATTTGGATGTCTTCTTTGGAAAAATGTCTGTTCATGTCTTCTGCCCATTTCTTGATTGGATTATTCTTTGGTGTTGAGTTTGATAAGTTCTTTATAGATTTTGGATACTAGACCTTTATCTGATATGTCATTTGAAAATACCTTCTCCCATTCTGTCAGTTGTCTTTTGGTTTTGTTGACTGTTTCCTTGGCTGTGCAAAAGCTTTTTATCTTGATGAAGTCCCAATAGTTCATTTTTGCAGTTGCTTCCCTTGCCTTTGGCGATGTGTCTAGGAAGAAGTTGCTGCAACTGAGGTCGAAGAGGTTGCTGCCTGTGTTCTCCTCTAGGATTTTGATGGATTCCTGTCTCACATTTAGGTCTTTCATCCATTTTGATTCTAATTTTTGTGTGTAGTGTAAGAAAATGGTCCAGTTTCATTCTTCTGCATGTGGCTGTCCAATTTTCCCAACACCATTTGTTGAAGAGACTTTTTTCCATTGGACATTCTTTCCTGCTTTGTCGAAGATTAGTTGACCATAGAGTTGAGGGTCCATTTCTGGGCTCTCTATTCTGTTCATTGATCTATGTGTCTGTTTTTGTGCCAGTACCATACTGTCTTGATGATGACAGCTTTGTAATAGAGCTTGAAGTCCAGAATTGTGATGTCACCAGCTTTGCTTTTCTTTTTCAACATTCCTTGGCTATTCGGGGTCTTTTCTGGTTCCATACAAATTTTAGGATTATTTGTTCTAGCTCTGTGAAAAAAGCTGATGGTATTTTGATAGGGATTGCATTAAATGTGTAGATTGTTCTAGGTAGCATTGACATTTTCACGATATTTGTTCTTCCAATCCATGAGCATGGAATGTTTTTCCATATCTTTGTGTCTTCTCAATTTCTTTCATGAGTATTCTATAGTTTTCTGAGTACAGATTCTTTGTCTCTTTGGTTATATTTATTCCTAGGTATCTTATGGTTTTGGGTGCAATTGTAAATGGGATTGACTCCTTAATTTCTCTTTCTTTTGTCTTGTTGTTGGTGTATAGAAATGCCACTGATTTCTGTGCATTGGTTTTATATCCTGCCACTTTACTGAATTCCTGTATGAGTTCTAGCAGTTTTGGGGTGGAGTCTTTTGGGTTTTCCACATAAAGTATCATATCAACTGCAATGAGTGAGAGTTTGACTTCTTCTTTGCTGATTCGGATGTCTTTTATTTCTTTTTGTTGTCTGATTGCTGAGGCTAGGACTTCTAATACTATGTTGAATAGCAGTGGTGATGGACTTCCCTGCTGTGTTCCTGACCTTAGGGGGAAAGCTCTCAGTTTTTCCCCATTGAGAATGATATTCACTGTGGGTTTTTAATAAACGGCTTTTATGATACTGAGGTATGTACCCTCTATCCCTACACTCTGAAGAGTTTTAATCAAGAAATGATGCTGTACTTTGTCAAATGCTTTTTCTGCATCTATTGAAAAGATCATATGGTTCTTGTTCTTTCTTTTATTAATGTATTGTATCACATTGATTGATTTGCAGATGTTGAACCAACCTTGCAGCCCAGGGATAAATCCGACTTGGTCGTGGTGAATAATCCTTTTAATGTACTGTTGGATCCTATTGGCTAGTTTTTTGGTGAGAATTTTTGCATCCATGTTCATCAGGGATATTGGTCTGTAATTCTCCTTTTTGATGGGGTCTTTGTCTGGTTTTGGGATCAAGGTAATGCTGGCCTCGTAAAATGAGTTTGGACGTTTTCCTTCCATTTCTATTTTTTGGAACAGTTTCAGAAGAATAGGTATTAATTCTTCCTTAAAAGTTTGGTAGAATTCCCCTGGGAAGCCATCTGGCCCTGGGCTCTTGTTTGTTGGGACATTTTTGATAACTGCTTCAATTTCCTTACTGGTTATAGGTCTGTTCAGGTTTTCTATTTCTTCCTGGTTCAGTTTTGGTAGTTTATAGGTCTCTAGGAATGCATCCATTTCTTCCAGATTGTCTAATTTGCTGGCTTATAGTTGCTCATAATACGTTCTTATAATTGTTTGTATTTCTTTGGTGTTAGTTGTGATCTCTCCTCTTTCATTCATGATTTTATTTATTTGGGTCATTTTTCTTTTCTTTTTGATAAGTCTGGCCAGGGGTTTATCATCTTGTTAATTCTTTCAAAGAACCAGCTCCTAGTTTCGTTGATTTGTTCTACTGTTCTTTTGGTTTCTATTTCATTGATTTCTGCTCTGATCTTTATTATTTCTCTTCTCCTGCTGGGTTTAGGCTTTATTTGCTGTTCTTTCTCCAGCTCCTTTAGGTATAGGGTTATGTTGTGTGTTTGAGACCTTTCTTGTTTCCTGAGAAAGGCTTGTATTGCTATATATTTTCCTCTTAGGACCACCTTTGCTGCATCCCAAAGATTTTGAACAGCTGTGTTTTCATTTTCATTTGTTTCCATGAATTTTAATTCTTTTTTTTTTTTTTTTTTGCATTTGGCCCATCTGTTGGGGTTTACTTAAATTCAGTTTGTTGACACAATCACACATTGGGTGAAAGCAATCTAATTCTTTAATTCCCTGGTTGACCCATTCATTCTTTAGTAGGATGCCCTTTAGCCTCCATGTATTTGAGTTCTTCCTGACTTTCTTCTTGTGATTGAGTTCTAGTTTCAAAGCATTGTGGCTCGAAAATATGCAGCCATGATCCCAGTCTTTTGGTACTGGTTGAGACCTGATTTGTGACCTAGAATGTGATCTAGTCTGGAGAATGTTCCATGGGCAGTAGAGAAGAATATGTATTCCGTTGTTTTGGGATGGAATGTTCTGAATATATCTGTGAAGTACATCTGGTCCAATGTGTCATTTAAAACCTTTATTTCCTGGTTGATCTTTTGCTTAGATGATCTGTCCATTTCAGTGAGGGGGGTATTAAAGTCCCCTACTATTATTGTATTGTTGTCAATGTGTTTCTTTGATTTTATTATTAACTGGCTTTTATAATTTGCTGCTCCCATGTTAGGGGCATAGATATTTACAACTGTTAGATCTTCTTGTTGGATAAACTCTTTAAGTAGGATATAGTGTCCTTCCTCATCTCTTATTATAGTCTTTGGTTTAAAATCTAATTTGTCTGATATAAGGATTGCCACCCCATCTTTCTTTTGATGTCCATTAGCATGGTAAATGGTGTTCCACCCACTCACTTTCAATCTGGAGGTGTCTTTGGGTCTAAAATCCGTCTCTTGCAGGCAGCATATCAGTGGGTCTTGTTTTTTTTTATCCAATCTGATACCCTGTGTCTTTTGATTGGGGCATTTGGCCCATTTACATTCAGCGTAACTATTGAAAGATAGGAATTTAGTGCCATTGTATTGCCTGTGAGGTGACTGTTACTGTATATTGTCTCTAGTCCTTTCTGGTCTATGTTACTTTCAGGCTCTTTCTTTGCTTAGAGGACCCCTTTCAATATTTTGACAATAAATTTTTTTTTTTAAGATTTTATTTATTTGACAGAGAGAGACACAGCGAGAGAGGGAACACAAGCAGGTGGAGTGGGAGTGGGAGAAGCAGGCCTCCCGCCGAGCAGTGAGCCCGATGCGGGGCTCGATCCCAGGACCCCGGGATCATGACCTGAGCCGAAGGCAGACGCTTAACGACTGAGCCACCCAGGCGCCCCAACAATAAATGTTTTCAAAAGAAAAAATTTATAGCCATTTTTAGTGGATTTTAGTAATACTTCTGAATAAATGAATAAATTGTAAGCAGCAGGTCTGAGATGAAAGCCTTCTGATTCCAAATGTATTGCAATGAGCACTGGGTGTTATACACAAACAATGAATCGTGGAACACTACCTCAAAAACTAATGAAGTACTGTATGGTGACTAACATTAAATAAATAAATAAATATATATATATATATATATATATATATATATAAATAAATAAAATTAAAAACCCGTATTTTTAAACATTGGCTATGCAAACAAAAAAAAAATCCAGTCTTAATGAAATTTCTGATGGTGGCACTTGACATGTCACTCACTTTGAAAAGGAATAGTGTGCAAAACTCTGTCCCTGAAATCTTTATCATGCCAATATTGCTATAATAAATGCATAGCTATCTTCTCAGACTTCAAGCTCTTCATAATCGTGTGAGAATAATACACCCTAATTATCACTTTTTCTTGCTACATCACTGACTAGAAACTTGAAAGATTATGCACTTCCTAATGTATCACATCAAAATCCCTTTGAGACCTGTGGCACAGCAGTCCTGGCTAGTGGTTGCACCCTAGAATTGACTGGGTGTGGACTTCAATGTACAGATACATGACCTGGAAAATTTCCAAATGTATTGAATCCTTGGTTTTCTCAGCTGTGAACTGGAAATAATAACAGCATCTACAATTTGTGGTGAGGATTAAAAGAGATAATCTATGTGGAGTTCCTTGCACAGTACTGACTCAGAACAAATTGTCACTGAATTTTGCTGTTACTATTAGATAATATTCTGTTTATTTTTTTTTAAAGATTTTATTTATTTATTTGACAGAGACACAGTGAGAGAGGGAACACAAGCAGGGGGAGTGGGAGAGGGAGAAGCAGGCTTCCCACAGAGCAGGGAGCCCGATGCGGGGCTCGATCCCAGGACCCTGGGATCATGACCTGAGCAGAAGGCAGACGCTTAACGACTGAGCCACCCAGGAGCCTAATTCTGTTTCTTTATTTTTGTCTTCTATTGCCCTCAGCCCATACCCTTCTCCTTTCTCTCATGTCTTGTTGGCTTCTGCTTCAAGGCCAGTGGTTCTCAGAGTGAGGTCTGTATAGCGTCAGCATCACCTAGGAATGCGTTACAAGTACAGATTCTCAGTCCTCACCCCAAACTTACCAAAGCAGGACCTCTGGAGGTGGGACCCAACAGTCTGTGTTTTAACCAACACTTCAGATGAGGCCTACTGTTGTAAACCATTGTACATGTAACTCAGCTGTTCTCAACAAGTAGGCTTTTGCAAATATGTGAAGCTTTTGGTTGTCACAATTCTTGATGAGCCCTACTGGCAATTAGTGGGGCAGGGATGGCAATTTTCCCAAAACACTTCTAAACCTTCACCTCCCCATGCACCCACTGAAATCCTACACAATTTCCAAGGATTGGCTCCTTCACACTTGATCTTCTTTATTCATTTCAGCCCAGACCATAATCTCTCTTAGGACATAACCATGTGCTCCTGTGTAATATCCATGAAGGAGAATTCTTACCTCTTATTCCTTCTATAGGGAGGTAGTTTTAATATAAGACCATAGAGTAGGGAGCCAGAATGCTGGGATCTGAATCCTAGCTTTGTGGCTCCCTTAGCAATAGTACATACATCAAAGGGTATACAAAGTATGCATTATGCAAGTGTTGGCTATTATTATTCTGTATCCCCCTTGGCATCTATATAATCCTGGGAACTTACCTCATGCCTCATACATTTCATTGTTTCATTGATTGGCCAAAGAACACCAGAACTTATTTCCAATTCAATCTTCAAATATTCATTAGAAGACTCAGGGAAGTCATGATCACCAACTTTAAATTCATAAATTCTTGCCATTTAGAAAGAAGAATTGGTGTAATCTTCATTGTTTCAGAACATTGGACTTGAAACTAGAGTTTTAAGGTGGGTAGCAGAGTGCATTTGCCCTAAGTGTCCCTGATGCATCTCTTCCTCCTGTTCCTGTAAGAGTGGAGATCAAAGACTTGGGAATTTGAGATCCACCTCTTTAAATTTTTTTCTACTTGTAAGATAGAAATGACAACACAATCATATTTCTGGAGCCTCTGAGATTCTTTATATTTGATTAATGTTCTACTTAATGGTTTTGCTCAAAAAAAGCCTTGTTTCCTGCCAATTTCTGATGACTGTCCTCCATCACCTGCCCACAGGCTATTAGCCTAAGTATGCATCACTGGCAGGGACCCTACTTTTGGTGGCACCAAGCACAGCATGGGTTGATGAAATGCTCCTTGGAGCCTGCTCATCCAGACATGGCATGCATCCAAAGCTGAAGGTGATGACATCTCAGCCTGAGGTGGAAGGAGTACACAGGGTGCTGGATGATTGTGTAATAAGGGCAAGAGGAAGAGGTGATGCATGAATGTGGAAAGAGAATATCCCAGGGGTAGGCTCTGGTTTTGGGAGGAAGCCAGAGAGTAGAGAAGGTGATTTAGGCTCTATTTTGCATGTGATGTCATACCAGCAAACATAGCCAAAAGCCCCTGTAAAGGGAAAATACTAGTCATACAGCTCTTATAATTGGCATGAAGGAAAAGAGTAGAAGGTCTGTGTCTTTGTCCATTTGTCTGTGAGACTCTCTAAAATTAAATTCTTACTCATTAAGTAAGGCAGCAAATTAGTTCATAAAATAATCCAATTAATAAACATCTTGGAAAACATTTATGGCACCATCCAACATATATTAAACTATGGTATTAAATGAGAAAATTCTAGCTATGGCTAGCTGCCTATTGATTCTGTGGTTTAAAAGAAGAAGGAGAAGGAAGAAGAGGAGGAAGGGAGGAAGGATTGGCTTCCAGACCCATCCTTAGTTTGACCAGCTTGTGGCTTCCATTTGATCAATTTCACTGGCAAGCTTTGACTGGGGAATGCACTCACATATAATGAAGCTCACAAGAAAGAGATGAACAAGACCAGATTATTTCTTTATTAATTTAAGCTGAAAGATAAAACTTCTAAAGAGATTCATAATCACAGGAGCTGATGGTATCATTTTCTACCCAATTACAAAAAAATGGACAAAAGACTTGAATACACTCTTTCACAAAAGAAGATATGAAAATGGTCAACAATCATATGAAAGCGTGCTTAATCTTATTAGTCATTTGGGAAGTGCAAACAATCACAATGCAATAAGACTACATATCCACCAGAATGGCTAAAATTTAAAAAAATGAAATACCAAGTAATTGGCAATGATGGATCAAGTGGATTCTCAAACACTGCTACTAGGAATAAAAATCGGTAGCACCACTTTGGAAAACTTTGACAATATCTGTTAAAGCTAGAAGTACACACACCCAATCCAAGCATCATTTTGAGGCATATATACCACGGAAATTCACCAAAATGTATATATATGAATGTTTACAACAGCATTATTCATAATAGCCAAACCCTAGAAATAATTCATATGTTTCTCAAAAGGAGAAGGGATAAATACATTGTAGTATGACCACAATGCAACTGTATAAAGCAATGAAAATAAACAAGCTATTATAACATGCAGCACAAGGGATGAACCTCACAGACCGAAAGAGTATATACTATATGATTACATTTACATAAAGTCTAAAAACAGGCAAAACTAATCCATAGCAATAGAAGCCTGAGGAGTGAGGCTGGGAAATAATCAAAAGGGGTTAAAAGGAGAGGTTCTTGGGTGCTAGCAATGTTTTATTTCTGGATCTGGATGGAGGTTACATGAGTGTATTCACTTCATAAAAATTAGTCAAGCTGTACACTTGTGATTTATGCATATTTCTGTTTGTATGCTACTCATTAGTGGTTCTCAGCTGGGAGTGATTTTGCTTTCCGGGAGACATTTGGCATTTTCTGGAGAAATTTTTGTTTGTCCCAACTGAGATGATGTATTGGCATCTAGTGGGTATAGATCAGAGATGCTGCTAAACATCCTACAACACACAGCACAGCCTCCTACAACAAAGAATTATCTATACATCACTAACAGCAAGTGTTCAAAATAAAGTACCAGCAAAATAATAATTATGACAATAATAACAATATTTTGTATGGTTTACACAACACTGATATAAGCTAAGGTGGCCTTATACTGTATCCACTTGAACTACCCAAGTCAGTCCATGATGTTCCATGGCAAGCCTGTAACCAAGAATCAAAGTTCTGTGTAATTGTGAAGAAGCAACATGCAAAGTGAAGGAACAAGGACTTAAACTCAGGAACATGGAAAAATAAATGCACTCACCTTCACGGTATCCCATGGAATGCCCCTACACTAATGTCTGGGAGGAAAGCTCCTGGATATCTTTTTCACTTTTGAAACTCCACCATGTTGCATTAGAGCACTATTTGTTGAACTTATGAACGAACAGGATTTCCTGCAGCCCATGCACACTGTCCTCTAATGAAGTAGCCCCTTCTACCCTGCATACCTTGTGTCCCCAATGTCCCAAGACCCAAATTCTTTCTTTGTTTACCCTCAACTCAAAATGTATCTAGTTTACATGTCCTGCATCTTACCAGGTAACCAGGTAACTGCCAGAAATCCCACACGTTGGGGCACCTGGGTGGCTCAGTCAGTTAAGCATCTGCCTTTGGCTTGGGTCATGATCCCAGGGTCCTGGGATCGAGCCCCATGTGCGGCTCCCTGCTCAGCAGGGAGTCTGCTTCTCCCTCTTCCTCTGCCCCTCCTCTCTCTCTTTCTCTCTCTCAAATAGATAAAATCTTAAAAAAAAAAAAATTCCACAAGTTTGTGGCAGATCTGAGAGGAAGAGAAACAAAGAAAGGCAAGGGGATATTTCAGTGACTCCCAAATCAAACACTGAAATGGCTGCCTTTGGTAAAAGGCACCTTACTGTGATGCTTACTCTGGTAGGAAAGAACCTAGTGGGAGGATTCATGCACACCTATCACACACTTATGGGGTCCTCATACATACAGAGACATCAATCCACATTTAGGGTAGGGTGTGAAAGCAGGAGTCCTCGTACTGAAATTTTTAGAGACTGTTTGACTTCCCACATGTGATAGGCAGAACAACATCCCCTCAAGAAAGATGTCCATGTCCTTATTTCTGGAACATATAAATACATTCATTTACAAACGGGCAAATGGGCAATTAAGATTGTAGATGGAATTAATGTTGCAAATTAAATTAAGATTGCTAATCAGCTGACTTTAAAATAGGGATTTGATCCTGGATTATCCAAGCAAACCCAGTGCAACCACAAGGGTCTTTAAAAGGGAAGGAGGGAGACAGAAGAAAACCACAGAAATGACAGCATTAGAAGGATTCAGCCATAGGGCGCCTGGTGGCTCAGTCGTTAAGCATCTGCCTTCGGCTCAGGTCATGATCTCACGGTCCTGGGATCCAGCCCCACATCGGGCTCCCTGGTCCGCGGGGAGTCTGCTTCTCCCTCTCCCACTCCCCCGCTTGTGTTCCCTCTCTCGCTGTGTCTCTCTCTGTCAAATAAATAAATAAAATCTTTAAAAAAAAAAAAAAAAACAGAAGAAGGATTCAGCCAAACACTGCTGACTTTTAAGTTGGAGGAAGAGGGCTGTGAGCCAAGGAATGTGTGCAGCTTCTAGAAGGTAGAAAAGTCAAGGAAATGTATTCTCCCTTAGAGCCTTCGAAGGAATGCAGCCCTGCCAAAACTTTTAATCCAGTGAGAACCATTTTGGATTTCTGTTGTTCAGAACTGTTAAATAATAAATTTGTTTTATTTCGAGTCACTAAATTCATGGTAATTTGTTACAGCAGCAATAGGAACTCATACACTATGTTAATGGGTTAAAGAAAAGCCATGGATCCCCCAAACAACTACTAATATAATTTATATTTGGCTTTGAGTATAATTAAAGGGAACACACATGGATCCAACCCTCCTGCCCCATACCCCCCACAACATGTTTGCAGTCTTTAGTCACTTACATTGCTGCCCATGACATTCCCCTTCTAATTTGATCTTGTTATCAGAATTCAAGGAGGAACCTGGGCAGGAGGGACTGGTTGCAGTTACCGTGAATTAATCGAGAGATGCCTGAATGCATTGTCTGCATTGTCTGCATTGCATGGGGTTAAAATAGAATTGTGCCAATGCAGAGAGAATAGCCTGTTTATTCTCTGTAAAGAGGATATCTGCAGAAGAAAGTGGTCCTTTTGCTGGCAAAGTTGGTGATTTGCAGATCTGCAAAACTAGGGCACAAAATACACACAGGTGCAAATAGATGTCTGTAAATATAAAAGTGAAACAAGTAATTTGAGCTTTCTGGGAGAAAGCCAATTAATTAACTCCATCTCCAAAAATACTGCAAAGCCAGTCTCTGATCCACATTGAGGAGCTAAACCATGCTCTGAGTAGCAACCAAGGGGTGGCTTAAGGAAGCAAAAATACCCACAATCCTTATCAGCCCCATCACCCAAATCACTCTAAATAAACATCCAACCCAAGTAAAGACATGATTACTATGTAAACACAGCTTCAAGCTACCACCAAATAAATACATTTTCTGTGCTTAAGTAATGTGCTTGTCCTCCAAAAGCAGCTTCAGGGGAGTCCTCTACCCATCACCCCCATGTGATCACAGATCCCACATCCTTCCTATATGGAAATTCTAAGGATGCCATAGCATGCATGTATCAAGGGTAATTTTCTTTCTTTTTAATAAGCACAGAGTAAAAGAAAGAAACAAGTGGTATATCTAAGCAACAGTGAGATGCCAAGAACTTGGAAATAATGTTAACAAGATAAGCTTCTGAGGGAAAAACAAAATCAACACACTGTTCCTCAAAGCTGACTTGTAGAAGGTTGCCTTCAAAATGAAGACAGGCCAGGGGCGGTCTGGGTGGCTCAGGTGGTTGAGCATCTGACTCTCAATTTGGCTCAGGTCATGATCTCAAGGTTATGAGATCAAGCCCCAGGCAGGGCTCCATGCTTAGCAGGGAGTCTGCTTGAGATTCCCTCCTTCTGCCCCTCCCCCCACTCGCACATGCGCGCTCTCTCTCTCTCTCAAAATAAATAAATAAATCTTTTTAAAAAATGACAGGCCAGCGAGCCCTGGTTATAAGCAGATTTAGGGTATTTGGGTATTGGCACATTTAAAGAAATAATGCATCAATCAGAAGGGGACTGTTCAGAAAGAAAAGTATCAAAAAATAACAGAGAAGCAAAAGCTGGTTGTGCTCACTCAACCACTGTCCAGGAGGAGAGGGTCTATGAAGTCTGTGTTCTAGGTCTGCATCCCTGGGATGGAGGTGGCTGTGTCAGTCCATCATGTTCTGATCAAACTAGACAGAAAATCCAGCTAACTCCCCTGGTTCTGATTATATGTTCACCAAGTAATCTTTCTATCATTGTCTTAATCTGTTCAGGCTGCTATGACAAGATACCACAGGCTGAGGGCCTTATAAACAATAGAAATTTATTTCTCACCAATCTGGATGCTGGGAGATCCAAGATCAAAGTCCAGCATGGTCCCATTCTGATAAAGACCCTCGGGGCACCTGGGTGGCTCAGTCGGTTAAGTGTCTGCCTTGGGCTCAGGTCATGATCCCAGAGTCCTGGGATCGAGCCCCGCATTGGGCTCCCTGCTCTGTGGGGAGCCTGCTTCTCCTACTCCCTCTGCTATTCGCCCTGCTTGTGCTCTCTCTCTCTGTCAAATAAAAAAATAAAATCTTAAAAAAAAAAAGAGAGAGAGAAACCCTCTACGTGGTTCATAACTGCCTTCTCATTGTGTATTACATGATGGAAGGGGCAAGGGATCTGGAGTCTCTTTCATAAAAACACTAATCCCATTGGTGAGACCTCCACCCTCATGACCTAAGCCCCTCCCAAAGGCCCCACCTCCTAAGACCATCACCTTTAGGACTTTAGGATTTCAACATATGAATTTGAGAGGGAAACAAACATTCAGACCACAGCAATTATAGTGTGACTATAGGGGGGAGAATGCACCAATCAGCACTCAGAAGCTCTTTACCTGCTTAAAATGGTTATGTTCTCATCACAAATTCATATATTGTTTTTCCAGTTTAATTCAAACTATGCACCATCTTTCCACCTGATTGACACCCCGTAAGAGCTGCAGGAGCTCTGAGCTCTTTGCTTAAAGGGAATTGTTTTGCCAACTCTCGTTTGGGTGAGAGGGGTCATAATTTCCACCGGAGCACTAGTCTTGCCAACAGGATGGCTGGGATTGTTTCCACCTTCATCCCTCTTCCATTGTCTGGGCTGGAGCTTATGTTCCACCTGGGCTACCTTGTTTTGAGCTAACTACAAGCCAGCTGCCACTAAAGACCTTCTCTCAGAGAGAGCCTCAGGCCCTGCTCTTCCAGAACATCTCATTCTCTCCTCTGCTGAGGGGGATGCACGACTACGTAAACACCACGGAAGGAGAGACTTATTCATGAAGAGAAAATGAAAACATGAAAAAGAACTGGCTAGAAATTGAAGAGGACACCCTACAGCGGCTTGTCTCGGGAAGAAACAGAGGCCAAGTCACATGGGCCCTTGATCCTACTCCAGCTCAACCACGTGCAGCAACCTCTGTGGCCTGGAGGGTCAGCTAGCTTGGATCACATTTGCTGCCAGTTTCCTGGCTAATAAAACACTGGTACCCATGACTCTAACTTTTACTTCTAATTAAATTATTTTTATTGGAATGCTCTTTAAATATGTACAAACCTAAACCTGGATATAAATTCCTTATGCTCACACAACTGTAGCCTTACAGAACCAATATAATTCAAATTAACTCTATTAATGTAACATGACAGATGATGTTCCTTCGCTGAAATAAAATCACCCTTTACTCTGGGACTCAGGTACTGAGTGCCAGGGCACGATCTTTTAGGTTTGGCAGCCGGTGCTATTACGCACTCTGAGGGAACTTTATGTTCCCGACATAGTTCTTTATTTAAGCTACTATGAAACTTTTGTTCACAGCCTGCGTCTTGAGGCTGTCGGCCTTCACTAATACACGAATTTTTTTTTCTCTGTTCTTTTTCTTTCTACTTGAAGCCAATAAAGTTATGAGCACAAAAGCCAACTCGAAACTGTGGCAGGACTCAGGAAGTCGTTTGATGGTTCGGAATGTCCTTATATTCATGTGTTTAGATTATTTTCAAATTAAACACAATTTTTTTTTAATTGCTGTGGAAAGCATGCACACTCTAGTTTGGAAAACTGGTGGGATCTAGTCCCTTGACGGAGCACTGCGTCACACTCTCACCTTTCCTTCCAATGTGCAGGGAAATAGGAAGACCAAAAAAAAAAAAAAAAAACCGATGTTTCCTCTCTGCTTTCAGCTCACAAAATGGTTGAGACAAACTTATGCCCTTTTCTTTGATTTTGCACTCTGCATCTCTGAGCTTCTAAGTATTAAGTAAGTTGTCTGGGGGAATATTCATGGAGCCAGACCCATCTTCTCTTCAAGGAAAGATAAAAGCTAGAAAAGAGGGAGAGTGGAGTCCGAGTGCCTGTTGTCTTGCAGTTCTTCAGCAGAGCAGAACAGTGGGCAGGACTGGGAAAACTCCCAAGACTCTATTCCCCTCCCCCACCCCAACACACACACCTGCTAGAGCGGACCTGCCTTTGCCTTCTACTTCATTTCCCTCTTCTCTTAGGAGAAGAAATATACTTTTAGGATAGAGGGAAATAAACATTAAAATTTTACAAATTTGAAATACTGGTCATGAGACCTGGCAGATCTGCATCAGTTCTGCATTTAATCAAATAATTTGGGAGTAAAGCCGGAGACCTGACAATGCTCCCAGAGGCCAGTGAACCCTTTCCCCCAAATGCCCACTGATTTAAAATGCCACCTTTATCATATTTAAATTTCCATATAAATGCAGGTCAATTGCTGAACTCTATGCTGCCACATTAATCTATCAGTCTATTCCCAGGAGCATCAGACTGTTTTAAATACTATAAATAGCTAATGAGCTTCTGCATCTGACCTCCTGCCTTCTCATTTTTCTTTCACGATTTTCTTTTTTTCTTTTTTTCTTGTTTCTTTACATCTTTAGAGATTTCACCATCTTCATCTTTTAGGTCCATATTTTGATCTTCAAGCCTTCTGTTGAAAAACATTTAGCAATCGTGATTTTTACAAGAACTATTTCTTATTTCTTCTTATTCAGTGCAGCCTGTTTTTATTTTAAGGCTGAAATAGTCTCCTAAATGGCTCTAATGATAGTAGATTAGAATTTAGAATGTTTTTTTAAATTATTTATTTATTTATTTGTCAAAGTGAGAGAGAGAGCACAAGCAGGGAGCAGGGGAGGAGCAGAGGGAGAGGGAAAAGCAGACTCCCCACTGAGCAGGGAGCCCAACGTGGGGCTCAATCTCAGGACCCTAAGATCATGACCTGAGGTGAAGGCAAACATTTAACTGACTGAGCGACCCAGATGCCCCAGATTAGAATGTTCTAAAGTTCTTTGTTTCCTGAGTCAATGATTCTGATTTTTCCCTCCATTTTTGGATTCGTTTTTGTTGGGGCTTTACCTAAGACATCTAGACATTCTTGGTTGTCTCCATTAATCTGATCCCATTTTCTTTCTATCCTGCAAATATTGTTTTAAGTTTCTATTCCCTATAGCACTCTTTTTTCAGCATTGTTATGGGTGTACTGATTTTAAGGTATCTTTTCTGTAATTTCATTCAGAATTTAGGAAGAAGATTCAACTCACCATGCTGTATAATTTAGTAAAATTTTAAAACATAAATCAGGGATCTTCTTTAAATAATGTTGGCAGAAAATGTGGAGATTTCATCCTTCATGCAAGGGTATATTTTCATACAAATGCCCACCGATCTGAAATGTTATCTTTATCCTATACTAAACTTCATAAATGTAGGATTATTTCTCAACCTCATGCTATCTCATTGAGCTATCAATCTATTCGTATGTCAGTAACACGTTTTTAATTAGTTACTGTTTTAATTGCTTCTAGTTGTCCAGCAGATATCCACCTGTAAGTTGGATGGGATTGTGGAAAAAAAATAGTAATAATACAGATCTGTAACAAAGCTTGAAATTTCATTTTGTCCATTTAAAGGTTCTTGATGAACAGAAAACCAATGGTCAGATGAGATTTGTAACAGTTCCTGAGCATTTGTGGTAACCTGTATCTTGTTTGCAAGATGTATATAACATATGATATCTTTGTTGATAAGTTTATTCATATAATATCCTCAAAAATAGTGATTAATATTTCTATTAATATCTCCACTTTACAAAAGAAGAAACTAAAACCTGGAGAACTTAACTGGCTTACTCAAGATTTACTAACCAGCAAGTGGCAGGACTTGAACTCAGATCTCACAGTCTCACTGCTATACTAGACGTGCCACTTTTCATTCACACAATGGACGTTCTTTGTTCATTTATTAGAATGTCCTTTATTAACTAGCTTGTCCTTCTGTGCCAAATGCATTGGAAAACAAGTCCGTTGCTGATTGTCTACTTGTGGAGGCAGAACCATATCAGTTTGACTACATGTTCAGAGCAAGGCAATTCAATTACTGTGACACCCTGCATGAGGACAGACAGTTTCCTGAAGGTTGGTCTCTGTTTCCCACACAAAAGGTCACAGTGCCCTGTAGGTTATAGATTGCCAACCTTTAACTACTCCTGACTACACCTGCAAGATATGCTCATGCATCTATGCCATGGCTTAAATAGGTTTGTTTTTTTTTTAATTTATTTATTTATTTGTCAGAGAGAGAGAGAGAGAGCACAAGCAAGGGGAGCGGCAGGGAAAGGGAGAAGCAGACTCCCCGCTGAGCAAGGAGCCCAACGTGGGACTCGATCCCAGCACCCTGGGATCATGACCCGAGCCAAAAGCAGACGCTTAATCGACTCAGCCACCCAGCGTCCCGATAAAGAGGTTTTAAAAATATATGTACATGATGAATACTTTTTGCAATCATCGGAAGACAAAGACAGAAGGAAAATATAGAAGTGAAAATGTTTATATTAGTGGGCGCCTGGGTGGCTCAGTTGGTTAGGCGACTGCCTTCGGCTCAGGTCATGATCCTGGAGTCCTGGGATCGGGTCCCGCATCGGGCTCCCTGCTCAGCAGGGAGTCTGCTTCTCCCTCTGACCCTCCACCCTCTCATGCTCTCTCTCTGTCATTCTCTCTCTCAATAAATAAATATCTTAAAAAATAAAAAAAAATAAAAAAATAAATAGAAAATGTTTATATTAGTGAGGCAGTCTTAGGAAAACAATTAGTTCTTTTAAAACGTTTGGTAGTATCATTGTCTTTACAGTTTTTTGTTTTGGTTTGGTTTTTTATCCTCACAGTTTTAAAAGTATTTTTATTTATTTAATTTATTAAATGTGACCAAGAAGGCATCCAGGAATAAAGGATATTTAAAGACTCTTCTCCAAAACATGTTGATGTATCTTAAGAGTTTTGCTTCTTTTGTCCTCCTTCTAGCTAAGGCCTCAGAATGTGTAAAATGGCCAAGAGGAGAAGCTGGGGAGCAAAGGGCCCAGGTAATGATAAAGAAACAGCTGGGAGGTGGGGGGTGAGATATTATAAAAGCAAACAAAAGAAAGGAATCAGAGAGAGAGAGAGAAAAGAACACATCTTTTCTGCTTTCAACCATGCCAAGAAAAAAGGGCCATACAGAAAAAGAGGGAAAACTACTGGAAGTAAATATAAAGACCCAGGAAGGGTAGGAAAGGAGGAGGGGAAGATTAGTGAAAGATAAAGAATGAGGGAAATGAAAGGATTGATAAAACAAACAGGAAACTGGTCTGAAGAGGACAGCGAGGAAAGGATTACTGCTGAGGTGAAGGAATATGTTGGTCAGACATAAATGTAATTGTTTTGTGCTTCTATGCAGACAGCTGCTGCAAATGTGAAGCCTGCCCCATTTCTAAATACCCAAGATAAAGAGGTCACACCCCATGTGAAAATGAAAATTAAACCCATTTCATTTCCAAGCTCCTATTTCTTTTCCCTCCCTCCTTTCCCAACATCCTTACAAGTTTCAAACATAAAGATATTCTTATGCTGATTTAATTTGGTTCCAAAGGCTCAAAGGGTGAGAAAACTTAGCTCAACCCCCAAAGTCCAGGTCCCAGAAGGCCAAGGTCTCAGACTGGCCAATGATTCATTGACCAAACCCAAAGCAAAAAGAATTACCCAAAACTTGAAAATAAGGTCAAAACACCACTGCCAGATTGTTCATGATCACAGTAGAGCATTTTCTAACTAGGCTGCCCTGAGTCTCCTGATTCTCTCAGGCTGTCGTTTAGTTCGACTTAATACTTGCATTAATTGGTTAGCACTTGATAAGTTATGAGGTATCTATGCCCAGTGGAGATAAAAACAGAAAATGCCCAGCAAAAAAACCTGATAACCTCAGAGTTGAGCCATTTTATTGGCTCCAACATCATTAACAGTTTTGCACGTGACGTAACAATCCCATTCCATCATTCTCTCTTTCACCAACTGTACAGACTTCTTTCTGTCAGAGTCCCCTTTACCATCCTGCCACTTCCCTCACTGGGGAGTTAAACAAATCTTTGACATGTGCTCAATATACATTTGTATATGTTTTTAAATGTCTAAAATGTATACTTAGACAATATTAACAAAAACAATAATAATACCTATTCAGCTATTTCTTACTGTGTGTCAGATTTGTATGAAGTACTTTGTGAAGGATTTAATCCTCACAACAACCCTGTGAGTTTGGGTAAATGGAGGCCCAGAAAAGGTACGTAATTTTGGAAGGTTGTCCATGACCAGAGGACAGATTAGAACTCTGGACTGATTTTGTAAGAATCCTGCATTCTTGCTATTGCATTGAATTTTCCTGCAGAAGTAAAGTAGCAATGCCTGTCACGGGCAGGGATCTAGCAAGGACAGGACACTCTAGAGAGACACGGAGGCTGGAGAATGGCTGCTAAGAATGGGAAGCAGTTGGCCAAGCAAGTAAAGTTGTTAGAGACAAGTATGTTGATCTTGGAATAAAGGGGGGAAGAATATCATTATCTCCATTTAACAGGTGAGGAGACTTAAATTCAGAGAGGACAGGTTACCTCTCCCAAGTCACTCCACTGATAAGAAGCCAAGCAAGGATGTGAAAGCCCATCAGCAGACCCCAAGTCCAGGGCACTTTGTAAGACCCCCCTACTTCGGAACAGATGGTCAGCAAGTTCAGTCTCATCTGTTCTGCTTCTTAGTTCCAAACTAAGGTTACAACTGCCATTATTTCCCCTTTGTCCTGCATCGATTTGGCTTTGAGATTTTTATCTTCCTGCTTTTGTCTTTGACATAACGATCAGGCAATATTTAATTTGGTCTCTGGTTCTCATTTATTTTTCTGGCACAGATCCCAGAGATCAACTCAAAGGAACAACATACGGTCATAAGATATCAACAGCCTGATTTCTATCTGAGCAGTCTGACACTAGAGTTCATCATTCCTTTCCTAACCAGCTCCCATCCACCGCCCGTAGCACAACATATGGACCCCACTTTTGTAGGTCTGCTACCCACTTGCCTGCAACACCAGTTTTACATCATAAAATTAGGCACTGTTAATGGTAAGGATTAAGCAGATGGGCTCCTCAAAACAGTAAACACACAGCAAGAATTCCATCTGAAATCAATGTTTGCCTGAACTTCTTTACACAAGAAGTCATAGCTTTTTTAGAAATGAGGAAGAATATAGAATTGCATCTGCATTTTTGTTTGCCAGTTCCAGCTCCAGAGTTTACTATCTAACAAGACTCAAAATAAGACTGTATTTAAAAATATCAATTGATAGCCATTAATCTGAGACCCAACAAACCTATAAATTTAGTTACCCTGAGCTACTTCTTTCCAAAGCACCTCCCCCGTTTTCTTTAGGGGTCCGATCAACTCACTTTTCAGCTCAGAGTTCTTCAATTCCGACTCTTTGTGATTCTGTTACTTGTATGTTTTTCAGAATTCCTGCCTATAACCTAGAGAAAGCAACCCTTTCTGTTGTGTCATCTCTTACTATAGATAGTATTGATGATGCCCTCAGGATTCTCCATAGGGGGAAAGATAAATGAAAGAAAGCAGTAGCAGGGGGAGGAAAGTGGCAAAATAATAAAGAGAGAAGCTAACATTTATGGAGCATCTATTATATTTTAAGCATGGTGCTAGAGACTTTTAGATAGGTAGCCTCATCTAACTGTCATAACAACTCTGAGAAGTTATTGTCTCAATGGAAACAAACAAACAAACTGAGGTTCAGTGAAAGAAAATAACTTACTCCATGTTGCTCAGCTAGTAACTGGTGGCACCAAATTTTCTTGCTGAACAGACACATTTCCTAACTTTAGAAATTTAAAAGCCAATAGTTAATTCTTAGGGGTTAGGTGGATAAGATACCTGCTTGTGAGATGAATTATGAGGAGATTTCCAGAACAGAGTCATGTGGCCTAGGAAGAATCTGGAAAACATTCACATATTGAATGAAGTTAAAAATCAGGTTAATATATTTAAATACTATTCCAGAAAAAAAAAGGATAAATTTTCTCTGAGAGTGATCACCCACTGAAAAGTAAAAACACAGAGAAGGAAACGCAGAGTCAAGTGTACAAAACTAGGGCAAAATGGATGAGAGTGGGGCATTAAAAGTCTTGAAAACTTAAGGAAATTCTGTATATGAAGATTAAAGGAAACTTTCTATTTCCAGTCCATATGGAGTAACAGGAATAGAACTTAGCCCCTCGCCCCACACACATGAAACAATTTAAAATATTGACAAAATATACATGTACACATTTTTAAGAAGGCACACAAGCATTTAACATTAGTCAACAAAGGCCAGTGATCCCCTAGACACAGTAAATAAATGAGGAAAAACCTACAACTGCCCAAGCTTACTTCCTAGAGAATGTATCCAGCCAGAGGAGCAGAGAGGGCAAACCTAGGCAGAGCCCAGTGGTCTCCCTGAGATAAAGTGATGAAGCTGAGAGTCCGAGGAAGACAAGACAGTTATAGTTCTTAGAGCAAAGAAAAGCTGAGGAGTGAGCTGCATCCAGAGATCTACAGAGCCCCCTCCAGTACTCAGCACAGTGCATACAGTACCTGCATGTGAGGGATCTATCTAAAGCTGAAGAAAAAACCATTAAGAAAGATCAGAGGAAATTGCCTGGGAATTATGCCTATATGCTTACCAGCAAGGCTGAAAAAACTCATAATTCATGGAGTATTGGGCAAAATACTTAGGAAGGTTTTTCCCCAGTAGTGGGGAATAATTAGCTTTCGACCAATCTCCACTCCTGACTCACCTAACAAATCATAAGAGCAAGACTCAAAAAGATCAAATTCTTTACAAAACTTAACTACATCTCAAAGTAAAACTCAAGAAGAATTATTGGAATATAAAAATATTGAGAACCCAACAAGGTAACATTCATAATATCTGGCATCTAATCAAAGATCACGAGCCATACAAAGCAGGAAAATATGACCCATAATTCGAAGAAAATGCCACCAATCAAAACACATCTAAAATGATACAAATATTAGAGAAAGACATTATCAGAGAAAGACATTAAAGCAATTGTTATAACTGTTCTCCAGATGTTCAAAATTTAAGTAAATAAAGATCTTAAAAAGACCCCAATTAAACTTTTTAAAATTAAGGCTTTTTTTTAGAGCAAGTCATTTATTGGCTGAGTGACATGGAGTAAGTTATTTGCTTTCACTGAGCTTATGTCAAATGTATTTTATATATAAAAATGTAGCAGTTTTTATTTGTAATATCCCAAAACTAGAAACAACTCAAATGCCTATCCACAGGAGAATGAATAAACTAATTAAGGTATTTTCATACAATGGAATACAACTTCAAAATGAAAAGGAACAAACTATTCATGAATGCAACATTATGGATGAATTTCAAAGTAATTATGCTAAGTGAATGCAACCATACAAAAAGAGCACATACTACATGATTCTACTAGCAAATGTAAACTAATCTGTAATAACTGAAAGCAGACCAGTGATTGGCAATAGGAGACAGGAAGGAGGAGAAGAAGGGATGACCAAGGGGCACAGGAAACTTTTGGGGGTGACACGTGTTCATGGTCTTAATTGTGATGATGTTTTCATGGGTTTAACATGTCAAAACATTTCAAATAATACATGAGCATAAATAAAACATGAGCAGTTTATGCTAAATACGTCTCAATACAGCTATTTAAGAAGGAAGATTAATCTCAACAAAGTGAGTTTATTTTCTTTTTTTAAAGATGTTATTTATTTATTTGACAGAGAGACAGAAAGCACAAGTAGGCAGGGACAGAGGGAGAGGGAGAAGCAGACTCTGCACTGAGCAGGGAGCCTGACCCGGGGCTCGATCCCAGGACCCTGGGATCATGACCTGCACCGAAGCCAGATGCTTAACCAACTGAGCCACCCCAGTGCCCCAACAAAGTGAGTTTAGAGAGAACATACACCTCAACATAATAAAAACCATTTATGACAAACCCATAGCTAACATCATACTCAGTAGTAAAAACTGAGAGCTTTTCCTCTAAGATCAGGAACAAGACAAGGATGTTGACTCTTGCCACTTGTATTCAAAAGTACTGGAACTCTTAGTCATAGCAATCAGACAAGTAAAAGAAGTAAAAGGCATGCAAATTAGTAAGGAAAAAGTAAAACTGTCACTATTTGTGGTTTACATAATACTATATATAGAAAACCCTAAAGTCTCCACCAAAACTATTAGAAATAATAAATGAATTCAGTGAAGTTTCAGGATACAAAATTAATATGCAGAAATCTGTTGTTTCTATACACCAGTAACAAAGTAGCAGAAAGAGAAATTAAGAAAACAATTCCACGTTAAATTACACCAAAAAAAATAAAATACCTAAGAAGAAACTTAACTAAGAAGGTGAACTATATTCCAAAAACTACTGAACATTGACGGAGGAAATTGAAAATGACACAAACAAATGGAAAGACATACCCTGCTCATGGATTGGAAGAATTAATATTGTTAAAATGTCCATACTACCCAAACCAATCTACAAAATCAATGCAATCCCTATCAAAATGCCAATAGCATTTTTCACAGAACTAGAACAAATACTCCTAAAATTTGTATGGAATCACAAAAGACCCTCAATAGGCAAAGCCATCTTGAGAAAGAGAAACAAAGCTGGATGTATCACAATCCCAGATTTCAAGATATACTGTAATCAAAACAGTATATTACTGGCATAAAAACAGACATGTAGGTCAATGGAACAGAATAGAGAGCACAGAAATAAGCCCACACTTAATATGGTCAATTAATCTACAACAAAGGAGGCAAGAATATACAATGGAGAAAAGACAGTCTCTACAATAAATGGTGTTGGGAAAACTGAACAACTAGCTACATGCGAAAGAATGAAACTGGACCAGTTTCTTATACCATGCACAAAAATAAACTCAAAATGGATGAAAGACCTAAATGTGAGACCCGAAACCATAAAACTACTAGAAGAAAACACAGGCAGTAATCTCTTGGAAATTGACCTTAGCAATGTTTTTCTAGGTATGTCTCCTCAGGCCTGGGGTAAAAAAGCAAAAATAAACTATCAGGACTACACCAAAATCAAAAGCTTTTGCATAGTGAAGGAAACCATCAACAAAATGAAAAGGCAATCTACTAAATGGGATAAGATATTTGCAAATGATATAACTGATAAGGGATTAATATCCAAAATATATAAAGAACTTATGAAAATCAACCCCCCCAAAAAACAAATAATTTGATTTAAAAATGGGCAGAGGACTTGAATAGACATTTTTTAAAATAAGGCATACAGATGGCCAACAGATACTTGAAAAGATGCTCCACATCACTCAACATCAGGGAAATGCAAATGAAAACCACAATAAAATATTACTTTACAGCTGTCAGAATGGCTAGAATCAAAAAGACAAGAAATAACAAGTGTTGACAAGGATATGGTGAAAAAGGAACCTTTGTGCACTTTTGATAGGAATGTAAATAGGTGCAGCCACTGTGAAAAACAGAGTGAAGGTCCTCAAAAAATTAAAAATAGAAATACCATATTATCCAGTAATTCCACTACTAGATATTCACCCAAAGAAAATGAAAACACTAATTTGAAAAGATAAAAGCACCCTTATGTTTATTGTAACATTATTTATAATAGCCAAGAGATGGAAGCAACCTAAGTGTCCACTGATAGATGAAATGGATAAAGAAGATGTGGTAGCAGCACGTGGGTGGCTCAGTCCATTAAGCGTCCAACTCTTTTTTTTTTTTTCAATTTTATTATGTTATGTTTGTCACCATACAATACATCATTAGCTTTTGAAGCGTCCAACTCTTGATTTCAGCTCAGGTCATGGTCTCAGAGTTGTGAGATGGAGCCCTGCGTTGGGCTCTGCATTGGGTGTGGAGCCTGCTTAGGATTCTCTCTCTCCCTCTCCATCTGCCCCCTCCCTCCCCTGCACTCTCCCTAAAAAAAAAAAAAAAAAAAAAAGGAACAAAAAGATGTGATTTTATATATATATAATTCAGCCATAAAAAGAAAGAGATCTTGCATTTGCAACAACATGGATGGACCTGGAGAGTATTACACTAAGTGAAATAAGTCAGAGAAAGACAAATACATGCTTTCAATGATATGTGGAATCTAAAAAACAAAACAGATGAATAAATAAACAAAAAACAGACCCATACAATTGCACCCAAAACCATAAGATACCTAGGCATAAATCTAACCAAAGAGACAAAGAATCTGTACTCAGAAAACTATAGAATACTCATAAAAGAAATTGAGGATGACACAAAGATATGGAAAAACATTCCATGCTCATGGATTGGAAGAACAAATATTGTGAAAATGTCAATGCTACCTAGAGCAATCTACACATTTAATGCAATCTCTATCAAAATACCATCAACTTTTTTCACAGAGCTGGAACAAATAATCCTAAAATTTGTATGGAACCAGAAAAGACGCCGAATAGCCAGAGGAATGTTGAAAAAGAAAAGCAAAGATGGTGGCATCGTAATTCCGGACTTCAAGCTCTATTACAAAGCTGTCATCATCAAGACAGTATGGTACTGGCACAAAAACAGACACATAGATCAATGAACAGAACAGAGAGCCCAGAAATGGACCCTCAACTCTATGGTCAACTAATCTTCGACAAAGCAGGAAAGAATGTCCAATGGAAAAAAGACAGTCTCTTCAACAAATGGTATTGGGAAAACTGGACAGCCACATGCAGAAGAATGAAACTGGACCATTTCCCTACACCACACACAAAAATAGAATCAAAATGGATGAAAGACCTAAATGTGAGACAGGAATCCATCAAAATCCTAGAGGAGAACACAGGCAGCAACCTCTTCCACGTCAGTCGCAGCAACTTCTTCCTAGAAACATCGCCCAAGGCAAGACAAGCAAGGGCAAAAATGAACTATCAGGACTTCATCAAGATAAAAAGCTTTTGCATAGCAAAGGAAACAGTCAACAAAACCAAAAGACAACTGACAGAATGGGAGAAGATATTTGCAAATGACATATCAGATAAAGGGCTAGAATCCAAAATCTACAAAGAACTTATCAAACTCAACACCCAAAGAACAAATAATCCAATCAAGAAATGAGCAGAAGACATGAACAGACATTTTTCCAAAGAAGACATCCAAATGGCCAAACAGACACATGAAAAAGTGTTCAACATCACTCGCCATCAGGGAAATCCAAATCAAAACCTCAAGGAGATATCACCTCACACCAGCAGAATGGCTAAAATTAACAAGTCAGGAAAGGACAGATGTTGGCGGGGATGCAGAGAAAGGGGAACCCTCCTGCACTGTTGGTGGGAATGTAAGCTGCGGCAGCCACTCTGGAAAAGAGTATGGAGGTTCCTCAAAAAGTTGAAAATAGAGCTGCCCTACAACCCAGCAATTGCACTACTGGGTATTTACCCCAAAGATACAAACGTAGGGATCTGAAGGGGTACATGCACCCTGATGTTTACAGCAGCAATGTCCACAATAGCCAAACTATGGAAAGAGCCAAGATGTCCCTCAACAGATGAATGGATAAAGAGGATGTGGTATATATATATACAATGGAATATTATGAGGCCATCATAAAAACTGAAATCTTGCCATTTACAATGACGTGGATAGAACTAGAGGGTATTATGCTAAGAGAAATAAGTCAATCAGAGAAAGACAAGTATCATATGATCTCACTGGTATGAGGAATTCTTAATCTCAGGAAACAAACTGAGGTATTCTGGAGTGGTGGGGGGTGGGAGGGATGGGGTGGCTGGGTGATAGACATTGGGGAGGGTATGTGCTATGGTGAGCGCTGTGAATTGTGTAAGACTGATGAACCACAGACCTGTACCTCTGAAACAAATAATACATTATATGTTAAAAAAATAAAAAGATAGTAGGAAGGGAAAAATGAAGGGGGGGAAATCGGAGGGGGAGACAAACTATGAGAGACTATGGACTCTGAGAAACAAACTGAGGGTTTTAGAGGCGAGGGGGGTGGGGGGATTGGTTAGCCCAGTGATGGGGATTAAGGAGGGCACATATTGCATGGAGCAACTGGGTGTTATAAGCAAACAATGAATCATCGAATACTATATCAAAAACTAATGATGTAATGTGTGGTGACTAACATAATAAAATAAATAAATAAATAAATAAATAAATAAATAAATAAATAATAATGGAAAAAAAACCCCAGACCCATAAATACAGAGAACAAACTGATGGTTTGCCATAGGGGAGGGGGAGATGCACAAAACAGGTGAAGGGTAGTGGGAGGTAACACACTTCCAGTTTTGGAATAAATAAGTCACAGAAATGAAAGGCACAGCATAGGGAATATAGTCAATAGCTTGTATGATGACACATGGTAGCTACACTTGTGGTGAGCACAGCATAATATATAGAGTTGTCTAGTCACTATGTTGTATACCTGAAACTAATGTTACATTGTATGTCAACTCTACTTCAATAAAAGAAAAGAGGCTTATATCAAAAATAAGATTATAGATATCCTAAATTCACCTTTTGAATTTACATACACAAAATTAAACTACATGTCTTCAAATTTTGCCTCTTTAATGAGAGAAAATATGTGTACAATGAATGTATCTAATTAACAAAAAGCAACCATTCTTGGCTCTTTAATATTTTGAAGGTTTAAGTTTTAATATATTTCATCTTTTTTTTAAGATTTTATTTATTTGCCAGAGAGAGGGAGAGAGAGAGAGAGAGAGAGGGAGAGTACAAGCAGGGGGGAGCGGCAGGTAGAGGGAGAAGCTCCCCGCTGAGCAAGGAGCCCAATGTGGGACTCGATCCCAGGACCCTGGGATCATGACCTGAGCTGAAGGCAGATGCCAGGTGTCCCAATATATTTCATCTTAAATGGTTTTAAGCAGCAATGTTTGGTATTTTTTAAAATCACTATTCCTTTTAGATCATCTAAAACTGATTCATGATATTTTCTTATTACATTTTTAAAATTTAGTAGTGGCCTGGATTTATTATTGCCCTTTAACACTTGTTAATGATTAATTGCTTGTGTAGATTCCTGCAAAAGATGTTTCAATGAGCTGATATTTTAAAATATTTAATATTGTCACTGTTATGAGAAAATGTCAAACGACAATATTCTCATTTGAAAACAAAATAAGTGTAGAAGTATATTTTAAATACATTATGAGATATTTGTCTTAATTTAAAGCCAGAAGAACCAGAAATATAATAAATTGTGATTTTGACAAACTTAAAATATTGAAACTTAAAATAATGTGTGTTAATACACCTCCTTACATATTCAATATTTTTTCAAATGCTTTCACTTTATAGGACAGATTAAACATTAAAAATTAATGAAACTATGTATATAAATTTAAACTTTTTCCCTTATACCTTGGGGTTCTGTATGTCTTGACCAGGCACGTCCTGTGTCCCCCAGCCCATTGGACTGGATGGTCCCGATATCTTGTCTAATCCTTTCACTGTTGTTCTCGCGTTCCCCTCTCTCTGAATCTGTGCGGGGGACTTCTCGCACAAAACAACCCTGAGTCCATTAACAAACATGAAAGCATGATTTCCACCCACCAAGCACCTTAAAGACCAGACCCTATTGTAAAATAATCCTTGTTAAAATATTACCTGAGGAAGTAGAGAATAAACCACGAGGGAATGGTCCAGAAAATGAAGGTTCTGCACTATTTATGGAAAATTTCCGGGAGGCCCTGCGGCACAGCCCCCCCCTTCAGACATTGGGGCAAGGACCGGGACCCTCCTCCCGCCCTGGACTGAGCCTCACATGGGGCGCCTCCTAAATCAAGTCCTGAGGACACGAAGCTCTTAAGCTCTTTTCCTCACTGAGCATGCGCTGACAGCGGCGGAAGTAGCCCGCTCTCGGCAGCTTTAACAAACAAAAAAAAAAAGGGAAAGAAGGTTAAAAGAAGAATTGGTTTGGAGGAATAGACTGGAGGACGGTTCCTGATCAATGCAGGCCTTGTAGTCTAGTCGCATGTTTTCCCAAAATTGTTTTAACATTTTTGCTTTCCTGAAACATACTATAACTTTAACTTTATAACATACTTTAACTTGAGGGTATTAATAGGTAATCTGGTTTAAAGTGGCAAATAATTCTAAATGGTTAACGGATATCGGTCATTCTTATCCAAGTAAGAACCATTTTAATATGATCGATCAATTTTCCTGATTCTTGGGAAATATTAAATGCACACTACAGAAAATACTACTATTCCTGAGTTCTTACCGTCACAACGGCGTTAATAATAAGTATTTATTGAGAATTTAGCACAGGCCAAACTGTGCTAAGCACTTCATGCAGAGTATCATATTTGAGTCTCTAAACACTCTGAGCCGGGCACAATCACTAACCCCATCTGAAAGGGGAAAGAAAGTAAAGCTTGGAAGAAATACCTATCCACCAATGGCTGGGAAGTTGCAAATGGGGTCTCACTGTTCCCACTCTTCCTAGCCTCCAACCTTCATTCTAGTCTTCCCATAGCTATTAGATTGATTGAGAAAAATAATAACAAACATTCTTTCCCTCAGTAACCTCTGATACCTTCTTCTTACCCAGGCCTCACACTGGCTCTCTTCTGGTCCTTTGAAAAAGTTCATTCCCATATTAGAGCATTGGAAATTGTTATTCTCTCTAACTTTAGCTTCATGTGATGGCCTCTGTTTCCCCATTTAGGAATCAGCTCAAAACTGTACCTTCAGTGTTAGTTAAATAAATCATGAAGCATCCAAGAAAGTGAAGACTATACAGAAATTTCAAATGAAAATATAGGTATTGACATGAAAGAATACTCACAACCTATTAAGTGAAGCAGTTTGTAAAACATATGTACTGTATCCTATATATATTATATCCTGTGTTTTTATTTATTGTATCCTCAATATGTATAGTATATTTTTCAAACAAATATCAATCAAAAAGTACACAGACACACAAAATCTGAAAGCATATACAGTAAAACATTAATAAAAATTATTTTTTAGAGGTGATGTTTCACATGACTTTCCTTCTTTCCTTTTTTTATATTTTATGATTTTTCTATCATGAATGTGCATATTTCATGTAATTTTTGAAAGTAGAAAATGAATGAAAATTTAATATGATGAGAAGTAACCCCTTGAAGAGCCTTTCTTGAACCACTTCAGTTAAACTAATTAATCCCCTTCCTGTCATTCTTCTTTCCAAAGGGAGTAATCATATATTGATTGTAGTAGTAATAATAGTTGTTAATATTAATGAGCATTTACTTGGTGTTAGGCACTTTAAATTCATTATTCAATCCTCACAACTAATCTATGAGTTAGGTACTATCATCATCATCATTGTTGTTGTTATTATTATTTACAGAATAATAAAGTGAAATATTCAAGATATTCAAGGCTTAGATTATTTAGACAATTGGCCCAAAGTTGCACAATCCATAAATTGCAGAACGGGAATCAAACCTCTATCTGTCTTGCAAATCTATCCTACATCATCTCTCCTCATTCCAAGACAGTGTTCTTAATTTGGGTTAGCATGTATTCTCTTAATAAACTGATACCAAATGGAGCAGTTATAAAACTTTAACCCATGAAGTTTAGTCCTCAAATTTTGTTGTAGTCAAAGGATATAGTCAAGCAAAATTATTTAAGACCTTTATTAGAATTTTTGGATACCATAAATAAGATTTAAGTCTGAAGTTATACTTCTTTAACATTTTTTGGTCCTTGCATCCACTATTTTTTTTTTTTTTTTTGACAGAGAGAGAGCACAAGCAGGGGGAGCAGCAGGCAGAGGGAGAGGGAGAAGCAGGCTCCCCGCTGAGCAAGGAGCCTGATGTGGGGCTCGATCCCAGGACCCTGGGATCATGACCTGAGCTGAAGGCAGACGCTTAACCGAATGAGCCACCCAGGTGCCCCGTTGTATCCACTATTCTTATCCCTCCAGGCACACACTTTCCTCCTCCAAGACCTAGGCTAAGTGCCCTTATTCCTTAGCCTGTCCTCTCTTCCTCTTGATTTGAAAAATCCCAGAAGAACTCACCTGGCAACCTGGAGGGTTGGGGAAAGAAAGTGATCAAACAAAGCCACAATTCTTCTGAGTAGGCAGAAGAAGGCAAAAGACTGGGAACACTCATTCTATGAATTTTTTCCATCACATAAGGTTACAATCACTATCATGTGAGAGTTTCTAACTTTTAATATGACCTAAAAGCATCATTTTACCTGGAAATGCTGGGCACCATGGAACATCCTCTGAACACTGTGTTTGGACTGTAAAAGGGAGATAGATACAGAAAAGCCAAAGGTAGAACTGCATTCACAGAGGAAATATAATTGGAGTTAGATCTTGGCAGTTAAATGGCATTTAGGATGAGCTCATTCACTTGAGGGCTTCTAGAAGAAGAACAAAGTTGCCAACATGGAAATAAACTTAAGAGTAAGTAAGGCACAAACAGGTGCTGGGTTACCTGCCTTAGTGGAGTTTCTACAAAAAGAAAAGACGGGAGATGGTGTTCGTTCTTTTCTCTGGACACACAGCTGAGGGGCCCAGGAAGCATTATCTTGGAAAAAGATGAACGTGTCTTTCATGTTCAGCTTTCTTTTAAATTTGTTCTCATTTTAGAAAACTAAAACTGGCTCCAAGTCCATTGATTTTCACCTAGAAAAACAATAATTGGATACTTACCCACATTTCTAGTCACAGCTAAACAGCCAAATGGACAGTGGATAGAGAAAATATTTTTAAAATGACTTTAAAAGCTACTTTGGGAACTAATGAGTTTCCTTCAAACGAATGAGCAGTCCACATGGCTTTATTTAGTAGTAATTTATGGATATGGCTTTTTTCCCGTCTTTTTTCACAGTAATTTTCAAGTTGACACTAACACAGTGAACAAACCCGTCTCCGGGATTGTTCGAAAGAGCTACAACGGGGGTGCCTACGTGGCTCAGTCAGTTAAGCATCAAACTTTTGGTTTTGGCTCAGGTCATGATCTCAGGGTCGTGGGATCAAGCCCCACATCCGGTTCCATGCTGGGTGTGGAGTCTGCTTGAGATTCTCTCTCTGCCTTTCCTGCCTCTCTCTCTCTCTCACTCTCTCTCTCTCAAAAAAAGCTACAATCATTGGAAATACTCCTGTCTCCCTGTTATTGAACAGCCCCCTTTCGAAATATTTTTTTTTTAATTTCCCTAATGTTTATAGGTTATCTGTAAGTATATAGTCTTCCTAGGCTTATATAATTATTTCTCCAACAAATCCAAAACTATTTTCACAAACTCTAACCCTGGTTCTTCCAAGTACAATGACCTCAATATCATTACTTACTTTCTTTTTCTTTCACTTCCCTTTTCCTTGACGAGTAATTCTCCCAACCCATTTCATACCTGAGGCTTCAGTACTGTTGTTATTTCTGAGTCTTTATCTTTTTATTTTTCAGGACTCTGTTATCTTTCTTGATTGACATAGCTTACTCACTGTATTCCCAGAGTTTTCCTCATTCCCTTCTTCAGAAAGTATACCCCACACTTGCATTTTTGTCACTAATGGGTGGCTTCTCCTATTTGCATGAAGGCCTTTGCTTTTAGCTATAGGCTAGAAAGTAGGCCTTCTAGAAGAAATAATAAAGAAGAATCACCTTAGGGTTTTGGAGGTGAGGACTAGAACAGGCATTGTTAGCTACTAGGGCTGCAGGCAAAAGACTCAGGAATGTAGTCTTTCAGGGATGAGCTGACATCAGCACCATGAGCAGTACTCACCAAATTTTACCAGAGGCCTGACTCAGGATTTATAGGACTATTTTAATTCAGAAGGAGACAACTCATTCAGTTTTCCCTCCCTTCCCCTGCAGTCCTCCGAAATATTACTTATGTTCCACATATGAGTGAAACCATATGATAATTTTCTTTCTCTGCTTGACTTACTTCACTTAGCATAATCCCCTCTAGTTCCATCCATGTCGATGCAAATGGTGGGTATTCATCCTTTCTGATGGCTGAGTCATATTCCATTGTATATACATATGGACCACATCTTCTTTATCCATTTGGCTGTTGAAGGGCATCTCTACTCCTTCCACAGTTTGGCTATTGTGGACATTGCTGCTATGAACATTGGGGTGCAGGTGCCCCTTCTTTTCACTACATCTGTATCTTTGGGGTAAATATCTAGTAGAGCAATTGCTGGGTTGTAGGATGGCTCTATGTTTAATATCTTGAGGAACCTCCATACTGTTTTCCAGAGTGGCTGTACCAGCTTGTATTCCCACCAACAGTGAATGTGGAGAAATCAGAGAGGGAGACAAACCATGAAAGACTCTGGACTCTGGGAAACAAACTGAGGGTTACAGAAAGGAGGGAGGTGGGGGGGGATGGGGTATTAAGGAGGGCACGTGTGGTGATGAGCACTGGGTGTTATACGCAACTAATGAATCACTGAACACTGCATCAAAAACTAATGATGCACTATATGTTGGCTAACTGAACATAAAAATAAAAAAAAGAAAAAATTTTTTTTAAAATTTTAAAAAAAGAAGACAACTCTATGAAAGTAGACAGTAGTTGACCCAAGACGCAACAGAATGTAAATAAGTAGGACTGAATAAAATCAATGAGGAAACCCTACATGTGGTTATTTGTTTTAAATGTTGTTGGTAGTATTTTTAATGTTCTGTTTTATGATGAACTTGCAGGATTTCTCTTTTTCTTTCCTTTTGTTCTGTTCCAAATGCTCAGTTTAATAGGCTATACCAGTGCAAACTAAAAGGAAACATTTTTTGAATGTATTTTATTCCCAGTGGCCCCTCAAAATTAAGCCAAAGTATTCCCTGGGAAATTCAAATATAGGTTGTAAACTAATGAATCATCAAGGGGACCTAAGGATGATGGTGTGTCCAATTACTAAAATCCAAAAGAATGTGTTTATGTTTAGTTAAGCTTATAAAGATCACAACTGACCTTTGACAAGAAAAAAATAAGACCCTAGTAAGTTCAGATTTTACAATTTCTAATCATAATTCATGTATAAATGAGCAAACTATCCTATAGATTTTATCTCTGGCATAATCTATGATGATTTTATAGAAAATACATAAGAGAGTGATTGCCTTGTTTACAAAACACTCAGGATAGTGAACAGTTATTATTACAACTACTGGAACTAAGACTCTTCACTTTTAATGGCGTTGTAATTATTTATGCAGAATTTTTAAGAATCAGTTCTTATGCCAGGATATAGCTGGACAGATCTATTGTGCAACCGAAGCCATGCTGGTGATGTCATGTTGGAGAATAAATTCCATTTAATCATGCATGAAAGGGCCCATCACTGAGGAGAAAGAGCTGTACTTTTTATGTGGAATCAATATCTACAAAGCCCTCTCAGGACATCTAAGGCTTGCAGCTGGTAGTAAAGAAGATTTCTTCCTGACAGGCCGGGAGTCTCATTGAATTGGGGAAGACTGCAGAAGGAGGAATTCATTTGCAATTATAGTACTGCAGGTAAAACCTGGTGAAGACTAATTTCTTAGTTTCAGTTTCCTAGCCTCAGAATAGATAGGCTAATAAAAGGGGTAGGAAAAAAAAAAATCTCTGAAATGATAAAGGCTATTGAAACTCTAACCCTAGGTTCTAGGTAACTTCCAGACAAATTAATTAGGTGAGCTTCTCTCCAGTTTTGCTGACAATTCAACAAAAAGGCTATGATACAATACTTCTTGCTGCACTTAACATAAGTGAATCAGGCCAAATAGAACAGAACCTATACAATGTGAAGACATAGTTCCTGAGATTACATGTACTAGCTGCCACTGAATTGGTATAATAATATAAATTATTGAACCATTAAGGTATGAGTCATGGCTGTATGTGTATGCTATATATTAAGCCAATGTCTAATTTCAATTACCTTTTAAAAACTATAGAAGGCAGTTAACGAAGAAAAAGTACAACTAATCTTAGCACAAAAATATGAGATCAGCTTTTTTGTGTGAGGACATGTGCATGCATGCATTATTTAGAATAATATTCCATTTATTTGTGATGGCAGAGGCAACGTTGAGGAAAATTCATCCAGAACTGGAAAATAAGGGAAAAAGATGATTGTGTGACCTTTTCGTGTCATAATAAGGCCCATCTGAGACTCATGTGAGTTTCTTGAGAAGTGTCACTTTGACTAACCGTTGATTAGGGTCCAGATGTTTTTTACCTGACTTCAGTAATCTTATTTCACTCTTCTTATCTCCACCAACTGCATAAGTCTCAGTTTCTCATACCCTCATTGAACTAGCTTTGTCATTCTGATGGTCCCTCCACTAATCACTTAAATGAAACTTTGACACAGGCCAAACACTTTCCTTTCTTTTTTTGTTTTATCGTGGTAAGAGCACTCAACATGAAATCTATCCTCAACAGAACTTTAAGTGTTCAATACAGTATTGTTAACAATAGGCACAATGTTTCACAACAGATCTCTAGAATTTATTCATCTTGGATAACTGAAACTATATGCCAGTTGAATAGCCACTCCACACTCTTCCCTCCTCTCAGCCCCTGGCAACCACCATTCTAGTCTCTGCTTCTTTGAGTTTGACTATGTTGGATATCTCATATCACGTAAGTGGAATCATGCAATGCTCGTACTTCTGTGACTGGTTTATTTCACTGAGCATAATATTCTCCAGGTTCATCCATGCTGTCACATATGGCAGGACTTCCTTCTTTTTTAAGACTAAACAATATTCCATTGCATGTGTATACCACATCTTTTAACCCATTTATCCGCTGATAGAAGTTTGAAAGGTTGTTTCCACGTATTGACTATTATAAGTGATGCTGCAATGAATATGGGAGAGCAAAAATCTCTTCAAAGTCGTGATTTCAATTCTTTTGGATAAATACTCAGAAGTGGATATTATGGTATCGTTTGATAGTTCTATTTTTAATTTCTTGATGAACCTCCATACTGCTTTGCACAGAGGCTGCACCATTTTGCATTCCTAACAACAGTGCACAAGGGTTCCGGTTTCTCCACATCCTCACCAACTCTTATGTTTTTATCTAGGCATTTCATAGTTTCAGGTCTTAAGTTCAGGTCTTCAATCCATTTTGAGTTGATTTTTGTGTATGCTATAACATGAGGGTCCAATTTCATTCTTTCATATATGGATATACAGTTTTCCAACATCATTTGTTGAAGAGACTCTCCTTCCTCTCTTGTGTATTCATAGCACCCTGTTGAAAATCAGGTAACCATATATGCATAGGTTTATTTCTGGATTCTGTATTCCGTTCTATTGGTCTATATGTCTATCTTTATGCTAGTACTATATTGTTTTAATTATTGGGTCTATGTAATACATATTTAAATCAGGAATGTGATGCCTCGATCTCTGTTCTTTCTCAAGAGTGTTCTGGCTATTCAGGGTTCTTTGTGGTTCCATATAAATTTTAAGATTGTTTTTTTCTATTTCTGTAAAACATGCCCTTGGGATTTTGATAGGGATTCCATTGAATCTGTCAATTGCATTGGGTAGTTTGAACATTTTAACAACATTAAGTCATAAAACTATAAACACAGGATGTTTCCTCATTTGTGTATTTTTAAATTTCATTCAGTGTTTTATAATTTTCAGTGTACAAGTTTTTCATCTCCTTAGTTAAATGTCTTCCTGTTTATGCTATCATAAATGGGATTGTTTTACTAATTTCCTTTTCAGAACTCCCATAAGTCTACCAGCACATTTCTCAGCAGAAACCTTGCAGGTCAGAGGGAGTGGTATCATATATTTAAAGTGCTGACAGGAAAAACAAAAAAACCTACCACCAATAATACTATACCCAGCAAAACTCTCCTTCAAAAATGACTTTCCCAGAGTGCCTGGGTAGCTCAGTGGTTAAGTGACTGCCTTTGGCTCAGGTCATGATCCTGGAGTCCCGGGATCGAGTCCCACCTCAGGCTCCCTGCTTCTCCCTCTGACCCTCTCTCCTCTCATGCTCTCTCTCACTCTCTCTTTCTCAAATAAATAAATAAAATCTTTTTAAAAAATGACTTTCCCAGACAAACAAAAGCTGAGGCAGTTCATCACCGCTAGACCTGCCTCAAAAGAAATGCTAAAAGGAGTTCTCCAAGTTGAAACAAAAGGATGCTAAACAGAAATGTGAAGCATATGAAAGTATAAAACTCACTGGTAAAGGTAAATATATATACAATACAGAATACTGTTAATACTGTAATGGCAGTGTGTAAATCACTTTTAATTCTAGTATAAAAGTTAAAAGAAAATTATTTAAAATAACTAAGTATTAAAATATGCTAGTGGGTACACAATGTGAAAAGATGTCAGTTGTGACATTAATAACACAGAGGATGGGGAGAAGTAAAAGTGGAGTGTTATTATATGCAATTGAAGTTTTTGGCATAAAATAGACGGTTACAAGACGTTTTATGTAAATCCCATGGTAACCACAGGAAAATACCGCTTTTTAAGAGAAGTTTGTATTTAATAATTTAAAAAAATATATAAATAAAAATAAAAAATAAATAAAAATTATGATTTGCCACCTTTGAATTCATATACCATTTGCTGTCTGTACTTCTAACTTGGCATTTGGAATGTACCGCATGTCATTACTCATTCTCTTATTTGTTCCTGATAGCTCATCTGCCCTAAGCTTCTTAGAAGCAGGACCGTGTCTTATATGTCCCTGTACATCTCAGCTTCATGTGAACTCTCTTAAGTCTTGTAGCTATTTGCTTTAGTTACAACCTACAGATCAAGAGGAACAAAGTTTTGCTCAAAGCAAAGATTAAGAGAATACAATTAGTTATAGAAATACATGTGTCTTGGTCTTGGAAAACTGTTGACATCTCACTACCAAACCTTTTCATATATTTCCTCAGTAGTTTGAAATATTCTTTCACTATCTCTCTCTTCTTACCAGAATTATCCCCACTTGTCCATAGGGCAGACTTAAGATTCAAAGATGCCAGTTTCTCTGGGAAGTCTTTCTTAAACGGCCCAGACTAACTTAGTGCTCCCACTGTACCCCATATATTCTCAATCAGAGTACTTAGAACATCTTTTTAAAAATAATAGTTGGTTCAGTTGTTAGCTCCATGAAGTCAGAACTGTGTCTGTGTTGCTACTGAATCCCAATGCTCATTGTGCAATAGGCACTCAGCTGAAGTTTGCTGAATAAGTGGTATCTCCTGGTTTCTATTTCCCTCTGCAACATACACTATTTTTCTCTTGCTACCAACTAACAACATTTTCATCCTTTCCCTATAGTTTTTACTGAACTCACAGTATGTGCTACCTTATAAAATCAACTTTGCCAGTATCCTGATTCTTCTGCTGCTGCTTACAACCTTCACAGTGTCCTTTGGCCCTGACCCTTCCTCATGACTATTCTTTCCCTATACTCTCAGTTTTGGATCCTGATTCTAGTAATCTTCCAAGGCAAATTCCAGATAAGGAGAATCTGGTTTGTCCATCTCCTCTTCTCATTAGGCCATATTATGGATTTGTTACATCTAGCTATGGCAGGGGCAGGGTTACATAGCATTACATATGGCTGTCTAAGTCCCTTCTTAGCAGGAGGCATATTTTTTTAGAAAGTGTTATAAGTGTAGCAACCATCATGATTGAAATGTATTGCACAATTGATTATGAAAGATAACTATATTATATTTTTTGCCAGTTGGTTTCTAAAAATGGATAATCTGAGATACTAAGAAATCAGATATTTTATCCTCACAATGTATGTTCTCAAGGTGGTAAAACAAGCCTGCCTTCTTTTCAGCACCTTAGGAAACTGGCACAGAGAATTTGACTGACTAGCTAAAGATAGCACAGTTAGTCAGAAACCTGTTTACCATGATGGGGCAGGGGTCTTAATCCTGGGTTCTTGCCACTGGGGCCTCTTCCATGTTTTCAGTCGGCTTCTCTTTCACTTCTCAGTATCCAGAATGCCTCAGAAGAGTTCCATTACCATACACTTTATGGAGAGAGTAAGAAACAAATGAGGAGGGGCGCCTGGGTGGCTCAGTCGTTAAGCGTCTGCCTTCAGCTTAGGTCATGATCCCAGGGTCCTGGGATCGAGCCTCGCATCGGGCTCCCCGCTCAGCGGGAAGCTTGCTTCTCCCTCTGTCTGCCACTCCCCCTGCTTGTGTTCCTTCTCTTGCTGTGTCTCTCTCTGTCAAATAAGTAAATAAAATCTTAAAAAAAAAAAAAAAGAAAGAAACAAATGGGGAAGAATGGAGATTACTGATTGGGAGTTGTACAAGTTTGGCTTCAGATGTCTGTGGTCAGCCTGAAGTAACACAATCCAATTCTTCCTACTCCCTTTGCTCTCAATAATGAATAACCAAGGCTATTAAGATTGAGCAGAAATTTCTTTGCATTTATTTTTCTTTTGACCATGAAAAGTCTCATTGGGGTGTTGCCATGGAGACCATGATGTCATAAGCAACACAATGTACTGCACTGAAACCCCAGAGAATCAAAGACAGGGCTTGATGGAAGCATTTTCTGGGCTGGTTTATTGCACTTAACAAGAAAGTGGAAACTTGACTTGAGAGAGAAAAACATTTCTAAACGTTGCACACTGCTTGGGGTCAGTTGATGTGGTCACTGAAAACTCCACAGAAGAAAGTGCCTGTACAGTTCAGACACACTAAGAGGTCAGAGTGAGGGGGTGAACGGAGTGCATGACCAAACTGGCTGCACTTCGGACAGACTGTTCCCAAGCTGACATGGTCCAATTTTGGGTTACAAAGCAAGATCTCTCTACTGAATGTTTCAGTCATGTTGAAAATTCACTGTGGGATTTAATAAAAATAAGGAACCCTTAGACTAAATAAGTCAGAATTGGTGGGGCTTAGCAGAGTTTTGTATGCACAGGACTGCGTGAGTTATGGTCTTCTTCAATGTCAGGTGTTGGACACTGTTCCATGTGCTTTCCAACTCCAATTCCCTTCCTTTACACTCAGTCCTCACCACCCGAGGTATTTCCTAGCTCACCATCAGAGGTGGGTTTTTTATTTTGTTGTGTTGTGTTGTTTGTTTTGCTCCAGTCATCGTATAAAACACAACTTTGCACAGAAGGAAAACAAAGCAAAACAAAACAAAAAACACAATCCTAAAGGAAAAAGGATGAAGAAACAAAAGGGACCTGAAGACAGACCCCTGGGAGTGATAGAATTGAAAAGCTGCAGGATTGTTTACTAAAATAGGTGTTGAAAATGATAGATGTATATGATGAGCAGGTATATAACTGTCAGGGAATCAGCATATTCCTGATCTATTCTGAGATTATCTCAGATATATAGAGTGGTGCTAACTTTCAATTTAAGAGTTTTAACCTCTTTTGAGTCCCTGAAATTCTACATGGAAGGGATTTTAAAGCATATGGGATTATATCAAAGTAGATTTGCTATAATAAAGAACTCCCTTTGTGAAGACATGTTCATTTCTTACCTTTTTGGGGGGAGGGGAGTGAAATTCATATAAAATTTATCATTTTTAAGTGAACAATTCAGCAGCATTTAGTACATTCACAATGTTGTACAAACACCACCTCTACTTAGTTCCGAAACATTTTTATTACTCCCAAAATGAAGCCTTGTATCCATTAAGCTGTCACTCTCCAATCCTCCCTCCCTCCAGCCCCTAGAAACTACCAATCTGCTTTCTGTTTCTATGTATTTACCTTTTCTGGATATTTCATATAAATGGAAACATACAGCATGTAACCTTTTCTGTCTGGCATCTTTCACTTAGCATAATGTTTTTGAGGTTCATCTTCATTATAGCATGGATAAACCTTCATTCTCTTTGTGACTGAAAAATATTTCATTATATGTATAAACCACAATTTGTTCATCCATCCATTCATTTGTGAACATTTGGATTGTTTCTATTTTTTAGCTATTATGAGTAGTGCTGTTGTGAACATTTATGTACATGTACTTGTTTGAGCCTCAGTTTTCTGTTCTATGGGTCTATACCTTGGAGTGGAATTGCTGGGTCATATGATAATTCTATGTTTAACTTTTTGAGAGATTGCCAAACTAGTTTTCTCAGTGATTGAACCATTTTGCATTCCCATCAGCAATGTATGAAGGTTCCAATTTCTCCACATCTTCGCCAACATTTGTTGTTTTCCACTTTTTATAGCCATCCAAATGGGTGTGGAGTGATAAGTCATTGTAGTTTTGATTTGCATGTCCCTAATGAATAATGACATTGACTATCTTTTCATGTTTGTTAGCCATTTGTATGTCTTTTTTTGAGAAATGTCTGTTCATGTTCTCCTATTTTATTAAAGTTCTACGTTACCTGCTTGTTTTTTTAAATTTCTATTAAATATCCAGAGTAAAAGATTTCCTTGTCATCTCCTAGAAGTGCTTGCTTTCCTCTTCCCACATCCTTTTAGCTTTATTCTTTAATAACTAGGTAACTGATGTCAAACCATGCAAAGAATAGGGAACAATCAGCAAAATAATTATTGGGTGTGCCCTTGAGAAGGAAAGAAATGATTCTACCACTCTCTCCTGCTTTTTATGCTTCTGTGTAAGCCATTCAGCCATGTTCAAATCCCTGCTCTCCGGGCATCTTTCCTATTGGATGAGGTCACCTAAACTCGATTTCAATTTCTACGCTGTTGGATATTGGTGCTGGTTCTCATAGAAAAATTCTCTCATTGGACAGTGAGGTAATGGAGGTCAGAGAAGCAATAGTTGCCTGAATTATATAACTATTACCAGCAAGCTAGGACTAGAATCCAGGCCTCTTAATTCCTTTATCTGTGTTTATTTTACTTCACATCTCTGCCTCCACCCTGCATCAGGAAGAAGCAGAAGGCAGGAAAAGTCTTCACTGGGGAGTGTTGGTAAAAAGTGAGAAAAACAAGAAATCTCTTTCATGTCATTATTCTTCAAGAGTTACTGGCAGGGGGCAAGAGGTGGCAGTGAGGATTAAACAGAATTTTTGCAGTTTCATGGGTTTTCCACTGGAATGCCTTGATGAACTCCAGCTGTTTCATCATCTGGGCATGTTGAGATTTTTTTTTCTGTTCACTGTTTATTGCATGCATACAACATAGAAGGGGATGTTGTATTCTGCTGTCTCACTGCCTTCACTTCAGTTGAACCAATAATTTCTCATTGCAAATATGGTGTATGTGGGTGATACTTTCTGCCAGTGGAAACCTGTAGCTGAAAAACACAGGGCAGGCCATAGGGAAGCAATCAGAAACATGGTTTCCCTCCTTCTCTTTTCTGCACTGCAGAAGGCAAGACCTCTCCCCCCCTGAGGGGACATGGCCTATGCAGTTGCTGCCTGAGAGGCCCTTATCCCCTCAGCATCCACTCTGAGTAAGGCCTAGAAGAGCACAGACCTGGGAGTCAGATAAGTGAGGTCAGAGTTTGGCTCTCAGCTGTGCTAGCGACTAGGTATTTGACCTGGGACAAGTCACTCAAACTCCATGAGCTTCACTTTTCCCACCCATAAAAGGGGAATGGCAGTATGCATCAACTCTTATAAAAATAAGATGAGATATTGTAAGTAAAATATTAATCATGTACTGTACATATGTATGTACATATACATATACTGTCTAGAACATAGTATATGCAAATAAGTGGTGATTCCACTTTCACTTTCTTTTGCTTCAGCCCCTGCCCTCCTGACCAACTGAGTGGACAGACAGCACACCTGAGCTCTAAGTATGTGAGGGGAAGGACTCACATGGCATGGCCTGCATTATCTGGACCACAGGAGAGCAGTCCCTCCCCAGCTTTGCCTAAGTCCTGAGACAGCTATTTTTTAGTCCTCAGCTGCCATGACCCATCAGCAAAAATGACTAAACCAATCCTTCCCTTGCCCAGACTCACTTTATTCAAAGTCCCATTGGATTCATGAACTGTCTTTCACTCTACTGGTGATGGAAAACATCTGCTTTTGTCAGGTAAGTGAAAACCTACGTATCAATAGCAAGGTTGGGAGAGTTTCCCTAATTGCATTCCAAAGTTTAGTATTTAACTCTAGGTTTTCTATTATTCTATATCTTAACTTCAGGATTCCCATCTCATCACCTTAAGTCAGACTGTAAACTTCCCAGAAGGAAGAGATGCCTTATATTACAATATTCTCACATTGTGTCTAGCACTGTATATTCAAGAACCACTTCTTTACTTCACTGAGAGCCAATCTGGGTAGAGATTAAATGTACTCCAAGCTAAAAGAATTCATTGGATAGTGGTAAAAGGTTGAAGGTGAAGCTGTAAGGGTAGGCTTGGTCCAAGTATGTAGGACTGGATAGATTTTTAACTTGTAGGTGAAGGAAATAACATTAAGGAGTTAAATGAAAAGAAACAGGAGCTTATCTTTACTGAAATCCTGGCAACCTACAGGTCTCTTCCACAGAACTCTTTAGTGTTTCCTGTCTATGGCCCTGATTTGGCATATAAGCTCATTAGACTAGTTATCATTTTTTGCATATGTACCTTAGCCTTGAGCTGTTAGAGACTAAGAACCATATCCTTTTGATCTTTGCATCCTGCATGTCTAGCACAGTGCTGGCCACATTCTGAATGCTCAATAAATGTGGTAGTTGATGGTGATTGGCATATTCTATCCTTGAAGTTGAGGTGACATTGAACGCCCACCAAAGCTTGGAAATAAGGTTTCTCTCTGAAGGTTACACCAATAAATCAGTTCTTGATGGATCTGATCTGTTATCTCTAGAAAACACTTTGTAAAACATTGTGTTCTGCAAGCAAAAGATCAGGGACAGGAAAGTGAATAGCTGTATTCATGGGGAAAAAAAAAGAAAAAAACCTGAAGCTTAATCAATGCTATTATTTTTATTTGTTTTAAAGAGAGAATGTGTGGGCACAAAGAAGATGGTGTACATGGAGCCTAGAAAAAGGAAGGCCAGAGAGTCAATGTTAGTTCCACATTGTTCTGAGTGGAGAAACTGACAGGGCCACCAGAATGTTCTCTGACATGGTGGTGTCACTGTTCTTTGAGCTGCCCCAGGGCCTGGACTAGAGTATCTCGGTTTTTATCACTAGCTGTCAGTTCCATCCAAGAAGAGGCTGTCTAGTTTATCATGGTGTCCTCAGCATCTATCCATGGTGCCTGACATGTGACAGATACTCAAATACTTATTGAATTAATGAATATTTCTTTTTAAAAAAAATTTGAAAACTTCACTCTCCTTTAGGGTAACTTGAAATTAAAACTAATTATATATATAACTAGAATCAAATCTAAATAATTACAAATTGCATGTTTTTTTTTTTCAACATTATGCATCTCACCTCCTCCTGGAAAGCCTTACTTGCTATCCCAGGAAAGCAGGCCTCTCACTCCCCTTTTCAAATGCCACCATAGGTCCTTTAGTTTGGGAACCACCGGTTTGGATGTCTACCTGCTTTCCTCTGAAACTGTGCTCATCAAGGAACCTCTGGATCATTACAGTATTTTGTCATTTCTAAGAAGTGATGTATATATTTCCACACTTCTTTGTTTATAACATTCAGAAGTATCTTCTAATAAGCATATTTAATACAGTACTGGTTTTTCAAAAAATGGTTGTTTTCTAAAAAACAGTGGTAATTAATCCATGGTGTAATCTAATTATCAGTAACATTTAAAAATTACAGAAATATAGTAATTCAACTTCTTTTGTACTTTAATACCAGGAACAGGGGGCATAGATGATAGTTCTATAAAATCCAGAAACTGGAAAGAAATAGCTACTTTATAAATGAATAATTCAAATTCCGATTTACATAGCTACCTCTGAGAGTTCTATTATCTTGATTAAGCCTGAGAGCCTGGTCCAATCTGAGGCACTGAGCAAACTGAGTTCCTAGTGACACAGTCTGTTTCCCCCAATGACCAGTGAAGCCTCTCTGGGCACTCAGGCTTCTTCTTTCCTCCCTCGTATCAGCTTTCTCATATTAAAGCATGGCAATCTGATTTGGGCCTAAAACTCTTCTATCATAAGTAGGCAACGTAATAGTTATTCCCAGGGCCATCACTCTTGAGTACAAGGGGAGTCGTAAGATCAGTAATATAGTAATTTTCTCTCAAAATCTATTCAGTGAACATCCAAACTACACCCTCCTACTCAAAATAAACCATCTCCAAGTATCCCACCATCTGCCACCTGCTTCTTGTACATTTCCACCTGATGCCGCATTCCTGATGCTGGGTCACCAAGGTTACACCCCCAAATGCTCCGATGACAGCTGGGTGCCAGTGCTGTCCCATGGAGAATGCCCATGCCATCTTCACTAGGAAATGCTTCCGCCAGATCCAGAGACCACAGAGCAATAAATAATAATTTGCATCATTTTAGGTTCATACTGTGACTCTCAGTGACACAGCTTTTATTTCACTCACTCTTTATTTTTAAATCCCTCTTCTAAAGACCATCAAACTTGAAAAGTACAGTACTGGGATTCTGACAGTCTCCTCATCCCCTAAGCTCTCCCCCTTAGTTAGGATCCAGGCTGTGTTACAAAGAAACAAATGGTGCCTTAAGTAAGATAAAAGTTTATTTCTAGCCTTGCATAATCCAGAGGTAAGCAGGTCTGCCATCTTGAACATCTGGATTCATATCAGTGTCCCAGGCCCTTGCTTCAGTTGTCACTGTGGACTCACTGTTGGGGGAGAGGTGTGGGTGGAGTGATGGCAGCCAGTCCCTTTCTTCCTCAGTACAAAGCTTGTGCATCCTGACTCTGTATCCAATCGGGCAGTTCCCTCCCCATCCAGTATAATGCCAGAATAGTTAAATGCCAGCTATTGTTTTCTAAGGAGTCGAGATATTTTTCTAGTTTTGTCCCTGATGCATTGTCACTGCCCATCCAGTTCTTGTTCCCCAAGCAAAGAGATGCCTGGAAGGCCTATACACTTAAAGGTGCTCAGACTAATCTGAATTAGGCAAATCTCCATAGCACCCACTTAAAAGTAATGAGAATCGGGAAAGGAAAGCGGAATAAAACAGATACTAGGAAACAAATTCATTTTATTTATTATTTTATCATTATTTATTATCATTTTTTTTATACATCATGGCTCTGCACTTGGCATTGGACATACAGGTGAATTAGGCAGGCATGGTTTCTGTGCTGGACATCTATACCCACTCTCCACTTTTCTCCACCCTCCCCTCTGCTAGATGACATCAGTGGGCATCCTTGTCCTTGGGTTCCCAGCAGAAATTGGAGAGAGAAGGGAGAGTGAAGTAGGAGGTATCTATGACCCTGGCTCTCTTCCTGTGAAGTCAGCTTGAGTTGGAGTGTCCTTCAATCAAAGCACCTGTTCCACTCAGAAGGTCCCTCTGCATATGATTCTTTCACTCCAGCTTCAGGGACTGCTCCCTTCTCGGAAGGGGTAAGAAAAGGGAGCCCCAAGTTCTGATGTATAAATAAGGTGATTGCATCATCCAAGATCTCTAAGATTCCTTTCAGCTCAAACACTTCCCAGCTCTAATGTTCTATGGTTCTATACAAGAAAGTAAACAGGAATATATGGTATTTCCTGAGAAGTAACAGATCACATTTTGGTAAAACAAAATAGTCACTGTTTTTACAGCCCTGTATGGTCTTTGAAGGCATTTCTTCCAATTGTTACTCAAATCACACAACCCTGAGACACAACAATATTTACTGTGTTCCTTTTGCATGTGAGGAAAGCTTCTAACAGGCTTCCCTAAGATGGTGCTCCTTTCAGAGTGTTTTCTACATGGCATTAGAGTGACATGTCTAAAAATAAAGTCTGCCCCTATCTCTTACTCAAAACCTTCAATGGCTCCCCATTGCTTACATGATAAGGTACAAGCACCTTGTCGAGTCATGCAAGGCCCTACTGCTTCCCCAGCCTCATGACCCATTGCTGCCCGCCCCCCGTACTCTATGCTTCAGCAACCCCGACCCATTTGTAATTCCCCCCCCACATTTTGTTGTAGGAGGAGAGAGAAGAGAGAGAAGTGTTACTGGAAACAGAAGTAAAGAGCATTTGAGATCGAGGAAGTACTCAGCAGGGTCAAGAAAAATCTGGACTGGAATGCTTTGATAGTTACGGGGCACCAATGGCTTTGGAGAGAGCAGCCCTGGGAGGAATGAAACAGAAGTGGGGAGTGGGCACAGCTCTGTAGACGACTCTGTCAAGGAACTTGATCTGTAGAGGAAAAGAAGCAATCCAGTTGTAAAGAAAAAGCCAAGGTAGACAACAAAAATTTTTAAGTTACAGATTTAGGATCATATTGATTGATTGATGGGGGAAAAACAACTGAGAGGGGTACATTGACAATAGCAAGACAAAGGCCACCTTTATGAGCAACTTGTTGCCATCATCAAGTCTTCTTTGAGCAGCCCTGCCACGTAACCCCAAACTAGGTGAGGGGCACTGCTTCTTCCACAAGATGCTGTGAATGCCCTGTCATAGCATCTATCATACTGAATTAAAATTCTCTATCTGTGGATTTCCTCATCTCATACACTGTAAGCTTACTGTTGCTGCCATCACAAATGCCCATAAAACAACAAAAATGTATTGTCTCCCAGTACCGAATGCCAGAAGTCCAATATTGGTCTTATGGGTCTAAAATCAAGGTGTCGATAAAATTGTGTTCCTTCTGGAGGCTCTCGGGGAGAATCCGTTTCCTCACCATTTCCAGCTTCTAGAGGCTGCCCACATTTCTTGAGTTATGGCCCTTTCCTCAAATCACTCAGACCTCTGCTTCCATTATCACATCCCCTTCTCTCTGACTCTGATTTTACTGCCTCCCTCTTTCTCTTATAAGGACCCTTGTGATTACAGTAGACCCACCAGATAATCCAGAAAAACCTTCCCATCTTAAGATCCTTAACTTAACCACATCTACAAAATCTCTTTTGGGAGGATTGGGATGGGATTGGGAGGATGTCACAGATTGGGAGGATGAGGATGCGGAATTTTGGGGGGCCCTTACTGTCTACCACACCCTTCAGGGCAGGTCCTGTATTAATCATCCCTGTATCCCAAATACCTGGATAACAGTATATGCTCAATCAATGTCCATCCTCTTTTCTGTCTACTCTTTATACACTGCTCTCATGTATTCTTTTATTTGGTTTGCACAGTTACCCTACTAAAGGGAAAAATGTTATCATTTAGGGGAAAGTACGCTAGATTAGAAATAAGAGATCTAGGTCACTAGTCCCAGGATCCCCATTTCCAAATGGGCAAACTGAGGCTCAGACCATTAAATTACTATGTCATACCCAAGTGGTTAAGTCTAGGATTTGAAGCCCACTCTCTTGTCATCTTTGTGCACTGTTTTATCAGCCTAGACGCAGGTTGCTTGACTATACTGTGAAGGCAGGTCAAGGTCCTGATCAGCACCTTCCACCAGTTAAAGGGGGTTAGATGGGGTGGTATTTGTAACAGTCTTGAATTTTCCAGAGGTTATGTACGTTGGATTTACTGAATCAGGAACCCTAAAGAAGTTATGCTTTGTTCTTACTGAGTAATTTTCCTTTTACCTCATTTGATTTCCAACTGTTTATTTTCCTAAGGAAAGAATAATCCATGAACTTTTGGACCTTCTGGTGCGAAACATAGGCCACACTTCCCTGTATTGTACTGTTTGTGTAATTCCTGACATTGGTACAAGCCTCCATCCAGATGAGGCTGTTTTATGTCCTCTCTGGAAATTTCCTCTGGTGCTCAGGCTGCCTGTGGTTGGCTGTGCTGGGTCACAGGCAGGAATTCTGGCTGAGGTCACCATTGCACGTTCCAGCTCTTTAAAGCTTTGAAGGCATGTCCGCATATCTTCCCAGACAAAACTCCCACCTTTGCTCCTTCTTTCTTTTCACTGCAAATCCACTTTGAAGTTTGAGTCTTCCAGGAAATCCATTCAATGCCATTCTATACCAACAAGTAGGTGAAATTTAAACCAGGCACCTGAGACCACTTATTTTTCTATCCGGAAACTTTACTCTAGCCCTCAAATCATTTCCAAACTTTAGTTTATCCTACTTTTAATAGCATATTCTATTAACTATTCTCCAATGCCTAAAAACTTCAAATGTTTAGGATGATCTTCAAATACTTTTGTCATTGTGATCATTGTTTTTAATTTCATATCCTCTCTACAAATTTGTCCTTTTTCCTCCTGCATTTCTTGTATTAATATTCTACTTTGCATCTACCTTGTTCCCAAAGTTGAAAGATTTAATTATTTTTTTTACCTCTATAGTGAATGTCAGTTGTTTTGCCTGCTAAACATCTCTTTTTCCCTTTAAAGGTAACTGTTTGGAGTGGGGGTGTAACTGCTTTTACCTCCCTCAAAAAACAATGTGATTCTGGGGGGCTGCCAATTATAGTTTCACACGCACATGCACACACACACACACATACACACACCACTTGTCACAGGAGTGGGCAAGTGACACGGGCCAGGCCAGGTATAGTCCAGTTATAGCAATGTGATAAGCTCATGACCTTAGCTGAGCAAATCTGATTCTTTCGCTGTGATTTATATGCACTGAAGCAGGCAGAGAAAGGTCCCTCTGTTCCTCTATGGTCACTGAGCTGGGAAAATTTTCCTTAAGCCAAGGGCCTGGAACAATGAATAAATCATGTGAACTACCTTGGCCATTTGCATGGAGAAAATCTATCTACCATAGGAGAGAAGAGAACCAACCAGGCAAAGGGGAGCAGAGACAAAAGAGATGCAAAGAGAGAATCCTGGTATCCAGCTGATCTGAAAGCCAGTTGTACCTCATTCTTTCTAGCTGTATGAACCAATGAATCCCTTGTTTAAGTTAATTTTAGTTAGGATTTCATTACTTACAATCAAAAAGTTCCCAACTAATACAATCCTTTTCCCACTCTTTCTTGTTTTCTCTTTTCCAGAGAAAAACTTTATTTCTTCTTTACAGCTAATTTTACTTATTTTTTTTAAAGATTGTATTTATTTCTTTCAGAGAGAGAGAGCACGAGTGGGGGGGAAGAAGCAGAGGGAGAGGGAGAAGCAGACTCCCCACTGAGCAGGGAGCCCGACCCGGGACTCCATCCCAGGACCCTGGGATCATGACCTGAGCCGAAGGCAGACGCTTAAACACTGAGCCACCCAGGCGCCCCTATAGCTAGCTTTGTATCCTGAATCATTGTTAACCAAATCACAATCCCCCCCAAACCAATAATAGACAGAATAAAACTGCATCTTTCTGGAGCATCAATAACCCAAAGATATACCCTTTCCCAAGACTGAGATGTGCCTTCCTGGAAAACACAGTCTCTGATTCAATTCTCTACATTATGGTATGCAGCACACGTGGAATATTAAGGAATATTACCATAATTTATGTACAGAAAAACCCTGGCTGTCTTAACTGGAGTCCTCTGAAGCCATTAGACTTTTGGAATAGCTCCAAGTGCAAAAATGTCCAAGAAACTCAAATAAAACAAAGCAAAAAGTTCTCGGTGGTAGAGAAGCAATTTCTAACACCCAACATCAAATGAAGGAGCCAGAGAATTCTGAGGAGTTAAATTCCTCCCACGGCTATGAAATGGAGGAAAAGACTCTCATTCAATGGCAATACCTATATATTTCATTATCCAAGAAACGTGAATAAAATGAGAGGAAATGTAAGAGGCTAGAATGCAAGAAAGTCGAGGAAAGGAAAGAAGGTGAGAAATGTGAATCCACATGGAGGCAGTGGAAGACGGACTGTGGGGGCAGTGCCAACACAGATGAGGAGCAGCTTTGCTGGCACCATGGGAGGGCCCGCTGGGGGAGGACAGGTAAGAACCTGGGCAAGGGGAAGGGGGTCAAAGGAGAGTGCCAGCAGAACATAGGCGATCATAGGAGATGGGGTTGGAAAAGACGAGAAGCCACAGTCACTTGCCCTGTACCCCATACTCACTGGAACATCCAGGGGCCTCATCAAAGGCATGACACCCGGTACACGGCTCAGTAGTCAGTGAAGGTGTTTTCTGTTCACTGCATCAAGAAGACACTAAGACTTAATGGTAACTTTGCTGGCACCATATTGTAAACAAAAGTTTGGCATCTCAGTGAAGCCATTCCTTGATTTAAATTTCATTATTTTTTAATGAAAAGCAAAGTGCACAAATCTACAATGTATTTGATGATCTTAAAAGAGAAAATAGACTATGTTCCCAGCTGCTCTAACTTATACTGGACCATAGTGTTTGCTTGTTCGGTTGTCTGCACAGCTGTTAGGGGCGGGGGAGGATGGGGTGGGGATCAGGGGCATGGGCAAAGGCACTATTGTGAGAAAGAGGTAACTTCTAAAGGCCTGATGAGAAAGTTACTCAAGACAGGATTTCCCCTCTGATGGGCAATGAGCAGGGGGTGGTCCAGGAATAGCAATATCTGATGAAAAACTTTAATCTTCCCCTTTCTCCCTTCTCTTTGTATTTCCCAAGCCATCAGTCACTCTTTGTTAACCTCATCGATGCTTTGGGGAATTAAGGACAGGGCCTGTGTTCATACAGGGACAAATCAGTGCAAAGAAAGCAGCAGCAACCCTGAGACTTTGTTGCAAGACAGCAAGAGATAGTCAGAGAACAGAGAAGTCATCTGGAACAGAATGATCAGCTGAGGGGGAAAGCCACAACAAGGACAGATTCGTGGGGCATATAGGCATTCTTTGGGGATTTTTCAGAAATATGTGGGGAGGAGTGATGATAAAATCCTGCATTTTCTGTGCCTATGGAAAGGATGCTTACATCATCATCATCATCATTAATTTTTCAGAGTAAGGGACTCTTAAAGGCTGGAGAACTTGAGGACCTAAAGTTTACATTGAAAAGCAAGAAGAACACTATAAAATACACAAGTTAATCAAGACAAAACTGTTTACCTGCTGTGATGTTGATGCTCAGAAGAAGAAGAAACCACAGTGATTCATCTAAGACTGCAGAGATACGGTAAGATGCACCTTTCATAAAGCAAGGAATTTACACTACTTTCTCTAGTTTCCAGCCATACAACATCCTAATTACCCTATTTCTGGTTGAGTGCTCAATAAAAAATCATAATGTTTTATGAATAATTGAAGCTGACATAATCATGCACATTTATTTATTTATTTATTTATTTATTTATTTATTTATTTATGAGGACAAGAGTGAGCAGGAAAGGGGAAGCTGTGGCAAGGGGCAGAGAGAGAGAGGGAGAGAGAGAATCTCAAGCAGACTCCCCTCTGAGCATGGAGCCCAACATGGGGCTTGATCTCATAACCCTGAGATCATGAACTGAGCCAAAATCAAGAGTCAGACGCTTAATCAATTGAGCCTCCCAGATGCCCCTCATGTACATTTATATAAGGACTAACTTTGATGTCTCAAACCAAAGTATGGCATCCAAAGGCTAAATAAAAGTTGGAGAAAAAGATTCATCAAATCACATCTTATCAGAAAAACTGCAAGTGGAGGAACAAAATAAAGCATTTCAAAGATGTTTTCGCTATTAGTGACGCAGAAAGCAGAGAAAAAAATTAATTGTGCTCACATGAGAAAGCATTTCTTCCTACCCCATTAAAGTATTTGATGATTTTCTACCATATGAATGTTATTGTGTTAAAATAAGGCATTGCATGACCAATTAGACTTGTAAGAGTGGCTGGTCACACCTGAGTGTATGATGTCATTCCTAAAGTCGGTCACATAAGGAAGAGGCAAGTCTGGAAATGTGGAATCCAGAACAAATCTGGAGACTCTTCTAGAACAAGATGGCAGAGATTTTGCGTTTAAAAACAAAACAAAACAAAACAAACTTATGAAAGAACCCACTGATTTTTAGCAGAGCTGTGGGTTCCTGGAATGAAGACTACATTTCCCAGTCACCTTTGCGGCTACAACCATATGACCAAATTTTGGCCGATGGGATGCAAACTAATCCGGAAAGTGTCCTCCAAGGGAAAAGGCATGATTTTCTCTTCTCTTTTCTCCTTTCTGTAGGCTCTTCTGTTCTGTTTCTGTTATATGGGTGTAACAACTGAGGCTTCAGCAGACCTCTTGGAATACACACAATATCCCTAGGGGATAGCAGAGAAATAAACCAGAGGAAGCCAGAGGGTCTAACAAATTTATACCAACTCTGGATGCTGACCTCCAGAGTTTTTATATGAAATAATGAAATGTTCTAAGTTAAGGCACCATATTTGAGTTTTCTGCCCCCAAACACTGAACCCAGTTCTAACAAATATGAGGGTGAAAGTAAACCACTGTCTCTTTCCTGGCCTGGGCTTTGGAGGATGTAGATTTCTAAGAAAGTGTTTATTGGGTGATGCATTTAAAAACTAATAATCAACGTGGAGTTGAGCCACATCCTAGAAAGTTACAGACTGGGGTCTGTCCTTTCTCTGTCTCTGGGGCATACATGGGATGGGGTAGATCGTGCAAGACACTGTAGCATTATACCTTATAAGCCAGATTGTTTAGATTCTTCCTACTTGGGATCCTTCCAACTCTCCATAATTATTTCCCTGCTTTTCTCCTTTATCAGGTAACAGTTTTGTTTTGTTTTTATTTCTTTTTACTCAAGTCTGAGTCAGGCCTGAGTGGAATTGAGGAAAGTAGCTTTATCCATGCTTAGACAAAATGTAAAGAAGGAAGACCTCCTGACACCTCATACCTGTGTGGAAGGTCAGTCAAAATAAGTAAGAAACACCTAATGAGTGGTTCCACCCCACCAAACCAGCAACATCTTTCTAGAACAAATATTTTGTAACCCTTCCTTTGCTAGCCTAAAATAAAATTCAGAGATAATATAACTGATCTACATGTATAAACAAAGAAATCAACATAATTCCCAAACTATAATATAAAAGAAAAATAAAATAATAAAGGAATGCTTTTTTCTATGTAAATGTGCACATATGATCACAGTAGAAAAAAAAAGTGCCCCCACATTTCAGAATGTTCCCAAAGGTGATGAAACTTTGGGGTCAGAATGATGTCTCATTTCATCCCCATAGGAACTTCTCCTTCCAGGGACAACCCTGAAGGTGTTGATGGTTTTATTGTATTAAGTTTATTTATTTTATTTTATTATTTTGTTAAGAAATGTAGCATTTTCTTATAGCAGTATTACTTCAAATGTGTCCTGTAGCAAGCAAATTTCTTATTAATAGGTGTTATGTTTAAAGATACATAGTCTAATAGTTTAACAGACATTAGTTTAAGCACATCAGAATGGTTTTTTCCAGCTCTAAGACATTTCTAGTGACATTTCCTGAAGACGTCACTGTGCTCTGTGAATTTAACTCCCAAATGTATTTCATCACAGAATCCTTTTTCACTAGGACATTTCTTAAGTCCAGCTTTTCATGGAAGAAACTTAGAAAATACTGCCTTATAGCCTGTCAAAAGAACACATCACCAGAAAGAAAGGAGGCCTTTCTGGAGGATCCAAAGTCCACATGTGGAAAAACAGCCCTTACCGAACTCATTCATTTTGCAGGGAGGTGGCCAAAGCAGGCTTCCCTGGAAGTCATAAATTAGCCACATTCACTTGAATTTCATGAGAAGGGAAACAAAGGAGTAAAACTAATCTGATATCAGAGTCATTTTCAGGGAAGCACGATTTGAATGCTGCCAGTGGTCCTGACACGATTTCAGCCCACATTTCATGTGTATGCACCTATAGCTATTTTAACAAGACAACACAGAAATTATCTATTTATAATGTTGACAATGAGGCCTTCAAAAATGATATGTGTGGTTTGATATCCTTAAAGAGTATGTTTCACAAGTAGTATTGATAATCTTTATCATTTCTGAAATTCTTATTTTGTATAAGAACGTTTTTATAATCATTGCTTCATTTCATCCACAGAATGCACTCATGAGCTACCATTGGTCCTATCTTACACCTAAAGAGCCTGCAGCCTAGGCTTGTGATGTGCCAAACGTCCCAGAATTTTTTAGTTGTAAAACTTGGACTCAGCCTGGGTCTATCCTGCTCTGAAGCCCATGTTTTTTCCATCACCTCCCTTAATTAAGGGAACATTTTAGTACGTTTTCCATTTTTAAAACAATCAGTCACAGCAATTACAAGTCAGCCATTAGCTATCAGGAAAACAGCCGTCATGATTACCCAGGATCACTGACTCCTTGAGGATGCTATAGCCCATGTTTCAATGCACATATTTTAACTGATGAACCTACACAGAACTGCTAAAAGTTTACAAGGGCTAAAAGATTATCATGTTTTTCTTCCTCCCTCAGTGTCACCTGGTTTAACTTCAAGGTGTGTTCTTTGAAACCCACTTGTTTCCAGTGACTCATTTTGAAATCACTGATTTCATCTTCCTGGTTCTTTGCAAAGCCAGGAAGAGAGATCAACATCACATTGTTTTCACCTTCAAACACATTTACCCTGTAACCGGAAGGATCCAGAACTGTTATTGTTAATTCGTTGAATAATATGTTCTTCTTTCATCTTTTCACAAGAGCAGAAATCCATTCTGAAAACAGGGTGCCCTGCTTGCCATCTGTTTCATCCACCAGCAATGTAAAGGATTCACCTACTCAGTCAACACATATTTACTGAACACCTACTTTGTACCAGACATTGTTCTGCATTGTGGGAGTGCAGTAGCAAGATAGACGAGATCTTTTCTCTTTGGGGTTTATACTCTAATGAGAAGCATACAGAGAAACATGACCCTTCCAGATAGTGAAAGGGTTATGAAGGAAATAAAAGAGGGTGGTGTACCACAGTGGGCCTGAGGTGAAAGCTTTCTTTAGATTTAGGCAGCCTCTCGAAGGCTGAGATCAGAATGACAATGAAACAGAGATGATGTGATTTGGAGGAAGAGAGTTACAGGTGGGAAGAAAAGCCTTAAGATAAGAATCAAATTTGGGAGTTTGAGAAATACAAAGGAGTCAGGTGCACCTGGAAAGTGGTGAGAGAAGAGAAAAATAGTAGGTGAGATCAGAAAGGTTAACAGGGTGCAGAGCTCATGGCAGAGAACTTGGATTTCATCCCAAGTGCAGTGAGAAGACATTAAAGGATTTGAGGCTGAATTATTGATTCTAATGCTGAAAAACTGGAGCAGCAAGTCCAGTCAGGCCACAGACACGTGAGAAGATGCTCAACATCACTCATCAGCAGGGAAATGCAAATCAAAACCACAGTGAAATGTCACCTCACACCTGTCAGAATGACTGAAATCAACAACACAAGAAACAACAGGTGTTGGTGAGGATGTGGAGAAAGAGGAACCCTCTTGCATTGTTGGTAGCAATGCAAACTGGGGCAGCCACTCTAGAAAACAGTATAGATGTTCCTCAAAAAGTTAAAAATAGAACTACTCTACAACTCAGCAGTTGCATTACTGGATATTTACCCAAAGGATACAAAAATACTGATTCAAAGGGATGTATGCACCCTGATGTTTATTGCAGCATTATCTACAATAGCCAAATTATGGAAACAGCCCACGTGTCCATCAACTAATGAATGGATAAAGAAGATGTGGTATATATACAATGGGATATTATTCAGCCATAAAAAAGAATAAATCTTGCCATTTGCAACAATGTGAATGGAGATAGTGTATTATGCTAAGTGAAATAAGTCAGTCAAGAGAAAGATAAATACCATATGATTCCACTCATATGTGGAATTTAAGAAACAAAACAAACAAGCAAAGGGGGAAAAGAATGAGAGAGAGAGAGAGAGGCAAACCAAGAAACAGACTCTTAACTCTAGAGAACTAACTGGTGGTTACCAGAAGGGAGGAAGGTGGGGGGATGGGTGAAATAGGTGTTGGGGATGAAGGAGGGCACTTGTCATGATGAGCACCAGATGATGTACAGAATTGTTAAATCACTATGTTGTATGCCTGAAACTAATATTACACTTTATGTTAACTAACTGGAATTTAAATAAAAACTTAAAAGAAAGACCAGTTAGGCCAATTGCATAGTTCAGGTGAGAAATAATAAAGCTTGGACTGGGTAGTCCAGTGAAGATGGGAAGAAGTAAATGGCTCTCAGGGTAGAGCTGCCAGAATTTGCTGATAGATTGCATGAGGAAGGTAACAAGGATTTCTAGAACCTTACCTAAACAGCTGGGTTGATTCTGGTGACACTTTCTGAACTGGGAAAGAGTAGGAGAGGCATGGGTTTGAGGGAGAGATAGAAAATGCCGCATGCATTTGCACATGTTAACTTGGAGATCCCTTTTAGTCAGCTCATAGAGCTGTCAAGGAGGCAACTGGGTATACAAAAGGTCATAGCTGGAGATATAAAGAGTCTCATGAGGCCCTGAGGGGCCCTTTGCAAAGTGCTATCCCAGCTTTCCAACACAGTCCTTCCCAGTTCTCCATGTGTCACTGACCTACCCTGCGAAAACCTTCTCCACGGAAGTATTAGTTTCAGTCTGATTTCCCACTCACCGGGGCTCTTTCTGGGCTCTCTCCCTTTGTCATCCGTGTCTTCTTGAAACACAGGCAGTATCGATACCCACCTAAACTAAACGAAATGAAATTGACAATCTTCTTCAGTAAGGTTGTAACTTGCCTTCTAAGACAATCTATATGACTTTTGTAGGGTTCTTAAGAAGGATGGCTTCCAACCACCAGTCTGACCTTTGTCCCTTTCACCAGGCTTCACCTCTTCTTCATCTTCTCCTGAAACTCTTTGTTCCCCTTTCCAGGTCACTACCTGCTTCTCATTCCTTGGAGGGCCTAGATTTTGACCAGTTGCAACTAATCAATCCTTGGATGTTTAAAGCCGTACTTATCTCCAGGTATATTTGCTTTTTCCCTGAGAGATTGAAAGAACAAAAGACCTTGAGGATCAAATAAATGGCTCTCAGATAGTAGGAATTTAAGCAGAATTCCTCCAGTCTTAACAAACAAGCAGGTTCCTCTCCTGTGGCCTACTCTGTACATTGTTTGCTCACATTTTCCACCTGGAAAATTCCCTTCCCCATGAAATTCTGACATATGCTGTAACATGGATGAACATGGACGGCATTATGCTAAGTGAAATAAGCCATCACAAAAAGACAAATGCTGTATGATTCTGCTTATGTGAGGTATCTAGAGTAGTCAAATTCATAGAAACAGAAAGTAGAATGGTGGTTTCCAGGGACTAAGAGAGAGAAATGGAGAGTTGTTTTTAAGAAGGTACGGAGTTTCAGTTTTGCAAGATGAAAAAGTTCTGGAGATTGGTCGCACAACAGTGTGAATATACTTAACACTACTGAATTGTATACTTAAAAATGGTTAAGATGGCAAATTTTGTGTTATGTGTGTTTTCCCACCATTAAAAAAAATTTTTTTAAATATAAGCTAGTAGCAAAAAAAAAAAAGAAAAAGAAAAAGAGAAAAAAAACAAGACAAAGAGATTTGCAGCATGAAAGAATTCATTTCACCATTGCTTTGAAGATGGAGGGGACCACATAGTGAGGAATTCAGATGTCCTCTGGAGGATGGGCTCAACCAGGAAATAGGAACCCAAGTGCTATAGCCATAAGAAACTTAATTCTGCCAACAACCTAAAAGAACTTGGAAGGAAATTCTTCCTCAGATTGTCCACATAAAACAAGCCTAACTGACACCTTATTTTAGCCTTGGGAGATCCCAAGGAGGAAGCCCAGTTGAGTTATGACACACTTCTCATATACAAATCTGTATAATAAATCTGAGATAATAAATGGATGTTTAAGCTGCTAAAAAAAAAAAAAAAAAAATCCCTTCCTTAACCTCAAGCCCTCTTTTCCATAAGCTCCCAATCCATTTCTTCTTTTGTTACAGATATTCAACGAATGTCTACTTCGGTTCTTCCATTGATTTTACCTCCCCCCAAAATACCAGCAACTTCCTTTAGTTCCCAGTTCTAATGGACATTCCAAAAGTTTTCTCTTCCTTGACCTTCGTGGCATTTGATGCTCCAGGCTACTTTATTTTTTATGAAACTACTTTCCCCTTGGATTCTGTAACCCAGTTCTCATCTGGTTTCCCTCTTACCTTTCCTGCTGCTTCTTCCCAGTCTCCTTTGTAGATTCTACAATCACTAATTAATTCTTAAATTTTTTGTCCTCCAGGGCTCTGTTATTACCCTAGCTTTTCTACTTTATATATTCTCCTTGAAGACTATCACGTACATTCACAATTTCAATTCTTAATTATATATGTATTATTAACTCCAAACATAATTCTTTGGCTTGTACTTCTTGGCTAAGCTTGAGATCTATATATGCAATGTCTTAGGGGACAGTTACTCTTAGAAACCCCAAAGGACTTCCAAGTGATTACATCCAATCATTCTCTCCTTACCAGATTTGCACATTTTCTTACAGTTGTTATCTTGATAAATATCAGTCTTTCTAACTCAGTCACCCAAAGTAGAAGAAAATAAGTGTTGTCCATACTCCCCTTCATCCCTGCCACAATCTAACAACGTAGCCAATCCTAATAGTTTCTACCTCCTAAATATCTCTTACATCTGTCCTTATCTATATGTACTGTCATTCCTTAATTTATGCTCTTTCACTTCATACTTGATTATAATAATAGTTTCCTAACTCTTTTCTTAACTATTTCCTAACTGGTCACCCTATTTTCATTTTGTCCCACTACAATTTATTCTCCACACCAGAGTGATCTTTCTAAAAGGCAAAGCTGATAATATAATTTCCCTTGATTAAATTTCTATAATAGTCCTTCATTTTTTTCAAGATAAAGCTCAAATCTTTTTCTTAGCATGCAACACCCTACAAGATCTGGCACTTGCCACACTCCCCAAATCATCCTCTCTCTATGTACCTCTTGCTTGGGACATATTAAATTACTACAAATTCAGTAATATGTCAAGCTGTTTCTTATCTTTATTCCTTTGGACATGTAGTTCCTTTTGTCCATAGTTCACCAACTCATTCTTCAAATCTTAACCTCTTAAAAACCTGTTCTAATGATGGTTGCATTAGGTATCCTCCTTTTATCCGTTAACATTTCACCATGTGTAAATTGATGGCACTACCTTCTTCAGTTACCGTAGATAGTGGTCTATTCTGCCTCCACCATTAGAATACACTCCTTGAGAATAGATGATGGGCCTTACCGACCTTGTACACCTAGTATCTAACATAGTGTCTAGCACCAATCAGTGCAACAAGTATACTTTAATACATGCATGCATGCACGAATTGTCCTTTATTCATTGCCCATTGAGAGCTGGCCATAGTTGAAAAGTGATACCAAGACAAGGATGTTATTTTTGCCAGCCTAGTAATAATAATAATAATAGCTAATACTATGGGTTGGGTCCTATGCCACTTTACCTTTGTGTAATTTTACTTAGAACCTTCTTAAGAGATGTAAATACTATAGTTATCCCATATTTTAAATGGGAAAACTGAGGCATAAGGAAGTCAAATAATTTGCCCCAAATCCACAGATACGAAATAAAGATTCAAAACTTGGGGTGCCTGGGTGGCTGAGTTGGTTAAGCATCTGACTCTTTATTTCATCTCATGTCATGATCTCAGGGTCATGAGATCAAGCTCCGAGTTGGGCTCCCCACTGGGCATGGAGCTGGCTTAAGATTCTCTCTCCCTCTGTCCCTCCCCTCTCTGCTCACGTTAGCACACACTCTCTGTCTCTTAAAAAAAAAAAAAAGATTCAAAACTCCATCTTTCTGACTTGATATATAAACTGCCAACCATATGCAATAGGATATATAGACAGTTTAGGTTTTAAAATACTCTTTCCCATTATTAGACAATGTAGGAGACCAAAATTTTTGTTCAGAAAGTTGAATGTTTCAGTATACCATGAATATAAGAAAATGAAATCACAACAAGAGATAAAAACCGATGTTTTTTCTTTCTTTTTTTCTTTCTTTTTTCCCAACAAAAACTGATCTGAATACCTGGTCAAGTATCCTATCCTCGTAGCTGTTTATCTACCACGTGTGTGTGTGTATATATGTTCAAACAACTCACCATAGAGTGAGTCTCAGACTGACTATATTTTGAAAAGTAGCCCTTTCTTTTAATAATACTTCAACTTTTTAAATTTTTTTAATTTAATTTTATTTTATTATGTTATGTTAGTCCCCATACATTACATCATTAGCTTTTGATGTAGTGTTCCATGATTCATTGTTAGGGTATAACACCCAGTGCTCCATGCAGTACGTGCCTCCTTAATACCCATCACCAGGCTAACCCATTCCCCCACCCCTCTCCCCTCTAAAACCTTCAGTTTGTTTCTCAGAGTCCATAGTCTCTCATGGTTCATCTCCCCCTCTGATTTCCCCCCATTCATTTTTCCCTTCCTTCTCCTAATGTCCTCCATGCTATTCCTTATGTTCCACAAATAAGTGAAACCATATGATAATTGACTTTCTTTGCTTGACTTATTTCACTTAGCATAATCTCCTCCAGTCCCATCCATATTGATATAAAAGTTGGATATTCATCCTTTCTGATGGCTGAGTAATATTCCATTGTATATATGGACCACATCTTCTTTATCCATTTATCTGTTGAAGGGCATCTCGGCTCTTTCCACAGTTTGGTTATTGTGGACATTGCTGCCATGAACATTGGGGGGCATATGGCCTTTCTTTTCACTACATCTGTATCTTTGGGGTAAATGCCCAGTAGTGCAATTGCTGGGTCATAGGGTAGCTCTATTTTTAATTTTTTGAGGAACCTCCACACTGTTTTCCAAAGTGGCTGTACCAACTTGCATTCCCACCAACGGTGTAAGAGGGTTCCTCTTTCTCCACAACCTCTCCAACATTTGTTGTTTCCTGCCTTGTCAATTTTTGCCATTCTAACTAGTATAAGTTGGTATCTCAATGTGGTTTTGATTTGGATTTCCGTGATGGCTAATTATGATGAACATTTTTTCATGTGTCTATTAGCCATTTGTATGTCTTCTTTTTAAATTTTATAATAAAATGTGACAAAGTTCCTGGTACATAGAAGAGGTATGATGAAATTGTCAAATGCTTTATAGAGCCCATCTGTTCCTCAGTGACATGGATGCAGGTGAAGAGAGGGCTGGGAGACATGGTAGACTGATGAGACTCTGAGTCCTCATTGCAGTTTCAAGCTTTGTGGCTTCATTTTGATCTATCTTATTTATTAGACTGCTTTATAAGATTTCATTTGGGAAAAAAAATTTATTTTGAATAAAACTTGAAAATCATTTAGATCATGAAAGCAATCTTTCTTGTAGTAGTAGTGCATTTTTCCCAGGGGGAAAAAAGCGGGGGGGATTTCCTTTTGGACCCTCCTTGCACATCTGCTACTTGAAACAAGCTTTTTCTCCTTTTGGTCAATAGATTCTCCTCTAGATTTGAAGACTATAAGCCTGAAATATAAAATAGACTTATTCCATTTGATTATAATACAACAGTTTGAATTTAGGCACAGATGTTTTGCTTGAATTGCAGGAGTAAGATTGTCAAGTGTAATTCTCAGCTACACTCCTTGGGTTCACATCCTAGCTCTGCTACTTTTAGTTGTGTGACCTTAGACAAACCATTTAGCCTCTCTGCACCTCCATGTCTTTATCTGTAAAATGAAGTTAATAAGAGAAGCCACTTTATAGTGCTGTTGTAAGGATTAAATGAGTTAACATATATAAAGCTGTTCAAAGAGCCTGGCATACAGTATGAGTTCAATAACTGATCATTGTTATACTGTTCTCTTCCTAATCCTTAAATACCTAGTCATTCTGCATACCAGCACTACTCCTGGCCAGCTCCATAAAAATGACACTATGGTTTTCACTTAAAGGCAGCCTAAAGCAACATAGCTTTTAACTAGTCCTCACACTTATGAAGACCCATTGACAAGTCTGAAAAATCTACCACTCAATGTAGGACCTAGTTGCTTGGGAACCCAGAAGCTTCCAAAATGATGCTCATCCATCTTCTCCACCATTTGTGTGCTACTCCCTGCCTGGGGATGTGGAACCAGATACATTGTCACCTCTGGGAGGATTTTATTGCTTTAACTAGAATGCAAAGAAGGAGCCACTGTTCAGTTTTTGGTTAATGAGAGGGGATCTTGAAGCCCACGGCAAAACTGTAGTAATGAAAGTCAGAATTTACTCAGAAATAAAGGTATTCATAAAGTTCATTAGCTTGCCTTTTCATACGAGGTGCAAAACTTGAAAATTTGAAACCTAAAATTCTATTATAAGCACTAGATAGAGAGAAATACAAGGATTACAATTTAAAGGAAGTTGCCACCCACTTAAGTGGTAAGAAGGAAGTGGAAAGAACTTCTGACTTGAGGGACAGTGGTCAGACACGGAGATCTAAAGAAAACCAGATAATGGAGAGAACAATCATGGGCTCCTGAATATATCCCCAGTACAGCAGCCAGGTGTGTGTGGAGACAGGAATATTTTGTAGTAGTAGAGATTGTCACAGAACCCCTCAACATGTTGATGCAGAAATCAAGAGCATCCATGCCAGTGTTCTGTTTTCCCAGGCTGTCCAAGCTGGCCTTACAGCAAAGAGTGGAGGAGGCATCTGCAGAGATGAGCCTACGATGGCACACCTGACTCCGGAATGGCACAGCTGGTATGGTGCTTATATGATGTAGGAAGAATTTAGAAACTTCTGGAGGCCTCATGGGATGTGGACCATAAATGCTGGCTGTGAACTTGTTAGAGGCAAAGATAGGCCAAACAGGGGATGGAACCGAGTCACTGGGGATCTGAAGCGGTAACAAGAGCCAATATGGGGCCTAATCAACAGGAGGCAATGGCCAAGCTCTTTGGGAACAATCACTATGTGGCACCCATTCTAGAGAGCAGAACCAAGTTATAACAGCTGCTGATCCATAGCAGCTTTAATGTGATTAGAGGCTGACTCCCAGAGACCAGGTGAGAGATGCTAAAGCACAGGCCCAGAAGGAAGCAAAGGAGGACAACATGTAAATCACATCTTCCTGGACACCATTACTTCATGCAAATATTCCCCTGCTCAGACTCCATCAACTCCCTTGAGAGAGAAGTTAGAGCATTTGCAGTGTCTGATTATCCAAAAGAGACAGAGCTACCTTGAAATGGGCAAGTTTAAGGTTTTCCAGCACTGCCAGATATGAAAACTCCAGAGCAAGATGAAATCAGTTACTAAAAAACTGAAAAGTACAGACTTTGGCCCATCTCAGTTGTGGGTTACCAAATTTGACCTGTTCGTACTATGACTGAATATGCATAGTGTGATGGGAACAAAGAAGGTCAGTTTTTTCAACTGTGGACTTAGAAATAACTTCCCAGAGGAGTAACATGGAAGGTAATTTTTGAAAGGTAATCAGGTGTTATCCAGCTATGAGGAAGCAGAATTATATTTCAGGAAATGCAAAAAACATGAGTCAAGGTACACTGGTAAAATTAAGAACAGCATGTTCAAGGAAAACAAAGTTGTCTGAGAGGAAGCCTGAGCCTAGGAGCAAAGAGAAAGCAGGTTGAACAGGTAGGCTGCAGGACCCTGCCAATGCCGTAGAGGTTGTGATTGGCAAGGGCTTCTGAGTGGTTGGGGGCTGAAGAACAGACTGCACCCTGTTCTCCAAGGGCACTGTGTACCCTACAGCAGAGAGGATACACCCTGAGTATGCAACCACCCTTTATAGTTCACACAAAGTCTTGCTTTGCTCTCCAAGCAGCCCACAAGGGGTTGCCTTCTCAATTTTGCACAAAGGCATGATGTACATTAGCAGGGATCATTTACATATGGTCAGACTATTGAAGACCTTGCAAGCTACTTTAAAGAATTTGTACTTTAAAGGACAACAGTGAGCAGACACTGAAGGTTTTTGGACAGCAGTGTGACATGACAAAAGAAATTATTCCACAGCAGCTGTATGCAGGGTAGATTGGAGCCAAGAGACTCAGGAAGTTACTGCAGTTGTCCAGGCATGAAGCAAAAAAAAAAGAGAGAGAGAGAGAAAGAGAGAGAGAGAGATTCAATGGTATCCATGGTAACAGAAAGGGAAAGATATGGAAATTATTTTGAAGGCAGAAACAACAGGACTTGATTACTGATTGGATATGAGTGTATGGAAGAGGCGGCAGTAATAAATGACTCAGGGGTTTTGAGCTTAGAAAGCTGTAAGAATAAATCTGAAATAGGGACGCTAATCAGGAGGGTTGCTTTGAGAGGGAAAATAGAGAGTTTGGTTTAAGCATGTTGAATTTCGCATAATGATGCAATGTGTAAGTGGAAATGCTCTCCATACACTAAAAAGGGCAAGTCTAGGGCATTCTCCATTTTCTTTTTTCTTTCTTCCTTTTTTTTCCCCCTATTTTTGGTCTCTCTCCATAATTTTGACTGTATCTGAGGCTTTTTTTCTAAGGCTTTTGGGAATAAATTTACCACTTTCTTTAGTAAGTTTTAGTAAACTGTGAAGGAGTTTACCATCATTATCACCGTCAACCTTGTCTTCAAGGTAACACAAAGCATTTTCCAACACCTATTTGTGTTTGTCACTTATGTAGACAGTGCTCATAGTAACAGATTCCATGCCCTTGAGAGATTTACACTCTGTGACAGCCAATATTTATAGGATCAATACATGGAAAGCACACAGAATAGAATGATAATCACTGAACAATACATAAGATTAAAAGGAATATTTACACTCTACAGGAGGAAACAGAAGAAGAAGAAGAGGAAGAAGAAGAAGAAGGAGGAGGAGGAGGAGGAGGAGGAGAATAGGAAGGAGGAGGAGAATAAGAAGGAGGAAGAGGGGGGAGGAGAAGGGGGAAGGAAGAAGAAGAAGAAGGGGAAAAAAAGAGAAGAAGAATGGCAGTATGCTAGATAAGACCATTGGTAGGATGTTGGTGGTTGGAGATAAAAAGAAAATTGGCTAGAGTTTCTTTTCTGGACAGGGTTAATATAAGTCATCATCTCCTTAGGAAAGAAAGATGGATTTGGGATGCTGCTTACATAATAATAATGATTATTTTCATTTGTCTAGGACTTGACTCTCTTCCCATTATCTCATCCTCTCCATGGATTCCAGGACTTGTACAAGACCATGTAGCTATTCTTCAGGAAAGCTGAGCCTAAAGCTCAACAAATTTCCAGTATGGCAGGTTGAATCATTTGAATGATGATAAGAAAGACCACAGTATTTCATGAAGAATTCCAGCTGCTTTAAAAAAATTTAGAATGTAAGAACCCAAAAATATTGTTAAGGGTAACGTCTTTAGAAAGCTCTTTTTCTCTGCCTTTCACAAACCAAGGTCCTTTTGGAAGAAGGATCCCAAGGGTAGGCTGCTCATCTCTGCCCATTTGAAGAACACAATCCCTTCACTCAAACGTCTGTTTGCCTTTGCTGTCATTCCTTGTATGAAGCAGTTCTGTGAGTCAGTGGGAAAACAGCTACGTGTTACATGATCTCCCACTACCTTAGAGAGGAGGGTCAACTTTGAGCAAAGAGAGAAAGAAATGACTTGTATTCTTCCTCGCTTTTCTACTGCATTATTTTCCATTACAGTTTAACATTATTGGTCAAAATCTGGGCTCAGAGTCAGGTGACTTGGTTCATGTTTTGGTCCACTGATGAGCAAGTTGTTTATCTTTTGTGCCGGTGTTTCCTCTGCTGTTAAAGAGGTTTACTTGGATGTGTGTTGAGAAGATTAAGAAGTTCAGTCAAGATGATGCCTTGTGGATATAGGCACCACTCACAATCAAAGTCAGCTCGTGCTGGTAGAGTCCCCACTCTCACCTATAGAAAATTCTGGATTATTTTAAGTTTCTTAGTAAATTGAAGCCATCAAACATTCGCCTTTTACTTACATAATGTGTTTTCTTCAAGTTTCCTTAAATTGTTCACTATACTAAATAGAGTGACTTTTTTTTTCAAGTATCTTTATCTTTTGCAGCTAGTTCAATATATGAAAGCTTGATTTCTTTGCTACCCACACAGTTTCCTCTGGGGCCTTAGCCTCACCAGTATGCTATGACTCATTGCTTTACTTTTCATAAACAGAAGCTAAATAATTGTCCTTGATTCTATTGGAATGGAATATACTCAAGGAAAAATCTTAATTAATGCAGTTAGATATTCCTCTTCTCCTTTTTTTCTCTCCTTCTCTTTCTCTCTTGTTTTCTGCTCTCGAATCTGCTTGTCATAAACACTGCTTGTCAATCTCTGTCATATAACTGTTCACTTTATTTCTCCTTCCCCACAATACAGAGCCCTTTCATTACGAAGGGAAATGTCTTCTCCCTTTTTTTCTTATCCTTCATTTGCTCATCATTCCCACATTGTATTCTCTCCTCTCCTATTTATTCTCTCTTCCTTGTGTCTAGGTCCATCATGTGTCACTATTGGCCCCAGAATAAGTTATTTCCTCCTACCAGAGACCTACTTCATTTGTCAACTTTCTTGATTGCAAAGATCCCTGAGACTCCTTAATGGTTCAGTCTCAAGGAAAATAAAGATATCCAGGGAATTCCAAGCCCAGCTTCAGAGCAGAGACTGGAGGCAGTCAGAACCATTGCATTCCAATTAAGATGGTGGCCTAGAGATAGCAGTAGAAAAGAGAGAACACACGTTGGGCATGGATACCACATTCTTTCAAGATGATTTCTCCATGGGACTCTCATGTTTCTGCACATCTCATGAGCAGAGGCAATGACTCCCTTTGTTTTGGACTATCTTACCAAGGGAAGTTTGTATAGAAAGTAGCTTTGGAATATATAGTGTTCCTTCCAAAGCAAAGGACAGGCCAACTTACTATCCATTGTAATGGCTTTGGGTTCCCCAATTCAGGGTTCCTCTCTTGCCATCCAACCTACTGCATATGTAGGTGGCAGCTGGGCCTCTCTGTGTCCCTTTGTAGGAATTGGGGCTCAGCAAACTGCCACAAGAAAATTCTGATGCTCTGCTATTTCTCTGAGTAATAAAGTTATCTGTCTCTGATCCAGAAGTCTTGTGTCTTCTGCCAGTATCTATGAAGCCGTAGCAGGCTAATGTATTAGATTACAAGTAGGGTAGAATCTCAACCCTTCACAGTTCTTGACAATTTCCAGACATTATATTTTAGGCTGTCGTTAAGAATATTAGACAGATCAAAACTTAGAGGCAAACATTTTTTTTCCTCTATCAATATCTTGAAATAGTTAAATACATCTCCCCCTCCCCTTCAGCTCCCACCTCGACCTCATCTAATGTTCTTTCTTAACCTTGATAATGATGGGCTTTAATGGCCCATTTATTCAGTAGAGTGGATTTTTAAAACCCATTTCCAGATTACAGTTTGTGTGCCAGGATTACATTTGTTTTTATTAATAGAGAAAGGAGTCGAGCAGCAGATTAGGGCTGACTTTTCAATCACTTAGTCAGCAAATGCATCCTGAGCACCTTGGTGCTGCTGGGTTAAGTGCTGCACAAAGTAGTCTCAGTTCTCAGGGCATTTAACTTCCTTCACTCCAATAAAGAAAAACTTCCCTATAAAAAACCAAAGGTTCAAGCCACTCATTCAGGCAGTAACCAGGAGAAACATGTTTATAAGAGGGCTTTTAAAAATATTCCCCCTCATCTATCCTGCTCCTAAACAGAAAAGCAATCGCAGGACCCAGAGTCAATACCCTTTTGATTTTTAAAAACCTCCAACTTTTAGGAAACGTGAAGACTAAAATGCCCAGACCTACCAAGCCAACATCTTTCTGGTACTACTGATTTATAGTATTAATAAAATAAAGCCTTGCTATCTGTTATTTCCAGTTAATTCAATACATAATGACTGTTGTTTGTTGCGGGGGAGAAAGCAGTGAATCACGGTAAGGCTTTAATAGCTGAGAAAGGAGTCGTGTGAATACAGACACGCACACAGACATACACAGGCGCAGATACGCAGACATACATACACAGACAAACCCACACTCAAACACACACATCTTCACCTCAACGTGAATCATGGCATTTCTTAAACAATGGAGATAAATGATAAACACATTTTACAGTTCAACAAAAACTATAACCTGTCCTTAGTCCTTCTGCGACTCTGTGATCCCCAATTCAGTTCAGAAATTAAACTCCAACCCAAAACAGTAGTGACCACCTTAGTTTCAACCACAGCCTTCAGAGAGAGAAAGTAGGAAGACCGGTGCAGCTTGGTCATGTGTGGAGATGGGCTAAGTCTGAAACCTCACTGACTTCTATTACCCGGGTACCCAGCAACCAGCCACTAAGGTAGAGAAGAGTTTATAAGGGATGGGCTATTCTCAGGACTTGTGTTCTTTCTGTGGGAAAAAGCTGTTCTCTCTCTGACCTACCCCACTATTCACAGCTTGTTGCTTTTAGCAACACTGACTGTTTTCTTTGTACTGTTTTCCCTTTGGAAAAAGGGCCACAGCATTCAGCAGAGTGCGCCAGTCTCCACTGCTTGCTGTCTTGGCCCTAAGACAAGAATGAGGATGAGTACCCAAGGACGAAGAAAGATCTCAGGTTGCATAACTGAATGGGCAAAAAATGGTTAAAGACCTCCATACACACTAAAAAGATGGAGGAATTAGCCTAAAGTTAATGACACTTTCATGATGGCAAAGACTTCTGGGTAGTTCCTTTTTTTTTTTTCTTTCAAAGATTTTATTTATTTATTTGAGAGAGAGAGATCACCAGCAGGGAGGAGGAGCAGAGGGAGAAGCAGACTCCCCGCTGAGCAAGGAGCCCAATGCAGGACTCGATCCCAGAACCCTGGGATCATGACCTGAGCCAAAGGCAGACACTTAACTGACTGAGTCACCCAGGCGCCCTTCTGGGTAGCTCTTGACTTGGATGTTGTTGTTTCCTCAAATAAAAGCCAGAGTTATGTATATAACCATACACACTGTTTCCACTAAGTGAGAGGGCCGAAAAAAATGAAGCGGGGCATAAGAGAGAGTTAAGTCATTCCCAGGTGTCCAGTGCTATGAACAGACTGAAAAAAAAAAAAAATCTGCAGAAGTTCCAGCCTTACACAGACCCAGCAGCAGTACTTAGGGAGAGGAGTAATTAGAACTGAAGAAACACAGCTGACAGAAACTCATCTTAAAGTGTGAACTTGAAGCTGTTGCAGACAGAACCTAAGAATCCTCAATAGTTTAAGAACTCTGATTCAAGAAGTAACCATCCCAATGCAGACCTATGAGAAACATGGACTAGCATGCCACATAGAAGATAATAAAATCATGTCCTAGAATCAGATGAAAAGTAGGAGGAAAGATGGAGACCTATACATGGATCGAGCATAGACATTTCCCTTAGGCATTCCTGGCTAAATCTATGACCAGTTCTCTAATGAGTTAAGATCCTGTGATTGCTTGAGTATATACTATTTGTAGTTTCACGTGTGCATGTGCCTGTGTGCATTTGCTGTTAACTACTCAGAACTTGGACGTAGTACATTCTTTGATATGGGTTTAATTATCCTCATTTAATCCTTTTTGTGTTCATTATAAGAACCAGTGTGAAACTCCCCAGCAAATACTGTGATGAATAAATGAGCTGGACTGAATGTGCCCAATGGACAATCAAAACCAAGATTCTGGTGATTAGAGTAAACAAACATTAGCAACAGCCACTCCGGAATGTTGCTTCCGCAGGATTATTTCTATCCGGGTACGCCACTCTACATACTGGCAGATCACAGGGCTGCAGAAAAAGGGCCCTAAGAGATTTGGTTGCATAGATAACTCTCCTCAAAGACAGTGTGATTTGACAGAACTAAATGACCTACCTACCCCCAAATCATCTCCTTCACCAACCTGACATAGGCCTGAAATTCTTCACTCCCTTTGTTAAAGTGAGCATAATATTAAAAAGTAATTGGGGGAAAGGGATGATTAATACTTTTAGCTCTTAGAGTCTATGCAAACATCTTTGTATCAACAAGTAAGGGGTCTTGAATACAGTGAACATATTTTAAACTTGACCCAAATCTAGAATTGGGTCAAGTAGTTGTTTAAGTACAAATGTAATTATGAACTTCAAAAACCTTTGAGGTCACAACAGTACTAGAAGAATTGAAATATTAGGTTATCACAGGCATGAAACAGGGTTGTTTTAATGGTGGTGGACAATGATGAGGCCACAGAAGCAGTAGAATGGAAGAGCGTGGGGTCATCATCACCCGAGAGCATCACATTTACAAGAAGAATAGGAAAACAGGAAAGGAAAGGAAATCAGCTGATGCTGAAAAACAAAATGTCACAAGGCCGCCCTAGGTGTCCCTAATGCTTCCACTTAACCCTCGATATTTTTGCTGCAAGCTTCAGGGGGATAAAAAGTGAAGGAAAAGTGGACAAATATAAAATATCCTACTTTCTTGAACACAAAATATGGAGAGAGCAGATGCTTAATTTACTATTTTCTGAGTCCCTTTTCAGTGTCAAGCCCTGAGCCCAGCACTCTCCTTCCACTGGGCCAAAGAATAGGCCGCAGAATACATGTTACCATAGCAACATACCAGTGAAAACACCTCATGCCCCACCTACACAGAACCTTCTATTCGAAATATTGCCAAGATCCATCTCCAATAGAAACAGACTTTTCTTCACACTTCTGAGAAAGGGCTGTAATTACTGATTATTTATTTATCTATTGCCATAAAGTTTAGTAATACCATACAAAACCTAAGCGCTAGAAAAGAAAGAAAGTAGACCTTCGATGGGCATGCAAGTTGTTTTTCTTTGAAAGACTACCATCTACTTGACATCGGAGCAGAATATCAAGAGCTCTTAATGCAACTCTCAGTTTCATCTGCCAAAATGAGCTTTAAAAATGTCTTTAAGAGCTGTAAGAAATAATAGTGACCAACGCATAGTGATACCTTTATCTGGTTGGGAAGCTCCTCACTCCAGATTTAAGGAAGGGTGGAGCTTAGATACCAGACCATATCAGACCACTGGCCTGGTCTCAGGGCGCTGGCTCTTCCTGTCTCGGTCAGAGAGCGCCACCTAGTGTATCTGCCCCACTTGTCTCCTCACAACCATCACCTCCTCGAGGCCAAGCGTCCCAAATGCCCATGACTTTGAAAGCCCAGGGCCACTTCCAGTAGGTATACGCATCAATCGGACAAGTGTGTCTTGGACTGTAGGATAAAGAAAGAAGAAGGAAGGGTCAGCTTTGAAGTTTGGAAAGAGGAGTATATTGGAGATTCAGAAGGAGGGTTTTAGATTACTTCTTACTACCCAGATACATGGTCTGACACACTCTGCTTCAGTGCACTTTCTCAGCCTTATCTGCCACCAGTCCTCAGACTGGATTCCTCACCATGTCCTATATTGCTTCCCATGGTTTTGCCCATTCCACTCCCATTACCTTGACCTCACCACTTAGCCCAAAGCTGTCTATCTTTCAAGGACTAGTTAAGAGTGTTTTTCTCTCTCCATGAAAGCTTTCTTGTCAGTCTTTGCAGTTCTTCATGCCACACATGGTCAATACCAATTATTTATCAATGAAACTACCTAGTGGCACCTCTTACAAGTTTTGTTATGTAATTCTTTCCTGGTCCTATAAGTAGTCTCATGCTTTGGGATGACATTGCGAGCAGGTTTTTAAGTTCCTGGGGGACAGCAGTGACATGAGATTTATCCATGTCACACGGCACCAAGAATAGGGCCTTGACCCTGACAGGAACTTTTTCTTTATTGCATCATTTCTTCTCCAAAACTTCTTTCATTATATTCTGTGTAATTCTTTTTTTTTTTTTTTAAGATTTTATTTATTTACTTGACAGAGAGAGAGACAGTGAGAGAGGGAACACAAGCAGGGGGAGTGGGAGAGGGAGAAGCAGGCTTCCCACTGAGCAGGGAGCCCGATGCGAGGCTCGATCCCAGGACCCTGGGATCATGACCTGAGCTGAAGGCAGATGCTTAACGACTGAGGCACCCAGGCGCCCCCTGTGTAATTCTTCATAGGAGTTTATCTTTGTGAAAGAGCTCTGAATTTAGTCGTTAACCACATACCCTGTATTCCCTTATCCACACAGCACAGTAGACAGGAGGATGGGGTGAGTATAAGCAAAACCAAAGAATGAGTAATTTTTTCTTTGCTTCTAAGGGTTCCTCACTATCCTATAAGCCAAAGAGCTTAATTTTAATTACCAGCCATGCTATGGAAATTCTTGAATTCTTTGTTTTCATTAATGTTAAGGATATAGCCAGCTCTAAACTATAGTAGCTAAAACCATAAATTTTAGAGAAAGAAAAAACCTGAGTTTAATTTCCATCTCTACCATTTAAATCCCATGTAGCCTTGGACATGTTTCCTGACATCATTAGACTTGTTTCTTCATATGTAAAATAAAGATAACATTCCCCTAATGGGATATTTGTGAGGACAAAATGAGTAATATGTGCAAAGCACTTATCACAGTCCTTAATAGTAAGCATAATTGGTGGTGGTATTTATATTCACAAGGCCTAACAGGGAGGCCACAGGAAGTACTCAACACACACACACACACAAACACACACGCACGCACACACACACACACTCATGGAAAATTGACAAGAATAGATCCATCCCATACCAGGCCCAAGGAACAGATCCAGCCAACCAAGCAATGGGTAGCAGGAATGTGTAAAAATTCAACTCTAGGCCTCATTCCTCAATGTATATCGTTTGTCCCAAAAACTCATTGATGACAATCTGCTCCTCCTGCTCTCACCTTCTCTGTTTGAACTCTTCTCCCAACTTCTACTTCTGGTCACTTCTGATTTGATGACACAGTAGGACATCCCCCAATAGTCTGGCCAGCGTGCTCTTAGACCCAATTGAGCAGTCACAGTCTAGGTCCACATACTCTCACACTGAGAGGTTTTTCTCTCCTTCCCATCCTGTCCAGGGAAGCCTTTCTGATCTCTCCAAGGAAGGGAGATGGGCCACAAACATCCAAAGGAGTAACTAGCTAACAAAAACAAAAATACCAATCATCTACTCGAGAGACAAATACACATCCAACTTTGTGATTATATTTTCACTGGTTGCTGAGAAATAAAGTATTCCACATTCTAATATGTACACTAGTCTGTCCACTATTAGAGACTAATGTTCACTATTGTTAATTTCTAACACGACCTATAATATATGTCCTACAATTGGATGTGCCAAAGCCTCTTGCAATGGAATGCTGATTTACCCACATATGGAGAACAAAGAAAGGTGTGAGCTTGTCAAAGTTTGCCCCTGCTTTGTTTTGTTTGGGCGTTTTTTTTGTTTTGTTTTGTTTTTTAGCACCATTTCCTGGCATACTGATTCTGTTTTTCCTATTATTTTGCTTTCAGCCGGTTGTCAATGAATAATCCCTCAGGTGTGGACTGACATTGCCTTAAGGTGTTTTAAGTGCAAAAAAGCATTAGGCTTAAAATACTGTATCTCCCAATGGTGTTTACACTTCTATGTGGGACTCTGGAAGAGAGTCCCGCAAGCATGAATCTCTCAGGGTAAGATGTCAGATATCTTGACAGAGGTTGAAAATTACATCTGTTCCTGAAATTATATCATTTTGGGGCTCACTTACTCCACCGTCCACAAATGTTAGAGCCCAGACAGCACAGACTGAAAGTAATAGAAAGATGGAGATTAATATGTAAAATAGGCGGCTTTCTCTTTTCACTTAATTTCTGAGGTTAGAAGCAGATTCATTAGCTCCCAGGTGCTCCAACAAGAGTTTGAGAACAACCAAGGCCAGCTGTGAAAAGTCCTCCCATGGTTTGGCTTCTGCAGCTGCCTTTGTATGAAAAGTAACAGCTCCTTTCCCTCAGGTAAAACCTGCGAAGGCTGTTCCAATAATTTTGGAAGATTATCATTTTGATATTGAAACCACCAACACAGAGAGAAAGAAGAAACGTCCCTTTTAGCAAGCAGAGTGAGTCCAAAAGACTGAAACTATGAACATACAGCTTCAGTCCTAAAGACTGAACATTAAACTCAGCCAACTTGATATTATTTCCAGAGGGCTAAGGACATCATTTAGTGAGTTCCATGGCCCTAATGCTCGAATATTGTGTTGTCCCTATGTCCAGTTCCAATATCACAAAACTCACCACTTCATTTTGCTATTAAGTTTTGCTTTGTTTTTACAAGTATACCTTGGAGGAGACTGTGAAGAAAGAAAAAAGCAACCAGTACAACACACAATAGGATATAAAGAATGGATGTAGCTTGGCTGAGATGCCAGAGTAGATGCCAGAGGAGGGGTGAAGAAGAGCCTCAAGGAAAACTAGATACAATTCTGGCCAGGAAATAAAGGACCTGCAGGTAGGAGGTGGTGAAAGGAATGAAATCCCCATCCTGGAAGTATGTTAGGGAGCATTTGAGCCTTGGGTATCGGAGTGAGCTTAAGTGGAATGATTCCTATTCATTAAGCCACCATAGGCAAAGTCAAAGACTTTCACTACATGAGAAATGCAAAGATGTGACAGAAGAGAGATTTCTAGCTTCATGCAGTAACCTCTGAATTGATGTTTTATCCTAATGAAACCTTAATCTAACTCTATGGTAAGAGTTCCTTGACCCATATAATCCAAGATTTATTACTGGGAGAAGGAAATATGCTAACCCAGAAATATTCCATGAAAGTAATTGCCTGGTAAATTTGGGGGGGGGAACCCTTTCTACAGAGCTATTAAATAGAAAAGCTGAAAGAAGTTCTAAAGTCAATAGACTAAAATCAAACCATCATGGTGCAATGTGGGATAATGTACAGTATGTCAATCCAGGCAGGTGATAAGGAAGTAGAATTATCTCTGGCATCTTTTCCAAACTACACATATGATCCCACACATAGATTCTGATGGGCCCCCAGGGAAAATCTTCCTCCTTCTCACCCCAGAGAGGAACACTGCTGTTGATGGGCAGGAATCATCAGATTCGCTGAGTGAGAAAAGGATGAGAAATGAGCAAAATGAGAAAAACCACTGGCCTACAGTCAGATGAAACGAGAATCTAATTTGGATTCCCACACATACTAAGTACTTGTTTGGGGCTATTATTTAATTTCTCTCTGCATCTATTTCCTTTTCTTCAGGAAAAGGAGAGAATAGTAAGAGCTACCTTACAAGTTTAATATAAACATTAAATGAGATATATGATAATGTTATTAAATAAATGTTAGTGGAATCTGAATTGTATTGTGCTATTTATAACTATGATATTTTATCAAATAAATATATCAGGCTCTACCCACTGTTTTCATTTTACCTTATTTTTATTCATATCAATTTGCCCTGGTTTGTGCTAAAAGGATTTCCTGGCTTGTATAATTTTAATCAGTTTGTGGGAAAGGAAGTTCTCAAAGGAAAGACTCTTTGCTCTATATCTGATGGAATCACTGGCATAGAATTTAGAAAGCTAAGAAGAAATAACTCTTTTACAATTATTTGATTTAACATGGAAATTTCCTTTGGGTTTGGTTTTCTTTTTGTTGATGTCATTGGCACAAAATAAACTGCTGAATATAAAAGTATGAATCTAGAACTAATAGAGCAAAGTGTGAAACTGTACCAACTAACCTGAATTTTATTCTCATTGATGTTATCAATTAACTTGAAGTTGGACAAATAATTTTCTCATATTATGAGGTAGTCTACCCAAAATCTAAGGAATGTCACTTATCCATCAAAATAAATAAATATTGCATAATTCCAATGTAAAATACCACCACATAACTAGGCTTCTGTAAGTCTATACTCTTAGGAAGATAGTCTTTCTTACATTTTTCTATTTATGTATCACTAATATTTATGAATTATTAATATGTATAATAGTCAACATTGGCATATAGACTGGGAACACCATAAAATTTGCAGTTTAGTGGATCAGATGAGAAGATTATGCTGAGATTGACATACTCCACCTCATGGTTTATTAACCTAACTGAAGGTTACTGTGCTCTTCGGGAATTCATAGGGGCCTTTGGTGAAACTGACAAAAAAAATTCATTTTCTTACAATTAATATTCATGTTGGAACCTTTAGAACCCCAGAAAAGAGCCAGGTGTAAAAGGAAACTCCAAAGAGTATTTAAGATCCCCCACCAAGGAATTATCCCCTTTTTCCCCATCACAAACCTCTATCCCTGATCTACCTAAAATTCTGAGGAAAGAAATCAATGGAGCTAAATTAATGTAAGTATGGGTTTATCATTATCTTTCTAAGTAGAATTATGCCCAGGCTTTACAAGCTGCATTTCTTCAGCTTCTATGCTGTCATAAAATGCAGTTTCATTTAGCTGAGGTTGAGAATATTGGGCAGAGTCAAGGTGAACATCTAGCAAAGAGCTTTGGAAACACTCCAGGGAGAAAGCTGAAGCCATTAGTCACTGGAACAACAAATGAAATGAAATCATTCTAGAGTTTGCCCTTCACCTCTTTCCCCCACCTCCACTTTCACTTGGTAACCAGTGAAAAAACCATTAAGTACTGGTCCTGTGATGTCCATGAAGTAAAACCGAAACGAACAGGAACTCAGTATTTACCTCTTTTCTCTTCAATCTAACCAAGAAAAGATGACCACGTTTCTAATACCTCTTCTCAAAGATGCTCTTAAATGTACTTATATGAAACATCTGAGAGGTTTTTTTTTTTAAATCAGGTTATTAATACGAAATAATTCATAGGTCCAGAAATTTTGCCTAAAGAACTTCCTTTTCTGGAGTTCAGATAGAACAGAATAGATACTCATAAATATTCAGTTACAAAGTGTTGTTTATAAAACAACCATTTTACAAATGAAGAAACCAAGGTTCAGAAGTGCAAATGATTTGCTCTGTCATGGAGCTAGTTAATAGAAAAGCAGGTTGTTTCCTACACTTACTACCTTACTTTTTTGTTAATCATTTATATATAATTCTATCATATCCACAATATTATCAAAAAGCTGTGAATGATACAAACCCAAATGAGAAATAGTTCCTGTTCCCAAAGTTATTCTTATTAGATACTTTATACAGAGTAATAATAATAATCACTATTTATCAAAATTCATCATGTGAGAAAAATTAGACCAATGCGCCAAGGTCACATATCCTCCAGAGATGAGTGCTATGTTCCTCAGTTTACAGATAGGATACAAAATAGTCCCATAATGGTCTCAAATCCCACAATTCATCTAAAGCAGAGGTCAAATTTGAACCCAGATCTTAGTTCTTAACTATACTGAGTCCTACAACAGAAACTTAACACTTATTCACAGAGGCAATGGGAGATACTTTAGCTAAATGTAAAAGGAATTTTTGAAAATAGGTTTATTAACTCTGGAATAATTTACCATAGGAACCTACAGAATTTCATCTACCTCCACCCCCAGTTGACTTAAAAGTGAGGAGATACTAAATTAGAGGTTTCATGTAAGAGTGGGCTCCCTGATTGCCTAGTAGGAAGTGAAACCAAAGGACATCTCAAGCTTTCTTCCATCCTGTGACTCTAAGGGAAAACAGTAATAACCAAAAAACCAAAACAGTCTCTCTCCTGTGTTTTCCCTTACATTCAAAAGAGCTTAAAATTGATAAATATATTACAAATAAAGTAGCTCCTCAATACTCTTGAAAAAAATATGCATGGGTTATGACTCTTTAAGGTGGTTCCAAGGAGATTTTTCAGTCTTTCACAGTAAAGCTTGATACTGAAGTTTGGGCAGAGGTGTGTGTTTGTGTGCAGTGACTAAGCCCGTGTGTGTGGGAGGCAAACATTGCAGATGGCTGAAAACTATGCTAAAGCTGGAAGACCCATGTGATGGTTGGCATCCTGAAAGAGAGACAGATGTTTCCTCAAAAGAAGAATTTTAGAACAAGTTGTTTGCTGTCCTGTTTGGGCTTGGTTCTTCAGCTGCATCTCAAGGTCATATCCACACGGGAAATATTGCAGCAGTAACAAACGCTTCTCCCTCTGTATCCCAAGATAGAGACCAAAGAGACCGGGCACCAGGAAAGATCCAGCTAATTAATCACAGGGCCTTTACTAATTCTGCCTGCCATTTGAAATACTTTTTTTTTTTTAACTTCTCAAGATATTTTCATGTTCTATAACACCTGCTTTGAGAATATTGCCTTGGTTCTCATGCTGGGCCCCCCTGCAGTGCACCAAGACGCTCTGTACCTTCTTTTTCATAAAACCAATCCTCTAGTATTCACTCTGTAATACAATATTTCTTCTTTGCTAAAGTATATGCTCATTTCATTGCAAGCAGCATGACTATCTTGTTAACCATCAAATTCCAAAGGCCCAACACAATGCCAGATACATACTCAGCTCTCAAAAACATTTTTTTCTAAGTACTCCTAAGAATAGAGATTCTCAGATATTCTAGAGTGGCAGAGCCTAGATTGGCTCTTTCATTAGACGGCTTGAACAAGATCATTCATTTATTTATTCATTCATTTATTCAACAAGTATTTTTGAGGATCACCTGGGTGGCTTAGTCAGTTAAGCATCTGCGTTCGGCTCAGGTCATGACCCCAGGGTCCTGGGGTAGGGTCCCACATCGGGCTCCTTGCTCGGCGGGGAGCCTGCTTCTCCCTCTGCCTGCCTCCCCCTGCTTGTGCTTGCTCACTCACTCCCTCTCTCTGACAAATAAATTTTTTTTAAAAAAAAGCAAATATTTTTGAGTTCGCATTATGTGTGAGGCACTGTCAGGCACGGAGTGATTGGGATTTTACAAGGAAAAGAACAGACAAAAATGTTTGGCCTCATGGAGCTTGCATGTCATCAAAACTACACTTGAAAAAGAAATTTAAAAATCTAGCTGCTTGACTACAAAATAATGTCGTTTTCAGATTAGATAACATTGCTATGGACTGCACAAATTTTCTATCTCAATCAGGTGGGGTTATATTTCTGTAACACCGGTCAAGTTTTAACCTGAGAAATATAACTTAAAGGTGGAGGAATCTACCATAATGAATAACAAGCTAGCTGCATACTACTCCATGCCCACCTTTAGAAGCTCCCAGGAGCTTGAACATGAATACATGTGTCTTATTTTTTATTGCCACCTACCAGGATTCTGGGTAGTGGGCACTGGGTTCTGATAGAAAGAGAAACATGTGGAGTTTGGGAGTATTCATCTAGAGAACGAAAGTATAACTAACATGTACAGAGCTGTTCGCATGTGCTAAGTTATGATTGGAATTTTCACATATACTACCTCATTTGATCTTGGCAATAAACAAAAAATAAACTAAATCGTATGACCTCTATTTTATTTTCTATCAAATGAGGAAATAGGACCAGAGGTAGAGATGTCCTTCCACATACCAATAGAAATTGTAGTTTTGCAAAGGTCAGAGTTCCTAAACCACAAATTAACTTCTCAACTAACAGATTTCTGGACTTGCTTAAAGGGGGCATAAATGAAGGGTCTCGCCAGACACTAAGGAATTTTGTTGTTCATTACCCTGTGCCAAAAAAGAAATGGGAAATCATCAGACCAGAGAGAATGGCTATCTACCTTCTATTCAGCCAGGCAAGATTTTATAAAAAAGATGGCAACTGGCTACAGATTGATGCTATTTAAAGAAATCCTGACTTTCAAAATTCTCCACTCCCTTTCTAAATGGCATCTTTTTTTTTTGAAGATTTTTATTTATTTGATTTGACACAGAGAGACAGACAGCAAGAGAGGGAACACAAGCAGGGGGAGTGGGAGAGGGAGAAGCAGGCTTCCCGCGGAGCAGGGAGCCCGATGCGGGGCTCGATCCCAGGACCCTGGGATCATGACCTGAGCCGAAGGCAGACGCTTAACGACTAGGCTACCCAGGCGCCCTATGGCATCTTTTTTTTTTTTCTGTCCTTAAGGTCACAAACTTTTCTCCAGCTGAAAATACAGCTGCCTCACAGAAAAACTGCATAAGAAAATTAATAACAATAAAACCCAGAGGAATCAGGGATGTAGTGGTAAGGCTGCTTTATGCTTTCCCCTATCCAACTGCCAACTTCCTGAGGGCCTCATTGCTGAGTGCTAAAAGGCCAGAGGAGAGTGCTGGAACATAGAGGAGAAAGAAAGGAGTGTGGAGAGGAGCATACAGAAGAGGGAGCAAAGGGAATCTTAAAAAAGAGAAAGGTCTCCAGCTGGGGCTGGTCAAAGGACAAATCGGAGGTCAGTAGAGGGACTTTAACACAGTCCTCTCCATCTCTCTCTTCTCTACAGTGTTCTCTTCGCCTTCAGTCCCCACCCCTTCCCAGCTGCTCTGTGACCTGCCCTCTCAACCACCTGAAATAACAAATGCTCCAAATTTTCTGTGTTAGTTTTCTGTGTACAGTGGAGCCATTTTGTACAAATGTAATTTCTATTCTGACTTTAGAACCTAAGCTTGCCACTAATTTTTTTAAATCTTCAACCACAAACCAATTTATTATCATGTATTAAGGTTACAGTGGCTGAAGAGTAAAAATCAGAATGGACTATGCCTCCTAGGCAAGCTTTAGAATTTACACCTGTCCCCCTTCTCCTCCAGAGATTAAGAGGTTCTTCAAAGGCAGAATGTTGTGAAAGGCAAGACAGCGGAATATATGTATTCTTTTTGTTCCACCTTTGGTCTATATCAATGGTAATCAAATCTCAATATGTGTAACAATTAGTGAATAGCAAAATATTTTAAAACCACTTATACCATACCTCATAGGCTATTTAATGGTTTTGCAAGCAAAATTTTGTCTCTAGTTTTGACTTTTGAACATACCTGGCTACAGAAGTCCCTTCCACAGTATGTACATGTTTCTGGGGAGAAGTTCTACAGTTTTTGAAACATTCTCTGAGGAGTCTATAACCACCAAAGGTAAGAAACACTGCTCTTCCCACAACAGATTCTCTATCTTCACGTTCTGTTCCTTCAAGAATATCCCATTCCCTTGCTAAATTACTACAGTTTAACCGATAAATTAATCTGAGTTAAATTTCTTTATGGCTCCTGAACCTAAACAGCACCTGCATTTTACAAAGACTTTAGTGCCTAAGCCCAAGGGATTAGATAAATTTGCGGAATTCCAAGCACTTTAGCAGAATCAGGAAGGGAAATATTTGGGTAAAGGAGTTAAAAGGATTTTTAGAGCCTCTTAAAACACGTCTTATAAGTAAGCACTTCCTCCTCCTCCAAGAACTTTCTTCTTGACGCTTTCTACTGATCCTACTTCCTGCATCCACATCACGGCTTCTGTGTGGTGATATGAGTGGGACTCTAGATCACCTGGGTCTGAGGGTCTTCAGAGGAATAACATAGAAAGGGAAGCTGAAGAGAAAGGACCTGAGAACCTTGAAGCAGAGTGAGATTCTTGGAGGAGAACCCCTTGCAACTGCTATCATCCCAGCCCCCCATCTGTTAAAAGGGAATAGAATAAAATCAGAAAATCCTGTAGTCAAGCTTCCGAGATCTATCTCATGTCTTCAGGTTACACAAGTACCCAGAAATTACAGATCCCAGAGTAATTTAACAGAGTTAGCCTACTTTACTTTTGGAAAGTATTGCTCTTAAGAGGCTGGCTCCCAGGGTCTTCCCCCCGCCAATTCTAGACAGACAGAAATAACACTGGCAGCACCCACTCCAAGTGCCACACCAGGAAACTGATCAATCTAAAGAATCCACACGTTCTGTGCCTCTGGGGAACATTTTCAGGTCATATCTATTTGGGCAAAACTCTCATCCCCTCACAAAGCAAAAATCCAATGTCCTGGCCATCATGACAGAATAGATCATGGTGTAGAGAAATAGAGAGAGATGAGTCCAGTATCTTTCAGAGCTTTGATTGTAGCTGGGCAACTACATGACAAAGATGGCTAGAGACAATAAACATCTTTGCACTCCAGACATTGCATCTGAACTTTGGGCAATTGCAAATAGAAATACAAAAAAAATAAATAATTGATGCAATTCAATGTAAAACCCATGAAGAAAGTAATCTATCTGCACAGAGAGTCCGGGGTGTGAGCATTGTGAGGCACAGCAGAATAGCAAGTAAAGCCCTGGAAAAAGACCTAAAACAGCATTGTTTGCTTGGTCACATCTGGCAGAGGGTTTCACTGGTTCCTTGGAACAGGATTTTTAGTTTGTTATATATTATAATTATTGTGCTCAACTAACTGTAAAGTTCAAATCATTTAATTTCATGATATGGATTTGTTAACTCTCAATTAATTCTTTTATTTTCTTAATAGAATACAAGATAAAGAATTCCCCCAGATATTAGTAAAAAAAAGATTTCTAGACTGGGATGAAACTTTACTGGGTTTTGCAGTCAAGATTCTAATATCCAGACAAAAAGTTTAGGTAAACTGCAAATGTTCTTATTCCATCTTTTTGTTGTATAAACAGCAAAAGTAATAGATAGGAGGGTATATTTCTCCTTCCAGTGTCCCAAAGATTTGCTTTAATCCTTGAAGGTTTTTGAAAAGATGCAAGCACAGGGTCAGGAAGTTGCATTTTTCTTCGTACAAAGCTAACAGGACATAGAATGACTGTTTGCCTCAGCCTTATAAACATGGCCCCATATTACCTGAGCTCTCCTAAGTGCCTGGCCACAAAGATTTGCTCATGCCTGTAGTTCCTGCCTGTATTTCTGACGTCTCATAACTTAGTAAAGAATATCTCTTGCCGGTGGGAGTTCTTCAAATTCTACCCAACAAAGCTAGCTTCATTCTTGTAAAAAAAAAAAAAAAAAAAAAAAAAAGAAGAAGAAGAAGAAGAGCAATGATCACACAGATAGCCTTGGTATGATTTCTCTTCTGCCAAACTTCACTGGGACTTTGCCAAGTCACTGGCCCTCAACTTACTAGCTTAAAACAAGAGTGTGGTCCAGAAGATGATCTATAAATTGTGCATTCAGGGGAGATGTGAGTGAATGATAACTTCTCTGTGAAAAATACATCCATTTAACAACAAAGGCAGAGTACTACACAACTATTGAATTCAAAACACTAAGAATACTAAATGCCTAGTATGTAGAGCAAGAGGACTCACATTCATTGTTGGTGAAAATGCAAAATGGTATTGCTACTTTGAAAGGCAGTTTGGCAGTTTCTTATAAAACTAATATAGTCTTAGCAGCAATTGTGCTCATAGGTATTTACCCAACTGATTTGAAAATACATATCCAGGGGTGCCTGAGTGGCTCAACTTGTTAAGCATCTGACTCTTGATCTCAGCCCAGGTCTTGATCTCAGGATCCTGAGTTCGACCCCATGTTGGGCCCCAACACATATACACACAAAAACCTCTACATGAATATTTGTAGCAGCTTTATTCAAAATTGCCCAAAACTGGAAGCAACCAAGATGCCCTTCAACAGGTGAATGGATAAACAAACCTTGGTATATCCATACAATGGAATATTATTCAGTGATAAAAAGGAATGAGCTATCAAGCCACAAAAGGACATGAATGAATCTTAAATACATATTGCTAAGTGAAAACAGCCAGTCTGAAAAAGCTACACTGTATGATTCCAATTATATAACATTCTGGAGAAAACAAAACTATGAAAATGGTAAACAGATCAGTGGTTGCTAGATGTTCAGGTAAGGGGTAGGGTGGATCGTAGGTTGAACAGGTGAACTGCAGGGGATTTTTAGGGTGGTGAAACTATTCTGTATGGTACTGTAATGGTGGATGCATGACAGGATACCTTTGTCAAAGCATATAGAATAGTACAACACAAAGTGCAATCTTAATGTATGCAAATGTTTAAAAATCATTTTGGAGGTCGGGATCTGTATTGAAAACAGAATGTGACAAAGGAATCAAAATATATTATAATGTATGAACCACCTCACTGGATATCGTGAGGAATTAGGGTGCTGACCTAAATAACTTTGGAAATCAGTGGAGTCTTCAACTCTAAAGGCAAAGGGACTGTGCATGTACTCCAGTTGATAAAGTTGTTTCCACAAAGTCTGGGTTAACAATTCTAAAACCACTATACATGCATATTGGAATTCAACAATTAAGTAAATGGATAGCAGAGGGTGGTAGCCAGGTTTCTCACTATTGGAGTGGGAGATTACAAGTAAGCAGTAGGAGGAGCCTAGAATGATCCATGAGTTAGCGTTGGAGGCATCAGTATAAACTAATGTTTAGTTTAATATAGATACAGATGACTACCTATAGACATGTTTATAGATATGTGTATAAATTCCAGTAAGAGTACACACGTATATCTCCTTGCTCTGTCATCGGAGATGACTTTGAAGCAATGATAGCCAGTCGCAATGAGCACATCTACTGTCCAGATTTTGGTTTCTAATATCATTCTCCAATTAAAAAAAAACAAAAAACAAAAAACAAAACTATGTCCCCTTGGAGAAACAGCTGATTCTGGGACTTGGGGCAGAAAATATACAAGATACTGTTGAAGCATCTTGTAATGCCAGAACGTAAGAAACTGTTTAAAACCAAACAGAGCAAAAACCCCACACTCACGGGGATATGTCAAAGGCATAAAGGAGCCAACTGAATGAGCTCCCAATGGCAAAGTTTGGACTAATTTGAGTAAGCAAAATAATGTAGCATTGGATTCTAACTTAAAGCATAAATATCCATGAGTTCACACTGATATAAATGATTGAATATCTCAATGGGGATGAATAAACAAATCCCCTGTACAGGAGGACTCCAAATAATTTATGTAGCTAGTCCACCTTTGCAGCACAATGCTCCACTTCTTACGTGTGGGGCACGCAGTGACTTTCTTCCGAAGAGTGCACTGGAAAGGAGAAGAGTAACTTTACAGTGGAGAAACCTGACAAATACCACCTCATGCCAGATGATCAAGGTTAATATCAGCAGTGAGAGGTCATTTTGATAATGCGTGCCCTTGAGATAATGCAATGAGAATGGTACTTTACTTCTGTGGTCATCCTCTCAGATATATTACTCAGTCTAACCATGAGAAAATAATCAGACAAGTCCCAATTGAAGGACATTCTACAAAATATCTGACTAGCGCTCCACAAAACCATCAGGGTCCTCAAAACGAGGAAAATCTGAGAAATTGCCACAGATAAAAGGAGACATGACTACTAATGTAATATAGGTGGGATTCTGAAACAGAAAAAAGACACTTGGTAAAAACAAAAACAAGGCAAAAAAAAAGTAACGATTTCACAGGAAATCTGCATAAAATATGGCGTCTAGTTAATGACAACTTATCAATATTGGTTCATAATTGGGCAAATGTTCCATATTAACGTAAATATTAATAAGAGGGGAAACTGGATGTGAAGTATATGGGAAGACTGCTATATTTACAATTATGTAAATCTAAACACTTTATTCTAAAGCTTTATTTTAAAAATTATCCATTCTACCTTGAGCAAATGTTGCTATACTCTTGCATTGTACTGTGTTACACTGTGTATCAACAGTGAGCAAAACAAAACTGGCCCATGCCTTCAGGGAGCTTATAGTCTAATTTGAAGCAATGACATTCAGCAAATACACAGAGAGAGACAGCACCTACGTTGTGAGGATTTTATTAAGTAGAATGGCTACAGAGTCTGTAAAGATGTCCTGAGACAGATCCCAAAGAGAGAAGCATCATATCCTTTACTCTGGACCTCAACCACAGGCTGCCTTTTAACGCAGCCGACAAGCACTTCGTTGATGACAAAGGGGACTCTGTAGAGGGTGGGGGTAAGCAGGGCATGAATGGATCTATCAGAATCAGAAGACCTGGGATCGCATTCCACATTCTGTCTCTCATCAGTCATTTCAATTTCTTGACCTACAATTTTTAACCAGTAAAATTTAGATAATAATACTTACTCTTCAGAGTTGATGTGAAGGTTAAATGTGATTGTATAAATTGCCAACCACATTTACTGTCTACTTCCAGCAGCTTAGCTGGAACCTCACACCAGTCTGCTCCCTTAGTCCAGACCAATTCTACTCTAACACATCTTCACTTTTCTTAGAGAGATCACAGACTATAGGCTTGTTAGGTATAGTTTCCCCTTTCTCCCCTAATTTGCCCCTCTCTTCTTGAGAACTCTTGTCTCTCCACACCTGACTTTTTGATCTGTAAAATCCTGCTGTGCAATGACGCTATAGCTCAACAGAGCTGCCCAAAATGGAAAAAATTGTTTTTCTAGTTGCTTTGCTTTCACACAAGGAAACTCGATTTATCTTGCAGAGGGCGAAAGGAAGCTGCTTTATTTCTGGAAGCAGGGAATATGCTATAGAGAAAGGAAAAACTAGACAGTACACTTGAACTTAAAATCTAGGTGATGCGATCTTATTAACTTGTATATCACTAATTCAGAATTTTCGACAATTCAGACAGAATTCATGTGCTTCTACTGAATAAAAATGAAACCTGGCAGCTGCAGTGTAATATATTTTGTGGTATATTCTATTTACATTAACTGACCTGATATAAACAAATCCTAAGTTATATTAAACGTATGGAAACACACTCTTTTAGATGTTTCTATATATTGGATAATTTAGTCACACTCATTCAGGATATGTGATGTTGTATTGTATTAGTATTACCACAGCTACTGTAACTGAACCCAAGGGCTCAACAAACATACAAATAGCTGTTCGTAACATAATGCTGCAAATGTTAGGATGGAAATGAAAGTAGAAAACAATCTGGAACTTCAAATCAGAGGATGTCCTTGGGGGAACTCTCATCAGAAGTCATACAAATATATTTAAGACCAAATTCATTGTCTGTTTCAGATGATGATGTCTAGCACCTACTGAGGAATCGGGTATCTTAACAACTTTACCAGCCCTGAAGCAAACATAGGATTAAATATTGTCCTTGCCTCCCCTCACCCCATCCTAAAATCTGGAAGTGTTAATGACTGCTTAATGAGGTTGATGGTAGTATATCTAGAGAAGAAGATATCACTGTACCAAACATTAAAAATACTACAAAGGAGATTCTGATGTAAATATATGTAAATACATATTTTTATCTCATTCTATGAATTCATAAATATATACTTTATCCTACCAAAAATCTTAACTCATTCAAATACATCATTATTTCTCTAGCAATTTTAGCTTGAATACTATATGAAATATTTTTCTTATAGTACTTCCAAAAGTATTATGAAATGAGTTCAAATAAGAAAATGTTGCATACCTATCTTCTAGAGAGAAACTGAAATAAAACTCTCAATATCCTTTTGCTTAGTATTTTTATTATTAATACTCCACATTTTATAGGCTCTATATTTTTCAATGCCTTTTTATAAAACTTATGTCATTGGTCTGTTTCATAAATGCTGAAATACTTTAAAAGATACTGAGGACCTGAATTAAAGTCATATAGCAAATAAGTGATGGACCCAGGACCAAATTGCAGGTTTCCTGACTCACAGCCAAGGCTTTGTAAGTCCTTTCTAAGCCCCATGTTATTTGAAGTACAGCTGCAGTAAGAGTTGTTTATCAAAAGAACTTATTATGGTGATCACTTTGTAGTATATGCAAATACCGAATTATTATGTTGTACACATGAAACTAATATAATATTATATACCAATTTTACCTCAATAAAAAGAATATTTCTCAATTTAGTTGTTTATAAACATAAATAAATGAGACCGAGAATGTTAAACTTTGCAATATCAGAGGAAAATGAAATTACCTAACAATCTGTTCAATTAATCAATGCAGACAACAAATCACATCAGAAAAAAAGAGTCAAGCCCACAAAAGTAATTAATTGGACAGAGCCTCATTCACTACATGGGATATAATTAGTGATGGAGTATTTTGGACAAGTGTGGGAATTCTAAAGAACTGGAATGATTTTTTTTTTTAAGATTTTATTTATTTATTTGACAGAGAGAGAGAGATAGCGAGAGCAGGAACACAAGCAGGGGGAGTGGGAGAGGGAGAAGCAGGCTTCCTGCCGAGCAGGGAGCCCGATGTGGGACTCGATCCCAGGACCCTGGGATCATGACCTGAGCTGAAGGCAGACGCTTAACGACTGAGCCACCCAGGCGCCCAAGAACTGGAATGATTTAGAACAGAAAAAATAACTATGTTCAGAGACGAACATATCACCTTTCCTTCGACACCTGGATCATTTGCAATTCTTTCTGTCAGAAGTGACAGACACTAACTTCAGCCTGCTTAAAGCAAGACATAGGAATTTATTACAAGGACATTGTGCTGCTGAGAATCCAAGATCACATGTGTAGGGCTCATGATCACAAAGACTCTTTTTCAACATTCTTTGCACGGAGGCTTTCTTTTTTGTCTGAAGGAAAGAGCAAGAGACTGGAGTAGAGGAGACATCTCCACAGAGAACACAGTGGGTAGAGAAATCTGAACTGACCTGTTTCTGCATGCTCCAAGATGCTCACCAAGGATTCCCTCACTTAAGTGGAAAGACTCGGGCAGGGCTGGGGATTGGTAAATTCCTACAGTTTTATAAATGAGGGCAAAGAAGCCAGCGAATTCCGGCCATTATGCTAATGTGATTGCACTGCTGCCCACAGACTGGAGAAGGCAGAGGACGTGAGTCACACACATACCAGGCGTGTGATACAGAGAGGGAGAGAGGGATTCTCCACAGGCCAGTGGAAAACACAATGTGAGATTTCTGCACTAAAGCTTCCCCCGTCAGTGGCTTTGGCACAATCAAATAGCTTTAGGACTGAGGAAAGCAGGGAGTGGGAGGTAGGGAGGAACCAAGGCAAGCGCCCTGGGCAGCAGCATCTGCTCTTGGCATTGGGAAATCTGGCAACGGACCTTACCCTAGGCAGTAAAGCTGGGGCTGGAAAGAAGTAAAATGGTGGTGTTTGGGTATATGCATTATGGTGAAACACTCTAAGGATAACTCAGAAGTAATCTGTAAATGTTTTTAAAGGAGTCTGGAGTGAATGAGACAGAACCATAGAAATAATGCATTTGCACTGCTATTCTGACCCTCTCATTTTACCTCTCACTTAGTGTGGCTTGGGAAATATCACGTACACATCACTATAATTGTGTGAATATCTCTCTATCTCCATATCTATAGAGTTCTCTGAGTACTGCCTCTGAACCAGACTATTTCATGGTACTTGATGGTATAGAAGTTATTCTGTACATTTGTTTGCCCTTGCCCACTTTCTGACATTCTGTAAGAACTCAGTAAACCTTTGTCGTTGGTGACGATCCTGATGCCCCGCATACATGGGATCCTTTCAGTATCATTTCTATCCTCAGCAAAAACTTCTACCTGTGATATTAGGCAGGATATCAGGAAGTAATACATATGGACTATAGCAACAAAAATCTTTTGAAACCAGACACACCTATTATATTCATTTTAAAAGACATGTCTATATTACATAATACATTCTGGAAAAGTCTGTATGTTGCAATGAACTGCATATAAAGGCAAATGATCTTTTAAACACTGATCGTTGAAAAAATTCTAGAGTAAATTCATTTGTAAAGGAAATAATCACCTCTCATTCATCTCTTTGTAGATTTGTAGTGCCTCTTTAGCAAGTTTGCAGAAAAAGGATAGCACAGCAGAGTGAAAAGTATGGGTTTAAAATCAAAAATATAAATAAATAAATAAATAAATAAATAAATAAATAAATAAATAAAACAAAATAAAAAAGACTAAGAATCGATCTTTACCTCCATTAACTACCTGCATGACCTTAAAATGCTTTCTTAGATTTGTTGAGCCTTAGTTTCCCTTCTGTAAAGTAAGGCTATTACTGATCTCACAACTTACTCTGAGGAACCATGTAAAGAACTTGTACATAGCAGTTGCTCATATGCAATATGGTATGCTTTATATTATGTGTGTGTATGTATATACATACATATATATATACACACATATACATACACACATATTACTAAACTTATATACTATACATATATGTGTATGATACCCACATTTTTTGTTTCTGAAGAAAATAGTATTTCTAGAATTTTTAAAGTATATATAGAAAAACAAAAGTTAGAAAAATTTGTAACACAGGTAAACAATTACAACTCCTCAATGTTCTGGATAAGGACTATTAAATTTACACTTTTAACTGTTTTTTTCATTTTACTGAAATTAACATGTTGGTATACTACTTTACTACTGCCTAGATAAAGTTGACAGTTTCACCTCAGTTCCTACTAAATGAAAAAATAAGTGAATGAGACGACCTTCTCTGTATTTGATGCCTCCATCTGTATGAAAACCCCAGTCAACTGATCAGTCAGTACCTGTCTTGAGCCCAGTACTGTATCCAGATAATATCTTACTAAGTGCTCTTTTCCCACTGGAATGATGCACCTGGCTTCCCCAAAATCTTATTTTTGATAATTTCATTGATCCTTTAAATTTTGGAAAATTAACAATGAATTCCAAGAGTCAACTTCAGATGGTTTTCCTTCTTTTCTAACAGACATAGTCACAGAGATACCATGATCCTTAGTTGCTGTTTAAGTTTCAATATTTGTATATTACAGTTGCAAAACAGGCCTCAAATATGTTCAAAACCAATGTGTTTCAATTGCAAGGTTTTCCCAAGAGGAAAAGTAGAATAAATTTTTTATGTTAAAATCACTGCTTTGCATTCTGCAACCTTAGCTGATTTCTACACTAATGTGGAAGAATTATAGGAATCATTTCTGCAACACATCCGTCATTAAGTTTGCTGGAAGATAGCTGTTTGAGGGCTTACAGAGGCCAAAACATGAGTTGGAATTATATGTGCCTCAATGTTGGGAATTCTTTGTGTCAAACAAATCTGTCAGTGTGTTTATTTCCACATAGGACATTAGTTCTTATTTTTAGATTCTCATTAAACCCAGTAAAGCAGGTGTCTGCATAAACTGAAATTTCATTGATATGCTTGCTCTGCATATAGATAGAAATTACATTGCTCCTTATTATTGGTAATGCTTGCCTTAAAAGCAGAATCTTAAAAGTATTTTAATAAGTGGATTTAAAAAGCTCTTTAGTTTCACTGTAACTCACTTGGTCAAACTCTGCTATCACAAATGTAGTGTCAAAGAAAAAGAAATCACTATTTGGCAAAATGTTGGCTTAGCACCAGCCAGTCTGCTACGACTGATCTTAAGTGCTTTAAATCAAGTAATAAAATTTGAGATTTGGAAATGACCTTGTAGATTATCATATTGGCCAACCTACATATTTTATAGATGAGCAATTAATGCCCAGAACTCTCTCACAGTTCTCATAGTATCAAATGCTGACATACCCAGTTTTGTGAGCAGTCTCAACTCACAGGATATCAACATCAAAGGTTTTTTTTTTAACCCAAATAACCAATACTAGTTATGCTCTCATGAACACCCCACACAATTTTCCAATCCAGGCCATTTCCCAGGCTGGGTAGCAGGCTCCCTTAAGGTAATTTATTCTGGTTCCATAGCTTTGTAGCCACTTTCAGGTATTTAAAAAAAAAAAAGTCACATTTTGGATCTTAAAACAGTGCTATTCACTTAGCTTCAATCTCAAATTTGATTCAAAGCTCTCCTTCTCTTTTCCCCAGCACAGGCTAAACTCATGACTCTAGAAGCTTGAGAGGAGGCTGAGGATAACAGGGTTATTGACTCCTCCCCTCTTTCACCCTTCCCCATCCTATCTCCTAATTCTCCTGTAATGTTGAGGCAAGGAGGAGGGAAAGGGAGAAGAAACTGTGTCTTCTTCTGTACCTGCCCTTGATGAGGTTCCCATCCCTTTCCTGTAGTGGCATATCCTTTCCAGCCAAACATGGGCCAGCAACCCCTTCAGTGTGGTTGACATCCAAATAACATTGGACCTCTTTTTTCTATTCACACTTGATTCCTTATTGACCTCACCCAGTCTGGTAACTTTTAGTAACTTTTGTAGGTTAAGAACTCCCAATATCCAACTGCCTAATCATTGTCTCTCCTTGGGTGGTCCATCATCATCCCAAACTTCACATGTCCACAAAACCTGCTCCAGTCTTCCCCATCTCAACTAATGCAACTTCATCTTCCTCGTTGCTCAAGCCAAAATTTGAAATCAAATTATTCCTTGCTTCCTCTCTAATCCCATATCCAATCTTTCCACAAATTCCATCACCTCTACCTTCAAAATTGTATCGAAGATCCAAATCCATCTCACCATTTCCACTGCTGCCCCCCATCCAAGCCATCATGAGCTCTAACCCAGATCATTGCAATGCTCTTCAAATGGATCTGCCTGCTTTCCGGTCTTTCTCAACACAGCAACCAGAGTGATCCTGTTAAAACCTATATCAGATCGTTTCATGCCTCTGCTCAAAATCTGACAGATGGTCCCTATTTCATTCAGAATGAAAGCCAGGGGCCTTACCATGGCCTAGCTGGCCTTATATGATCAGCTTCATCCCCCATTCTACTTTGGCCTCCTCTGCTGCTACATTCCTCTTCACTCACTCCACACCAAACACCCTGATTCCCTGCTTGTCCTTAACAAACACTCTTGGCACATTTTTTTAAATTGAAGTATAATTTACATACTATAGAATGTGTAAATCTTAAGTGTCCAGTTCATGGGGTTTTGACAGTTATATATACCCACGTAAACACCACACAAATCAAGATCTAGAACATTTCTATCTCCTATAAAATTTCCTCACATCTTTTTCCAGTCAATTCTTACCCATGCCCTTAAGAAACACTTTAATTTCTGTCCACCATAGATTTAGTTTTACCTGTTCTTAGACTTAATACAAATAGAATCAAATACGATATATTCTTTTGTGTCTGGCTTCTTTGATTCAACACAATGTTTTTGAGATTCATTCCTATTGTAGCATGTATTCATAGTTCTTTCTTTTTAATTGATGAGTAGTATTCCATTGTATCCATTGTATGAATATACCACAATTCATATACCCATTCTCCTCTTGGATATAAGGGATGTTTTCCATTTGGGGGTAATATGAATAAAGCTGATATAAACATAAACATTAGTACACAGTTTTTGTCTGGACATTTGTTTTTGTTTCTTTTGAGTGAATACCTAGGAGTAGTATTACTGGGTCATAAGCTAAATATATATTTAACTTTATTGAAGCAACTCTTGCCTTCTGGCTTTTGCTCTTGTTGTTCCCTTTACCTAGAATGCTCTTCCTCCAGGTATCTAATGACTCACTCCTTCACTTCCTCAACTCTTCACCAGAAGTCACCTTCTCAATGAACTCTACACTAACCAGTCCCACCCTATCCTCTACCCCACCTTAACACTCTCACTAGCTGTAAATATCTCCATAGCACTTTTCCCCTTTAGCATACTATGTAATTATAACTTATCATATTGACTGACTGCTTTCTTTGTTTTCTTTTGAAGACAAGGGATTTTTTTTTTTTTTGGTCTGTTTTATTTATTAATGTGTCACCATTGCCTAGAACAGGGCTTGATACTTAAGTTGACACTCATAAATAATTGTTAGAGGGAAGGAAGGAAGGAAGGAAGGAAGGAAGGAAGGAAGGAAGGAAGGAAGGAAGGACTCAGAAAGAAGGGGACAATGTCTGAGGTGTCTCTCAAATTGCCAGGACATCTCTACTCTATGTGACTTCTAAGGTCTCCCAAGCTGCTGAGACAGTGCCAAATTATTCCCAGTGAATTTCAATGCTCACTTCCATCCCATCTGAGCTATTCATGGAATTCCCAACCTTTTTCTTCAGCACATGCAAGGTGTTCTCTTGTGCCAAAAACCTCAATGTCTTCAGATGGAGTTACTAAAATGTTTCACCCATCAGGAGATAATCTGCTTGGGTTCTGCTGTATGTGTCTAGATGTATCTGTATAGGTTCTCTCCTCATCCCTTGCCCCAAGCATATACCACCTGATTGTGAGGGAAGTCTCAGACTTCTTTGCCCTCTCTTATGAGCAGCACCTAACCTCATCTCCACTCTCTTCTCCATTCTCTACAACCCAGAAATCACTCATATACTCCATTTCCAGAATTCCTTCAGCTGAATAGATTCATGGCTTGTGTTTCTCTTCAGAGCATTCACTACATGGAAGTAGCTATTATTTACCATATTACCAGGCAGAAATTTCTAGAAAACTACATTTATTTTGCCCTTTCAATATAAGCCCTCACAAATAGAACAACAGTAGTAAGATTTTTTTTTAATTTAAGCTTTTTCAATTGAATTTAAATTAAAAAAATTAATAATAAATAAATAAATTTAGGGTTCTTTTGAGGAAAAAAACTAATGGTCATGTGTGGGGACAGGAGATATATGGGAACTCTCGACTTCCTATTCAATTTTGCCATGAACGTAAAACTCTTCTAAAAAATAAAGTTTATTAATTAAAAAAAAAAGAAGTGATTACTTTGCCCTACAAATAACAGTGAATTTATGTAAGAATCACCGCCCATTCAATTTTTACTGATCCAGTAAATGTGAACTCATTCAGAATGTAAGCAAATTCTGTCATCAAGTAAGTCAGTGTTTGTTACTATTATAGTTTAACAAAGCTGCTTGTCTCAGAAATCTTCACGTGATTCTCAGTGCCTGTTTTGGTCAGGGTACAACCAGGAAAATACAATTCACTTAAAGTATTTGAAACAGTTGTTTGTACAGGTGGTGAAAGAGCTGAGAAGCCAAATGGAATCGTGAGAGGGAATCCAGAAATTACCACTGTCATGGAACCACTACTATCCTTAGGCTGAAAAGATAAAGGGAAGAAACAAAGTTACCAGAGCCCTGATGTCAGGGTTGTCCAGCAGAAGCTGGTTTCAAGGCAGGCCTGTCAGACAGGAATTAGTTCCATGGAAAATATATAGCTCAGCCAGAGATACCCACAAGAAAGAGAGGAATAAAGAGAGATACCCTGGCATCTTCATTTCTCTTACCCTCCAATCTCCTGCACAGCTTCCTGTTGGCCACACTGACCCAGAAGCCAGCTGCCACATGAACCTGGGAAACAGCCCACAGGGATCAGCCCAGTCAAGCAGGGGAAGTGCAAGTAATAGATCTGAGGCCAGCAATCAGCTTTGGGCCAAAGCTAGAATAAACAGATATTGCAGAATTTGGAAAACATTCAAAAATTTTGGTCAGAGTGAATGATTCTCTATATGGTGTTATTCTAGAACATTTTAAAATGCATGTACTAACATAAGCAAGGGGAAGGGGCTTATGCCCTCCAGAAGGAAAGAAAGAAAGAAAGAAAGAAAGAAAGAAAGAAAGAAAGAAAGAAAGAAAGAAAGAAGAAAGAAAGGAAGGAAGGAAGGAAGGAAGGAAGGAAGAAAGAAAGAAAAGAAAAGAAAGAGAGGAAGGAAGGAAAGAAGGAAGGAAGGAAGGAAGGAAAGAAAGAAAGAAAGAAAGAAAGAAAGAAAGAAAGAAAGAAAGAAAGAAAGAAAGAAAGAAGAAAGAAAGAAAGAAAGAAAAAGAAAGAAAAGAAAGAAGAAAGAAAAAGAAAGAAAGAAAGAAAGAAAGAAAGAAAGAAAGAAAGAAAGAAAGAAAGAAAGAGGAAGGAAGGAAAGAAGGAAGGAAGGAAGAGAAGGAGGGAGGGAGGAGGAAAGACTACCTAATGATGAAACATTACTAGACTAGATCAGTATTCAAGGAGAACCTACAAATGGGGGTCTCAGTTTCCATCACATAGCAGCCCTATTCTTTCGGCTTCTTATGGCATAGAGATCGGTGGAAATGAGCCAAAAAAGGGAGGTTAGAAGTTTTCATGTTATTTCTGGACTCCAGTTGCAGCATCGGGGGGAAAAAAAAGACAGTAATGTTTCAGGTCTTATCTTGACATTAATCTCAAAGCTTTGTATATTTTTAGAGAAATGAAACTAGTAAATAAAATCAGAAGATATGGCTTTTTTTTCTTTTTGACATTGTGAAGTTATTTCAACAATAAAAAAAATTTATGTCTGAAAAAAGATTGTGACCCTAAAGGTCAAGTGTTCATATACTTCTTAAGTCTGTAATTTTCTAGGCAGGATGCTATGACAAGACTAACAATTAGACCATTGTTGCAAAAGTACTTTGATAACTTAAAAGCAGTAGAGAGTGCCCAGGATTTTGAGTTCCAAGACATGGGTCCGAGTACGCCTTGGAGCACTTTCCTAGCTGTGCATCTTTGGACAAAGAACTTGGCAACTCTGAGCCTCAGGTTAGTTGAAATAAAATCATTACAGTCATGGTATCACTCCACAAGGTCATTGTGACAATCTAATGGAATAAAGTTTGTGATCATTACTGTACAGATGTTGACTATTGTTTTCCTTTTTATTTCAGGGACCCAAGAATGAGCCTTCCTTTTATCAGAAGAAAAAACATGGCCACAAATATTATGTAGTCAGAAGCAACCTAAAACAGCCACTGTATAATTAACCCAGTCTTCAGAAGAGAAAACAATTACAGGATTAGAGGAGGAGAAACACAGACGATTTTCAATCCCTTCCCAGCTGCTGCAGCTCAACGACAACCCTCAAACTCACTTACCACACCCAGCTATGTTACTGAATCTTTACCGCCCAGAATATTCGATGTGTAGGGCTCACCTGGGTCTGGCAAGCCACTAAACAGGCAAACCAATATTTTCCATACTAAAAGTGGACTAAATCTTTATCAGAAGAAACAAAGGTTACCTGAACACCTTTATCTTAAAATAATTGCCAGAAGGGATGGGGAAAATTTAGTTCTGTAAGTCCAACTTTCTGGTAGTAGTTTTCTTATTTAAGTACCTCCTGAGAGGCAGTTTTTCTCACCAAATGACCAAGCTCTGGTTTCCCTTTCAGTGCTTTGTCTTCCTCTCTGGTTCGGAACCCCAGTATGATCTATCACTGCCCATTCACTCTTCCTCTCAAATGACACTTTTTGTCAAGAACCACTTTCCCTTGTTTTCATAGAGCTACCATTTCGGTCCCTTGGAGGAACCTGGCAAAGAATTCATCATTCAAGAAGTGTTTAAAGACCCATAGTTGCCATGCACTCTTCTAGGCACTTGGGATACATTAAGGAATAAACAAAGATCTCTGTCCTTGTGAGGGAAACAGACAACAAATAAGAAATACAATAAAGAAGGAAACCATATTGTGTGTTAAGTGACAACTATTAGAGATTTAAAAATGCACTGTAGAGGGGCACCTGGGTGGCTCAGTCAGTTAAGTGTCTGACTTCGGCTTGGGTCATGATCTTGGGGTCCTGGGATGGAGCCCCACATCTGGCTCGCCACTCAGCAGGGAGCCTGCTTCTCTCTCTCCCCCTGTCCCTCCCCCTGCTCATGCTCTCTCTCTCAAATAATAAATAAAATCTTTTTTTAAAAATGCACTGTAACACAGAGTCAATAGGATGAAGCTGCTGAGTCGGGGTTGAGGAGAAGGGTAGAAAATTTCCCCTGTACTCGGAACAGTTGGTGAAGACATACGTCTTTTCCTCTGGAATGGGGTTTCATACTGGCAAGTAATAGCTTTGTTCCCTTCCCATTCGAGCAAGTAATAGAATTTTGCATAGTGATTTTGACTCTTAATCTCCAGATCTGATTTAGCAGAACGACATATTAAGATACCCTGGTTTCTATATCCATTGTATTTCATTAGAACTAATTTGGCTTTCTCTATCTCTAAGTACTCGATCTTTCCATCTTCCCTTCACAAATAGAATAATTACTGGTTCGTGTCTTTTGATGTCAGAATAGTCCAACCACTGTCAGAGCTCTACCAATTCAATTCTAAAACTTTGATTTGACTCCCTGGACCTCATGTGAACTTCCATGGATACAAGCCTATCTTAATAAAAGACATACTCACTCTGGGCAAAGTAGTGAAGCAAGGAAAGACTGGGAGGGAGCCCCTCCCCAACTCACTTCTGAGACTCTTAACCCATTTATTACCACACTTCTCTTCTTCTCTTCCCCTGCAATGTACAAGGCTCTGATGGGGGCCCTGACCTGTGCACATCCCCCCTGCCCAAAGCATACCTCCTGTGTGGCATTACCTTGAAGACTTCCACATAACAGATAAACCAGTGGTTTATAAACCTTCTGCTTTATCCCCTCCTCATGCATACATACTTTCATTTCACAGTGGTTCATGTGTCTGTGTGTCTGCCTGTCTTTTCCCCTGAGCCCTGAGCTCCTCAAGAGATGTGTTTAGCTGTTTCATCTCCTGTCACTAACATCCAGGTTGGGAGAACATTTATTCCCCCACTTGTTTCCAGCCAGAGAAGAACAGGAATGTCTGCTCCCTCCTCAGAAGAGAAAAACATGGAGGAACTGATGCTGGACGGGCTGAGGCCCTGAGAGGGAGGGGGCCTCAGGCCCATCACCGAGAAGGTTCTTGGCTTTGTGCAAGAATGAATTCAAGAGCAAGCCATTTAGAAAAAGGGACACAGGGCCCTTGGCTGGCTCAGTTGGTTAAGTATCTGATTTCGGCTCAGGTCATGACTTCCGGATCTTGGGATCAAGCCCCAAGTCCGGCTCCCTGCTCAGCGGGGAGTCTGCTTGTCCCTCTGCCCCTCCTCCTGTTCATGCTCTCTCTCGAATAAGTAAAATCTTAAAAAAAAAAAAAAAAGGAAAGGAAAAGGGACAAAGATTTATTAAGTATAGAAGTAAGAAGGGAACCACTTCATAGACAAAGTAGCGGTCTCTCCTCTCGGGTAAGGAAGAGGACCCCTCTTTGCCTCTAGCAAAGGGTTCTATAAGTTTCTTTCTTTCTTTTTTTTTTTTAATTTAACCATATAGGGAGGGGCTTACTCTGGAACTTTGGGCATGTCACTTACATTGGAAGGTTAGTTTCTCCTTTGTCTTAGGGTTGTAGAATTACCCACAGGGAGCAATTTTAAGAGCGTCCAGGCTTTATGACTTTTACTGTGGGAAGGAGTTGGTTCTTGTGGTGGTCCATGAGTTGAGTCACAGTTAGGTCTTGTGACTCCTTTTAGGACCTGCTGACTTTTAGGTTAAGGGTCAGCCTAAGACCAAAACAGCTTTACTTTGGTCAACTTGACTCCTGAGCCTTCTTTCCCTCCCTCCTCAGAACTTCTAATGTCTCTCAAAACCCTCTTTCACCCCTTCCTGGGCTGCTTACTTCATTGGGAATGTGGGAGAAGAAATCACACAGCCCTTTCAGGCCAGCCTGCCCTCAGGATGCCCAGATGTACTGTCACCATCATGGGGTATAAGTGTATGGGGTAGGCTGCAGAGTAAGGGAGTTTTAATACTCTTCCAGGGCCTGGGTGAGTAAGTCTGCCTAATTCAGAAGTAAAGTCTTAGATGGCCCATTGCAGATGCCATTTCTAAACCACAGTGCGTAGTCAGCCTTCCCAACAAAGCCAGCTTTGCATGTCTGTTAGATTCCTGCATTTATGCCTGAATCGGCTCTGAATGCCACAGCTAAGCAGAGGGCCTGGCTCATGATATGCACTCAAAAGTGAGTAAGCTTAATGAACTAATATTGTCAGGGATTTTGTGATGCTTGAATAGAAATGTGAAGAATGACCTAGATAAGCACAAGGCAATTCTAATGCTCAGGAAAATGGGGAGTCAGCTCTCACTGAAAAGTCCAGGAGTCATTACTTTACTTAGAACTCTAGGGAATAGGATCAAGCTAGGGTGAGTTGAAAAGTGTCTAACGTTGGCTCTGTGTTTCCTTGTCTCCACTCTATCATTAGTGTGTTGACCCTGAGCTGGGGCACATCCCAGGAATAACTGGTATCTTTATCCTAGAGATGCCCTTCTCAAAGTGTGATCTCTGGGATTCTGCCTGAGCAAGATATTCTTTAGAAAAAGGAAGAAAATAGAACATGATGATCAAGAGTATGGGTTCTGCAGCCAAACTGCTTGGGTTCAAATCCCGGCAAAGCCACTTGCTCATTATGATCTTAGCAAAGTTTATTGAGCACGCCACACCTCAGGGCCATCATTCCAGAAAATAAAGATACATAGATATATGGATTAATTGAAGTAATCTATGTACAACATTTAGTGTGTATTACATTTAACATAATAGATACAGAGGCGCTTGATGAATGCTGGCTTCCTTCTAAACATTTGACAATTGTATTACCTCCTGCTCTTTGAGATTTGCAATGCACGTATGTACCCTTGGGGCTCTGCACTAAAGACACACATGAAATTTGTTCAATACAGGAATTCCTAAATCTATTTCACCGTGAACTCTTTTTGTGGTGGGTTTTAAAGTTATTCTTAACATCCCATGCAAAAACTTTAGGCAACTTTGCCATCAGACTGTGAATCTAGCCGATGGCCACACACACCCCTGGTGACCATCAAACCCTAAAAAAATGAGATGTAATTCAGATATACCCCCCATTTGACCAGTGAGTCATTTCCGAAGCCTAACAGTATAGCTTCTCTTCTCCATCTGCCTTTTCACGACCAGTGCTGTGCACAGGCTTTCGTTAATTGAACATGCAAAGAGCCACCCGCAAGCGGTGATCTCAGTATATATTTTGACTCATCATCCACCGAAATCAGAGATGAAAGCAACATCTAATGGCTGAGAATACATAAATAGCCATTTCCATTCACTTTCAATTACCCTGCAGAGGAATCTGGTCACAGATGAGCTCAGTAAATTCACAATATGTTATCCTCAATAGCCAAGCTGAGCAAAATCACCTAATTTGTTAGAACATTAATCCTCTAAAAGTGGGCCAACCCTAATCATTTTATGGCTTCAGATTGCTTAATGGTAAAGCTAAGAGGACCCCCAGGGATGCCCAGGTGTGACCTTCAGTTAGTCAAGTGCAGACAGTCTCCTGATAACATGGACACACTAGTGTGGCAGGTGTCTTTCACCAACTTATCTTGGAAAGATGTCCAGTCTTTCCAAAGCAAGGATTACCTTGTGTTTATTTCTGAATCCCCAGGGATGGGCATAATATCAGGTACAGAGAGGTCGCTTGACATATATCTGTTAAACAAAAGATAAAGTGATTGGCAGTTACCCTCAGTGAAGACGAAAGAGAGAGACCGAGAAAGACGGAGAAAGGTTTTTTTGTTTGTTTGGTTGGTTTTTTTTACACTTCTCAATCTGAAGGTGGAGGTGAAGGCCCTCTTTGCTTGAGTCTATCTGTGAGGAATAGTTCTGAAATGCTGATAACTTCAGAGTACAACTGGTAGAATAATATAACAATTGAAAGCACAGACTCTGCACCATACTGTATAGGATTCGATCTTGGATCTGCCTCTTAGTAGCTGTGTGACTTTAGGCAAGTTAGCTAGCCTCTCTGTATCTTCATTACTGAATTATCAGACAAGGATAATAATGAGGGTTGTCATGAGTAAATAGATTTTATATACCTATACCTACCTATCTCTGTATCTCTATCTATCTATCTACCTACCTATCTATTGAATGTCTGGTACACAGTAAACACGATGCAAACTTGCACCATTACTATGTGGGCGTGCCAGGGTGACTCAGTCAGTTAAACATCTGACTCTTGATTTCTGCTCAGGTCACGATCTCAGGGTCATGGGATCGAGCCCAGCATCAGGCTCCATGCTGGGCTTGGAGCCTACTTAAGATTCTCTCTCTCCTTCTCCCTCTACCCCTTCCCTCTCCCCCTCCCTCTCCCTCTCTAAAAACAAAAGCAAAAACTTGTGCCATTACTATGTGAAGGACAAGTAATAGAGTAGTAACAAGTTCATGAACACTTGCTCCCATGTAAATTGCCCTCCCTTAATGCTGTTCCCTTTTCTGCATCTCTTAGTATCCACTTCTCACAAAGCTGATAAAGCTTGAGGGCCCAGCAGCCTGGCAAGGAATAGTATATTTTCCTTTGGCCTTGCTTCCTACTCAGATCTCTCTGGTACCTGGTTGAAGTGATGTCAAGGACACCATTAACCATATGGCAGACCTGAGCACTTTGGTCTTCCCTGTTCTTTGTCTTGGTGTCTTTCACTCCTACCTTCCACCATCCAGATGTCATGATAAATTTTAGCCACGTAAACCTCCCACAGCTGTACCAAGAGAACTATAGCCACATCCTGGCTTGGATAGCGAGTCAGTGTAACACGAATTCATATCATTAGCAGGATGATTATCACCAGCTGACCAGTCATAGCAGCCTTCCTTTTTCCCCAATGAAAAATGGCTTTTTGAAAATCAACTATATTGAGGTATAAATTACATATAATAAAATGCTCCCATTTTTAAGTGTTCAGTTTCGTAAGATTTGACAAATGGATACACCTATACAACTACCAACATCTTCAATACATTTGTATCACCCCAAAAAGCTCCCTTGTGCCGGATGGTAGTAATTTATCCCTACCCCAGTCCTAGGCAACAACTCGTCTACCACTGTAGGTGAGTTTTGCCATTGCAAGAATTTTCTATAAATTTGCTGTGTATTTTCTTGTATGCAACATATTTTTAAGGGTTATCCATATTGTTACACGTTCCAGTGGGTATTTTTGTGTGTGTGCTAAGTAGTAATTCCAATGTGTGGATAATTGGTTTATCCATTCACCTGTTGATGGACATTTGAATTGTTTGCACTTTTTTTACTATTATGAATAAAGCTTCTATGAACATTTATGGACAGCTTTTCATGTGGACATATGCTTTTATTTCTTTTAGGTAGATCCCTGGGCATGATTGCCAGTCCAATGGGAATTTTGTGTTTAACTCTGTAAGAATCTGCCAGACTGTTTTCCAAAGTGTTTTACCATTTTATATCCCTGTAAGTAATTTACAAGAGTTCCAGTTATTTCACATTCTTGCCAATGTTTGATATTGCCAATCTTTCTAATTTTAGTAATGCTAGTGGGTGTGTGATTATATCTCATTGTATTTTAATTTTCACTCCCTGATGATTAGTGATGTTGAGCATCTGTTCCTGTGCTTATTGGTTGTTCGTATGTCTTCTTTGGTAGAATATCTGTTCAAATCTTTTGCCTATTTTCAGCTTGGCTTTCTTTATCTTATTATTGAATTTTGAGAGTTCTTTATGTGTTTAGGATAGGCACCCAGTTTCTTGTAATGTCTTAGTCTGGTTTTGTCATCAGAGTAAGACTGGCTTCATAAAATGAGAGTGAGAAGTATTTCCTTCTCTACAGTTTTCAAAAAAAGTTCATGTAGAATTTGTATTATTTCTTTCGTAAGTGTTCAGTGGAATTCACCAATGAAGCAATCTAGCAAATCTGTAGTTTTCTTTGTGGGACATCTTTTAACTTTACACTTTAACTTTATTTTCTATAGATACAAGGCTATTTAAATATTCTACTTTTATCTACATTAGTTTTGGTAATTTGTGCTATTCAAGAAATGCTTATTTCCTCCAAGTTCTCAATTTTTTTAGCATACAGTTGTTCATAATATTTCCTTTTTTCCTTTTAATTTACAGTAATAAATCCTGTTTTATTCTTGATATTTTTAAGTTGTATGTTCTTTTTTTTCTGATCGGCTGGCTACAGGATTACCAATTTTAGCCATCTTTTCAAAAAAATCAGCTTTTCGTTTTATTGATTTTCTGCTGGTCTGCTATTTAATTACTTTCGTTTCCTTCTTTTTAAAAATCAATTAATTAACATACAATGTATTATTTATTTCAGAGGTAGACCCCAGATGTCCATCAACAGATGAATGGATAAAGATGATGTGGTATATATATACAATGGAATATTACTCAGCCATAAAAAATTACTTTATCTATTATTTTCTTTTGTTTATGTTGGGGTTATTTCCTCTGTGGTATTCAATAGCATCTTCTTAAAGTGAAAGCCTAGATAATGTCCTTGTTCATCCTGATAGTATTCCTTGTTCTCAGTCTAGTAGAGCCTCTCTCTCTTTCTTTTGATTTGTTTTTTTTTCTTATTAGTTTTTCATCTTTTACTTTTAACTTAGGTCTTGATATTTAAAGTGGGTTTCTTGTAGAGTTGAGTATTGCTTTTTTTAATCCAATTTGACTGTCTTGGTCTTTTATTTAGGGCCTTTAGTCCATCTACATTTCATGAATTATTGACACGATTGGGTTAAAATACACAATCTGCAATGTGCTGTTTACGTTTGTTTGAATAAATCTTTTTCTCACCTTCATTTCTGAAAATATTTGTGTTTAATATAGAATTCTAGGTTAGTGGGTCTTTTTTTTTTTTTTCTTTTTTCAGTAGCTTAAATCTGTTTTCCCATTATGTATTGGCTTGTATTGTTTCTGGAAAGAAGTTTGACATTTTTATCTGTGTTCTCTTTTATGGAATAATTTTCTTTTCCTTTAGCTGTTTTAGGATCTTCTCTGTATCATTGATTTTCAGCAATTTGATTAAGAGAGGCCTTGGTGGGTTTTTTTTATTGTTTATCTGATTGTTAATTTTGGTTGGGATTTGTTGAGTTTCTTGGATTTATAATTTTATGGATTTTATCAAAGCTGGAAATGTTTTCCCTTTATTTCATCAAAGACTTACCCTACTGCCTTCCTTTCTTCTTGGATTCCAATTATATGTATGTAGACTACTTGAGATCCTTGCAAAGATTGCAAGAGGCTGTATTCATTTATTTTAGTCTTTTTTCTTTCTGTTTCCATTTGGATAGTTTCTATTCCTACATCTTCAACTTCACTAATCTTTCCTTCTACACTATCTAGTCTTCTGTTACCTTCAACATGTAACATGTTTATTTTATTATCTTTTTAAGATTTTTTTACATTTTTTTGACAGAGACAGAGAAAGAGAGAGAGAGCATGAGCAGGGAGGATGGGTAGAGGGAGAAGTAGACTCCCTTCTCTGCTCAGCGGGGAGCCCCATGCAGGACTTGATCCCAGGACCCCAGGATCATGACCTGAGCCAAAGGCAGACACTTCACCTACTGAGCCACCCAGGTGCCCAACATATTTATTTTAGACATTGATTTTTCATTCTTGGAAATCCCACTTGTTTTCTTTGAAATATTTTTTACTTCTCTCCTCACTAACTTCATGTTTTTTCTGTAATTCCTACAGCATATTTGTTAAAGCAATTTTAAAGCTATTATATGTCAATTCCTATCTTCTTTGTCATTTCTAGGTGTGTTACTACTAACTTTTCTTTGTCCTGGTTATGCCTCATGTTTTCTTGTTTCTTTACATGTCTAGTAATTTTTGTTGGATGCTGGGAACTGTGATTTGTTACATTCTGCATGATTTTGTTGTCTTCCATGAAAGTGTGTTTTGTTCGTTTTGGCAAGCAATCAAAGATGAACTTCATTATTTTGAGGTTTATTTTTAAGTGTTTAGGAATGTCTAGAGTAGTCTTTACTCTAGGGCTAGTCTAGCCCTATGACTAAAGTGTGAACATTCTGGGGTTCCTTTTTAATGTTAAATGAAACCTCACTACTTTGGTTAGTTGGAACTCAAATAGCTTTCAGTCAAGTATGATCTCTGAAAATTGCTGATTTTACAGCTCCGTAGTGGTTCTTTACTTGGCTGGGAGGAGTTTTAATGCTCTGCATGGATTAGTATTTAGTAATGGACTCAAGTGGACCTCTATGCAAGTCTCTGGTGCTCTTTCTCTGCATGGCTTCCTACTGTCCAGTTCACTGACCTAAAAATTTCAACTACCTTAGCCTCCTCAACTTCAGGATTCTGTGTCCTCAACACAAGACCACTGAGTTCTGCTTGGGTTCTCCCTCTACGAGCTTCCATCCAGAAAGTACAGAAAACTGGAAGAAACAGTGACCTCACATTGCTTTTTTTACTTTCTCTCAAGAATCCCGATTCTGCACTGTCTGTTGTCCAAAGTTTGAAGATGGTTTATTGTATTTTTGTCCAATTTGCTAGTGTTTATGGTGGGAGAGTGAGTCCAGTTTCAGTTACTTCATCATATTTGGAAGTGAGGGGGTATAGCTCAGGGGTAGAGCATTTGACTGCATCATATTTGGAAGTGGAAGTCAAACATTACATTTTAATTGCTGTTACACTGTAGCCAAAATGGTTTTCTGATTTAAGTAAAATTCACATTAATCTACAAAAGACTTAACCTTCCCCTTCAAAGACCACAGTAATCCCTTTTCATCATTAAACAGATTTAAGGAAAAGCAAAGAATAAAAGGTCAAAGAAAACCTCCATTGGTTATGTTGGCAGGACTTCCATTAAAAAGGTTAGCACTTTTTTAGCAACACCTCTCTGCCTTTCCACTTTTCCTCACCTACCTTCTTGGTTCTGGATTCCCCATGCAGTACATCATGCTCCTCATTCTTTCCAAAATGTCTCTCAACAGAATTTCCTGCCTAATTAGCCATCTGTTCAGAGTCCAACTCCCCATTCAGGGACCATATTTGTGGGCCACACTTCAGTGGTGGTGGGAGACTAGCTCAAGGTTTATTGCTTTTGACCAAGGTAACATCTGTTCTTTTTAGCAGACCCCTTCTGGAGACAACAGTTCTGCCTTTGTTGTTTAACTCAAAAGAGTACATCTAATCAGCCTAGGTAGGAACAAAGGCTTCTTGGCCAGTCTTTGGGAGTGAACATCTTAATTAGATCAGGTCTTTAAATAATCTCCAGGTAGATAGTTAATAAAACTGGGGAACTTTTAATAACACTAAATCAAAATATATCTCTCAACTTCCAGTCTCCAGAAGAGCAATAGACAGAAGCATTCAAAACACTTCCTACTTAATTGACTTCCAAGGGATAATACAGTTACACCTGGTAAGTATTTATAGGTTAGTTTGTTGTTATTTTATTTTGTTTTAATTTTAATTATTATTTTTTACTCTTTTAAGTAATTTGTTAAATAGTATGTTTGGAGTAATTTACCTATTAATTCAGAAACATCTAGGCCCTGTGTTAGCTATTCCCTAGGGGTGAGTGGATATGGTTACCATTCCTAAGGAGCTCACAGTCTCCGGGAGGAGCAAGATGTGTAACTCGATCATTATAATATAGATATAATACAGATTATAATATAGATATAACATGGATAGAGACATGCTCTGAGTGCTGTAGGAACACAGAAGAGGGTGTGATTCTCCATGCCTTGAGAAAAGCTACCTAGAGCAGGTGCCATTTCAGTAGTAGAGCATCTCAGAATCAAGAGAGTTTTGAACTAGAAATACCCTAAAAATACACGGAGCATTAAGCTAAATATTACCAAACAAAATAGCTTTTTCTGGGGCTGCTGATTTTGGGCGGAGTGAGGATATCCTCATGTTTAGTGCATAGATCATTATCAGAGAAAAGGAGAGAAAGCAAGAGACCAGGTCTGATGTAGCTAATTGCATGACAAAAGAAGCCAGAACTCTGTTCAAAGGCTGGGTAATGACAGCAAATAACTGACTAACAAGCATGTTCTTCTTAGGAGCCACGAATCTCTCCATCCCTGAAAATTCTTACATTTCTGGATGTGTGCACATACACATTTTTCTGAGAAGAGGTTTTTTTTAAAATATGATCGGGTTATGAAAGTATCACATAACCTCTAAATGTTATAAACCATTGCTGCATAGTAAATTATCATGTAATGACAACAAGTTATGAAGCTAGAACCTCAAGTTTGAGACTTGGGTCCCCCGTACACTACCTGTATGACCTTAAATATATCCCTTTATCTCTCTATGCCTAAGTTCACCATCAGCCTACCTTGTAGAATTGTGTGAAAGTCAAAGGGTTTCATAAAATATAAAGTGCTACACTATTGTTATCTATAAAAATAAAAATTAACATAAGTAAATGCAAATTTGGTTTATTAGAAGTTCTTCGTTGCTCTTTTAAATATGGCAAACCCAGGGGTGCCTAGCTGGCTCAGTCAGTGAAGCATGTAACTCTTGATCTCAGGGTTGTAATTTCAAGCCACATGTTGGCTGTGGAGATTGCTTAAAAATAAAATCTTTTAGGGGCACCTGGGTGACTCAGTCGGTTAAGCGCCTACCTTCAGATCAGGTCATGATCAGCAGGGGAGTCTGCTTCTCCTTCTCCCTCTGCCCCTCTCCTGGCTCGTTCTCTCTCTCTCTGTCTCAAATAAGTAAATAAAATATTTTTAAAAATAAATAAAACAAAATCTTTTAAATAAATAAATATGGCAAATCCATTCTAGAGGTTAATTCCTATTTGTATGTGTATGTACGTGTGTACCTTTTTAAAAATTTTTCATGGTGAAGGTTTTCAACCATATGCAAAAGAAAAGAAAATAGTGTAACAAACTTCCATGTGCTCATTTCTGTAATTATTTAGCCAATCTTGTTTAATCTATACTCCCATCTCCCCCACCTTCCTTCACTGGGTTATTTTGAAGTAAATCCAATACATCATATTATTTTATCTGTATTTAGTTTAGCACATTTGTTAAAAAATAAAGCCTCTTTTTTTAAAAAAAAAAAAGACATCATTTTAACATAGCAATACTATTATTATCATACCCAAAAATTAGAGTAAACCTTCAGTATCAACAATGTTCAAATTTCCCTGGTTATCTTCCTGAGTCAGGGTCCAAACAAGGTCCACACGGAGCCTTTGGTTGATAGGGCTCCAGAGGTTCACCACATACCCACCTTCCCTGATCCTCCTCTCCAGGGCCCTGGATGCCCTTCCCTTGAAGCTCCTGAGCCAGAGCTGATCAAGCCAGTAATGGTAGCAGCAGCTTCAGGCACCAGCAGGTGGATCAGAAAATTATTTTTGTTGCCACGACCCTTATTAACCAGGGCTCAGTCCGATTTTAATTTGGGCTTCTGTTTTGATTTCCCTGGCAAGCTCCTGACTACTTGTCTACTGCTTTCACGATTATCTGTGCTGGTTTTAAAACTTGGCTACAAATTCTTTGACACTCCTTCTCTTGAGAAATGATGTCTATGCCCACTTGAATCTGGGTGAGTTTTGACTGCTTTGACTAATAAAGTACAGCAGAACTGATACGATGTGACTTACAAAGCTGGGTCTTAAATGGCCAGGGAGGTTGTGTCGTTTTTGCTGGACAAGTCCACCATGCTGTTAGGAAGCTCAATCAGCATGGAGACTACGTGTAGGCATTCTAGTTGACCATCCCAGTTGAGCCCAGTCTTTACACCATCCCACCAAGCACTGTACCCATGGTTGAAGACATTTCTAGGTGATTCCAGTCCCTAGTCATTGGAGTCACTCCAGACGTTTGAGTGTTCCCAGTTGAGACTCTGAGGTGGTATAAAGCAGAGAAAAAGACCCCCACTTAAGTTTTATTAGAGAATACCCTGTCTGAAATCCTGACCACAGATTCATTAGCATAACAAACAGCTTGTTTTATGCCACTAAATTTTGTAGTGGTTTGTTATATGGAACATTAATAATCACCCCAGGTCTTGTCATGCCTGTTTCCTTTAGAGAGTTAAATCCTCCCAAACTCCTACCTCAGTGCCATACACTGACTGTCCATGATTCGGGAGACCAGCTAAAGAAACAGACTGAGAGATCTTACCATTCGTTGTGCAGAATTTAATGGAATCCCTATTGCTAGAAAAGTGACTCACTCTGACCCCAGGCTATACCTGTCATCTCAAAGTCCAGAGTGTCTTGGTTCCAATTTTTCTGGAAAATAAACCTCTAGATGCCAGGCTTTGTGGTGATGGGAGAAGGGTTCAAGTAGCCTAAATTTCAGTCTATCTTCATTAAGCCATCCCCACCCTGCCTCCAGTTCCTCAGCCTTCCCTGGGTCCTCCAGAGTGAAACTTCATTGTTGGCACCCGGTTTGCAGGCACTTCCTTTTCAGCTGTTGGCACTTGGCTAAACCAGTTTTCTCCCTTCTAGAGTATCTGTTGGCATATCATACCTGCTGTGGTTTCCTAGCCCCTTTTCTCTACTCTTGTATATTTGTATCTTGTTTTATTCATTCTCAGGCTTCTGATATCCTAGAAGCAGAACCGGGGGAGTGGCTGGATTTTCTGAATGTTGACCCTCCCTCCCTCCCTGCTTTCTTGTCTGCCTCTCACCCTAGCCACACACGGTGCCAGATATGGCTGAGTTCTGAACTCGAACTTTCTTTTCTTTGCTAGAGTCCTTCAAACAGTCTTCTTATTTTCAGCCCTGTGCCTCATTCCCAACCTCCCCAGTACTTGACACCTCCAAGTTCTGAGCCTTGTAAGATCTCTGTGGGGTGGACCGCTCACTATTGGCAAGTCTCTTCTTTTGCAGACTCGACTCTGGTAAAATTTTATATAGGTCTTACATAGATTTTAATTTTAACAAATGGAAAATGATTGGGAAAATTTGAAGACTGATACTAATCACACTAAGAAATTATAACTTTTCAATGATAATGGGATTAGGAGTTCTGTTTTTCAAATCTTTTTCATTGAGAGATAACATACTAAAATATTTTTGAATGAAATTACATGATTAGGATTCACTTCAACATAATTGGGGGGAATTGGGTATAGATATAGATGAAGTAAGATTGACCTTAAACTTGAGTGAAATGGTTGGCTTCCTTCCTTCTCCAGACTTTTCCTTTCCATGTGGCCTTAGCAGCACAAATGGCCTTCTTACAGAAAGGACTCCCCGAGAACACAGCCGTGTAAACTTCCAGAACTTCTTATAGCTTAGCCCAGAACCCTGGCACAGCATCATTTCATTATATTACCTACAGGGAGACACGGAGCCATCCCAGAGTCAGTGTAGGAGGGGACTACCCAAGGATGTGAATACTGGAAGACGTGATTCATGGGCTGATTTTTGGAGACAGCTATCCCACCTATATATTAATGAAAACTTCACAAGTTTAAAGTTAACATGTCTTTTCTTCTCCAACTGAGGACTGCTGTGGGCTAGCCATCTGCAGTTGGTAGAGAGATCATGATCCTTCTTCCCCCCTACTTAGCATTTGTCCTCTCCTGCAGCTTGCCAATGTTTCTGACCCAGCCAGTACCAAAGCTGGGAAATGCAAAGGCAGTAAGCAAAGTGGGAGTTTTTAGTGTCATTATTATAAGACGGTCTCACTCCCTGGCTTTGGCAAATGTTTAGAGCTGATGTCTTCTCTTGTGATGGGACGGGTAGCTGTGGCCAAGTTGGTGCTTTCATTAAAGTTCTTTTGAGATCTCCTTCCATGCCACTGGGAACTTTTCATTGTACTTTCCACGACCTGGGCAAGGTATTTTCCTATGGCTCACTGTGTGTCCTTAAAGCCCAGGTTTTTCTTTGACTATTCAATGAAGAATCTTTGCTGGACTCCCCTCGCTGTTCATCTTCTACCCACCCAAAGCAGCTCTCTTGGGCAAAATTTGGAACAGCTCCAAGCTGGCTGAATCACATTTCCCACAACTGAAAATCCTACTCATACATCTTTGACCCAATAATCTCTGAGAATGGAAATTAATCTCGATATAGCAACATTTCCTTTGTTGGTGCCATCAGAGAAGCTAGCCAAGCCAACCATATCTACCAGGTATTAGATATTCGAAGGAGAAGTCAGGCACCAGTCCATTTTGTCCCCACAATGGCAGAGAACATATCAAGCTCTTCAAGTGAACTCACTGAAGATCCTCTTTTGGGGGGGATTACACACCAAATGTCCTTCCTTGGATGGAGACGAAAGGCTTGTAGCTCAGCTGTCCCCAAACAAACCTTCTCCTACGTACCATCCTCAACCTTTTTAGACCCTCAGTGTTGGTGAGGGGTTTAAGAATTGTGTCCTGGGTTTCCAGTTACCTCCTTTTCACCAGTCCCCAAGGGTGGCCCATCTCATTCTGGAATCTGCTATCTATCGAGTCTTGGCGTCTCAGTTGTGACTTTCAATCTCATGTCCTGTCACAAATGATCTGCGTGCACAGCTGAATTCATCACCCAATTCCTAATTCAAATGTTTGCTTTGCACTCCTTTTCAAATGCTCCCAAAATGTACTTTGAGACAGGTGGATTGAGAACACAGTTATTTAAAGAACACACAAAACATATAGTGCTTTATGTTTTAAAACTAATTTGTATCACAACATCCTCGGATTTCTTTACTTAAAGGAGAGACTAAATACTGACAAATGCCCTTTCCTCCCTTTACTCTGTACAGCCACACAGATATTTATAGTGTAGGAACCAGGCCACTTTCCTGACATAGATGATCAGGCATCGTGGGCCCATCTTGGTAACCATAGGAGCAGGCACCCAGTGACAACAGAGGCTGGTATGTGGCTCCTGTTTGCTCAGTGCTATGATGTTTCAAGGAATCACAAGGTGATATAAAGAAAACATATAAAATGCCTTTCAGTCCTTTTAAGAAGTACTTGGGAATGATTTCTAAAAGAAGTATCTGAATTCCTTACAGCCATTTTTGAACCATCAACTTGTACTAATGAAATTTATATTAGAAAAGAACTTACGATAACTTGAAAATGATGTAAAGTAATAAGAATGTAGATTCTATTAGCAGTTTGGTTGGTTGTTCTGTAGGCGAAGGAGAAATGATTTTTCTAGCCGTATTGACAATTAAGAGTATAATAAGAGGAGCTTTCAATAGAAGCTGAATGGCCCAGCTCATATAGGCTCCTGATACCTGGCAGATCTGTGCCACTACTAAAGAATAAGGGAGACTTTAATCACCCTCTCAAAGAAAAATCCATGTCACATGAAATGTGCAAAAATGAGCAAAATCTACAAAGAAATGATCATTTCGGAGCCACCCAATACATGCAATAGCTTGACTTAGAGCTTACCATTCCAGCCCAGTGGGTACTCCGAATCCCAGGCCATCATTCACGGTTGCACAGGCTGTCTATTAATAACCCCAGGACTCCAGCAAGCTGTTGACATAGCCAAGTCCATCTCTGGCGTGTCCCTGTCAAACCTCTCTGAGAGACACAGCTCAGGTGGAAACGGGCTTCTGACTTAGAAGTTATGTTGCCCTATACTGGGTGCAGGAACTCCCGCACAACTAGGAGAGGGAAGGGCCAAACAGATGTTGTGCTTAGTGCAAAAGTGGGACTGGCTTTAGAGAGAAAGAGAAATGTGCGTGAAAATTCAAGACAGAAATCTCTAGGCAACTCTTTTAAAAATACTTCTGAATTCAAAAACAACCTGTCTTAAGACATTTTTAAACTCTTTTGTGTGTGTGTGTGAGCTACTCCACTGACTGAACTAAAGAATTGTACGGTGGAATTGTGAAAAACAATTGCTTCTTATCGTATATAACAAAACTTGTCACAAAGGGTAGCTACAGAAATGCTTGCTCCTATCAGTGACTCCCAAAGCCTTTCCGCAAAGGCAGTGTGGTATTATTTAGCAGCGAAGTGCTCCACCTAGTGGGCATAAGTAGGAATTTAAGTAAAAACGGTAAAATCTTCCAATACATTTCATTTCCTCTTTAATATTTAACTCATGGAATTAATAGCCGCTTCACCGATGGGCCATAAAAGCTGTTGTAGCAGAAAGACTTGTGTTAAGGTCAAAGCTTTTTAGGCCATTGTAAGAGTAGAGATGTAAAAAGCATTTTAGGGTTTCGAGTGGCCCACGTTTTCTCGACCTCAGCACCATTGGCATTTTGGACTAGGTAATTCTTTTTGGGGGGGGGTGATGTTCTTTGCATTTTAGGATGTATAGCAGCATCTCTGACCTCCATTTAGTTGACATCAGTAGCACCCCCCAACCCCCAACCACTAACCACAGGTCCTGACGATGAAAAATGTCTACAGACATTGCTAAATGTCTCCAAGGAAGCAAAACAGCACCCAGTTGAGAACCATTGGAATAGAGGGACGACATGACATGACATCGTTTACTAAGCTCGCTCTCTGCTTCTCTATTGAGAACACCAGGTAGGGATGGAGATAGTGAAAAGTGGTCAAATTCTGGATATACTTTGAAGTTAAAAGCCGACCAAAAATTTGAAGTTACAGATACGGAGTGAGAGAGAGGAGAGTCAGAGGCGACACCAAGGATTTTAGCCTGAACAAACTAGAATCGAGTTGCCATGAACAGAGGTGGGAAGACAGCAAGAGGAGCTGGCTGGGAATATGTTGTAGATCAGGAACACGCAGTTGTGGGCATGTTACATTCTTTTTTTTTTTAGATTTTTATTTATTTGATAGAGAGAGACACAACGAGAGAGGGAACACAAGCAGGGGGAGTGGGAGAGGGAGAAGCAGGCTTCCCGCTGAGCAGGGAGCCCGATGCGGGGCTCGATCCCAGGACCCTGGGATCATGACCCGAGCCGAAGGCAGATGCTTAACAACTGAGCCACCCAGGCACCCTGGCATGTTACGTTCTTGAGAGGCTTTTTAGACACCTGAATGGAGATGCCAAGCTGCATTGGATATATAGTCTGGGAAATTAGGAGAGAAATCCAGGCTGTTCATATAAATTTGGGAGTCATTGGCTTATAGGTAATATTTAATGAGCTTATCTAGGAAGTGAAGGGTGGAAACAGGAATCAAAATTATATTGTAACATGATCATAGCCATTATTCATGGATAATGCCAGAAGAAAATGTACAAAAGAGAATTCGGTAGAATTTATGAGCAGGTGGTCTTTTTTCCCCTTTATTTCTACTCTTTTTTTGTATTGTCCCTATTTTTTTTCTTCTTTTTAGTGAACCTGTATTTTTTTTTTAAGATTTTATTCATTTATTTGAGAGAGAGAGAACAAGCAGGGAGAGTGGCAGGCAGAGGGAGAGAGAGAAGCAGGCTTCCCACTGAGCAGGGAACCTGATGCGGGGCTCGACCCCAGGGCCCTAGGCTCAATCCCAGGACCCTTGGATCATAACCTGAGCAGAAGGCAGATGCTTAACCGACTGAGCCACCCAGGCACCCATAGTGAGCCTGTATTTTTAAGGTGAGCTATAATTTGGCAGGGGTGATGGTGGTGGTGATGTTCTTACTTTTCATTATGAAAAGAACTTACATAAAGTTGAACTGAATAGTGTAATGAACTGCCATATACCGATTCCTCAGTTCCAATAACAACACACAGCAAGTCCTTTTTGATTTATAGTCCCATCCACCTTCCTCCCTATATTATTTTGAAGAATACCGAACATCACGATATTTCACTGTATTTTAGTTAAGTGTCTCTAGGACTGTTTAAAAAATTAAACATATTTGTAAATTATACAAATATCAAATTATCATGTTGTATACTGGAAACTGGTGTTATATGCTAATTATATCTCAATAAAAAATTATACATAGCTACACCATTATCACACTTCAAAAGTTAGTAATTCCTTAATGCCACTAAAGAAAGCATTTAAATTTCCAGTTATATCATAAATGAGTAAAAACATTTTTCTTCCATTTTTAAATTTCTTTGATTCAAGGTCCACACATTGTGATTGGCTGGTATCTCCTAAGTCCCCCTCACTCCATCACTTTTCCCCTTGCAACTTACTGAAGGAACAATATGCCAAATCGCATGCCTTTGGTGTCATTCATCATGATCTCTGTTCCATTTCCTGTAAATTGGTACATGTTCAATCAGATCTAGGTTTGGTTCTTTTCTGGAAAAAAATATGGGTAGCAGTATGTTCCTCAATCAGAAAGCATGTGATGTTAAGAATGTGTCTGTGTATTTTTAGCAGCTGACCTAGGCATGAATAATGCCTATTACTCCATCAATTCATTAGAAGTTGCAAAACGGAGATATTGTAATTTTGCCATTCCTTTTCCACTTATTAGCTGGAATGCTTTTTCAGAGAGAATGTATCCCTCATTTACTACTTACCTACCCAGCGATACAGTTTGTATGAGAACCATAGGAAATATTGATTCTTTTCTATTTACCAATTTTTAAAATAATGAGTTAGCTCACTAGCATCCTCTAATGGTGAGCAATTAGTGCTTTGTTTCTCGTGTGGTGTATATGACTATTTAGTATCATTTTGAACTCATGTATTTAAAACATATTCAATGTTTCAACCCATTGCAGTTATGATTTTCTATACTGATGTTCAAATTGTGCAATCTTCCAATTGCCTTATGAGTCTTTTTGAGAGCATACTAAATAGTCCTTGATAGCTTTCTTACTATATGGCATGATAACATGGTGCATACTTTTCCCGCTAAATATGTCTATTTATTTCTTAGATAAAATATCTCGAGTTTATACTGATAATTCTAATTAAAAACAGGACACAGATTTTGCTAAACCTATCTCTTTTCTCTTTAGCCAAGAATCCCAGGCCTGAGCGACAAATGGAATAATAGAATATCACATAATTATTTACTTGCTTTATCCCACAAAATTTTATCCCACACCATAATTTCAGAATAACAATACTGACACTGCCACCAACACTATGACTATTGTCAACAGTATAAAATTATTTTTGCAGTGTTTTTTTTTTTTTTACCTTAGAACATATCCCACTAAGGAGGTACAAGTTACTGCTTTTTATGGCAATTAGAAGAACCCTCTGTGTGGTTATGGCACCAATTGGCTATATATTTAAGTATATGCGTTTCATTTCTTTTTTTTTTTTTTAAGACTTTTGCTTCATGAGTGAAGGGGAGTAGGAGATACAGTTTCCAGTTATGGAATGAGTAAGTTATGTGAATAAGTCACAGCATAAGGAATATAGTCAATGATACTGTAACAGCGTTGTATGGTGACAGATGGTAGCTACACTTGTGGTGAGGATAGACAGCATGATGCATAAACTTGTCAAGTCACTATGCCATATACCTGAAACTAATGTAACAGTGTGTCTACTCAAGTAAAAAAAATTAAATTTAAAGACTTTTATAATTTTGTAAAAATATCTCAATGACTCCAAAGTCAAATCAATAAAACATGTGTTCAAAAAACTCTGATTTCTAACAGTGTCCCCTCCAACATATTTTCTCCCCCACCCCTTATTGGTAACCATTTTTAAACAATTAGGGTTAAGCCTTCAGTTTTTAAAAAATATAAGCAGATACTTTTTGTGTATGTATGTGGGTGTTAGCCCTACCCTTAACATGCTACAGCATACTTTCTTCTCCTTCGCTTTTCTCACTTCAACAACGTAGTGTGAGTGCTGGCTGAGTAAATTCTACGGCTACATAGATTCCACTATAGCTGTCCCAAAGTTTTTTGACCAACCCCTTAATTTCGACTGTTTTCTGTTTCTGCTATTGCAGAGTTGTGCGTATGTCTTTTCATTTTTCTAAGAGTGTGTTTGGGACAGATTCCTAGAAATTGGATTGCTAGATCAAAGCATAAACGTATATGTAATGCTGCCAGTTATTAAAACTCAGAATTAAAATAGGACTATTTTGCAATGGCCACCAGGAATGTCAGAGAGTGTCTGTTTCCTCACAACGGTGTCTTTATGTTGTCAGATTTGGAATACTGAAAACCTACAGGTGAGAAATGGTTAACTCCATACACTTAATTTTTTCTTAATTTTCTTTTTTATTATGAGTAAGGTCATTTTTTCACGTAAAAACCATCTGCATTTTCCCTGTGAACGGTCTACTCATTCCTCTGGCCCAGTTTCTATACAGTTGTTGGTCTTTTTCCTTCTTTATTTTAGAAACAAGTCAATCATTTTAGTCAAAATACAGTTTTCAACCCTCTAATCATATAACTTCTCAGACCACATTTTTCTTGAAAAAGTGGTGACTAGCACAACAATTCCAAATTCAGTCATAGCAGCAACAAACATGAGCATCAAACCAGTGGGCTTGTCATCCACTATCCCCGTCAATTAAAAAACAAATTCTGCACCTTCTATGCCAAGACATTGTTTAGAATTGAAGTTTTTCTCTGCCCATACGCTTGTCCTATCCAACTGACATCCAACTGATGATTCTCATCGTCCTCATAGCCAACTTCTTGGCTATGTCTGAGAGGACAACTATACACACACCTCCTTAATACTGATTTTGTGTGGCAAACTGTCTAGGTACAAGTCACTTCAACCAAGCTACCTCAATTTCCTTTTGGAAAATGGCAGGGCATTAATAAAAGTCAATACTCAAGTCATTTACCACTTCCCACTCCATTTCCTTGGCTACAAAATAAAGCAGTTGGAGAAAATGATACATAACGATCTTCTTGACGTGTTCAATTATCTGGTCTTACATCATTTCCTTTTCAAAACTCTAGGAGACTACCCAAACTGCCTTTAAAATGCAGCTCTAAATAATTTTTCTAAGTTCACTCCCCAATTCTCCTCAAAATATCCTCTACTCATTAGTCCTTCAATATTTCATGCCTTTTTTTATATTCCACTTGTTCTCAGTGTGTGCCCTCTGGGCCAGACGCATTAGCATTACCTGGGAACTTAGAAATGCAAATTCTTGGGACCATCCCAGAGTCATGGACTCAAGAAATTAGGGCAGAGGCCCAGCCACATGTGCCTCACGAGGTCCCCCATCTCGCCCTGTGACTGATGCATGCTCAAGTTTGAGAAAGCAATGACTTAGACTAACCTTTCCCACAATTCTTAGAATGCCCTTGCTAAAAGCTATTAGCTTCTTATTGCACTTCCTAATACCAAAGCTCCAGATATCTTTTCACGTATATGGTCTCCCCAACTAGACTATAAAGGTCTATGAATCAGGTCTTTAACTTATTTTATCAAACAACATGGTTTTAGTCATGTTCCAAAGTTCGCAAAAACGTAACTACATCTAGCTTGATTTGCTTTACTGTTGCTTTGAAATATCTCAATAGCTCAATAACCTGTTTCATGAAAGCAGTCTTAATGAACATGTCACAAAATTGAATGTGTTTGCCTGAACCAGTTCTCTTAAATCTGTTAATTTTAAAGCCTCAGACTGGGAAAATGTAGATGAAGCTTATGGTAGGCTCAGTAATGGTCCCCCAAGAAGTCCACGTTCTAATCTCTGTGAATAGGTTACCTTATGTGACAATAGGGAGTTTGCAGATGTGACTAAGAATTTGAGATATGAAGACTCCTGATGATCCAGGTTGGCCCAATGATGGGAGCAGAAGGAAATACCATGACCAAAGAGAGAACACCACATAACAGAACTAGAGATTTGAAGATGCTACATTTTTTAGCTCTGAAGATGGAGGAAGGGGCAGAGCTAACGAATGCAAGGAATGCAGCTCCAAAAGCTGAAAAAGGCATGAAAACATATTCTCCCCTAGTGCATCCAGAAGGAACCAGCTCTGCTGACACTTGACATTAGTCTAGTAATACTGATTTTGGACTTCTGGCCTCCAGAACTGTCAGGGAATTAATCTTTGCTGTTTTAAGCCACTAAGCTTGTGGTAATTTGTTGCAGAAGCAACAGGAAACTAATACAAAACTTTTGACAAGTTTTTATTGTGAAATATTGGATTTAGAAAAAAGTACAAAATGTCAACAGTCAGATGTGTACAAGTACAGTATTTCAATAGTCTATACATGTGAACAGCTTATCAGGTTCACCGGAGAATGCATATTTAGACCAATACAATCTAAAAAGAACTGCAATATTCACAGGCTATTAATACATAAAGAACTTGGGCCAAAATGACCCTCACTGGTAAATGCTAATTAATAGCTGAAAACAGGCTAAAAAGCACAATACGGCACACCATAGTATCTCCTTACAGGTCCACATTTAAAGAATATCAGCTCATTTTGTCAATACACTACAGATCCAGGACTGGGACTCAATTACTAGTTTATACAATTGCAAAAAAATTAAGTTATAAAATAAGGTCATGGAATAAAGAGAGGGCATTTAATTAGGACTAAATACTGTGAAGCCCCTAAAAAGTTTTAGCCTTGGAATTTACAAAGCTTAATTACTGAGACTGATTTTCAATTTTTAATCTGTTTCCTAAAAAAGGGGGAAGGGGCACCTTGGTTTTTAGTAGCAGCTCCAATATGTTATAAGAACTATTACACAGTTTATTTTAAAACCATAATGAGCACTGTGGATTGATAAATGGCTATGAAACCAGAATATAAAACATTATAAATTTTAAAGAAAGGTAATGACTATCTTACGAATTTAGCAAATCCCGCAAACATTAAAATCTGTGTTAAGAAGGCATTATCTCTCATTGTTGAGAGTACTAAATTTAGGAAGATTATTGCATGAAGAGCTCATAAAAATAAACTGGTTTAATTTTTCCAAGTGAAGTCTGACTGATTCAATCTTTTGCTATATTACTTCAAAATCACCCTAGATAATGTTCTCAAATTGGACAAAGAATTATTTGATATCAACATATAATGAAAAACTGCAGGAATCATCTCCTGAAACATCGGTTATGTTAAGAACAATTATTGTAATCATCCTGTGTTCTGAGGAAAGATGATCTTTGACCTGACATTCATAATCATTGTTTGTTTAAAAACTTAAAAACTAATACATTTAATAACAGTTTACTTAAAACAAATTTATCCTTCCCATAAATTCCTAAGAGAAGGAACTCTCTTCCACTCTCTCCAGTGTATCTAGCAATGCCTGATGCTTTACAATTGAACTAATAGTCTGAACTGGCATTTATTAAGGAGATTAATTCCATTAAAGGCTGAAAAACCACTGGATCAGAAAATAATTAGTCAATAACTTTACACAACCTATCCCAACCTATCTTAACCTTTATAGACAATTTTAAAGACTCTGATATAATTTTCTTATAAATAGTGCCTGTATCTTATAGTAGATTCCAATTTATTCAAAGATACTCATGGATTGATTTAAGTTATTTAAATTTTTCCAGATTTGCTTTAAACTTACAAATCAAATATGGTGTACATAAATATTAACTTAGATAAAAGGCAGATATATGGACCACTGCAGGAAATTATAAATTTTCAAAAGCTTTTATAAAAGAAAAATAAAGCAGAACATGTAACTCACGAAATATGAACATGAAGCCATATGACATAAAAAATAAAATTACTCTATCAGAAATGATTTAAAATTAAATCTTTGGGGGATGTATTTTTACATAATTCAATGAATTCAGTGACCAACAGCTTCTCATATCACACAGAAACAAACCACAAAATCATCTAGAGTCTATATGCATCATCAGTTCTTAATGCGATCTCAAACATTTTACTAACAACTTTGATTTCCTTTTGAAATAGGCTTCTGTACATATGCATTTATATACAAACATTTATTAAACATGATTTTAAAACAAACTGTATGTACAAAAGATCAGCATTCCTATAAATAAAAACATTAGGTGGCAAAAAGGCACTTGTAAGTAAAAATCTACAGTAGTTTGTACAAAACAGAACACATTTTACCTTGGATACTGTACAATAAACATTAATTCTTATACCAATAATGAAAATACTAGTTTACTAACTAATGTTAATGATGTAACTTTTAAAAACATATTTACATATACTCTGAAGTTCATTTAATAAAAGCACCATGATTTTCTCCTAAATTCATGTTGATGCAAAGTAAAAACACAATTACCAAAAAAACCAGTGTTTACCATTTTCCTTGTTTAAAAGTTTTTGTATTTCTAAAGTGAAAACTGTTTATCTGAAATCAACATAGTGTAAAACAAAAAAACAAAACAAACCAAAAGCCCTGCTGCTCTGACTTCTGAACACCGTCACCTACTCTATTATTGCATGTTGCATTTTATAAAGAGCACGACTCATGCACTCCTTTACAAGTGTTTAATACTATTGCTGGCAAAAAAGTTCCTGGATAGCAAATCATTAAAAAGTAACTTCAAGCCAGTTGAAGTTTTATTTGAACGTTTTACAACTTAAAAAATGCTGTATATCAGTTACAAAAGTGAATAGGAAACACGCCAATTCATCTGGTGTGCAAAAATATTTCTCCACTACACAGAATTTAAGGGCTTCACAGAATTTTTCTCAAATTTACATTTTCAGCAGAAACACTACATGAATAACTACTTTCTCAAGGGGATGTTAGTATGCTTCCACTTTTGTCAAACTTTTTACCCTTTGACAATGCTGCGACCTGTTTGAGTAGTTCTCTGTTTTTGGCCTGTGGGAGACAAAAACATTTAAGATGAAAAATGCTTGAAATATTAAGTCATGTTGAAGAATACTACTTATTTAATGCTGTTCTTTTCACTTGTACAACAAGATTTCATTGAAACACTAAGACCAGATCAAAGAGTTGGTATATTAAGGTTCATCTCTTTAATGCTGGATATTGGAGAAGGAATATTCTAGATTGGTTTATCAGCCCCTTTTGTAAATGTTGATTAATGTAACTATTGTTCAAAGATACAATCAGTTAGAAAAAAGGCAACTTAGGCAATCCATTTGAGAGGGTCAAATTTTAAATAAGGAGAAAATGTCTGGCTCTTTAACTTAAAAACATAAAATGAAAACTATGAAAATAAATTCTATAATTAATGATTCAAGTAATGATTTGGGAGGAATACTGCCCAACAAACTATACAAAGTGTTCCATTTGATGTTTACCTATTTATAGAATAAGCAAAAGAGGTCCGTTTTGCAAAAATATTCTACACTTTATCACTTTGCCAAAGGGACCCTCTCTCAACTTAATGCTATTCAACTAATTTTTTTTGAAGTATCCATCAGAAACGCCCTCTCTGATCTCATTTTTGTTTCTTTAATTGCCATAACAGTAATTAGGTACTGGCTTTGATGTAATTTGAACACCTACACATCATCGTTTTCAGATCTGTGAAAGGATGAAATTATTTTTCAAAGACTCCAAATTTCACTTTGCCATTGCTCTGAACTGAATGTGCCCTTCATTCAAATGTTCTACCCGCCAAAGACACTGTCCTTGAGCCAAAGCACTATGACAATCACCAGTGTTTAGTGAAGAGGAATGTGTAAAGAGGGACTTTCAAGTGAATACTCTCATATTTTGACTGCCTTTGTCTCCCTATGTGATCTCTTAACTGTGGAAACACAGGTAATAAGAACCCTCCATATATACAAATACATTAATGATCAAACACTTTTGGAGTTTTTGAGCCAAAATGGGGAGAGTGTTGACAACAGACTAGAATCTGAGTGCTGCCCTAAAAGCAACAAAATTTTTCCTCTGGTTTACGTAGGAAAACCATTTATTTTCCTTCACAAGTCTCAAGATTTTTTATTATCTAGATAATACTTTTTTTTTTAACCTCAGGGCTTCATCTTCTACTCTAATTTTGGCCTTTGTATGGCAAGATAACACCCTGCCTTCTCTGTACACCATCTTAAACCAGTTTCGTGAAACATAACCTTTTCCAAAGCTTTGTATTTCCACTCCCCCACCTTTCTTAAACCAAACTCTCCCCAATTAATACCCATTACCTCCTAAATGCAAATATTCTTAGAACGATTTCATATTTGCAAACCTAACCATTTTTATGTTCGAATGCCTGACAGAATTTCTCTCTATTCAATAGTTGTTAAATAAGGTGATAATTAAAAGTTTCAATTTCAGGGGCGCTTGGATGGCTCAGTTGGTTAAGTGTCTGACTCTTAATTTCAGCTCAGGTCATGATCTCAGGGTCGTGAGATCGAGCCCCATGATGGACTCTGCACTGGGCATGGAGCCTGCTTAAGGTTCTTTCCCTCTTCCTCCGTTCCTCTGCCCTCAGCCCTCTAAAAAAAAACAAGTTTTAATTTCAAATCCAATTTCAATTTTAAATCTAGAAAAATCACAAAGAGTTTAATAGGATTTTGTTTTCCCTTTAAAATTAAACAGCTTGAGAAACTCAGAAGACAAATAAGGAGAATTCCGGGTAGTTAGCAGTAAGTCAAGTGAGTACACTTAATGATCAACTGGTTTATTTCTCAGCTGACCAGTCCTAGTCAGTGTAATAGTTTTAAATTGTTTTCTTTTTATTGTTAGCCACGTTATTTAATTTGTAACTACAATAGATTCTCTTTGCCAAAAACAGAAATCTTAACAGAATTTTTAAAATACAGATTAATGAAGGGCATAAAAAAATGGTATGTTTGCAAATGTGCCTCAAAGAGATTGCCATCAGATCTCTAAGTTATATTTATCCAAAACCGTTTATATACTGACAATATTCAAATTATCTTTTCTTAGTCATCAATAAGAAGCAAACACAAAAATCAGAGTTTGTAATTTTCATATTCTAAATATGAAACACAAGAATTCAAACATTAGGTGTTGAAAGCAGTTTTCCCTTTTAATTTTTTAGCAGCTAATTTTCAATTTGCATTTATATATTCGGTCTCCTAATTGCAGCACTAATAAATCTATTTACTGATAAATTATGTAAGAAAAGGCCCTTAAGAAAAATAAACAATGTATCAGTTGTTAAATGCAGATAAGTCCAAATGTGTCTTATTCTAATTTAGGTACATTAAAAATGTATTTTACAATGCAATACTTAAATATGTATGCATTTAAAATTTTTATCCTAATGTTACTTCTTTATTATGTACCCTGCAAAAAAAATAAAAAAATTTAAAATTCTTAACAAGTTAAGCTAAAAATGTTTAGAAATAGTGGCCTAAAGGAAAGACTATCTGGAGTAACACAGATCCTGCTGTGTAACCTGGAGTCTATTTTCTCATACGTAAGACAGAAACCTCACCACCACCTCAAGAGGAGTTGAAAGAACTAATCAAATATATAAAACACTTAGCCTAACACAGAGGCTGATACACAGAGGCACTCAAACCTTAATCCCCTTTCCCCCTTCATTAACTTCACTCCTAAACAAAATTTTTTATTTGGTATTTTGCACAATTTTTTCTTGTGATGCTCCCTGCTTATTTCCCAGGTTTAATAGTTTAAAATGTTTTGAGAACTATTAGAACATAGTAAATTTTCTGCTACAGGGTTGTTACAACAAAAAGGTAAGAAAAATAGTTAATTCTGTTTACTCAACTAAATGGAAAACCCTACTAGTACATGGCTGCTATAGGGACTACAGTTAAGAGAGTACACAACTGTAACAGAATGTTTCTAGCAATTAACACAGAAGATATAGGAAGTGGTCTGATAACAAGGAACAGAAACCTGAGTGACCTGGGAACACAAGAGAAAGTACAGTTTAATTTGAGTCACAAGATGTAGGTTTCTATGTCAGTTCTGATTATGTGACCACCATTTCATCCGTAAAGTGGGAACTCAGTTATTATAAAAAGCAAGTAAGACAGCCTACGTAAAATCATGTTAGAAATGTCATACTTCTATCTAAACATTAGTTGCTATTCTATTACATAGAAGTTCAGCTACTGACCAAGAAGAGTTACTAGGCTTAAGATACCAATCAGGCTAAGATGTCAAAGAGAAGGTCCCCTCTGTTTACAACAACAAAATAAAACAACAAACTGCTCTTTTGGACAGTGAGTTGTACTAAGTTTTATCATAAATTTAAGTATTGCTCACAGTTTTTCTGTTACCTCAATTCTGGATTTACTCCAGAGTTTTGGTTACACCACTTTAAATCAGAGATCATCATGCAGAAGATTCTGTTGCCAGGTAATCATTCAGCAGTAATAACTGAATGAGAAAAATAAGAAAATCATAAAGCAAATATATACTGGTGGATAATGTCCAAAAACCCAATTATATGGGCAATTTCTCAACAGAAGGCAGATGGACACTTCCATAAATCATTCATTCAACAAATTATTTGAGTGCCTACCATGTGCCAGGTTCTACACAAAGTTTCTCTTTAAAACTCTTTGTAAGACTAATGTTAAGACTAGGGCTGTAATTGAAATTCAGGTTCCTAAATTCATTTTACAATTTCATGCAATTTAAGCTACCTTCAAAAAAGTATGAGGAAAACAAACCAAAAGGCAGGACTAGCACATATACCCTGGTTTTACAATGAAAAAAACAAAAACAAAAAAAACCTCAGGGCAGTATTACTCCCTTCCTTTCCAAGCTGCACTCTCCCATGAAGTCTAAACTCTATGTGCTGACATGCATCCTCTTTGCTTTTAAGACTTAAAACTACTAAAGTTTAAAAGCCCTGTTACCCAAAGATTCATTCCTCAGATGTCAGAATGTATAAATCGACAGAACATGTAATTAATTTAATGTGGTCTGATTTCTAAATTTATGAAACTGAGGTGAGAAAAGGCTTAAATAAGGGAGTAATGTCTATCCCTGCTGGATGCTCTCCATCTCCGCATGCCGGACATCAGATACTACCCTCTCTGTCACTATGGTGACTCTTGGCTTCACCATTCAGTTGTTCTGTATATTGAAATCCTCCTGAATATACCTTGCAGTAATCTTGGGAGGCTGGCCTTGGCCTTGATCACTAGAGGCTCCCTGCTGCAGCACACAGAATCCTATTTGGCACCTTAAAAATCACAGTACAAAGGTTAAAGTGCACTCCTTTGCCTTTCATCACTGCACGTAGCATAAATTTCCTCCACTTGAGGCCCCTGAGAATTGGTTTTGTACACCCACCTCCCTTCCCATTATCTGGGCAGAAACACGAAGAATGATTGCACAATGTACTAAAGACCTTATTTTCACCTTAGTTTCATGAATCCGATCTTTTAATTTTTTGTTTTTCACGCAATGATCAATTGAACATACTCCACTGGTATCCTCCTCTAAAAACCCCATAACGAGTCTAAGCAAAAGTTTTCAGAATTAATATACTGAATCCCCTTATCAAGTGATTTCAAGCAATAACTTTTAATGGGAGCAGGATTAAGAACTGGTAAAAAGTCAAAATCAGGGGCGCCCGGGTGGCTCAGTTGGTTAAGTGTCTGCCTCCAGCTCAGGTCATGATCTCAGGGTCCTGGGATCCTGCGACAGGCTCCCCACTAAGCAGGGAGTCTGCTTCTCACCCTCCCCTCTGCTCCTGCTCTTGCTCACTCTCTCTCAAATGAATAAATAAAAATCTTTAAAAAGTCAAAATTGAAGCTGAAAATGCACCAAATACACATAAAATAGGGATACCAATACCAGTCTAAGACAATATTATTAACAATTAAGCAAGGTTAGCCCTCCTTGCCTAACAGTTCATATAAATAATGTCATTTACCTGAAGTTGTTCCACAGTTTCTTTGTGAGCTTTTTCCATACTGTTCATCTTTGTTCTCAAATTTGACTCTTGGTACTGAAAGTCTGCCTTTAGTTCAGTTAACTGAGAAACAGATAAACAAGCATATAAATTTATATATGCGCATGTGTAAAAATATATATATATGCACACATCATTTTAAACATTCATTATAAATTCACAACTCATTATAGAAGTGGAAGATGTCAGCAGTTTCCTGAGTTTTATAACTCATTTAGAATTTGTTTTGTGAAATGAAATTCTATTTTATTATAGTATATTTTAAAGTTAAGATAATACTGAACTGTCAGTAAAACTTTTGAGAAGTTGCCTTTTTCTGTTTCAATTTAAAAATGGCTTCACTGGACACAGAGTTTGGCAACTGGAATGCCAACAGGAAAGTTTAATGGCTCATACCGGGGAAAAATGCTTCAATTACAACATACTTCACATTATATATAAACAAAGTAAATGTTAAAAATGGTGTCAGGTTAAAATAATCTTTCAATGACAAAAGAAGAAAATTTCACACTGGACAAGTACAAAGAGGAGTGGTTTTATCAACCATGAGCTATACTGCTTTTACTTTAAAATTTACATCCGGAATTATGTATCTAATACCACCTAAGGCTTGAGGTAAAATGGAGAACAAAGCACAGAAATACAACATGGAATAAGAAAGTTAATTTAAAATTTTTGCTAACTTAGACAAATGTAAGAAAAAAAAATCAGTGGTTTGAGGAAGCTACATTTTCTTCTTAAATATCAATGACATACATAAAAATACATAATCCTTATGACCTTGAACTAAAAAATAAGTTGGTATTATATAATTTCATTATCAGAACCATGGAGAAGAAAGCTTCTGGTTATTTTTAAATGGTTTTCATTATATATAAACTTTAAAGGTTTGCACGTTCTTTTTTTTTTGTATAGATATATAACAGCAAAGAGAGAAAGGAAGTCATGGTGTATTATATTCTTACTGTCTGAATAAAAGCCCTTGCTTTTGCCAAATTCAAAGAATAACTGAATTCTGTTTACTACATTACAAAGGAATTCCTGTTCTGAAATGTCAATTCACATCAGATCAGCTAAGATAATTATTCTTGTCACTCCACTGTGTGTTGCCTTCAGATTATGAATTTCTGGAAGATAAGGATCATGTCCAATTTATTTATTCATTTTTGTATCCTCATGATCACTAGAGGATACATGGCTGGCTCTAGAAGTCATTGAATAAAGTGAAATAAATTTAAGAAAATATCTTGGTTGCCTTAGATTTACATTATAAGAAAAAAGAACAAATATGTAGCAAAATATTTTAGGCTCAGAATTATTATTTTCCTTACAACACTGCCTATTTCCATTCCCATTATTTTTTTTTTAAAGGAACACTAACAAAAGCAGAAAACTTTCACAAACTGCACTAACACAGAAGAGTCATGCTATGAAAAAAAAAATCTAATAGAAAAGTCAAAATTCCACAATGCATTACTACTTGGTTTTGGAATTGTTACTTTATAGCAAATTTACTATTTTATTCAACTTGTACCTAGATTACCTAGGTTAATATAGATAAATCTTTGTGCATAGAAATGTCTTTAAAATTTTGTGCATAAAACAAATTTCCATAAAAGTTCATTAATTCAAAAAATTCTGTTAATCAGAAAGAACCATAAAAAGACACTCCTAACTAACCTATTCTTATGTCAATCCTAAATTTCATATACTGAATTTGCTTAAACTAAGATACAAATATATTAAAATAAATTTAAATCCACTAACCATCAAGGCACGGGAAAATTTAACACAAAAGTTGTTAAATGCCAAGCTCAGATTCAAGCACCACTACAGATACTCAGAAATACAGATAATTCATACACATATCTGTAATTAAGTCTTATTCATAATTTTAAAAGGAATGTTTTTAATGTTCTTCTATTGCATAAGGCATTTGAAGTAAGTCAAACTTATAGAATAGTCTACAACTATAAACAAGTACAAAAGTTGGTTCTACCCTCAAAGATGACCCAACACCAGTAATAGCAGCTATGAGCATTTATACATGGCAGGAGCTGTAGTAAGTACTTTATATTTCCATTTAATCCTAACAACCATCTCCTGAGATGGTATTAATACTCCCATTTTTAAAAAACTGAGGACCAAAGATGTGAAAGCATTCTGCTCAAGTTCACACAGAAAGTGTTGGAACTTTTCACTAAATTGACAACATATTTGATACTCCTAATCTAACTGACAAAGTCCTCAGAAGTACACTTAGTTCCTACAAAATGATCTTAGACACCTACTGCTGATCACCACACAGGAAATTTCCATAGCACTACTTTTCACCAGTTATTTGATCTGGATTGAAATACACGATTGGTATGTCAAGGACTAAACTCAACTACTTTCTCAAATCACAAGAATTTACATAATATTCCATTTACATGTCATTTCCAAATTAAGACATTAGGCTTTCTTTTAAGCTACAGGTTACTGGAAGCTAATGTTCAAAAATTATTATAATTCTAATTAGCTCTCAGTTAATTCTTAGAACTAAAATTCTGAAAGACCTATTTCAGCCATAATTCATAAAATTATGAGTAAGACTTGATTATAAATATGTGTATGAATTATCTCTATTTCTGAATATCCATAGTGGTGCTTGAATTCACCATTTTCACCTATCTTCTTTAGACGGCTTATGTTCCAATTTGGTTTTTGTAATGTGTCTTGTAAGAATCATGCACAGCATGGGGTGCCTGGGTGGCTCAGTCGTTAAGCGTCTGCCTTCGGCTCAGGTCATGATCCCAGGGTCCTGGGATCGAGCCCCGCATCGGGCTCCCTGCTCCGCGGGAAGCCTGCTTCTCCCTCTCCCACTCCCCCTGCTTGTATTCCCTCTCTCGCTATGTCTCTCTCTGTCAAATAAAAATAAATAAAATCTTTAAAAAAAAAAAAAGAATCATGCACAGCATTACCAAATTATTAAAGTCTAATAAAACTTGCATCTTCAAGCAGAACTCAAGATGTAAATCTTACCAGGCTTCAGTGAACCATGTTCTTACCTTTTTATCTTTTTCTAAAATGGTCTGGTCTCTCTGCTGTAAGAGACGTTTAAGTGACATCACTTCTTCTTTCAGTTGACTTATAAGGACAAAATTGTCTGTTCCCCCACTATCTGCTGACTGATTTATAGAGCTACTAAAAAGAAAAAAGTAAAACACAGTTAAATGAAGTAGAAGGAAAATTAGCAGGTGTTCAAATTGCATAAATTAGACAATTCCACAAACATCCTTAAGGCTAATGCAAAAAAATATGTACCTGACAGAAATGGATGCAACTGGCAAATTACCTTACTAATGGCACACATTACATACACCTGCAGAAATATAATTCAGTATTAGCTTTTAGGGGGTCAATACTTCTAGTGTAAAGCAATAGGCAGCCAATTTGTACAGTAACATCAGCAAACTTTTGGCTAATGAACTAAAAACAAACTCACGCTCATAATACTTTAAATTTAAATACATTTTCCAAGCAGGTCAATTTAAAACATCACAATTAGATTTTTAGATCTGTGTTTCACTGAAGAATAATTAAGATCAAGAGAATGTTCTATTCAGATTTGTTCTCCTTTTTTCAAAACCCAATGTATTCCCCAAATAGAACAACAGTTCAGTGCCACTTGCTTATTGCCAAAATTAAGTTAAAAATTTTAACTAATTATGGTTACTTTTCTAGGTGACTCAAAAAAGTCAATGAAGAAGATACATGTTTCTATTCTTTTACCTAGTAATAACTGGCAATCAACTGTAACTGTTCAACTAACTTGAATTTTCGTAGCGCTAAAGGAATTCATTTTTACCTATCTCCATTAGATGGCTTAGATTCCAATTTGGGCTTTTTCTTTGGAGTTTCATTCTGAATTGCTGCAGAGGATTTATGGCTGAAACCAAACATTAATAAGAATAATTAGAGTAAAAAGGGCAGAGGCACCAAATGATGTTATTCTTCTTCCCCTAAAATATTACCGAATATCATTGATCTTTTAAAAGCATAAGTAACAAAGTTAAAGGGATGTCACGTTAAAAAAAAGTATGCTTCAAAATGCTTCAGAAAATATGTTAACATATTTACCTCTGTTTCCACAGTCCCTGCTCTTGTTCTGGACTCAGATTGCTGATTCTGAAAAATATATAAATGACATCTAACAACAACATTTATTTAATACATCTATGCTTAACAACATTTTTCCTAATGGACTCAAATTATGTATGTTTAGAATCTTTTGTTCAGAGAATGCATATTCAATTAAGTTTTTGAACTAAAGCTAATCACATTCTACTAAGTTCGATTCTAATAACTGGTAGCCAATTGCTACTAAGTTCTCTAACAAAGGTACAGTGACAGGGATTAAATTCTTTTTTTAATCGTTTTCCAAAAGTCAATTTAATATCATACTAAAAGTTGGAGTATATAAGCATGAAACCCACCATGATAAGGCTTTATAATTTATAAAGTATGACAATCATCATACATAGGGTGCCCTTACTATTTCAGACAAAAAATGTTCTATCTTTAAAGTTAAGGCCTTCCTAATAATCCTATCTGGAGATTCCTCCTTTAGAGTAACTCAAGTTGCTCAGAATAGTGTGTCAAGTTCAACCAGGAAATATCTTAATTTGTTTCATTTCTAGTTTTCCTAAGAACCCTCTCCAAAGTCCCTAGATGTTTCTTCAGTCAGTACTGTGGAACAGACATACCAAAAATACTGGGAAATTTCATATTAAGAACTGATTTTACTTTTATTTATAATTAAATGCTGTATTACTAAGTCTTTTCCATTATGCCATAACACTAATAATGACTTTATAATTCACTATGAATCAAGTTTTCTTGCAGTTGCATATCAGCCAATCCTGCATTAACCCCTAGTTTATTGACTCAACATGTATAGAGCATCTCCTACATACCAGACACCACATATTTATACAATGTAAGATGTTAAAAAAACCTAGGCTGTGTGACCTTTTGCCAGTTACTTAAAATTCCTGAGCCTTAGTTCCCTCATCTGTGAAATGGGTATAATTTATACCTTATAGGGATATCAGACTTAAATGAATTTATATAAAAACACTTCATACATTACTAGTGTATATACAATAAAAACATGTACATATATTTATGAGTATAAAATTTACTATTGTAGCTGTATAAGTTTTTCGAGCAAGAAAAAAAAAAATCAGGGCGCCTGGGTGGCTCAGTTGGTTAAGCGACTGCCTTCGGCTCAGGTCATGATCCTGGAGTCCCTGGATCGAGTCCCGCATCGGGCTCCCTGCTCAGCAAGGAGCCTGCTTCTCCCTCTGACCCTCTCCCCTCTCATGTGCTCTCTCTCTCTCATTCTCTCTGTCTCAAATAAATAAATCTTTAAAAAAAAAAAAAAAAAAAAAAGAATTTTAAAAAAAAAAGAAAAAAAAAAATCAGACCATGTTCTTAAAAATCAGCTGTAAATAAATACTAAGTTGGGGAAAAATGCTGTAATTCCATAAACCCGAGTTATTATTTATTTGTGGCAATAAATGGCAACACTACTGAGGAATTCAGTTGCCCTTTCTTTTTACAAATTTCATCATAAGCATTAGCAAACCATATAATCACACATGAATTAACAGCACTATCCAGATCTCAAAGTGAGAACAATCACATTAGTAATGGCTTAACAAAAACACCTGGAATTCACATCCTTGCTTTCTGAGGTGGCCATTCCTGGATCCCGACTGACCTGCTTTTGCTCTCCTCTATCCCCACCCATCACTATATATCACAATATGTACATCCTCATAACTGTTCTAACCTACTAAACTTACAATAGAACCTCACAAACTGGTTGCCTACTCATTAAACAGTCTATATCCATCAAATACAAAACAGTATTTCTATTTCTTAAGCAATAAAAAGGAAAAAAAATTAAAGGTCAATACCGTCCTTATTCCTTTTACTTTTGACACCTGTTTTTCTTTCTAAAGATTAAGTTACTGTCATAGAATTTGATCTTTATAAACATACCCTGTGTCCTATCACACACTAAGAAAAATTTATCTATAAAGGACAGGGGAAAGGGACACTTCAGTTGAGTTTCAGGAGTAGGTCTGTTATAGTTACTTTGTCACAGTTTTTCTTAAAAAGGCAAAATCAAGAAAGATTTATGTTCCTTTGTTCCTTGGGATATTCTGACAGAGGCACCACAAGATTTCTTCAAAAGAGTCAGATTAGAAGTCACTATGCACTCCACCACTGTGACATGCAGAAAGTACAACACCAGGGTAAGGCAAGTGAAAAAATTGCTAAGTAAACATCAGTACCTCGATAAAACTTCGTAATATGTGCTTGCCTACAATTTAGAATCAAATTTTGTTAATTAGTACTACATTATATTCTAAAAATGTGTTCTTAAATGTTGTAAGCATCAATTTTCTATAAATGAAATTATGTTTTATCTACCTAGAACTTTAAAGACTCATAGAGAAATTCAGGAAAAAAACAAGTTCTTCTGAAAACTGGTTATCATGTCCTTGTTTTGTCCATTTTGTGTTTAATTTGTGCTTTAATATTCTTGATTTTTCCATGAAGACTAAAACCACAGTTCAAAAAACTTTATGCTATACACATATTACCACTATATAACTTTCTCCTCCCAAGGCACTTTAAAAATCAAGTAGTTGTTTATATTTGAATAGAATTCCTGCCTATGTGTTCTTAAAAAAGCAGCAAAGTACTGCTAATTTAAAAGATTATTTTTCACACTTTTGGAAACTTCAAGATTTAGAATGCTTCTATCATGATCACAAATGATAATCTCACAATCTGTTCTACAAAAACACTGAATGTACATATCCTAGTCACTGATAAATATAACTGCATAGGACTATAATTTGTATTTATAACTGTAAATACAATTTTTACAAGTAAAATCCTAACAATTATTTAAACAAAAAAAGAATAATGAGGACTTTGATAACATAAACCTATGAAGTATTAACGCTGGTGTACCTGTATTTTTACTTCATATGATCAAAATTTTATGTAATTCCCTAAATGTACTATTCTTTATTTTTATGGTAAACAGCTTAACACACTCCAGGTGTATAATTTTATACAGGCTTACCTCAAAGATACTGTGGGTTGGGTTCTAGACCATGCAATAAATACTGCAATAAAGCAAGTCAAATACATTTTTTGTTTCCCAGTGCACCTAACTTATGTGTATACCATACTATGGTCTATTAAGTGTGCAAGAGCATTACATACCTTAAAAAAGTAATTAAAAAATTGCTTAAAAATGCTAATGTCATCTGACCTTTCAGCAAGTCATGCATGAATCACTGATCACAGATCACCATAACAGATTTAATAAGGAAAAAGTCTGAAATATTGTGAGAATCCAAAATGTGACACAGAAACGTGAGTAAATGCTGTTGGAAATGGTGCCTACAGACTTGCTCAACGCGGGGTTACCCCAACCCCTCAATTTGTAAAAAAATGCAGTATCTGTGAAGCATAATAAAGCAAAAATGTGATAAAACAAGGTGTTCTATATACTGAATAAAGTAGGGAAAAGGCCCTAAACACTCAAGAAGCTTACCATGTACAACAGAAACTAGACTTGCACATAAGTAGTATTTGCAAAAAGTTAAACAGCAATACTTGGCATTAAATTGCCAAGAGGATTTTAGAAAACCTGCTTTCAAAGTACTTACTTGTGGTGACTACTGCTGTGACGATGGTGATGGTGATGATGGTGGTGGTGATGTTTTGAATGATGCTGGTCTTTCTCAGTAAGAGATGAAGAAGATGAGTTTGAATGTGAAGATCCCAGGCTCTTCCTTTGTTCTTTTGTCTTCTGTAAAACTCTCTTGTATGATAAAGTACAGAGCCAGCATAACAACTTTCCATCAACCTTTTTAAAGAAAATATTTGTATTGAATTAAATGTACCTATAAACTGAGTTTAAGTGAAAAATAAACTATTCAACTTCTAGCGCAGGCGCACACACACATGTGCGCTCTCTCACACACACATGCACACATACACAGATCGTTGCAAAATGGAAATAAAATTAGACTTTTATGAAACCTGGGAAAATGCTCATTTGGTATGTCATAAAATTGGTGAGGATGATCTATGAACTGCCATTAGTTTTGAGGCATTTTTTAATTTGGAGAGAAAAGTTTGTTTTCTTATTACTGGGAAATAAGCATAAATTGACATACTTCAAAGAATCTTACTAAGCACCAGCCTGAATTCTTAAGTCACTGTGCAATTACTAAAATCACAAAGTAATTCCCACTACAGTGAAAACTGTTAGTTTACAGAAACAAGGAGACCTTGAATGACATATACATTTGATTCTCATTATTGGCAGGTTTCCCATTTGCAAATTCACCACCTACTTGCTAAAATTTATCTGTAACCCCCAAATCAACTTGCAGTGCTTTCATGATCATTCACGAACACGCACACAGTAGCAAAAAATTTCTGTAGCCGAGAGCAAACAATCCCTGCAGAAGTTTAACAAGGTGACACTCCGCGGTCGTCTTCTTTCCGCTCTTACACCACAAACAAGTGTCCTTTTCACGGTCTATTTAGTGCCATGTTTTCTGCATCTGTGCTTTCTATTGATGATTCCACTGCTTATAATGGTCCCCAAGTGTAGTGCTGAAGTGATGTATAGTGTTCTTTAGCGCAAGAAGGCTGTGATATGCCTTATGTAAAAAATACATATCTCGGATAAGTTCCGTCAGGCATATAGTGCCGTCTGCCATGACTTCAATGTGATCAAACAACAATTTATATTAAGATGTCTCTGATCAAAAGGAATGAGATCTTGCCATTTGCAACGACATGGATGGAACTGGAGGGTATTATGCTGAGCAAAATAAGTCAAGCAGAGAAAGACACATATCATATGACCTCACTGATATGAGGAATTCTTAATCTCAGGAAACAAACTGAGGGTTGCTGGAGTGGGGGGTGGGGTGGGAGGGATGGGGTGACTGGGTGATGGACACTGGGGAGGGTATGTGTTCTGGTAAGCGCTGTGAATTGTGCAAGACTGTTGAATCTCAGATCTGTACCTCTGAAACAAATAATGCAATATATGTTAAGAAAAAAAAAGAAGATAGCAGGTGGGGAAGAATGAAGGGGGGGGAAATCGGAGGGGGAGACGAACCATGAGAGACGATGGACTCTGAAAAACAAACTGAGGGTTCTAGAGGGGGGGTGGTGGGAGGATGGGTTAGCCTGGTGATGGGTATTAAAGAGGGCACGTTCTGCAAGGAGCACTGAGTGTTATGCACAAACAATGAATCATGGAACACTACATCTAAAACTAATGATGTAATGTATGGTGATTAACATAACAATAAAAAATTTTTTAAAAAAGATGTCTCTGAAGAGAAACATCCACAAAACAAGATTAAGTATTGATCGAAAGATTACCATGTTGTGACCAGAGGCAAGAATCTAATCCTATACTGCCCTCTTAGAAGCAATAGTTCAATATTCGCTAATTCAGTGTTCGCAGCAACTTTATAGAACCTATCTACCACGAATAATGAGGATCAACTGTACATGTGTCAAGGGTGAGGAAAGGAGACTTCTTTCCAAAATTAAGACAAAACCCTATAAAAATGAAATTAAATTTCTTTCTTCTACTTGTTCACACAAGAAGTGCTGGAGGGACATGTCTTACAACTAGGGTACATATACTGCTGTGGAAGAACCTGGGGGAGCTTCTCAAAGAGACAGTCATCCTCCAACTCAACTGAAACTGACAGACAACAGGAGGCCTATGTGAAGTGAATGCTGATCAGCAGAGGAATGCCACAGGCACACACACACTTTTTAAGTCACTGTAGGTAGAGAAAAACAAACAATGGTTGAAAACATGAGCCCCAAGTCAAAAGGCACAAGATTAACTTTGAATTATACATGTTAATGTGCCATCAGGTATTTTTTCACACCAGCAACTTCAAGTAACCAGCAAAAGGGTAAGTAGCTGAAAGGATTTAAAAGCAGTTAGTAATTCTCCCGAACAAAATGTTAGATAACCAAATAGTACAGAACAGCTATCACAGAATATTTTTTTAAAATACAGTAATCTCAACTGATCAACATAAATCTATGTGTGATGCAAACAGAGAAAATGCACTGTTCCTGCACTTCCATCTAACCATTTTCAGGGATCCAAAAGATACATCATGTAGCAGTAGTGTATTCATGAAAATAACTCCCAACCCGGGTGTTTCATTCAATTTCCAGAAGATATCATAATATAAATACCTTTCTTCTTCCTTCCTCCTTTCGATCAAAAGCACATTGTTGTTTGCACTGTTCACAGGTCTGAGGTGGTCCATATTTTTTTTCTGAATTTGTACAACGCTGACACTTTGTACCAATAAATGCTGCAATTATGTTACAGTACTGACAAGGCTTAGGCTGAAAAGCAGATATACATTTTAACTGAGACATTTAAAAATATCAAAAATTTGCCGCATAAAATATACACCTGTATACAGACATATTTCTGGGACTAATTAAGGAAACAGATAAAAAAATTTTCTGTCAAGTATGTTACCCTGTCATATTTAATGACATTCATCATGTTCTTATTCATTTACTAACATTTATTTCTAGAGTCATGCAACTTTTTGTCAACTCTATTAAATAAATAAGATCATGAGAAATGTATTTATGATTGGATAGTATGTTATATAAAAGCTACATGTGAAAAAGGTCTCAAAGAATGAAAATAAAGGTACACACTAATAGAAAAGTTTCATGTATTCAGTATTTAGGAGCATGAAATAATTTAATATCCTAATTACTTTTATTACTGTTTCATTAAAAAAAAATTTAACAACCTTTTATCATATACAGGTATAGGTGATGAAAAGAATATACATTACACATGAGCTTTCAACTTAAGAATTGGCACAAGCATATTCAACCTAAACTATAACATAGCTTGATTTTCTTTGATACTCAAAAGACAATTCAGGATTTTACAGAACCTTAAGGCCAGCACCTTAACTAATCATGACTGTACCATACCAATAATGACTGTCACATACCTGTGAGGAAAAATTTATACTACCATAATGTCATGACTTTTGTGAATAAATGCCTGAACTGTACTACTATATAAAAACTGTTAGAGGTCCTGGGGGGTGGGAGGCAGGGTGATTATGCAAACTTTATGGGGGGTGGAGCGGAGTGTGATTATGCAAACTTTATAGATAAGTGGGTTCTCCATAACCAGGAGTTAGTTTGTTATATTTGAGCCTTTAAAGAATAAAATCATACATTTCACACTGAAATTCAATATACACAAAACATGCACATAATATGACTGTTTTTAAATGTTGTCATCCTGTCTGTCTACAGAAAATTTCTTTCCTGGAATATCTTAACATGTTGAATATTTAAGGACATAACAATACAGATTTTTTTAAAAGTCCATTTTGTGAAAAACACTGACTAGTAACAATAACATGAAATAAAAATGTAAGACATACTTACTGTGCCAAATTGCTTCACATTTTGAGCACACTTCTTACAAATTGTATTAGTTTTGCTGAAAAGGAAATTGAATATAGATGATCAAATTTACATAGCTTTCTGAGGTAATTAGCACACTGTCGAACTAAAGCAAATACAGTTTATAATTGACTATTTAGTGGTTCTTAAAATTTCCTCTAATATAGACCAAGGATCTTTTTAGGGATGTGTCCTATACACATTTTCTCTTCTTTCATTAACTTTAGACAAATGATAAATGTTTTTATACATTTTTATTGTGTATCTTTTGGTAAAGGAAACAAAACAAAACAAAAATCCTAATGTTTCCTATTTAGTTCCAAAATCTTCACATTTGCCACTGTTTATGCACAGCCTTACATCTCAGTGCTTACCTAACCTTCCTCTGGACCTTCTCCACTATTATGATGCCAGTTATCTACTTATGAAGAAATTATTTGTTCTTCTCCTTAGGCTACTACTCACTTAAACGTGCTCTGATCTTTTAACAGGAATCACCCTGTTAAAAAGTATGTGCTGTTCTTCCACTGGTAACAAGTTACTAGATTTCACTGGGAAGATAGTTGGTAACATTATGTCAGCACTAATGTTTTGTCATTTTTTACAGCTTAATAGTAACTTTATATTTGCATTTTTAGTCAGCGAGGCTGTGTATTTTCCATGCAATAATTTATTCTCCATTTCCTCGTGTGTAAACTGAAGTCTAGCTGTAAAACAGCCATTAATTATTTGTCAACATGGTCTCTCCCACCACATATAAAAGGTTTACAACTTAAAATTTAAGACACTAAACCATATTTAAGAATACTTCACCACAAATACAGGATTACAACCCCCCAGTATTCCTTACAGACAATTGTGTCTTTAACAATCAAAAACTATTTAGTATACAAACCTCTCTTGTTGAAATTCTGATCTGCAGTAAGTACATTTTACAATAGGATGCGCAATCCGACATTCCTGTAATAAGACAATATATTAGTATCTATCTCAAAGTCCCAAATTTCACTTTTCTGGTAGAAAATTATTACACAACCTAGTCAAATTCCTAAAACATCAATAATACCTGTCCCCCAACGTAAACAATTGAGTAATTTATCATATAAGTGGCCAATTACAGCATATTTTCTTAGGGAAGGTATAGGTGTCTTTGTCTTTATTTGATGTGGGGGGTATGCTACAAATAAGAAAGCTGTCAGGGCCGATTTCAAGGGTTGGTTAAATGTGAAACTACTTAATATTTTGCACCGTTGCTCACAGACAGCATCCCGGCTTTAATGGGATGGGAGGAGCTCCAAATCATAGAGCATTCTGTCCCCAAACCAGTCGCTTCGCTTTCCTGGACAGGGAAGAAGGATGCCATCAGCTTTGCGGCTTCAGGTTCCTAGCAAGAAAGTGCAAAAACCGTCCCCTGCCTCCCGGTGGAAGGAGAGGACAGTCCAGGCAGAAAACCGAGATGAAAACATCTCCACCCCAGGGTCTCTGCGGCATAGACAGGTGGCTGCCGCCTCACTCAGCCCCACCCCTGAGACCCCTGAATGTTGGTGGGGCCCGGCCCCCTCCTGGGCCGCCTGGAAGAGAACAGAATTTTGTCTTCCTCAGGGGCCCCTCCCATCTGATGCCCACGTCCTCGGATAAAGGGGTCCCGAGTGAGGAGGCAAGAAAGAGCTCAAAGCCCCCAAGGCGCCGGCGAAGAGAGCCGGGCTGCAGTGCAGAGGACACCCAGCTCCCTCGGGCTCTGGCCGAGGAAACCCCGCCCGCCCGCCGCCCAGCACCCACGGACCTTGCAGAGCTGCTGGCCCTGGGAGAGCTCCTCGAAGGGATAGCGCTGGGTACACTTGGTGCAGGCGTACAGGGCCGAGGCCGCCATCCTGCTCCTCCTCCACCGCCGCCCGCTCCGAGGCGGGGCCCTACGGGGAACTCGGGCGCCGCCGCCGCCGCCGCCCGGGCCGCGGGCTCCTCCTCCTCCCCCCTCCCCTGCCTCGCGCCCACCAGAGCCTCGCCGCGAAGGCCCGAGGCCCTGCGGTCTGTACCGTCTCCCTCCGCCTCCACTTCCGCCCCCAGCCCTCTCAGTGACGCCGTCCAGGCCGCTCCCGCTTAGGCCCCTATAGCGGCGGAGGAAGACGAAGAGGATAGTTCGATGCGGTTTAGCTGCGCGGCAGTGGATCCGCTTCCTTCTCGGCCTCCCTTCCCCATCTCTGATTGGCTGGGAAGGCTACTGCGTCACTCGGTCGCTCCTCCCAACCCCTAACCCCGGCTACGCTGGGAGCTCCCACAAAGGGAGGAAGTTGCTGGCCAATGACGGCCCGACGCTTTCAGCGCGCGAAATCCGCTTCAAACTCGCCCCGCCCAAAGGCCCCCGTAGAGCCTCTATGTAGCAGCCAGTCCCAGGTTTGAGTGAGAACGCCCCAATCCAATTGGGCAAGTGTTCGTGAAGGTTTACTCTCTGCCTCCACTCTTTTTTCCCTTGACTTCTATTGGACCAAGTCACCAAAGCCCCTCCACATTCTATTTGTTATTGGTCAAAAGCTAAGTACTTCACCTAGAGAGGCGTCTCCGACTCGAGCTCACGCTCTCTCCGGCGTTTAGTCCAAGGGAACTGATGGAGTGTTTGAACTTCGCACTTGCTTTTATTCTGTTTCAGTCATTCTATTCCATTGCCACTGGAGACATCACAACCCATGGCCAACATTTCCTCCTCGATGTGGCCCGCCCCTTTGTAGAGTCCCCCTCAGAGCCGTGCGGCAGTCGGCAGCGTTAGCAGCCCCCGCGGTTTCAGCGATGCGCTACCTTGTGACATCAGCGAGGGAAGAGGCGGATTCTCTCCTACTACCGGAAGACGTCCGCTCTTTTGATTGGCTACTCAAGACGTCCGTTAGGACGTGTTGCCTTTTCCGAGTGCACTGTGAGCGTGGGCGCCCCTGTGGGGGTGTGTGCAGGGGTTTCTAGACCCGGCACCAATACCCCAACCCCCTTCCATCAGGGGTTCGGCTTAGGGTCGCCCCTGGTGGGCGGCTCTCGAATCTTGAGGAGGAGCTCGAGAACCCGGACCCCCCCAGGGCTGCGGAGGTCCTCTGGGTAGGCAGGAAGATGGCGGCATCGGTCTCTGCGACTTCTGGTTCCCAGATCTCGGTAAGAAGCGGCTGACGTTCAAATAGGCTCGGTCCTGGCGCCTCTTTGCTTTTCCTCACCCTTCAAAGCGCTCTGGGCCCAGAGCCTCACCCCATCCTGGGGAACGGCCGGGGATGCCCCTTGCCTTGCTGCCCGGACGCTCACTGCTCCTCTGTGGAGGATGCACCCTTACCTCGAAACAGGCCTGGCCCGTCCATCCCCTCTGCTCCCTTCACCTTCCGGCCTAGCAGCGCAGGTTGCCGAACTTTGCCAGGATTCGCTAGGGTGTCTACCCACGCCCTGGCCTTGAGAAAACAGTGCAGCTTTGGTCACGTGGGTGTAACGGCCCCTCTTGGAAACTCGCCGAGACCAGGTAGGCTCACAGGTTGGCTTAATTGGCAGCTGTTGAATAGTCCTCAGTATCGAGTGCTTACTAGTTGCTGCTTGTGCTGATTCCATTGCCTGCAGTGGCTCCCGTCGCGTATTCCCAGTGACTTTGTCCTTGCTTGTACCCAGAGCGCGCGCTTTCCGCCTCCGGTGTTACTGTGCAGCGTGTACATGCCGTTCTAGAGAGGCGACAAGGAGAGCTGAACCTAAACATTGTTTTCGCCTCTCAGGGGCCACCAGCCAGTTCAGTCACTATTATTTGTCGAATTGGAATGTCAGCGCATAGTGTTTGGGGATCCGCCACATTGGGAATAGGCAGAAAATGGGGGGAGGCTCAAGTGAGAGCCGTTATATCTTCATTTAGCTAAAGCGGAGTGCCTGGCATACTTGGAGGCGCCAGGATTACACAGGTGAATGAGATAGGATCCTTGCGCTGAAGGAGCAGACACTGAGGAGAAACTGCGTGTAATTAGGCTGTTACGCAGTTCAGTTTGATAAATGCTGCTATGGTAGAATAACCTAGGCATGAATGGTTAGCAGTTCTTGGGTGTAAGCTAGAAACAGTCCCTGATCAGTGGAGAAGATGCACCTTTTACTTATTCATAACTTTACTCATAGTTTTTTTCTTCTGTGGAATACTTGTGTCTTTTGCCTGTCTTGAATCGGTTTGTCTTTTCCTACTGATTTATAGTCATTATGTATTCTGGATGTTAATGCTGTATTCTAATTACTCTTTGGCTTGTCTTTCACTTGTCTGAGATCTCTTTTGTTGGGAGCTCCTAATGTTCATGGGGTAAAATTTATTAGTCTTTCCTTTTTCTGTTTAGTGCTTTTTGGTTAAGAAATTCTTGTAGCAAAGGCCATTAATGAAATTCTTATGTATTTTTCCTACAAGTTTTAAAGTTGGGGCCTTTTAAGTCCTTAATATGCGTGAAGTTAATTTGTGTGCTGTGAGGTAGGGATCTAGTTTAATGTTTCTACTTAAGATACGCAATTTCTCCAACATTACTTGTTAAATTTATCTTTCCCCAATGGTTTGCATTTCTAGCTATCAATATATTTTTGTATGTGTATGTTTGTTTTACTGGGCTCTTTGTTCTATGGTTGTATTTGTCTTTCCTTGTATCTATACTCACTGTATTAAGGATTCTCCTTTATATTTCTAAGAGAGTACCTGCCTGTTCCTTGTTCCTTCAAGAGAAGTGTTAGCTATTCTTGGTCCTTTGCTGTTCTTTAATAGAAATTATAAAATCTGCTATTGGAATTTCAATTCAAACTGCATTGAATTTCCAGTTCAGTTGGGTAATAACCAATGCCTTTAAGATATTGAGTCTTGTGTCTTGTTACTCCAGTTTTTTTTAACTTTAACATTTTTCAGTAAAATTTTATAATTTCAGGTCTTGTATATCATTTATTAAATTTATTTTTAGTTTATTTTTTATGCATTTTCACAAGTTGTGTTTTCTGTTATACAGAACTGTTACACATTCTTTCATATTAATTTTACTCAGCAATTTGTCCTAAACTCTAATTCTCATAATTGAGGATTCTTTGGTATTTTCTATTCAGATGATCATAACCTGTGAAATTTTGATTGTTTTACAATCTTAACATTTATTACTTCCTTTCATTATCTTAATATGCAGGCTATGAAATGCAGCACAACTTTGACTAGAAGTTGCCTTGCAGATTTCTTTGCCTTGTTCCTGAATTTAAAAAGAATGTTTTAAATTTGTACCATTAAATATGTTGTCATGTTTTTTGGTAAATTTTCTTATTACTGTAAGAAAATAGTTCTTTAATAATGGCTGGATATTGAATTTTATTGATTACTTTTTTGCATTTGTTGATGATCATATGGATTTTCACATTAAAGTGAAATGGGTGTTCTAATGTTCATTCAGTTTTAAACATTCCTGGAATAACCCCATTTTGAACATACTGTATTATTTTTTCTATATAGTTGAGTATGGTTTGCTAAATTGTATTTAAGTTTTTATATACCGGATTTCTTCAAGCCATGTTGCTCATTCCATTTGAAAAGAAGGCAAATAATACACATTTCTTATCATCCTTCATACTTAATGCAGTGCCATACACAGAGATGTTCAATAAATACTTGAATCATAAGTGTTCCTAAGTAGGAACTAAAGTTACCAGGGAAGAAAGTGGTCAGGTAAAGCATTTTGCCTTCAATCCTGAAAGTTTCTCTTAGAATCATATCATTTTAGTTGGAAAAATATTTATTGAATGCTTGGGGTCTTGGAAAGCATACTAATTAGGAGTTATACTCAGGCCCCTTAATAGCTGTGAGACCTTAAGCAAATGGTCTAAGTTTTCTTAGCCTGTTTTTTTCACCTACAAAATGGAGACAATAATATTTGCTATGCTTCCTTCAGTGGTTCTTGTAATAACTAAAGGAGAATATGAGTGTGCTTGGAAAAAATATGTTGACAAATCTGAGGTTCTATGTTCAGTGTTCTGAAAAATCCCAAATACATTTTTCTGAACTCTAAAGTGAAGATACTTTCTTACTTGTCAGGATTGTTGTGAGGATCAACTAAGATAAAGGAAATGTAAATTGTAAAGTACCATGCAAATTTGAGGTCTGTGGTTGTTTTTATTTTGCGTATGTATATATTGCATGTATGGGGGGGGGCCTAATTCTGCTTGAAAGATCCTTTGCCCTTCAGTAGTTCTCAGGTACCCATGATTGAATGGCATGTGGCACTGAAAGCAAGAAGAATTCACTTGAAATCTTCTGTCATCTCAGATGGCTGCTATCTTGAGAAAGGTCTATTGGCAGGGTTAGCTCTTGATAGGCAGCTGTGGACTTAAATGGTAAACAATTTCATACACTAATATAAAACTTTAAATGATGAGTACCTCACTCTGCCTAAACTGTGTACAGTGTGGTTTATGCTGAACACCAGCTTTCTTTCTGGGAGTCAGGATTGTAACCAGCCCCCAATGAAAACCTTGGCCACTGAGTCTAAGAAGCCTTGGTAGAAAACACTTCGCAAAAGTTGTCGCTATTAGTTGCTGGAGGAATTAAGCACATCCTGTAAGCAGCTAGAGAGGAATTTTGAAAGCTTGTGCCTGATATCTTACAGACTTCACCCCCATGGGTTTTTTGCTTTTGCTATTTTGCTTTGTATCCCTTTGCTGTAATAAATCCTAGAGATGGGTATAACTATATGCTGAGTCCTGTCAGTCCTTCTAGCAAATCATCGAACCTTGGGCTGGTCCTGAGGACTGCTGACAGTCACGATGACAGTAGTTGGAACATTCCCAAAATTCAAGTTACCAGATACCAGCCAAGAACCAGCCTTGAAAGCAGACATCTCTAAGTATAGCAGTCGCATGTCTGCTATATTAATCCTTTCTGCACAGTCTCTCTATGACATTTGTGCTCTTTGTTGTTGTTTGGTATAAAGGAAATTATATTTTGTAATTTATATTTTATAAATGTATGTAATTTTATAATTTATATACTTGAATGGAATAATTCAATTTTATAGACAATGTGCAGTTTTTCCTGTTTTGCAGAGGAATTATATAATTAATTCATTCAACAGATTTATTTATTTATTTTTATTAACATATAATGTATTATTTGTTTCAGGGGTACAGGTCTGTGATTCATCAGTCTTACACAATTCACAGCGCTCACCATAGCACATACCCTCCCCAATGTCCATCACCCAGCCACCCCATCCCTCCCTCCCACCCCCCTCCACTCCAGCAACCTTCAGTTTGTTTCCTGAGATTAAGAGTCTCTTATGGTTTGTCTCCCTCTCTGGTTTCATCTTGTTTCATTTTTTCCTCTCTCTCCCTATGGTCGTTGCAAATGGCAAGATTTCAATTTTTTGATGGCTGCGTATTAGTCCGTTTGTGTGTGTGTGTGTGTGTGTGTGTGTGTATACACACACACACACCACATTTTCTTTATCCACTCATCTGTCAGTGGACATCTAGGCTCTTTCCATAGTTTGGTTATTGTGGACATTGCTGCTATAAACATTGGGGTGCACATGCCCCTTCGGATCACTACATTTGTATCTTTGGGGTAAATACCCAGTAGTGCAATTGCTGGGTCGTAGGGTAGCTCTATTTTCAACTTTTTGAGGAACCTCCATACTGTTTTCCAGAGTGGCTGCACCAGCTTGCATTCCCACCAACAGTTTAGGAGGGTTCATCTTTCTCCGCATCCCCGCCAACATCTGTCATTTCCTGACTTGTTAATTTTAGCCATTCTGACTGGTGTGAGGTGGTATCTCATTGTGGTTTTGATTTGTCTTTCCCTGATGCTGAGTGATGTTGAGCACTTTTTCATGTGTCTGTTGGCCATTTGGATGTCATCTTTGCAGAAATGTCTGTTCATGTCTTCTGCCCATTTCTTGATTGGATTATTTGTTCTTTGGGTGTTGAGTTTGATAAGTTCTTTATAGATTTTGGATACTAGCCCTTTATCTGATATGTCATTTGAAAATATCTTCTCCCATTCTGTCGGTTGTCTTTTGGTTTTGTTGACTGTTTCTTTTGCTGTGCAAGAGCTTTTTATCTTGATGAAGTCCCGATAGTTCATTTTTGACCTTGCAAGGGCCTTGCCTTTGGCGATATGTCTAGGAAGAAATTGCTGCAGCTGAGAGGTCGAAGAGGTTGCTGCCTGTGTTCTCCTCAAGGATTTTGATGGATTCCTGTCTCACATTTAGGTCTTTCATCCATTTTGAGTCTATTTTTGTGTGTGGTGTAAGGAAATGGTCCAGTTTCATTCTTCTGCATGTGGTTGTCCAATTATCCCAGCACCATTTGCTGAAGAGACTGCGTTATTTCCACTGGACATTCCTGCTTTGTCGAAGATTAGTTGACCAGAGTTGAGGGTCCATTTCTGGGTTTTCTGTTTCATTGATCTGTGTGTCTGTTTTTGTGCCAGTACTATACTGTCTTGATGCTTATAGCTTTGTACTAGACATTCAACAGATTTATTAAATATCTTTATCAAGTGTTTTTATTGGAACTTAAACTCAATTTTCCTGTGTCAACTGGGTGTCCTACAATCAATTCAGTTCTGCTGCTGACTAGCTGGAGATAGTGCAGGCCCCACACTTTAAGGGGCTGGCTCCCACATGACTGCCCCTACCTTAATCCCAGGTGTCCTGAAGGTAGGTTTTTGCACTTCTGCCCAGTCAACTACAAATGAAGGAGTTCCCATGACCCTTTCTCCTCACATTTATTAATTTGCTAGAATGACTCACAAAACTCAGGGAAGTGAGTTATGCTTACAGTTAGTTGTTTTTGTTTTTGTTTTTTAATAGAGGATACAACTCAGAAACAGCCTAATGGAAGAGACACATAGGGCAAGATATAAAGGGGCTTCCATGACCACTCTGGATGCTCCTGGAACCTCATTGTTCAGGAGTTTTTATGAAGGTTTCATCATGTACTTACGATTTATTCAATCATTGGCCATTAGTAAATGAACTCAGTCTCCAGCCCCTCCCTTCTCCTGAGGTCAGGGTGTGGGGCTGAAATTTCTAATGCTAATGACTTGGTTGGTTTTTCTGGCTACCAGCCTTCATCCTGAAGCTATCTAGGGGGTCCCACTCTTGGTATAACAAAGACACCTGTCACTTAAGAAATTCCCAGAGTTTTTGAATCTGTGTGTCAGGAACCAAGGACAAAAACATTTTTTTTTTTTTTTTATTCCACAGGGCATAGAGATACTAAATATATCAAGTAGGAATAAGCATTTTTAAAAAAGAATAAAGGCGAGAGAGTGACAGAAAGGTGCTACTTTAGGTAGAATAGTCAGGGAAAGTCTTACTGACAAGACTTCTGAGCAGATGACTGAGTGGTGTGAGAAAGGGAGCTTTCCAGGCAGATAAATGTAGGAAAAGAAAACAGTGTACTGTGCATTTTAGAAATCCAAAAGTAGGTCAGTATAGCTGGGAAATAATGAGGGGGCAGAGGGGTGTGGAGAAAGAGTGGGAGGGAATGAAGTCAGATTAGTCTGAGGTCAGATATGTGGGGCCATGAAAGCCATGGTAAGGAGACACCTGGGTGGCTCAGTCAGTTGAGCTTCCAACTCTTGATTTCAGCTCAGGTCATGATCTCAGGTGGTGAGATGTGCGCTTAGCGCAGAATCTGCTAGAGATTCTCCCTCTCCTTCTGCCCCTCCCCCTGCTCATGTGCATGCACATGCACTCGTATGCTCACTCTCTTTCAAATAAGCAAGCCATGGTGAGAATTTTGGATTTTATTTTGTGATGGAAATCTATTGGAGGGTTTTAATTAGGGGTATTACTCTAATATACTTTTTTTTAAAACAATCATAACGATTAATACTTGGAGACAGGCTAAGGGGATGTGGACAAGAGTGATTAGGAGGCTATTAATGCAGTCTAGACAACAGATCCCAGTGGTGTCAAACCAGGGCATTAGTAGTGGAATTAATGAGAAATTGGAGAGTTTCCACATATAAGTGAGTTCATACAGTGTTTGTCTTTCTCTGTCTGACTTCATTTAGCATAATGCCTTCAAGGTCCAGTTATGCTTTTGCAAATGATAAGGTTTTCTTGTGTGTTTTTTTTTTATGGCTGAATAATATTCCATTGTATATGCCACAACTTCTTTACCCATTCATCCATCAATGGACACACATTGCTTCCATGTCTTGGCTCTTGTAAGTAATGCTGCTATGATCTGAACGTGGAGGTGCAGATATCTCTTCAGGTTAGTGTTCTCATTTCTTTTGGATATATACCCAGAAGTAGAATTTCTGGATTATATTGTAGTTCTATTTTTAATTTTTTGAGGATCCTCCATACTGTTTTCTATAGTGGCTGTATCGATTTACAATTCCACAAACAGTGCACAAAGGATTCCCTTTTCTCTGCATCCATGCCAGCTTTTGTAATCTCTTGTCTTTTGGATGATGGTTAGTCTTTTTTTTTTTTTTTAATTTTTTTTATTGTTATGTTAATCCCCATACATTACATCATTAGTTTTAGATATAGTGTTCCATGATTCATTGTTTGTGCATAACACCCAGTGCTCCATGCAGAACGTGCCCTCCTCAATACCCATCACCAGGCTAACCCATCCTCCCACCCCCCTCCCCTCTAGAACCCTCAGTTTGTTTTTCAGAGTCCATTGTCTCTCATGGTTCTTCTCCCCCTCCGATTTCCCCCCCTTCATTCTTCCCCTCCTGCTACATTCTTCTTCTTCTTTTTTCTTTCTTAACATATATTGCATTATTTGTTTCAGAGGTACAGATCTGAGATTCAACAGTCTTGCACAATTCACAGTGCTTACCAGAACACATACCCTCCCCAGTGTCCATCACCCAGTCACCCCATCCCTCCCACCCCACCCCCCACTCCAGCAACCCTCAGTTTGTTTCCTGAGATTAAGAATTCCTCATATCAGTGAGCTCATATGATACATGTCTTTCTCTGTTTGACTTATTTCGCTCAGCATAATACCCTCCAGTTCCATCCACGTCGTTGCAAATGGCAAGATCTTATTCCTTTTGATGGCTGCATAATATTCCATTGTATATATATACCACATCTTCTTTATCCATTCATCTGTTGATGGACATCTTGGCTCTTTCCACAGTTTGGCTATTGTGGACATTGCTGCTATAAACATCGGGGTGCACGTAGCCTTTCGGGTCCCTACTTTTGTATCTTTGGGGTAAATACCCAGGAGTGCAATTGCTGGATCATATGGTAGCTCTATTTTCAACTTTTTGAGGAACCTCCATACTGTTTTCCAGAGTGGCTGCACCAGCTTGCATTCCCACCAACAGTGTAGGAGGGTTCCCCTTTCTCCGCATCGCCGCCAGCATCTGTCATTTCCTGACTTGTTAATTTTAGCCATTCTGACTGGTGTGAGGTGGTATCTCATTGAGGTTTTGATTTGGATTTCCCTGATGCCGAGCGATATTGAGCACTTTTTCATGTGTCTGTTGGCCATTTGGATGTCTTCTTTGGAAAAATGTCTGTTCATGTCTTCTGCCCATTTCTTGATTGGATTCTTTGTTCTTTTGGTGTTGAGTTTGATGAGTTCTTTATAGATTTTGGATACTAGCCCTTTATCTGATATGTCATTTGCAAATATCTTCTCCCATTCTGTCAGTTGTCTTTTGGTTTTGTTGACTGTTTCCTTTGCTTTGCAAAAGCTTTTTATCTTGATGAAGTCCCAATAGTTCATTTTTGCCCTTGCTTCCCTTGCCTTTGGCGATGTTTCTAGGAAGAAGTTGCTGCGGCTGAGGTCGAAGAGGTTGCTGCCTGTGTTCTCCTTTAGGATTTTGATGGACTCCTGTCTCACATTGAGGTCTTTCAACCATTTGGAGTCTATTTTTGTGTGTGGTGTAAGGAAATGGTCCAGTTTCATTCTTCTGCATGTGGCTGTCCAATTTTCCCAACACCATTTGTTGAAGAGACTGTCTTTTTGCCATTGGACATTCTTTCCTGCTTTGTCAAAGATTAGTTGACCATAGAGTTGAGGGTCCATTTCTGGGCTCTCTATTCTGTTCCATTGATCTATGTGTCTGTTTTTGTGCCAGTACCATACTGTCTTGATGATGACAGCTTTGTAGTAGAGCTGGAAGTCTGGAATTGTGATGCCGCCAGCTTTGCTTTTCTTTTTCAACATTCCTCTGGCTATGCGGGGTCTTTTCTGGTTCCATACAAATTTTAGGATTATTTGTTCCATTTCTTTGAAGAAAGTGGATGGTATTTTGATGGGGATTGCATTGAATGTGTAGATTGCTCTAGGTAGGATTGACATCTTCACAATATTTGTTCTTCCACTCCATGAGCATGGAACGTTTTTCTATTTCTTTGTGTCTTCCTCAATTTCTTTCATGAGTATTTTATAGTTTTCTGAGTACAGATCCTTTGCCTCTTTGGTTAGATTTATTCCTAGGTATCTTATGGTTTTGGGTGCAATTGTAAATGGGATCGACTCCTTAATTTCTCTTTCTTCTGACTTGTTGTTGTTGTATAGGAATGCCACTGACTTCTGTGCATTGATTTTATATCCTGCCACTTTACTGAATTCCTGTATGAGTTCTAGCAGTTTTGGGGTGGAGTCTTTGGGATTTTCCACATAAAGTATCATATCATCTGCAAAGAGTGAGAGTTTGACTTCTTCTTTGCTGATTTGGATGCCTTTGATTTCTTTTTGTTGTCTGATTGCTGTGGCTAGGACTTCCAATACTATGTTGAATAGCAGTGGTGATAGTGGACATCCCTGCCGCGTTCCTGACCTTAGGGGGAAAGCTCTCAGTTTTTCCCCATTGAGAATGATATTCGCTGTAGGTTTTTCATAGATGGCTTTTATGATATTGAGGTATGTACCCTCTATCCCTATACTCTGAAGAGTTTTGATCAAGAAAGGATGCTGTACTTTGTCAAATGCTTTTTCTGCATCTATTGAGAGGATCATATGATTCTTGTTCTTTCTTTTGTTAATGTATTGTATCACGTTGATTGATTTGCGGATGTTGAACCAACCTTGCAGCCCAGGGATAAATCCCAGTTGGTCGTGGTGAATAATCCTTTTAATGTACTGTTGGATCCTATTGGCTAGTATTTTGGTGAGAATTTTTGCATCCATGTTCATCAGGGATATTGGTCTGTAATTCTCCTTTTTGATGGGGTCTTTGTCTGGTTTTGGGATCAAGGTAATGCTGGCCTCATAAAATGAGTTTGGAAGTTTTCCTTCCATTTCTATCTTTTGGAACAGTTTCAGAAGGATAGGTATTAATTCTTCTTGAAATGTTTGGTAGAATTCCCCTGGGAAGCCATCTGGCCCTGGGCTTTTGTGTTTTGGGAGATTTTTGATGACTGCTTCTATTTCCTTAGTGGTTATAGGTCTGTTCAGGTTTTCTATTTCTTCCTGGTTCAGTTTTGGTAGTTGATACATCTCTAGGAATGCATCCATTACTTCCAGGTTATCTAATTTGCTGGCATAGAGTTGCTCATAATATGTTCTTATAATTGTTTGTATTTCTTTGGTGTTGGTTGTGATTTCTCCTCTTTCATTCATGATTTTGTTGATTTGGGTCATTTCTCTTTTCTTTTTGATAAGTCTGGCCAGGGGCTTATCAATCTTGTTAATTCTTTCAAAGAACCAGCTCCTAGTTTCGTTGATCTGTTCTACTGTTCTTTTGGTTTCTATTTCATTGATTTCTGCTCTGATCTTTATTATTTCTCTTCTCCTGCTGGGTTTAGGCTTTATTTGCTGTTCTTTCTCCAGCTCCTTTAGGTGTAGGGTTAGGTTGTGTACTTGAGACCTTTCTTGTTTCTTGAGAAAGGCTTGTATTGCTATATACTTTCCTCTTAGGACTGCCTTTGCTGTATCCCAAAGATTTTGAATAGTTGTGTTTTCATTTTCATTGGTTTCCATGAATTTTTTTAATTCTTCTTTAATTTCCTGGTTGACCCATTCATTCTTCAGTAGGATGCTCTTTAGCCTCCATGTATTTGAGTTCTTTCTGACTTTCCTCTTGTGATTGAGTTCTAGTTTCAAAGCATTGTGGTCTGAAAATAGGCAGGGGATGATCCCAATCTTCTGGTACCGGTTGAGACCTGATTTATGACCTAGGATGTGATCTATTCTGGAGAATGTTCCATGGGCACTAGAGAAGAATGTGTATTCCGTTGCTTTGGGATGGAATGTTCTGAATATGTCTGTGAAGTCCATTTGGTCCAGTGTGTCATTTAAAGTCTTTATTTCCTTGTTGATCTTTTGCTTAGACGATCTGTCCATTTCAGTGAGGGGGGTGTTAAAGTCCCCCACTATTATTGTATTGTTGTCGATGTGTTTCTTTGCTTTTGTTATTAATTGCCTTATATAATTGGCTGCTCCCATGTTAGGGGCATAGATATTTACAATTGTTAGATCTTCTTGTTGGATAGACCCTTTAAGTAGGATATAGTGTCCTTCCTGGATGATGGTTAGTCTTAACAGGTGTGAGATGATCTCTCATTGTGGCTTTAAAGCAATTTTTAAAAATTTACCTGTTTAACAGAGAGAGAGAGAGAGAGCGAGAGCGTGCGCCCACAAGCAGGGGGAACAGCAGACAGAGGGAGAGGGAGAAGCAGGCTCCCCGTTGAGCAGGAGAGCCCAATGTGGGGCACGATCCTGGGATCAGGACCTGAGCCCGAAGGTAGACGCTTAACCAGCTGAGCCACCCAGGCGCCCCTCATTGTGGTTTTAATTTGCATTTCCCTAATGACTAAAGAATGTTGAGCATCTTTTCATGTATCTGTTGGCTTTGGAGAAATGTTTCGAAAAGGACAAATTTTGAACTGATAGTTACACAAGAGCTAGCAGGCAGTGAATTTAATGAAGATGGTTTATTTTCATTTTGTTTTGGTTTGTGTTTTTTGAAGGTAAATTATTTATGCATAGTCCTGTTAATATCTGTGCAGTATTCAGTAATTCTAATAAAAATTGTTTTGAAAATCTTACGTAAATTTGCAGGTGTTTTATGTTCATACATATATGTTGATAAGGAATACTTCCTAGCCAGTTACTTTGAATGGTAGTTGTTAAATGATAGGATTCTAGTAGGTTGTATGAAGACCTAAGGTTCTCTGTGAAGAATCATATTTGAAATTAAGCTAAGTGGTAATTCATGGTGCTTTGTAAGAGCTTTGGCAGTATAATGTATTTTAAGAATTGAAAACTCACCCTGTTTTCCAGCCACCTCCAAAAACCTGATGTCAGCTTGTCAAAAAGTTTGAAAAATGCCAGCTCTTAGTCCTGTTGCATGTGAACATACTTTTTACTTTTGACTTAACATTAATTTACTTGAGTACCACTTTGAGACTTACCCCTATGTTTTCCAAGTCTTTTCTCTTCTTTAGTTTTCATAGCCATAGTTTGTGTTTTGTATTTGCTTTCTTAAATCAATTGGAAAATTGCGTGGTTTTACATGGAAACAGTCTTTGATTTTTAATAAGATTTAGATACAGTGTGGTTTTCTTGATTGCCTTTGTTTATTCCAGGAGCTTGTTTACCATTATTGTAAATATTCTTTGTCCCTTTGTACTTTTCTGGGCACAGATTATTCTTTGCTGTATAGTATAGTTCTCCAAAGGTAAGAGTCGAGAACTTATTTTGCTGTGGTTATTTGAATAAGAAAAATAAATGAGAATTTTGAACAGCGAGCAGCTGTATCTTTCACCTTAGCTTTCAGTTTCTCCATTCCTTCCCCCACTCTAGGTGTCTCTCTACCGATAGGAAGTTGTCTACAACTAAAAAAACGCCACAGTTAGCACACCCTGCAACTGAAATCATGTGGAACATAATCCCTAATTGAACAGAATCTCATTCATAATAGAATGGTGTTTTTGTGGAAATAAAATTTTATATTTGGGTATTTGATATTTCTAATTGCCCCCCTCCTACCTCTTTTTCCTAAGTATAAATTTTTTGAAGCAAGAACTATGCCTTTCTATATACCACAGAGTCTTGGACATTTGATAAATATTCAGGAATTACTTAGTTGATTGGAGAGAGATTAATTCAGTCATTTTGTAGCAGTTTCAGATACTGTAAAAAGGTAATATTTACTTTTCTGAATTATATTTTACACTACATATTTTTAGGTAAAACATTAAATTTATTATGAGTATCATATTTAAGTATTTCTGTGCAGCATTTCTATTCAAGTTGTTTGAACATTATTTCCTTTTTACAGTGTCTGGCATATGGCTATATTTAGACACATAAGAAACACTTGAAAATTTTAAAATAATGATTGAATTCTGTTGTGTATGGTCAGTGGGCTTTGTTTTTTCTGTTGTCTCTATCAGTGGAACATGAGCAGTACAATTTTCAGTCAGGAACAAATTGTGTGTGTGTGTGTGTGTGTGTGTGTGTGTGTGTGTATTTACATTCTATTTGCAGTTTAAAATTTTGAAAGGTAATTTCTATATTTTTATTTTTCAGAACATCTTAGTCGAACCCTCAAGGTCTAATGGAAGTATGGTTCGCCATTCCTCATCTCCATATGTAGTATATCCACCTGATAAGCCTTTCCTTAATAGTGATCTACGACGCTCCCCAAATAAGCCTACGTTTGCCTATCCGGAAAGTAACAGCAGAGGTAATAGAGCCTAACAAAATAGATGTTTTTTGTTTGTTTGTTTATCCACTACTTTAAAACTCTTGTGTCTTCCATGTATTTTAAAATTAGAGGAGTGGCACCTGGGTGGCTCAGTCAGTTAAGCATTCAACTCTTGATTTCGGCTCAGGTCATGATCTCAGGGTCGTGATTCTCTCTCTCTCCCTGTCTCCTACCCCTACCATACCCACCCCCCCTGCTCACACACATGCTCACTCTCTCTCTCAAAAAAAAAAAGAAGAGTATCTATTTCCCCTTACCTATTTTTAACCTCCTCAAAATACAGCACTTTTCTTTTGTTCACTGATTGTGAAACAGTATTGTTCACCAAATCATCAAGACTAAATACTTTGAGAAATCTAGAACTGCTCTGTCATATGCAGTATCAGTCAGGAACCAAAAATCAGTATTTTTGCCTTTGTACTTTTTGTATCAGTCCCAAAGATGTATTAGTTCTTTCTCTTCATTCTCATTGCTTTGGTTCAGACTTTCATCATCTATTGCATAGATAATTGTGATACACTCCTAAGTAATTGCTTAGCCTGTGGTCTCCCTCTCATCCCCATTTAAACAACATTCCTGCTATCATCTCCCCTACTTTAAACAAATTTTAGCTCCTCTCCATGGCTTACATAACAAAGTCCTAGATTTTTTTTTTTTTTTAATCTGGACTCCACCTGCCTTACCAACTTCATCCCTATCTTCTCTTCTGTTCTTCCTTACCCACACATCCTTTGCCCTGGCTACTTTGAAATATATTTGTTCCCAAAACTTGCCATCTGTATCAGCTTTCTTGCTGCCTTAGCAAAGTACCACAGCTCAGCAACTTTAACACAGATGTGTCATCACACAGTTTCTGTAGGTCAGAAATCTGGATGGGCTTAGCAGGGTCTTCTGTTTAGGGTCCTATGAGGCTGAAATCAAGGTGTTGACTGGGCTGTGTTCCTTACTAGAGAGTCTAGGAAGGAATCTGCTCTCAGCACATTCAGATTTTTGGCTTGTGGTTATAGAGCTGAGGTTCCATTGTCCTGCTGACTTTTAGTCAGGGCCAGTCTTTCCTCCTAGAGGCTGTCTACATTCCTTCCTTTGCTTTCTTTATGGCCCCCTTTAGGAATGGTGGGTCACGTGTCTTTCATGCTTCATATCTCTCTGTTTAGGGTCCTTTCCCAAAGTCCTTTCGCCATATAGCAGGTATTCAGGGTTTGAAGGATTAGGACATAGGTATCCTTGGGTGTCCATTCTGGCTGCCACACCAGCCTTGTCAAGCTTATAAGTCTTTCTCATGCAGTGCGCTTATTGAAATCTTGCTGTTGTAGAATTGTACTCTTTAAAATCCACATTATGTATTATTTATTTTGAGAAGTCTTCCTCTCTCCCAGCTTCCCCAACACATACCTCTTCCTGCTCTCCTCAGATGTCTCTTCTAAATTCACTTGGGCCTTCATTTTTTGTCAGGGTAAAGCGGGTAGTGGTTTCCTTGTCTGCCCATCCCATACTGAAGGTAGATATCACTGGACTGATACAAAAAGTACTATAAAAGCATAATGGATCATAATGAATATCCGGAGGCATTGCTTAAACGGTTCACAACACCATGCTCTGAAGGGATAAGAGATGCTGATTTACTGTTTCCACATTATTTTTTCTTTTGTTTACTTTCCTCTTCATCTCCTTTTTCCCTCTTTTCTCACATGTTCTTTAAAACCAGTAGTGACACACAAGCAGACTGTAGCATTATCGCTAACACGCTGGGGTAAACATTTGCTGACTTTCTGCTTTATGAATAAATCTGCCCCATTTAACTTATTCTTTTCATTCTTTAGTAATTACTTTTCTCTGAACTTTTTTTTTTTTTTAAGTTTCTTTAGATAAAAGGAAAGATCAGACCTAGATATAATATTGTAGTGGAAGGATTGATATCTAATTCCTAGATTTTGTGTTCCTGCTAGAACTTTGTTGCATGATTATTTTTGTGTGTGTGCTTATTTTTTAAATAAATTATTACTAAATCTTAACAGATTTTTATCCAGTGAGCTTCAGTTATTTATTCTTTGCTTTTTTACCATATGTTGTTTGTATGTTATACAACTTTTATTTTTCTGAATTGCCAAAGTCTTTAGCTGCTGTGTTCAGATGAGTAGCATTTTATTACTTGATTTATTAACCATTGAATTAATTAGTATTTTCTTTATTATCATTATCTTTGAGACACTATATCCTGTAAATAAGAGGTTTCTAGTTAGTAAGTTGAGCACTGAATATAGATATTTGTGCAAAACACCAGACTTCCATTTGAATGAGTGAAGTCTTAATTGGAATAGATACTCTGTATGATAAACTTTTTTTCTTTACATGTAATAAATGCTTTTATTGCACTAATACAGTAAAAAAAAAAAGTGTTACTCTTTAGTTCTAGTTTAATATATTTTCATTTGATAAATTACCGTTTCACTTTGCTATCTAATAATCACTTTGAAAATATAGTTTGATTAATGCCATGGAAAGAGATAATTAAACTGTTTCTTGTAATTCTCATTTTCATATTCATTTTGAGTTTTAGAAAAGAGATGAGCAAGAAATTGGAAGTTATTACTGCCTTCAAAAAATGTATTGTCCTTGGGACCCCATTTTTCCCCTCCCCCTTGGAACCCTTTAAAAAAATGGTAACGAATGTCAATCCAAAAAATTTAACCTGTTGTTCATGTTATTTAATACATTTCAAGTGACAGTATTGTGCAGAATGTGAACATTTGAAGCAAGATAACTATGAGGCAATTCTGCTAGGCCAGTGCTTTCTAAACCTTTCACTTAATCCTAGTCCATGTGGAAAATGAAATGGTAACGCATGTACAGCACATGGAGATAAACTGATGGGGTTGATGGGAACTAGTCTGGGGTCTTCCACTGTGCCAGGCCACTCGTGGCCCCTGTAAGAGCTGAGAGAGAAAATCTTGACCTATCTATTACAAATTTGTGTCATACCTGTTGGAAAAAGCTCAGCATTATTGTGACCAGTGAGAGAAGTCAAGTTATAGCTAGTGTGCTAGGTATTGATAACAATTTACTGCCCATCTGTTCTTCTAAAGCACTGGTTCTCCAATTTTTTAATTCAGGAAACCCTAATTAACCCACTGCATGTTTACATAAATAGAATAACTGTTTCCCAAATTTAAAAAATATACTGCTAAGAGTGACATTGTTTTATACTTTGTAAATCTCTTATTTCTGTCTTAATAGAAAACTGCTTGATTCTCATTTATTTGTGCATTCCATTTGTGTTAATAAATTGTTTTAATTGAAGTATGTGAAAAAAATCTGGCCTTACACGGATATGTAGGTAGAAAAGAAGTAATACTTTAATAGCCTTCCCAACAATTTGTGGATATTTTTATTTGATATTACACCAAAACTTGGCAAGTGGTTTCTTAAAATTTAGTTGCATTGTGGAATCTGAAAACAACATTGATTTTTTTCATATTCTGGGACCTCAGGACCACCTATATGGTGGGAGATTAACTCAGAAGACTCACAGGTTTCAGAAGTGGTTGTAATTATGGCTGAGGCTTACTGAGATGCAGGCTTCCAAATTTCTCCCTCATGGGGGTCACAGAGAAAAACACTTCTTCCTCTAGCAATAAACTGCATGACATGTGTAGTGTTTCTGCCCAGAAAAGCCCACTTAAGGCTCAGACACTATGGCTTTTATTTGGAGCTAGTTACACAAACACTTCGCGCCTACACAAACAGTCATGATATTCACCATAAAACACTTTTGTTTACGCAATCAAGGCAGACTTGTGCAGCAGGATTTAGTGCCTTAGACATACAAAACCTTATTAATTAGTAACTTTGGGAACATTCCAAGAGCCTAGTTTCCAGAGGGTAGCCAAGGTTCAGGCCTGCTGTATAAATTTTTTTTGTAAGAATTTATTTTTTAATTGAAGGATAATTGACATACGTGTTATATTACCCATACACAACATAGTGATTTGACAGTCCTATATATTATATTCTTCTCACCACAATAAGTATAGTTTACTGTCACCATACAGTGTTATTGCAGTATTATTGGTTGTGTTGCCTATGCTGTACTTTTCATCCCTGTGACTTACTATAACTGGAGTTTGTATCTTTTAATCCCCTTCACCTATTCTGCCTTATCTCCCACTCTCCTCCCTTCTGGCAACCACCAGTTCTCTGTATTTATGAGTCTGTTTCTGGTTGATTGGTTGGTTGGTTGGTTAGGGTTTTGGTTTTGTTTTTGTTTTGACTCTACATACAAGTGAAATCATACAGTATTTGTCTTTCTGGCTTATTTCATTTAGCATAAAACCCTCTAAGTTGACCCATGTTGTCACCTATGGCAAGATTTCGTTCTTTTTTATGGCTGAGTAATATTCCATTATGTATATATGTGTGGAATATGTAATACTCCATTGTGTATACCACATCTTTATTCATCTATGGATGGACGCTTAGACTAGCTATTATAAATAATGCTGCAATAAACATAGGAGTGCATGTGTCTTTTCAAATTAGTATGTTTTCTTTGGGTAATCAGTAGTGGAATTACTGGATCATATGGTATTTTTTTTTTTTTTTTAAGGAACCTCCTTAATGTTTCTACAGTGGCTTCCCCAGTTTATTCTTATCAGCAGTGCATAAGGGATCCCTCTTCACATCCTTGTCAACACTTGTCATTTCTTGTCTTTTTGATACTAGCTGTTCTGACTAGTGTGAAGTGATATAGTGGTTTTGACTTGCATTTCCATGCTGATTAGTGATGTTGAACATCTATCTGTTCACGTGTCTATTGGCCATCTGTATGTCTTCTTTGGAAAAATGTCTATTCATGTCTTCTCATTTTTGATTGGATTATTTGTGGATTTTTTTTTGTGTTATGTTTTAGGAGTTCTTTGTCTATTTTGGACATTAACCCCTTATCAGCATACATGATTTGCAAATATTTTCTGCCATTCAGTAGGTTGCCTTTTTGTTTTGTTGATGGATTCCTTTGCTGTGTAAAAACTTTTTAGTTTGATATAGTCTCAGTAGTTTGTTTCTGCTTTTGTTTCCCTGACATAAGGAGACATATCCATAAAAGTGTTGCTAAGGCCAGTGTCCGAGAGATTACTGCTTATATTTTCTTTTAGGAGTTTTATAGTTTCAGGTCTCACATTTAGGTCTTTAATCCATTTTGAGTTTATTTTTATGTATGGTGTAAGAAAGTGGTCCGGTTTCATTCTTTTGCATATAGCTGTCCAGTTTTCCCAGTACCACTTATTAAAGAGTCTGTCTTTTCCCCAGTGTATGTTCTTGCCTCCTTTATCACAGATTAACTGATCATATAAGTTTAAGTTTATTTCTGGGCTCTCCATCCTATTCCGTTGATCTGTGTGTTTATTTTTGTGCCAGTACCATACTGTTTTGATTACTATAGCTTTGTTGTATATCTTGAAATCTGGGATTGTGATACCTCCAGCTTTGTTTATCTTTCTCAAGATGGCTTTTGCTATTTAGGGTCTTTTATGGTTCCATATAAATTTTAGGATCATTTGTTCTAGTTCTGTGAGTAATACCAATTGGTATTTTGATAAAGATTACATTTAATCTTGGGGCGCCTGGGTGGCTCAGCCGTTAAGCGTCTGCCTTCGGCTCAGGTCGTGATCTCAGGGTCCTGGGATCGAGCCCCACATCGGGCTCCCTGCTCGGTGGGAATCCTGCTTCTCCCTCTCCCACTCCCCCTGCTTGTGTTCCCTCTCTCGCTGTGTCTCTCTCTGTCAAATAAATAAATAAAATCTTTAAAAAAAAAAAAAAAGATTACATTTAATCTGTAGATTGCTTTTGGCAATAGGGACATTTTAACAATTCTTTGAATCCATGAGCAGGGTATATCTTTCCATTTTTTTGTGTTGTTGAGAAACATTGAAATAATTTGGTGATATATAAGCCATTCCAGAATGTAGAAAAGGAGAGCATATACCTCATATTGGGTCTTTTTGTTAATCCAGCACATCTTTGATACTACATTTGCTGACATACAGAAATAAAATGGTATGTTCCAGCTAATTGCTCTAATAACTGTAAATGCAGAAATAAAATACTAGCAAAAGCATTCACTATGAGGTATAATCTAAGGAATGCAAGAAATGTTTGGTATTACAAAGTTTTAGTAGTTCAGAGGAGGTTTAAAAAAAACCTGAATTGATGGGGCGCCTAGGTGGCACAGTTGGTCGGGTGTCCGACCCTTGGTTTCAGCTCAGGTCATGATCTTGTGGTGGGATCGAGCTCCACATCAGGCTCTGTGCTCAGAGCAGAGTCTGCTTGAGTTTCTTTCTCCTTCTCCCTCTGCCCCTCCCCACCATGTTCTCTCTCTCTGGAATAAATAAATAGATCTTGAAAAAAAAAGACCTGAACTGATATATAAAGGCATATATTAATTTTCCCATCTCCTATTATATTTGTTATCTAATTACTCCAGGTTTTTTAGAGAATAGTTCCTTTAAATACTAATTTTTTAGTTTTAAAGTAATCTCTATACCCCACACAGGGCTTGAATTTACAACCCCAAGATCAGGAGTCACATGCTCTACCGACTGAGCTAGCCTAAATACTAATCTTAAATCTGGACTGTTTTCCTCTTCTCATAGTCTTTTCCGTTGATTTTTCAGGTTTCTACGTTGTATGTGTTTCATGTCTGTGTTCTTTCTAATTACACTGTAGTCTCATTGCATAATAGAATAAGCTGGCTATATTATAAAATGTATCAGTCTCCTGTTTGGGGCCTATAACATTCTAGGCCCTAAAAATTTGGTGAATGAATGAATTACATTAATAAACGGAAAAGTATACCTTGTTTTGAGTAAGAAGCCTCGATTTTTACAAGATGACAGTTCTTCCTGCATATTATATGGTTTATATGATGTTTCATGTAAGTCATTGTTTAGGCGAAATGTTTCTGACTATTTAATTGGTAAGAATAAATTTTAAATGTTTTAAAGATTTCTGTAATGTGGGAGACTGGCAGTATCGATGTTTATAAGGTTTTAATAGTTAAAACACTAGAACAATAATAATAAATCAGAATAAAAGTCCTGAAACTGTGGTTTCAGGTATGTGTGTGTGAAACTATGTAGTGGGTATGTGTGTGTGAGTAATAATTACATCTGTATATATTGGTACCTGTGTGAATTTGGTATATGATACAGATGCCATTTAAAGTTCTTCCTTCAATACCAAAGTAACTTTTATTTCACTTAAAGAATTAAATGTAAACATATGTGAAACTATAAGTACAATAAAGGAAAATATAAAGTTTATATTTCTTGAAGTTATAGAAGAATGTTCTACCTATATAAAGAAATAAAGAACTTGATGTGAAATATTGTTACGATGATATGAAAAATCAGAACATCTTTATACCAAAACTGACAACATCTAAATTGGCAGCTATGTTTTCTGGAATTAAAGACCAATAATAAAGTGGTGGGGGGACTTTTTCTTAAGGAATTCAAAAGAAAATTGACCAATTATATATATAAACTTTTAATAGAAATGCAAAATGAAATAACCAGAAGTAGCTTTTGTTTCTTAATCAAAATAACAGAAATATTGTAATTAATAGTGGTATGTGTTGCCAAAGACACATCTGGTGAAAGTATAAATTGATACAGCCTTTTATGAAGGTACTTTGTTTCAAGCACCTTTCAAATACGGGTATTTTTGGACCCAGCAACTTAATTTTTCAGTTTTTAATTATTGATTATGAGGAAGTAATCTTTTAAGATTATCTGATTGTATGAGGGAATGCTCACAGTTTGATAGTGCTAATGTGAAAAAGAAAACTTAGATAAATTTTGATCTCAATTTATTTTATGCATATCAAAAAAGATTGAAAGCAGTAGCCAAAAGTGATAGTCATTATCTCTTGGTAGTAGGAGTATAAGTTGTTCTTTTTGTTGTATTTTCCTGTGCTTTCTGTAGTGAATATGTATTACTTTTATAATCAGAAACTTTGGGTGGGGGGGACAGTTTAAAGAATAATTAGAATTTTTCCTATATAATGAAAAATTGAGATTTAAAAAAATAGTCCTTTTTGTGCTTGAGATCTTTAACTCTACAATTGGATTCTGCATGTGATCCTATTAATGAAACAGAAGAAGGATTGGTAGTTAATGTACTTTTGGACAGTTAGGAATTTTGTATGATTAGCTAAATATTTTTACCATTTTATAAAATCTTTAAAATGTTTTACCATAATTTGGTTTTTGAGTCTCTAGCGTGTTTCGGAGACTCAGAATATGTCTTTAAATGGATTTTTTTAAAAAAACAATTATGTGGCAGTAATTAGCATTTCATTTTTCCCAAAGAGTGATTCTCCCCTGGGCCCACCCATGTTTTATTTTTTATTTAGATGAGTTCTTTTTTTTTTCATTGAACCTTCTCCATATATTTATATTATTCGTGTTTGGATTTGGCAGCTATATTTTCTGCTCTGAAGAATCTTCAAGATAAGATTCGACGCTTAGAACTTGAAAGGATTCAGGCAGAAGAAAGTGTGAAAACCTTGTCTAGAGAAACAATTGAATATAAGAAAGTATTGGATGAACAGATACAAGAAAGAGAGAATTCAAAGAATGAGGAGTCAAAGCACAATCAAGGTTTGTTTAATTATGAAGGAAATGAAACCTACAAATACACAAAATACAAAATGAAATACACAAAATAAGTATTGTAAAATTATTCTAAAAGCAATTTCATGTTCGTATTTTCTAGTAGTCAGTGTCTTTGGGCACTCCAGAATTGCATTATACTCAAGTGCATTTTGAAGAGCACATCCTGATGGTCCTGCATTATATTTACTGACCGAATTCAAGACAGATTGGACCTAGCATATAGGAAGAGAATGACTTAGGTCACCTGAATAGGCTTCTAGAGCTACTGGAAAGTGTTTGTTGTATACACAGTAGAGTTAATTCCCATTAAATAGCTTGTTACAACTGTTCCATGAGTGAGCTAATTTCTGCTTTTCTTACATATTCTTTTTAGAACTGACCTCTCAGTTGTTAGCTGCAGAAAGTAAGTGTAATCTTTTAGAAAAACAGTTGGAATACATGCGCAATATGATAAAGCATGCAGAAATGGAAAGGACATCTGTCTTAGAAAAACAGGTATGGTACATCACAGATTCGTTTTCAGGAACAGTTAGTTATGGGGAAAATTAGACTGACCTAAAGATCTTTTTTCTCAGTAAAGACTTGGTTCTGTTATAATCATTTCTCCTTTTATCCTGATCACTGATAGCAGTACCAGTAATTCATCTTGAGAAACAACTAGTGTAAGCTTTGAGGGAAAATGTGATTTCTTTCTTCAGCATAGCTATAAAGAGGTTTCCTTTTTGGCTGACCTTCACACACCCTGCCATATCCTCTGCATATAGCTTTGATAGCTTCTGGCTTTTGAACAGTATAACAGCCCAAGACTGAAATTACTTGAATCATTTATAGGGTGGGGAAGGGGTAGTCCATTCAGTCTGCCACATGATTGGAAATAGCCCATTTCCTAAGAATGGTTCCAATACTGGAAATAAAATATGATTTATGCCAATTTTTAACAGTGTATTTTTTAGGGCAGTAACTATCCACTAAGGTGGATTGGAGGGAATTGATAGTTCACACAAATTCCTGGGAAAATTACAGTTTTACTTTATCTTACTCAAATTTCTATTAGTATGACACTTATTGCCATAGTCTTATAGATGAAGATATACTGTTTAAAAATTTAGGTACTTAGTGTTTTGGCTTTTTTTTTTACTAATAGACCTCAATTTAGCCTAGTTTAATGGTTTACTCTGTGACTGTCGGATGGTAGTCTTTTCAAAGCCTTGACCCTAAACCTAAAAAAATAATGATGTTTTGCATAGAATTCAGAGGAAGTATAAATGATAGATACAAAAAACATAAGTATTACCTTAATTAAGAGATTAACTGTGTAAGAGAACCAGACTCATTGAAAGTATTAGTCTATATGTATCTAATAAATCCCTGCTATCTCAGAGTGTAATGAAAGTCTCAGTATATGGACCCAAATATTATAATAGTATATGGTAAGAACAGGATTCCACTTGTATTTTTTTGTTTTCTCCCTGTGGTTTCATCTTAATATTGTTCTCCTAGAATTTCTCTATAGTATCTAAGTACTTCTATGAAAGGCCAGACAAATACAGTATATGCCCAGTGTCAGTTACTTTTTGTTTTGTCAAATTATCATGCTGTGTTTAATACTGTTCCCCAGGTTTCCCTCGAAAGAGAACGACAACATGATCAAACACATGTGCAGAGCCAGCTTGAAAAGTTGGATCTTCTGGAACAGGAGTATAACAAACTTACCACAATGCAGGCTCTGGCAGAAGTCAGTGAATGTTTCTTTTACTCATCAGTGCATAATATTGGTTCTTTTGTAAAATTGATCATTTTAAAATACTGGATATTCATAGGAAGAAAAGTGACCTTGTAGCAAAGAAACAGGAATTTTTAAAGGACAAAAATGTAAATTTGGAGAAAGTGTTCACATTTTATAATCTTGATGTACATAAGGAAGTAGTTCTTTTTGAAAATGTTGGAAGCTTAAATGTTTTTGATCATCCTTAAGGCTTGAATTACTTGGTTTAAGTTGTTCTCTTTAGTTTTAATTGATTCACTTGGGAAGTATTTAATACCACTGAGATTAAGTTCCCAATTTAGCTTCCATATATCCTATATTCCTTCATACAGAGCTGTGTTCTTTGGCCATAGATTTTACCCATAATTCTATTCAACTGCCTCACAGCTACTTCACAAATGACTAATAATGAATCACAAAGGAGAATGTCATGGTTATTGGCAAGCACAGTGTCATTACTGGAGTGAAATAACAAGCATATATTTGCTGTGCTAAAATTTTATAGCAGATTACTATGTTGCTGTATTAAAATTTTACATAAAGACACTAAATCTTTTCACTAACCACTTTTAATATTTTTATCACTAGAAAAAAATGCAAGAGTTGGAAGCAAAACTCCGTGAAGAAGAACAGGAAAGGAAACGTATGCAAGCTAAGGCAGCCCAGGTAAGTTGCAGTGTCAGCAGGTAGGCTCCTCATATTTCATACTTTCTTTATATATAAACAAAAGATTAAATGTGGGCTTCTTAGATTATTTATATTTTGGAATAGCCCAATATATAAATTGTCAGACATAGCCTGGTATGGAAAATGCAAACCTATATTTTTACAGACAGAGAGTAAAAGTTGAGCAGTTTTTAGAGTTGTTCAAATTGTGGGGTTTCAATCAGCATTTTAAAAAAATTAATAGACTAAAAAACATCAAAGATATATATAATAAGGTGATACTTAATCATGTAAAATTTCTCACATGGGACACTACCGGAAATGTTTGAAAGCCATCGTGTAGTTTTCTTCTTACACATTTTCCTTTTCCTTGGTGGCCTCAAAACACCAGGACAGAAATTGAGGTAATGGGCTATCCCAATAGCTAGTGACCCATACTAATTCACAAAAGCTACCATATAAGGAAAGCGAGCTCTGTTTGCTCCTAGTCTTTGATTTTATCCCATGCAGTGGCTACCGGATGGAATAGGTGAGGCAGTTTGAAGTCACAGAAACACTGAGTTTATGTATACCAACCAGAACTGCCTTTCTAAAAGATACAGTAATACTTTTGTACCCCGTAAGTCTTACAAATAAACACCTTGTTTGTAACTGACGACTCTCTTAAGAGCTTATTTATTCAAATACCTCCCATATATTGCCCTCCCACTTCAAAGTCTTTAAGTTTTATAAATTTGTATGTATCTTTTCTCATCATATTAACACAAGAAGCAGGTCTTGATTCCAAAACAGTTAGGAGTGGCGGCTCTGCAGTTCAGGCTGTGGTCCGATGCCAGCGGATTCCTGAGCTCAGTTCATGTATGGGCTCGCAGGACTGTAAACATTCTGTTATCTTTGTCGTCTTGTCTACTTCTTCCATTACTTCCCAGAGCTCACTGAGTTAACATAATCTCTATTAAACCTGATGTATTTTCTTTCTCAAATATTTACCTTCTGATCAATTTGTATATTTTTGTTTTTATTATTTTATTTATTTTTTGCTTCAGTGTGCTGAGATACATAGTCATGTGGCTTTATTTTCGATCACCAACAAATTTTGAAATTACTTGGTTTCTCTGCCCATTCCACTTTAGGGTAGGCCACTTTACTGTGTCTCCATTTCCTCACTTGTAACATGTAAACTCATGGATTGTGCTTTATATACATTGTGGTGGTGAGTCCTATTGTACATGAAATAAAAATTAAGCAAGTTCATTATTTTATTAACTTAAATTTTAATTTACAGTATTTTCGCTTTCTTTTTTCATTTCTCAGGCATAAAGAAGGGACCAAATAGTTATTACTGATAATATAGTAAAGGTTTTGAATTCTCTTTCAGTAAAGATTTTGAGTTCTGATAGTGAAAACTATTATAGTGGAATAACAATGACCAGGGATCGTACATGGTTCCAAGTCAAGCTTTTTTTTTTTAAGATTTTATTTATTTGAGAGAGTGTGAGCACATGGTTGGGGGGAGGTGTAGAGGAGGGAGATAGGGAGAAGCAGACTCCCAGTGAGCAGGGAACCGGATGCCGGGCTCCATCTCAGGACCCCGGGATCATGACCCTGAGCCGAAGGCAGACGCTTAACCGACTGAGCCTCCCAGGCAACCCCAAGTTAAGTTAACCTTAACTTTCGCAGTCTCGGGCAAGATACTTAACGATTCAGAGCTTGGATTTTAACATTGATTAAGTGGTCTTCATATTATATCTTCCTAGTATTAGAGAGATCAAACAAGAGAAAAGACAACGAAAGTACTTTAAAATGGTAAAATTCTGCCACACAAATAGATAACCACTACCAGGAAGAACTAAATAAACTAGAAGTTAATTTTCAAAAAAATTGTTCTTTTTATGCTAGTCAAACTCTTTTGGCTTCATAGGTATTCCAGAGTAGTAATTTTATGTTCAATGAATTCTATCTATTCAGTTTACTATATATAAAGCATTGTTAGATGTGTGGGAATGTAGATGCTCCTGAGGTAGGCATCTGCCTAATGAATGCAGTCATTGTAGGAATTATTAGTATTCTGTTTCTTTAATCCATTGATTCTGAGTGTTCATTCCAGCTCCATCATAATTTCCTGGGGAACTTTACAGTACTTTTTAAAACAATGAGGTCCAGAGAAGATCGTGACATTCTGAATGATTCTCATAAACTCCAAATGATTTTGATACACAGGCTGGTTTGAAAACCACTACTGTAGACAAATACACACAACTGTTTTTTGTTTTTTGTTTTAAGGAAATCTGTAAGTTGGTTTAGGGAAGGCACCAGTCCTTGTTTGATATCCCTAGTAATTAGTTATGGAATTTCTACCATATGCATAGGAAACGATTTTTAAATTAACGTAGTCACTAAGCTTCTAGAGGAAAGGGCATAATAGCATTTGCTGTGACATACCTTTCAGTTCTTTTGGACATAAATTTCTGGTTTCTTTGTCTTAAATTTTAAGAGTATGAGTTTTTTAAAGAGGAAGAAATGTATTTTGCTCTCCAACTGCTTTGTGTCTGGCACTGATGTGGTTGCCATGTGTAAAAAAGAAGAAAATATTGAAGCATTGGTTTGGAGTTAGATATATTGCATTTAACTCATTAGGTCTAATTTATGGAACAACTGCAAATAATGGAGCTAAAGGGTTCCAAAATTAAAAAAAAAAAAAATAACATAGCACTTAAAGATAAAATGAGAGACCTGTATTGATTTAAAATATTTGACAAATGTTGACAGATTGATTCACAGATTGATTCAAGACAGGTTACACAGCTATGGTGTGTTTTTCAGTCAGATACTACTATAAGGTTTTTACAGGTCTTTACATGGCCAATCTCAAATTTAAATAATAGCTTTTATTTCTATAGCATTAACTTTATGTTGTCCTGTTTTTCTTAGTTGCAGACTGGTCTAGAAACAAATAGAATTATCTTTGAAGATAAGACAACTCCATGTGTTCCCAATGCAAGAAGAGTTAAAAAAAAGAAGTCAAAACCACCAGAAAAGGTACGAAAATGGGACCAATAAGTCAAAGTGCTGATTATTACTTAGCGTAATTTATGTGAAAATACTCATAAAACAGTATGGTACATCAACCTTGGATAAGGAGATCTCTTTCATTCAGTTTCTTCATTGGGAAGATGGGGATAAGTAATAACTACATATAAATTTTTACCTTGATAGATAATATATATGAAAGCATTTTAGAACTGCAAAACACTACACAAATCTTAATTATTATTCAGTATTGCTTTAACGACTTTTTACTCTTAAAATGTTTTTAGGTGTATGTAACTATACATACATCACATACATACACACTCTGTTTCTTTAGTGAGACTGTAATTGCTGTTTTGGCAGGTACTATTTTTTCCTTCCTAGCCTTTCCTAGGCTAGGATGCAAGTTGTCAAGTATTATTAGGAGCTCGAGAACATTCCAGTATCGATAAAGCAAGTAGTAGCCCAGCAGTAAGCTGAAATTTCAGGTTAGTGGTGTATGGTCAGCTTTTATCATCATGTGAGTAAACTTGTTTTTCTTTCCTTTCCATTCAGAAAGGTTCTAGGAACTATTTTGCTGCACAACCACATTATAGATTATGCTTGGGGGATATGCCTTTTGTAGCTGGAAAGGTGAGTTGGTCAAAGTCTGGATTTTTTTTTTTTCTTTACAACCTAGCTCTTTGAATTGAATCAACTCTTACACCTGTATGCCTATAAATGTTGAAAACATTTTTCTGTCCCTTTGCCATATGGATCATAGTGATGTGAGAAGAGATAGAAGAAGGTTTTATGGGATTGGGGGAGCAGAGAAGAGACAAGGGGGACTTTAAAGCAGGTAAAGCATATGTGGAAGGAAGGTTATGAACAAAATCCGACACCCTGGTTTGGAGAAGGGGTGTTTGCAGATAGGAGTAAATGAAATAGGAAATAGTAATTTGTAGCATTGGGTTTTTAGTATCAATCTTGTTCATTTATATTTAAATATAGGTAGATATTTAAATAAATAGAAATCACATACTGTTTGTCCACACATGCATATTACTTACAGAACTCATTCTCCAAGAGGCAGTCAGAAATAGACTTGAATCTTCTGTTCCTTGAGTGTTTAAATGTAGAGATGGTAATTTTGTCAAATATCAGCAAGTACTGGGTCATTTCTAATAAATGCTTCACACTGTGTTAGTTTAGGGGCACCTGGGTGGCTCAGTTGGTTGAACGGCCGACTCTTGATTTCAGCTCAGGTCATGATCTCAGGGTCCTGGGATCAAGCCCCAAGTCCTGTTTTGCACTCAGCAGGGAGTTTACTTGAGATTCTCTCTCCCCCTTCCCTTCTCCCCACTTGCTCTCTAAAATAAATACTTTTTTTTCAATACATCTGATGAGACCTCATTAATTCTAGACCACTTTATTTGAAAGTTCCTAAGTAAGTTAAAATCTTTCACTGTAAATTCTCATTGTTCTTTTTCTGCTTTCAGAGATCCACATAGAACAAATGAGCCCTTGACTAGGGAAATTTTAAATATTTATTTAAATTGTTACGTGAAAATAACTTTATTCTCATCTCCTTAATTCTCTTCTAGGTTATAAACACTTCCATTTTCTTCAACTATTCCGGATGTGTTTTATGAGTTTCTTTACCTCCTCATCACTCTCTTCCTTTCTAAATGTGGTGTGACTAGCACAGAATAGAGACTTTGTCATCTTTGAGAGTCTGTCAGCTCAAACTAGCATCATATTAATGTTCTGGGGGAAGCCACATCATCCCTCCCTCTCATTAGTTTTAGAGTCAACTGAAGTAACGGGTGTTTTCCTGAATCTTTGCATTAGCCTCTGTAGTGTAGGCCCTATACTTGTAGATTTAATTATTTTATACAGAATTTGTAAGTAAATGAAATTCTATAGGAATAGATTCACCCTATCCCACATTACATTAGAATCTAGTTCATTATTTGTGTTATCTCCACATTTAATTGCCTGTCTTCGATAATTCTCATTGAATTCATTAATACAAAGGTTAAACAGGACAGGTTCAAAGACCAGGCTTTTCAACTAAACTCCTTCTGAAGTTATTTGTACTGAGCCCCTCATCGGGCTTCCTGCTTAGCGGGAAGTCTGCTTCTCCCTCTCCTTCTGCTCCTTATGCTCTCTCTCACTTGCTCACTCTCTCAAATAAATAAAACCTTTAAAAAAATAATTATTCAAATTGGGGCACCTGGGTGGCTCAGTCGGTTAAGCGGCTGCCTTCGGCTCAGGTCATGATCTCAGGGTCCTGGGATCGAGCCCCGCATCGGGCTCCCTGCTCAGCAGAGAGCCTGCTTCTCCCTTTCCCCTCTGCCTGCCGCTCTGCCTACTTGTGCTATCTCTCTGTCAAATAAATAAATTTTTAAAAATCTTTAAAAAAAAATTAAAAAATAATTATTCAAATAGCTAAGAATGTGCTGTCACCTAGCCAAGTGTTCCTCAAATTCTCTATTGTGAAGGATCAGTTTTTATTTTTAATTATATGTTGTCATAGACCAGTACACTTGTAAAATGCAATAAAAATGAATTACTAGAAAAATGAAATTAAAAAGACATAAAATACACATCCTGAGTTTTAAATTATAGATTGAATGGATAAAAAATTACATTAATAAATACAACCAGAAAAATAACAGGAAAAGGAATTTTAAAAACTATATACTGCTTATTGAAAGTATACATAGGCAATTAGTATAGCCAATACATATTACAAGTTACAAGCGGAATAGTGATTTCACATACATATTTTCACACTTTAAATGACTACCATGTGTATCAGCATTTAAATTGTGAATGAGACAAATGAATTTGGTTCTTGATAATCAAGGTTGTATTGATGACTGCAGAGTTGCAAGGCAGAATGTATATCTAAACCATTTTAATTGTAGGTGAATTTAAATCATCTTGATAAAAACATAGACTAACTTTTTAATTTTGAAATGATTCTAGATTTATAGGAAGTTGCAAAAATAGTAAAGGGTCCCATGTACCTTCATCTGGTGTACCGTAGCAGCGGTACATTACGTAACATAGTATAGTTTCACAACCAGGAGATTAGCACTGGTACAATCCGCTGACCTTACTCAGATTTCTCTAGTTTCACATGTCCTTGTTGGTGTGTACGTGTGTATACACATGCGTGGGTTTAGGTCAGTACGATTTTATCACATTTATATTCATGCAACCACCACTCCATATCTAGTTTTGCCATTTCAAAAATGGGAATCATGCAGGATGTAACCTTTTTGAGATTGACCTTTTACTCAATATAAATCCCAAGATTCATCAAATTGTTGTGTGTATCCATAGTTCCTTCTTTTCTCTTGGCTGAATATCCCATGGTGTGAATGTACCACAGTTTAATGATTCACCCATTGAAGGACCTTTGGGTTGCTCCAAGTTTTTGGTGTTCACAAACAAAACCAGTATAAACATTGTGTACAGGTTTTTGTGTGGACATAAGTATTCATTTCTGTGGGATAAATGTCTGGGAATGTGATTGCTGGATTGTATGGTAAGTGTATATTTTGTTTTTAAACTCCCCAATTATTTTTGAGTGATTGTACCATTTTTCATTCCTAGTAGCAATGCCCAAGAGATGAAGTTTTTCCCCATCCTTACCAGCATTTAATATTGTCACTTTTTATTTTAGCTGCTTGCTGAGTATGATATCTCATTGTGCTTTTAATTTATATTACACTAATGATGGTAGTCCTGTTCTTTTCATGTGCTTATTTACCATCCATATATCCTAATGAAATATCTATCTACATTTCTTGCCCTTTTTTAATTGGGTTGGTTATTTTGTTTGTTTTTTTTACTGTTAGGTTTTGAGTTCTGTATTTTGATACAAGTCATATGTCAGATACATAGTTTGCAAGTATATTCTCCCAGTCTTTCTTCCTCTTACAGAGTTTCACAGAGCAGCTTTTTGTTTTGATGAAATCCAGTTAATTGATTTTTGCTTTTTAATGGATCATGCTTTTGCTGTCAAGTCTAAGAACTCTTTGCCAGGACAGACATCCTGTAGGTTTTCACTTATGTTTCATATATATTTTATAGTTTTATATTTTACATCTCAATCTGTGATCTACTTGAAATGATTTTTGTATACAGTAAGAGGCTTGTTAGGTCAAGGTTTATTTTTGATTCTGTTCCATCGATATAGGTGTTTACCTCTTTGCCCGTACCACACTGCCTCGATCACTGTGGCTTTTTATAATAAGTCTTAACATCAGGCAGAGTGATTCTTTTCTCTATTCTTTTTCACAATTGTTTTAGCTCTTCTAGTTTCTTTGACTCTTCATATGAATTCTAGAATAAACTTGTCTCTGTCTACAAAAAAAAAGTCTTGTTATAATTTTGATTGGAATTACATTATACCTATAGATCAGCTTAGGAGAATTGATGTCCTTATTATGTTGAGTCTTCCAGACCATGAGTACAGTATAGCTTTTATTTATTTATTTAGATCTTTGATTTCTTTCATCAGTATTTTGTGGTTTCCGGCATATTGGTTCCATGTCTATTAGATTTATACTCACATGTTTTTTTTTGGAGCAAGTTGTATTTAGTTTTAATTTAGTTTCTATGTGATCATTGCTAGTATAGTTTTTGTATGTTGAACTTACATTCTGTGATTTTAGTCCTAGGAATTATTTTTTGGATTGGTTTGGATTTTCTATGTAGAGAAGCATGTCATCTGTAAATAGGGACAGTTTTATTTCTTTTTAATTTGCATGCCTTTTATTTCTTTCTCTGCCTTAATGCACTAGCTAGGATTTCCAGTATTACATTAAGCAAGAGTGATGAGAGTGGACATCCTTGCCTTTTTTCTGATCTTAAGTGGGGGGAGAACGTTAGCATTCAGTCTCACCAGTAAATAGGGTGTTAGCTGTAGGTTGTCAATGCTCTTTATTTAAAAAGGAAATTTCCTTCTGTTTCTACTTTGCTGAGAGTACCTGATTGGGCGCTGGATATTTTCAAATGCTTTTCTTCATTAAATGATATGGTTATGTGATTTTTCCTTTTTACTGTTGATATGCTACATTACATTGATCGATTTTTTAAAATAATTGGACTAGTCTTGAATTCCTGGAACAAACCTGACTTGGATATGGTATACATACTTCTTCATATATAATGCTGGATTCAGTTTGCTACCTAACAATGGAAAGTAGGATAAAACAGAGTATCCGTTAGCATAGTGGTTTTCAAACCTGCTGGTCAGAGTCAAGTGGCAAACTTAAAAATACACATTTCCAAGCCTTGACCCCACACTGATTGAGTTTGGAGTGCTACCTAGGAATCTGCATTTTAAACAAGATGATGCTCATGGAGCCAAGTTAGTCCAGCCATCTGTTTGTAAATTGAAATAGCTTATGGAGATTATTGTTTAATATTCAAAACTGGAAATTTTGAGAAGGATACCAGGTTTTTCCCATGGTTGTTTATGTGACAAGGATGAACTTAGTGCGTCTTACTGTTTGAGGATAGAGAAATGAATCTGACAACAGTCCCTACCACCTGGAAGTACATACACCACTTAGTAGGTGAAATACATGTGCAAACACAATTGTAATACATTGTGATAAACACTATGATAGAGATAAATGCTGTAGTTGATCTGAGAGTGGACGACTTAATTGGACCAATTCGTTACCTGGAGGTTTTAAGGAAGTCTTTAAAAGTTAATATACTTGAACTGGGTTTTAAGGAATGGTAAAAGTGTTGGCCACACAAAAGAAGTGGTATGTGCAAATACAGTTTATTTAAATACAGATTTTCAGAGAGAGTTCAGTGATTCATCAGTTGCATACAACACCCAGTGCTCATTACTTCCACGTGCCTTCCTTAATGCCCATCACCCAGTTACCCCCACTCCCCTCCCCTCCAGCAACTCTGTTTCCTAGAATTAAGAATCTGTCATGGTTTGCCTCCCTCTCTGTTTTCATCTTACTTTATTTTTCCTTCCCTTCCTCTGTGTTCATCTGTTTTGTTTCTTAAATTCCACATATCAGTGAAATCATACGGTATTTGTCTTTCTCTGACTGACTTATTTCACTTAGCATAATACCCTCTAGTTTCATCCACGTTGTTATATGTTAATAAAATTAAAATAAGCAAGCAGAGAAATTAGGGGATGGTGGGACATAAGGCCAGGGAGTATCAGTTGCAGCTCAATGATAGACGACTTTTTTCTATGCTAAGGAGTTTGGACATTAGAGTTCGTGGGCTTAACATCAAATATTTCAAGTAGGAGAACAACCTGATATTACTATTAGAGTAATATTTTAGGAGGAGAGCCGATAGCACTATGGAGTTAAAGACTGAACACACTGGGGGCAGGGAGGCCAAATGGCATCTTCCTGTAGCAAATAGAAGTGGTTGCAAGGGAAAGACAGTAGGGTGGAGACTTAAGAGGTGGATTGGAGATATTTCAGAGGTTAAATGGGACTTGGTATTTGGATTTCCTCTAGGAGATTTAGATCCTAGCCTCTCTATTGGTGGGGGTCTTTTTACTCAGCTTAGGGAGTAAACAGGAAACAGATTCAGACAATGTGGCTTCAATTAATTCTCATTTTTCTTCAGTCCACCAGTCCTAGCCATGCTGTGGTAGCCAATGTTCAGCATGTCTTGCATCTAATGAAGCAACACAGTAAAGCCCTGTGCAATGATCGAGTGGTCAACAGTGTTCCTTTGACAAAGCAAGGTTCTTCACGAAGTGGTAAAAGTAAGAAGTTGTCAGTAACGCCTTCCTCCTCCAACAGCATTAATGAAGAGTTATCAGAAGTCTTACAGACTTTACAAGATGAATTTGGGCAAATGAGCTTGTGAGTTTTAGTTTTGGGGGTTTTTTTTTAATTATATTTAGTTCTAGGGGCACCTGGGTGGCTCAGTCAGTTAAGCGTCTGCCTTTGGCTCAGGTCATCCCGGGGTCCTGGGATTGAGCCCCACGTTGGCCTCCGTGCTCAGCGGGGAATCTGCTTCTCCCTCTGCTCCTCCCCGCTGCTTGTATTCTCTGCCTCTCAAATAAATAAAATCTTTTTTTAAAAAACTTACAGTTCTAAAACTTCCTTTTAACTTCTCAGTGACTTCATTAATTGTTAATTTGTTCAAATACCTGAGCACAGTCCTTGCACCAACCGCTGAGTAAGTTACTAGGACCTTAACAAATACAACTGTTCTGGGGGAAATCTCTCCCTTTTCTAATACTGTTAAATGTTTTCAAGACCAAGGTTTACATTTAAGTTTTATTTCCTTATTCAGGAGCTTGATATACATTGAGTTTAGTTAAATGATAAGTTTGGATGTATCTGAGGAACAAGATCCTTTCTTTCCAGGCTTTCCTTTTTACATGCATACTATTCTGGGAGGGGTAGGAATATAAATAATTAGGTCTTTGAAATTAAGAAGTCCTTTTGCGTTTGCCTCCAGTGCCTTTCTTGAACCTTTAAACCATCTTGTTGCTCTGTTTAAGAAATTGAGTCATTTTTTATTGCACAGAGCAGTGGTCCCATGGTGAGTGGGTTGTGGTGGACCTAACCATGAAACCAGAAACTTAACCAAGCCCTGCTTTTATTTTTTGTACAGTGATCACCAGCAGCTTGCGAAACTTATCCAAGAATCCCCAACTGTTGAACTGAAAGACAACTTAGAGTGTGAACTGGAGGCGTTGGTGGGGAGGATGGAGGCCAAAGCCAACCAAATAACTAAAGTTCGAAAATACCAAGCCCAGGTAACTCCAGCTCAATTTCCCTTTCCCTGTTTCTAATGATTAAAAAACAAGAACAAGGGAGAACCAAAACCCTTTTCCTTGATGACACTGAAGGGTATCACAGGGAGCTACAGGGAGCATTTCGTTACTGTAGACACTAACTCGGTCCCTTCATTATTAAGAATTGGTGTTCAGTGGGCTAGGAAGGAAGACGTCATCTTGTAATCTGTGAGAGTAGATTTTATCATCGAAGATACGTCTTTCAAATACTGAATATATTTAATATTCTTATCTTTATATGAACAAACCTTAACTTCCGTGATGAATTTAAATGGTTCTAAATTTACCTAGGTCTTGTGAAAGCCCTTGGAAATTCTTGATTTCCAAAGGAATAAGTCAGATATAAATATGTGAAAAAAATTTTCAGTTATATTTATGTTGCAGCCATTTAATATCTACTAAGTGCAGTGGGAAGGCACACTCCAGGGTTTTCGTCTGGAGAGAAACGTAATGATTCGTGGCTTAAGAGATTGCTGTGACTGCTGGGAGTGGGCTGGAGACCAGCTGGGCAGGGTGAAGCTCTTCTCTGTCAGAGGTCATCAGTGACTGCAGTGGGGGAGAAGCGACAGATTGGAGGTGTGTTTTAGAAGTAGAAAGATCAGGGCGACTTGCTGCTGAATATCATTTGGACGGAGAGTGTGGCCGTACCACTGATGGAAATGGAGAAGGACTGGGAGCAGAACAGGCTTACTAACATTTACTGATTGGTGGCTGTGTAATAGGCACGATGCTAAGTGCTTTTGAATATGTCCTCTTATTTAATTTTCATTGAACCCTTGTGAACTGGGTGCATTATCTTACTGTATAGATAGGGAAACTGGGCTAAGTTTTTGGGAGGTAGGCATATGCTAAAGTGAAATTAGGTAACTTCTGTGCAAGGACATACTAGCCCCCTGGTAAATGCAGAGCTGGCATGCAAACGTGGGTCTTCTTGACTCCAGAACCTGAGCTTTTAATATTTTTTGTAAAGTTCACGTTTAAAAAAAGAGGAATAAATATAAGCGAATGATTGCTGTAGGAGTAATGGTCTAATTTGTTTCTTGTACATTAGACTTAACTTTATTCTCTCTAATGGAACACCAACTTGGCAGCAGCTTAAAGTACAAGTAAAGCTCTCTAAAAATAAATTCTCTGGTTTAAATTATTCTAAAATAGTAAAATAATTAAAAATCTTTTGTATTAATACATTACCATTACATCTCTTCATCCATCTAGAATATGTTTCGTTGCCCCTCAGACTGGTTTCTAGACCCACTCTTCTCCTGTTCTTCACCTTTAGTATCCATCCTATCCTTCACTTACCATGTCAGATTTTTTGTCTTTTCTGTGACATCTTCCCCAAACTCTCGTTTCTCACCCTGTTCTGCACTTCGGCAGCACTGCCTTGCCTTCTGAAACAGCACCAGGACCGATGTGTTTACTCTCGTTCATTTGTCTGTGTGTCACATTGTATTTTTACACACTGAGTGTTCAATGACTGGTACCATAGGTTTTTGGAAGGCTTTAAAACAATAAACCCAGAATATATTATTTGCATTTTAGTTCATACGAGAGTTAAAAATACCAGTTGTCGGAAGAGAATGTTTTCATTGAATACTCCTTTTTCCCTGGCTTGGTTATTTGTTGTAGCTGGAGAAACAGAAGGTAGAGAAGCCGAAGAGGGACTTGCGAACCACCAGAAAGACTCCTGATGAAGAAGGGAACAGCAGCAGTCGTTCTTCTGGAATCACAGGGACCACAAACAAGAAGGACGTTGCCAAACCGAGACCTGGTGAAAAAAGCAGGAAAAATCTTCAGTTATTGAAGGACATGCAAACCATACAGAGTTCATTACAAAGCAATAGTTTATGTTGGGATTACTGACTGGTACCAGGTTATAAATTTTATTCAGATAATCTGTACCTCATCAATCAGATTTTGACAATTTACTCTCCAGGTCTCATACTCTCTTATGTTGGAATTAATGAATAGCCGGTGTTAAGGGGCCCAAGCTTCACTACACAGGCTTCTTGTGTTACACATCATGACTGAATGTTAAACCATCTACATGGAAACCAGGGGAGTTTTAAAGGCCAGGAAGCCACATGCTCGGCTTCTTTGAGATGAATTTGCTGTACTGAAATACTGCACTTTGTAAACAAATTACCAGTTGTTTACTTGTGGGTGTGATTTTTTAATAGTTCCTTACATATCTAAGTAAAATTAGGTTTAAATTATCAAAATTAACAAAATCTTTAAATCTTCCCCTGGCACAAATTGCCCCTTTCTCCTTTCCAGCACAACCATTAAATATACTTTGTCTCGACTATTGATGGAGGTTTTCTATATTTAAAAGTATTTATACATATTTAAGAGGATTGTTTTGTTTTTCTTTTTGACATTTCAGACATTGATCAGTATTAAGTACACTTGTATTGATGTTATCCGTCATTAAAAAATTTTTAAAGACCCAAACATTCATTTTAAGTCCATTCACTGCAAAAATTATAAAAGCATTTTTTAAAGTATAAATTATTAATGAAGTAAATGAGCTTTTAGAATGAAGAGAGAAGAGGAAATGTTGTAAAGCATACACATTTGTCGTTTTTAAATAATACCTGTTCGTAATCATGCTGTTGAGTTCGAGGCATTATGGTTTTTAATCTTGAAACTTGCCCCTTGGACATGTTCTCGGTGTACAGTATGAGTGCATTAACTGTACACGTGCAACTGTCATTATGTTAATAATGTGAATCATAATTCTGCTTAGATCAAGACGTGAACTTTTTATAAATTTGCCACTGAAGTCAATAAAGCAGCTTTTTTAAGGAAACACTGAAATTTTCTTTAACAGCCTGTTAATAAAGGCTTTATTTGTTATAATCTCTCCAAAAAATGCATTTCTAAATAGGACATTAACATATTTTGAGAAACAATAATATATGGTATTACATAATTTGCCTATCTCATGCTTACACAGAAACTAAACCCAACAAGACTGAACTGTCTCATGGCATATGATAAGATACTCTAAAGAGTACTAATGAACACATTAACCACATGTTAAAGAGATTCCTTTTTATGCCTCCCCTGGGATCCAAATGGGCATTCTGGGATTTTATCTGGGTATAATCAGCATGAAATGTGGTGCCTGTCTGGGCACTAAGCTTGTTAGGCCTCTTAATTGAATTAATTTTTTTACAGAGTTCTTGATTTAGGTTCCTTCGATTTGGATCTGTTTGTGAATGTTCTAAAATTTTATGTAAACTTTTGCTTGCATGTGCAGTTTTGTATCTTCATTGAATTCACAACAGTGAGTCCACAGACCCAAGGAATCACTGCTCTAGTGACATGGAAAATATTTTCTTGTGTCTCAACCACCATTTCAACTATTAAACTTTTGTTATCGCTGTTTGAATTTCAGGTCATTAAACTGTGTGACACTCATTTTTCATTGTAGTGGTTCTCAGTCCTAATTAGCAGAAGTTTAATGGTGTTAAAAACCTACCCCATCCCACAGGTAGGAGTCAGACCTTCAACTCCAGCTTTTAATACCTTCAGGTGAGAGTTGAAAACAAGAAGATACCAATACTCCCTCAGTCTCCTTATCTGAGACTTTACAGCGGAGGAGTATGCTGTTCTACATCTCTCTTGTAAGAGTGCTATTGCAGTGCATTTCAAATACAAGTATCTTCTACGTGGAAGATGCCGATATGAATACCAGGCTAAGTAAGAAGGGTATGATCCAAGGTAGGTGGTAGACGTCTGAATTATTCTAACACTTGTGTGGTGAATGCAGTGGTGACAGCATGAGCACAGGGCTGTGAGGATGCAGAAGAGGAGGTTAACATCCTGGAGGAGGAAGTGATGCTAGACTCTGGAGAACTGGAATTAGTCATAAGGGAGAAGAGTTCCAGGTCAACAGGATAAAATAAAAAGGGAAGAGGCCAGATTCTGCAGTTGACGTGGGAGAGCTGTGACCAGCTGAGTGGTACCGGTGCGTAAGAGTCGAGGTATGCACGTGAGACTAGAAGGGTAAGCCAACGAGTTACAGGGGGCTAAAGAGCTTTGACATAACCACACGGGTCTCAATTTTGTATCCCGGATCATAAAGGAAGAAGTGCACCTGCACAACCGCTAGTCATAGATACAAAGTTACAAAACATCTGTCAACTCAAATATGAAGGTTGCATAAGCTGCTGAATTGGATGTAGTCCCATTGGTTAATTTTTCCTTTTCTTTTTTGTGCTTTTGGCATTATGTCCAAAAAAACATCAGGGAGCTTCCTCCTATGTTTCCTCTAGGAATTTTACAGCATCTTGTCTTACGTTTAAGTCTTTGGTAGATTTTGAGTTAAGTTTTGTGAGTGGTGTGAGGTAGGGGTCCAATTCCATTGTTCTCCGCATGTATTTCTCCAGTTTTCCCAGCACCACTTGTTGAAGAGACTGTCCTCTCCCCATCAGGTGTTCTTGGCTCCCTTGTCGAGTATTAGTTAACCACATGTGCCAGGATTTGATTCTGGCCTCTCTCCTGTTCTATTTTTGTGCCAGTACCATACTGTTTTTATTACTATGGCTTTACTAGTATACACTGACTCTCGAACAACATGAGTTTGAACTGTGTAGGACCACTTACACATGAATTTTTTACAGTATTGTAAATGTATTTTCCTTATGATCTTAACCTTTTTTTTTCTAGCTTACTTTAAGAATACACTATATATACAAAATATGGTTTTTTAAGATTTTATTTATTTATTATAGAAAGAGCACAAGCAGGGGAAGCGGTAGGCAGAGCGAGAGGAAGAAGCAGGCTTCCCGATGAGCAGGGAGCCCAGTGCGGGGCTCGATCCCAGGACTCCGGGATCATGACCTGAGCTGAAGGCAGATGCTCAACAGACTGAGCCACCCAGGTGCCCCCAAAATGTTTTTTGACTCTGTTATTGGTAAGGCTTCTGGTCAACAGTAGGCTATTAGTAGCTAAGTATTAAGGGAGTCAAAAGTTATACTAGGATTTTAAACTGCATGAAGGCTCTGCACCCCTGACTGCCATGTTGTTCAAGGATACCTCTGGTGCTGGTCTTTTTTCTTGAGATTGCTTTGGATATTTGGGGTCATTTGTGGTTCCACAAAAAATTTTGGATTGTTCTATTTCTGTGAAGAACGCCTTTGATATTTTGATGGGTATTGTGTTATGTAATTTTTTGGCACATAATTGTTCATATTTCTTATTCTGTGGTATCATTGTAATCTAATTTTGAGTTTTCTTTTTCTTAATCTAGCTAAAAGTCTGTCAATTTTACCTTTTCAAAGAACCAGCTCTTAGTTCAGTTGACCATTTCTCTTGTTTCTCTGGTCTCATTTATTTCTGTTCTGGTCTTTATTATTTTCTTGTTCTGCTAACTTTAGGCTTAATCTGTTTTTTTCTGCTTTCTTGAGATATAAAGTTAGGTCGAGATCTAATTTCTTAACATCCGTGTTTATTACTATAAACTTACCTTCTTTCCCTTTTGATTTCTTTGACCTATGTGTTTTTGAGGAATATGTTGTTTAGGTTCCACATATTTATAGATTTTCTCATTTCTCCCTTATTGATTTCTAGTTTCATACCATGGTGGTCAGAAAAGATAGTATGATTTCAATCTAAATTTGCTGAAATTTGTTCGGTGTCCTATCATATGATCTGTTCTGGAGAATGTTCATGTGCACTTAAGAACAATGTGTATTCTGTTGTTTGATGAATTCTGTGTATGTCTAATAAGTTCATTTGCTCTAAAGTATGATTCCATTCCAGTGTTCACCTTGTTGATTTTCTTAACCCAGAGCCTTAGATCACTAGGCCACTCTTCTGCACATCTTCCTTGTTGACTTTCTGTCTGGATGATCTTCCCATTGGTGATAGTGGGGTATTGAAGTCCCCTACTCTTATAAGTTATTGTCTATTTCTCCCTTAAGATCTGTTAGTATTTGCTTAATGTATTTTGGTGCTCAGTTGTTAGCATATATATTTACAATTGTTAAACTTCCGTGGTATATGGACCTCTTTATCATCATATGACCTTTGCCAGTTTTATGATTTTTAGCTTGAAGTCTATTTTGTGTAAGTAGGCAATGCCTGTCTTGTTTTGGTTTCTACTTGTTTTGAATGTCATTTTCCATCCTTTCACCTTGAGCCTATGTATGTCTTTAGAGCTGAAATGAGTATTCTGTAGAGAGCATATAGATGGGCCTTGTTTTGTTTTTGTTTTTGTTTTTTTTACCTATCCAGCCACTCTGTGCCTTTTGGTAAACTCAATCCATTTTACATGGAGGGTGATTATTGATATGTGAGGAATTACTACGGCCATTTTATCTTTTGCCTTCTCGTTTATCTCTCCGTTGTTTCTTTTTCCTTCTGTTTCTGTCTACCTTTGTAAGCTGGTGTTTGTCCTTGGTGATTTGCTCAGTCTCCTTTTTTTGTTTTGGGTCTTTGCTCTAAATTTTTGCTTTATGGTTACCAGAAGTTTTACTAAATAAAACATCTCATTGGGGGGTGGGGGGGGGGCAGTCATTTTATGCTGATAAAAGTTTATCTTCATTTACTAATTTCATCCTTTTATACTTTATTAGATGTCACAAATGATCTCATTATGCTGTGAATTGTTACCAGATTTTAATAGCTATCATTTTTAATGCTCTTTAACCTTTATGCTGCAGTTATTTTTTATTCTAAAATAGTTTTCTGTTGATCACCTTAATAAGAAGGTTGCGTACTGAGATCTTTTCAGCTGGAAGATCTACTTCTGACGTTTCTTGTAAGGCAGTGTTAGTGGTGGTGAACTCTCACATTTTATTGGTTTGGGAAATCCTTTGTTTCTCTTTCATATCAAGGATAACTTTGCCACTTAAGAGTAGTTTTGCCTGGCAATTTTTATCTTTTCAATTGTTTGAATAGGTCATTCCATTCTCTCCTAGCCTGTAGAATTTGTGCTGAGAAATCTGATAGCCTAATGGGGGTTGGGTGGGTGGGGGCGGGGGAGGTTCCCTTGTAGGTTTTTTCCCCTGGCTTTATCATTGACTTTTGACAGTTTCATTACAATGTGTCTTGGAGAAAGTCTATTAAGCTTTGTATTCTTGTATATCCAGTTCCTTCCCCCGGTTTAGGAAGTTTTCAACCGTTATTTCTATAAACTCTCTGCCTCCTCTTCTCTTTCTGGTATAACCATTAATCTTATGTTAGCTTTTCTAATGGAGTCTGGTAATTGTTATAGGTTGTGTCCACCTTTTAAATATCTTAGTTCTCTCTCCTCTTCCTCCTGAATCATTTCTAAACCCTTATCTTCCAGCTTGCTTATTCTCTCTTCCATCTGATCTCCATTTCCAATGCTCTCTAATACATTCTTCATTTCAATGAGTTTGTCAGCTTCAGATTTTCATTTTGGTTCTTTTTTAGAATTTCAATCTCTTTGGGAAAGTACTTCTTAATGTTCATTAATTTTATTCCTAAGTTCATTGAATTGCCTTTCTGAATTTCCTTGTAGCTTGTTGAATTTTGTCCTGTTTTGAATTCTTTATCAGTTAAATTGTGGTATTCCATGTCTTTGGGTACCATTGCTGGAGAATTGTCATTGCCTTTTTGTGATCCTGTGTTACCATGATTTTTCATAGTGTTCAATGAAATGCGCCTGTGCTGCCACATTTAAAGTAGCAAACACCTTTCTTATTTACCGAAGGCTTTGATTTTAATAATTCATCAGGTTGGCAGTTAGAAGCCTTTCTTTTGTTTTCCAGAAGGTGGTGCTATAGCACTAGCTTTTGGGTTTTCTTACTGGAAGTGACTCCCTGCTAAAGTTTGACGTGTGCTTAAAGAAGATGGCGTTAAAAAAACACGCTGGGGGGCGCCTGTGTGGCTCAGTGGGTTGGGCGTCTCCTGGTCTCAGCTCAGGTGATGATCTCAGGGTCTTGAGATCCAGCCCCACCTCTGCTCCATGGGGGGCGCACAGTGCAGTCAGCCTGAGACTCCCTCTCCCTCTGCCCCTCACCCCATGCATGCACGCCCATCTCCTCTCTCAAATAAAATCTTTGGTTTGGTTTTGTTTTTTAAAGACTAGAAGCAGGGTGGGGGGAGGATGTGTGCTTAGCACTTGGGGCTTTAGGTGTGCCCAGGGTCTGGTAGGGCAGTCCTAGACTGGGGGATTCCCAAAGGCCCGTGGGTGGACCTCTTGCTGGAATCCCAGGGCATATGGCAGGAAACATGTCCCTTCAGCTCTCTTTGGCGGTTTTTTTCTTCCCCTCTACCCAGTCATGGAGGTCTCTCCTCAGAAATCTAGGTGTTCCTGAAAAGCAATAGAACCCTCCAGCTGCAGCGCACTGAGTTACCCCCTTCTCTTTCTACCACCTCCGCTAGAGAGGTCACCGCCACATGAGTCCCTTGGCTCCATAGCTTCCTTTGACGTCAAGTGCACAGATGGATGTCCCCGTGTGATGTGCACAGGCGCTTATATTCAGTTAGGGATGTCCAATGGGTTGTTAAATCGAAGGGGAGGAAAGAGGAATGTCTCACGCCGTCATGATCCTGACTTTACCACCAAGGGATTATCTTAAATGCACTCCACTTTGGAGACTCCTGTGGAAGGTGAAAAGGAAACCCGTGGAAAGTCTTAAAATGGTTAAGTGATAGATTTGCATTTAGATTGCTCTGGCCTTTGAATGGAATTTAAAGTGGATGTGAGGGTATTGAGGCTGGAAGTTTGAAATTCTTGATCTCTTCAGTTATCCATATTCTTTTATGTGATATCAGACCAAGATGATCAAGGCTTAAATTAAGGAAAATGGTAGAATGGACAGAAAAGAATGGATATGTAAAACATGTGGAATAGAAAACTTAGCTTCAGTTGATAGGCCGGCCACTTAAATACCGTCACTACTTTTCTTAAAATGAGTATCATACAAAGACCAAATCATCTTGGTACAAATTTTGCTAATACTGGAGGTACTAAGAGAAATTATAGTTCCTCACCACAAGACCCAAGAACAGGGCTGAGGTCCAGACTATGGTGAATTAACAAGTGAAAGAATACTGCATTTTTGAGTACTGTTTGATTTGGGTATTAGAAGCAAAACGGGTTGAAACTGAACATTTCAATTTGGAGCAGGTGCTAAGCCACCCCTTTCTTCAAAAACTTTCCAAATAACATTTTTGCAAAAGACATTTCAGGCAAACAACTTAGGATAAGGACAACGTTTTAAAAGTCAGTTGAAATTTCCTTTTAATTAAAGCCCCAAGGGACAAGAAGCTCCTTTGTTACAGTACATAACATATGGCTCTTAGACATCAGGGAGTCAAATGTTTATACCAGTGCTGAACTGTTACCGGCAGGTGAACACTGAAGCAGTATTTCCTTTACTGGCATTGAGACTAATACATTTGTACGTGCAGTAAGTTCTTTGGTAGACTTCATCTTTCAGTGGAATTACAGAATTTGCCAAGTAGTAAAATATTTTATGTAAAATTTGAGCATCGTATTTCTCACCCATAAGCTATTTGTACAGCCTTCAGGAAAAAAGTCAATCCTAGTGAACTTTTAAAATATTGCCTCAGAACTTAACCAGTTAACTTCTGTGTTCAGACACACACAAAAAACATTACTGCATAAATGCAATAAAGTAAGGTAATAATGAATTTGTAAAATACGTTTCATTATGTTTCTGGTAACTGGGCAAACGGAAACGAATCTGAAGGGTGTAGAATTCTTGACATCCTGGACGGCTGGCACTCCCTCCTCCTCAGTCCCGCCCCCGCCCCCAAGCCCATCCCCGAGGCGTCTGTCCGGAACAGCTAGCTACTACATCTTCAGTACATACGCCAGGCACGACAGCAGAAAGTTCCAACTACTACTACGCCATCACAGCCTCAAGACTTTGCCACATCAGATATGAAGAGAGTGGGTGCAGAGAGGTGCTCAAAGTAAATTACTGCAGAAAAGAAAAACCCACGACGGGGGAAGGGAGTGTCTACTGATCTCTGAGCTTTCGGGCCATCGAGGCTCAGTATCTGTATAATGCCACGGAACTGCCACGGAACTGCAGGGTCGGTGTGCTGAGATAAATGGGATGCTCCTTCCCTTTGTGCCACGAGTTCTCTTCCAGCAGGAGGTATGTTTCTGAAGCGGTCTGTATTTTGATTTTAAAATCAGAAACTTGTTCCCACTGTGGATCTGGTATTGAAGCGTCTTAATATTCTTTGGGTGACTTAGAAGATTAGTGGCATAATCGTGTAATTACATACAGGGTTATTTCACACACACCACCCGCACTGCCACAGTTCTAAACCCATCCTGGAGGGATTTAAAATAAATACAGCAACTGCACTTCTCCCGGGGGTGCATCCTAACTTCAGAAGACTGTATCCTCCTAGAGCTGCCACTGTAATCCGGAGTTCATGGCAATGCCGGTCCCCCTTGAACAGTCCCTTCATACAACAGTTTGGACAGGAGTGACACACTGTGCAGGAGAACTGGCTCTCTCGGAGGATGAGGTTGATCGGTTGGAAATCTCTCTCTGGAGTTCCTCTACTTTTTTCTGAAGCTCTGCTCGTTTAGCAAGAAGTTCTTTATATCTGTTGTGAATGGGCTCCTACAAGAGCAAAACACCATAATGTCATTCAACGAGGCAATCCTAAACAAACCCAAAGTCAAATCGTTCTGGTACGTGGTCCTTTCCCTAAGTGCTGCAACGTGCATTTTCTCTGCTCTGGGGACCAGGCCGACCTTTCCAGCACATCGGTGAGAATTAACTGGACTCTCTTGACAACACTGCTCTTTGAGTGGCTCTCCCAGTGCCCCCAAGTATTTTCTGCGGCTGGTACTTAAATACAACAAACAACTAAGTAACAAGACAATCTAAAAGCCAAAACTCAAAAGATTTCCTATCACTTGGTTGCAGATTTTTAGTCTTTTAAGCAGTTCTAAGTAGTATATATTCCATAACATGGTTCAAAATGGACCAGAATCTGTCAGGCTTTTAATTTTCTTTTTTTTTTTTTTTTTTTTAAAGATTTTATTTATTTATTTGACAGAGAGAGACACAGTGAGAGAGGGAACACAAGCAGAGGGAGTGGGAGAGGGAGAAGCAGGCTTCCCGCTGAGCAGGGAGCCCGATGCGGGGCTCGATCCCAGGACCCTGGGACCATGACCTGAGCCGAAGGCAGACACTTAACGACTGAGCCACCCAGGCGCCCCAGGCTTTTAATTTTCTTAAAGCTATTTCCTCAAACCTATTAAAATGACCTGCAGAAGTCATCCAATCCACCACACTCATTTTCCTGAGGAGGGACAAAAAGACAGTGATTCACCCAAGACCATACAAGCAAAAGCAGGGCAAGAATCAAGTATATTGCTGACCCCCATGCAGTGCTTTCTCTACTATACAATTATAACTATTAAGAGGAAAAAAAGAAAGTTTTAAATATATCTAATTTTTTTGTTGCTTTAAAGGTGACGGACCTAACCGATGAAAACTCCCACTGTCTACTGGAGAGCACGCATACCTGTGGTTTCATCCGGGGATTCCACCTGACGTAATAGCCCACCCAGAGCTCTAGGTGGCGCATGCTGGCTACTGGATAAAGGACGTGATTGGAGTAGCTCCCATAGAGAGGATTAGTGAAGTCTTCCAGCTGGCTATTTATGTAAGACCACAGTGACACAGTCCTTTTAGGAAGATTCTGTAAAGAAGGTAACATAGGTATTTTTGATTATTAAAATCTCTTTAGAGGGAGAGGACATGGACACTTCAGTAATAGCCCCACTTTCATCAAACCAGAGAATACTAGAAAACACTGCAGTTCATTAAAAAGTTAAACAAGCTCCCACACCAGAATTCCACTCAGGTCTATATACCAAGAGAACAGAAACACATGCACACAAAAACCTGTACACAGATGTTCAAATCAGCATCCTCATAAGAGCAAAAGGAAGAAACAACCCAGAAGTCCATCAACTGATAAAATGGATAAAATTGGTATATTTATATAATGGAACAACACTTCACCATGAAAGGGAATAAAGCACTGATGCATACTACAGATTGCACCTTGGAGACACGCTAAGTGACAGAAGCCAGACACAAAGGCCCCATCGTGAATGATTCCATTTACAGGATGTATCCAGAAGGGGCAAATCCAGAGAGTAGTGATGGCCAAGGGACCAGGAGAGGAGACTAGGGACAAACTGCACAAACAGGGACACGGTTACCTCTCAATGTTCCGAAGTTAATAGTGGCAATAGTTGTACGACTCTATATAAACTGAAAACTACCAAATAATACACTTTTAATTTTACGGACTGCAAATTACAGCTCAGCAAAAAATATTCTTTTCTTAAAATCAAGATATAGTTAAATCCTATTCAAGCCTCTCAAAAGATGAGAAAAAAGTATCTTTGGAACTTAGGTATTTTTACTTATCTAACATTCGGTAAGTTTTCTTTTTTTTTTTTTTTTAAAGATTTTATTTATTTATTTGAGAGTGAGAGCATGAGCAGGGTGAAGGGCAGAGGGAGAAGCAGGCTTCCCCCCGAGCGGGGAGCCCAATGCAGGGCTCAATCCCAGGACTCCAGGATCACGACCCGAGCCGAAGACAGACACTTTAATCAACTGAGCCACCCAGGCGCCCCAACATTCGGTAAGTTCTTAAGTGCCTCCTCTGCATGGGAATACTGACTGCAGGCTGGCCACTGAAGATACGGTGGATTCAAAATTTCCTGGGGCGCCTGGGTGGCTCAGTCGGTTAAGCGTCTGCCTTCGGCTCAGGTCATGATCTCGGGATCCTGGGATCAAGTCCCATGTGGCCGGGCTCCCTGCTCAGCGGGGAGCCTGCTTCACCCTCTTCCTCTGCTGCTCCCCACCTCTCCTGTGCTCGCTCTCTCAAATAAATAAATAAAATCTTAAAAAAAAAATTTTAATACCTGCCTTCAAGGAACTTACAGTCTGCTACATGGTAATTACTGCAGTGTTCTGTAGCTTGTTTTATTTAGCCACACAATAGTAAGCACTATTTTTCCCAATTTACCAAAGCAGAAATGAACTTGCCCAAGGTTACACCAGAAGGGACAGATCTAAGATTTCAGCCCAGGCAGCCTGGCTCCAGAGCAAGCACTCCCAGCATGAATAAAACTAGGCTGTAACCACATTTTTAGAATGAAAATTGATGCAGAGGGCGACACCAAATCAGGAGGATTTGGAATTTCATACATAGGATAGATAATGTATTTTGAGGTCAGAAGTAAAACTTGAAACGTCATCCTTACAGGGTTTCTTCTAAGTAATACCAACCACTTACCAGTGATGTCTCTGGTGAAGCAGGGAAATGGTAACTTTCTACACAGTATCTCTTCAGTGTTTGGATGTTTTACAGTATTCTTTTATAATTAAAAAAAAATTAAAATGGCTCATATGTATGCACAATGTATTTGGGGATCTCTTCATTCGTATGTATATTTTTTGCTAATTAGATTTTTCTGCACCTGCTTTGAAGGATTTCCATCCTGCAAGGACTGGAGCTCCTATGATTACACAGACTTCAGCTCTCTAGCAGACACTACTATTCACCTGTAAACGCACCTGGTACCTTCAGCCTCGCCCCAGAGGTACTTAAAAACAAATCAGGCTCAGATATATGGAGAGAAGTCATCATATTACAGTACGTGAGAATAAAACATGACCAAAGTAATCATCCAAGAGGACTATTAAGTTGAAATCTATCAGAGAATGCACCCTCCTAGGGAACATCACACATATTGGGAGTAGAGCGGGGAGGGTCAGGGCTCATATTTTACCTCTTTTCCTCTCTGATGTTCACTGTTACAGAGGAATGTTCCAAATAAACAGCTATATAGATGGTCCAAAATGGTAATGAGAAAATATTCATTGAATTCAAAAGCTGTAGGAAACTGCAAATTGAATACCACAAACATAAAATTATTAGGACATTTTTTCAAGCATATTCATCCCCATATATGGGCAGATTCTTTGTAATACTTCTTAAAATTAGGCTAAACAATATTCATAACTATGTATTTCTAAGCCATTATGGCCTTATCTGTTTCATTTTCTGTTCAAAAATCACTCTACCACTTTTCTGAGACTTCTCCCCAAGAGAAATCCTTTTCTTGTGCAGCAAGAGTTTGAATGGTGTGACCCTGGTGTGTTCCTTTATCTCCTGTATCTGTTAATCCTAAACGTGGACAGGGATGAATTTTGACTTTGGCAAATCTGGCAACCCTTAGCCTTTCTTTGCCAAAAATGACCATAAACAACGTAATAAGATTTTCTTTAAATTTTCAGCAACATAGTTTTGGTTTTAGGAATTACACAAAAAATATCACTGTCTCCAGAAAATGTCAGCAACGCACAAAAATAAAGATCCAAGGCAGATGTGCAGATCACTTAGAGGCCAGCCTAGTCAAACCTGAGTATCCTGTAATCCGGTACTGTGGCAGCCTCTTTCTAACAGAAAGAAAATGCACTTTCTCTTTAACCTAGGACAAGAGCTTGGCTAGATATCCTAATATTACATAAACAACCAACTTGGTGGGGGGGGGGGGGGGACTTATCAAGGATGGATGACAGACGCCAGGAGGGAAAGAGTTCGTATAATCCACCCTTATCCATCTAATACTTCAAAATTTTCAAGTAGTCTCCTTGAAAATTGTACCAATTCTAGGACTGTGAAAAAGAAATTCTGTGAATATTTGGACTGCAGATTTGGGGACTAAGCATTGGTTCAAGTTTTTCTTAGAATGATCCCTACCTAGTAGTGCAAGAAAACAGCCTGAAGCGCATGCACAAGGGATAGGGATGAAACCACCTTTGCCTCGACATTTCCTAAATTTAGAAGCAGGCTAATACGGCAAATTTCTCGAACAATGAAGGCTAACTAGCCTGCCTTGAATGATAATTTCTGTGGCTGCAAAGCTGAACCAGGTGACCGGAGCACATACCAACAAAAAGCCAATTACCTGTAAGAAACTTGGTCAAATCCCATTCATTCATTTACAAAATAAATCCCATCCCCTGTATTGCTAGACACCCTGAACAGCCTTATTAGCCAACTGTGAATGCGCTGACTCATTAAACAGCCATCCAAAGGAGCTAAGCCTGTCATCAGTTCCTCATCTTTTTGGACAAAGCACATGCTCAGTCATGAGAAGACGAGAGCTGCAACAGCGGCAGGTCCCCACCACATAATGGGGGTAGCAGAGCTGGAACCGCTGGGAGCACAGGAGGAATATTTCCTACTCCTAATGGGTTTACAATCTGAAGGGCCCTTCTCCAACTGCTTCCTGACCCAGGAGTGAGGGGCTGCGGCCGAGGGTGCGGGGACAGGTAGAATCTGGCTAATCACCACATAACTGGTGTCATTTTGACAAATGTGCTTACTTAAGTCTCTGCACCAAAGATCAACTATTTATAAAACTGGTGATTGCCAATAAGCATGTCTACCATGTTCTGTGTTCCAGAATATCATACAGAAAAACAGAACTAGATATCTAAAATACTCATCACTATATGATGTATTTTCAGTTCTATCAGAGAAACGTAAGAGTAAACTGATTTTCTATGCAGTAACTTAAGCTCAAAATTCGAGTGAAGCTGCTTTTAGATCTGTAGCATGCGATAAGTGAACACAATTACCGAGGAAGATACTTAGAGTGTACTCTTCTATGCAAACAATTGGCAAATGTGATTTTATTACTAACAAACCAGAACTAACATATTCACACATGTTGCCCCTTCAAGGTAATCGCCCTGGGGAAGCAGTACACTCAGCTGTCAATGGTGCCGTGGTTTCAAACAGCTTTTAGAGCCTTTTTATAGGGCATATTTACTTTTTGCCAAGAGTCAAATGTTATTTTAAAATCAAATATGGTAATGGTCAATAGTGGGCCTTCTTGTTTTTGGTCAAACACCCAAAAAAGGATTGGCAAGGATCTGTAGAGCTGCTACACTAACTCAAGAGCAATCCCAAAGGAAAAATTCAAACCTAGTCCAAGAAGTAGTAAACACCATTAACTATGCGGTTAGTATCTCCCCTCCTCCCAACACACCAAGGGCCTTTTATACAACAGAACTGGAACTGTCATACACATTTGCAGTATATACATTAAAATACCAGCCTCATCATACCATAGTCGTATCTACTACAACACTTCATTTAACCCAGCAGCTTTCAAAATAACCCACCCAAACTGATACATGCTTCCAGGGGAGATGCTTATATAATTGGTGTATTTCCCCTGAAGATCACCATTCGTTTTCTTTTAATGAAATAACAGGATTTTCTTGAAGCTAAAGTATAATCCTCAAGCAAAGCAGAGCCAGCAACCACCCTATTTTATATTCACGTGGCAGGCTCACAAGAAACAAACCAGACTCCCAGTTGTCTGGGGTCTGATAAACCCTTGGCTAAATAATTAGCTGACATAGCAGTGAGCTGTAGCCAAGGTCTGAGATGATTTCTCTTGAGTTAAATATTTTTAAGACACCAACGCTTTGCCTCACTAGCGAAGTGATCCCATAATAAACCAGGTGTTTTTCAATCTCCTCTGATATCTTTCCAAAAGACAAAATCCATTACCATTAATATTTCAAATCAGTTTGTTAGAAAGTTAATAGAAGGTCTAAAAAACAATCTCTCCATACCTAAGAACAAAAAGAACTGAATCTATTACATACCTACCTACCCATAATTCCCACGTAAACATATTTTTCCATTAAAATTACTTAAAATAGGATTTTATTTTGCTTGAGTGACCTAGCCTATTTCTTCATTTCTTTACCTCTACCTTTCTTAGCAATGTATAGATGAGCTTCCGGGTAAATATATTGCCATTATTTAACTACTTGTCCAAAACGAAGGAGGAAACCTCTTGGGTTATTATTAATGCTACTGGTTGAAATCTGAAGTGTTTAATACGATCTCCAAATAATATCCTTTAACTTAGTTCATAATGTAACAACAAGTAATAGTTCTATTACCAAGAAATCTTCCAAGAATTTCCATTTTACATGAAACGCAGGATAGATAATCACTGACCAAACCTCCCAATTCTGGATGGCTTAAAAGAAAGATGCAAGAATGACTATCCCAGAGAAGTTACCTGTCTTGTCATTTGCCAGACACAGTCAATAAACTGAAGAAAAACAGGCGATCTGTCTGCATCTGCATGGTTCTTATCTCCATGGCCAAGTCTCTGAAGCAGAAAGAGTCAAGTATGAGTTTTGTGGAATTTTTTTTTTCATGGAAATAACTTTATTTTCCAATAAAAGTAATTATCTTCTAATATTTTTTAAAGTTCAAAAGTCTTTTTAAGAGAGCACAGCAAGGGGGAGCCTGGGTGGCTCAGTCACTTAAGGGTCTGCCTTCGGCTCAGGTCATGATCCCAGGGTCCTGGAATCGAGTCCCACACTGGGCTCCCTGCTCTCTGGGGGGCCTGCTTCTCCCTCTGCCCCTCTCTCTCGCCGGCTCGTCCTCTCTCTCAAAAAGAAGTAAAATCTTAAAAAAATAAATTTAAAAAAGTAAAAGCACAGCAAGGAAAACAGAAATCACTCAGTCTTACCAAGCAAAAGTCTCTATTACCATTTTGATGTACAAACTGCCATATTTTTTTCTGACATGAGATGCTTGTAATAGGAAATCACAACTTTGTTTATTAAGTGGAACCCAGATCTTAAAAGGTTAATAATGGAAGACAGGAGCAGTCAGACCCCAGAACCCAGATATCTTTGTCCCAGAGATTTAATATTCCCTAAATATTGACAGTCTTGGGGCACCTGGGTGGCTCAGTTGACTGAGCGTCTGCCTTCAGCTCAGGTCATGATCCCGGGATCCCGGGATCGAGTCCCGCATCGGGCTCCCTGCTCGGCAGGGTGCCTGCTTCTCCCTCTGCCCCTCCCCCTGCTCATGCTCGCTCTCTCTCTCTCTCTCTCAAATAAATAAAATCTTTAAAAATAAATAAATAATTAATTAAAAATATATATATTAACAGTTACTTATCCAACAGCCTCAGGAAGCACCCGTCTCCTTTAACAACTTGGCCAGTGAGTGCAGGAGACCTGTTGTTATCTTAGCTCAGCTGTCTTTATCAAGAAGAATCACATCAGCACAAACTCTTGAAAACCTTTAAGGAATGCTTGACATCTGCCTTCCAAGCATGGACTCACCTACTTTCTCAGTTTTTTCTCTTCTAAGGACCTTTGCCCCAGATGACTGAAACAGACCCTCCACACTCCAACAAAACAGTGAGTCTAAGAGTCTGGTTCATAGATTTCCAGGGTCCGGGGGGGGGGGGGGCGGGGGGGGTCTGTGACATCAAAACCATTTTCAGAATAATACTAAGACATTATTTGCCTTTTTCAATGCACTGCCATTTACACTGATGGCGCGAAAGTGACGAAGGAGAAAACTCTGGGTTCCTTAGGAGAAACCAAGCAAGGCACTGGAATCAAGCTGGTCGAGTCGTGTCATATCCCGCCTTGCCACACACTCGCAGTTAAATGAAGGGGGCGGGGGAGCCAGTTTCTTTGATGAAGCAGTAAATATTAATCCTGTTAAATCTCTCCCCTTAAGGACAGCCTGTGTAACAAAATGGGAAATACACATAATATTCTTCTGCTGCAAACATAAGTTGATGGTACAAAACACCACCTTTTCATGGAACATCATTTTGACTTGAAAGAACAACTGACATATGAACTATGGTTATTAAGACTTGAAAGTCCTGAAGACTTTTTTTTTTTAATGTACAAAGTGAATGTGTCATCTCAAGGAAAACTATGATAAAATTCAAGCTTTGAGTGCACATTAGATCTTTGGAAAACTACCTGCCACTATAAGCTTGATAATAGACTTTTCTGATAAAATCATTGGTGATACTCGCAAATGAGATATTATGATAGTATCTAAGGAAATGCATTAACATCGGAAGAGCTGTATAAGTCAGTAAGGCAGTATTTTCCAAAATAACCAATCCCTGATGTTACAGAATCATGCATGGGTAAAAGTTCTATTCAAAGCGCAAGACAGACCAATGGAATTTAATGGAACAAACAACGAAAAACTCATTGATCTAGTTTTGGATTCCACATTACAAGTAACCTCGAAGAAATTAGCATTTGTTAAATTTTGGCACAGTATGAAGACTATCCACAATTCCCTGAAAAAGCTTTTAAGACACTCTCTGATTTTCAACCTGCGTATCTGTGTGTGGTCAGATTTTCCTCATTTACTTTAAGCAACAGCACACATTGCAATAAACTGAATGTGGAAGTAGTTGTGAAATTCGGCTGTCTTCTAATAAGCCAGACATGAAAGGAATTTGCAAAAAATGTAAAACAATGCCACTCTTCATATTAAATTTCTGTTGTTGTTTTGGAAAATACAGTTAGTTTTCTTCAAAATTTTATTTAGGTTAATATATAGTAGTACTATGTCCTGAATGTTTGTGTCCCCCGCCCCCCCCCCCAAAAAATTCATGTTGAAATCCTAATGCCAGATGTAATGGCAGGAGTCATCATCTGGGAGCTGCTAGTCATGAGGGCAGAAGCCCAATAAAGGGGTTAGTGTTCTTATCAAAAGACCCCACGGAGCTCTCTCGTTCTCGTCACCATGTGAGGACACAGAGAGGTTGACAATCTACAAACCACAATCTAGGGTCTTCCACGGAACCTGACTTATGCTGACACCGTGACCTTGGATTTCCAGCCTTCAAAACTGTGAGAAATAAATTTTTTTTAAAAGATTTTATTTATTTATTTGACAGAGAGAGACAGCGAGAGAGGGAACACAAGCGGGGGGAGTGGGAGAGGGAGAAGGAGGCTTCCCGCTGAGCAGGGAGTCCGATGCGGGGCTCGATCCCAGAACCTTGGGATCATGACCTGAGCCGAAGGCAGACACTTAACGACTGAGCCACCCAGGCGCCCCGAGAAATAAATTTCTGTTGAAATTTTACAAGCCACCCAGTGTGTGGTATTATGTTAGAGCAACCCAAACAGACTAAGACAGGTTTATTATTTAATTAATATTTAAAAATTTTTTAGAATTTAATTTCTAATATGGTAAATATTGGTAGATACAAACCATATAAACAAAGTTCTTTGGGGTCATCAAGAATTGTTAAGAATGGAAAGAGATCCTGACATCATGACTCATTACCCTATATTAACCAGGTGAATGTACCCTCTTGACCAGTTGTCCTTTAATTGTCAAATTCTGCTTTCAGATAAATGGGGGGGGGGGGATGGAGTAGGGAACCAGAGTTAGCAATCTAGGAATCCACAGCAACTTCCAACAGTCTTAAATGTTTACTATTTTGGTCACATTGATATGAACACGTGCAACTCTGGATGACTAACACTTCATTCTTTGAAGTAAGAGGGTTTTTGTAATGTTTTTTTCGTGGTTGGTTTATTTTAGAGAGAACTCAAAAATGTGAGCCATCTGAAAAGATACTCCAGATGCCCAATTTTATTTAACAGTTCAAGTTCAAAAGAGCAGACTACCTTTAAATGTCTGTTTCTTTCAAGTTAACTGTTGACTCTTGAGCAACACGGATTGTATGCGAGTTCACTTAAACGTGGATTTTTTACAGAACTGTAAATGTATTTTCTCTTATGATTTTCTTAGTAACATGTCCTTTTGTCAGCTTACTTTATTATAAGAATACAGTATATCATACATACAACATACAAAACACGTGTTAATCGACGATCTTATTGGTAAGATTTCTGTCAACCATTAAGTTCTGGGGAGGAGTCAATAGTCGTATGTGGATTTTTGACTGCACTCCTAACCCACACATTGTGCATTGTGCAAGGGTCATCTGTATTTATAAACATTGCTGGTATGCCCTGGGAACTACAGAATAGTAAAGGTTAACATTCGAGACAGCCTCTGGGTAAACATCTTTCAAAAGTCTTTCAGCTAATCTAGGAAAACACTGCCAGGAACCACGCACACTCTCAGTGGCTTCAACGCCTCTGACAATCTGACTCTCCCCCTCCATGATTCTCTAACCCCACCCTTCCCTCAACTCTACTCTTGCCAAGCTCAATCCCATCTAGACTTTTGCTCACCCTGTTCCTCCTTTTGGGGAAAATATTCCTACTCCTCACTCTAAATTCTATGATTACAACTAACAGAGATGAGCAATACATGAAAACCAAGGCCTATGTGGTTACTGTTCTCAAGTTTTCTGATTGCAAATTTAGTGTTTAGCAGAAACACAACTAAAAACCACATGAATGTTTATTTAATTAAAAGGTGCATGAATCCAAAGTATGATGTAGCAAAAAAGCAAAACTGAAAGCTTAGTATCCTTTAAAAGGGACATAATAACCCCATTCCTCTATTTTAGGAACTGTGATTAGTTTTGGGTACCACATTTGATGAAAGACATGACCTAAGTCCGGAGGACAACTGGAGTGAAGAGGGGATTGAGATGGGAAACCCTGAAGAAAATGAATGCTTAGCCAGAAGAACTAAAAGTTTATGCATGACATGGGTAGACAACTACTTCCAAATACTTGAAGGGCTATCTTATTTGGTTAAGTAGTCATATTTGTTCTTGTCTTCAAAAGGGAAATGGGAAGGAAATTTTGGTCCACTATGAGGAAGAACTTTCTAGTAGGCAGACTTTCTGAAGTGAGACTGGACAGCCTGAGGAAGAGCCTGACTGCTGCCTTCTGGAGGTGTAAATGCAGAAACTGAACAATCATTTCATGGGGACACCGCAGAAGACATCCAACAATGAGGCCTGGACACTGAGGTCCTGCCAACTCAGATCTGACACGAACGACAACATCAAAAGGCACTGAGGCAAATAGAGGGCACGAAAATTCGTCCTTTCCATAAAACCAACTGCAACACTCTCCATACATATGCTCATTACAGTGTTAGTACTTTAAGAAGGATAATCGAAAAGCCATTTTATTCCCCACTCTGAGTTAATTTTTTTTTTCCTCTGGTATTTCTTTTGGTCCCAGCCTGATTTTTTTAAGACCCTGTTCCTGTGTGAGCACTGCTACTCTGAAGTATTCTTAAATTAAGAATAACAATTAAGCCATCCTTGGCTTCTTTTGCATGGAGATCAGAAGAGGCCTGTAATTCCACAACCACTCCTGCTAATCTGCATTTAAAGGCAGAGACACGGGCACAAATGAAGGCATGGTACCTGATGTCGTCGCCCTCCCCCAGCACTCATCACAGAAGAGACACATGACCCGACAGCATGAGAGGCTACCCTACCGCTTTCCACAACTAACGAGAAAGTTCTCTCTAGAAGTTCACCCCTTTAGTAAAGGGGTGGTTTCCGACGAGTAATGAATAAAAGGCACTGTTTTCACATGCCTTATGCAGGATGCATGTCAAATATGGAGTCAGGGTTCTTTACTCACAAGCTGAAATCGATGACCAAAGCTTAGCCATTCTTTTTCCACGAGGACTTCAAAGCCTCGGATGCTCCGATAGTACCCGTCGAGCATGAGCATGGCGAGGGAAGTCAGCTGGGCCGTGCGGTCCCAGCCGTCACTGCAATGCACTATCACGGACGTCTTCCCGGACTCCACCTTGTCGGCGATCCGGAGAGCCCCCGCAAGAATGAGCTGCCAAACAGATTTTTAAGTGACATTTTTAAAAAATTAAGTGCTTCCTTCTTCAAAATTAACTAATACAGTTTTATTACGGATGACTGTCTCAATAACACATGAAGAAAAAAACATCAGTCCCTTCCTAAAAAGAATTCTTGTAAGTGGCAGAAGATCTATAATATTTTGCCTTTGTACCTAGAAAAATCTCATAAATCCAGGCTCCTATTGATCTGAACAATGAAAGAGTCAAATGATGGGTATCTCTGGGTTCTGTACAAATCAACAGTATGAGTGAGAGAAAAGAAGGATTAAGTTTTAAAGAGATCTGTTTCTAAGAATCTTCAAATATTCCAAGATCATCTATTTAAATAAAAAATAATATGCCAAATGAAGTCATACACGTTAAACAATCCCTACTTAACCAAAACAGGATAAATATGAAAGCAATAAAATTGGATCTCTCTTACTCTATAGCTTCTATAGCATTTATTTTACTGTTTTTATATTTGTCACATAGCTTACAGCAAGCACAGTACAGAACTTTAAAGCTACTTTTCTGTTATCAGTATGAATGAAAAATTCTCATCAGATCAATATATTACTATGTCAACTTAACTGGTATTTGAAATAATTTATTTTTTTAAATATGCAGACAGTGCAAAGTATCTTTTCTGAAGTTGATCTTGAGTTAAAACTAGACAGAATTAGATATAACCAAATAAGAAACACAAAAGTATAATATTCTTTAAAATGAATAATACAGTCCCATTCTTCTCTGCAACGGCTAGACCATACATACTTAGAGAACAGTATGGGTCCACAAACATGGATCAGAATGAAAGAAAGTAGATTTTCTAGGCTTGGAGAATCTCGTGATAACTTCCTTTTGATTTTAACTATAGGCATATTCTGGAACTGGGGTACTCCGAAGCAATGTCAATCTTGACTATGCATCAGAGTCACCTGTGAGCATTTTTTTAAGTGTCTGGGCTCCATTCTTCACTATTCCTGGCTTACTATTTTAAATATCTTCCACTTGTAATTCAGTGGATATCGAGACTTAAGAATCACCGACCCAAAGGATTAGAACAGCTAGAAAGTTAAGACTGACCAGGGAGTTATCCAAAGTGGTCACCTCTCTTCCATGGTCATCTCCCTCCCTCCTTCCCTCCTTTCCTCCGCCCCCCCTTCCTTCCTTCCTTCTTTCACTTATAAAATAAACATTTTGGAGTGCCTTACCATGTGGCAGGCTCTGCTCTAGGTGCTGGAGACAGCAGTGAACCAAAGAGACAAAGGGCTGGTACATTCTACCCCGGCGAGGCCAGCCAGATGCAAGTAAATAAGAAAATACGCACTGCCCCCTGCTGGTGGAGCTGTTATTTTGTAAGGTGTGGTTGGGAAAGGCCTTTCTGAGAAGGTGTTATTTGAGCAGAGTTCTGAAGGAGGTGAGCAGGTAGCTTTGCTGGTGTGAGGACTGCGGGTGGAGAAGGCAGTCCAGGCACAGCCGATCTCTTATACCTCTAAGGAGACTTGTTTCTGTTAGAGCAAGCTTTTTGGAGAGACTGTTCTATGCACTGGTGGAATGCCTTGCAATTTACTGAAGCTGACACTGCAATTTATGTTCGCTTTCGCTTCCAATCAAGTGTTACTGTTTACTATTTACACTTCACAGGCTGTAACAGATGGGCCCCCAGAACATGCTCTCTGACTGAGGAGTGGTGCACTCTGCTACACTCAAGCTTCTAAGCATCTGGGAGAGCAAAAATAAAAATAATCTCTAATTCTCAATTAGGTCAATTTGGCCTTCTCTTCAGTTCTGTCCGAATTTTAGATTCAAATGTGAGCACATGTCTGCTCCTTATCATGAAAAATCTCATTTCCCTTTATTTCACAGTATGAATGTGTATGTGGCTATAGAAGTCTGTCTCTCGGTACGCTGTGTTACTGAAATTTAGAACACAGATGAAAAAAGTTATGTAACCATACAAAGTGCGATCACATCCGGTGTTCCAAACATGACAGTGACAGGCTGGGCACATTAGTGTTCACAGGGCAGTCTCCACATCATTTAGCCTTCATACCCTTCGTTCAACTGCTTCGCCTCCCTTCTCTGACCAGAATGCCTCTCACTTCACTAGTCGAGCAACACAGATTTAGCGGGTGCCTGTTATTCACACACACAGTGCTGCCCTAGCTCCTGAGGGGTCCAAAAACACTAATAAATTACCCAGCCCAGGTTTCCATGAATTAGGAATATACTCCAGCTGACACAAAGTAATTAACTGAAGTGTAAGGTCTTACCTGATGAGTTGGAAAGAGAAAGTAAAGTGAAAAGTGCAGAGACAATGGAAGTGGGTGCGATCCGGGAAGACTTCATGGAAGAGAAGAAATCGGAACCGGGGTCTGAAGGATGGGTAGAATTCAGACAGGGTGGGGAAGAGAGGGGAAGAGAAGACCACAACAGAACCAAATGCACAGTATAGAAAACTAATTCATTCAAGCAACACACCTTAGAAGTACTTACAATTTTCAAAGCAGTTATCAATTTTTTCATTATACAGAAAGATACCTTCATCTTAAGTTCAATTGTAAGAAAAGTGCCAAAATAGAGGGGCAGAGAAAGTCCTTGTCTGATCTTCTGTAATAATATAAGGAAATAACATATACCTAACCTTAATATGTTCAAGCCAGTGAGTAGATTCCAAGTTAGACAACCAGTGAGTCTCCTCAATGTTAGGGTACACAATCTCCTTCAGTTTTCGTAATGATTCTCTCATAACGTGAATATTGTGGATATCCAGAAAAACTAGTTCTGCATTTTGATAGGCATCTTCACTCTCATAACCTCCACCCTTCGCCTGGGGAAAAAAAGCACACACCACAGGAAATCATAAATGAATGTACACCCACTGCATGTAAACATATGTGAAAAAGTGCCATAAAATATCCAATAACATGAAAGATGATACATATTATTCTTTTTTTTTTTTTTTAAAGATCTTATTTATTTGAGAGAAAGAGCGACAGAGAGCACGAGCTGGGGTGGGAAGACAGTAGGGACAGAGGGAGAGGGAGAAGCAGACTCCCCACTGAGCAGGGAGCCCGATGCAGGGCTGGATCCTGGAAACCTGGGATCATAACCTGAGCTGAAGGCAGATGCTTAACCGACTGAGCCACCCAGGCGCCCCGATGATAAATATTACTGATGAATAGGAAAACTCCATGGGAAAATGTCAATGGCTCAGGACATCTTAACACAGCCACTCCCTATTACACGTTCTTCTTTATAAAACAGGAATATACACTCTAACCCTGACTTCCTTATGTGGCTGTTTTAAATTAAATGTGATACCATATATGAAGGTCCTTAAATATTTTTAAAGCACTAAATTTTTCCTACCTATATTTCCAGTTCTACCCAAGCATAATTTATTAGAGAAGATTGAAATCACCAGCTCTGTATGCCGGGACGACGTCTAGCTAGTTTTGTACTGGCCCATGCTTCTTCACCTCCCTTCCTCTTCACCTCATTTTAATCTTAATATTTGCAAAATGCTTTGCAATCATAATGACTTGCTTCTGTTTCAACCACATAATTATTTCCAAATAAAAAGACGGAACAAGTATAACAGCACAGAATACCATAGCATACTAGGGTAGCCACTGTATAAAAAAATTAAGTGTTCATATGACTCACACCATTGAAAACTACAAAACCCACCAAGGCCTAACCAACAACAGATTACCAAAAAACAGAAGGTCTGTTTCTAACACTGACAGTCTGGGAAATAGTTTGGATTCAAGATTGGCACAGCTACAAAGTTAACAGTGTTTCAGTGGGTACCTGTTAACAAGGATTATTCCTGGAGCATGGGAACTGAACAGGTCAGGGGTAAGAGATGCTTTCAATTCAAACTGGTTGCAACAAATTCTAGAAAGATGGCAGTGGAAACTACACAGGCCAGTCACAAAAACAAACAGAAAATGCTCTGGAATCAGACAGTTGTAGAACTTTGTGAGTATACTAAAAACACTGAAATATATACTTGAAAAGAGTGTGTTTTCTGGCATGTGTATTAGATTTCAAAAAAATTGACATTTAAAAGAAAACAGAACAACTAGACAGTAAAACCAAAAACACAAATCATTTAAAACAGAAATGGGGACAAAGCATTCTGTGAAACCGCAAAACCACCCACAGCCACAAGATCTGAATGCTGTCAGTGAATGTGTGGGAAGAAGCAGAGGAAGCGATGGATATAAAAGGACTGGAGAACAGGAGAACCATGAGAGAGCCTTACACTTTTTAGTGTTTGTTCTGCTTCCCGTGTTGGCCTTCATCTTCCAGAACTATAGGGAAGCCCAACAGGTCAATCTAAGACGTGCAGCTGAAAACCAGGAAGGGTTCCGTCCATTCTAACAGCCCATGAATCTAACGGATCTACAGTAGATCTAAAGGGGCCAAAGCAGTCTAACCTTTCTGAACTCTCCTAACAGACCAGCCAGGGATTGCTTCTGCTAAGCACATCATCAAAATTGAGCAGACAGAGTCAACAGAGGCAAAGGAAGAGAAGGTCCAGAGAAATAAGACAAAGGAAAAGAAGTTTCAGGTAAGGGAATGGGGTGGGGGAGGTATTGGGTGGGAGAGACAGGACAGAGCCAAGAAATCCCAGAAAGTAAGACTTCATATTTTTTGATGCTACATGCAAACAATAAAAGAGGCAGCTCAGTGAAATTAGTTCTAACTTCTGGGTACACCTAACTTCTGAGCCATGGCTTCTAACTGAACCAACCACCCTGAAGGTTCAGGAAAACTAATTTCACCTAAAAATGAATAATAGGAAAGGATCAAGGTCAAGTCCCATAGGCGCTATCTTAAAAAGAGAATGAGCAGCATTCATAACATATCCTCTGAAAATGCCTCTCAACACTGAAATCTCTTTTCAAGCAAGCTAAAGACATTAAAAAATAATACCAGGCATGAAAAACAAAATAAATTGGAATTAGAAAACTCAAAAATGAAGTGACAGAACTTGGGAACAAATTAGAAATAAGAGGAAAAAAATCAGGAAGACCAAAGAAGAAGAAACACAAGAGTAAATAATACAGTAGGTATCGAGTTAAAAGAAATAGAGAAAAGGAAAATATTTAAAACCAAAATGAAATTAGAAAGACATAAGAAGGAGTCAAGAGAAAGTGACAAATGATGAAGAAAGGTGAAGAAGAGCCAACACAAGAGGCCTGAAGAAGAAAGTCAGAACAAGGAAACAGAATGCTAAGAACAATGATTAAAGAAAACTGCATGTATTTTTTAAAAAAATTGGAAATTACATATTGAAACAGCACACGTGCATACCTGAGAATACAGACCCAGAATACACAGCATGGAGACATATTCTGGCAATAACTGTACTTCAAAGGAAAAGAAAAAAGTCCTTTGAACATCCAAGTAAAAAGAGTGACGTAGAAGGTAAAGAAATTTAGTTTATCGTTAGCCTTTGAAGCTTTATGCCAAAAGAAAATAAGCAACATATTTAAGAAACTCAGGAAAATCACATGTAAGCTAAGGGTTTTATGTCCAGCCAAACTGACTTTCAAACTTTAATAAAGGACACAAGCTCCTATTAGCATACAAACACTCAGAGTATTGTTCCCACGAACTCTTGCTGAAATATTTAGAGAACAACTTCAGATGATGATGATAATAATAATAATAATAATAATAATAATAATGTCTAGAAAGTCATCCATATACAAATTGCTTGTGAGCACAAAATATATAGCTATTTGTCGAAGTCAGAGGTAAAAGGGAAACTGTGTTCCAAAGGGAGAAAGTGTTAAGGCTATATCCGCTGACAATGTCAATATAATACAATGTATTTAAAAGTGGGGGAGGATGGGGAGAGCAAGTGAAAAACAATTAACTTTCCAGTAGGTACTGGTGATGGTGGTATTAATATTGTTATTCTGAGATTGGTAGGATAAAGCACACAAGTAATTATGAAACATACATATCATCCCCTGAGTCTTTGAGAACCGGGATTGCTGGTGTGGAAGAAAGGAGATACATATGTAATTTAGAAGAAGCTACGTAAAAATTGTTTAGCACTGAATTTAAATTGAAAACACCAGTAGGAACTCTTGAGGTACTTTACCTCTAAAAATATGTAAATATTCCCTAATCCTATTCACTGGAAAGACCTCAAAACAGTACAAATCCAGTAGCAGATATCCTCAGCACCCCAGACGATGGTTTGCAACACCATCTGGTACTAATAGGAATGAGAACTTCTTGGAGAAATAGCTGTTTCGGGCACCTGGGTGGCTCAGTTAGTTAAGTGTTTGCCTTCAGCTCAGGTCATGATCTCAGGGTCCTGGGATAGAGCTCCGCATGGGGCTCCCTGCTCAGCAGGGAATCTGCTTTTCCCTCTCCCTCTGCCACTCCCACCTGCTTGTGCTCTCTCTCCCTCTTTATCTCAAATAAAAAAATAAATAAATCTTAAAAAAAGAAAGAAAGAAAAAAAAAAAAAGAAAAGAAAAGAAATAGCTGTTTCGAGGCTGTGGCCAGGCAATGCACAAGACTTTCTGATGAGTCTGGTGTATCTCCCCATACCAGATAGCGAAGATTACTACAGTTATATCAAAAGAACTCAGGAGATAACTTGAAAAGCCTCCCTCTGACCAAAGATGAGAAATTTTAACTTCAAAAAAATATTATCTGCGATGGATTAGAAGATGTTGAATATGTTTAAATACATGCATTCATAACGATACTTTAAAAAATCAGTCACCTTCATGGGATGACAGGAAGTAAGCTCATCACTGGGAAAACTGACCTAAATTGCTGGTTAACCAAACTATAGATAAAAGAAAGTGTTTCTTTACAGAAAGAGTTCAACCAATAACTGAAAGAGAAATCATGAAATTAAAACACCACCATTTTGGAGTTAATGTATCTAGGCACTGAGCATTAACAGCTGCTAACACCCCAAAAAAGAGAATCAGCCACAAATGATGTGCCTCCTGATATGTTCCCTATAGCCTTGCCAAAGGTATCGAACCTGGATCTGAATAAACCTCTAAATTCATGTGGAAGAAATTCAAAGGACAGAAAAAAGTTGAACCATACCATGCAACAGCAAAACTTGGACTATGGAAAACTCTACAGATAAAAGGTCAAGAAAAGAAAGTGATAGGCAAGGGGAAGATTACAGATTAAGAGAGACTTAAAACACAATATTTAAAAAAACAAGGCTAAACTTGAGTCTAGGGATATACACTTCAGTGATGAAATATAAAGAAATGCAACAAGATGACTATTATAAAAGTTAGGATAGCGGTTACTTTTAGTACAGTTAGAAGGCTGAAGCAGGGCACCCATGGAAGACTTAGTGGCTGGCAAAGTTTTAATTCTTGACATGGGTCATGACTGCAAAAGGATTTGTCATATTCAAATTGATTAGGTTATAAAAAACGTTCTGAGAGTTCAGGTTACAAATATTTGTTGCAACAAGGATGTACATTTTTACAAATTAAAAAGCCGGGGGGTAGGTGTGGAGATTGGGTGAAGGTAGTCAAAAGGTACAAACTTCCACTTAAAAGATAAGTTCTGATGACTACTGTTAACCATACTATATCATATATTTGAAAGTTGCTAAGAAAACAGACCTTACAAATTCTCATCACAAGGAAAAAGAAATTTGTGATTATATGAGATGACGGATGTTAACTAAACTTATTGTGGTGATCATTTCATAATATATACACATATCAAATCATTATATTGTACACCTCAAAATTATGCAATGTTCTACATCAATTATATCTCAATAAAACCAGGGGGAAAGACATCAGGCTGGTAAACTGAATCGACCTTCCTGACGAATACTGACCGTATGTAACAAAACTCTTAAAAAACACATATTTTAAATTTTGATACAGCATTGTATATATAGGATACTCTTTTAAGGAAATAAAGATGCCAACAAAAGATATTTATTTCAGTGATATTTAAAATACTAAATACTTAAACACCCAATACGAGAAAAATGACTAAATGAATAATGACACAGCTGTAATAAGTACTATTAAAGTGTTTTTCAAGAATATTGTATTAGACGAAATAATTCCTATGGTATTAAGAGGAAAAACAAAGAAACAAAATAATCAACATATAAGTGTACCAAAAAAATAATGGGGGAAAATACAGCAAAATATTAGTGGATATGGGTGATTTTAATTTCCTTTATCTATGCCTGCCGAGTTTTTCTATACTGTCTAGTACATATCTTGTAACCAGGAAAATGTACCAATAAATAAAATAGATCAGTTGTTAAAAAAAGAGGGGCTTTCCATATACTGACATATGTATCAGAATGCTTTAAAAAAATAAGATAGGGAATATAACTTTGCCTTACCACCTTTTCTGCATTACATTTCTCCTTCCTTCTCCTCTCATGCTAGAAAACATACTAAGTCTCTCTCCTGCTAATTCAGAGTAGAGTTTTGGAAGGGAAACAAGTAATTACTGGAAAAATACATGCTAGTCCCTGTGCTGCAAGCTTCACGTACTCATTATCTCATTTCTCCTTTAAGGGGAAACATTTACAGTTTAATAGAGAATGCCTGCAACTCACAATGCCCTCAAAACACTAAATAGGATGGAAATAATTAGGCACAGGCACCATAATTTAATTAAAAGGATGATCATCCCACCATTGTTTATAAAAGCAAAAAACCCAGAAATAAACTAAATATCCAGTAACAGTTGATATTATTAGTTCTTGTACCATTAAAATAATGTTATAGATAAATGTTTATTGGCACAGAAAGATACAGTGTCAGTGTTTTAAAAAAGAAGTTACAATTATCCCACTGTTTCAAACATATGTGTGCATGCATATACTCATAGGTCTGGAAGTACAACCAAATTTTAATGGTGTTACAGGATTTAGAGTGTTTTAAAATATGTTCTTCTTTTTGCTTATCTGCATTAGCTGATTCTATAATACAGATACATTGTTTCTTGGGGGTTAAAAAGGTAACTTACTAAAGCTAATTTATATCCCTTCTCTCTCCTTCGCCTATGGCAGATTTTGTCAACCGGGCAAAAATTTCTATTTCCACAATATAAATATTTGTTCTACAGCAGAAACCAGGGCAAATGCTCCAGCTAAGTGCAAGTAGGCAGTGTGAGTAACTTGATTAGGTGAAGGGCAGGGAGAAGGGGGCATCACCGGCCACTGAGCACACTGCTTCCCAATTCCTACAGCCATGCTGGGCAGAGTTTAGTCAGGCATACGCTCAGTTAGTTGTCAAGTTTGGAGAATGGAGAACGAAACCAGTTAATTGCTGAATAGTTATTTATTATGTACATGAGCCCAGGGTTATGCACTACTTTTCATTAGATGAGTTTTGCCCCCAAGACAACCCCGTTAGCTATTATTATTCTCATTTTGCAAATGAGCAAATTAAGGTCTAAAAAGAGTAAATAAACCATCCCCACATGCCACTTCACTCTGGCTGCATCAAAGCCAGCTGGTGCATGTGTAGCCCACATAGAAGACACCCATTGAGTGGCCATGGGGATTGTTTCTGGGCCCTATGGGCCTGAAACAATTCGAGGAAGAAAAATATGTTCCACATGAAAAAACAAACTAAAACACCAGGAAAAAACCTTAATGAAATGGAGATAAATAATTTACCTGATAAAGAATTCAAACTAATGGTCATTAAAGGTGCTCACCAAACTTGAAGAATGGATGAACACAATAAGAACTTCAACAAAGATATAGAAAATTTTAGAAAGTACCAAACAGAAGTCACAGAACTGAATAATTAAACTGAAAAATGCAAGAGGGGTTCAACAGCAGACCAGATGAAACAGAAGACAGAATCAGTGAGCTGGAAGACAGGGTAGTGGAACTCATCCAAAAAGAATTTTTGCAAAAACAAAAAAGAATTTTTAAAAAGTGAACATAGCTTGGGGCACCTCGGTGGCTCAGTTGGTTAGGCGACTGCCTTCGGCTCAGGTCATGATCCCAGGGTCCTGGGATCGAGCCCCGCATCGGGCTCCCTGCTTAGCGGGAAGCCTGCTTCTCCCTCTCCCACCCCCCCACTTGTGTTCCCTCTCTCACTGTCACTCTCTCTCCCTCTCTCAATTAAATAAATAAATAATCTTTAAAAAAAAAAATTAAAAAAAAAAAGTGAACATAGCTTAAGGGACCTATGGGTCAACATAAATTGAAATGACATTTGCATTATAGGGGAGCCAGGAGAAGAGCAAGAAAAAGGGGCAGAAAACTTATTTGAAGAAATAATGGCTAAAACTTTCCCTAGAGAAAGAGACATTTCAGTCCAGAGAGTTGAAATAAGATAAACCCAAAAAGAGCCATACCAAGTCACATTATAATTAAAATGTCAAAAGTTAAGGATAGGAGAAAATCTCAAAAACAGCAGGAGAAAAACAACTTGTTAAATACAAAGAAACCTCTATAAGACAATCAGCAGTATTTTTAGTAGAAACTGTGTAGGCCAGAAAAGAGGGGCATGATATATTCAAAGTACTGAAAGGAAAACCTTCGTACCAAGAATATTCTTTCTGGCAAGGTTATCATTCAGAATTGAAGAAGAGATTAAGAGCCTTCCAGACAAACAAAAGATAAAAGAGTGTATCAGACTTAACAAAAAATGTTAAAGGGACTTCTTTAAGCAGAAAAGAAAGGGCACTAATTAATAACAAAAAAATATATGAAAGTAAAAATTTCACTTGTAAAGACAAATCTACAGTAAACATAGTGCATTAATAACTTATAAAGTTACTACGAAGGTTAAAAAAATAGTGAAAATAACTATAACCACAATAAACAGTTAAAGGTACACAAAATAAAAAGTTGTAAATCTGACATCAAAAACATAAAATGTGTCAGGGGGGAGTAAAAGTGCAGAGTTTTAAAATCATTCAAACTTAACCCGCTATCATCTTAACACGACTGTTACATATAAAGGCAGTAATATATGAGCCTCATGGTAACCACAAAGCAAAAACATGGTACTGAACAACCAATGGGTCAACAAAGAAATCAAAGAAGAAATATAAAATACCTTGAGACAAACGAAATGGAAATGTAACACACCATAATCTATAGGACGCAGCAAAAACAATCTTAAAAGGCAAATTTCTAGCAATGCAGGCCTACCTGAAGAAACAAGAAAATAGTAAATAAACAATCGAACTCTACACCTAAATAAAGTAAGCCCAAAATTAGTAGAAAGAGGAAAATAATAAAGATCAGAGTGGAAATAAATGAAACAGAGACTAAAAACATAATAGAAAAGATCAATGAAACTAAGCCAGATTAATAAAATCAATAAACCTTTAGTTAGACACACTAAGAAAAAAAAGAGGGAGGGCTCAAATAAATAATCAGAAGTAAAAGAAGGTAAGTCCCAACTGATACCAAAGAAATACAAAGGATCATAAGAGACTACTCTGAACTATTATATGGTTCACAGTAATAAACTGGACAACCTAGGAAAAAAAATGGATAAATTCCTAGAAGCATAGAATCTTCCAAGACTGAATCAGGAAGAAAACAGAAAATCTGGATCACTAGCAAGGAAATTGTATCAGGACAAAAATCCAGGACCAGACAGCTTCACCAGTGAATTCTATCAAATATTCAAAGAAGATTTAATACCTATCCTTTTCAAATACCTACAAAACTGAAGAGGCAGGAACAATACCAAACTCATTTTATGAGACCAGCATTACCCTGACACCAAAAACAGACAACCCCCCCAAAAAAATTATAAGCTAATATCCCTAATGAACATAGATGTGAAAATCCTCAACAGAATATTACCAAATTCAACAATACATTAAAAGGATCATACACCATGATCAAGTAGGATTCCAGGGATGTAAGGATGGTTCAACATCTACAGAACAATCAACATGATATAACGCATTGACAAAATTAAGAATAAATTTTATCTTTTAAAAAATAGGCAGAGGATTTGAATAGACATTTTTCCAAAGAAGACACAGATGGCCAACAGGCACACGAAAAGATGCTTAAAATCACTAATCATCAGGAAATGCAAATTATAACCACAATGAGATAGAACCTCATACCTGTCAAAATGGCTATTATCAAAAAAATAAACATGATGGAAAACAGTATGAAGGTTCCTCAAAAACTCAGAAATAGAACCACTGGGTATTTATTGAAAGAAAACAATAACACTAATCCAAAAAGATCTGTGCACTCTATGTTCACTGCAGCATTGTTTACAATAGCCAAGATATGGAAAGAACCTACATGTCCATCAATGGATGAACATGTAAAGAAGATGTGGGGTGTGTGTGTGTGGGTGTTTGTGTGTGTATATACACAATGAAATACTACTCAGCCATAAAAAGAAGTGAAATCTTGCCATTTATGACAGTATAAATGGACCTGAAGAGTATGATGTTAAATGAAATAAGTCAGACAAAGACAAATACTGAATTATTTCACTTATATATGGAATCTAAAAAACAAAACAAATGAACAAACAAACAAGACTCATAGACACAGAGAACAGAATGGTGGTTGCAGAGTGGAGGGTTTGTCAGGGAACAACATCGATGGAGATAAGGAGGCACAAATTTCCAGTTATAAAATAAATGTCATGAGAATGTGTAACATACTACATGGGGACTATAGTCAATAATATTGTTATTGTGAATTTGAAAGCTAAGATGGTAAATCTTAAAAGTTTTCATTATAAGGAGAATATGTTGTAAATTTGTATGGTGACAGATGGTAAACAGACTTAATGTGATCATTTCACAATCTATACAAATACTGAAATATGTTGTAAACCTGTAACTAACATAATGTTGTATCTCAATTGTACTTCAACAAAAAGTGAACAAATAAAAAATTAAAAGATTAAGTAACTAACTAGGGGCACCAGGGTGGCTCAGTTGGTTAAGCATCTGACTCTTGATTTTGGCTCAGGTCATGATCTCAGGGTCATGAGATCAAGCCCCATGTCAGGCTCCGCACTCAGCGGGGAGTCTGCTTGAGATTCTCTGTCCCTCCCCCTGCTCGCTCTCGCTCTCTAAAATAAATAAATAAATCTTTAAAAAAAGAGATTAAGTAACTAACTCAAAGTCATACCATCAAGTAGGAGAGCCAGTATTAGAATCTACATCTTTGTCACTGGAGAGCCTGAAATCTTTCTACTACACATGGTGGCTCCCACAAACCCAGCCAATTCATGAAACCATAATTGTAATCTTAATTACTGAAAGACAATCTCACCTTATTGGCAACAGCATTGACACTTGGCCGGGCATCAAATATAAAGATTTTATGAGACTGGGCATTGGAGTCCATGATAGCTTGAAGGTATTTTTCATCTTCTTTGCTTCGCTTTCCACTCACTCCTACCATGGGCTGGCTACACCGAGTGATAGTGGCTTGACTTTCAGGATGAATCCATGATAAAACCTTAATGGGGGAAAAAACAGTGACACACTCTTTATATATTTCTCTGTTTATAATTCTTCTCAAAAACACTTCTCTATAAAATTCTGCTTTCTGATTCGTTCCAAAGCCTAACCACGAAAGGCTATTCAAGGCTGCTATAAAAATCATCACCTTTCTTTCAAGCCAACTCTGGCATATGGAAAATTTGGTCTAATCCTTTAATCAGGTGTTGATTTATGTAAGTCATGACTATTCAGAAGTGTTGTCTCTAGAATCATAGTACATTAAAAGGGGGTTAAATAAACCCCTTAAAGTTTTATTACCAAATCAGCAAACTGTCCAACTATAAAGTCTTCAGAATCTATGACTTTTGTACCTAAAATTATTTGAGCCAATCTTTCTAAAACACAGTAATTCATCATAAATTTGTAAAGTTTTCTTTTTTCTAGGATTTAAAGGAAAAGAGCATTTATCACCATGATTAAAGAATATATAATAAAATAAAGAAATAGTGAACAATACAGAGCCAACTTTGTTGTCGAGTTAAGAATCACAATTCTGTGCAGTTCTCTCCTACCCATGTCAGACTCTCCAGAAACTTCTTTAATCTAAGTCTTTCCTCCAGTTTTAATTTTACTAAATAACTCATTCTCTAAAATCCCCATAACAGACATGTTGCTATAGCTATTTTTATCCTGCATCCATTCTCCCGTTCATTAACCTCAGCATTACGTAGAGTACAAAAGCATTTGCAAAGTCTCACCAAAGCTTCACACTTACTGGGATACGGCCCCTTGATCTGAAGGATGCCACTCTCTTTAATTCTTCATCAGGAATATTTGCCGGCACAACCAAGAGGGCAGGATATGTATCACAAAGCTCGTAGCGTTCATTTATCTTTGTTATTCTCCAGCTTTCATTTGGAATTCCCTACACATGAAATAGAACATAAGACAAATTACCACCTAAAATATTAAAAGACACTGAAACAGAAGCCACCTTATTTAACCTCTCTCATCTCCACCATCCATCTCTTAAGTTGCTGGAATAGTTACTGTCTACCTGTAGTGACCAGGCTTTTAGGATGAGTTAATGTAGGGATCTATGTTCATTTTGATGCTCAATTATATATTGAAAGATTTCTTAAATCATTAAATACTGATAGATTGCTGGGTCTGTGCTAAACATATCCAATGGGAAGGACACAGTAAGACTGCAAATGTTCCCTGTCTTAAAAACAGAAAGTTTCACTGAGCTTGACTGGATGATTGATTTTGCTGCCATTCATCCACATAAAGAAATTTCAGGGAGCAGGTACCCAGTATCCATCAAAACGCTATACATATATTTACCATTTACATTCCTAAAGTGAATTTTTCCCTCCTAAATTATAGTACTAATGGGAATGTTGCTCATCTAACACATATTATAAAGGCAAGGGAGTAGCAAAGCAAAACCAAGAGGCAAGAAATACTTTAAAAAACTTTTTAAAAACACATCAGTTATTAAGCTCTCATTTGATCCTTCAGGATTAGCTATAACTAGTCTACTACTTCACATAAAGGGTTACCTAAATAAGATACTTACAAATTTTCCATCTTTCATTCTACAGAAAATAAAGCCATTAAATTAGTTGGAACTAAGAAAAAATATATATTTAAAATTTTATGGCCCCCAACAACTCATATAATCAAAAAGAAAGAATTGAAAGATTTCTTTATTATAGTTTTAAAAACTATACTAAAACTACTAATTATAGTTTTTAAAAAAAAAAAAAACCTTTATTGAGCACCTATCATGTGCAGTACCGGTCAGCAACCTCTTCACACACACACACGTGCACATATTATTGTATCCAGGTTTTGTTAACCCCATTTGATAGATGAAGAAACAAAGGAGGTAATAAAGAACTCCATGTACATTGCACATCTATCCTTTTTATTTAAAAGTACATTGTTCCTTTAAAAAAAGAAAAATCAGTATCCTGGTTCACGGAATTGTTATAAAAATCTGAAATCAAAGAGAAGAATGTACTCTCCTTTAAAGAGGTACTTCTCAAGTGACTGCCAAACACACAAGAGGGTATGAACATTAAGTAAAGAGAGAAAATTCCCTCCAGTAATCATACGGTAAATAGAGTTTCCATGAATTCCGAGCCATGGTCCGCTTCTTTACTGGTGCCTTACACTCTATACCCTATTTAATTAGCCTTGTCCCAACCTGCGTCTTACGATATACATCACCCCCTCCCTCTTGCTTTCCTAACTTTTTATATACTGAACAACTGTTCAGGTAAGATCCTTTCTTATTTTTAGAAATAAAATAAAGACTTAATTAAAGGCTTAAAATATGTTTCCCTGCTATAACAAAAAAGTACAATGAACTGGCAAGTTTATAGAGGTGATACTCAAGCAAAAACCTCAGATACAACTCATCCCTCTCCCTTACCCCCTTACATCCAATCAATGACCAATTTCTATGATTTTTTCTTCTAAAAGTACCAAAAGAAAACTTTGTTCAGTATTTTCAATCCTCATTGCAACTTCCCTAATTCAGGCCATTATCACTTCTCTCCTGTCCCTCTGCAATCCATTCTCCATGCTCTCTCTACAATAATCGTCTAAGAAGCAAGTTATCATGCCATTCCTCTAAAAACTATCAATGGTTACCTATTCCTTTTCACATGAAGCATAACTCCTTCACCAAGATGGCATTATAGATGTTCTTGACTTTGCTCCCGCTCACAAGAACAACTGACAACTATTCAAGAACAAGACAGCACTGAGAGAATCCTCGAACATGGGACTGAAGCAATTCCTGCACTTCGGAGACCCAGACAGACTGCATTAGAAGCATAAGACAAGTGTCCCTCCCCTCCAGGCCAGCCCGGCACCACACAGAAAGGTGTCCCCTGAGCCACAGGAGACAACCAGCACCTCGCCGGTTTTGTGGGTCACCTTGTGGGAGCCCCTACTCTGATCTTGCACCACATGAGCTGTAGGGGAATCTGTGGGGCTCAACCTCTGGGAATCTGACTGTGATGGAGAAGTGCGGACAGGCTTGCAACAACCAGCACATGGATCTTGACAAACTGAGTTCATACCTCCTGGGGCCAAGGAGGAATCCATATGGGTGGTTTTGCTCACCTGCAGAGCAGAGTCAGGGGCGCACACACTCTGACCAGGGAACTCAGCAGGGTGCAGAACTCCCTAATTTGGACCCTCAAAGGAGGAGTTTTGCCAGCACTAGAATTCAGTTTTCCCACCTCCAGGCCAGAAGCTAAATCACTGCCCCACACATTGCAAAGTATCTTCCCACCCCATCTGACCAAAAGGACTGGCAAAAACTGGAAACAGTGTGGACCAGCAGCACTCAAGCAGGGAGACAGGAGAGAAGAGCTGACTGCCCCCGGAGCAAAGCCAGTCCTGGGAATGCAGCAATCCCAAGCAGGGAGTTAATTCTTAGCTGGGGCTGAGGGTAGCTCTTGGCTCTTCCCAACCACTAAGGCTGTTTGGGAAATTGAGAGTAGCTAGTGAGGCCCCTCCCCCTCCCACCAAGGCAAGGAAGCTAAAACACGGACCGACCAGTTGTGGAGAGTGTCTTCTAGCCCCATCTGACCAGAAAGGGCAGGCAACAACTCATGGTAGCAGTGTAGTCCAATGGTACTCAAGCCAAGAAATGGGCAGATAGCCAAGAACAAAGCTAGTGGCGCTGTTTCAGGGAACTTGGGGATCTAGATCAGCTTGAGTTAACACAACAAAGAGCTTTACTGGCTTTAGAGCTGTTTCTCCTGCTGCAGCCAGGAAGGGAATCTAACTCACTGCCCTGCTCATTGCCGAATAAAGATCTCAGCCTGTCTGGCCAGGGACCCTAACTAGAGAACACAAGAAGCTCCATAGCCCATTCAATAGCCCTATGTACAATGAACTAGAACAGAGCACACAGCCCATGGCTTCTCCAGTGTGCAGAGTAAAACCAGTGGCCCTGCTGGACCAGGGAATTCGGTGAACAGTTAGGCCTGATTTGGGTCCCCAAACAATGAGCCTTGGGTCCCATCATGCTGTCCTGCCAGGGCAGGAAAGCTAATTAATAGCCCCATCTACAACTGAATACAGTACCCAGTCCCAGCAATCTAGTATACCTGACCGGAGAATCCAGGTAACTGTAGAGCCCATCCTGCAGCCTCACTTGGGTAGGGAACCAAGCCAGCAATCCCATCCAACTGCTCTCAACCAGTCGCACACCCTTCCCAGTCTCTGTCCTCAGAGTTCAAACAGTTGCCTTGCCCCAAAACAGACCGTAATAGTAGGCCCCACCTGCCCAAGGACAGTACCAGCAGACATTCCCAGACACCCAAACTGAACTGATCAGTGAAGAATGGTCTCTGCCAAAGAAAACCTATAAATTCTGGAAGAAAAGCCCAATCATTCAAATGTGCAGATACCAATGTAAGAAATCAAGAATCATGAAAAATCAGGTAAATATGATACCACCAAAGGAAACTAACAAAGCTCCAATAATTGACCCTAAAGAAATGGAAATATATGAACTGTGAGACAAAGAATTCAGAATCCTCTTAATGAAATTTAATGAGCTATAAGAACACACAGACAATTAAACAATGATGAGCAAAACAAGAAGTTCCACAAGAAAACAGCGGGCATAAAAAACAAAACAAAAATCCAGAAATCCTAGAGTGGAAAAATACAATAACTGAACTGAAGAATTCAACAGTTTCAAAAGCAGAACTCAACCATACAAAAGAATCAGGGACCTGGAGGATAAGATATTAGAAATTAACCAGTAGGGACACCTGGGTGGCTCTGTAGGTTAAGCATCTGCCTTCAGCTGAGGTCACGATCTCAGGGTCCTGGGATGGAGCCCCACATCGGGATCCTTGCTCAGCGAGGAGCCTGCTTCTCCCTCTGCCTGCAGCTGCCCCTGCTTGTGCTCTCTCTCTCTCTCTCTGACAAATAAATAAATAAAATCTTAAAAAAAAAAAAAAAGAAATTAACCAGTCAGAATAACAAAAAGAAAAAAATAATGAAAAACAGTGATGAAGAAAGCCTACAGGAATTATGGGACACAATGTAAAGAAACAACAGTCACATTATGGGAATTCCAGAAGAAAAGAAAGAGAAAGGGACAGAAAGTATTTTTAAAGTAATGACTGAAAATGTCCTGAATCTGGGAAAAGAAATGACATCCAGATCCATGAGGCCCAAAGTACCCCAAATATGTTGAACCTGAACAGGGATACACTGAGACACATTACAATTAAAACATCAGAAGTCAGGATGCCTGGATGGCTCAGTCGGTTAAGCATCGGCCTCCAGCTCAGGTCATGATCCCAGGGTCCTGGGATCGAGCCCCGCATCAGGCTCCCTGCTCCGCGGGAGGCCTGCTTCTCCCTCTGCCTCCACCTCCCTCTCCCTCTATTTGTATTCATCACTGTATATTTTAATCATCAGTTTACTTCTTTGAATCCTCCACTAAATATATGCTCTTTGGAAGTCAGGATTATGTCTTCCAGTTTCACAGATTCAGCCACTAGTATATGTAGTGCTACATAAATTGGATGGATGGATGGATGAGTGAAGGAATGATTAATGAATAAATCAATGAACCACAAGGAAGCCTTCATAAGAAGCAAAATTAGTTTCTCAGGTTTTCTTAGACAACATGGAGTCAGAGCTAAGATGGTTGGATCACCGGAGAAGCATACATCACCTGAGATCCTAATGTACTACCCCCAACCCAGGGAGGTACTCCCATCTCTCAATCCCTTCTCATATCCTTAAAAAATTCCTCCCAGGGAGAACTACTATTATCCGTGGGACTGTGTCACATTCTTCAGGAAACTGGAAAGGTGGGGGTAGAACCACTGACTTAAATTACACTAATGGCTATTGTGTTCCTATTCTTAGATAAGGTGATACACCTATCTCCACTAAAGGAACTGCCTTCCAAACTGAAAAGTGGGGTTGACTAGTCAGCATACACTCTTCGTAGACACAAATACTGATCTTTGGCATACATATTTATAATTGCCCTGCAAATCACTGTCCTTCAGTTAATGTATCCATTTTTCAGAGTCAAGTTACAACCTAATTAACTGGATTATAGCTTTCCTTAGTTATTTACATTCCAGTGCTAAGGATAAATTCTGTTTTCCTTGACTGGACTTGAGTGTTTTGCAAATTTGTTAAGCAACACATCTATCTACCTTATGACTGAATATTTCTGCAGAAGACCATGTTCATTTCCTTAAGACTGACTTTTACTGTTTTAGCAACTTGATGATTTTTCTTGATCTTATCCACAAATTTCAAGGGTCCTCTGTATAATCACTACATGCATCAAGAGTAAATTAAAGAAACATCCTCTTACATGACAAATTTAAATAGTTATTAATAATTTTGCCCATTAAAAATAATGTATGCTCAGCACTATAATGTATCGGTCTACAGAATTAATGTGGCTTTCCCCTTGTGTTTTAGTGGCTGCACAAAATGAAGCTCACGAGTCATGATTTCTGTTTTTAGAAAGCTTTACAAAGTAATAAAAACAATAATAATCACTTGGATAGATTTCTTTGGTTAATAAAATACCTTCCTGTATATTACTAATCCTTCAAACATTCCTATAAAGCAGTTCCTATGACCAAGTAAAAAATAAAAGCACTGTGACATAAATGACTCATTCAAGAACATATACCTAAGACTGAGAACTAAGTAAGAGCTAGAGATATGAAGAAAAGACTCAAACTCAGTCTTCTAAATGCTTGGGAATTTGATTGTGGTAACAGTTACACAACTTTGTGCATATGTTAAAAGCCAGTGGACTGTACATTAAAGTGGTACAATTTATGGTATGTGAATTATACCTCAACTTTAAAGAAAAAAAGAATAGGCAGGTCTGTATGTTCTGAGATGGTATGTATCCTCCAAAATACATTAAATGAAAAAGAAGGCATAAAATCTCTGAAAGCATACATAGGTAACCAGCAACATTATTTCCTAAAAGGAAAGGAACTGGGGTGGCTGGGGGACAAGGTTGTCCTGGAAGGGAAACCAACCTTTCAATTCAAATTCAATTCAAATTCAACTTCTGAATTTTATACAGAATGCAAGAGTAACCACTTTTAATTTTTTTTAATTGAAAAGAAAAAAAAAGAATACTCTGATGTGTTCTCTTTAGTGTTAAGGTTTATATTAAAAGATTATCTTCATTTTCTCCTGTAATAAACTTAATATACATCAAAATCAACCCCCAAACCTGAGTCTTCTAACCACGGGAAATACTGTGTTCTCTATACTACACTTCAGTTTAGTTGCCTCAGGGACAAAGTGTCTAGCTCTGCAGGAAAAAAACCTCAAAAATTCATCTAGTAAGTCAAAGATCATAAAGCATCTGTATCATTTCATGTAGAGTTCGATGCTCTATTCTGACAGCCCCATTTCCTAATCTCGTAATTCTCCTTCTGTAGGGGTATAGTTGTTTACTTACTCTTTAACTTACATTCTCTTTTCCATAATAACTTATTTCTTTTCTGTGGACATACTTATCTCACCTGCTTTCCAAAATTCTATGTTGATGGCAATTTTTGCCCAGATTCCTAGAGAATATTCCTCATTTTGACAATTCTCAGGACATTTGTTAGATTTTCTGATTGCTTTCCCACCTAATTCTGACATCGGCTTTTTGAATTAGCAAAAATCTTGCAATAGACTCTTGATTTTTAGTTGATTCACTTACTGCGTATTCTGCTTCATACTTTGCCAAGCTGATGACTTTATAACTGAATAAGAAATTTTCAGTTTTACTGGCCAGATGCAACTGAGCAACAAACGATACTTCAAACCACTTGGATATCTTTAGTTCTCTAGTGGTGGATTTTTACTCTTCCTTGCTTTGTGAAACAAACTTAAGTAAATTAGAAGCTCCGTAATTCAAACGCAATGTTTGAAATCTAAATACAAAAATCACAGCTTATTTTCATATCTGAATTCTAAAATAATCTGGATCTGAAATCTAACGATTACCAAAGAAACAACCAATGTGTCTGAACTTAAATT